>NC_143399.1:170541618-171791618 GCF_052110815.1 Crocodylus siamensis
GCATCTCTGTTCACATAATCACTGGCCCCCACTCTGGGCCCCCAAATCCCACTATTGGACCCCACCTAGATTCCTCCCTTCAGGCAGCCTCTTCCGCCATCATACCGGGCAACGTCTCTCCCTGAGCTGGTTTCCCCTTTGGGTGTGATCCCCTCACTGGGACTTTTGGCTACTAGCATTGGCTTACCTCCAGGCCATTCAGGACCCCAGGCCCTCAGCTCTTGGGCGTCCCTTGTGGTGGGCCCCTGGCCCTTTGACCCTTCCGGTCCTGGCCCCAGCATGGGCCAGTCAGGGGAAACTCAGACAGGCCTGAGTCTATGGCCCTTTTCTCCTTCTCTGAGGGTCCACCCTCTGGGCCCTCCAAAACAAGGGGTAACCCACTCGGTTATGGGGGCTAGGGGTTAAGGTGCCCCGACCTGCCTTTCACCAGGGTGGTAACTGGCCTAGCATTTCCTGGGGACTCCCGCGCCACTGGGAGCCCCACCAGGCCACTCATTCCCAACAGGGTGCAGTTTTAGGTCATGCCCAGGACCAGGAGCCTCCTTACCATCCCCTACAGCTCCTCCCTTACCTCCAGATGATATCCGGCCAGGTGCTATTGTTGCCTGGCCTCCAACAGCAGAACTGCTCTGTTTATATGGGCAGCCCTGAATTTAAAATGGCTGCCCTTATTAGGCACCTGGCGGCTGTTGGCTCCAGGCCCTTAAAGTGACAGGCACACACAGTGCCCTGCCACAGTGACCCAGATGTAGGGAAAGGCATGCCTAGAGAGAGGCACCTGAGCCCCATGGGGTGCAAGACTCTGGTGGCCCCAGTGAAAGGGATCAGGAGAGTGGCTCCAGTGAGAGGGCAGAAGAATGTGCAGAGGCCTGCACAGGGTACGGTATGTGGTGGCAGCCTGAAGGGTTGTATGCAAGGGTTGTAGAGTAGGGTCTGCTGAGATGGGCCTGAAAGGCTGCACTGGGGGTGTGCAGAGTAGGGTTTCAGGGGCAACCTGAAGGACTGCACATGGGCCAGCCCCACAAGTGTGATAACCTAAATGGAAGGCCCTACTATGAGGGTGTAAGTTGAAGCTCCAGGGAGGAGGCAGAAAGGCCAAGATAAGTCTACAGATGCCTGAGGCTTCAGTTGGGCTGGAGGCTGAGACCCCAGTATGTCCTCAGATGTTGTGAGGCTGACTTCGGGTCAGAGGTTAAGAATTTATTTTGGATGCCATCTGTGAGGCATGGGACATGGTATAGGAAGGTTGGAGATGTGTATAATGCTCTAGGCATCGGGGCACTAAATGGGAAGCCTCCTGCATTCAACATCTAGTTTAATACAAGAAGACATGGCAGGTGAGACAGGGCAGACTGCCCCAGACAGGTGGGCGGGCTGAAGATGAGATTTGGTTTTGAGATGGTCCCAGTCACACACTACATCAAATAGATTTTGACTTCTTCACTCCCACAGTCAAGCAGTGCCTTTCTTTCCCATTTCCAATGATTGTTGTGTCTTTACCAGCCTTAAATGTCTGGAAAACATCATGGAACATCTATGTAGCTGAGAGGCTCTGTCACCCTCTCTCTCAGTCTGTCGCACCTGATTAGTGTGGCCCCGTCTACAATGGGGTGGAGATGGATCAGGCAGCCCTGTGCCTCAACTGTACATACATTTTTGGAGGGTCCCAGAACTTACTTAGTTCTGGTCATGACTGGGGGCTAATTAGCATATTGATCCTTTGGTGCGGTGTATCTGGAGTACATGCACATAGTGAGCAGTACTGGGCTATGGAGTCACCATGGCTTGAAATGCCATGGATTCTGCTGGATCCCAGCCCAGTGAACTATATGGTAAGTTATCAGCTTTTTGGCTCTGGACGAAAAGCATGCAGAGTTTGTGGTACGTATAAGTAGGTATGAACGTGCTGCTCGACGTGTGTTTGTGGATTGCTTGTGCTAAAACTTGCAGCAGTTTGCAACAAGTTAAAATGCATTAATCCTGGACATATGAAATTACTATGGGTATGTTTACTTCACAATCAGTGTGTTTTGGTCCCTTGCATTTCAAATTTTCACAGGGGAGGAGGGACAGGTAACTGCTGTAGGTCTGAGTCTGTGTCAGGGCCAGAGTCAGACCCATGGCAGTCCCGTGCCCCCCATCTGCTTGTTGTTTGGAGTTTGTGCTCTCCCCTCTGCCCTTCCACTCCTACATACTGCCATGCAGCTCACTTCCACATTCTGCTTGTGGAAGGAACAGAGCCTAAGCAGTGTCTAGTAGTAAGTGGGACAGGAAGATTGCATGGTAAAGAAGGTTTTGGGGAGTGGCGGAGAAGGCAAAGGGGCCACCTGACCCCCCCCATCACTATTTTCCCTGCTGTAGCAGTGGGAAGGGGTCGAATTCAAGACAAGCCTCCAATAATTAAATTCTACACCTGGAAAATAGTAACAAATTTATAAAATTTCCATATATATAATCTAATATTTGGCGGGGAAGGGGGGTTTTTGTATTTAGGATCATACTATATTTGAGTAAATATGGTAAGGTAAGAGTGACTGTAGACTTATCATGGAAGAAGAAGCGTATCTTAGAAGTTAATGTTGCACCAAATTTTTAATGATTTTTGGTTTGAATGCAGGGTAAATTGTACAGGATTCTGCCAAATGTAGATAGTTAAATTATTTCCCATATACTCTGATGATATTCATACTTTTGATAACAGCCAATTTAATTACCTTTATTGGTAAGTTACTTGCAAATTCTGAATGAAATAATATAAAAAATGTCTACTGCACCCAGCACACTAAAGCTTCTGAAATTAAAAGTAACTACTCAGGAGGGATATGTGGGTGATTTTAATTTCTCTGCTCAGTGAGTAGTGGCAGTCAAAAGGTCAATGAAAACTCTACAAGGAAACAATAAAATGTAATATGGATAATTTTAATAACGCCATTAGACAGAAGAATGTTACAGTTTCTCATCTATAACACTAGGTGAAATAATGGTTGTGTATGAATGTATGGTTTTACTCATGAAAAGGGTGTAAGGTTTCAGTGTAATTTGTTATTGAGTCAGTAGTTTTAGTACACAGGATATTTGAATTAAATAAGTAAGGGATTTTATTGATGGTATGTTGAGAATAACTGAAATGTTATATACTAAGGAACATAGAAATTATATGTGTATAAGGGTGAGAGAAAGGAAGTCCACCCATCTATGAAAATAGTCACAGTAATGGAACTATTAATTATTCTATGCCACCAACCCATAACTTCCACTGATCAGGAAATTACTGAATAGAAAACAATTGATTTTTAATTTGGATAAGAGTGAAGTGATATAGATAAGCCCCTCTTACTTTCAAACACTTAGAAGTTTACATACCTTTAAAAATGTTTCTCCAATTTTATTTATTTATTTGATTTATATGTTGGCCTTCCCAAAAGGCTCATGGTGGCTAACAATAAGACAAGAAAAGTATTGAAACAGAAATTAAAAAACAGCATACAATGAACAACCCTCTTGCAAAAACCTCAAGTTCAAAAGCAGACCACCAACCCTATCCCCTCCTGTTCCCCTGACCAAGGAGAGCATTCCTCCAACCCTACCCTGAAACCCAAACTCGATTCCCATCTCACATACTACACCTTCATAAAAGCAAGCGACAATTCCTCCCTTCCATATTCCTTCCCATCCCTATGCACTCCTTTGCCTTGCATGTTGAGGAGTCCTCCCGTCCCCTTACTGTCCTTCCCAAGATGTACACCTTCTCTCAAAGGGGAACTATGACTGTTCCCAAACCCCATTTCTTGTCCCCTTCCCTACAAATCTCAGTTAAAACACTCCTCAGTGTTCAATTAAAATACTGCTCTCCCCATTTCTGTTCCCAAAGCAGGGCAACACCAAATTTTAACCTATATTCAAAAACTTTGAATCATGCCCATATTTGGAAATTACCTTTTTTCCTGTTTTAGATGTATCTCACATCCCACAAGAAGTTTGTTGTCAAGTGACCTGGTTTGAGACCTTTAAACTTCAAATGTCAAAGCCTGGTGTAAAACATATTAAATGGATTTCATCGTTTCCAACTATAAAGCATTCCAGCTTCTCCTGAAATTTGGAATAGTTTTACTCAAACAAAGCAAAAACAGGCAAGCAAACAAAGAAACACCTTCAGACTTTGGCTTGAGTTTTGAATTTGGAGGAAACCCCTCAACTAGTGAGTTTCTTTTGGTGTTTGGTAGAGATGTGCAAGTTTGGTATGGTTTTATTTTTATTTGATGAATAGTAACCTTGCTGAAAAGGAAGTTACAGGCACTTGAAACTAATTGTGAACTTGGGTTCAATTTGAAAAATACATTTAGCCAAAAAATGGAGGAAAACGTTTTTAAAATGTTGAAACGTGTTGTCTAAACATTTTTCTAAATGGAACTTTTCATTTTGGAGAGGTCAGAATATTCTGCTTTGCCGTTTTCAAAAGTAAATGTTTCAAATTTAAAGTAGCATTTTTGTTTTAAAGCTGACCTAAATAAGGTCAGCCTAACAGACCACAAAACAAACAATATTTTGTTTTATATTCACCTCTTTTATTTGCCAAAACCCTGAAAACCAAGCTGTTTGTTTATTTGGATTTTTTGTGCTGGTAACTAAACTGAAAAATCCATTAGTTGCAGATGTACTTTTGGATTTTATTATGAAATTTTCAGTTTGTTTTGATGGTTCATATAAGCATGACAGTATTCATTATTCTACGATAGCTGCATTTCCCAGCACCCATAAATACAGTTTGTATCTTTGTTTGCAAATAATGGTGATTGCCCTATGAATAGCAACAAGGAAGAATTGTTCAAAAATGGAAAAGTTCAAAAAATTATATTTGCATATTTATTGCAGTGTTTTGCTTTTAGTGCTTAATAAATATTAAGTCACATGCCACATTTTCCCTTTCTTCTGTATGATATTTTGATTTCCTCAGTTTAGGAAAACAGAATTTCTTTTTTTTTTCTTTCTCTGTTTCTGTGACTGGTCTACGGACAAACTAATTCTAGTCTCCTTTGAATCCTTTAGTGCTGATAACTCCTTTTCAACTAAAATTTGTTTAATGGCTTTTTGTATGAACATTTCTCTGTTGATTTTCTTACTCTTCTTCTAAAGACAGTTATTCTTTAGTTAAAATAAACTAACTTTCTGTATAGTCATTCATTTCAATGGGGGATAGTTAGCCCCCACATTTTTTCTCTTGTTCATTTGAGGAAGAACTTCTCTGACTAAATCTGCAAGGGAGGATAGAAAGGGTTACTCATCCCACATACTCTCCTTTGTGAGCAAGTAAATAGGGATGAGGTGTGGAGTACTGGGGAATAGGAGAAGCCTTGAATCAAATAGCAGGATGGCATCCAATGAGGGTATATGTATTAGGAATCAGTTGATCACTGCAGGAGTAGGGAAGGACTATTTCCCCCATGCAGTGTATGGCATAGGTGACCAGGTAGAGTCTGTTGTTTTTTCTTAAAAAACATGCTCTGGAGCAGCAGAAGAATGCCATTGGAGTAGCTAGGGTACCGTGCTTTGGCATAGAAATGTTCTGTTACTATAATTAATTTCTACTGTATGGTGCCCAAAATGTGCTGGTTGCCTTGGAAGCCTATAAAAGACCACTATCCATCCCTGCCCTAAACAATTTACAACCTTAAGCCCCCACGTTGCTGATATACCTATGCTTATCTTTATGTGCTGTGTACAGTCTCTTTGATTTCCATTGTGTAACCATTTTTGGTTACTCTTATTTTGATACCTATTTACAGTTTATATATTTTAAAGGATATTAGGTCATAATTTGCCATTGCTTATATTACTTCATGTACTCTTTGCATTTAGTTGCTTCACTTATAGTCATTTGCATTTTGATCAAGGATTCCCTTTCAGCCTTGAACCAAAGTTAAAAAAATTCCTTCTTCTTCACTGTTTTCCCAGTCCCTTTTGTATTAGCAGGTTTCTTTTTTAATCTCATACTTATCTATTTTGAACTTTGACTTAGCTTTTCTTTGTACCATGTTTTAAAGAGACAGTAGTGTAACTAAGGAGTGGGGGGCAGCAACCAGGGCACCAGCACAAAAATAGGTGACCATAAGAGCAACAAAAATAATAGCCACCAGCTACTGCCTCACAGGGTACATAACTTTCCACTTACACTTCTGTAAAGACATGCCTTGCTAATTTTGTTGTGGTTCAGTCCTGCAAGCTGTAGTTATATGAACTGTCCTTAAATACAGTTGACTTCAGTTGTGTTTACTTGAACACGAAAGAAATACCAAATGAGCAAGAGTGAGATCAATGCTTTAGGGCCTGTGTACACGCAACAAAATTGGCCTTTGAAGTTGCTTAACTGCCCTTTTGCACTGCTTTAATGGCATTGCTATTTACATGCTCAGCGGCATATTCCACTTCAAGTGACTTGGTTACATAGCAAGATAAAACCCATCTGAGGTATTTTAGTTTGCTACTTAACAAAGTGCAATGGTGCATGGGACACTGGAAGCCGACATGCTCAGGGAAGCTCAGGCTTGGCAGGCTTCCAGTGCCTTGTGCACCATCCCTACCACCTTCTCCCACTGCCAGCACACCCAGCCACCCTCCTGCTGCCTTGCTGCTCTGCCCCACGGGCAAGCCAGCCGTTCCCAGACAGTCCCAGGTGCCAGAAAGGTGGCAGGGATGGTGCACGGGGTGCTGGAGTTACTTGTCTCTCCTGCGGTGGCCGGGTGGGGAGGGGGATGGGTTGTGGGGAGTTGAGCTGCTGGTGGGCCATGCAGTTTTAATGAGTGGCAACACTCCCCAGCCAGCACCCATGCAGCTCAGGCAGGCAGGCAGGTTCTGGAAGAACAAAAAAAAAAAAAAAAAAAAATCAGGCTCCTTGCCATGTTTTTTCCCCTCCTCAGTCGAACCTCCCTGCACCAGCTGCCGCTGGGTTGCACATGGGCCCCTCACCCTTGTACATGCAAAGGGGTTTTAGTTCTCCCTAAATTGAAATGGTGGGTTTCAGTTTAGGGAGAACTAAACTGTCATCGTGTCTACAAGCACCTAAGACTATGGGACTTAAAGTTCTGCGATATAAAGTGACCCGAGAGATGGCAGGCACTTTGTTCTTCAAAACTTGTCTAATGTCTTTCACAGTTGATTCAATAAATGATACCACCAACAAACCCCACCCTTGTTTCTTTTATATCCTGGACCATTGCAACTTCAACCTTAGTGTAATGTGAAAGGCAATTTCCCTTTAGACCATTTCTGTAAACACAAAGCAGCTGATATTTAGTTATTTGATGTTATGGTGCCATATTAATTTCTGGTGTAGGTTCAAGGAAGCCAATAATCACAAAGTGATGAATTTGGAATACTGATTTGTGATTTCAGTTATGCTCTGAGGAGCTGTAAATTGCAGTGGTCTGGCATAAACAGCCATGGAAACTCTAATTATTTAAACTAAATGTATATTATTGTAGTTCAGGGGTTACACAGCTCTACTTACATTTTGTGATTGTTTATCTTAAAACTTCAAGCAACAGCAGTAGGCAAGGCCATATACAAGGAAATATTTAAATGACGACAACAGTGAACAAATCCAGAATGATTTAGTGCAGATCACCTGAAAGACATTTATATTTGCATGTTAAACACTGCTATGTTGTTTGCAAGTTTTGGAGAGTAAGCCTGAGCGATTTCTGTGCAGTCAAAAACTTAGTAAAGCTTTACTAGTTTGGAGTAGCAAAGAAATTACATGATCCTAAAGCCCTTGCTCAGTGAAGGACTGTTTCTATAATGAAAGATTATTAATGTCATTATTATTTTTATCACTAAAGGCTTCATATGAAATGAGGTCCTCTGGTATGATCTAGGCATGTCCTCTTACAAAAACAGAGTAAGAGACAATCCTTCCTGAAAAACCTACTTATAATTTACATAGAGTCGGAGTCGAAACAGACACAAGAGAGATGAAATCACTTACCACCATTGAGCAGATAACTGGCTGAGTCAAAAACAAGCCCTGGTCCCTGATGCCAATTCATAGGTTAGATAATTAAATCACACTGATGGCCCTCATGGGAGGACTCAGGTAAGGACTCATGAGTAAGCCAAGGATTGGCTCCAAAAGTACAATTTTTTTTATACAGCCGGAACATTAAGCCATGATGTATAACATACATTGTTTTAAAAGTATTAATCTAACCTTAGACATTCACCTTTTCGGTATCCTAAAATAAGCATTTCTTGTCCATTTATACACAATGCTGGTGCCTGCTACAAGGAGAACATACAGAAACTTAAGCTTGGAGATGAAGGATCCCCCACAATCATTCTTCTAAGTTGCTGGCATTGCCAACTTCGCTGGGTTCAGTGGCAGACCAATGGATTGAACCACAGCATCAGGTAATTGAAACCATTCCCAGAACATTTGAAAAAAATGGGCATGCTCTTAGCCATGCTCAAATACTATTCCACTGCAAGTAACAGTGCAGCAAAAGCAGTGTCACATTACTTTAACAGAAGCAGTTAGCATTTTTAATGACAGACTCTAAAGCATGGGGTTATGAAGTGTGAAATCCTCATTAAAATTCCTTGAGCAAAATCAGTTGAATAAATATCCAGTAATTGTTACAGTTCTTTCCTTGCTGTACCTTTGCAGTACAATAATTCTCTTTATTGCTTCACTTGACTCTGATATCAAATAAAAATCTCAGATTCTTGTTTAGAGATTTATGTGCCTTTAAGAGGAATTTTAATATTTGTAAATCTAATGATTTTAAAATACGTACAGGCTGTGGCCTTAATGTGCGATTTTGGTGGTTGGGAAGGGTCATGCACTGGCACAGCTTTCTTCCTCATTTTAGCAGACTCCACGGAGCATGGCCCAGGAGGAGATCGGACTCTGCCCGAGAGAGGTGTGGACCAGGCAGGTTGGAAGTCTGGGGTGGGCTGGGGATCCCCGTGTGAGACAGGCCTGAGACTGGGCAGGTTGGGAGTCTAGAGTGAGCTAGGAGTCATAAGGCAGAGATTGCGTCGTAGCATATCTCGTCTCTATGAACCCTGTGGAAGTTCTCTGGGAAAATAATACAGTGCCGCCCACTCTGTATTATTTTTCCTGCAGGGCAGCCTTTGTGATGACCCCACACTGGGGTGATTCAGGGGACAAACAACCACTGTCAGGGTTGTGGAATGTGTTATCAGCAGCAAAGAGGTTGCACACTGAGATAGAGAAGAAGCAACAGCTCTTTATGTGGGTGGTTCTTGCCTCACCAACAGGTTTTAGGGAGAATTTGCATATTTTGGAGGTAGGCCCCACAGTTCCTTCCGAAGACATGCAAACTTTGTTCTCAGATGGAACAGGATTAGATAAATTCCACGAGTTTTCTATTCCCTTGGTCTCTATTCACTAGCAGTTTTAGCATGTGCTTTTGTGCATGGACTGGTGGGGGAAGAATATAACCCTTTCACTGCCTTGTCTCCTTTGCTTATTGATGCAGCAGTGCAGTGGGAGCCTTTCAAATGCAGAAACTTTGTTTCCCTGGTACTATTGTATCCAGCTACTAAGGAACACAGCACAAATGTCAGGGAACTCAGATACCTGTGTGAAAAGATACTTGACCCCCCCAGTACTCTAGCCGAGCTCACACAGCCCATTTCTTCCCAGATCCTTCTGGACACAAACCTCTTTATAGGCTCTTGGACCTTCTTGATCAACCTTCTCTGGCTCCCGGAAACCCTTCTGACCACTTCTAGTCTCACTGGCCTTGCATCCCATCTCTTTTCTTATCTGGCTCTGATACCTCCTGTGCATGTCTACATGAGAAATTTATTGTGGAGCTGACTAATTAGCTCCATAGTAAAATGTCACTGTCTACACATGTGGTACTATTAGGATGGAGCAAAGTAATTAACTCCGCCGTAGGATAGTACTTCCAGACACAAGTCTGTCGCAATGCACATGTAAATGCTGATGGGGCTGGCTAGGGACATGAGGGTATTTAAGTGCAGAGGCTGCCTGGTAGCTAGCACTGCACTGTGTCAGAACCAAATTTAAGTAAGGTGCTGGCTAACACAGGGTTAAGCACAGACATGTGCAGACAAGCAAGTGGAAAATCCCCAGAGGGCTAGTGAGCATGCCTTGCACATGCCCCATGCTTGACCCCACGCTTGTCAATCAAAATGTTTCAATGAGGTAATCTGAATTGGCACTATGCGCATGCCTAGACATACACCAGAATGTCCTAGAACCTTCCATAGAGGAAGCCGTATGATTGGCCACTCAGATCCTATTTAAGGCCAGTAAGTCCCTGCCCTCAGAGGGAGACCAGATCAGAGGGAGACCAGACCCGAACCTGAGCAGAGACTGCTACCGCAGAGACTGCTTCAGGAGAGCCTCTTAGGCCTAGAGCCCTGGTTCACTTCCCAGAGCTCCGCTGGACTCCCCGCCACCGTTGTACCTCGGGTACCCCGTTATAGAAACACTCTCGTCTCGTCTCGACTACTCGTTACCGACTATCGTTACTCATTTACTACGTTACTCATTCATCGTTCCGATTATTCGTTTGACTCGTCACATTCCGGTTATCTACGTTTTGGCATCCGTTCTACGTTTACGACTTGTTCATCTCGTTCCGGTTACCTCGTTCTCATTGTTCGTCACTGCCACCGTTACCAACCTTGGCTTCATTCCTCGATCATCGCTTCTCATTACCGTTTATTGTTCTCGTTTGTAACGAAGTTGATCTGCCTACGCTACATCACCATCAGTGGCGTAAGTAAACAATAAAAGCATTCTGTTTTGCAACCACATGCTTGTCCAACCGCTCTGACTCCTCACTGCTAATCCCACCTGTTCGATCCGTACTCAGCCCCACCGTGACACCGGGGCGCTCGGCTCCAACACACTGTAACACCCTTGTGCCCCAGCCAGCCCTTCTGCAGCATGTTGAGTCAAGGCAGAGCAGTACCAGGCTGACAGGCTGGCCCCTGGGGCCCCCTGTGAGCTGGGGCTGCTCCACCCCGGCTCAACTTGGTGCAGTCCCAGGTGCATGTACAAATGCCCTGCGTGGAAGCAATAAACTCAGCCATATTAATTACACGTGTAGATGCACCCAACTACATGTGCAGCAGAGTGAATAGCTCTGCTGTAAGATAGTATTTGTGTCTGGACGTACTATGCTATGATGGAGTTAATTAGTTTATTCCATCCTAATAGCACTGCACATGTAGACAGTGACATTTTACTATGGAGCTAATTAGTCAGTTTTTAGGTTGTTACTTGGGCATATGGAAGCTAAAAAGCAGAAGCCTAAGCTACTATTTCTTCTGCTTCTTCCTGATTACTCATACTTCCCTTTCTCCTGTGTTCCTTAAAGCTGCTGATTATACTTTATTCCAGAGTCCCTATTCAGAGCAGAGCTGATGAGCCTGGAGAACTGGCTAACAATGCTGGAGGGCAGATATAGCCTGTCGGCCTTAATAGCTTGATTGGCTTTTCTTTGTCGGAATCAAATTGGTTATGTTGAATAAGGTAAAAGTGGTAAAGCAGTTGAATAAGGTAAAAATCTTTCATGTCTCTGGGCTGTAATGAAAATGTCTTCATGTGTGCAAAGCTGGAGTTTCTAAGTGCTCTGGTTATTTAGCTAAAGAAGTCCAATCACACATGAGATTCCCAGGTGAAAAATTACCAAAGTTTAACTTTAAAACATTTTTCTGCAAAAGTTATTAGCTATTTGAAGACGGAAATATGACAGAAATTTGAGCTGGTCTATGAAAAGTGCATGTTAAAATTGCAGATTAAATCCCATCTTTAATGTGTGAAAAGAAAGATTTTTGTTCTTCAAACTGACTCAATAACTTGAGCTGTTGAATTGCTGAGGTGTGTCTACAGTCCAGTCCATAAACACAATCATGATTAAGTGGTATTTACTCTGGGTGAGTAAATCTCCTGAAGAAATCTGCCAAAGTGATTTGAATTGGGAATATTTCAAATATCCCCTTAATAGACCTTAGAGGCCAAATAACAAAACAGCTAATAAGTGTTCAATATGAAAACTATAGTTTTCTTCACTTTTTGACCATAAGGTGGCATCATAGATTCATAGATTCATAGATGCTAGGGTCGGAAGGGACCTCAATAGATCATCGAGTCCGACCCCCTGCATAAGCAAGAAAGAGTGCTGGGCCTACATTACCCCAGCTAGATACACATCCAACCTTCTCTTGAATACCCCCAGGGTAGGGGAGAGCACCACCTCCCTTGGGAGCCCGTTCCAGACCTTGGCCACTCGAACTGTGAAGAAGTTCCTCCTAATATCCAATCTAAATCTGCTCTCCTCTAGCTTGTGGCCATTATTTCTTGTAACCCCCGGGGGCGCCTTGGTGAATAAATACTCACCAATTCCCTTCTGTGCCTCCCTGATGAACTTATAGGCAGCCACCAGGTCGCCTCTCAACCTTCTCTTGCGGAGGCTGAAAAGGTCGAGTTTCTCTAATCTCTCCTCGTAGGGCTTGGCCTGCAGGCCCTTAACCATACGAGTGGCCCTTCTCTGGACCCTCTCCAGGTTATCCGCATCCTTCTTGAAGTGCGGCGCCCAGAATTGCACGCAGTACTCCAGCTGCGGTCTGACCAGCGCCCGATAGAGGGGAAGTATCACCTCCTTGGACCTATTTGTCATGCATCTGCTGATGCACGATAAAGTGCCATTGGCTTTTCTGATGGTTTCGTCACACTGCCGACTCATGTTCATCTTGGAGTCCACTAGGACTCCAAGATCCCTTTCCACTTCCGTGCCACCCAGCAGGTCATTTCCTAGGCTGTAGGTGTGCTGGACATTTTTCCTCCCTAGATGCAGCACTTTGCATTTCTCCTTGTTGAACTGCATTCTGTTGTTTTCTGCCCACTTGTCTAACCTGTCCAGGTCTGCTTGCAGCTGTTCCCTGCCCTCCGGCGTGTCCACTTCGCCCCATAGCTTAGTGTCATCTGCAAACTTGGACAGAGTACATTTCACCCCCTCGTCCAAGTCGCTGATGAAGACATTAAAGAGTATCGGTCCAAGCACCGAGCCCTGCGGGACCCCACTGCATCGTATCATGTCTTTTGTAGAAATACCATTTCTTTTCTCATTCTCTAGGATTTCTTAGGGTGATATTTTTAATTGAACCAACTGTATAGTTGGGATAGAGTTAGACAAGCTTTTGAGTGTAAGACATCCTTCATCAGGTAATATAGAGGAGTGATTGTTGGTGATCTTTCAGCTCTCCAAGCTTAAGTTTTTTTATGCTCTCCATGTAGCTGGTAGCAACATACTGTATAATGGACAAGAAATATTTATTTTGGTGTTCAAAATACTATAAAACCATAAATTTAAACAAAAATATCTAAGGTCAGATTAATGTATTTAAAATCATGTAAGTCATACCTGATTTAATGTTCTATCTGTATAAAAAAATTGCACTTTTGGAGCCAATCCTTGACCTACTCATGAGTCCTTATCTGTGTCCTCATGAGTGCCATTAGTGTGATTTAATTATTTGACCTATGGATTGGGCATCAGGTCTGATGAAGAATGTGTTGTAGTTGAAAGCTTGTCTAATTCTATCCCAGATATGCAGTTGATACAATAAAAGATATAACCCTAAGAAAGGTTTGCCCCTCATATAATTCCTGTACCATCACAGCTGCATCACTCTTAACATATTTATTTTCTAGGAAAGATTGATGTTTTATAAACAATGCTAGGCTCAATTGTCTTGGTAGAATAGATAGAATGAGTCCCTATTCATGTATTATGTCCCAACCTTATAATGAATCATTTTTTTCAATATCTACTGTAACTTTGCTCATAGATTGGCTACACATACAGTTATTTATTGATCAAGGTTTATTTCAGGTCAAAATAATATTAAGAACTTAATCTGGGATCCTAACACTGCAGTATGTAAAATGCTGTTTCAGTATGTAAAACAAGGGTGGCCAGTCTGTAGCATATGTGCCACAAGTAAAATGGACAGTTGCTGCCTTTGGCACATAAACTTCAGGCACACAGTAAAGGTTGGGGGTACTGGCATGGAGGCAGGGGGGGTTCCAGCCTCTGGAGCAGAGAAGGGAGAGGATGCTGCTGTGTGAGAAGGTGCTGGTTGTCTTTGCTAAGAGCCATCTTAACCACTCTGTAGCCCTGCAGCTGCCACTGAATTCAGGGCTTTGGATACTCACTCACCATATATACCTTCAGTAGTCGTAGGGTCAGAGAAAAGTTAACATGGCTTGTGGAAGTGACACTTCTCTTGCAGTAGAATCCTGCCCCTGCTCCACTCTGCATGGCTGAAGGCTTACATCTCCCTGCCTCTGTTTTGGTGCCCAAGGGTGCAAACTGTATCAGGTATACCTCTTGGGGGCGGGGATCAGAGCAGCACTCAGGGAGGGTGGTAGCACAGCAGTCAAACGTGTTGGTTACCACTGATGTAAAATGTTCTTTCAATTCTTAGCCATTATTTCACTGAGAGACCAGGCAAAATTCTTCTGTTTTATTTAAGCGGGTTGGCAGCCAGGTATAGCTGCACTGGGCAAATGTACAAAACTTTCCTTCCAGTTTGCTGAAGTTAAATTATATCTTAGGCCATGGAGAGACCCTGGTCAACATCCGGAAGTCAAATTTATACCTGTGCAACTCTACTGAAGATAATGAGATAGTAGTTGTGACTGGGAAAGAAATGTTATTTTTCATATAGTTGGTGAAATTTTGCACTTCTAACTTTTTTTTTTCTCTAGTCTAACTAGAACAATGTTATAAGATGCCTTGATTCATCAAAGTAATTCAAGTAACAAGAACTTCAGGTGCTTTTTAAAAATGCATTTTTAGTGTTTATGAAAGGTGCAGCAATGACAGCTCTAGATACTGAAATTCTCTAGTAATCCACAGATTTATTACAGGCTGTGGGGCAAACTTTCATAGCAAAGAGGACAGCCTCAAGACAGTAGGTTAGTTTGTTTGTCATATTTTTTTCTTGGCTTTTGCAGTGACTGCTGTTTGAGGCTTCAGTGAAGGCCAATTGCAGTCGCACTTCATGTAACATGAATGCCTGTCCATTGGGAGCAGTGCAAACACCACGAGCCAGTCATAGAAAGGTGACAAATTTCAGTCATTAGCAATGTGTTCTATGTATGAATGGAGGCGGCTAGTTAAACGTGAGCAATCTACTCTCCAAATTAGTTTTCCATACTTTATGAAATCTACAGCAAATTACAGTGAGGACTGAAAATCTAGGGTCTCACAACATGTTTTGCTGAGTGCACATGGCTACTCCCTACTATAAAATCAGTCTTTAGTTTCAAAATGCTGACTTCTGTAAACGAATTACTTTTGGCATTATATCAAAACTCCCCCCACTCCCCAGTGGTGAAATGACAAGATTTGTTCTGATTTTGGAGAACTGTAATTAAAAACAACAGGATTGAGGAGTTTTATGTTATTCCTAGAACTACCATCTGAAAGAAAGTTTAAATAGATGTTATCCGTAAGTGTGTGCAATTCCAACATATATACAAAGCCAAGTTCTGCTCACAGCTACAATGGTACAAACCCATTAAATGTAAAGGAGATTAGAATCTAGTCTCTACTTAAAATGCACGAAAGTATGTTTAAGGGTTTGATTAATCAATGAATTTATTGACCATTTAATGTTTTCAGAACACCATTCTAATGCATTTGACAATATAATTTCTTAACGAAAATTATTACTAATGAAGAATAGTTTAGTAATGTGTATTGATCTTTCTTAGTTCTGATTTGAAGAAAAGTTTTCTAAATTGATCTCTAGGGGTGTCTTTACATGTGCTCTGGGGTAGTGGGGGCGGTTTAATTAGAGTGGCTCTTGAGAGCCACTCTAATTAAAGCACCTGCAGTGTCCTGCATTTCAAAATGGTAGCAGGAGTGCTTTAATTACAGCTCATTTAATGAACTTTACTTAAAGTGCCCCTGCCGCCATTTTGAAGTGTGGGGATTCTAAATACATGAGATGCTGAGGCTGTTGGAGCATGCTAATTAGCATGCTCCAGCAATCTCAATTAATCAAGTCTGCCCTGACACATGCTAATTAGCATGCATTGGAGCAGGCATTAGGCATGTGTGTAGGTGCCCTTTATGCTTTTACATTTGAGTTCCTGGCATGAAATGGCAGTGGGAGGAGGAATTCAGGATTCTGGATGATCTGGTGATCTGAAGTGCTATTTCAAAGCTGTGTAAGAGAGACTTGTAGAGTCCATGTCCAGTGCGAATGATTCTAGCCAAGGCTTTTAGCCTGTTAGAAGCTGCAAATTGATTCAAGCTATTTTAAGGCATCTACCTACCTCTGTATGTCAGTGTCAGTAAGTAGCAAAAGTTGTACTATGTACTGCTCAAACTTGTTTCACCCCTGTGATGTATGAAGTTACAAATGGCACCCTTGTGCCAGTAAGAGTTATTACATCTAAGCAGGGATTCACCCATGGGAGGATTACTTTAAATAGTAGATGAGGCTCCCTGCAGTTATGCTGTATTAGCCTGTATCTGAAGAGCCGAAGCTACGCCCTACACTAGGACTAATCCAACATCTTAGTGATTGGGGGGTGCCATGCTGTGGGAGCTGCTTGCATTGGTGGTGGGGGGTGGGGTGGCTGGGCCCCTCTCACCTTCCTGGCTGCAAACTCCCCCAGTACCATATGGGCAAGCAGTACCCTCTCCACTGGGCACACCTGCCCTCACCTCCTTAGCTCTGCATTGGGCTGTGCCATCCTGCCCGCCCCAACCCTGGATAGAGAAGGGATGGGGAGCCAGGGCAGCTGGAGCAATGAGGAGAACTGTAGCCAGGGGGAGCCCAGATGACTCACATTAACCTCTTGGGCTAAGTACAGACAGTCAAAAAACCTGAGGTTGAATCAATTTGGTCTTTGCAGGTTAGTCTAAGCAGCATAGATTGAACCAATAAGCAAGTGAACAGACATTCATTTTTGATTTTTGGAAATGCAGTCACATGGCCGGAGTGGGTCAGGCCAGAAGCTGGTGGGTGCTAGAACACACCTCCATGCTTGGCTGGAACAGACAGCTTGAGCCAAGGCTAGCTCACCACTCTGTGAGGGGGGCTTGCAGGGGAGGAGCAATGCATCCTGGGATGCTGGGGGACTGTGAAATGACTTGAATCTGAAGGGGAACTGGGACAGAAGTTAAATAAACCAAGTTAACCTAAATCAGTTAAATCTCATATTATATCTATCCAGATTTATCTTAAACTGGTTTTGGCCATTTTAAAAGCTATTTATGTGCACTGAACTTCTGTTGTTTTACAGATTTGAACCAGTTTCCAGTCACTTTTATTGGTTTATGTGTAATTTCTGGGCATTTTTTCATGTGCTTCTGACAGCACCGGGTGCTTATAGCACTAATTAAAAGCTCTTGGTAATGTATTGGGTACAGGTGTATAGGTGGCTCAGAGTGCTTCAGTGCTGAGAAAATGGTGGCAGTGCACTATAAACTAAACACATTAAACATGTATTAGTTCAAAGTGCACTGCTCTCCTTTTTCTCAGCAATAACGCTCGCTGTGCTGCTTATACATCTGGGTTCAATGCAGTGCCGGGTGCATCAGTTTACTGCTCCAGGAGACTCCTGCTCTGATGTGCTGGATTTCCAGCATGTCAGAGGAGTCTCATCGCATGTGTGTAAGTGACTTCTGTTCCTAGCCTTGCAGGCCATGGACCACCAGTTGGATAGCCCTGCCCTACATCATGGTCTGCATTATGCACTTTGGCTCCCTACTTTCTGTCTCTGAAGCTCTAGAGATTCTTGTGAATGTCCAACCAAGACCTTTCCATTTTAATATCTAATGATATAGGTTAAGAAAAAGATGAGAAACCATATTGAAACAACATTGAACTGGCATTTCTCCCTACCGATTTTTTTGAAGGATATTTTTATACCTAGTAATATTTTGGGACATGTGGACAGAAAAGAGTTAACTGAAATAGACATATTTATTTGGTATTTTGGTTCACTGAGCATAGAAGTCATCAAGCCAATCTTAATGTTTTTTCTAAGGTACCATCACAAAAAGACCCTGTAACACAAAGAAAAAAAGCAATCTGCAAATGTTTCCTTGAAATGTGGCCTCTCCTGCCTAGTTACAGAGTGAAATCGATACACAGCTGCAGATTTGTTGACCTGTTCTTGAGATTGAAACTATAATACAAAAAAATGAAATTTTTCCCTGATGATAGAGTTTTTTTCCCTTTAGATGCAGCTAGTGGGAACAATATAATGACTGGAAAGATCTGCAGACCTCTGTATAATGTTAGAGAATGTCATGTTGAGAAAGGGGACATGTTCTCTACATCACCACTTCTTAATCTTCTCAGATTTTCACAAAGAAATCATATTAATCAAATCTGCTTTCAGCTATATGAAAAGTGAAGTTTGAATGGTTCACAGCTTAGGAGAAAATTGAATATAGAAGAAAACCTTGGCTAGAAATAAGCCTAGAACTTTAAATAACCTACTGTTGTCGGTATCTCACTTTATGGTCCTGAATAGCTATGTCAATTATGCATCAGAGAGCTTTCAAACTGCCCCATACTGTGGATATAGAGTAGCCTTTGAAGACAATACAGAAGCTTAGAATTGCAAGACAGGTGAGTCATCTGCTACTGCCTGGAAAAACAAAAGTAAATCAAACACAAAACCCC
Source organism: Crocodylus siamensis (assembly GCF_052110815.1). Lineage (NCBI taxonomy): Eukaryota > Metazoa > Chordata > Crocodylia > Crocodylidae > Crocodylus > Crocodylus siamensis. The sequence continues at coordinate 170,560,333 of NC_143399.1, forward strand.
ACACCCAAACCGAGCAACCTAGATTTTGTTTGAACCCTGGACAGGCACAGAGAGTTTCTTTCTACCTTGTTGGAGTGCATGAATTAAGGCCAGCCAGAATTGCAGACTATGCTCAGGGGAATGAAAAATTTGTTCCTCTCCTGCTTAAGTGGGGTTTCTGTTGCCCCAAATGGAGGGGAAAAGATTGGGCAGGATCCCTGTGACTTCACACCAGCCAATGGAGCAGAACTGGTTTATAGTAGGGAGCAGATGTTAACTGATCTGGGTGCCAAGGAGGGGGGCACAATGATATGCCCTTCTTTTACACCAAGGACTTAAGCAAGCATTGTACTCAGTACTATAATACTGGTAAGCATTTCTTAATGGCTATGAGTTTTTAATGCTTGCTCAGTGCTGACATGGAAGAAATGATTCTAGTTGCAAGAAGTTGTCCTTCCAAGGGTCCAGCCTGCTCACATTGATTCCAGTCAAATCAGTATGACTTTTTGCCATTGATATTAATACAAGCAGTTTGGAGTTGGGGGAAGAGGGGAGAGGAGACCACAGCTCAGACAGAAAAAAATCAGCACTTCCCCAAGATGCATGTAAATCACAGGATTTGTGCATGTAGAGGATGAAAACTACTATGGAGAATAATTGGAGGAATGATTTGAAAGAGGAGAGTTATTGCAGTGAGATCCAGAAGGCACTTCTGTATCATTTACAACTTCCATACAAATGTATCATGATATTTTTGCAGGTAAAATGTAGTTGGTTTTTATAAAATAGGCCAACAGCCTTCCAAAGAAGTACATATTAAATTGTTGCCAGCAAAACAGGATATTCTTGAGGTCTCTGAAATCATCTACTTCTGCCTGGACTTGAGAAAATCTACTACTGTTATGCAGAGGCCACAAAATTGCAGTTTTAATTTTGTAATGAGAATTACAAAAGTCTGTACCATTTCCTATTCCTATTATAATCTCTGCCATAAGAATAGCTTTTCCTGGAATTACTGAAAGGGAAATTCTCCCTTGCTTGTAAATGTCATTTAATTTATTTCCTCACTATATTTATAAAGATATCTAAAGATTTTTAAGGCACTGCCTTTTAGAATGTTGTCCAACTCTGAGAGTGGTGGCTATAAAAAAATCCAGCATTGGTTAACAGCTTTATATTGTGGTATTTGGAATATGGAACAATTTCCTTATACATAGAATAGGAAATGCAATAATGATAAACTTCTGAGAAGAAAAATCAATGAGGCTTTGTAGTTATTCAGCATATCTCAGGACAGACCCCTTTAGTCACTCAGGTGTTGTGGCACAGTGACTCCTGATAAATGTTGACTGTTGTACATGTCCTAAAGCATTCCAAACTTTTAAGGAGATAGCTTGAAAATTGGCAATTCTTTTACCTGATAAAATTATGATAGATTTCACTACAACAGGAATACTTTCTTAGGCCCTCTTCTCATCTCTATGAGATCAGGTTCTCATTTTTTTTTGGCATAAACTCCTGGTTCTCATGTTTGTGCTAGTGCAGGTTTAGTTAAAATATCCTTTGCTTTGAAACTAACTCAGAAGTCAACAATTCACTTTGGGTTTATAAAGCCACCTTGGTATAGGTAATGTTGGCTGGCCTAGCAGCCTCAAGCCCAGACTGGAAAGAAAAAAACTTTTCCTTTAAAGTAATAAAGCAGTTAAGAAAGGAACTTGCTGGTTGAGATGCCTTTTGGGGAGATTACTCAGTATTAGCACATCTATGTAAAAATTCCAGTGGACAGTCACTGGTGAGCTGCATTTTTTTTTTAAATTGATAACCAAAGATGGTGAGGTTTGGTTGTATATGGAGCCAGTATTATTGGCATACAAAAATGGGCAGCCAGAAGTGTAGAAAAGCTTGTCAGCCATAATAAATGTTATGGTTTAGAATTATTTCCCATGGCTAGATTTTGGATCATAGGGGTCTCATGGCTAAGTAATATCAAAGAACAGCAGATAGATAATTACTGAAGGAGTTTAACAGGAAGTCAATTAATTTGGTGCCAGTAATTCAGTCTCTGAGGGTTCTTAGAATTTGTTTCCCAGTTGGCATTTCACATAAATAACTGGCAATCCACTCTGATATCTTTTGAATTTCCCTGGTAACACTGCAGTTTGCTGGCACTGGGGGCACATCTACACATGCAGTTACTGTGACTGACTAATCCTGACACCACTGTCTACACATGAATTTAAGCACAGTAATTTACTGTGCTGCTAGATACCACTTGTATCTGATGGGACTATCCAACAGTGCAGTAAATTAATCTACTGAACCCTAATTGCTTCACATGTGTAAACAATGATGTTACTGCACAGAAAATTAGTCTGTTGTGCAATAAAGCATCTCGTGTAAATGCTCCCTAAGAGACTAACTCCTACCTATTCCCCAAACTATTAGAAGCCCTTTGATAGACAGGATGTTGGATAGGAATGGAGTTTGGGTAATTTTGATTTCAGGTGTATTATAGCTTGTGTTGCTCTACCACAAATTCCCCCCCCCCCGCTTTTTTTTGGTAGAAAAATCTGAGTAAAGTTCATTTCAACAGACTCTATGGTCTTTCCTTTCTCAAGCATCTTCATAAAATTGAGTTGCTTCAGTGTCAGATTCACTAGTCCAAAAATTGTTGGAGAATTGGGTGAAACAACACATGTTCTTTGCACATCAAGTTATTGGGGCAGGTTGAGTAGCTCAGGACAATTTTATGTAATGATGTATGAACCTCAAAACATATGGAGGTTCATCTAAGACATTACCTAGAAGTTCTGTGATGTCCTTGAAATCAAACTATTAGCATTTGGATATTCATAGGCCAGTGTAAGACTCCTTTCACTAGCTACTTATGCGTCTTTCCCCACACTCATAAGCGGGTAGGAGATTGGGTTGTCTGATATGGCTGGGTTGGTTAAAGGAGGTAAGGCTGCCCAAGGACAGATAGGACTGACTTAACTCAGGAGAAGGGAAAGGCAGTTGGCCTGATGTGAAAGAAGTGTGCCTGTTCTATACAGGAAATGTGGGGAAATAGATGAAGATAAGAACTCCTAGAAGACCTGTCCTCTTCTTGAAATACTTGCTCTAGGGAAGGAAATTTCCAACCTTCTCCCCATCTGATTGTTGCTGATCACATGATAACCTGGTAGCTAGGGCTGAGAAGAAAAAATATCAGAGAGTTTTACTTTTTACCACCAATTGATGCTGGTGAAAATAGGAAGGCGCCTGAATTTTATCCTTCTCACTCTCCTTTATGGGTGGACTCCTTCTGTAGGGCAAGGCAGAGTGTCCCCACCAAAGTCAGTTTTGGATACCAAAAGAGTGTTTGTCTCTTACAGTTTCTGTACTAACTGCATGACTTTTTGCCAGTTCCTTGGAAATGCTGTTTGGTGCTGCTGTGGCTTTTCAGCAGTTGAAATGTAATAATCACTCATCTAAACCATTTTAGCTGTCCCAGTTCCTAATGTGTTGCCTAGCTATATACAACGTCCTTTCTTCCTCCCTGTTTCAAAGCAAATAAGATCCTTCCTTCTTTTTCTTTTCCTTTATCTGATGTCTCTCCCTTACCTGAGAGTCTCAAGTTTGTTTCCTCAACTCTCCTCTTTCTTCTACCCAGACCATCCATCTCTATTTAATGAACGAAAAGGCCACCTTTCAAAGTTACTACTACAGTTAGGGTTTTCTCAGGTCTGGCACATATTGACTTGACCAGAACAGGAACTAGAATCCTTCTGGCACCCAGTTCTTTCATGTGACCACGAAGCTACATAGTTTCCCTGTACATGTTTTGTCTATATTCTGAAGCCAGTAAAAAGACCAGCATGCTATACTAGTCTTAATTCTTAATTATACTATATTTTGAATGGCTGAATATTCTTTTGTGTCACAGGTTGCCAAGTCTGTGAAAGGGGAGGAAAAACAGTTGCAAGCCAATGAAATTATTGACCACTGAAGAGATGAGTCTGTGCAGTCCTCCGCTGTCTTCTAGGGAATGATGAACAGTATTAATTTTTTTTTAAAATAAAGAGAAATCATGCAGCCTGGACGAGGCGGCAGTTGTAACAAGTGTCAGATATTATATATGGGGCTAGACTAGAGCCATTGGGAATATGTGCCCTCTCCCCCAGAAAATGTTATCTTTTAAGTGAGATATTTTTGTCCCAGGCTCACAGATTGCTGGGTGAAAGTTTTTGGCTGATAACCAAAAATTCAGAAATGGAGTTGGGGTGCCATGTGAGAACAGTAGTTTGGTTAGCTCATATGCACATTCTCAGCTATGGGCCAAGCTTTCTACAACCTTCCAGGGCACCTTATATCCTCTGCTCTTGCTGTACCAGTGCAGTGTATCCTGGGAGACATGATCTGGTTAGGGAACCTAACTCATGGAGCATAATGTAATGGAAAAATGAAATTACCCATGATTTCATAGATTCATAGATTTCCTAGACATTAGGGCTGTAAATGACCTTGAAGATCACCAAGTCCAACCCCTGCTCCAGGGGCAGAAAGTCAGCTAGGGTCAAAGGACCCCAGCAAGATAAGCATCCTGGCATTTCTTCAATAAATCCAGAGTAGGTGCCTGCACCACATCTGGAGGCACTCTATTCCAGGTCTTGGGGGCTTGGACAGTAAAGAAATGTTTTCTTACATTTGTCCCACCTAAAACAGTTTTGTAGGAGTTTATGACCGTTGGTCCTTGTTTTTCTTTGGGGTGCTCTGGTGGACAGACATTCTCCCAGATCCTGATAAACACCCCTTGTGTACTTATAGGCAGCCACCAAGTCCCCCTGAGCCTGTACTTTTCCAGACTGAAGAGTCCCATGGCTCTCAGCCTGTCTTCATAAGGCCTATTCTCTTGCCCTCTGAACATGTGCATGGCTCTCCTCTGGACTCTCTCAAACTTCTCGACATCCTTCTTGATGTTGTGGAGCCCAGAACTGGATGCAGTACTCCAGCTGTGGCCTCATCAAGGCCGAGTACAGTGGGAGGATGACATCCTGAGATTTACTTGAGAAGCATCTATAGATGCAAGCCAGGGTTTTGTTTGCTTTACCAGCTGTGACATCACATTGGTGGCTCATGTTCATCTTGTGGTCAATTATGACCCTCAAGTCTTTTTGAGCAGTGGTGCTAGCAAGTGTAGCACTGCCAAGTCTATAAGCGTGCTGCGGGTTTTTTCCCCCACAAGGTGAAGTACCTTATATTTATCAGTATTGAATGTCATCAGGTTTGTGTCCACGCACTTACTAAGCTTATTCAAGTCAGCCTGGATCACTAGCCTGTCCTCAGGTGTGGACACTATGACACAAAGTTTAGTGTCATCAGTGAACTTAGCCAGTGCGCTTCTGACACCAAAGTCCACATCGTTGATAAAGATGTTGAAGAGAACTGGTCCAAGGACAGAGCCTTGGGGGATGCCACTGGTTATGGAGCACCATAATGACTTGCTGCCATCGACCACTGCTCTTTGGGTCTGACCTCGAAGCCAATTTCCCAGCCATTGGACTGTGGTGTAGCCAAGGCCACAGTTGGCCAATTTTTCCATAAGGAGGTCATGGGACACCAGATCAAAGGCTTTTTTAAAGTCCAGGTATATGACATAAAATCTCTTCTTCCTTGTCCAGGTGATATGTCACCTGGTTGTAGCAGGAGATGATATTGGTCAGGCAAGACCTACCTGCAACAAACCTGTGCTGGCTATCCCTCAGGATGTTGCCCTCATCCAGCTTATCCAGAAGGGTCTCCTTGATAATTTTCTCCAGCATCTTACCAGGTATTGAGGTCAAGCTGATTGGCCTGTAATTCCTGGGATCTACTTTCTGCCCTTTCTTGAAGATGGGTACCACACTGGCCTCCTTCCAGTCTTCAGGTACTTCACCTGAGCACCACGAGTTTTCAAATATTTTTGCCAATGGTTGGGCTATGACATCTGTCAGCTCCTTGAGTACCCTAGGGTGTAATCTGTCAGGACCAGCTGACTTGAAGGTATCCAGCCTCTCCAGGTGATAGTTTCATAGTTTCTAGGGTCAGAAGGGACCTGAGTAGATCATCTAGTCTGACCTCCTGCCATGGCAGGAAAGAGTACTGGAGTCAAATGACCCCAGCAAGGTGTACATCCAACCTCCTCTTGAAGACTCCCAGGGTAGGAGCCAGCACCACTTCTCTTGGAAGTTGGTTCCAGATCCTAGCCGCCCTGACCATGAAGTAGCGCCTCCTGATATCTAGCCTAAATCTACCCTCTGCCAGCTTGTGACTGTTATTCCTGGTCACTCCTGGTAGTGCTTGGGGGAACAGGGACTTCCCCAGTGCCTGCTGATCCCCCCTGACTAGTTTGTAACAGGCCACTAGAACCCCCCTCAGCCTTCTCTTGTGGAGGCTGAACAGGTTCAGGTCCCATAGCCTCTCCTCATAAGGCCTGCCCTGCTGCCCCCATATCATACGAGTGGCCCTCCTCTGGACCCTCTCCATGTTGTCCACATTCTCTTGAAGTGCAGTGCCCAGCACTGGACACAGTACTTCAGCTGCGGCCTGACCAGTGCCGCATAGAGGGGGAGGATCAGCTCCTTGGACCTGCTTGAGATGCATCTGTGGATGCATGACAAGGTACAGTTGACCTTCCTGACTGCATCCCCACGCTGCCGGCCCATGTTCATCTTGGAGTCAATGATGACTCCAAGATCCTTTTCCACCTCTGTACTGACAAGAGGGGAGTTCCCCAGCCTGTAGGTATGGTGCCGGTTGTTCCTCCCTAGGTGCATCACCTTGCACTTGTCAGTGTTGAATCCCATCCTATTCTCATCCGCTCACCCCTGTAACCTGTCTAGGTCTGATTGCAGCCCATTCCTCCCTTCTAGCGTGCCCACATCCCCCCACATCTTAATGTCATCAGCATATTTGAATGGGGTGCTTTTTACCCCCTCGTCCAAGTCACTGATGAAGATGTTGAATAGTGCGGGCCCGAGGATTGAGCCCTGTGGAAAGCCACTGCCTACATCCCTCCAGGCCAAAAATGACCCATCCACCACCACTCTCTGGGTGTGGCCCTCCAGCCAGTTAGCGACCCAATTGACTGTGTGGGTGTCGACACCACAGTCCCCCAGTTTCTTAATGAGAACTGGGTGAGAGACAGTGTCAAAGGCCTTCCGAAAGTCCAGGAAGACTATGTCCACTGCTACCCCTGCATCTAATGATTTGGTGATCTGATCATAGAAGGCCACCAGGTTGGTCTGACAGGACCTGCCTCTAATGAACCTGTGTTGGTTGCCCCTAAGCATGACCTCCCCTGCTGGCCCCTCGTGGATATGTGCCACAATAATTTTCTCAAAAAGCTTGCCCAGGATTGAGGTAAGTCTAACTGGCCTATAGTTTCCTGGGTCCTCCTTCTTCCCCTTTTTGAATATGGGAACCACATTGGCCCTCTTCCAGTCCTCTGGCACCACACCAGAGCACCACGAGTGCTTGTAAAACCGTGCCAGGGGTCCTGCAATGACCTCAGCCAACTCCTTTAGTACTCTAGGGTGGAAATCATCTGGACCGGCTGACTTCATAGATTTCATAGACATCAGGGCTGGAAGGGACCTCGGGAAATCATCGACTTGAATACATCCAGTCCCTGCAGAAGTTCCCTAACTAGTTCCTCTCTAACCCTTGGCCTAGGTGCGCCTCCCATAGGGCCTGAGGGGGGCCCAGCAGGGGGGTGACTGTTCCGGTCCCTGCTTAGGAAAATGGAGGCAAAGAAATCGTTAAATATGTTGGCTTTGTAATCTGGTGTGATGACCAAATTTTCTAACGTGTCTTCCAGGGGCTCCACATTACCCGGAACCTTCTTTTTACCCCCTAAGTATTTAAAGAAGGACTTCTTATTATCCTTAATCTGGGAAGCTAGTTCCAGTTCCATCTCTGCCTTGGCCTTCCTGACTGCCCCCCTACATCCCCGAGCAACTGCAGTATAGTTATCCCTGGTGATGGCCCCTCCTTTCCTTTGGGTGTACGCCTCCCTTTTAGCTAGGAGACATTCCCGAATGCTTTTGGTGAGCCATGGGGGCTTGTGTGCCCTCCTGCTCCCTTTGATCCGCATTGGGATTACCTCCCTTTGGGCTTGGAGGATTGTCTCCTTAAGGAGTGACCACTCTCCTTGGACACCTGGCTCCCCTCCCCTCTGGGACCTCAGTGCTTCCCCGACTATTCTCCTTAGCTCATTGAAGTTTGCCCTCCTGAAATCTAGGGCTGCTGCCTTTCTGCAGGCCTTTGCCACCTTGTGCTAGATGGTGAATTCCAGCAGGCGATGATCACTGTTGCCCAGGTGGTCGAGCACCCGCAGCTCCCTCACCAAGTCATGTCCCATGGCCAGCACCAGGTCCAACAAGGTGTCTCCCCTGGTGGAGCTGTGCACCTCCTGGGTTAGACGGAAGTCCTGTATTCTGGCTAAGAACCTACATGAGCAGTCAGTTCTGGCTGACTGCTCTTCCCAGCAGATGTCCGGGAAGTTCAGGTCCCCCATGACTACCACATCCTTAGACTTCACTACCTCTGTGAGCTGACCTGAGAATTCCTGGTTGAGCTCTTCCCCGTGGTTGGGAGGTCTGTAGTGGACCCCTACTGTTAAGTCTCTTTCCCCTCAACTGCCTTGTATTCTGATCCTTTACTAGATCAACACTGATGCTGGGTAAATATGCCCTCACCCTTTTTTTCTTTTCTTTTTCCATTTTTTTGTCCGTCCCACGTCTTGCTAGGTAGGGTGGTCCCATTGGACTGATGAAAGACTCATGTGAAGTACCCATTAAGCAGACTGGCCTTTTCCTGGGTGTTGGTTATCAGCTGTCCTGTTTGTTCAGCAGGGGCCAATGTTATCCTTGGTTTTTTTTCTGACTCCCTACATATCTGAAAATGGACTTTTTGTTATCCTTGATGAGAAGCAGACACTTTTAAAATGAATAGTTGAAAAGCCAAGTTTATACAGAATTATTTTAGATGGAAGAAATTGATAATCTCTAGTTGAAAACAATTGTTTAGAATCCCAGCACATTTTTTTGTGTTCCTTGTAACTGTCCTAATACCCTCAAATAAACCTACAGTTGCAAATGAATAAGAAACATCCTTCATTCTCATTTCCATCTGTCCAATGCTAGTTGGCTGCTGTAACAGTACAAATGAAGATTAATATAATTCATTGTGCTGTAATCTTTTAAAATCTCCAATTAAGTTAGCAACAGGCTTGGCACTGAGCCAATGGTTCTGAATCTGGTTCCAAATGACTTTGTGAGTTTCATTTATTATTATTTGCTATTATCCATTTATTAATAACTGATTTGATAAGTCATGAGATTTCCTATTTAAAGGAGAAAAAAACTTATCGGAGGTAAGAATAATAACTATAGTTTAGGAATGTGTTGAGATCTGGTATTCATTCATCATCTATATGAAAAGCACAAAAAGGGAGCATATCTCCCTCTTATAGTTTATAGTTCAACTGTTAACTATTTAGTATAACAATGGTTTCTTCTGTTCTACGTATTGGAGAGGTAGTGGCAATGTGACTCAGGAGAGATCTGGGCTCTAATCCTCTCTCTGTTGTAGACTTCCTGTGATGCAAGTCACTTAAGTCAATATTTTCAGAAGCCTGTATTGTCAGAGTGCCATTTGTGTTTGGGGTTCAGGTGACTTTTAAGTATAGGAGTTTAGACCCAATTCTTTTGACCTTCGTAGATATGGAGTGATCCAAGAGTACAGGCCCAAGGCATAGTGAAAGGCTTTGCCACTCATTAGCACCTTTTAAAAACTTGGAAGGATCTTCAAGCACCATCACACACTGCTTAGAATTTCTAAGCACATGGTGGGGGGGAGGGGGAGAAAGGGAGGGGGATAGGGAGAGAGAAAAACAGAGCTTTGTCTAGCCCTGGGGTTGACACCCTATGCCCTGTGGGTTAGATTCAGCCCATAAAACTATTGTATGTGACCTGTGAAGTCAGGACATTGGAAGCAAGTTGGTGGTGGCTTGACACTGTGAGAGAGGCTGGGGTGGGGAAGTAGCAGCAGTGGCTCTGTAAATGGAGGAGACAGTGGCAAAGGTCAGATTGGAAGTGGCAGGCCAGCCTTCAAACCTAGCTGAGTTAAAACAGCCCACTACTCCTAAAATGTTGACAACTCCTGGTCTATTCCATGCCCAAGCACAGCATGAAAACCTGTTCCTGCTGACACACACCAAACCCAGGAATACACTCATGAAATATCTCCAAGGTGTCCCTCTGGGTCTCTAGCATTTATTTATTTATTTAATTATATGATTTATATGCCATCCTTCCCAACAAAGCCTTTTTGGAGGGGCTCATCACTTTCTGGGGGAGGGCAGCACTTACATCTAATAAACACACAGAAAAACTTTGAAATAAAATGGATATACTTGGGGCCAACTTCCTTCTCATGCAGAATTCCTTCAACAGCAGTAGAATTACATATATTGTATTATATTATAAATATTCAAATGATGGTCATGCTTAGGAACCCTAGCCATGGATCAGCACTCTGTTCTACTGAGTGGGGTAGAAATACAGAATCAAGAGAAGTTCCCACCTTGATCAGCTCACTGTTTACATATACGACAAGGGACAACAGACAGAGACAGGAGAGAAGGCTCAGGGAACCAGTGAGATAATGTTGGTTAGCATGCCAGGCACTGAGTACATGCAGGCAGCTGACCTGGCAATAGGTTTTTTTTGTAGGCATGACAACGTAAGTGCTGTAGATTTTACTTTCAAAGATATATATTGTTTTCTAACAAACAAGGTATTGGGCTTGTTTTACTTTTTCTGTGTTCTGTATATGGCTTGGTTGAAGGAATTTATTGGAACAGAGACATGTTCCTGGGATTTTGAAGAAAAGCCTCTGTCAATAAATTTTCTATATTTTTAAGAGACTGAAATGGCTTCACAATGAAAGACAGAAGTCACAATTCAAAAGTCACAAATCAAAAGGAACAAAAGTCACAATTAAAAAATGATAACAATCAATGGGTTCATAGCCAAATATCAACTTTCCTGACTCATCTGTAGTGGGGACCATTAAAACAAAGCCTGGACGCAAGTTATGAAGAATAAAATGGCGGATAAAGGGACATGAGAGCCACTAGCAAACTATATTACACAAGGAGAAGTGCAGCATGGAATAAAGGCAGAGGAATATACAGATGCAGGCTAGTGAAGCACCTTTAAGGTGAAAAGGAAGAACTTAAACTTAATGTTGAATAGGACAGGAATTCAGTAGATATAATTTGAAGGAAATGGGGATGATGTGATGCAGAGTAACACGGAGCTGCCTTCCAGCCCCTGTTACAAGCAGGACCTTGGGCAAAACTGGACTTGCTGCTTCTCTTACCCCAGAGCCATGCTGAAATCCCCCTACCACCAGCAAACTCACCTGCATGCAGCAGGGATCCAGCCTCTTCACCGAGGATAAGCAGGCTCCCGGGTGCAGCCAGATCCCTATCCAACCCTGCTTGGGGTCATGCTGGGTCTCCACTGATGTCAATAGCATGTCTAGAGGAAAACCCGGAAGTACTGATTAGTCCCAGCTTCCAGTGAGCTCCAGTTGCAGTCACTCATGTGGCTAGGGAGCTGGATGTGATTGGCCTCCTAGAGGCCCAGCAGGCTCAAATGTGAGAGGGCTGAGGTCCATTACCCCTGGAAAGGGGAGTGAGTGCACTGTCTCTGGGAAGAGAAGAGTTCCTGTCTGTACGGAGGCACAGAGAGCAACCAGAAGCAGTATGAACCTGGGTCTGAAGTGAGACAGTGAAGGATGGCCAGTGGAAGAGGGCTGAACACACAACCCATCGGTGTCAGATGCAGGACATGGGAGTAAGCCTCTCCATGAGGGGAATGGCTACGAAGGTCTCTCTGGGAGACCCATGCATTGAGCCAACAGGCTGATGATGGTGGTGCCAGCCAGCAGGATACCTCCTAGGGAGCTATGGATGTGATATGGACGAGGGTACTACAGACAAAAAATTGACAAGTCTCAAGAAAGGGAACTGAGTTGAGTAAGAAAATATCCCTAAATCAAGGAAGCTAAAAGGCTAAGTGATGGATTTTGGACTGTTGAGACAAGCAGTCCAAAATAGGGACTCTGTAACTGGATTTGATAGAGGGACTACATAGAAAACAAAGAGACATGAGTAAAGGGTGATTGTGCCCTGAAGAACTTGTGACAGGGAAAAGCCTGAGGCAGAGTTGCATGGCTGGTCGAGCTGCAAGTCAAGTGACTTGGATATAGTTTGAAGACCATAGGTCCACCTGACAGGTGTGGTAAGGAAAGGGTGTAGGGGAGGCAGAGCTCTATGGAGAGGACATATTCCCTTTGCAGAGAAAATTCTGTTTTCCTTTTGTTTCACCATTCAGCTTCTCTTCATTTTGTTTCCATCAAGACGTGGCAGGTCAGTACATGGAAGTGGGAAGTGGTTTGGGAAAAGAGGTACAGATCCGTTACAACTGATCATACACAGCATTTTAGATTTGATTAGGACAGTGCACTTCTGTATTAGAACCTGTATTAGTACTTGACTGGTGACAGTAAAGTGTTTCCATTCTCCATGTGGTCATTCAAATCACACTGGAATCTTCTGGATATTATGGGATTGCTTATTGGTAACTACTGAATAGTGACCCTTATCACCAAAGAGTAATGGCATAAAAATCAAGCCTCTGTAAATGCAATCTTGATTATGAGAGCTCTTAGCGTTTTACTCATTTATGCTAAACTGTTTGACTATTTGAAAAGCTGCACAGTATGTGCTTTATCATCAGTATTTTAAAGTTAAGGTTCTGACATGAATGCCAGCGTTAAAAATAATCCCAGATGAGATACTCTTCAGGAATGAATCTATTGCCATTTCCTGTTTATATAGCTAGAGCAACCATAATGAGTTAATATAAGACATGACAACTCTTGATAAGCTATCTAGCTAATAAATTGTATACTGCTGATAGACACATTCTCAAGACAGCTAAACATTTGCACAACATGTTGCTTTTGTGTATTGGCTCGTGTTTTCAAAAGCAGCCTCTAATTTTTGATGCCAACAGCTTTTGGATTCCCAACTTTTGATTTTTGAGCCAGATTTTTGGAGCAGTTGAGCACACTTGGGCAGTGGTTGTGACAGGTTCTTGACATGTTTGAAAACCAAGCCCCATGTGTCTTAAGCTGAAGATAAAGGGACCTCAAATTAAACTGAGGATCATTGTGGTTACCTGATATGACAGTGTGATAGAGATTTTGTGGCCTATTTATCTGGTTCCTATGGCCAGAGCAAAAGGGCCACAAAGTAGTGACTCGGCATCCTTACTTCTACCTGGGAATACCCCTGCTCTAAGGAGCTTCTTTGGTGCAAGCAGACTCAGCTGTCCCAAAACTGTTGATCTCCAGCAAGATCCCCAATGCAGGATGTAAGTTGGCAATAGATGGGGAAAAAGGAGGGACCATGGATCAGAAGTTTCTGTGAAGAGAAGATTTGTCAACTGCTATCAGGCCAAATGGTTGCAGGGCAAATGAAAACATCTTGATGGGCACCCTGTAATGTGCACTCCAGGATATAAAAGAAGTAGAAGCTCGCTCTCCTTGATCTCTATGTCTTGCACTAGTAAAAGGATTAATCAGGTTCTAAAAGAAGCCCTATGGATTAGGATATTACTTACTTGGGGAGCACCTTTTAGCTATTTTAAACATAGGGCCAAGTGGACTTCATGGCCCTTTCCTTGAAACTTCTGCAGGCTGGATGCAAAGCAGTGCAGTCTCCAATACCACATGCTGTTGGCATTAGGAGTATCTCAATTTTACTATTAAATTGAGATACAAACTCCATTGAACCATGAGTTAAGCCTTTGTAAAGGATGGAGCTTTGAATCAGAAGCATAGCACAGCATACCAGAATATTATAAAAGAAGTTAAATGTGACAGTTAGAAGTAGATATGGGCCATGCCTCAGGGAATGTGGGGGTAAAGTGGGAAAAATATTGGAAGCAGTGGATTCACTGAGGAGTGAAATAAAAAGCAAGCTAGCCTGAAGCTCAAGGGCAGCTGACATCTAATCAGAAATGAAAGCAGCTGCCATTGCAGGTGGACATAAAGACAACTGCTGTTTGCAGGCAGCAGCTGGGCAAGAGGGTGATCACTGATCAGCTTGGAAAGAACTTGGCTGGAGGACATGTGAGGATGATAACTTCCAGCTCTCTTCCCATACTCTTATCCAAGGGAAAGGACTGTGGTCCAGGATGCAGGTACATGACTGTCTCTAGAGTAGGCACATGCTGTTGCTGTTAGCCACAAACAGTCTATGCAGCAGTGAGACTAACTCTTGCCTTCCATATTTTTCTCCATTTTCCACTCCCTTTTTCCAGTAACTAGTGAGTGTCCTTTCCCTTCCTCCTCCTTCCTCCTGCTTGTGCATTCCCTCCTCTTTTATTCCCCAAAGATAGTTATCCTCCCATTCTCCTCTTAGGTAGCTGTCATCTTTTATTTTTGCTGGTGCTCTTTCTTGGTTTTGTGTAACTCTAGGTTTCTGCCCCCACTTCCTCTTCTCTGGTGAGAAGTGTGTTAGAACTGTTAGTATACAGGGGAACCAGGTAAAAGTAAATCATTTTTCACTCTGACTTGTGGTTCATAACTACAGACTTTATACAGTGTGTTATTCAGAGATGTTGTACAATCAAAAACAATTATTTTCAAGCCAAGTTACCTGGTTCTCAAAGAGGTTTGTAGCTAACACTACTCTGGAGCTAGCTTTCAGGCTTTGGCTCTGTAATATGGCTTGCTTTAAAAATAGTAGATTTTTTCTTCTAAAAGGAAAAAATACATATATATTTTTTCACTGACATATAACTCTAGCATAGTTTAAGAGAAATTGCTGAAACATACAATAAATATAGGAATGGAACAAGCATGGAGAAAATCAACTCAAAATGTAAGAAGGGTGTTTATAAAATGAATTGTTTTGACACCTTAACTGTGTCATGACACCACAAGTGCAACTGGAAAAAGTGATTATTTTGTTAACGTAATTATAAATGTTCAGTTGCCAAGTATTTAATTAACCCTCCAGAAAAAGCTTGTAAGGACATAACTTATCTTTGGATTTGAAGGGGCAAGCCACTAGTGAAACACAGGACAGCAAAATGCTAAATGTAGAGGCCAAATACATCTCTGGTGTAACAGCACAGGCTTCAGTGAGCTTTCAGTATGACTGAATTCATCTTAGAAAGGGACCGGCTATCCTTTTATTTTCTCTCACAAGTGAGATAGTAGCTTCATCAGAACTTTCTATAAAAGCTGTTGTTACAAAAACATTTAAATTCCTAATTAATAATGAAAGGGCAACAGTAAAATGATTTTACTTTTATGTGGCAATTACAAAACAACTGCTTAGCCTGTTAATTACAAGTTGAAAAAGAAAGGCAAGTTTTCCGACTTGAAAGTTTTGAACTAGGCAGACTACAGTATGGCTTTATTGTTGAGTGCTCTGAGTCTGCTATGAAGCACAAATGCCAGGGGGAAAACGGAGCTCAGCAAAAACAATTGGGAATACATACATTACACAATGTTGCTTGAGAGATGTGTTTTCAGAAAAGCCATTCTTAGTTGTCCAAAATGATAGTTATCTGCCAGTTCAAATAATAAGGATTAGATTTTTGTTTTGGTTTCATCCCAAAGAAGTGAGGATTTGCAGCTCAGTAATGTGCTTGTTTTTGTTTCAGTGTAGCTCTAAACAGAGAAGAATGTCACAATGGTTTATGCATTATATCTGGTGAAGTGAACAGTCTTCAAAGGGCCTCTTAGACTGTGTCAATGAATACTGCATTTGTCTTGAACACACAGACAAGCAATTATTTTTACAAAATGGGTAGCTGCAAACACCAGTGCTCATTTGCTAGTGCAGGTGCCATATGTGAAAGCAAATGTGAATTGTTGAGAAGGCAAATAGATACATACCTATTAAATATGCTGAGCAAATTGGGAAGCCACTGGGAAGATGAAACTAAAATATTCCTGAATAGGAGTGAAAGGAAGATAGTCATGAAGTATATACCTACATAAGCACACACGCTTTAAACATGAGCTTAGTTCTGTACAATCATGCTGTTCATTAGCTGGGCTACTTTTTAAATGAATAGTTTGAATGTTGTCACAAAATTACTGCAAGATATTTAGACATACAAAAAACTAGAGCTCCCTCTGTGCAAAAATGAAGTTTATTTCCAACCTATGGGGACTTTTTACCATCTACACTTTTTCCAGAGCCTGATGAAAGGACATTGATCCTGAAAGCTTGCAGAAAAGGACGATTTTCTTGCCATTTTCCAGTTGGTTTAATAAAAGGTATCATTTTGGAACCAAGAGTTCTAGTTTTTTCTATGTCTTTTTGTCTCAGACCAACATGGCTACCAAGTACACCCTTGCAAGATATTTAATATTATTGTGAAAATTATTGTTGCAAGTTGCTTTAATATGAATAATTTCTCCTTGCAGCAATTCTTACACCTGAGCTAATGCATTGTAAAGGGGATTTCAATTAGCACAGCTAATGCGCCTTGAATTCTAGCTATTTGCAGCAGTCAAACAAGTGCTTTGGAGCCAAGTAGTTGAACATGAGTTAGAGAAGCTGTCAGGCAGGACTCAGACCAGTTTTTAGCTGTTTTTGTAATCTGGTGGCATAAAGTAACCTTGGGCACACCCTTCCTCAATTGTACAGGATATAGTTAAGGCCCAATTAGGAATCTGTGTTAACGTTTTTATTTTTAGAATACAACCATGATCAACGAGAAATAAAACCATGCTTTAAACTTCCAGAAACCTCTCCAGTAACACATTTATATAATAAGAGTTCCTTTATAGCAAGTGTGTCCTTACTATATGCACATTCCAGTATGATACATTTTCTGTAAACAAACAAACAAACAAAAAAAGCTAACAGTGTACTGGGTTATACTGACAGGAGTGTGTCCTGCAAATAAAAGGGAGTGATTTTACCACTCTATTCAGGATTGGTGAGGACTCGCCAGGAATGTTGTATCCAGTTTTGGGCCCTATACTTCGTGAAAGATGAGGACAGTTTGGAAAGAGTTCCTCAGAGAGCAACAAAAATGATTAGAGGCCTGGGAAACATGAGGACTTATGAGGAAAGGCTGAAAGAACTAGGACCATTTAATCTTAAGAAGAGAAGACCAAGAGGGATTTAATAACAATCTTCAAATACCTGAAGGGAGATCACAAAGAGGATCAAAGAATCATAGAAGTAGGGTCGGAAGGGACCTTGTGGATCTTCAAGTCTGACCCCCTACCTGGGCGGGAGAAAAGACTGGACTCAAATGAGTCCAGCCAGGTCGTCATCGAGCCTCTTCTTAAAGACCCCCAGGGTAGGAGCCAGCACCACTTCCCTAGGAAGTTGGTTCCAGCTCCTAGCCGCCCTAACTGTGAGGTATTTCTTGCTGATGTCTAATCTAAACCTACTCTCCAATAATTTGTGTCCATTGTTCCTTGTCATGCCAGGGGGCGCTAGGGGAACCAGTGTCTCCCCCAAACCCTTCTGGTCCCCCCTAGTGAGTTTATAGACAGTCACCAGGTCCCCCCTCAACCTTCTCTTGTGAAGGCTGAACAGGTTTAGGTCCCGCAGTCTTTCGTTGTAGGGTCTGCCTTGTTGTCCCTGGAACATGTGGGTGGCCCTCCACTGGACCCTTTCAATGTTGTCCACATCCCTCCTGAAATGGGGCGCACAGAACTGGATGCAGTACTCCGGCTGTGGCCTGACCAGCGTCGCATAGAGGGGGAGGATCACCTCCCTGGCTCTACTTGAGACACACCTGTGGATGCATGACAAGGTCCGGTTAGCCCTGCCAACCGTGACCTTGCATTGTCGGCCCATGTTCATCTTGGAGTCAGTAATGACTCCAAGATCCCTTTCTGCCTCCGTGCTCTCAAGAAGGGAGTTTCCCATTCTATAAATGTGCTGCTGGTTTCTATTGCCTACGTGCAGCACCCTGCACTTGTCAGTATTGAAACGCATCCTGTTTATGTTAGCCCACTCCTGTAACCTATCCAGATCTTGCTGCAATCTTTCCCTCCCTACTAGCGTGCTCACCTCACCCCAAATTTTGGTATCATCAGCGAATTTAAACAGGCTGCATTTCACCCCGTTGTCCAAATCACTGATGAAGAAATTGAACAGCGCAGGCCCAAGGACCGAGGCCTGGGGGACTCCGCTGCCCACTTCCCCCCACGTTGAATATGACCCATCCACCACCACCCTCTGAGTACAACCCTTGAGCCAATCTGCAATCCATCTGACTGTGTAGGCATCAATGCCACAGTCGCCTAGTTTTTTAATGAGGATGGGGTGGGAGACGGTGTCAAAGGCCTTGCTGAAGTCACGAAAGACTACGTCCATGGTGACACCTGCATCCATTGCCTTTGTGACCTGATCATAAAAGGCAATCAGGTTGGTCTGACATGACCTGCCCCTAATGAAACCGTCTGGTTGCCCTTGAGCATCATCCCTGAAGCCGGCCCATCACAGATGTGCTCCTTGAGGATCTTCTCAAAGAGTTTCCCAAGGATAGAGGTAAGACTGATGGGCCTATAGTTGCCCGGGTCCTCTCTCTTCCCTTTTTTGAAGATTGGGACCACGTTAGCTATCTTCCAGTCATCTGGCACCTGGCCTGAGCACCATGAGCGCTCGTAAAGCCATGCCAAGGGTCCTGCAATAACCCCAGCTAGCTCCCTCAACACCCTGGGCTGGAGAGCATCTGGACCCGATGACTTGAATATGTCCAGCCCCTCCAGAAGCTCTCTAACCTGGATGGATGGAGATAGCCTTTTCTCTGTAGCTATAGGGGATAGGACTGGGAACAATGACCTTGAACGGCAGCAGTGGAAATTTAGGTTGAGATTAGCAAGAACTTTCTGACTACTGGAAGCACTGAAACAGGCTAAGTAGAGGAGTTATGGCATCTCCATTCCTGACTGGGATGTTTTATTCAGGGTGGATCCTTCCCTAAGCAGGGGCACTAGAGGAACTCATGAGGTTCCTTCTAGCCCTACTTTCCTATAATGCTCTTTAAAGACAATTTTTACTAGTATCTTTTTTTTCTCTGCAAGCATAGCGTAGCATTTAATATGTGCCTTTTAGAGAGATTAAAATGCTGTTGATATTAGCAAATTTTCCACCCTGAAGGGAAGTCAACATATATTAACAATACCTATTAATCTGATATTAAATAACTGTGAAAAACAATGTGGTAATAAAAGGTAATGCTGTTTCCTTATAGCGTGCTGATTATGAAGGGCTGGGTGGGACAGGTTGACTGTACTTTCTTCTCCTTGCAGTCAAATGTTAAATTTGAGCTTACAAGGAATGTTTGAGTTCTGACCCTGGAGAAGACTTTCCTGCCTCACAGTTCTGCACTATGCTGTCTATAGCATCCAGTGTACAGGAACTCCTCTCTCACCCTTTCCAGTGTTAGTGTCTCAGAGCAGGAAAGGAAATCTTAGAGCTGCAGCACTGGAAAACTCTTAGCTGCTTAGATTGTCCTTAATCATGAAATAAACAGAGAACAGAAGTTCACATTCAAAGAATTTCTATTCTGAAGCACTGTAACGCTGGTCAACCAAAATGTGAAAAACATTTTAGAAATAAAACATATAATTTGCTTGAAAGCAACACCTAGTAGTGAGCATGTGAAAGACTGTGCTTTCACCCTAAAAAGGGATTGGCAAGATTTTGTTTTCTTCACTCTGTCTCTTCACTCTGTCAGCTCTTTATCTGTCATGACTCTCAGTTTCCGTTTCATCATTTAGACAAGTCTGGCAGTTTGGCTATAATCTCAATTTTTATTACTGTAATTTCAGAATCTTGAATTAATTTCTGGAAAAACATTGCCTACACCTCCTATGTTCTTGTACTCAGATTCTGTTATGATAGTTGGTCCATAGAAGTCTTCTGTTCGGTCCGACTGCAAAATTAATGCAAAACACCACAGCTCAGCTCACGATGCACACTGGGATCAGTGATATATCAACCACTAACCTCAGGAATTCTTGTCCTTTTCAAAATAATGGACAAATTTAAGGCTTTCAGTTGTATTGAGTCAATGCCACTGAAGGCAATTCAGTAGAATAAATATTATTAACAACACTCTTAGATTCATGGAACTAGATTCTCTTTTATGGTACAGTCACCTTGCACTACCAGAGCGGCATAAAATGGCTCGAGGACAGGGGCAGGCAATTATTTTGCGTGGAGGGCTGCTTGCTGAGTTTTGGCAAGCTGTCAAGGGCTGTGTAGGTAGCCCTGCCTTCTAGTTGCCATCTTGGGACCGGAAGTCCTGCTACTAACCCCTGCCCTTTGCCACCAAATATATGAATTATGAATTATGTACATGTCTTGTTGCATTGCACTAAGGGATGTCTGCTCCTTTGACAACAGAAACTGCCTAGCCAGAGGAGCCAGGTAGAGCTCCACAGCTGAAGGTTGCTGAGGCACAGGCTAATGGGGAACTAGCTTGCACCTGTACCCTGTCAGTTGACTGGAAGGAAGCAGAGCCTGGGGTACATATAAGCCCCAGAGCTGGGACTGGCAGGAGTCAGTTTTCTGGCAGCATCTAGGGGGAAGGAGCTCTTGCAGGAAAACTTATGTGGAGATGCTTGGTTGCCTGTTCTGCTACTGGTGAGACTAATGGGCTCCAAGAGCTCCTCAAGTACTTGGGGCTAGGAGGCACACATTACAGAGAGAGAAGCTTGCCTTCTTAAAGGTGAAGAGTGTGGTCTCCAGTGTCATGGTTATTGTTATTGTTATGTTGTAGCTCAGGGCTTGTGTTTATGTTATTATTTGAACTTGTAGACTTGGATGAGGCTACTGGGGAGGAGGAGACCTCATCAGGGCACACTATGGTGTAGAGCTCCAGTACCAGTGAGGGCTCAGAGACAGGGCTGTAGAGAGTCCAGTGATAAGAGAACATCAACTTAGGTCAAGATCTTATTACAGAGACCACATCAGTATGCCATCTGCAAGGCATGGGCATGGTAAAGGGATGGTGTTGGAGCCAAGCATCTAGCCCATAAGGCTTGGGGTGTCCCAAGAGTCACCTACTGAGAGCGGGCCCCATCAAGGGGTCCAATAACCCACATGATGTAGGGGGGGTCCATTAGGACCATGACTGGGCTGTAATTTGAGGGCAGCGTCCTATTTATTATTTATACCAGCAAGACACAGCAGGAGAGATTAGAAGGTACCCATAAGGCATGGCCACAGAGCCCTAGGGACATCACAGCTGTCCCTGGGGACCCTGCCTCATGACATGTCTCATAAGTAATGGGAAAAGAAAAATAAAAAAGGAGGAAAGAGGAAGGGTTAGAAGAAGAAAAGGGAATTGTGAAAGGGCTAATATTTAATTATTGAAATAACCTCTTTCCAAATTGCACTAAACTTTTCATAACAGTTAAGTCATCTAAGCATTACTTTCTTTACAGATGCCAGCTCTGCCATTTCATCATACCAGATTTTAACCTTTGAGAGAGATGTACTACTCTTCCAATGTGGTAATATAATCCTGTGTATTAATAATAAGGCTTAATCTAAGACTGCAAAATGGGAAGAATCCCGTTTGAATTTCTTAGGGTTATACCCAATAGCACACACATTTGCCAAAGGTATGAGTGCTGTGTTCAAAACCATGCTAACTCTCACTGTAATTTCTTCCCAAAAAGAACTGATAATAGGGTATGAACAAAGCATGGGACCAAGTGTTGCCTGTAATGGATCACATTTCCACCATGTTATTTACTGTCAGTAATTTTTTTCTAAGTTTAGAAAGAGCCCAGTGTAGATAAAACAAACAAACAAACAAACAAAAAAACATTTGCCTAAGATGAATTGCTGCTATTTGAATATTGTGAGCTGATTTCCACTGGGATTCTGTTATCTGGATACCTAGGTCTTCATTCCACTTCATTCGTAAATAGTTTGTATCAGGTCTGTTACGAATCTACTTTTTTAGTATAGGTTAGACATTAATTAATTTATTACAGGAGAGAGACAAAGAAGAATGGTGTTTATAACTCCTAATCAACTTGCTATCTAACAGACTGTCCTGACAGAATACCGAACATACTGAATTGTTTCTTATTAACTTCTTCTTATATTTTAATTGTATATAATAATACCCAATTCTGTCATGAGTGGAATTCCTATTGAAGACAATGACAGTTCCAAGTGTAAATCAATTGCAAAAGAATTACTGAGACTAATTCCCCCTTGTTTGCCCTTTGTGAACTCAGCTGGGGTGAGTAGCATTGCTTGAGTGTACCTGGGAGTTAAATGTTGTTTATGAATTTAAGTTCCTTGGAGAACCATAAAGTTTTCAGTTTAATATTATGGGATGACTGTTTTAAATGTTGATAAAATACTGCAGTTAGAGGACCTCATTGAAAGTCTTTTTATGGCAGTTGAAAGACTCAAATTATTGAATTGCACTGTAACAGGTTCTCATTGAGGCCCTGTTATTAAGGAAAAGAGGGGCAGCTGGGAATAATTGCACCATGAGGAGGGCGGGCCCCTGGACCTAAGGAGCCAATGGTGGCTAAATCCCGGAGGATAAAAAGGAGAGGAAGGGTGCCTTTGGGCACCCCAGAGAGTGAGAGAGGAGGAGCTGTGAGAGATCCCACCCCCCAGAAAGAAGGATCTGGGAAGAGAGACCCCGATGCAGGATCAGAGGGATCGCAGAACCCAGACTTCACCTTATCTTGCCTTGACTCTACCAGAGCAGCGGTGAGTGCAGGGAGAAGTGGGGCCGTGCGGCGGGCTGGAGCAGCAGCTGGCATTCAGGATCAGGGACGACGCGGAGTCAGATGGGCAGTGGGAGGGATTACCCCCACCCAGACCCCTGAAGAGTCCGGGTGACTCCAGGACCCCGAGGGAAAAGGGATACTGAGGGCTGAGCAAGCAAGCCCTGACCGGGGGAGCGCGGAGCCTGCATGCTGAAGCCGCAAAAGAAGATAAGCTGCATGTGTGTAACAAACCACTAATTGGTCAATTAGTGGCCGGAATTGAACAAAAGGAAACTTTTTTTTTTTTTTTTTTTTTTACTGTCTTTCAATTACTGGGGGGGGAAGCGGGCTAGGACTCAGGAAGGACAGAGAAGCCTGGAGACTCTTTTCGCTGGGCAGAGGTTGAAGAAGAGACCCTGTGGACCCTGATTCTTCAGTGCCGACACAAGGAAGTAGGCACACTATTGCACTTACTGCTATAAGTATGGGGCCGGAGGTCCTCTGCTGTGAACAGAGTGACCCAGCTGGGATTCAGGATTAACCCTTCAGACTGTGATTCACCTCCTCCCTTACAGGAAATTCTCCTTTTAAACTTGCAAACCACTGAATAAAATCTTAAAGGAAAAAACCAAGTTATTCCAGCATGGTACTTCCTTGGGTAACAATCACTTCCTCCCTATGTTTATTTCTTTAAGATCCAAATTGTGGCAGGCAGGAAACACGAGGATAGAGGGTACTCCACGGACATGATGACAAAGTGGTGCATTGGACGGGAAACCAGACAGCGGGCCAGACGTCATGGAGGCTCGGGTGCCAACTGTTTGTGCAACAGATGCAAAACCTCATGCTGAGACTTCTACAGGGTCAACAGGCACAACTAGAGGAAATGGTGAGAATGTGGAGCCAGGAGACGCAGCTGTGGGCCTGAAGGCAGGACCTGTGTGAGCAGATTGCTGCCATGCAGGCTTCCGGCGTACGAGAGGGGGGTGGGCCAGGACTGCCTTGGATGACAAAGGAGGATGATGCAGAAGCCTACTTAGAGGCATTCGAACAGGTGGCAATGACAGAAAAATGGGACCCCAAGAGTGGGGCTGTAAAGATGGGGCCCTTGCTCATTGGCCCAGCCCAGGCTGCATATCGAGCCCTCAGTAGGATCGAGGCCCGAGATTATGTGAAGGTGAAAGATGCAATACTATACTGATTAGAGATCTCCCAGGAAACATACAGATGTAAGTTTCGAGCCAAGAAGGGACCTGAAGGGAGCCAACCATGACTATTGGTCCAGGCACTTAGCCATCGGTCGGCCAAGTCCCTAAGACTGGAGGAGCACACGTCTCGAGAAATTATAGATAAGATTGTGCTTGAACAATTTGTAACAGACCTCATGGGTGGAACTCAATGCTGGGTCCGGTGTCACCAACCTAAGACCGTCGAGGAGGCACTCTGCTTGGCCGAAGACTACGCCACTGTGGAAGGGGAAAAGGAGGTACCCCAGGAAGAAAGAAACAGTGGGCCTTCTCTGACCACCGGACCAAACACCGTAATCACTCCCAGATGGGGAGAGTCTACCCGAAGAGAAATGCGCCTGGGAGGTTACTCAGAAGTAAGATGCTTCCAATGTGGGGAAAAAGGCCACATTTCCCATTTCTGCCTGGGGACAGCCCGGGATCGTGATCCGGGATTGGAAAAACATGAGGAGAGGATGGACTGTAGTTTCAGCCGGCATCAGGGCTCTGGTCAGAAGAACAAGCCAGTTGTGGAAGTACGGGTTGGGGACACCATCCCAGCTATAGTAGATACAGGATGCTCCTAAACCATGGTATGGGGTGATTTGGTATCCTCATATTTAGGGAGTCCCAGCACGCCTGTATCTATGGTATGCATGCATGGCACTGTTTACACCTATCCATGCAAAAGACTGGAACTGTCCATGTTGGGAAAGACCGAAGAAATTCGGGTGGGGATAGCCAAGTCCCTGCCTTGTCCTATGCTGCTAGGGATGGACTGGCCATATTTGGGCGAGGTAGTATGAGGTCAGATGCCCAATGAACGGAAAAAAGGAGAAGAAAGACCCCAGACACTTTGTTTTGGGGACACAGAAGAAGGCTTGGACCCAGATTGGATGTGGGAGGAGGGTGACTTTCATCAAGAAGAACGAGATGAGCCCTGCTTCCAGAACTTATGGAAAGCCCAGCAGGAAGAGGAAGGAGCAGCAGAGTTGGCTCCAAGACCCCCCCTGCACTCCACACTACGAGGTAAGAGGAGGCTTACTCTATCAGGTGGAAAGCCAGGAAGAGTGGGGAGAGAGAGTGCAGCTCCTGGTGCCCCAGAAGTATTGGAGAGGGCTGCTATGGGTTGCCTATACCTCGCCTATGGGAGGACACCTGGGGCAGGATAAGACAGAGGCCAGACTTCTGTGAAGAGTTTTCTGGCCAGGTATACATAAGATGTCAGAAAAATTCTGTGCAGAGTGCCCTGAATGTCAGAAGACAGGGGGGGTAAAGCCAGCAAGAGTTCCCCTAGTACTCCTGCCCCTGATTGGATGCCTGTTTGACCGGATTGCCTTAGACATAGCAGGACCATTCCCACGTAGCCGGGCTGGATACCAGTTTATACTGGTAATTATAGATTATGCAACCAGATTCTGGGAGGCGGTGCCATTAAGATCAGTAACGGCCCCAGCCATAGTTACCGCCTTATTATGATGGATTGCCTGGGTGGGCATACCCCGGGAAATCTTAACAGACCAAGGGAAGAATTTTATGTCTAAAGTGTTAAAAGGAGTCTGCCAGGTCCTAAAGATTTACAATTACACACCTCGGTATATCATCCTCAGTAAATTATAAAGTCCTTAGGACAGCACCAACACGGCGAAAGCAGATCTATCATTTCATGGATTTCATAGACATTAGGGCTGGAAGGGACCTCAGGAGATCGAGTCCAGCCCCCTGCCCAAGGGGCAGGAAGTCAGCTGGGGTCATAGGATCCCAGCAAGATAAGCATCCAATTTACTCCTTGAAGGTGTTCAATGTAGGTGCTTGAACCACCTCCGCTGGCACACTGTTCCAGACCTTGGGGGCTTGGACAGTAAAGAAATTCTTCCTTATGTCCAGCCTGAAACGGTCTTGCAGGAGTTTGTGACCGTTCGACCTCGTCATCCCTTGGGGCGCTCTGGTGAACAGACGTTCCCCCAGATCCTGGTGGTCACCCCGATAAACTTATAGGTGGCCATCAGATCACCCCTGAGCCTACACTTTTCCGGGCTAAAGAGTCCCATGGCTCTCAGCCTGTCATCGTAAGATCTGTTTTCCTGACCTCTGATCATGCGCATGGCTCTCCTCTGGACTCTCTCAAGCTTCTCCACATCCTTTTTGAATTGTGGAGCCCAAAACTGGACGCAGTACTCCAGCTGCGGCCTCACCAAGGCCGAGTACAAGGGGAGAATGACGTCCCGGGATTTGCTCGAGAAGCATCTATGGATGCACGCCAGCGTTTTGGTCGCTTTACTAGCCGCAGCATCGCATTGCAGGCTCATGTTCATCTTGTGGTCAATGATGACCCCCAAGTCTCTTTCTTCTATAGTGCTATCCAACGTAGCACTGCCGAGCCTATAAGGATGCTATATCAATCTGCTGAGGAGATGGTGTCCGGGAGAAGGCTGGCTGGGGGACCCAGTGGACAGGAGCGAAGAAGGGCCTGAAGCAGGGGTGAGGGACCTAATCAGAACCCAGGGGACACCCAGAGTAGATGACCTATTGGAGCCAAGCCGGAAGGTGGAGATACAGACCCTGATAGAGGAATTCTGAGATTCTTTAGAGAAATACCAGGAGAAGCCAGGGGAGTTTTCCACCACATTGTCACCCCACTGGGGCAAGTGGTGAGGAACCACTGGAGGAGGTTACCCTGACACTTGTGGCTAGTTGTCCGACAAGAGATCAACCAGATGAAAAAAACAAGGGATTATCGAAGAGTCCCGAAGTCCCTGGCGGAGTCCTATGGTAGTGGTACCAAAGCCAGATGGATCGATCCGGCTATGCATAAATTACCGGAAACTTAATGAAATTGCTAGTTTCGATGCGTTCCCAATGTCACAAATCGATGACCTGCTGGAAAGGATAGGCCAGGCCCAATTCATCTCAATGCTAGACCTCACAAAAGGCTATTGGCAGATCCCTGTGGCGAAAGAGGATAAGGAAAAGACCGCCTTTGGGACCCCATGGGGGCTTTTTCAGTTCGAGAGGATGCCTTTTGGACTACATGGGGCTGCAGCATCCTTCCAACAATTGATGGAGCAGGTACTGGCCTCGCATCAAAATTATGCGGCGGCATGCGTAGACGATATCATTGTCTTCTCTCCCAACTGGGAAAAAACCAAGTCATTCCAGCATGGTACTTCCAACAGGTACTTCCTTGGGTAACAATCACTTCCTCCCTATGTTTATTTCTTTAAGATCCAAATCGTGGCAGGTGGGAAACCTGAGGATAGTGGGGTACTCCATGGATACGCTAACATGCACCATTAGTGGGTATAATGGTAAATAATTTATAACACTGGTTAGAAGTAGGGCTAGTTAAAAAATAGTAAGCACTGTTAATGGAAAAAAAAATGAATGGAATTAAAAAAATTCTAGTCAAGCTCTTTACCCACTATATCATAGTGAAAGAAAATTTCTTGGTTTAGATGCATGTTCCTATTTTTGGATTTAGTCATGTTCCTGTTTTTGGATTTTGGCCCTGTCCATTTCTGATTCTATTATCTATTTTTAAATTTGGAGAGAGACAGAGAAGGAAAAATGGAAGTAAAAAAAAGAAGAGAACCCCAAAAGAAAGATAACATCCTTTTAAAAAATTGATAATTCTTAATAAATGTTGGTGGAAAATTTTACATTTCAAAAAATGTTCAGTTAGAAAAATCTGTATCAGTACTACTAAAATCAGCTATGATGTGGGCAAAAATATGTAAATGCTGGCTGGTAAGAATGAAACTCATGCAGAAAAATGCTCTGAGGACTATGTATAGATGTTGAGAGCTTTCATGAGACTTCAATGATGCTTGTCTTATTCTGGTTCTCAGCATATGGCTTAATGTCATCTAAATGCAGTTAAGCCTTCCTGTTATGTTAGTCTCAGGGATTTGCCAAGAGGGGACCACCAATTATGCCAACTTACATAGTAGTTTTGAATATTTCCCAGTAAGAAACTAAATTCAAACCAAAGTTTCACTTGTGCTCTGAAATAGAACTCAACTCTGTTAAAAAGACAGACTAACATTTTAACCTCTAACAGAATTAACTTTGGTTTGAATTTTGTGTCACTCACAAAGTAGCATTATTAAGTGTCATATACAGAAAAGTCTATCTTTTTACACTGCTAGAGTTAACTGAAGAGTTAACTTGGACTTTCCCTGCCTGATGGTTCCTATCCACTTTCAAAATTCTCTCAGGCAAATCCAGTGGGATTGTAATCTAGGTCTAGGTGCCCAGCATGGGGTAAGGTAAGAGTATGGATGGTATTTTCACTCACACAGTGGCCAGGTGTAGAAGAAACAAGGGGTGTGCGTGCATGACACTTTAGAGCAGGCTAAATGCTTTTGCACTGCTTTAATGGTGTTGGTGTTTGCACGCTTCAGTGGTGTATTGTGCATTTAATTCCAGCTGCTGTAGGACTTTCAGCAGTGTAATGCACCTTAAATGACTTGAGGCACAGCAAATGCTGCCCCTATAGCCACAGAACAAAGTACCAGGCTCTGTGTGGCCCTGCAGGAAGCCCTGCAGGCAGCCTGGCAGCAGCCTGGGAAGGCAGGCTCCACCCAAGAAAAGTGTCAAGACTGATTTCCTCCTCTCCCTCCCGGAGCCTGCCTGTCTGCATGAGCTGCATTTGGGCCCAGTACTTCCCTCCTGGTAATTAGGAGTGACTGTCCAGGGAGGATGGATAAGTTCTCCTCCGGTTTTTACTGGAGAAGAATCCTAGAACAGCTCAGTTTTACTGAATAGGTAAACTGGATACATCCCCAGAAATTCTGCAACCCACAAGAATGTGTTGGTACTGTAAACACACAGCACCAGAGAGGACAAACATTTTAAATAAGGCTTTGCAGAGTAGCTAGGGTATAGAAATTTAGGTACTCGGTCCATGATGCTAGGCAGCCAAATAACTCTACAGTGAAGACCTGAAGCATAATTCTGTTAAACGAGCCCTAAAAGCAGCCTTTGTGGTGTTGCAGCTTATTCCAGATGGCTCTCACACCAAGAGGACCACCTCAGGTACTGTGCAAAATCAAGATGCTCCTCACTGATAACTGTTTGCCAGTCAGAAAATTTACCTTTCATTCCTTCTTTTTGTTTTTTGTCTCTTAGCTAGTTTCTTATCCATGACAATACTTTGCCTCTTACTTCATGATTACTTAGTTTCCTTAGCAGCCTCTTGGGAGGGACTTCATCAAAGACTTTAAAAAATCCAAATAATTATATCAGATATTTTTCTTTTATCCACTCTTATTTTGACACACTTAGAGATTACAGTGCGAAACTGGGATCATCAACTGAAACTTGAGTTAGTATCATGAGTGTCTTTAGACATGCTCCAGGGTGAGGAGGGGAGGGGGTGTTTTAACTGGAGCAGCTCTCGGGAGCTGCTCTAATTAAAATGCTCACAGCATCTTGTGTATTCAGTGTCCTGCATTGGTGACGCATAGAGGGTGCACGTGGGTACACATGCACCCCCTGAGATTGGCGGAGCATCCCCTGAGAGAAGCCCTGCTGGTGGTGCCTGCAGGCGGTTGCTGCTTGCCACCTCCCGCCTTGCTGCTGCCACTGGTGCCAGTGTCTGTGGGTTGTTGCCAATCGCCGCTGGCCACCGCTGATACTGCCGGCAGTGTCTGCGGGTGGTCCCTGACCCTGCTGGTCAGTGCTCACCACCTCTTTTTCCCCCCCCCTCCCCCACTACCACCACCTTTGTGGCCACTGGCAGAAGTTCCCCACTTGCCGCCACTGCTGCCTGTGGGCAGTCGCCATGCCCCGCCCCAGCCTTTGGAGACGCTTGTTGTTCATGGTGTCCTGTGCTTAGAAATGACATGGGGGCACTTCAAAATGAGCTTTAATTAAAATGCAGAGATGTTGATACACATGATGCTGAGGCTGCTGGAGCATTCAAATTAGAATGCTCCAGCGGACTCAATTAATTGAGTCTGCCCCATCAAACTAGCATGTTTCAGAGCTGGCATCAGGTACATGCATAGGTGCCCAGTAGCCAGATGACAATGCCTTTACTAGAGTTTACATGATGCATAACTAGTGATTTAATTAATCACTTATTAAATAATTCTTTTTACCTTTTTCCATTTTAGTGTTTTGTAGAAAGAAGAAAAATAGTGATAAAAGTAATTTATTGAAATGAAAATAAATATAAAATACTCAGGGATTTTTTTAAGTCAGAGGTTGACAGCAACTTTTGTCAAACCAAACTTTAGCTAGTGACATCTTCACTGTTGGTTTTTAATTTTCTCTACTCCATTCATTCGCTCAATTTCTTTCTCAGTTTTTCTGTCTCTGTCTCTCTTTTGTGGCTGTAGAACTCGGGGCCTCTAAATGGGGAAAAGATAATGGTTTACAATCAATGCTCATGGACCAGACAGCTAATCTGAACTTAACCAAAAAGTCAATATTTAGCTGTACCTTATCAGTGAAGAAATGTCAAGCACAGAGGTAGACGCGAACAAATTTCCAACTGATTTCTCCTTCTTTTGCCTTCGTGTTCAAAGCTGCAAGGAAGAATTTCAGCATCTGATAAGACAAAACTGCCTTTGAGGAAAAAACGTAACAAATGACAAACTTGCTGCGGCAGAGACCAGAGTTTATGAAGTGAAAACTCACGTCAAAAATTCATTCTAATCTCTTCTCACACATTCCATTGGTCACCTTCCAGTCTGTGTGATGCTAACAGTTGATAGTTAAACGCTGCAGGCAGTCTTTTAGAGATAGCAACAGGAAATGTCTTCTTGCCAAGTGAAATCGTAATTTGTTGCCACCCAAAACAATTGACACAAATCACCTGAATTCTAAAATTGCTAAAGGTTTTAATATACGTGTGAGGCACTGACTGGGAATAGCGTGGTTGTGCAAGGCAGGTTTCCACAGTTAACTTGGCTTTTGTGATTAAATCCTAGTTTTCAGTCATGGAAACATTTCATTTATCAAGCTAAAATGAATGCCCCTTTACCAATGATTGCTATTCATGCAGCTTGTATCTGGTACATAGATTCTTTCCTTAAAGCTGAATTAATATATTTAAACCAGGGATGAATTGAACCCTTTGGCTGGGAATAAGAAGTCTTTGGTTTATTCCCAGCTCTGCCATTCGATTTTTGTGATCTTCTGGCTTCATTTCATATAGCTCTCCAGCGTAATAATTGAACCCTGTGCAGACAGGGTTCTCTTGGGCCCCTGACAAGTAAAACTGAATGGCTGTGAAGAAGCCTTCCCAAAGGAAGGCTACAGGGCTCAAGTAGTTTCTACTAGTGTCATAGTCTACTCTTGTGGGTGGGATAGATTGTGGGACTGAAACATGTAATTTTGGAACTTTTAACATTTTTCTGCTAGAAGACTGTGATGAGCCAGAGGATTTAAAGGTGGCAACAAATCACCATGTACAGTGAAAATATTAAATAACTCATTGATAAAGATGGAGTCAAAAGAAGTACATACCTTTTGTAGCCTGAACCAGACATGTAGTAGCAATATGACCTCAGAATGCTCCTGAGAACTTCATGATGGCTTCTTTATGGACAAGAAATTTTTAACATGGAAAGAAATTACTGTATCTGGGTACTCGGAGAAGATCTCAACTGAATAGAGAGATGAGACCGTGACAGCTCATTCTATTCTTGTTGGGCATTTTGGGTAGAAGCACAGTGGCATTAGGAGGGTGCCTGTGGCCTGTGATCCTCAGATGTCTATAAAATGTTTTGTCTGCGAAGGACTTTACTGAATGTAAAAAAAAAAAAAAAAGGGGGGGGGCCCTTCCTCAGAATTTAATCATAATTAATTTTTGAGTTGTAAGAACGTTAATATTCTCTGCTTTTCCCTCAGGCATGTGATAAATGACAGAATCTATGATATGCTGAATTGGTTGAAACAGATCAAAATCTAGGTGAAGCCTAACTGAGAGCGGAATCCTAAGAACCACATTTAAATGTTTAATATAATTTCTGGTGACACCTCAGGGCTTAATTTTTTTGCTACTCTTAGCAAGATTGATGCAACCCCTGATTACAACAGCTCTGGCCACCCTTTTCTCATATGCTCAAATCAAATTGTATGGGTAGATCTTTGCTTCCTAGCTTTCAAAGTCCCAGTGTTTCATTTGCTTTTCACAGCAGGCCAGTGCCAGTTCTAGAGTTGTAAAAGTCCTCTCTGTTTGTGGCAGACAAAGGGTATGATATGCCCCTCAGTGGAAATTTTATGAAACACACAAACAAAAGAACATTGGGGGACACAAACAAAAATCTTCTTGAATGTACCACTAATGCTCTTTTCCCCCCTCCTTGTGCTGTGTGAAAGCTTCCTGGTTGGAACTGTGTAAGCATTTTTTTTTTTTTTTTTTTTTTAATAAAATCTTGGAAACTTAGACATGCTAAGTGTTGCTATTCTTCAGTTGTTTTTTCTGATTTTTCCATTTGTAAAAATCCTGCCCAAAAGTCAAAAAGTAAGAGTACGTTCGCATGATGATCACACACTAAAGAACTAACAGTAGATTTTTTTTTTAAGAGTATGATTTCAAACTTTAGAATATAACAAACAGTACTCTTAAAACATTTAATAATCTTTTCATCCTGATAACCTCAAACAGCTCACTGCACAGAAATTATTACTACAACTTTTGTAAAACTATGCAGTTTCCTAAATATCTGGCAGTCTGCTTTGCTGCTGAGGCAGCTCCCATTTCATGCTCAGTTCATGAGGAACTTGCTACAAAAAAGGTACATCCTATGGCTCTTATGGAAGCTTTGCTTGCATTTGGCTTTGATCTTAATATAACATGAAAGCTGTTCTGAAAGATGGCATATAGCTGCCCTTTTTGTTCATGGGAAAACATTACAGCCATATAAATCACATGGTACATTTTCTGTTTTCTGATTGGATAACCAAACCCTTATAAACAAGGCCAGTGGCTAAAATGCTCCTTTGGATTCTGATTCTTCCAAGGGAAGGGTGGGAAGTGTTTGTAGGGGAAATTTCAGTGATCAGCAAGTCTGACTATTTAATTCTTTCATATATGTAGACCCACATTTTTAAAAGCAAATGGCTTTCTAGGTGACCAAAAGATAGAAGACAAATTAGATTAATTAGCCTCTTAACAGACATTACACCACTTTCCTTTTGTCACAGTAATCACCATATTCGGTAACTTTCTTCTTGCATTGGCTTGATGCTTATTTCTTCTGCTGCATCACAAGTTTCTCCTGATTGGGGGATAGGGCGCTGGGAGGAATGGGAGGTGAGAGGAATGCTTCTTTTCTTCAGCAATTTGTGTAACTGTAAGACAGTTGTGGGTCTTTCAGGTAGCGGGCAATGGTCTAGCTGAAAGGTCATGTTTGCAAGACCAATGGAAAGTACAGAGGTGGTTCCAAAGACCAGTTACTTCAGGCCAGTGAATTTACTTTGCTATATATTTGGGGGTTGAAATGTATTCAGGAAGTCCAAACAGGGGGCTGCTTTTGCCCAGGAGCCCTGATCAAGGACCAGGACCTGACTTTGCCTGGCACTATGTGGACACAGAACAACACAAAGTGCTTGGCCAGACACAGCATGTAATCTAGGAATAAGACAAGAAAAAAGAGGTGTGCACAATCATACATGACTTGAGAGCACAAAAAGAGAGCCAGTATTGCTCAGCTTGGTAGGCAGGGAATTTGGCATACCACTAGCCTGACAGATAAGCTTCTGTAGGTTACATGGCAGCAGGAGAGTATTCAGGAGGAGTTTGAAGGAGAATAAAGTGATAGCTTCATTCATAGAATTTCCTCCAAAATGTGAGGGGCAGCATAGAAAAAACCTTCAAGGTGCTTGTTTGAAAATATAATTAGTAGGTAATTGGAGGTTGCCCTCATTAACCAATTAGAAGTAGGAGTATGCCTCTGGGGAGATGGGTAGGATGAGAATGAACTGTGAAGGACCTTGAGAGTTGAGACACGCAGCTTATGTCTGTGGTAGAGTAGGGGAGGCCAGTGGAAGAATGCAAAGAAAAGATGATATAATCATATCAGGAAACAAAGGAAAGTATCTTTTGAGCAAGGTTCTGAGTGGATGATTGTCAAAGCCAGAGAGGATTCAGTGGTGATGAGAACCTGAAGGAGAGTTTTATTTGGGTGGATTTGCATAAGAAAGGCTGTACAGGGATACCTCGTTTTATTGCGCTTCGCTTTATTGCGCTTTGCAGATCTTGCGTTTTTTACAAATTGAAGGTTTTGTGGTTTTTTACAAATTGAAGGTTGAGCAAGTCTATCGGCGCCAGTTTTCCATCAGCGCCGTTTTTCCAACAGCATTTGCTCACTTTGTGTCTCTGTGTCACATTTTGGTAATTCTCACAATATTTCAAACTTTTTCATTATTATTATATTTGTTATGGTGATCTGTGATCTTTGATGTTACTATTGCAATTGTTTTGGGGCACCACGAACCGCGCCCATATAAGACGGTGAACTTAATCGATTATATGTTGTGTGTGTTCTGACTGCTCCACCAACCGGCCGTTTCCCCCCCATGTCTCTCCCTCTCCTCGGGCCTTCCTGTTCCCTGAGATGCAACAATATTGAAATTAGGCCAATTAATAACCCTACAATGGCCTCTAAGTGTTCAAGTGAAAGGAAGAGTCGCACGTCTCTCACTTTAAATCAAAAGCTAGAAATGATTAAGCTTAGTGAGAAAGGCATGTTGAAAGCTGAGATTGGCGCAAGAGGCCTAGCTTTCAGCCTAACAGTTAGCCAAGTTGTGAATGCAAAGGAAAAGTTCTTGAAGGAAATTAAAAGTGCTACTCCAGTGAACACATGAATGATAAGAAAGCGAAACAGCCTTATTGCTGATATGGAGAAAGTTTTAGTGGTCTGGATAGATCAAACCAGCCACAACATTCCCTTAAGCCAAAGCCTAATCCAGAGCAAGGCCCTAACTCTCTTCAATTCTGTGAAGGCTGAGAGAGGTGAGGAAGCTGTAGAAGAAAAGTTTGAAGCTAGCAGAGGTTGGTTCATGAGGTTTAAGGAAAGAAGCCGTCTCCATAACATAAAAGTGCAAGGTGAAGCAGCAAGTGCTGATGTAGAAGCTACAGCAAGTTATCCAGAAGATCTAGCTAAGATAATTGATGAAGGTGGCTACGCTAAACAACAGATTTTCAGTGTAGACAAAACAGCCTTATATTGGAAGAAGATGCCATCTAGGACTTTCATAGCTAGAGAGGAGAAGTTAATGCCTGGCTTCAAAGCTTCAAAGGACAGGCTGACTTTCTTGTTAGGGGCTAATGCAGCTGGTGACTTTAAGTTGAAGCCAATGCTCACTTACCATTCCGAAAATCCTAGGGCCCTTAAGAATTATGCTAGATCTACTCTGCCTGTGCTCTATAAATGGAACAACAAAGCCTGGATGACAGCACATCTGTTTACAACATGGTTTACTGAATATTTTAAGCCCAGTGTTGAGACCTACTGCTCAGAAAAAAAGATTCCTTTCAAAATATTACTGCTCATTGACAATGCACCTGGTCACCCAAGAGCTCTGATGGAGATGTACAACGAGATTAATGTTGTTTTCATGCCTGCTAACACAACATCCATTCTGCAGCCCGTGGATCAAGGAGTAATTTCGACTTTCAAGTCTTATTATTTAAGAAATACATTTCGTAAGGCTATAGCTGCCATAGATAGTGATTCCTCTGATGGATCTGAGCAAAGTAAATTGAAAACCTTCTGGAAAGGATTCGCCATTCTAGATGCCATTAAGAACATTCGTGATTCATGGGAGGAGGTCAAAATATCAACATTAACAGGAGTTTGGAAGAAGTTGATTCCAACCCTCGTGGATGACTTTGAGGGGTTCAAGACTTCAGTGGAGGAAGTAACTGCAGATGTGGTGGAAATAGGAAGAGAACTAGAATTAGAAGTGGAGCCTGAAGATGTGACTAAATTGCTGCAATCTCATGATAAAACTTTAACAGATGAGGAGTTGCTTCTTATGAATGAGCAAAGAAAGTGGTTTCTTGAGATGGAATCTACTCCTGGTGTAGATGCTGTGAACATTGTTGAAATGACAACAAAGGATATAGAATATTACATAAACTTAGTTGATGAAGCAGCGGCAGGGTTTGAGAGGATTGACTCCAATTTTGAAAGAAGTTCTACTGTGGGTAAAATGCTATCAAACAGCATCGCATGCTACAGAGACATCTTTCATGAAAGGAAGAATCTATCGATGCGGCAAACTTCATTGTTGTCTTATTTTAAGAAATTGCCACAGCCACCCCAACCTTCAGCAACCACCACCCTGATCAGTCAGCAGCCATCAACATCGAGGCAAGACCCTCCACCAGCAAAAAGATTATGACTCGCTGAAGGCTCAGATGATGGTTAGCATTTTTTAGCGATAAAGTATTTTTTTAATTAAGGTATGTACATTTGTTTTTTTTTTTAGACATAATGCTATTGCACACTTAATAGATTACAGTATAGTATAAACATAACTTTTATATGCACTGGGAAACCAAAAAATTCGTGTGACTCGCTTTATTGCGATATTCGCTTCATTGCGGTGGTCTGGAACCGAACCCGCAATATCTCCGAGGTATGCCTGTATCTGAACGAAGTTGAAATCTGAAAAACAAACACATCTGGGATAGGAGGACCTAGATGCAGAGGTGATGGGCTTACCAGGTAGGCTGGTGGTGCTGACTAAAGTGACCAAAAATGTTGTTGATGGAGAAATCTTCCAGACACAATGAAGAGCTGTGTTTTGACAATATTGAGCATGATCTGACAGTGAGGACACAAGATTATTGCAGAGACAGGTTGGGATTTTAGTTTGGACAGAAGACAGATCTAGGTTAGAGCGACGGATCTGTGAGTTGTCATAGAGATGGAAGATGGATTTGTGTTTGCGGATGAGATTCCCCAGAGACAAGGCAGAGAGAGCCTGCTGCTCAGTCATCTCACTTCAAGCCCCTCTTGTTTCCTCTCCTCCCAGTTGAAAGATCACTGACATAACACAGTTACTTGTTCAAAAATCACTGACATTCCTAATTTTCCTACTTTCTGCTTGTGTCTTACCTTGCATACAAAGATACCTGAACATTTTAAAGATGTATTTGCTCTTCTCAATTTTTAAATATAAATATTTTATATATATTGCATACAATAAACTAACAATATAGGCATCTCTTGCATACATAAAAATCATAACATGAATATCAAAAGCACTGTCCATAAATATATCCAATTCAAGAACCTTAGGGATTAGGGAAAAGGGCAGGCTTGCAGTGGCCTTAAATTAGCAAACCTGGGCAAAATGGGTTAGGACTGCAATCCAAAACTGAGTGCCCCTTACAGAGAGCACACTTCCACCAGCTCTCTTTACTTATATTGAGGGAGCTTCAGTCTGCATTCCTGTACTGATCTAAACTATTGCCAAATATGTCAGAGGAAGACGGGCGTTCTTTCAGATAACCCAGTTCCAAGCATCTGGGGTCTTGATAGGTTAACACCAACGAACAAAATTTCAGCTGGAAGCTCATTGAAAGGTACCGACGATCTGAGGTGCTTGTCTAATATGCTCCGAATGTGCAGCTCTACATAAATGATAGATTATGTTTAGACAAATTAAAGTGCCTCAGAAAAGACTTGTTTAACTGTCATCATGTATAAATGTTAGCTTAAAAGTGAAAAAACCCCCAAACCTCAGGATGACCAGCAACATGCGTTTAAAATTTATGCATCACCCTACTTGCCTTTCTAAATAGTTTGCCTATAATAATAATTTATTTTTTTTTTAATTCGTCATCTGATTTCTGAGCCTGTATCTACAGGTACTTCATTTCCATGGACATTTATCTGCCACCGTAAGGGTTAGAAACAAAAGGAAAGTTGAGTTGCTTCTTCAATCTCACGATTCTAGCACTTGACGATTTAAGAAAAACATAAAATATAGTGAGATGAGAGATGTATATATCCAAGAGTACTGTGCATTTCACTACAGTCAAATGTAAGGTCATACAGTGAGGAACAAAGAATGTATTTCCAGAAAAGGGGACTCCATCCTAGGATTACCATATTTCCCTTGTCAAAAAAGATAGCTGTTGTGTGGGAGGAAGAGCGGAGGTGATGGGATGGGGAAAGGGTGATGGGACGGGGGGCAGTGATATGTCCGTGCTCCACCTGTGCCCCACCTTTGCCCCTCACTCCTAAGCCACAGCCCCCCTAGCCCTGCTGCTGTCTCTCACTCCTGGCTGACTGTACCCCACCCCCAGCCCTACTGGTACCCCTCACTCCTGACCCACAGCCCTTTACCCCCCAGCCTTGCTGCCCACTGCTCATGCAGTTTATATGCTGGCATGCACTCTCTCTCTTTCTCTCATGTGCAAGCAGCTTGCTGAGGCCTGGACACAGAGCATGTGGTCCCCCAACAGCCACCTTGCCCCACTGTTCCTAGCATCAAGCAGCCAAGCTGGAAGTTCCCCGGGAAAAGCAGAGGCAAAGTAAAATCCAGACACTTTCTTGGATTTTAAAAACCTGCCCAGACAGGAGGATAGGGGGCCAAAAAAGAGGATGTGTTTGGTAAAACCTGGTATGGTAACCCTACTCTGTCCTCTGTAATCCTTACATTTTATTAGCAATACTTTTTATGCTTTATTCCACATCATTTTAATAATGCTCTTGCCGCACTCCCTCACCATGGGGGCCTTATCTGCCTCACCCCAGACCCTTTCCCTCCACTTTCAAGCTGGGTGCTATCTGCTCCTCACTCCCAAGCCACGGTTCCTGCTAGGGTGTGCAGGGGTCCTCACCCTCCCTCCCGAGGCTCCAAATCCCCTACAGACACTCAGAACCCCCACACCTTCACAAATAATCCCCCACACTTAAAAAATAGCATCTCATGATTTATATGCCAATCTCTTGATTTTTTTTAAAGAGTTTGTCCCATGATTTTGGCACAGTGGGGTTGGCAATACTGTTTAATTTTCAAGACCGGGGTTCTGATAACAGATCACACACTTATTACCTTCTTTACCCATTGAAGTGGGAGAGGGCAGACACAGTAAGGACCCAAAGGGTTCAAGAGACTTGTGCAGATGCATAGGTGGGACAAGCCTCATACTATTTCTGGGTTAAAATTTAAATCAGAGGCTAGGAACAGGTATTGCATTTATCCCTGTATAATTGTACATGAGTTTGTCTCAGCACAAAACTATTCCACGATTGGTGTGTATACACACCACTCCTGAAATCATGGTTTAGTGGGTGCCTGCATATGTTGGCTACAAATGACCAGCTCAGGATTCTTAAAATTCTAGTTTATTAGATGGACTGAAATGTTGCGATGAAATCAAATTATAAAACTTGGGGCTGATCCCCTCAAGAGCATGCTCACGCACGCGCACACACACACACACACACGCAGAATAAGTAGCTATGAATATCTAATCTGTGAAGCACCAAAATCAAGTATACCTATCCCACAAGCATTGGAGTCTGCTGCCGATGGCCAGTTGAGGCTTCTTCCAGCATGGTGTTGTCCTCCAGAAGGGAGTAGCTGGCTGGTCCTTCTAGGTGGACAAGTCGGGTGCTGGTCAAGTTGAAGATCAAGAGGGTGCCATTGAGGGTCACTCTTTACTGCCTTTTATCTGTCCTTGGCAGACTTTGGTGACTCCCCAGTTTTTGGGCTTGATTGATCCAGGGGTCATTGACCCTTGTGGGATGTCCCCCTTGGTGGCTACTGGATGGCAGCTGCTAGCACCAGGGGTCATGTCCAGAGTCAAGTTTTGGGAGTCTGTTGATTAATTTTGATTAATTTATTGTTGTCAAGAATAAGGCTCTGGGAGTGGTTGATCTGGTGATATTCAGCCCCAAAAGTTGGTCTTTGGATCTGCTCAGTTCAAACTGGGCCTTCTGTCCTTTTAATACAGAAGTTTTAGGGAGTACCTGGCTGCTACATTGGCCCCTATTGATTTTTTTCCTCTTGTTAACCCTTTGTAGGTGTCAGTTGCCGCTGGTTAACTTGTAACTGTAGCTAGCTACTGTGTTAGGCATTCACTTACTGGTCTATTCACTCATTCAGGGGCCAGCCTGATACAGGGAGGGGGCGGTTTGATTCCCGCCCTTGCTAACATTGTTACTGGATAAAGAGTATAAAATATGGGAGTATCAAATATAATGCTGTGGCACAAAAATAGATAAAATTATCAAAATACAATAAAGGGGGATATAAATGCACACATACCAAATGTAGAACACCTATGTAATTTCATAAAACATGATTCCTTATACCAGGAAGAAAAATACCCAAATAATTCTATATCTTGTAGTGAGAGAGGGAAAAGAAGAAAGGAGAAAGGAAGAAAAAATAGAAGAGAAGAGATGTATCCAAGAGGGGAATTATTGATGGAAGGGGAGGCTCCTTGTTACACTGTGGAGCAGGACAGCAGGTAGGAAAAGGGGCTTCCTGCTACACATACAGCACTGCTTTTCTGCCATATTTGATCATACAGTCCTGGGATAACTATATAGACATACTTTGCATTATCCCAGGATAAACTGTTACTACCTCTTATCTGGGAAACTTTTTTTAGGATTTATCTTGGGACAACAGACATGGATATTTTCATGATTGCATTTTGTTCTTGGATAAAATTATTTAGCCAAAGATGCCTGTCTGTTTGCAGCCAGAAGAGTTTTCCCTTTATCCATAATATTAATATTGTGAGTAGTTTATTATTCCCTCCATTTAGGGATGGAATATCTCAGCAAGGAGAAATGATGCCTACTGATGCTGAACTCAAACTAGCATTAAATGAAAGATGGACCTAGCTTTGGGGGAACCTGGGGACACAGCAAATCCCAAGCTATGATTCTCTGACCCATAGCCTTTAATATATTAGATTAAATAAATCAAAAATATAGTGCAGGCAATCCAGCAATAGAAGCAAGATGGACAAGATGACCTTAATTGGCATTTCCCACCTTCAATTTCTATGATAATGCCATCCTATAAACTCTGAAATGCAAATTAGTTCATAGTTAATGCTGAAATGCCACTCCCTACCCCATCAATTCTCTTGGCAATGCCATACACTCAGCTTGTGGTGCCTCTGTGCTGCACAGGCCTCAGCAGAACGAGTTTAGCACCAGCTGTCAGCTTTAACTGCAGGTTCCCAGATTCTTTTGTACTATAGAGTCCCACATTCTTTGAACACTTTTTTATGGTTGCATTCCCTACAGATTTTTTTTCACATCAGTATTTAAAAAAAATCTAAAAGGAAATATATCTGTCAAAAAGGAAATATATCTGGCTCCCTTACTCTACCACAAATATAAAC
Source organism: Crocodylus siamensis (assembly GCF_052110815.1). Classification (NCBI taxonomy): domain Eukaryota; kingdom Metazoa; phylum Chordata; order Crocodylia; family Crocodylidae; genus Crocodylus; species Crocodylus siamensis. Next base: position 170,601,718 of record NC_143399.1, read on the forward strand.
TGCTTGTCTTAACTCTCGAGGTCCTTCACAGTTCATTCTCATTCCACCTAGCTCCCCAGAGGCATACTGCTACCTGCACATCTGGATCAGTTTGAAAGTAGTTTATAAGGGGAAAACAATTGTCTGTGCACATTTGTACAATTCAAAATATACTTAGGATCTTTTATAAGGCCTTCTATATCTATTATTGCATAGAAATTTACAATAATAGTCATTTGGTTAATTAATGAGAATTTAGTAAAGCTTTTTAAAAACACCTGTTACGTTTACTCAATAGGAGTCATCATGATCTAACTAGTGGTTCTCAACCTTTTCAGACTTGAACACCCCTTGATAGTCTCCAGGCACCCCTTCAAAAATGCCAGCTTTTAGTTTACTCCTATTTTTTGACTACAGAAAATGAATAGAGCTGTTCTGTTGCACAGAACTCAGAAAGACCACAACAGACCTATTCCTACTTGAAATCTGACTGTGTCCACATGAGTGTGGAAGTTTTTCTCCCTGGGGAACACCTATGCCATCCGCCCTCTTGTGTGCAGCAGGTTACCTTGGATGATTTAATAGATTTCATAGACATTAGGGCTGGAAGGGACCTCGGGAGATCATCGAGTCCAGCCCCCTGCCCAAAGGGCAGGAAGTCAGCTGGGGTCATAGGATCCCAGCAAGATAAGCATCCAATTTACTCTTGAAGGTGTTCAATGTAGGTGCTTGAACCACCTCCGCTGGCACACTGTTCCAGACCTTGGGGGCTCGGACGGTAAAGAAATTCTTCCTTATGTCCAGCCTGAAACGGTCTTGCAGGAGTTTGCGACCGTTCGACCTCGTCATCCCTTGGGGTGCTCTTGGGAACAGACGTTCCCCCAGATCCTGGTGGTCACCCCTGATAAACTTATAGGTGGCCATCAGATCACCCCTGAGCCTACGCTTTTCCAGGCTAAAGAGTCCCATGGCTCTCAGCCTGTCATCGTAAGATCTGTTTTCCTGACCTCTGATCATGCGCATGGCTCTCCTCTGGACTCTCTCAAGCTTCTCCACATCCTTTTTGAATTGTGGAGCCCAAAACTGGATGCAGTACTCCAGCTGCAGCCTCACCAAGGCCGAGTACAAGGGGAGAATGACGTCCCGGGATTTGCTCGAGAAGCATCTATGGATGCACGCCAGCATTTTGGTCGCTTTACTAGCCGCAGCATCGCATTGGAGGCTCATGTTCATCTTGTGGTCAATGATGACCCCCAAGTCTCTTTCTTCTGTAGTGCTAACCAATGTAGCACTGCCGAGCCTATAAGGATGCTGCCGGTTTTTCCTCCCAAGGTGGAGAACCTTGCATTTTTCGGTGTTAAACACCATCAGGTTCTCATCTGCCCATTTGCTGAGCTTGTCCAGGTCAGCCTGGATCACCCGTCTATCTTCTGGCGTGGATGCTTTGCCCCAAAGTTTGGTGTCATCGGCGAACTTGGCCAGTCCACTCCTAACTCCAATGTCCACATCGTTAATGAAGATGTTGAACAGTATGGGTCCCAGGACAGAGCCTTGAGGGACCCCACTGGTTACAGGGCACCATGATGAGTGACTGCCATCAATCACAACCCTCTGGGTCTGACCACGAAGCCAATTTCCCAGCCAGTGGATAGTGGTGGAGCCAAGGCCACAACCGGCCAGTTTGGCCAAGAGGTGATCATGGGATACCAGATCAAAAGCTTTTTTGAAGTCAAGATATATGACATCAATGTCTTCTCCCTTGTCCAGGTGATAGGTCACCTGGCCATAGAAGGAAATGAGATTGGTCAAACAAGACCTACCCGCAACAAACCCGTGCTGGCTGTCCCTTAGGATGTTAGCCTGGGCCAGTCCCTCAAGGATGGCCTCCTTAATAAACTTTTCTAAGATCTTCCCCAGGATAGAAGTCAGGCTAATGGGCCTGTAGTTAGCCGGATCCACTCTCCTCCCTTTCTTGAAGATCGGCACCACATTGGCCTTCTTCCAGTCTTCGGGCACTACACCAGAGCGCCAGGAGTTTTCAAAGATCCATGCCAGGGGCTGGGCTATGACGCTCGCCAGCTCCTTGAGTACCCTGGGGTGCAGGTTGTCAGGGCCAGCTGACTTGAAGGTATCCAGCTTCTCAAGGTGTTCCTTCATGAGGTCAGCATTGATGGAGGGTAGGGGATCCCCCTCACCCAGATTTCCCTGTCCCATAGCAGGCATGGGCATCCCGTGTGACTGATGAGGTAGGGGAGGCTCGTGCCAGCACTGGGCTGGCCCCAGCAGCCTTACTTGGGGGCCTCCTGGGGCTGCAACAGCAGCAATCCTGCTGCTTGGAGCCTGGCTGGCAGTTGGAGGATGGGTCCAAGCAGCCAGGCTCTGGTTCTGGGCAGCACATGCTGCCCCTGTGTGCCCTGCTCTGCTTTTTTTTTTTGCATGGTTTTTTTTTTTTTGACCCCAGGATTTCCCAGGGTCAGACTCCCCCCACACTGCTACCTTGAAGTGCAGAGAACAGCTGAATGTGTGGCATGTGGTGCCGCAGATGTGTCTGTGGCACCACATACCACATAGCCGCACTTGTCTGGATGAGGCCTCTGGTTTTATCTTGTGAGTCATGTTTATACCCCTCACAGTGTTAACATTACATGCCATTCCATGGCACCCTTGAAAGGATCTCAAGGCATCCCAAAGTGCTGTGGCAGCCTAGTTGAGAATCACTGATCTAATCTGTCAATGGGTACTGGAACATTTTGTGTAAGAGTTGAGTTTTGATTTTTATATGTAGACATTTTCAGATACCAATATTAAAGTGTGTTGTTGCCAAATCAAGCAGCATTATTTTGGAGTCCACAGAAACAGAACTCTCACAATCAGGGACAAAACTCAGCAGCCTTCTAGAGTGTGTCCCTCAAAGTATTGCAGTAATGAGATTTGATCTATACCACTGGTGATATAATCACACCAGTATACTGCATAACACAAGTTGTTGAAATTCTGTCCATTGTTGATCAGCCCTGGTAAATCCTCAATGTCCTTCAGTATTTTCTCAGTGTAAAGTTGAACAAGTCAGGGGAACAATTTGTGTTATGCTGATGACACATCTTAATAGGTGATTCAGAGGAGAAGCTGCAAGGAATTTTAGATAAAATAGTTAGTGAAAGTGAGAAGGTTTAAGCATCAGCTATAGAAAAACAGAATGCATGGTAATTACCAAGAAGAAGATCATTCCTGTAAACATCAAAGTGGAAAAGGAACAGATAAGGCAGGTTAATAAATTTAGGTACTTGGGAAGCTGGATAACATCAGATGGTAGAAGTGATCATGAAATAAAATGAAGAATAGAGATAGCAAAAGACACACTTCTGAAAATGAAAAAGATATTGACAAATTATAAAATTGCTATGGGGACAAAGTTAAGAGTTTTGGATTGCTATGTTATGCCAGTCCTCATGTAGGGATCAGAATGCTGGACAATATCGCCAACTATGGAAAAGAGAATTGGAGTAAGTGACATGTGGTTCTTAAGGCACATCTTGAAGGTATATTGGATATGTCACACTTCAAAAGAAGATATTTTGCTAAGACCAGGCTGCAGGAGGAAGCTTCTGATTAGCGTTAGAAAGAGACAGTGGGAGTTTCTTGGACATGTTATGAGGAAACAGGAAATTGAAAGTCTGGTTGTAACTGGAAAGGCTGAAGGAAGGAGAGATCATGGAAGACCGAGGTTGACTTATGGCAAGAGTCTATCTAAATGGATGAATATATCAACACTGGAAATTCTGTATGCCTTAAAGAGGTCTGTGCAAGACTGTAGTCACCAATGTCCTCCTTGGATATGGTACCTAGAGAGAGAGGCTAACATGTTTCATTTTCAAACCAACTTATCCTCCAGTTCTCTTACTATAGTTCCCACTTATCAAAATTAAAAAGGAGGACTTGTCTCTGTTATTTTTTTCCAGCATAGGTACATTTATGATATTGCTCATGTTAGATTGGTACAAAAAGAAAAAAAAAAAGCAAAACCAAAAATATTTTCCTCACCATGGCATAGAGACGATATGATTTACCTAGAATTGCACTGAAGAGAGTGACAGGAAAAGTTAGGATTCAGAACTTTTTGCCATGTACATTTCTATGAACCATACTATTTCAAGGAAAGAAACAGAAATATTCAGAAATGGGAACTGGAGACTTCCCTGTTCATCTCTTCTCTAACACCATACTTTTCTCCAGGTGTCTATGCAATTGCATCTCTGGATGATTTTTAGAAGGAAAATGTAACCTGGAATACAGTTACAGAAATTCATAGATGTTAGGGGTGGAAGGGGCCTCAAAGATCATCAAGTCCAGCCCCCTGCCTCAGGGTCAGGAAGTCAGCTAGAATCAAAGGACCCCAGCAAGATAAGCATCCAGGCATTTCTTGAATGAGTCCAGAGTAGGTGACTGCACCACTTCTGGAGGGAGTCTATTCCAGGTCTTGGGGGCTTGGACAATAAAGAAATTTTTTCTTATGCCCAGCCTAAAATGGTCTTGGAGGAGTTTATAACCATTGGTCCTTGTTTTTCCTTGGGGTGCTTTGGTGAACAGATGTTCTTCAAGATCCTGATGTACACCCCTTATGTACTTATAAGCAGCCACCAGGTGCCTCCTGAGCATTTTTCCAGGTTGAGGAGTCCCATGGCTCTCAGCCTGTCTTCATAAGGCCTATTTTCTGATCATGTGCATGGGTCTCCTCTGGACTCTCTCAAACTTCTTGACATCCTTCTTGATGTCGTGGAGCCCAGAACTGGATGCAGTACTCCAGATGTGGCCTCACCATGGCTGAGTACAGAGGGTTTTTTAGGATGACATCCTGAGATTTACTTGAGAAGCATCTATGGGTGCAAGCCAGGGTTTTGTTTGCTTTACCAGCTGTGACATCACGTTGGTGGCTCATGTTCATCTTGTGGTCAATTAGCACCAGTCTCTTTCAGCAGTGGTGCTAGCAAGCCTAGCACTGTTGAGCCTATAAGTATGCTGTGGGTTTTTTTTCCCCTGAGGTGGAGTACCTTACATTTATCAGTATTGAACATCATCAGGTTTGTGTCCGCCCACTTACTAATTTTATCCAGGTCAGCCTGGATCACTAGCCTGTCCTTAGGTGTGGATGCTATGCTCCAGAGTTTGGTATCATCCATGAACTTAGCCAGTGCACTTCTGACACCAATGTCTGCATCGTTGATAAAGATGTTAAAGAAAACTGGTCCAAAGGCAGAAGCTTGGGGGACATCACTGGTCACGGAGTGCCATAATGAATCACTACCATCGACCACTACTTTCTGGGTCTGACCTCGAAGCCAATTTCCCAACCATTGGACTGTGGTGTAGCCAAGGCCACAGTTGGCCAATTTTTCCACAAGGAGGTTATGGGACACCAGATCAAAGGCCTTTTTAAAGTCAAGATATATGATGACAATCTCTTCTCCCTTGTCCAGGTGATATGTCACCTGGTCATAGAAGGAGATGAGATTGGTGAGGCAAGACCTACCTGCGACAAACCTGTGCTGGCTATCCATCAGGATGTTGCCCTCAGCCAGCTTATCCAGGGTCTCTTTGATAATTTTCTTGAGAATCTTACCAGGTATTGAGGCCAAACTGATTGGCTTATAATTCCTGGGATCTGCTTTCCGCCCTTTCTTGAAAATGGGTACCACATTGGCCTTCTTCCAGTCTTCAGGTACTTCACCTGAGCACCATGAATTTTCAAATATTTTTGCCAATAGTTGAGCTATGACACCTGCCAGCTTCTTGAGTACCTTAGGGTGTAATCTGTCAGAACCAGCTGACTTGAAGGTGTCCAGCTTCTCAAGGTGATTCTGGGTATAAATACGCCCTCACCCTGGGTATAAATATGCCCTCACCAATGCTGGGTATAAATACGCCCTCACCCTGCCTGTCCCACATCTTGCTAGGTAGGGTGGTCCCATTGGACTGATGAAAGACCAGTGCAAAGTACCCATTAAGCAGATTGGCCTTTTCCTGGGTGTTGGTTATCAGCTGTCCTGTTTGGTTCAGCAGGGGTCCAATGTTACCTTTGCTTTATTTCCAACTCCCTATGTATCTGAAAAAGGACTTTTTGTTATCCTTGATATGTGAAGCCACATCATGGAGCTCTGTTGCAGCTCGGTTGACTTTCCTGATCCACTCCTTGCTGTTATGGACCAATGCTGAGTACTCCTCCTTTGTGGTAATTACATCCTTCCATCCTTTATAAGTCTCTCTTTTGAGGCGTAGGAGGTCCTCAAGTTCCCTGCTGAGCCAAGGGGGTTGCTGTGCCATTTTGCTACCCTTCCTCTGAGATGGGATGGCCACCACTTGTGCTGTCAGGATCACTCCCTTGAGGAGCAACCAATCCTCTTGGACTTCTCTTCCTGTTGAGTCATGGTTCCTTAGGGCCTCAATAATGAGCCTCCTGAGCTTATCAAAGTCCGCTTTCGTGAAGTTGAGGACTTCCGTATTGCTGACTGACTTGCCAGTTTTGCGATGGATAGTAAAGGTGATCAGCTTGTGGTGACTATCACCCAGCTTTCCAAGATTCTTAGGTCACTGACTAGGTCATCTCCTCTGGCCAGTACCAGGTCCCCAGCAATGTTTTATCTCTTGTCAGCTCATAGACTTCTTGAGTCAGGTAGAGCTTGTCCATGCACATGAGGAAGCTTTGTGACTGATCAGATTTGGCTGAGTGCTCTTCCCATGAGATGTCTGAGTAGTTGAAGTCTCCCATGACAATCATACACCAAGAGTATGCAGCCTTAGTCTGTTCCCTGGTGATTCCCTAGTCCAGCTCTTGTTTCTGGTTAGGAGGTATGTAGTAGACTCCTACCCTGTGCCACATTTGCCATGTATTTTAACCCAGAGAGACTCCAGTCATCCTTCTTGGGTGCCAGTGTCAATTTGCAGGGATGTGTAGCTGTTCTTGACATAGAGAGCTTCACCCCTACCCCGTTTATCTACATGATCTCACCTGTTCAATGTATAGCCATCTATACCTGTGGCCCAGTCATAGGTGGAGTCCCACTAGGTCTCTGTTATCCCTATGAGGTTCTAGCCATTCTTGTTTAGCTTGGGGAATAAACAGTTCCTCCTGTTTATTCCCCAAGCTCGTGGCATTGGTGTACAGGCAGGCAAGTGTCCCATTGGGGGCCCCTGCCTTCCCTACACATCATTCCGGGGCTAGGGTAGGGGTGGGTTCCCTTAAGTGCCTTAGCCTGCTGGATTTACATAGGTTTCCCAGTGGCAGCAATCCTCACATCCCCTGGCAGGCTTAGTTTAAAGCCTGGTTGAGCAGATCAGCCAGTCTGGCTGAGAAGAGCCTCCTCCTCAGTGGAGTGAGGTGGAGGCCATCTCTCCCCAGCAGACCACTGCTTCTCTGACCAAAGAGTGGACAGTGATTGTGGAAGCTGAAGCCTTCATGATGACACCAGCACCGCAGTCTTTGGTTGACTGCTTCAACCCATCTCTCCTTCTTCCACCCATGACCCATAACTGGGAGGAGTGGGGAAAAGACCACCTGCACCCCCAACCTCCTAAGCCCCTCTCCCAGAGCCCTGTAGTCTCTCATGACCTGGCTGGGATTGCTTCAAGCCATGTCATTCGTGCCCACATGGATAAGGAGCATAGGGTAGTGGTCAAAGGGCCAGGTAATCTTTGGGATCCTCTCTGCTATGCCACAGATGCAGGCCTCCAGGAAGTAGCAGACCTCCTGGGCTAAGGGGTCAAGGCAGCAGATTGTCCCCTCATTCCCCCTCAAGAGGGAGTGTCCCATAACAACCACTCCGTGTTTTGTCTTAGGGAGAATAAGGGTGGGTGATCCTCCCATGCCTGCAGGAGCTGGCAGCTCTGTGGGATCTACTGGGGCTGCAAGAGGTTTGTACCTGTTGCAAAGCTCCAGAGAGAAGGGGACCTTGGTGTGGTGTGCTTTGGGGCCCTTGACCAGCTTGGTCCAACCCCCTGACTAGACACTATGGGAGATCCTGAGTCCTCCCTTGTCTTGGAAGGGGACCCTGGTCTACCTTCCACCTCCAGGAGGTGAAGGGCCTGGCAGTAGGAGTCTATCTCCCACTAATCATCCCTGATAACATGCAGTCTCTGGACTGCGGCCTGGAGCTCCTTTCTCTGGTGCCCCAGAGACTCCAAAGTGGAGCAAACCTCACAAAGGGTGGTGGCCATTCTCCCAGTCCCATGAGCCTGGAAACATGCCAGGCAGCCCCCACAGCTGAGAGCCAGAGTGTCCATCTGTGTGGAGTCCAGAACCATGGGTTCTGTCTGGGTGGAGGCCTCTAAGGTGCCAGAGGGGGAGGTCGCAGACTCTGAGGGGACCCTTGGAGTGTGGTGTGTGCCCATCTGCATTGTGCTGCTGGTAGGCCAGCTACTGATGGGACTACCTACTCTGCAGCTCACTGGCAGGGCCTCAGGCCCTCCCGCACCCATCCTGCACAAACTCCCATGCTAACTTGCATGCTGGGCCCAGAAGCATGCCTGTTTATGTGTCCTGTTCACGAGGCTCCAGTCTCGTGGTTCCCTGGGGGGCTGGGCCAAGTAGGAGCCAGGGGAGGGCATGACCCTCCTTGGCTCCACTCAGCTGCCTCCCTGCTGGGCTATGTCCCTCACACCATGGGCTCCTGCTTACCTGTGGGCAGGCTGGGGCTCACTGGGGTCCTGGGGTCTCTTGGGGGGTGGTCCCTGGGCTCACAGGGGTGCAATGGGCATGCATCTCGCGCCAGAGCCAGGACCCAAATGCGGTTTCTGCTGTTGCCGGGCCCTTTTTAAACCATGCACATGTGCAGAAGGGCTGGCCAGCGCAGTGTTGCTCTCAGGGGGCTAGGGGTGTGCCTCCCCCACCACCGAAAGAGGGGACAGGTAAGGCCACCACCACCGTATCTCTCAACTGCCACTCAACTAGCAACCATTAGATTACTTTCTGGAATTAACATCTTGATGGGAAATAAGTGATAAGTGACACTCCAGGTCCTGTGTGAATCATGGTACTGCAGGTCTGGGGAGCCGTGTAGTAGCCTGAGAGCAACAAAAGTGAGTCAAACTTTCCTATGGGTCTTGGGGACCCATGATACCATAAGACCAGGTACCCTTTCACTGCTTCTTTCTTGTGGGGAAAATTCAATGTGAAACACTGAGTTCATAAATATATTTTAAGAAAGCTTTTCCATTTTGATGGGGGTATGGTAGCTAGACAGGTTTTGTTCATAAAACTGCATCATGAGCTAATAAATAGTAAAGTGTGTGGGCTTCCTTACTGTTTCAACATCAGAAACAGTAAGACTTTTACAGTAGAATCTTGGCTGAGAGGTCTCGAGAGAATATTATAAAAGGCAGAAACAATGAGTAACTGGTGTTAAAAAAATACAGGCTATTGATGGAATCTCTTCTATGACAAGGTTTAGCAAAGACAAAATGTCATCATAACTGGTTGGATAATATAAAGGAGGCATTAGGCCCCTACTGATAGCCACATCACTGGTGAGCTTGCTGCAGAAGAAACTATTTTATTGTTAGCATTTGGAGTCTTTCTTTGGAATCTGTCTTTGGCTCTCCACTTGGCCACAAGCAGTTTAACAAGATTCAGATGGTGCTACATGGGATGTGTACAATTTTCTTCAGATATGCAAGAAAAGCTCCCATTCTTGGCACAACATAATAGATCAAAAACCTCAGGTCTGCTTTCTTTTTTCTGACAATGGCTTTGATTCACAGTTAAATTATAATTATACAGGAAATCCAAATTTAAAGGTATGTAGCAGGGAGAGGAGCTTTTTCTTGTTCAAAAGCTTTCTAGAATTCTGTGGGTGGTCGGGCAATTTTGGAAACACCCATAAATGGCAAAGGATTTGTATAAGTCTGACTTTGTGCAACAAATACAGACTTACTGTGGCACCCTTCATGTAAACACTCTAGGGAACTCTGCAATTGTTAGAAGGTAAACCTGGCATTAGATACAAGTCTTAAAAAGATCACACTAAGAACACCATTAAACAGAACAAATAGCATGTAAATCTGCATTATGCCAGTAGCTGTCCCACCATTCAGTGCCTCTAATCTTCACCTCAGCTGACAATGAGCTCCAAAACTAGAAAAACACAAAAAAATTCTGATAGATGATATTTTAGGGCCATAGTAATGACAGGGCAAAATCACTTTTGTGTTTGCCATTCTCAAAGTGTGACCACATGTACAGGTAAAACTGTATTTAGGATCATCTGAGTCCCTGTTACCCATTTCTTAGGCTATTCATATAAAACTGGAATCGTGTTTATCAAGAACTTTTAATTATTCAGAGATGTAGGTCGTTCTCTAGGATATCGAAATAGAGCAGTACTCAAAGAAACTGAAAGAGGGAAAAGGTTTGAAAAGTAACAGTGTACAAATGACAAAAATGGGTTTTCAATTTTCAAGGCGCAACAGAATCAACAAGGCTACAGAAAACCGACAGGATTCTAATTGACCCCAGCAATAAAATTGTCAGTTAGGTTCTGATTGCAGGATTTTTATTATCTAGTGAAAGTCTTATCTATATTAGAGTTTATTGGCCATTGAAGTTTGGTCATCAAGTATGGATTAAAACTAAAAATCATGCCCAGATTTACCAAAATTGCAGGTCTTTCAAAAATATGTTCTGCTTTCTTTCACCACCCTATCTACTCAATGGTTTCTTTCTTTCTTATCCTCCTTGCAGACTGGATTCTTGTCTTCAACACACTCTGAGTCCTATATCTTTCTGCCAAGAGAGGCAGCTGAGCCCAGCCCAGCAGGTAGCTGGCTGGCACCATTTAACTGTGTTGTGCATTGAAACCTGTTGCCCTCACTCTGACTTACTGCTGCATTCAGCTTGCCTCTGACCACAGATCTTGGACCCCAATGGTGCTAAGATATAATTCACTCCTGATGCTGCTCATGATGCAAGAAACAGAACTGCAGTGTAGTTTTCTGAAGCATAGGAGAGTGTGCAGCATTGCCAGCTAAAAGACTGCACAGATTGAATTTAGATGTCACAGAAAGAGTACTATAGAGAGATGAAGAACATCCATGAAAAGCCTTTACTACAGAGTCACTTATAACTTGCACTTTAACCCCTTAAATATGCCAAGATGTTCAAGGGTCTAGAATTAGTATGTTTTCATTTTATGATAGTGTTATGCTAGCCACTCTGTAAGCCATATATGGGAACATATTTCTATTTATTTTTGAATGGCTATAACTGCTTTTAAAAGACTTTAAAGTGCTTAATGGGTTGAAATCTGTTAACCCAAAGGTGATAGTTAAGAGCTTGGTGGGAAATTGGTGATACTCCAGGGTCTAACAACTTTCATTTAGCCATTTATGAGCTATTTAAGCATTAATAATTGAAGCCCGATGCTCATCTGTGCAAGGCTATTTCAGTACTGGGGATATGTCAGACCACCAATTTTTACTCAGGATTTTCTCTTTGTCCTTCTTTCCAGTAATGGCAAAGCTTATTTGTGGAAGTGACAGCAAGTTTAGTACTTTAAACATGTACATTCTTTGACAAATATACTGCCTGGAGTCCTCTGTTCATTTTCACTGACCTTAGGCCCACTAGTTCTGAGTCCCTCACTTCACTGATCTGAGGTGGCATGACCATTGGAGTTGTACTGATAAGAGTTTTGATGCATCCTATTGCCCTTCCAGCCTAGCTTCTTTGCTGGTCTCCATGTCTAGGAATCATAAAATCATTGAAAAATAAGGCTGGAAGGTCAGAAGATCATCTAGTCTAAACACTAGCTCAAGGCAGGGTTACTGTTTCTAAACTACCTCCAAGTCTTTGTCTAAACTGATCTTAAAAACTTCCATTAGCAGTAACACCCATCCAAGAAAGGAATGAAGCAGCATGTAAGATGGAATATGATATTGTGGAGTACAGAGGAAGAACATTAGCTTAGCTTAGTTTTTTTGTTTCATAGTTTCATAGTAGCTAGAGTCGGAAGGGACCTAGGAAGATCATCTAGTCCGACCCCCTGCCTTGGCAGGAAAGAGCACCGGGGTCAGATGACCCCGGCAAGGTGCTCATCTAACTTCCTTTTAAAAAACCCCAGGCTAGGAGCCTGCACCACTTCCCCTGGAAGCCGGTTCCAGGCCCTAGCCGCCCTGACTGTGAAATAGTGCCTCCTAATATCTAATCTAAACCTATCCTCCGCCAGCTTGTGACCGTTATTCCTGGTCACTCCTGGCAGCGCACGGGGGAACAGGGACTCCCCCAATACCTGCTGATCCCCCCTGACCAGTTTGTAGCAGGCCACAAGGTCCCCCCTTAACCTTCTCTTGTGGAGGCTAAACAGGTTCAGGTCCCGTAGCCTCTCCTCATAAGGCTTGCCCTGCTGACCCCTGATCATACGAGTGGCCCTCCTCTGGACTCTTTCCGTATCGTCCACGTCCCTCTTGAAGTGTGGTGCCCAGAACTGGACGCAGTACTCCAGCTGCGGCCTGACCAGTGCCGCATAGAGGGGGAGGATCACCTCCCTGGACCTGCTCGAGATGCATCTGTGGATGCATGACAGGGTACGATTGGCCTTCTTGACTGCCTCCCCACACTGCCAGCCCATGTTCATCATGGAGTCAATGACGACTCCAAGATCCTTTTCCGTCTCCGTGCTGGCAAGAGGGGAGTTCCCCAACCTGTAAGTGTGGTGCCGGTTCTTCCTCCCCATGTGCAACACCTTGCACTTATCAGTGTTAAACCCCATCCTATTCTCATCCGCCCACCGTTGCAACCTGTCAAGGTCAGCTTGTAGCCTATTGCACCCTTCTAGTGCACCCACATCCCCCCACATCTTAGTGTCATCAGCAAACTTGAACAGGGTACTTTCTACTCCCTCATCCAAGTCACTGATGAAGATGTTGAACAGTGCGGGCCCGAGGACCGAGCCCTGCGGAACCCCACTGCCCACGTCCTTCCAGGTCGAGAAGAACCCATCCATTACCACCCTCTGGGTGCGGCCCTCCAACCAGTTGGCGACCCATTTGACTGTGTGGGCATCGACACCACAGTCTCCCAGCTTTTTGATGAGGACAGGGTGAGAGACAGTGTCGAAAGCCTTCCGGAAGTCCAGAAAGACTACATCCACAGCAACCCCTGCGTCTAATGATTTGGTGACCTGATCGTAAAAGGCCACCAGGTTGGTCTGACAAGACCTGCCACTGATGAACCCATGTTGGTTGCCCCTGAGCATGCATTCCCCCGCAGGGCCCTCCTGGATGTGTGCCAGGATGATTTTTTCAAAGAGCTTACCTGGGATTGAGGTAAGACTAACTGGCCTGTAATTTCCCGGGTCCTCTTTTTTTCCCTTTTTGAAGATAGGGACTACATTGGCCCTCTTCCAGTCCTCCGGCACCTCACCAGAGCACCACGAGTGCTCATAGAGCCGCGCCAGGGGTCCTGCAATGACCTCGGCCAGTTCCTGTAGAACCCTAGGGTGAAGATCGTCCGGACCAGCGGACTTGAACACGTCCAGCCTCTCCAGAAGTATCCTAACTAACTCCTCGCTAACCCCTGGCCCAGGCGTGTCTCTCCCGGGGCCCGAGGGGGGCCCAGCAGGGAGGTGACTGAACTGGTCCCTACTTAGGAAGACAGAGGCAAAGAAATCGTTAAATATGTTAGCTTTGTCATCTGGCATGACGACTAAGTTGCCCATCGTGTCCTGCAGGGGCCCCACATTACCCGGGACCCTCTTTTTACCCCCTATGTATTTGAAGAAGGACTTCTTATTGTCCTTAATCCGGGAAGCTAGTCCTATCTCCATCTCTGCCTTGGCCTTCCTGACTGCCCCCCTACATCCTCGGGCGACTGTAACATTGTGTTTTGGTAACATTAGCTGTCTCTCCAGACTGTACTTTTTCTATCTGAATCAAAAGTGCACTTGGAAATTCCCGTGGAGTAGAGGAAGGATAGTGGGGCAGGACAGAATTGGGAGCTTCTACTGCCCTTTTGTGTCAGATCTGCAGGGTGCTGCTACCTTTTTTTACATGAAAATGAAAGCTATAAGAACATAAGAAGTGCCCTACTGGGTTAGACCAACGGTCTGTATAGCCTGTGGTGCATCTACACATGCATTTACTTGAGCCTAGATTTACTGTGCAATAAATGATTTTGGCTAGGTATCTACACGTGCAGAGACCTGGTAGTAAATTTGCCCACAGCAGGGAACTCCAGGCTCTGGTGCTAGCTGCCAGCAGCTTGGCAGCGCTCTTTAAAACCCAGGCCTGCTCTGTGCTGTCTGGGCAGCCAGTTCCTGTGCTCAGAGGAGCAGTGTGGCACATACAGAGGCTATATGTGGCAGCTGTGTTTGTGCTTCCCTGTGCTGTGGCTGTCTCAGCCCTTAGCCCTGGCGGCAAGGGACACGGTCCCAGAATCCTGCTGGTCACCTTGGTTGCCCTGATGGCTCACCATGCCTACATGTGGATGTGTTTTAGTTTGCAACATAACAAACTTATTTAAATTGCAAAAAGTACCAGCACATGTACAGCATGATGCAATTAAATTGCAAAAATGACCAATTTTCATCACATGAACAAGCGTTCCTTTATTCCCCTCACAGTACACATCCCCCCTCCGTCCCCAACATTGAGAGCCCTCTTCTACCCTCCACCCTCAACCAACAGAGACCCCTTCCCTCTCTTTCCCCAACAAACACAGGTCCTCTACCACCCTCCCTACCAACCAACAATAAAAAACCCTCTTCCCAGTTTGAAAACTATGTACAGAGTCTGTGTTTTTGTGTCTCAGAGCGGGGGGCTGTGGGGTGGGAGTGCCTAGGGGGCAGAGACTTGGGGCTGGCCTCAGGCTGTTCTCCTGTGGGAGCAGATCCAGTCCTCTGGGACCAAAACAGGATTCTGGGTTGGGCTATGGAGACCACAGTCAATGTTTTGGCCCCAGAGGACTGGATCCGCTCCCATCCAGGGTCAGGAGCTTGGCTCAGTATTCTCAGTCTTCTAGGTCCTGCACTTCCTCCCAGGTGATGTCCTTCTGGTGCCACCTCTTCTGGAAGGCCAGGTTCCCCTCCTGTTACCTCTCCTCCTGGGTCAGGTCCTCCTGCTGCCAGGCCTGGGCATCATCCACCCGTTCCTCTGCCACTGCCACCAGCTGCTGGAGGGGAGAGTCTGGTCCTGCGTGTGTGTCTCGTGCAGCCAGCACATCTGGGGGGCTCCATCACTGGGTGGTGGTGTCCCTGAACCCACATCCCCACTGAGCCCTGTGGCCTCTCACCTGTGTCCAGATGCTGGCCCTGCAGAGCCAAAAGATAGAAGACTCTTGTGAGAGTTTTCAACATTGCAGAGATAAGATCTCTGCACCAGGGGCTGTGCGCTGCCTAGCCTCAGATTAGAGGTCAGCTGTGCACAGGTGCCCAGGGACCTTAATACATTGGGCTGGGTAGGTCTGGACCCAGATGGCCACTGGCTGAACTTCCTGTCCCCACCTGCTCCCCTGGGGCCAGTGGCTTGCTGGGTGCTGGGTACAGGCAGACTGCTTGCCCCATCCCATCTCCAGTGTGGGACAGACCAGACTTCTGGCAGCACATGCTGCTGTGGTTCCAGACCCTGCTCTCCCCATCTCCCCCTGTAGGCCACCTGCCATGCTGTGCTGCCACCCAGCCCATGGAGCCTGGGCTTGGGGTGTGCAGGGGTCTCAGATAACTGGGATGAGGAGCTGGCTGTGCCCCTACCTTCTGTGCAGGGGTTTTCTTCAAGGAAGCACTCTGGGGCTTTCCCCCCCATGCCACTGCTGTACCCCAAGTGTGCCTCTGCTGCATATGCCCCAGCTGGTGCACAGTGAGCTGTTTGTGCAAGCAGAGGGGTGCCTGACCCACTTCATCCTGTTGCTGCTGAACCTCATTATGTCCTCACTTTTGCATCCCGCCCAACAGGGCCTCATCAATGTGGGTGTTGGAGCACTTGCCCTACTTGAACTAGCGGGCCACCTCTGCATCACCCCAGAGTGCCACTAGGTTACCATACTCCTCCTGGCTTCAACTGGGGCCGTGGGTGGATAGCATGGGCGTAAGTATGCAGGCAGGGGTGGGCCTGGATGGAGGGGACAAAGACATTGTGGAGATAAGATCTCTGCACCAGGGGCTGAGAGCCCACACACTCTCTGGGCCCCTGTGTAGCTGTTCCACTGTTGCCAGCCCTGGGCAGCTGCCAGCAGCATCCAGCGCAGTATCATAGCATGGAACAGAAGCCACATGGCTGAGACTATGCCTCATAGCAGCTGCAGTCACAGGGTGGTATGCACCAGGTGGCTCTGGCACTGCTGCCAGAAGGGAGAAGTGAGGGGGCATCTGTCCCAGGTACTGACTTAAGGGAGGTGCCAGTATGACCCCCCTCTCCCAGGAGTACTACACATACATACTCCAGGAGTCTTTGCCGTGGCAGGTGCAATCTTCCACTGCTTGGCTATAGAAGCCAAGACTAGACAAAATAACCCAGGTGGTCCTTTCTCCTCCTGTATTCCTATGCAGTTGTGGTACATCATGCACAAACTGATGAAGCTTGTAGTGAAGTCACTGGCAGTTGTTCATTTTTCATCTGTGGAAGATTTATTAAACCCACTTATGATGCTGCTTATGTCAATGACAAAAACTCCCATTAGCACCAACAAAATCATAGTTGGGCCTAAATGTATCCATAAAAATGAGGAGAGACCCTGGATAATCATGGCCTATTATCATCAGATATCACTGGAATATGAACTGTGGAAACTTCCAAGGGATTCCTAGCAAGATGTCTGTAAGCAAGAGGGAGACAAAATAGTTAAAAGTTAAAGTTTAATGATTCAGAAGCTGTTTTAACTTTTTTCAAACTTTAGAGAGATCTTTTTCTTTGCCTTAAAAGCACATCTGTCACTTTCCAGCCCAAATCAGTACTGCAAGTGAAAGTTATACAAGAGTCCAAAATAAGGCTTTAGTAAGGAAAATGTTTGTAACCTTAAAGATGGACTGTTTTTTCATAGTTTTCTAGGGTAACGATCCTGTAATGTCAGGAACAGGTTTATTTGACCCAGTCTTTTGTATCTCTATTTTTTATTATGCATTCACTATTTAATAATGGTGCATCAACCATTCAATTTTTGCTGATGTCACTTTAAACATTTGGTTAAATTTATCATGCTGTTCTAATGCTGACCTCCTACTGTGCTTTGCGAAGGAAGTTGAACCAGGATGTTAATCTTGGCTTAGAGTTGTGGCATAATACAGGACGACTGCATGCTGTGGCCTTGGGTTATATATGACCTGGCCCAGGTCAGGCAGCCAAGGTACAGGCTGGGGCATGCTTACGTTGCAGACTACAATTTGTTAGCTGATGTTTATTTCATTTTCTTAATCAATGCTGATAATAAAGGCTTCGCCAAAATTTAATTCTGGTTTCTTTGAAATTATTTCATTCTGAAGCTGTGCTTCATTAAAGTCTATTTTAGTATTAGCATTACAATTTTCTACATATATAAATTAATTCTGTCTCTTGGTTGGTTACAGGCAGTTTAATAAGATTCAGATGGTATACAGGCTATCAGAGGAGTATAAAATTCTTCAGACATGCAATAACAGCTCCTGTTCCTGGCACACCATAATATCAGCAAACTCCAGTTCCGCTTTCTGTTTACTGTAGATGGTTTTGATTCACAGCTAAATTGAAATTACACAGGAAATCAAAATATTCAAACTTAAAGGTATGCGACAGAGAGGCTCTTTCACTCTTCCAAGGCTGTTTTATAATTCTGTGGAATGAAGGAGTTTTGCAGCCGTTTACAGTACATTAAAAATTCCAGAGCAAGAAAAATATATGGTAGAAAAAAAGAAACATAAAAAAAAGACTAATCCCTATTGACAACCACTATTCAGAAAATAATTGTGTACTTAGCATAAAGAAACATAATTGCACATGTGCAGATTTCCTATTGTTTAACATTCTGAAAAAGCAGGATGCAGGCAGAGTAAAACAGCACTGGATAGAAGCATTTACATTTCTAGCCAGCTCCACGATAACTCTTTTTACTGAAATGTTTACCAGAATTTCTGCATAAAAATTGGTTTAAATTTCAATGCAGCTTTTAGTTCCCCCAAATTATGGTTCAGTCCTGTAAATTGCTGTTGAAATAAATTTGTGTTAGGGTGTGGAGTGTGGGTGGTGATGTGAAGTATGGGTGGTGATGTGAAGTTATATGCGTGTAAATATACTGGTATTTGTGTGCATGGGTGTGTGCATGTGTGCGTGCATGTGTGTGAATACATATGCATGTCTGTGTTTATTTAAACATGAAACATTTAAATAATGAAACCATTTTTAGAAACATTCTTCTTACGATCCATTTTACTGTCTTCCAGGATGTGATTCTTTTAGCTTGAAGATCTGCCATGTTGGCAATAAATGAGTATAGAAAAGAGCTATTTTCATAAACTACTTATCTTTTTTTTTGGGTTCCCCAGTGTTTGTTGTCAAAATGTGCCACCATCCAACCATCCCTTCAGTCTCAAAGATATGTGAAAACTTTTAAGCTATCTAACCTATTTGGGGTGAAATGTAGGTATCAGCCAGAATCATAAATGCTCCAACAAGAAGAAATGAATGAAACCAGAAATAGTGCATTCTATTAGCTAGATTTTTTTACTGAAATTTCAATAGAATCTTTGCTGATGAAATAAATGTGATATGTATGTCAGTGGGTGCATCTACATGTGCACTTTAATACGCAGTAGCTTATTCTACTGCGCATTAAAGCAGTGAGTAAAAAAACATGCTCATATGCTAATGTACAATAGAATAGGCTACTGCACACTAAGTGTCAGCTAAAAAGCATGTGCTTGCACTGCTGTGCATTAGTGCAGCCTAATGGACATTAATTTAGTACCTCAGGGTGCCTGTACACATGATGCGAAGCTGTTCCAATGTGCTGTAATTACAGTGCACTGGACAAGACTCACTTAATTGAGTCTGCTGGAATGTGGTAATTGGCATGCTCCAGCCAGCCTCTGTGTATTGTGTATCATTGTCCCACACTTCAAAATGGCAGTGGGGGTGCTTGAACTAAAGCTTGTTCAACGAGCTTTAGTTCAAGCATTTCTGCTACCAGTGTCATAGCAATGAAGTTTGGCACCTAGGGTAAAGCCCACAGTGGCAGCCTGCTCTTGCCCCATGCACAGATCCAGGGGGCACATGCCTCCCTATGCTTGCCTAGAAATGCATGCAGCAGCAGGGATTGCCCTACCCCCAACCCTGTGCCCTGCTCAAAACAAGCAGCTTGTGGCTCCGTCCCATGCTCCGCCCTTGCTGAGAAGCACCAGTTAGTACCCCTTTGCTGTGGTGTCTGGGGCAGTCACCCTGCTTGCCCACTCCCTTGCTATGGGACTGTCCACCACCATTTTGAAGCATGGGGACGATGATACAGAAGATGCTGTAGTGTTTTAATTAGAGTGGCTCTCAGAGCCGCTTTACTTAAAGCACCCTCCCTTCCGCCCCCCAAGCAGGTATAAAAGAGCCTTCCTTTTGGAAGTACTAAATTTAATGTGCATTAGGAAAAGCACATGAATAGACATGTAGACATGCCCAATATATATGTGTAGTACTTTATCTAGCTATCTATTGTGACCTAGAGGAAAGTTACCCTCTAAGCTCACTGTAGTCAGTAAATATTCTGTGTCCCCATTTCAGAGATATTCTCCAACTCCATAATTAATTCTACAACTCTTATTCAGTAATTACCATTATCTTCTCTTTTAATGGTGGAAGGGTTTAAATTCCACTGAAACCTGGCTTCTTTTCCTCTCTCTCCCCAAATACTGAAAAGCTGTTGAATAAGGACAATCTATTTCTTATCTTTCAGGAAGTTGGGCTGGTTCACAGAATAAGCAGCTAAGCTGGAGGATTTAATTCATCTTATTCATTAAAATTCAAATAATTATAAAGCCATAGATGTTAACTTTCCTGTTATTATAATACAGCTGGCAAATAGAGCCCATGGCACCAGCTGGGAGAGTTAAAACCTCATCATTGGTGGTCAGGTAATTTTATTTAACAGTTTAGCAGGCATTTGAATCAATACTTCTGAGAAATCTCCGTTATGAAATTATTATTATGAGTAATTGGTTAAAATATGCTTTTCACAGGTCTCATAATGTTTAACTGGATTACATACTACATACATATAGGGATTAATTCAATTGTGGCAAAATTCTTGCATTCTTAAAGTACTAGACAGTACTGGGTGTCAAAAGGAGTATTCATTTAGGACATGTTTCTGTGCTTGCTATGGTAAGATGGCTTCCAGGGGACTGCTTGAATAGGTACTATGCTCACTCAGTGAGGAGGAGTTGCAGAACTGGGCTCAGAAATTTTGCTGGAACATTTTCAATTTCTTTCCTTACTGTTGCTCTATTAAAACCCTATTGAATCTTTATTTTTACACACTTGTCTTTTGTTAAACTGCTCAAAAATAGGCATTGGAAGAATCAAGTGTAATTATATGACTTGTAATTTTCTATATTTATATATGTTTGCACAAAATAATTTACTTGGCAGCATTTTTTCATCTATCATGGATGCCAGTCAGAAAGACTTGACCAGTGTTAAAATGGATCTCTTATCTTTTGGAAAATTCCCAAATCTGAATAGAATCAGGAGACCCTTTAATCTCTCCAAATTGAATTGGAACCCTCCAAATCAATTCGGAGAGATTGGGAAAGATTTGGCAATTTGGGCACAGACACAGCTTTAAATGTTTTTTCTACATACCTCAAGGTGCCCGGTGGCTCATGCATGCTGTGCTGGTGGAGCAGATGGAGCATCCCACAGGAGCATGGGGGGCTCCCCAGTGCACTCAACACCCCCCCTCCATCAAGGAGTGTGCTGGAGGGCCTCCCCAGTGGCCCCCTGGCTTGGTGACTGGTGCATCCTGGGTCTGGGGGGGCACCTGGGGTCCCCCCACAGCCGATTGCTGAGCCAGGGGAGCACGGGGTCAGGGGGGGACTTCCTAGTGTGCTCCCCAGCGGACCTGGAAGTGGACCAGAAATACTTCTGGTCCACTTCTGGGTTCATTGTCAAGCATGTGGGGGGCTCCCCATGCTCCTGTGGGATGCTCCATCTGCCCCAGCGTCGCAATATTCACAAGGTGTGCCTGGTACTTTGAGGTATTTAGAAAAAACATCTAAAGCTCTGTCTATGGCCGAATCACTGATTTTCTGAATCAGCATCAAATCTTCAGATTCAGATTTGGCCACATCGAATGGGGGACAGTGATCCAAATTAATAAATCGAATCACTGTCCCTGATTCAGGACAAATCTGAATCTGAATCGAGTACTGCCTGTTTTGCACACCCCTACTGCATTATTATATACAGGGAACACAGTCTTGGCTATTATGCTTAATTAATAAAATACTTCTGCTTTAGGTATATACCAGAAACAGACCCCAGTGCTTCAAAGTTTTTACAAGCATTGGGGAACAGCAGTGCTTCGGCAGGCTTTGTAGTTGTAGCACGGTGCCCCTTTTATGAACGGTTTTTCATATTGAAAATTAGCTTTAAGCAAGTCTTTAAAAGAAATAAAAATATGATTGGCCACTGCATGTCACCATTGCTCCATAAAGACATTTTATTTCAACACCATGCATCTTTCCAACTAGTTTAGGCAATGAATGCTGGAAAAAAAACCCTGTTTCGACAATGGCGTTCAGGTGGTTTGGCAACCTTTAGTGCTTTCCTCTTTGCTTGGAACTACTCATAATGCTGCTGAATTGAAATAACATTGTCTGAGTCAAACACCACAAGCCCTGAGAGAAACTCTGTTGTGTTAGCTAATAGTTGAAGTTGCTTATTCTCAATATATGAAGTAACTCCTATTCATGTGTGAAAGAGCACCGGGGAAGAATATGCTGGCAATTAAAATGGGAAATTCCTAATGTCACCCTCTACATCCCTACTAAATGAATAGCTCTCCTCCAGCACTTTATATTAAGTGATTAGAAAGAGTTAAATGAGGATGATTGCTGGGGAAACTTCTTAGGCATTAATGTTTTCTACTTACTTTTCTTCTGCTGTATTGAATGCCCTTGTGATAGAAAAGAAAGAACAAACATCAAAAGTACCTTTTAACTTCACACTTCTTTCTAAATTTCTTTAAACTTATAGGCTATACTGCTGGCTTTCAAACTTCAAAGCATGCAGAAGGATCAGGGTCAGATAGAAAAATTATTTCTTACAGTTTAATAAAATATGCATGTAAATTTTATGACCTGCCAGAGAAATTATTTATGTGTTAATGTAACATTGTAACATTAATTACACACTTTAATTTATTTCTTAGTAGCTTCTTTACTAGGAAGTACAGTACAAGTGCTAAAATTTGCTTCAGAACATTGTATGTCACCTAAGCTTAACTTGTTTCCTGATTAAATTGTTCTTGGAAGACAACAGTATCTTTCTTCTTTTTTTCTTTTTTCTTTCTTTCTTTCTTTGTAAAGAGGAAAAGAGAAAGGAGAAGGTTACTAAGGGCTGAATGCTGTAGCCTTGAACTCAGAGGATTACGATGTATTGCTCTCTGGTTCCACTTTTCCATAATTTTATAAATATTTGGTAAATATCCTATACATGGTATGCATGTGCATTGATTTTTCCACATATGCCTACTACATATTTCTTGTGAATGAATCAGAAAGCCTCTGTTTGTGGCCACAGTTGGAGACAGAATACTAAATTAGATAAATAAGTCCTATGGTTTTATACATAAGTTCATATGTATAACCATAAACACAATACCCATAAACTTATTTTTTTAATTTAAGTGAATGCATGGACTCATGCATGCACGTACACATGTACTTATTTATATAAGTGAATATACTCATGCATACACATACACAACTATATACAGTAAACATACAACTATATATACCATATATGAGATATGTTTATATTATATAGATAGATAGCTATTTTTTATATATAATGATACATAATAATTTATTGAGATTTACAGAAATGACCTGGAGCAAAATATTATTAATATAAACACTTCTTTTTTACAGAGATATTTTATTCCATTTGCTCAACCAAGGCCTTGTGGGAATGGACTATGGGAGCAAGAATCAAGAAAGATTCTATCCTCAGCTGTAGCATTCATGTGCTCTTGGTGAACCATTTCATCTCCTGTGTTTCAGGCTACTCGCAAATAAAATAGAGACCCAATTCATTTGTACTTGTAAAGTGCTTTGAGATCATCTGATGGAAGATGCCATAGAAGTGCCAAACATTACAAAAAATATTTGCTTTGATCTGTTTTCATTATTTTGCCTTTTAAAATTTCCTCAGCTACCTTTTTTTTTGTTCTTGTACCATGGCCCAAGGTAAATTAAGAGAAAGGGTAAGTAAGAGAGCCTGCCATTCATTATGTTATATACATCTATCATATTTCCTTTTACGTTCCTAACTAAATAGTCCCAGTCTTTTTAATCTTCTAAAGTGCGTGCTTGCCTAGTATTTCAAAGTTATTGAGTGATAATCCTATTGGGATTATATTTTTTATTAACATTCTTTATATTTTTGTCAATGTCAAATAGATCATCACTGCATTTAGTTCTCTTTTCTGTCCTCAGCTACTTAGACTACATTTATAAAATAAATGAAGTTAATAGTGTCAGATTGACTGTCTGCCAGGCCACAATTCTTAAACAAAGGAATAAGTAACACATGGGAAATGTCCTCTTTTGCGTGATCCCTGAGCACCCGTCCTGACCTTTAATAGTGAAGAGGTATCCCAATTACTCTCTCTGTCTTTGGCTTCTCGGCTGAGCTGCCATCATGATGGTATTTAGTGCTAATTATGTGGATGTGTGGTCATGGCCACTTGTCCACTATGAAATGTGTTTGGAGCACAACTCATTTTACAAACCTTCCAATAAGTGTGTGGTAGTGACAGTCAGTTAGCTTCTCTTCTGGGCTGGAGTTTAGTCAATAACCCAAATGTGAAATGAAATAGCTAAACTTTCACACCTATGTAATGACAATGTTTGGAAAGTGGGCACAGTGTTTTAGGAACTAGACTGAGGTCACTAAATATAGGTCACCTTCTAAGAAGGTGGAGTTTGTGATACAAAATATTCTGCAAACGAACTTGGGAAACCCGTGGAATCTATCAAAACTGTACAAATGTTGTGTCCAGAGAATCAGCTTGGACAAAAACAATTCAAATTGTTATACAGGCAACCCCTGCTTAATGCTGTTTTGCTTAGCACTGTTTCACTATAGTGTTCATTTTACACTGATACCTGGTTCCACCTAGTACTCAGCAAGTTTTATTATAATGCTTACAGGCATCATATAGCTGGCACTGAACCTGACACTAATCCTGGCAGCCCTGATTTTGGTGATTTTGGTGACTTCAGAAAGTGAAAAGTGAAAGTGAAAGTTGGTTTCGCTTAACACTTGGTTTCACTTAATGCTTGGTTTTTCAGGAACCAATTAAGAGCGCTAAGCAGAGGTCGTCTGTACAAATACTGAGAAGCATAATTAGAGATGGATGAAAGACTTCACATGAAATATCATTTGACTTAAATCTTGACCCATAGCACAAATTAATTATTTTAAGGTTAGAAATAAGTTTTAGTTTTATGTTTTTCTTAAACTTCTACACTTTTCTGAACTTCTTTGGGGTTAAGAAGCAGAGCTAACAAAATACCCTGCCCTGAAGGAAGTTGAGAAATTTGGAAATTCTGAGAAGGCATCTTTTCTGACATTTCCTATGTAACATGGGTTACTTTAGACAACTTCCCATGAGCTTGGGGTAAATGTCTAGGTTTTTGGCTAGTTACTGAAAAGTGATGAACTTTTACATTTCATTAGATAGCTCCCAGTTAAAATAACTCCATAGATTCTTCAATATAGTTCTTCAAAATACTTCCATAGCTCACAAGTATTGACTCAACTGGTTTGTATTATCCACTATTAGACAGCACTAAGAAATAGATAGGAAAAGCTTTTTGTTAAGTGAATCTCTTAAAGTCTCTCTTCTGGCCACTGACAGAAGACAGGCCTGGGAGCATAAGTTCATAACCCCAGTGGACAGGAGGAATTCTTGAGGCATAACTCAAGTGTGAAAAGGCTGAGGACTCCTGATTTAAGAAGATAACAAAGACATGTGCTGGTTCACCATATTATTCATTGATAGTCTCCTTTAGAGTCTCAAGTCAAAATTAAAGTTGTCCCAAACTGGTAACAAACAGCCCCTGTGACTGCTAGTGGTAAAAAAACCCCTTCTTGTCCTTTCTGGGGGCTAATACTTAAGAGGTACAAGACTCAAGTTTGCAAGCAATGTAGATTGCCAGTCCCTGAAACACTGGTGTGAATTTATCCTACATGCTTTTAAGAGCTTTTATTTTTGATGACCCCTCGCTTTCCAGAGATAAAGTTCTCTGACTCAGGTTTTTTGCTATCAAAATCTCACTGCTTACAGAGTCACATTCTGTGTCCCAACTGCTAAATATAATGAGATAATGTATTTGCTTAATTTCACTTTTACAAATTATATTAATTTTAAACAAAATATTGTGTTAACTGTAGACTGTGTGACTGGTAATCAAAATTCATAACCATGAGTCCAAAAGGGGTGTCTCATCTTGTGAAGTCCCTTATAAGCACAAGTTTTACCAGAAAAATCCCAAGTCTTCATTGCTTTTTGGAACTGGCTCTTTGCCTTATTTACAGTGGACACCATCTGCATGCTGTGTCCAGTTCCTAAATGTTTTTATAAATGACTTAATATTACATTTGTTAGTCCTATCTTCTTGATACTGAGGAAGATAAAAAATTTACCAGGCTTCTGCCCACTTTTTCCTCCAATAGGAAAATTCCTTTTTGATACCCCCCAAAGGATAACCAGTCCTGAAATCATCCTCCTAAACAATGCCTAGAGGGAGAGAGCATTGCATACAGTCAGGGAGCATAAGATATTAAAAGCTCCTGAGCAAACATTTCTTTGATAAAGAAGTGAAAAGGAAAAACAGACAAAATAATTTTCTTCCATACAGGTGACCAAAGGAGAAAGAGACCTCTTTCTTTTCTTTGTTCTTTGTGTTCCCTAGAGGTTCCTCAACTTCTGCTTCTGTAGGTATCTCTCACCCCCAGTCTGATTAAGTCATCCACTTGATGAGAGGGGTGTTGAAACTAATCCTTTCACAACAACAGCAAATGGTTTAGTATAGTGCAGTTATTTAGAAAAGCTGAGATAGCGTTTGCTATTTCCCAAAAGTGGTATTTTCAAGGGATGAATGCATTACATTTAGTAAAGGTACAATTTTTCTTTCATGTTGTAAAGAAAGAATTGCTGATAATTAGAGAACTTTAATGTCTGCATAGTACCAACACATGGGGTATACATCTGTTTTGATGTTTTCCAGCTATCACTAATAACTTCAACAAACAGCCTACAGTAAGCCCATCGTATATTCATACTCTATTCATTATATGTCTCATTCCAAATGGAAAGAATCCATTTTTAAGGTGTAATGATGTGCAGATCCATGGAGTAGTAACATTATCAGGTAGATTAAGTGAGAATTGCTTCAAGCAGTCCTAGCTCAGACTGGGGATCCAGGTGTGGCAGTACATCTGTATGACACAATAATGGTAACTGATACTTTTACAATACAGGTCCCCAAATGACTGATGACCTGTTAGGCCGGGGGGTGGGGCAATTATTTGGGCTAGAGGGCCACTAATGGAAATTTGGCAAGCTGTTGTGGGCTGAGGGGGTGGAGGAGAGGGATGCTGGCCTGGTGTGGTGGTGGGGGCTGCTGACCCAGCCAAGTGTGGTAGGAATCAATTGATACTATTTGGCCCAGGTCTGCCTGCCCTGTAACCACCGCTGTTGGAGCTGGACAGAGCAGGTGGATGGGGTCTCCATGGCGACTGGGCTGGGTGGATGGGATGGGGTTGCGAGTGGGTGGGGACTTGTGGCCAAGGCTGGGATCATGGGGTGGTGACAATGTGGGCCAGGGCCTGGGGCAGAATCATGATCTGCTCCCCACATGTCCCTGTGACAGGCACTAGTTCCATGGGCAGGGAGGTGCAGGGAATGGGTTGCATTTCTCCTCTGGGCCCTGGTTCCATGCTGTCACTGCCCCATGATCCTAGCCCCAGCCCTGCCCACCCGCCCACCCACCCACCCATCCTGCTCTCAGATGCCACTTCCCAGCTGCCCATGCCTCCATTTCATCCACCTGGCTGAGTGCGCCCTACCCAGAGGGGTCCCAGGTTGGTCTCCACTGAGGCCCAGCTTGCTCTCTCCATCTGGTGCCCCAGCAGTGGCTGCAGGCCTGGGGTATCTGGGCAGTGGGGCTGAGTTTGCTGGCAATGGCAGCCAGGCAGAGTGATCCACTGCTGCAGGGGCTGCTGGGAAGCTGAGTCCATCCTATGAGCCATCCTCACCCTACCATGAGTCCAGGGTCAGAACTGGCTGCCATGACCTGGGCTGCCCCCCCTTCCTGGGATGGGCAAGGCTGAGGAACTGACTGTGGGCTAGATAGCACCCCTGGGTGGGCTGAATCTGGCCCACAGGTCATATTTTGCTCACCCCTGTGTTAGGCCCATAGCCTGGTTCACTTTACCCGGGACAAGAAACAGAGTGTCTTTGCCATCTGCATCAGAGTCTCTCATTGACCCAACTGCTGACTCTGCTTAGGTCATAGAGGTCTTATCTCTTTCTCTTGCCTCCCATTTAGTGGTTTGTTTGGTTTTTTTGCTCTTCTCCTTTTTCAGGTATCTGCTTTTACTGATTTGTATCTGATGAATTATTTACACAGAGTCAACAAAGCACCCCTAAATGCTTCCATGCTTTAGACAAGTTAGACTCTTGGAAATCACATTTCACTATTCACATTTTACTGTTCACAGTAACTGTCAACCCTGATCGTTAGAAAAAAAAGGTCTTAGAAATATACTCTCATTTTATAGTAAAGCTGAAATTGTTATGTAATCTCTTGTAATCCAGGCGGTACTCCAAGAGGTACCCCTCTCCAATTGAAGGGATCAAAGCAGGTGCACAAGTGCTGTGGGAGGTGTAGGGACTCTCCTCCCACTATAGAGGAGAGCCAGACCACCAATGGGGACTTAACCATATACCTTTTAATGTGAGAACAATACTGGGAACATAACCAGTATAAACCAGGGGGTATAGGGGACACTACAACACCCTGAGGGGGGCAGGATTCAACAAAGGCTAGACATTTACAATCATAGACATATTCATCCAGTTGACCAAAGACAGGGTTAACAAAATATAACACACAAACAGCAAAACAAACAATACTGGTTGGTGAAATATAAAAGGCCCAAAATACAAAATGTCCTATAACAAAGAATATAGGACCTAGGTACCTGGAGGGGGGAGAAAGGAGGAAAACACAATGATCCCTTTCCACTGCAACAAGAATTTCTCCCTGTTACTTCACTTATCCCAAATCACCCCAGCTGTGACTTTAACTCAGATCTCCCACATGGTAGGCAGAGACTCTACTACACAGCCACCAGTGCTGGTACTATGCCAGGCTGCTAGGGGTCTTGACCTTCCCGGAGCCCTGGCCTCATGTTGAGCTTCCTGGCCTTTGACTGGAGGAGCTGGAAGCAGAGCTGGGAACCTCTCAGGTTGCTGGTCAGATCCTTGCTGGAGCAGGGGAGCCTCTTCTGCTGGCTGTAGCCTCTCGTAGGGGATCCTGGAGCCCAGCAGGGAGCCTCTCCTACCGGCTGCACGCCGCACCGCTGGGGGTCCAACCGCTGCCTGCAGGTCCCACTCCTTCAGGGTCTTCTGGGGCAACTGCTTCTGCCCCGCTGGCCCAGCTCTTTGAAGCTCCTTCCTTGTGGTCCCTCGCTGGTCTCCCCCAAATCAGCTGCCCTGCCCCCTTTATCTCCCTCCAGGTGACCCAAGGGGCCAATCAGGGGACACAGAGGGTGAGTCTCTGGGGCCAGATCGGTGAGGAAAGGGAATCCCAAGTCCTCCAATCATCCTTTACCCTTTTAAAATCCCTGGGCTAAGTCACTGCCAGCTAGCCTATCACACTCTTGATGCCAGGAGCTGGAAAGTTAAGCACAGACCACATATTGTGAGGCTCTTGGTAAAAGTGCCCAACAGCATTGCTTGGCCTTTGAATTATTCTGGCAGCTCAGGTGCCATTCTTCTAGGCCAGGGACACTCAACCTCTGGCCTGCAGAGCAAATGCAACTCACTTAGCTGTGGCATCTGGCCTGCAGAGCTCCCCACAGGGGTGGGAAATTTGGTTGCATAGGAGCAGTGGCAAGTAATACTGCTACCTTCCTTGCTGCCAAATTTTCAAGTCTTGTGCTGCTGGGTCAGGGCTAGACCACACCCCCTTTCCTACCGGTACAGTCTGGTCAGGGCCAGGCTGATCCCTGATCCTTCCCAACACACCAGATCATGCCCTGCCTCACTGCCCTGAGTGCTGGATCAGCACTTCTGCCAGATCCAGCCTGATGATGGAGTAAGCTCTGTCTATCTGGACTGAGGGGAAAAAGGGTTGTGCACCACTGTTCTAGGCTACGTACATGCATACAATGAAAAGCTGGCCTCTTCCTTGAAAAGCTCACTTAGAATATCTCTAGTTTTTTCACATTTTAGCATGAGAAATTGTCTACTGATGTTTGCCCATAATTGAATACTAACTGAATGAGAATGCCTAAGAATTGAAAGAAGCTTCATCCTCCTTCTTCAGTATGGAAAAGTGCTTGTTAAGTCCACAATTCTACTTAGTAGCTTGCATTTAAAACAAATCTGCTACTGTTCAGTAGCAACTGACTGCACTACCATTAGGAAGCTTGTGGATCTGAATTTAAATCCCATGAAGAAACTGGTGGGAGTATTACTGGAGGGTGCAGTTTGAATTAGTCTTCCCTCAAGTGGCTGAAGGAATAGCACTGCTGGCTCCTGTAGAGAGCTGCATCTGCTATCTTTGCTAACAGAAAAGGTAAGCTAAGAACATGACCATGCAAGGAAGAAAAAGGCAACATTGAGAGATACAAGAAGCTGCCCCAGAAGAAAACAGAGGCTATTTTTCAAAATCATCTTTAGTGCTGCTTTTCTCAGAGTTTTGTGGGGGAGCATGGTAGACAAGACTAAATGTTCTAATGTGGACAGGAGATTAGGTGCTGACACAAATATTTCTGAAAATTTGCTGAGTACCTGCATTATGTTTTGTATAATTTTAAATAATTTTTAGGGACACAGACACACTGGGTGCATCTACACATGCATTAAGGGCATTGGCACTTTTTCTAATGTGAATTCAATTTAGTACCTCCAATGTGAAGTACTAAAGAAATGCACATTAGGCTGCCTCAATACGCAGGAACAAATGTGTATGGTTTTTAAATGATGCTTAATGTGCAGTAGCCTATTTTACTGTGCATTAGTGTAATCACATGCTTTTTTATGTGATGCTTTAATGTGCAGTAAAATAGGTGACTGCACATTAAAACCCATGTGTAGATGTACCACTGGCATTTAAATAGTTGCAATGCAAGTACTTAACTCCCCCACATTTGCAACTGCCAGGTCCTGGTTCTATGAGCCTGCAAGCTAGGCCCACAATGAAACACCCTTATGCCACAGTCAGCCCCCCGACAGGGTATTGAGCTAGGTCAAAGCAACCCTGGGCTGGCACCCAGGGCCCCCTGCCAGCTGGGCCTGCTCCACCTTGGCTTAACATGCTGCAGTCCTGGGTGCACGTGTAAACGCTGTACCCTGGAGCAATACACTCAGGTGTGAACTGCACTGGAGTTTATTCAGCCACATTAATAGCAAGAGTAGACACTCACAGTGTGCAAAAACACTTCAAACTTGCTGTGCACTCTTGCTGAGAACCAGGTGTCAGTACTCAGTAATTCTCCTCTTCTGAAAATGTGACAGTGGTGTGTATGTGTGTGGAGGAGTGAGAAAGGTCTAAATATATTTAAAACAAAAACCAAAACCACACAATAAAACCTGGTTCAAGTACTATTAAAACTTTCAGGTTTTTGCTAAGCCTGAAGCTCACGTTTCATCAACATTTAAAAAGATTACCCAGTGGAGATGTGGATAGGTCAGACTCTTATCTGATATAGCTATTCTCATGATTGTCATGCCCATGTTGTCACCAGCTGAGAATCTGCCCATAATAAATAAAAATGACTTTTTTGAGGAAACTTGGCAAACAAATATGTACACTGGTGGAAAGGCAAAGCTTTCTAGATTTAAGCTTTGGATTAAAAAGAAAAAGACAGAGAGAAGTCCCTTTTTGTCCGCAGCAACAAAATGTACTAGCCCTGTTTAATTTCATGCAGTCTGGATGGAGCAATAAATATCATCTAGAAGTTTTGCTTGCTGAGTAAGAGTCTGAGCACTTAAATTTGGAACACACATTTTTCTTGTCAAATTCTGAAAGCTCAACACCTCTATTTTACTCCCAGAAACCTAAGTATTTATGTTTCCCATTATAAAATAAACCTTATAAAATAAGGCTCCCATACATTTCAGACAATACCTTTCTCTTGGTTGCCAAGTATGGGGAAGAAGCAGGAGGAACTCGCCCTCCTCCTAGCTGTCACCAGCCCTGACATAGTAGGGATCACAGAAACGTGGTGGGACTCATCGCATGACTGGGCGGTGAGTGTCAAGGGCTATAGGCTATACAGGAAGGACAGGATAGGAAGGAAAGGTGGAGGAGTAGCACTCTACATCAAGGAGGAATATACTTCCTCGTTAATTAGCAAGGGGGTAGAGGGGGGGCACTCTGAGGTGCTCTGGGTTAGAGTAAAAGGCAGTCCAGGGGAGAGAGACTTAACGGTGGGAGTCTACTATAGACCTCCCAACCAGGGAGAAGAGCTCGACCAGGAATTCTTAGGTCAGCTTACAGAGGCAGTGAGGGCTAAGGATGTGGTCATCATGGGGGACCTGAACTTCCCAGACATCTGCTGGGAGGAGCAGTCAGCCAAGTCTGATCGCTCATGTCGGTTCTTAGCCAGAGTGCAGGACCTCCATCTAACCCAGGAGGTGCACAGTCCCACCAGGGGAGACGCCTTGTTGGACCTGGTGCTGGCCATGGGTGATGACCTGGTGAGGGGGCTGCGGGTGATGGGCCACCTGGGAGACAGTGATCATCGCTTGCTGGAATTCACCATCCAGCGTAAGGTGGCAAAGGGCTGCAGCAAGGCAACAGCCCTAGACTTTAGGAGGGCTGACTTCAACAAGCTAAGGAGGATCGTTGGGGAAGCGCTGAGGACCCAGAGGGGAAGGGAATCAGATGTCGAAGGTGAGTGGTTGCTCCTTAAGGAGACGATCCTCCATGCCCAAAGGGAGGTAATCCCAACAAGGGTCAAAGGGAGCAGGAGGGCACATAAACCCCCATGGCTCACTAAGAGCATCCGGGAATGTCTCCTTGCTAAAAGGGAGGCATATACCCAATGGAGAGATGGGGTCATCGCCAAGAAGGACTATGTTATAGTCGCCCGAGGATGTAGGGGGGCAGTCAGGAGGGCCAAGGCAGAGTTGGAGATAGGACTAGCTTCCCGGATTAAGGACAATAAGAAGTCCTTCTTCAAATACATAGGGGGTAAAAAGAGGGTCCTGGGTAATGTGGGGCCCCTGCAGGACACGATGGGCAACTTAGTCATCACGCCAGATGTCAAAGCTAACATATTTAACGATTTCTTTGCCTCTGTCTTCCTAAGTAGGGACCAGTTCAGCCACCTCCCTGCTGGGCCCCCCTCGGGCCCCGAGAGAGACACGCCTGGGCCAAGGGTTAGCGAGGAGTTAGTTAGGGTACTTCTGGAGAGGCTGGACGTGTTCAAGTCCGCTGGTCCGGACGATCTTCACCCTAGGGTTCTACAGGAACTGGCTGAGGTCATTGCGGGACCCCTGGCATGGCTCTATGAGCACTCGTGGGGCTCTGGTGAGGTGCCGGAGGACTGGAAGAGGGCCAATGTGGTCCCTATCTTCAAAAAGGGAAAAAAAGAGGACCCGGGAAATTACAGGCCAGTTAGTCTGACCTCAATCCCGGGTAAGCTCTTTGAAAAAATTCTCCTGGCACACATCCAGGAGGGCCTTGCGGGGGAATGCATGCTCAGGGGCAACCAACATGGGTTCATCAGTGGCAGGTCTTGTCAGACCAACCTGGTGGCCTTTTACGATCAGGTCACCAAATCATTAGACGCAGGGGTTGCTGTGGATGTAGTCTTTTTGGACTTCCGGAAGGCTTTCGACACTGTCTCTCACCCTGTCCTCATCAAAAAGCTGGGAGACTGTGGTATCGATGCCCACACGGTCAAATGGGTCGCCAACTGGTTGGAGGGCCGCACCCAGAGGGTGGTAGTGGATGGGTTCTTCTCGACCTGGGAGGATGTGGGCAGTGGGGTTCCGCAGGGCTCGGTCCTCGGGCCTGCACTGTTCAACATCTTCATCAGTGACTTGGATGAGGGGGTAGAAAGCACCCTGTTCAAGTTTGCTGATGACACTAAGATGTGGGGGGATGTGGGTGCATTAGAAGGGTGCAATAGGCTACAAACTGACCTTGACAGGTTGCAACGGTGGGCGGATGAGAATAGGATGGGGTTTAACACTGATAAGTGCAAGGTGTTGCACATGGGGAGGAAGAACCGGCACCACACTTACAGGTTGGGGAACTCCCCTCTTGCCAGCACGGAGACGGAAAAGGATCTTGGAGTCGTCATTGACTCCACGATGAACATGGGCCGGCAGTGTGGGGAGGCAGTCAAGAAGGCCAATCGTACCCTGTCATGCATCCACAGATGCATCTCGAGCAGGTCCAGGGAGGTGATCCTCCCCCTCTATGCGGCACTGGTCAGGCCGCAGCTGGAGTACTGCGTCCAGTTCTGGGCGCCACACTTCAAGAGGGACGTGGACAATATGGAAAGAGTCCAGAGGAGGGCCACTCGTATGATCAGGGATCAGCAGGGCAGGCCTTATGAGGAGAGGCTACGGGACCTGAACCTGTTTAGCCTCCACAAGAGAAGGTTAAGGGGGGACCTTGTGGCTTGCTACAAACTGGTCAGGGGGGATCAGCAGGTATTGGGGGAGTCCCTGTTCCCCTGTGCGCTGCCAGGAGTGACCAGGAATAACGGTCACAAACTGGCGGAGGGTAAGTTTAGATTAGATATTAGGAGGCGCTACTTCACAGTCAGGGCGGCTAGGGCCTGGAACCAGCTTCCAGGGGAAGTGGTGCAGGCTCCTAGCCTGGGGATTTTTAAAAGGAAGTTAGATGAGCACCTTGCCGGGGTCATCTGACCCCGGTGCTCTTTCCTGCTAAGGCAGGGGGTCGGACTAGATGATCTACCTAGGTCCCTTCCGACTCTAGCTACTATGAAACTATGAAACTATTACCCAGCACATGTAACACAATCTCACTCATGGTCCAGTGGGTTTTACTGGCTTTCCGAAACATAGAGCATCTAAGCTTCAGATACTGGAAAAATGAAATCCTGTTTCTAATCAGTTCCTACATGTAGTCTGTTTGTCTGTTTGATTTTTGAATAGGTTGAAGTGTTCAGATAATGACTTGCCTTCCTGAACGAGCCAGATTCTGCAAGAATCTGCTGAGCATCCTCTTAAACTCCCAAAGATATGACCTTAGATAGCTTGGCAGGTATCAATTTTAAAACTACTTCTGGGGTACAGGCACCAAAACAACATCTTTGCCCTCTAATCTTTACTTTCTTTGGGGTCCTTTATATGATATATTGAAATAATGATTGGTGAATAGATTTTCTAAGTGGTAACTGAGAAATATTGTATTAACCTACTGAATAACTTGTTTCCCAAATAAATGGCAGAGAATGTACTGTAATAGAAACTTGTCCCTGTGAAACCTTAGTCCTCCACACTACATTTGGTTAAAAACCAGAAAGGAAAATAATGTATTTTTACTTCAAGAGAAATATTTCTGTTTTATGAAGGCTATTAAAGTGTATCCCCCTTCTGGACAACTTGAACCAATTCAAAAAAACTGGCTTTGTTGCACTTTCTAAATCTCTCTCCTTTTTTAATGACCTATGTGCCATAATTTTTACCTCCAAGCAGTAATTAACCACTCTGCAAGTCACCACAAGTAAGCCAGAAATGAATCACGCAGAAAAAAATACTGTAGCATTAATAGAGTTAAATCCAAAGTAAGCAAACTATGCTACTACCCTCTTGTGCTTTTCAAGTACAAATGTCATGAAATTTTCAGCAGCTTCCCATGTCCTGCATAACAATTCTGATTGCCTAATCAGCCTGAATCAAAAAGGATAGACTGAAATGAACAGAACTGCCCTTGAAAGCACCTTAAAATAGTTTACATTTACTATCCATGCAAAGCAAACCAAAGAAAAGCAATATCTGCTTTATAAAACTTTTTCCAGTGCCCTGCATAAAATGATGGAAAAATATGTAAATATGATTAAACATCTTGCAATGTATTTGAGCATATCTTGCAACATCTTGAGGGTGGAGAATATATGAGGAATGCTGTCATTTAATTTTCCCTCATGTTTTTAGTTAACTGGCAAATTCTTGACACTGGCTAATTCTTTCACTTACACTGGTGCAAATTGGAAGGACATCTATTACAGCCAAAAGTTACTTCAGTATAAAGATGGGTTATGGGAGACTGTGAGCCATAATAGGTTAGCTTGTGAATGTAGCTGTGTCTAGAGCAGGGGTGGGCAAAATGTGGCCCGTGGGCCAGATGTGACCTGCCAGGCCATTCCATCTGGCCTGCGGGACCCCTAAAAAATCTAGAAAATTTATATTTATCTGCCCCTGGCTGCCTGTCATGCGGCCCTCGAAGGCTTGCCAAAACTTGGTAATAATTGCCCACCCCTGGTCTAGAGCATGTTTTCTTCTCCCTCAGGGACAGCGCTCAAAGATTTGGAAGGCCATTCTTAATAATTTACACTACAAGTCTCTCAGTGGCTAATTACAGACAGTCAAAAACCTCAAGGCTGAATCAGTTCAATCATTGCAGGTAAGTCTCAGCTGCATAGAATAAACTTATAAACAAGTGAACAGACATTCACTTTTGATTCTGGAAATGAAGCCACATGCCTGCAGTGGCCCAGAAGCTGCGGGGTGCTAGAGCAAGCCTCTTTGGTTGGCTGGATCAGACAGCTTAGGCCAAGGCTAGCCTGCCCATCCTATGAGGGAAGGTTTGTGGGGAAGGTCCAAAGCATCCTAGGATGCTGGGGGACTGTGAGTTAACTTGAATCTGGAGATGATCTGGGACAGAAGTTAATTAAACTGATTTAACCTAAATCAGTTAAGTCTGATACTACGTCCATCCAGGTTTATCTTAAATTGGTTTGGCCATTTTGGAAGCAGTTTATGAGCACTGAACTTCTGTTGTGTTACAGATTTGAACTGGTTTCCAATCACTTATACCGTGATTGGAATTATAATTATACGTGTATTATAATTGTATAATTATACATGTAATTTCTGTCCCTAAGCAACAGTCTATAGCACCTTCTTAACTCCTGAGACATGATTTGGGTTGTTTAAGCAATATTCTCACCCTTTTTTTGTTTTATATCATAATAGCAAATTCAATTCTGATTTATCAGGAAACTTTTCTATTTCATCTCCTTTGGTAAATCAGACTAGTTTTACAGCATCATTGAATGTCAAACTGGAGTAAACTGCTCTACTTTATTATTTATTTCACTTACACTTGGGAGTGTATTATACCTTGTATATAGCCAATACCACTCTTTATGCCATTACTATATTTGCTTTTATGATTTTCATGTTATTTACCCAGTTGATGGTTTTGTGTATATTTTTGTGTACATCTAAATGTGGAAAAAACATTATTATGATTGAATTTGTTGAATTTGTTCCATAAATCACCAGAAGATATAGGTATATGACTAAGAATCTTGACTTACTGGAACCTCTTCAGGTCAATTTGGAAAGAAAATACAAAATATGAGAGATGCTGAAAACATTGCAGCTTTACACTCTGCAGTATTGTCATATGAAGTAGATTGGAAAACTGCATATCCATAATCAGGTTATAAACCAGCTGAAAAAAGTAAGGTTCAAATTTTTATAACAAGACTTGTTGGTCAGGAGAAGGTGGTAGTGAGATGTGAGTGAAGGATCAGTGGAGAACCTATAGGTCTTCAGTTTACATAAGGTAGCAAATTCCACTTTGAGTAATTTGCAAGGTTACTCTAACTTGTTGCCCTAAAGCTCAGTATTATACAGAATTTACCAGTATTCTTTGGAAACCAGAAAAATGTAAGTCCTAGTTATTGTAAATGGGGAGATGTTGTTGTAAATGGTAGGGATCTCTGTAAATCATGCTGGAAGTGTCCCTGCAGTGGCTTCTTTAATATTTTTCATTTTGCCACTTGGTCCTCCCAGCCAATTGGTGGAGGTTTTAAATATGCCAACATTTTTGCTTCCTTGGTGATCAGTGGCAAATGGCCCAGCAAGTGGGGCCCCTCTGCCAATGGGGGGGCGGTAGGGGGGGAGGCAGAGGTAAAATGAAAAACATTAGAGGAACCACTGCGGGACTGTGGGGGGTGGTACAGGAGATCCCTAGACATTGGCTACGTGAGTAAGACGGGAGATGGAAATTGCCACTTGAAAAGAAACGTGGAGAAGACCTAGGAAAGAACTGAATGACTAGATGAAAGAAAGAGAATCCTTTTGTTCTTTTTTTCCTTTTCCCTTCTTTCTCCCACATACCTTCTCTTTTCCCTACTCCTCCCTTTTCCTTCTTTATCTATTTTTTCCTTTCTTTCCATCTCTTCTTTTAATTTTCTGTTCTTGTTGTGAAAGAACAATGTTGTTCTGAGCTTAAATGCTCCTAGCACCTGCCTTTATGCTGTTGGTCTCTTTGCTACTTTTCATCCTGCCCAAGCACTTACTGGAGTGTCTGATGTCTGCTAAGGACTGACAGGAGGTTCTGCATCAATAGTCCTGTCCATAAAGTATGGCAGGTTTGAGGAAAAGGAACAGAAGAGAAATATAGCAGATGAGGCATCTGAACAAACAAAAGATGCATCAATCTTCTGAATGAACTAGCAGTGGGTGAAATTCTCCTTAGAGATGCAGCACAGAGCTCAAGGGGTACTGGCATACAGTAATACAGTGGCTTTCAGCATGCTGTCCCAGTTCTGGACTTTTTTCTGGTTCCTACCATAACATAGATAGTGTGTCGGGGGGCCTCTTCCCAGGCTGCCATTTACACTGCTGCAGTGTCCAGAATCTTCAGTTCAGTTGGCATCAATGAGCATCTCATACAGCAGTCATCAGTGAATACTCCCTGACCCCTGATGCAGCTGATGGAATAAAATAATTTTGTTTTAAATTCAACCAAGTCCTGTCATATGTCGCCAGAAAAGAAAAGATCATTATTCTTGGTGATTTCAGTGCTATAGTGGGCAGGTACTCTGAGCTATGGACAGGGACA
This sequence comes from Crocodylus siamensis, assembly GCF_052110815.1. Classification (NCBI taxonomy): domain Eukaryota; kingdom Metazoa; phylum Chordata; order Crocodylia; family Crocodylidae; genus Crocodylus; species Crocodylus siamensis. Next base: position 170,640,213 of record NC_143399.1, read on the forward strand.
CTCAGAAAGCAGAGGTTGTGGAATATCAATTCAAATGAATTCTTCTCCTAAGCAAGTACTCAGAGCATCATCTCATCATCACAAGTTCCTTATTTTGCCAAAGTAGTAAGTGGAAGATAGCATGGATACAGCTCTGCTCAAGACACTGGTACCTAATTGTCTGTGTCATAGTGCATGCCTGGGACTATCACAATATCCATATCACCCGAGCTGTGACCAGCACAGACTACTACTGGATGGATCAGCATTTGATATGTTTCACCATGTCCACTCATAGTACCCCAAAATGTTGTACACAAAAGAAGCAACCAAGGAAAAGGTTCAATATTGATTGCTTGAAAGACCCTGCTAAATCAGCCATCTCCAGCGGTGCCTCTGGGAAAACTCTCCAACCGCCCTGATAATCTTGACACTTAATTGCTGAGAGAACCTCAAGAAACATCCATGAGGTGTGTAAAGAATATTTAGGCTTTTCCAAAAAGAAACAGAAGAACTGGCTCAATGAGAATGAAAAGAAAATACAGAATCTCAGTGAAAGAGAAAGGAGAACCTCAAAGCTTGGCAGAATGACACCAACTCCAAACAGAAGCAAGACACTTATCACCAGATAAAAGCTGAGATCCAGAGGAAAATTCCAAAGCAAAAGAACAATTCAAGCAGAGCTGGCTTTTAGCAGAGTGGCAGGGACCCATTACAGGACTGCGGGAAACTTGGTGCAAAAAGGAGCAAATCTTCTCCCTATTCCCCACATGTGTAGACATGTGCTCAAAAGCGCTTACATTAGTGTAGCTTACACCCAAGTAAACTTAGGTTGGATCAAATGCATTTGTAGACGTGCCCCTTGTGTGGGTGGTCCACAGATAGCTTTGGTTGCACTGAAGAAATTATGTAAGCCGTGGTTATTTGAATCTCTTTTGCTTTGTCCTTCCACCACTTATTGTTCTTTCACCTTGGCTGCTCCAGTCCCTGCCCCTGGCAGTGATGACCACATGGCTGGGGTTGGCATAGCTGGCAGCTTGGTGTGGACCTCCCAGCTGGCAATGACGTGGCTTCAGTGTCCTCGGCCCACAGGGCATGGCTTACAGCCACCTGGCTGGGGGCTCCCCCTGGGGAGGAGCTAGCACTGCTGGCAGTTGGCAGCATTTTGGCCAGCCATGCCTCATGGCTGGCCCTGGGGCTGTGGAGCTGTAAGGCAGGCACTGGCCAGGGCCCCCTAGCGCCTGGTGGAAACTGCAGCTTGGGAGCTGTGTGGGATGGGCTGCTGGGCACCTGAGGGCCCTCTCCCGGTGATGTGTCAGGCCAGGGCAGGGGCTTGTGTCAGACCATTGCAACTGACAGGAACTGCTGTCAGTTGCAATGGTCATGGACTAGTGGGCATGACCAGACTGATGATTGTGGTCAGTCATGGCAAACCACTGTGCCCACAAGTCTTGACCTTTATGTGGTACTGTTGCACTGACTAGTTGTGTCATGGCTTCTGCATCTGGCCTGATAGTGCCTCATAAATATGTACATTGGAGTGCCTGCCCAGCTCAAACTGGCACTGCACCTCTGCCTCACCCCATAGTGACATGAGGTCACCAGTCTCCTCCTTGGTCCAGATAGGGCCCTGGGTGGAGGGCATGGGCATGTCCACAGACATGGGCATGTCTGTAGATTGGAAGGAGACCATGGTGCATCCCGCTGTTCCTGAGCTGCTGGGCCTGGACAGCTGCCAGCACAGGGCCACAACACGGGACAGTCAGCTGCATGGTACAGGCTATGCCTCACAGCACCTGCAGTTGCAGGGCAGGCACAGGGGTGTGCTGCTGACAGGTGATGCTGGCCCTCCTGGCCAGAGGCTGCCTGCAGGTGGCCTTAGGGCTGGCAGGTCTGGCCAGAGGCTGCAGCACCCTGCAGCAACCCACTGGCCTGGATGGCACTATTCTGGCAGCTCCATGACAATGTGGTGCCAGGCAGCAGTTCTGGGGGGCTGGCAGGTAGGTGCAGCTAAGCTGTGGCCTGCCTAGAGGGACGCAGGGGCCTGCAGTGCTCTCAGGCTTCCTGTCTGTGTGCTTCAGTGCTCAAAATGTCCACAGGCTTTTAAAGCCTGCAGACAGGGGCAGCCATAGAGGCAGCTCAGTCCTGGGCCAAGAGAGGCTCCTAGACCGCAGCCCTGGGGCTGGCGTCAGGCTGGCCCCCTAGTAGCTGGGCAGAGTTGGGGGCAAACTTAAGGATGGAACAACACCTCATAAAGACAACTTTACCATCAGCACACAGTAGAAAGAACACTTTTAAGAGCTCCTGAACTGATGTTCTAATATCTATGACTATACTATCAAAAGCATTCCACAATACCATATAAAAATGACTGCCTTGCAGATACACCAAATTTTCAAGAGGCCTTGAAAACCATTAAGCAAATGAAGAACAACAAAGTATGTGGTCCTGATGGAATACCAACTGAAATTTTATAAGGAAGGTGGGAAAAGCTCTCACCAACTACATGATGTTCTTATGAAAATATGGAAATGTGAACAGAAGTCTAGTGACTTGAGACATGCCAGAATTGTTGCCATAAGCAAGAAAGAAGAGAGATTAGATTGCAGCAATTATTGTGGTATTACACTCCTGTTCATAGCTGGGAAGGTCTTTACCCACATTCTCCTCAAAAGACTCACTTTCCTCTTTAACATCTTCATTAACTCTTTAATATCTTCATTAATGATGTGGACATTGGTGTCAGAAGCGGACTGGCCAAGTTTACTGATGACACCAAACTTTGGGGTAAAGCATCCACACCTGAGGACAGGACAGTGATCCAGGCTGACCTTGACAGACTCAGAAAATGGGCGGATGAAAACCTGATGGCCTTCAACACTGAAAAGTGCAAGGTACTCCACCTTGGGAAGAAAAACCCAGAGCATACTTATAGGTTCGGTAGTGCTATGCTTGCTAGCACCATGGCTGAAAGGGACTTGGCGGTCATGATTGACCACAAGATGAATATGAGCCACCTATGTGATTTTGCAGCTGGTAAAGCGAGCAAAACTCTGGCTTGCATCCATAGATGCTTTAGCAAATCCCAGGCTGTTATCCTTCGTCTGTACTGGGCTTTGGTAAGGCTGCAGCTGCATCCAATTCTGGGCTCCACAATTCAAAAAGGATGTGGACAGGCTTGAGAGAGTCCAGAGGAGAGCCATGTGCACAATCAGAGGGCAGGAAAACAGGCCTTATGATGAGAGGTTGAGAGCTATGGGACTCTTCAGCTTGAAAAAGCACAGGCTCAGGGAGGACCTGGTGGCTACCTACAAGTTTATAAGGGGTGTATATCAGGATCTGGGGGAATGTCTGTTCATCAGAGTGCACCAAGGGATGATGAGGTCAAATGGTCACAAACTCCTCCAAGTCTGTTTCAGGCTGGACGTAAGGAAGAGCTTCTTTACTGTCTGAGCCCCAAAGGCCTGGAACAGACTGCCACCAGAGGTGGTGCAAGCACCTACTCTGGACTCCTTTAAGAGATGTTTGGACGTTTATCTTGCTGGGATCCTTTGACCCCAGATGACTTCTTGCCCCTGGGGCAGGGGGCTGGACTCGATGATCTTCCAAGGTCCCTTCCAGCCCTAATGTCTATGAAATCCTTTCTGAGGAGATTCTATCTAAGTCCCAGTGTCGTGTCAGACTACTCAGAAGGAAAATAGATATAATCTTTGTTGCTAGATAGCTGCAGAAGAAGTGCCATAAGCAACACAGAGATTTTTATATGGTTTAATATTAACCTGAAAAAGGCCTTTGAGTCAATCAACACCCTATGTAAGATCCTGATGAGATTTGGATGCCCACCAAAACTGTTACCATCATCAGACTTCTTCATGATGACATGAAAACAATTGTCCTAAGCAATGACTTGGAAACATATCTTTTCATTGTCAGAACTGTAGGCAAGCAAGGACGTGAGATTGCATCATACTTTTTTTCATCTATATAAGAGTTGTTCTTCTCATTGCTGATAGATTTCCATCTGGAGTCAGCATTCAGTATCCCAATGGACAGAAATCTCTTTAACATCAGCTGGCTATGTTCCAAATCCACCCATGATAATCAACACCTATATTACTGATCTTCATGATTCTGTTATGTGTGATCACTCAGTTGAAGAACTCCAGATCACACCTGATTTGCTTCTATGAAGCATATGGAATGCCTGGATTCACTGTCAACTTTGCAAAGAAAAAGATACTTTACCAACCTGTGCCAAAGCAATCAGCCACTTCCCTACACATTACAATTAGAAAGCAATCCTTGTAGAATGGTGAGCATCCTCTACTTTACCTCTACCTTTCTCAAAAAGTAAACTTAGGCAATGATATTCAACACTGAATAAAATCTGCTGGTGCTACCTTTAGACATCTCCAAAATCATATCCTTGCTGATCATGACATCAGAACCCAAACCAAACTCTATCAGGTTATTCTCATCCGTATGCTGTTATATGGCTGTGAAACTTGAATGGCGTAGCAGAAATATTTGAAAGCTTTGAAATGTTACCATCAACAATGTTATTGGAAAGACAATATCAATTGGAAGGACATAAGCACAAACATCAGTGTTCCGGGTCAAACAAACATCACCATAATTGAAGCCATGTTTATATGGGATCAGCTCCATTGGACAGGATATTTCATAAGGATCCCTGACAATTGGCTCCCAAAATAGATCATGCACTTCAACTTGCTGATGGTTGCTGCTCTAGAATTGGGCAAAAGAAGAGATTCCAGCACACTTTGAAGGCTAGTTTGAAGAAATCTCATATTAACATCAATACCTGGGAACCTTTAGTACTGAATTGTCCCCAGTGGCACCATGGTGTATGACAAGGCATCAATCATTTGAGCAAACTTGCCTCACTATGGAGGCAGATAGAAAAGAGGGACAAAATGGAAATAGCTGTGATCCAACTCCTTCCTCCTCATACTATTTGCCATGTCTGTGATCAAACATGTGGACTGGATTTCTTAGTCATCTATGGACTTACTAATGACTATCCAATTCAATGGAAGACTGTCATCCTCATACTGAGGAACTGCCACCACTGAACCAGAATCTTCACACCCTTGACAGAACTGTCTTGTTACCTAGCTCTGTTATCATACACTTCTTTGCCAGGACTTACAAGGGCATCTTGATGGCTGTCAGCATCATTCCCAATCTAGGAGAGTCCTTCTCCAGCACAATCTGTTACTGTTAGATCTTCTTTACAAGGCTCTGGTGTAAAGGCTGGAATGGGGCAAAGGTCAAGCATAGCAGAAGTCTCTTGCTTACAGGGCTAACTGCAGCTTCAACCCCTTGTACTTCTGTTGAGTGCACCCTTCTCGGCTAAGTACAGACAGTCTGAGGCTGAATTGATTCAGTCTTTGCAGGTTAATATAAGCTGTAGGGACTGAACTGTTAAGCAAATTAATACACATTCACTTTTGATTCAGGAAATGCAGCAACATGCCTGCAGTGGCTCAAGCCAGAAGCCAGGGGGCTCTTGAACATGCCTGCCAGCCACTACCAACAGAAGGGAAGAGAGAAAGCCCTGCTGGAGCAGAGAGGGCATGTCCAGGCCCCAGTCCATGCTCTGCTTGGGGGGAGGAATGGTGAGCAGGGGAAAGTAGTGGCATTGAATTCATAAAATCTTGAAAAAGAATAGTTCTTTCTTTGAAAAACCATAAACTGAAGAGCTATAAATTCAGCCTGGGCTGTGTGCTTGCTTACTCTTCCTGCTGCCCCTGAGGTGTCTGGGATTTGCAGTTCACAGTCACAGCCAGCACTAAGTTTTAGCAGGGCACAGAAGCTCCGTCCTTGGGGGAGAGTGATTTTAACCCCCTTCCCTGGCCCCAGATCCCAGCTTGGGTTTGTTTTGGTGGGGGTGGGGGAAGAGGGGAGCAGTAGGGTTGTGCAAAATTTCACTGGTTGTTTCGTTTCAACACTGTTTTGACTCATTTCAAGCTTGAAACAGTGAAATCAAAATGAAACGAAGGGCTTCGAAACAGCCTCAAAACTAAATGTGACCAGTTGAAATGTTTCAAAAGTTTTGAAACATTTCAAGTTTCGAAGCAGCCAGCAGCTAAGTGGAGGGAGACAGGGGAGAACCAGGGCTGTACTCCCAGTGGCTCCACAGCCCCATGTGGCTCAGCTGGGGCGGGGAGCGCAGCTCTGGTTCTCACTGCCTCCTGCAGCCAGGCAGGAAGGGAACTGAGCCCAGCCTGAAGAGGGGAGGATGCTCAGTTCCTTAGAGAGCCCTCCTCAGTACTGTGATCAGGCTGGGGAAGGGAACCAAGCCCAATCGCTCAGTTCCCCTCCCCAGCGCTGTGATCAGTTGGACTTGGGAAGGGAACTGAGCCCAACTGCACAGCCCCCACAGCCCTCCCAGGGTTGTGGCCCCTGATCTGCCTGCCAGATGAGAGAGGTTGTTTCTATCTTCCCCATTATAGCTTATGGGTGAAAGTCGAAACAGTGTTGAAACAGCGTCACTGTTTTGATGAAATGAAATGGAACAGCAGTTTCGAATCGAAACAAAATTTGAAATGAAATGCTGTTCCGTCAAAAAGCAAATCAAAACAGAATGGTGCCTTTTCTTATAGCCCTAGTGAACAGTGAACCAGCCAGCAAGGCCAGTGAGCCAGCCCTCACTGTCCCAGGTAGGGAGCAGAGGGGTAGGGCCAGTCCTGCTCTCTGGGGCAGAAAGCACAACCAGTCAAGGGCTGAAAAGCATGCTGAGATGCTGGGGGACTCTGATTTAACTTAAAGCAGGAAGAGATCTGAGACAGAAGTTTCATAAACCGGTTTGACCTAAGTCAGTTAAGTGTGATACTACATTCAACAAGGTTTATTTTAAACCAGTTTCAGCCATTTTGAAATGGGTTTATGTGCACTGAACTTCTCTTCTGTTACAGATTTAAATCAGTATCTGATCACTTAAACTGGTTTATGTGTAACTTCTTTCCCTAGCCCAGGTGAGAGGCCTGGCTTCTTTCCTGTTGTTTAAAGATGGAACCATTTGGTTAAACTAGTCTGGCTCTAGGTTTTTAGGTGGCAGTCTCCCTGTTTACCACTAGTGTTAATATAAGAGGGCTGACTTTGCTGGCACCTATAAGAAGTTTTACTCAGGAACATATGACAGCAGATGATTAACATGATTCCTAAAGCCACTTCTTCAAAAAAAGCATTCACTGCTTTAACCAAAGGTATGTAACATGCAGAGCAAAAGGGTGAAACATCATGGGTTTCACCTACATGTTAATTTCTCCTTGCAAGCTTCTATAAATTCCCTTTATTGTCATCTTGGATTAGAGGAAGCAGGTGTACCTTCTCGACCAGTGTGCCTCTGTCCATGTACTAATATGTTTCCCCTTCTTTCTCCCTAGCTGGATATCTTTAAGCATCTATGCAGATGCTCGGGGTGGGGGGCGGAAGGGAAGGGAAGCTTAATTAGAGCAGCTGTGAGAGTTAGTCTAATTAAATTGCTCTCAGTGTCTTGTGTATTCAGCAACCTACACTTTAAAATGGTGGTACGGGTGCTTGAAATAAAGCTCATTTGAATCTTCCCATGCCGGCTCCATGACTATGGAGCTAGCACTGGGAGATAAGTATCTCCTAGCCCAGGCCCTGTAACTGTGGAACCTGGGCTGGGAGCTAAGAATCTCCCAGCCCCTGTCCCCTGATTGCATGAGTAACTGGTGCCTCCTGAATCTGGGGGGGCACCTGCAGAAGCTGCTGATGGCGGCAGCCCTGTCAGGGCGGGCACCAGCTCTACTGACAACATCAGTTTCAGCCATCAGGGGCGGTACCAGCCCCTTCAGGGAGGGCACATGCACCCCCCATGCACCTACCAGTCACCTATGCCTGATTGTGATTGAAAAGCAGGGGCTGAGCCTACCCCAGCAGTAGGCAGCTCCCAGGGGCAGGGAGCAATCCCCCGCCCCCTGCTGCCTGGCTAACCAGGAGCACATTTGTTCCCGGTTAGCCGTGTACATGTGCCATACTCCACAGAAATAATTGAGAGTAAATTTGCTACTAGTATTTACAGGTAGCAAATTTACTCAGGATTAGAGCAAATTACTGTGCAGTAAGTGTCTACACGTGTAGATGGTGATGCTTACTGTGCAGTAGTTAGCTCCAATTTTGTGTAAAGCAGCTTGTATAGACATGGCCCTTGATACCTAGACTAGAACCAGGCAGAGGCACTTGCTTCCCAGTTGAAATCGCTCCAAACTGTTTATTTCAGAAGGCTTGACATTTGCAAGGATTTGGTAATTACCATTGTTTTTGTGTCCTATTTGTTTTCCACGTTTTCTGAAAGTTTTTTTTTATTTAACGCCTTACAGTCATGGAGGATCATCACTGTCATCCACAGAGACCACTAACTTCCCTGCAGCAATAGCTTCCATGGCACTTTGTTTTTCAGCATCACTTGCCTGTCTTTACAACCAACAGACACCTTGCCACCTCCTGTCTTTCTGGCCTAAAGCCGTCTTCCAGTTTCTAAAGTCAAGGAAAACACATCAGAAAAACAAAGGGTCTGGTTTATTGGTTTATGCTTAAAATAATTGCTTTACCTGGACCTCACAAGAACTTCAACCATTAACCTTTTTCTGTTATGTCTTTTAGTCTAAGAATGCTCATGAGTTCCACTGAAAATGGTTCTATCTGGGACAGACCCAGAGACACTAAATGACCTTCTATTATTGTGAATATTTTTGAATTTATATTCCATTGATACATACTGAGATGTGCATGTAAACAGTGTTACTAATAATAATAATGGCCCCATATTAATTATTAAACTTTTAAATGAACTTTAAAAAAGGCAGATGGCAAGGTAAATTTGCACCTTTATAATTATTGACTGATTAAATCAGAGTTGTACTGTATAGCATAAGCTTTTGTAAGCAGAGGGCTTACTTCATCAGATACTGTGAAGGGATTGCCAGAAGCAGAGCTGCTAAATACAAAAGTGATTAGAATATAAAGGGTAGGAAAGGCAGGAGGAAAAAGGAAGGGGCACTACTGAGAGAGGCAAAGTAGGAAGGATAAAGAAATCCAAACCAGTTAACCTACTGAAGGATATAGAACTTATAAAAGCTAATCCACATAATAGGATAAGAATCTCTGTTTAGATCATACTTAACAAAATCCAGTCTATGAATGATTTCTTGTTTTGCAATTGCCTGTTCAAGTTCATTTTTAAAGTTTTGTTGTCTAAGAATAGTCATTCTGTTATTAGTGATGGGATGTCCAGGGGGCATTAAGTGTTCTGTCTTTTTGATACTGATGTTGGATCAGTGTTGATTCATTCTTATACATAAGGTCTCATGTGTCCAGTGTTGATAGCAAAGGGGCATTGTAAGTAGGTGATAACATATGATTCAGGTAAAGGAATCTTGGATAATTGTTATAATTCATGTTATTTATGTTATAATTCATGTTATATTTATGTTATAATTCATGATATTTAGTCCAGTGATGATGTGATCCATTTTGATGTGGGGGCACAGCTGGCATCTGGGTCTGGAGCAAGGTCTGCTGCCTTGGTGAGGAGAGAAGTTAGGTAATCTGTTGAACAGACACCATTTGAGGTTAGGGGCCTGGAACAATATATAAGGAATCAAACATTTATTTACAGCATTCATAACTCCAAACCAAAATGAGGTGGGTATCATCTGGAGGGAGCAAGGAACCACTCTAGATCCACTACCCACAATGGATTTGTAGTTTTGCTAATTTCCCCAAAACGTTTTTCATTACATTTATATTAAGTCTGGGTTGGGTGCATACTGGAAAAAGAAAAAAATATGTGCTTATATGAAAGTAGAATTAATTTAGCTGTGTTCATGCTCCTTTTTGCTTGTATTTGTCACAAATATTCTAGCCAGAAGCTTTCTTGTTTGGGAATGTTCAAGGAAAGAGTGAATTACTATCATTGTTGCTGTTATTAATTATTGTTATTGTTGTTACAATGCTAATGATCACTAGTATTTTCATTATTATTATTTAACATTTCTGTAGCCCCACGTCACATTTTTATGGTTCTGTTGGTTGGACCCTATTGTGTGAGACATTGTACCAACATACAGTAAAGAGTTCATAGTCTAAAAAACAAAGAAACAGGAAGCCAAGGTGGGTCAGTTGTAGTGATTACAGCTTTTTACGTGCCAGTCATTACCAGGTTGTCCTTTCCTGTGAGTATTACAGAAGATGTAAGTTGTGAGGAAGCACTGAAGGGAGGTCAAGGTATTGGTTTCATAGATTTTTACTGTGAATTTTCCTATTTGTGACAGGTTGCACGAGAATTATGATGATCTATTGATGTATCAGTAGGATACATTTTTAGAGTTGGTTAACATGACTATTCTAGTAGGATAACTAGAGCCAAAGCAACATACTGTGCCCAATTAAGTAATGAACCAAGCCTGAATGTCAGATGGCTGATACTGATTGTGAACAATCTGCAGACCAAGAACTATTTGATGAATAGTTTTGAATAATACATACATTTAAACAAAACAGCTAATAGAAAAGTATAGCTTAAAAAGAGTCTAAGAAAATTGACCAGTTGATTTCCTAGGGATTGTTTGGTCAGGTCTAACTTTTTATGTTTTGAGATGCATCGAAAATTAGCTTTAGAATAAATTACATATTTGTAATCCATAAAGAGCAAATGGAGGTCAAAGTGTAGAAGCATATATTTCTTAGGTTGTTATCAGGCACACATTTTAAACAGCATGCAACAGTTAAGTGGTTCCAATCTTGGCTATGGATCTTTGCTGTGTAGGTAGGATTTTGATCCTAATGCACTTTAATAGGTTTGCCACTTAGTCATGGAGAACGTCAAACTTCCCAGAACTTATTTGGTCAATATTAATATCCCATAATGTGTTTCTCTGAGTGTCAGTACAGAGGGAGACTCCAACTTTTTGCCATTTTAATTACATTTATTTTCTTTGCAGCACTGGGAAGTCATGCATATAAATGGATGGACTAGAAGAAAAATGAAATGCTGTGCATATTTACTGTTTTATAGCAGAAAACAAAAAGTTAATGAAGGTAAGTAGAGAAGGAGGCTCTAAGTTACTGAACATGGGTCCTGTAAATTGTACTGTGGGTCTCAGAGCTGGCCTTCAAGAGCCCTGCAAAACCCTATAAATACTATATTATTTCCTAGAGGTTCTCCATTTCTAGACCCATGATAGCTGCTTTACCCTCTGATTAAGTGACTTAGGTCTCTGGAGCATCCTACTCCACCAATTGCAAAGCAGGCCTATATCATTTAATGACAGAAAACCATCAGCGGCACTTGGGTCAACTTCACACTATGACTTATTAAGCCTTTTATAAAATAAAGCTTACAGACATTATTAATATCAACAAGGTGTGTTAGAGTCACTTTTAATGGCAAGGATTAACCTTGTCATGGTTTGCTGCTTTTGCTACAGTGCTAACAGCTAGGTAGGCTTATCAGGTCTGTTCTCTGTGCTGTGTCTTTACTCAGTGCAACAAATAGCTGATTTGGTCTCATTCACAGAAGTGAAATGATATTTCAGGATTTTAACTTTCAGGATATGATGAATTTCTTCAGCAGAGAATGGATCTAAGCATTGAGATACTGTAGCTAATCAATTCTATTAATTTTTTGTTGAAGCAGTACAAGAAATTTTCTGACCCCTTGCATACTTCTCTGGTGAACCAGTTGAGGAGAATAGTAAGACCATTATTAGAACTTCTCTTTAAAAATTTGTATTAAAGCTGCGAATTTAAGGTCTCATTCTGACTGCAGTTGATAAGAGATATCCAAGATTTTCTCCAACATAACTGAAAGCAAAATCTCACCCTCTATAGCTTGAAAATGGCATGAACTTTGAAATCTGGTACAATGAGATGGCATCTACGGAAAGAGTCATGTTTAGCAGGCTTAATTGTACAATTTGTAAGGAATTCTTGGAATGTTTTGGTAGATAGATTGTTGCTTATTGCACCCTTCTCTGCTTTTATCTCTCCCTCTTCTCTCCTCCTTCCCCCCGCCACCTTTTTCCTTTTATTGCTAATTGTTTGTATGATTTGGTTTTAATTATATAATTGATATATATATTTCCAATTTTTGTATTGGATTTAGAAAATAAATAAAAATTATAATAATAAAAAAAGAAAATGGCATGACCTGATAAGAAATGATGAGACGTTTTGGAAAGAAAAATCACATACAAAAGGACTAACTACTCTAAAAGAGACACAGTTCTACCAGGTTCAACCACTCACAGAGCCCACATGTCTGCTCCAAACAGTTAACAGCCTAAAATAGGTTGACAAAAATGTGTGAAATTGCACAAAAGCATAAAAATAAGCTCACTTGGTATGCTCCTGGTAAAATGAGCATGTTTGTATTATACAAAAGTTTAACATTTTTTGTATACTGTACTATATAATTTGAGGCTCATATCCTGAAATGGTTGCTTCATGTCAGGAGTTATTTGTCAAAGTCTGGTTCCAGTTTCCATTGGTGTAAATGGGAAAATTCCCTGGGAACTGTCGATACACAAAACCTCTAAAAATCAAATATAAAATCATAATTTTAAACAGACTGAATAATAACAGAGGAAAATCTGTTAGAGAGATGGCTCTTTAATGACTCTAGCACATTTTATGCAGGAAGCTAGGACAATTAACAGTTTAGCATAATGGCAGAAGACATAGGAAGGTTTCAAGGATGGCTCAGTGGATTTACATCAAAGCCAGACAGAATCCACATCTGGGAGGAAGTGGTGCCATTGTCTAGAGTCTCCCTGAAGTGAACTTTTTTAAACAGCTTTTTTCATAACAGCTGGGGAAAACACACAGGGGAATTGCTATGTTTGAAATAAACCTAACCTGAAATATTTCAATGCAGCCAGTAAAAACTGCCGTAAATATAAAAAGGAGATCAATGTATTTCTTCACAAAGAACTAGGAAAAGGTGAAAAAATATATTCTCTACATAGGTCGGTAGCTATCATTCCTGTTATGACTCCAGCAAATGTATGTGACTTCTACCTATGTACTCATCCATTTTAGTGTGGTTGCTGTGTCCTTCTCTGTGTGCCAGGAGCAGTACCTGCATGATTTTTATATCTTTCAGCCTTTTTACTTTTATATATTTTATCATTGTGTCTTTTCATATGCAGATTTTTACCATTTATTTATGAGTAACTTGTATGTTTTGGGCACTTGTTCAAAAAGACAGAAACCCAGGTCTGCACACCAAGCGAAAGCACAATTGCACGTCTAATTTGAGTGAGTAATTCCTATGATCAGGTAATCATGTAATTTATTTGTGCATGCAGATTGCAAATTGAGCATTTATTTGTTTGACCTTTGTGCTGCCCTGCCAGCTGCCCTACCCTCCTGGGTGGGTTGCAAGGTTGGGCTGCAGTGGCAGTGAGGACCATTGGCTCCCACTGGTGAGCCAGTATTTTATTTTTATTATTATTAATTTTTTTTGCTGATTTTCTGGACAGTCCCAGATTTCATGGTTTCTGTGAAATCCATGAAACCATGATTTAAGTATCTTTTTAAACATAATTTGCATTGGATTTCTCAGGGGATTTGTTACATAAGTGTGTTTCCCACCGCACCTCTCTGGAAAAGACTTCCCAATGCTTAGGATAAATCACCTGTAATAGAAAATCAGCCACCAAAAAAGGAATTAAACAGCTAGTGACAGATCAGGGATGTTCAATTCTAAATGCCATTTCTTTCTGTCTATGTAGAGGCCCCTTCTGTGTATTTGTCCATCTCGAGTTTGGAGGCAAAGTGCTGTTGAGCTGTAGGGAAAATAGATTTAAAGGATTTGTCCTTCCGACAGCATCATGGACTGACAGAATTTACTTTTGTTTAGAAGAGTTTTGCAATTTCTACAAGTCATTGACTACAAATGGAGCAATGTGAAAACTTCAGGATGTAGCCCATTGTCCTTTAAATGTGTTTGCTTTACAAATAACTCAGTAAACACTGCTGACCAGATGTGGTCACTATCACTGTGGTGATAGTGTTTTAAATAATACACATGCCCAGTTATCTTTGTTCTAATAAGGTTGAAAGTTATCACGTATTGTGAAGCTGTTCTCATGGTTCCTGTGATTTCCCTTGGAGTTAGTGTTGTTCGTTTTTGCTTTGTGTTTATAATCATGTTTACAATTTTTGAGAGTTTGAGGAAACAAACATCTTGCACTTTGTGCTTTGCTGAACAAAATCGAAAGTGTTTCTTCATTTCCTTTTTTTATATGCCATAACCATTCTCAAGTTGTTCCTTTTTCCATGTAGTAAGCCTTGTACTGCTTCCTAGTTTCTATTTCCAGCTAGTGGGCACTGATTCTGTATCAGCTGAAGGATGTTACCCTATAATCAGTGTTACAGTTTGTAAAACCTCAGCACCCCTTGGTGAAGCAGAATTATTTTCCTCAAAATTACTTCATACAAAAAAGAAAACCCAGGGAGGTAACTCAGAGCTGGGAATGAATCTTAGGTTTCCCAAGTCCCCATCCACTGCTTTAGCTGCCAAACTTCTTCCTTCTATGAAACTAGCTACATACCCTCATCCAGGGGATTTAAGCATCTTAGGCTTTTTTGGAAAATTCCATTTAAATTATTTTTCTGTTCTTTTTTGCACAAGAAAAAGATTGTATTTGACTACAGACAGGGACCCAACTTTTTAAAGTATCTAAGTTTCTTTGACTCAGAAAAAAACACCTAAGGCACAGTTAGTGATGCCCCTACAGACTTTGCATTCATTTTCTTTTGTAGTGGTCACATGACATATGCATATGCATATGTATAGTTACACATATATACACATAGAGTAGATACGTGAAATATCCTATAACCATTATGTTATATGCTATAATGTAGCACAAGATTAACCATGAAGTTTATACTTAAATTCCATTACTTTAATGAGACTTATGCACATGCTTAAAATTAAACTTATGGGATGCACTTAAAAATGTATGTAAGTGTTGGGCTGCATGGGAACTCTGGGAATTTGCTATTTTTCCCATTGAAATCAAGGGCAAAGCTAGTCTTGACTTCAGTTTGGCAGGGTTGTGTAAATTTAGTTGTTCACATCACAATATGGGCAGACACACATGATTATGATCACTTATGCATAAATAGTTTCTCTCAAAACAGTTGTACATATATCATGTTGCATGAACATTTGTGATTAAATGGTAAGTTAGTAAATAAGTTCAAAAACAATTTTTTCCATTATTTCCCAACACTATGGACACTGCTCTTTGTTTCAATGTATAGACATTAGGATTGGTGCAGGGCAATGTACTGCTGATTGCCTGGAAGCCAGGAAGGCGAAAGAGCTAATCATAAAGCAGACACACGTATTGCAAAAATTGAATGCATATTAGATGATCTTTGAAAACATTGTGGAATTTGCTCATTTCAAATGAAAGCTGTACTAAAAGCTAATTACTCTCTGTGTTACAAGAAAAAAAGAGGGGGAGCTATCTGGGGAAACACAAGGGACAGTCTAGAAAAGGCACAATGCATGGCTTCTGAGGGCAAACATCCATTCCCACAAAATTCCCTCCCAAACCTTACAAATAAACTGAACTAGCGGAGTAAAACTTCACCAAATGTCACAGACATTCCTATTTGTATTGCAATGCTAATATTTTTGTACACTGCCAAACCATGCGTTTTCTTGAAAGTGTCATCCAGGGGGTGGGAGGGGGTGGGGTTGGGAATCCTTATTCCCCTGTTTGGCAGAATCTCTTTGACGTCTTCTCTCCTTTCCTGTCATGCTTCTGTCTGTGTGAGGATAAATGTACTGCAACTGGAAAAGTGAGATAAATAGCGTAAGGAGAAATCATTATAAACCTCAGTGCTTGAGTGGTGCATTCTTGGAAAAGCAGAAGTCATAAAACCTGACCAGACCTGAAAAATAAAAATCCCTCAAATAATAATATAGGATCCCCATGGACCTTTTTCTTATGCCTCTTCCACAAGCATGAAGCATTAAAAGATCGAGAAGTCTTTTCACTTCATTCCATGCAGACTGAAAAACCATATGACACACTTGTTATGTATTTATAATAATATAGTGTGGAAGAAAGAATTTTCCTCATTGGGACTGAGCAGAAAACACAACTTGCCCCTGCAAAATGAAACACAAATAAAAAATACAGAGGGAGACCATGTCATAATCAAAGCCTAAATATTCTTACCATCCCTCCTCTGAAAGGTCACAAGCTGGCTAAGAAGGAATCCAGTTCATGCCTGTTTATGTTCACTATTGAATGGTGAGTACTTGTTTTTAAAGGAGGCCAAATGTCTCTGAACATACTGAAGACACTCAAGAAATAAATGGTGTAGCAAGTCTTTAGACAGATAGGCCTTCATGATTATTTTCTGCTCTCCGTCTTGGCATCTCACAACTGAAATGTATTGGAACATGGGAAGATCTTGGATTTTGAGAAGGCAAGTGCACATGGTGAGGCGCATCATCACATATAACATACCACTTTTTTCCTGAAGGAAACAGAAACTAAAAACTTTACTAAAATGCTAATAGCTTAGGGCTATATTATTCAGTTTCAGAATGATACAAATACAAATATAACTTTATTAGAATGAGTTTAAAACAGTCTGCAAGGCTGCAAAATAGGAGTTACATTACCAAGAGTAGTTAACAGCAGAATTGCAGAAGAAAGGGTAGCTTATTAGTGGAGCATCAAGACTATTAAGGCGAGAGGGTCATTAACACCTGTGGTATGAAGAGTTTAGAAGGGATCAGGTAGATTTTAATGAGCCATGAAGTCAATCGACTCCCTCAAAGCTGCATGAATACAAATGCTGCTACCACTGCCAGGCAGTTGGCTTAAAACTTTGGGTGGAGCAGGAATCAGAGGGGAGGAGAAGGGGCAAAGGGGCAGTGCAGCTGCACTAGTACACCCCCTGGTGTTCATTGTATAGGAATGAATAATTAAAGTCATCCTGATACTGCTTGCATAGCAATTTACAGGAAGTTCATATGTACTTTTCTTCCTATTTATTGTTAATGTAAATTTAAGACTTGCTGTCTCTGTTTAGTTCCTACTGCAATTATCACTCTAAGGAAAGTGATCTTTCTACTCTACAGGGGGCAAAATGCTTTCTCACCAACTTTGCAGGATTGTTGCTAGATAAAAATTGTTTCTTTTGAGAAACGTATTGATCAGGTTGCAAAGGAAAAGCTATGGAAAGCCATTTTAGAAATTAGGATGTTCTTTCTAATAGGAAAATAGTGGTTAGTGCTTTCAGAGTATCCCTTTGCCCAGTTTGATTAAATGCCCAAATAACAGACTGAAAACAAATCCACTGGTAAGGTAGACACTTTCCATCTACTGCAGTTTATGTTCTGTGGTCTCAGCTGAAATTCACTGGGTGCAGGATTTGAGGACTTCCATGCTTCCTCTATTAATTTTCATCCCATTGCTTCTAATTACATATTTTTAAATTGCTTAAACTATTTTTCTTTCTTCCTTCAGGTTAATACTAATATCTCATGGATTTGTGTGTGATTTGCTGCTCATGATCATCCCCTCCTATTTTTATTCCTTTCCAATCTTCTCCTTCCCATTGACTACATGCTGTTGTTATTTATTAGTATTGTGATAATACCCTTAGGTCCTATTCAGGCACCTCATTTAGCTATGCAGTATAGAAATGTATAAGAAAACACAATTCCTTCATGAAGTTTAGGTCAGATATTAGGAAAAACTTTCTCACTAGAAGGGTAATAAAACACTGGAACAGGTTTACCCAGAGAGGCTGTGGAATCTCCATCCTTGGAGATTTTTAAGACCCAGCTAGACAAAACCTTGGCTGGGATGATCTAGTTAGGGATGGTCTTGTTTTGAGCATGGGATTGGACTAGGTGACCTTCTGAGGTCCCTTCCAGCCCTAATTTTCTATGATTCTAGGAAGAGATTATTTAATCTACTTACTTATGTATTTTGATTTAGCATCTTGTCATGTATAAATTTCTATTTCTAAATTCTGCAGCTCCCTTTATATTTATTTCTGTATCCTTATTAGTATTTGCATCTTCTCCTAATCTACTATTATGGGGAATTTAGTAATATGCTACTAACTCCCTCACCAGCTCTTTATATACATAATGCAAATGTTTAGAAAAGAGCCCATGTATTTATTCTTCTGTCCTGTTATTGATCACCACCCCAACAGTAACAACACTGTTGATTACTATTAACATCTGCTAATGGTCCTTGAGGCAGTTTTCACTGTGTGTGACTGTGGTCCTACTCAAGCCAACTTGAGTTATTTGGGTGCATCTACACATGTATTTACTTCTGCCTAGATTTACTCTGATGTAAACTAATCTGGAGCAAGTGTTTTTGGGCAGGCATCTAGACATGCAGGATTAGGGAGAAGATTTGCACCCAGTTCCCTGCAGCCCTACAATGGGCCCCTGCTGCCACAAGGGAGAGCTCCAGGCTCCCCCTGGGTGCTAGCCCAGGGGCTGGCAGGGAGCATGGGAACAGGAGATAGCTTTCTCCTGGCACCAGGGGCTGCCTGCTGCTGGGGTGGGGACAATGTCCCTCTACCCCAGCAGAAGGAAGCTCCTGGTTCTTGCTCCCCAGTCATAGGTAGTGGACTTGGAAAGAGCTGCAGGGGAAGGGGAGGTCTCAGCCCCTTGCCCCAATCCAACAGTCGGGCAGCTAGCAGCTAGCTCACTGCTAGCCCACCACCAGACCGGGGCAGGGACTCCCCCACCCCTGCAGCTCTTTCCAATCCCCATGCCTTGATCATTCAATCGAGGCATGGAACTGGAGCTTGTCCCTGACCAAGACAGTTCCCAGCCCCTGCCTGGCATGCTGGGTGGAGGCTAGACAGCTTGAGCACAGAGCAGTCGGGGAACAGGCTGGGGGCCTTTGTCCCTGTCCAGCTCCATGAACACAGAGCTGGGGTGGCAGGCGGGGTGGCTTGTTCCTCACTCAGCTCTGTGAGTGTGGAGCTGAGTGGGGAACATGCTTCTCAGCCTGTCCTCCTGCTCCCCCCGCCACCCCTGCACTTGCAGACCTGGGAAGGGAACAGGCTCCGCTGAGCTCCCAGTACCAGCTCTGTGATCATAGGGGCAGTACAGAAGATCCTTATTTCCCAGCCTGAGCTCTGTGGTAATGGGACTCGGGCTAGGAGATTCTTATCTCTCAGTGGGCTCTATGACTATGGTGTCCTCGCTGGGAAATCCTTATCTCCCAGCTGGAGCTTTGCAGTCACGGGGCTCAGGCTGGGAGACTCTAGGATAGGATTATTAGGGAGGTTTACTGTGAAGTAAGCATGTGCATGTATAGATGCACATACTTACTTTGCAGTAAACTATGCTAATGTGCAGTTAAGTGTCTTGTATAGACGTGCCCACTTTGTAAGAAATATTTTTTGAGACTTTGTATCTAATCCAAATATATAATATCTCTATCGCTTCTTACCTATTACATTTGTTATTCTTTAAAAAGGTCTCAATCCAGTAGGCATAACTGTGCTTACGACACACCTACATTGTTTATTGCATCCCACATTTTTTATCTTTATCAGTTCCCACCAATTCCACAATTCCCAGCAAGTGGTTAACAATAATGCTTCATTGTTCTGAAAACTCATTTCTCTCCCACCACACAGTAAGCTATTTATGCTGATCATACACTATTGGACATTCCCAAGTTTCCTCTGAGACATCCAAAGACTTTTTCAAATCAATGATTCTCAAGTAGAATAAGTTCCCTTTTTAAATACTTGTAGGATAGACCATACTATTGGTTGTGTAAAGTCTTTCAAAAGTTCCTCTTAAACTGTCAGAGAAGATGGTGGTATATTGATTTGTTGATTGATTCCTATTCTTCTCCAAATCTCTTTCAGGCAGAGCAGAATTATTCTCCCTCAATTTATAAGGGATATACAGTTGCATTTGGCCTAACTATAATTAACTTGCATTTGATATTTTATACCTTAAATAATGTGTTAAAATTTTCAAGGTATTTAATATTTAGCTCTCATTATGAATTAAATCTGAAGATGCAGTGCATAAAAGGGTCACAAAAAATTCTCTCCTCTAAAAATGTTCTTGTTCATCCAGCTGATTAGCTGCTTTCAATCTGGGCTTTGAAGACTGTGTAGACCACAAGTGACTTAGACGAAATAAATTTAAAAAACACTTGCTTCAAATCAAACCTTGGCTAAAATAAATGTCTATACCTACATTCTGTGGAGAGAACCTTATATGTCTCTGAGATGTCACTGAACCCATACATTTCTTTTGTAGAATAGGAACTATTGGATCCCAACTTGATTTTTATTTGTAGACCTTCTTATTTTTCTTTGTGGTTCATTAACATTGACTTCTCTGTAATATTGGCTTAGTGCAGAATCTGCAAGAATGTTAGTCATTTGGGAGGAAGTTGATTATAAATCTCAGGCAACCACTGAAGGGAATTTCAGTGTTAGGTCATAGCAGAAGTGTTTGTGGTTCAGTCATGTCAGATTCCAATGGATCTGCGAATTCTGTTAAATACCTTGTCACAGCAACACAAGAAGGAAGAGTTAAATAATTTTAAAGCATATTAAAAAAAATACCATGGCAAAGTAGAGGTGGTTGCCATCTTTAATATATGGGATTAGCTACTGGTCTGAGGAGAAAGGTGAATGATACTGTGAAAACTTCCATTAAAAAAGGAAAATTGCACCTTATAGACTAACAGATTCAGAGATGCATCAGTTTTTGTATGCAATAGCTCACTTGGCTTGATGCTATGAATGGACTCCTAGAGAGCAGGTGTCCAAAAAAACCCCTAACTCATAGAGTAACTCATTCCACTTCAAGAGTGTAGTGAGTTATTCTTTCATTCATTTCAAAGAAATGCTAAAATCTACTCACCCCTGAGTAGGCTTGCTGGTTTCTCACAACATTACAAATAAGGAATTACAAAGTGACCATCATTAAAGTATAGGTTGTGTACCATTGCTTTGCATAGTTTCGGGATACCTTATAACAAAAAGATCACTGTAAAATCATAATCTATTTTTTTCTAATATATCAGATAAGTGCTGCTTTCTAACACCTTGGCAGTTTCAAAATGGCTGAAACTGGTTTAAGATAAACCTGGCTGAATGTAATATCAGACTTAACTGATTTGGGTCAAATCAGTTTATGAAATTTCTGTCCTAGACCCCTTCTGGCTCCAGTTAAATCAGTCCCCCAAGCATCTCAGAATACTCTCTGCTTCAGAGAGCTGGGCTGGCCCTATCCTTTTGCTGCCTAGCTGACAATGGCATGGGGTGGGGGGATGGAGGACAAGCCTGGCAGGGGATGTAGCCCAGTCTATGGGCCCCCTCAGGCAAACCCCAGATGGGGTCTGGGGCCATGGAGGGGGGTTAAACATCCCTTCCTGCGGTCAAATTTACTGCTGGTTGCAGCTGTGGACTACAAATCCCAGAGGCACCTGGAAGCAGGATGATGAAGTGATGAGCAACTCTGTAGAGTTCTGCCACTGTAATTCTGGACTGAAAATCCCAGAGACCTTGGGGGCAGCAGGAAGAGGAAGTGAACACACAGTCAGAGAGCCGAGCTCTAAATCCCCGGGATTCTGGCCTGAGCCGCTGCAGACATGTGGCTGCATTTTCTATATCAAAGGTAAATGACTGTTCACTTCTGTTTCAGTTTAATCTGTGTATTTTAGACTAACCTACAAAGACTGAATCAATTCAGCTTCAGGCTTTTTGACTGTCTGTACCTAGCCTTTAAGGCTGGGGACAGAAGTTACATGCATACCAGTTTAAATGATTGGAAACCAGTTTAAACCTGTAACAGAAGTTCAACACACATAAACTGCTTTCAAAATGGCTAAACTCAGTTTAAGATAAACTGGGATGGATGTAGTATTAGACTTAACTGATTTAGGTTAACCAGTCAGTATAACTTCTGTCCTAGATCTTCTCCCAATTCAAGTTAGGTCACAGTCCTCCAGCATTCCCAGAGCCTTTGTGGGCAGGTGGACTAGCTTCCACCAATGCCCCTTTGCTCCAGCCCCAGGGCTGGCTCCACCCTTGGCCATCACAGAATAGGGAGGGGAAAGGAGCCCTCTGCCTGGACCAGGCTAGCCCCACCTCCAGCTGGGGTCCACCCAGCTGGGTGGAGCTATACCGCAAGGTCTCCCCAACTGCCCCAGGCCAGGCCAACTGCACAGCCCATCCCCCTGCAAGTCTCTGCCTCTGACCAGCAGGGGGAGTGGAGAATGGAGTCGCTCTGCCACATGGCCTTAACTCTGAGCCAGGAAGGGGGGGGTTGCACAGCAGGGGGCTCCTCCCCACCCTTCTACAGAGTGTTTCTGTCCCTGTTGCCTGGAACAAGCCTCTGGAACAAGCCTCTAGGCTGTCTGCCGTGCACCAGCTGCTGCTTGTGCCAAGCTCCTGTGGGACATGCTGGGTGGCCCAGGGAGCTTGTGCTTGGTGGTGATGGGGACAAGAGTGCTCCATACAAAGAAGGATTGGACTCTGCTGCCCAGCACAAACCTTCTGTGCTGCCTGGCATGTCATGCTAGTGCCCAGAACCAGCAGCAGCCAGCAAGATACACTATTTGGCACAGGAAGCTTGTGCTGGGTGGTAGAGCCTGATCCTTCCATGTGTGGAGTGTTCCTGTCCTTGCTGCCTGGCCCAAGCCTCCTGAGCCAATTGGCAGTTGCTGGTACTGATCTCTGGAGGGATGTGTTGGGCAACCCAGGGGCTTCTGATGGGAAGTGGGATCTGATGCTGCCCTTTATGGAGCTCTCTCATCCCTGCTGCCACCCAGCACAAATGCCCTGGGCCACCTGGTGTGTTCCTCTGAAGCCCAGCAACAGCAGCAAGCAGCAAGACTGGCTGGGTCGGCCAGAAGGCTTGCATGAGGCAGTGAGGGCAGGAATACTCCATATAGGTCAGGATCAACTGGATTCTGCCTGGCACAAGCCTCATGGGTTGTTCAGTCATACCTCTGGAGCCTGGCAGTAGCAGCAGCTGGCAGAGTGCAGTGAGCTTGTGCTGGGCAGTGGGGCCCAATCCCAATCCTTCTTTCTATGGAGCCAGCAGTTGAGCAGGGGCAAAGTAAACCCCCCTGGGGCTCCCCACCCCCCCAGCTGGGGACACCTCAGATCAGGGAGCTGAGACCAAGGTTGGGGGGCTTCAATCCCCCTTCAGTCCTGTGCATTAGTAGAATAACTTCCCCACCCTGCAGCTGGGTGGACCAGGATTCAGGGGCGAGCCCCAGGAGGTGAGACTCCCTTCTCCCATGCATGTCAATGACTTGTGCTGGCCTGGCTGTGGTGGGGGGCAATTACCCTCCCCCCCCAGATGGGCAGACCAGAGCTTGTGGGGATCCCAGGCCAGCTGGGGGAAACCTCCCAGAGGTCTGGGGCTTCCCCCATGTGGGCAGATCCTTAGTTCAGGGCCAGCTAGAGATAGAGGATTATTTCCCTTCCCCCACCCCCTCCCTGCGACATCAGGGGGTTGGGGAATGAGGGATGGCCTAGCAATGGCCAGCAGGCTGGGAGACATACTCTACCTTTGGCTTGGGCCACTTCAGGCCTCTGCCTGCCTTTCCAAATTTAAAAGTAAACATCTGTTCTGTTTGTATTGGTTCAATCTATGCAGCTTAGAGAAACCTGCAAATATTGAATCGATTCTGCCTTGGGCTTTTTGACTGTACTTAGCTTAAATATCTGTATTGCACATGCACAGGAAATGCATCCAAAGTAGTATGACTGTTAAAAACACAGTGATGTGGCAGGTGGATGACTTATTCTTCTCTTACAGAGGTAGTTTTCATCCTTTAGTCAGATTTAAAATAATTCTGTTTTAGGTATAAAATATTATGGTATTCCCCCGAAGAAAAGAACTTCTGCTACTAATAGTCTTGTTAATTAAGAGCAAATTCTTCCCTTCGGTGAACCCTCTAAGGATGCACTTGTAGATGGAATTTGGTACTGAAATCACTTTGTTAATACACTTGAGATTCTAAGTATAATCTATAAGCATGTTTTTAAAATATATATATAATAGGGCTGTGCAAAGCTTCAGTAGCTGATTCAATTTGGAGGAGATGTGGGTAGTGGGGTCCCTCAGAGTTTGGTCCTTGGACCTGTACTCTTCAACATCTTCATTAGTGACTTGAATGTGGGTGTAAAGTGTATTCTGTTCAAATTTGCGGATGATACTAAATTGTGGGGTGAAGTACACATTCTGGAGGATAGGGAACAATTGCAGGTAGACCTGGACAGGTTAGAAAAGTGGGCAGTACACATTAGGATGCAGTACAACAAGGACAATTGCACAGTTCTGCATGTAGGTAGCAAAAATATCCAGCACACCTACTGGCTGGGAAGTGACCCTCTCAGCAGCACAGAAACGAAAAGTGATCTTGGAGTCATAGTGGACACCAAGATGAACGTGAGTCATCAGTGTGATGAAATCATTAGCAAACCTAACTGCACTTTAGCATGCATCAGCAGATGCATGATGAATAGATCCAAGGAGGTGTGATACTTCCCCTTTATGCAACATTGGTAAGACTGAAGTTGGAGTACTGCATCCAGTTTTGGGTGCTGCACTTCAAGAAGGATGTTGATAGATTTGAGAGGGTCCAGAGGAGGGCCACTCATATGGTTAGGGGTTTACAGGACAAGCCCTGTGAGGAGAGACTTAGGGACCTGGACCTCTTCAGCCTCTGCAAGAGAAGGCTGAGAGGTGATCTTGTGGTCGCCTACAGATTCATTAGGGGGACGCAGCAAGAGACCGGAGATGCTTTGTTCACTAGGACGCCTCTTGGGGTAACAAGGAACAATGGTCACAAACTGACAGAGAGCAGATTTAGGCTAGATATTAGGAAAAACTTCTTTATGGTAAGGGTGGCCAAAATTTGGAAGGGGCTTCCAAGGGAGGTGGTGCTCCCCTCTACCTTGGGGGTCTTTAAGAGAAGGCTGGATAGGCATCTGGCTGGGGTCATCTGACCCCAGCACTCTTTCCTGCCTAGGCAGGGGGTCAGACTCAATGATCTGTTGAGGTCCCTTCTGACCCTAGCATCTATGAATCTATGAGATTCGGCTCTATTCCGGGACCAAATCTCCAAATCCAAATTGAATTGGGAGACCAATTAAAAGCTCCGAACCTATTCAAAGCATCCAAATTGATTCAGAAAACGATTCGGTGATTTGGCTATAGATGAAACAGGCAGCTGACACAGCTGCCTACAGCTGGTAAGTCTGTTGGGGTTGGGGGAGGGGGGAGGGAAGGGGCATGGGGGAGGGAGGGATTGGGCCTGGGACAAGCTGCCCAGCTGGGGTGGGGGGTGCGGGACTCAGCGAGGGTGACAGGGAGGCACGGGATGTAGGCACAGCAGCATTTGGAGCACGGGCTATGCCCTGCTGCCACTTGCTCAGCCGGGAGTGGGGGGGGCGGGATGTGGGTACATCTCACTCTGGATGGAAGGGGGCAAGTGGCAGTAGAGCAAAGCCCCTGCTTCTAGCACTGCGGTACCTGCATCCCACACTCCCCCGCACTGGCTGGCAAGCAGTGACAGTGTGGAGTCCCTGCTCCCAGTGCTGATGCAGGTGTGGCAGCACTAGGAGTGGGGGCTATGCTCTGCTGCTGCTTGCCCAGCCAGCGCAGGGGGGAGGGGCAGGTGTGATGCAGGCATGGCTCACTCTGGGAGGAAGGGGCAACTGGCAGCAGGGCATAGCCCCCACTCCCAGTGCTGCTACACCTACATCAGTGCTGGGAGCAGGTGCTCTGCCTTGGCACCACTTGCCAGCCAACATGTGGGGGGACGTGGGATGTGGGTGTGGCAGCACTGGGAGTGGGGGCCATGCCCTCCTGCTGCTTGCCCCCTTCCACTTGGAGTAAGCTGTGCCCACATCGCACCCCCCCCATGCCAGCTGGGCAAGCAGCAGCAGGAGAGCTTCCACCTCCAAGTGCTGCCACGCATGCATCCCGTGCCCCACTGCCCCTCCACCCGCCCCATTTGGACAGCTTGTCCCATCCCCAACCCCATCCCCATCCCCAATCCCTCCCTCCCCCACACCTCTTCCCCACCCCTCCCCCAACCCCAACAGGCTTACCAGCTGGAGGCAGCTGTGTCAGCTCCCTGTTTAGTTTATGGCCGGATCTCTGGAGCAGCACCAAATTTTCAGATCTGATTCAGTCAAATCGAATTGAGACAGTGATTCAAATCTCCGAATTGAATAGCTGTTCTCTGAATTGGTCAAATCCAAAGCGAATACTTGCCACTTCGCACAGGACTAATATCCATGCATGCCTTTGGAAGCCCTAATATTTAATGGCTCCTAGACATGGCAGTGCTGTGCCCTGTTGGACCTAAAATTTATGTGTGTGGACCCACAGGCTGAATTCATAAATAGGACTTACATGTCCCAGATCTCCAGTCCTTCAATGAAGACATCTATACATTTTAGTTTGGGTTCATAGCAAGCAGGGGGATGCATAGGACAGCCAAAAGAAAGTGAAGGAAAGGGTGTGCGTGCACCACTATTTAAAGAACGCTATGTAGGCATCAAAGTCCAGAGTCAAAAGGGCCTTGAGTAAGCAGGTGACATGCCCACAGAACATGGAATGTGACTTCAACTCATTATTAGGTTTGTTGTTGTAACCTTTAGGAACTTTCTTGGTTTCATTTAATGTTTTTCCTGCAAACACATGCCATCATGCTTATTCATCACAATAAATTGATTCATGGTCTGACTAAAAGCTCTATTCATTTTGGCCATGGAAACATATAATACAGCTGATGAGTCATTAGCTATCAGATTTATTATCCAAAGCTCAAGGACTTTTTTCTTATAATTAAATACATTCTGTGGCTTGAAGATACATACTCTGATCTGATAGGAAGTTAAGTTTTAATGGTATTGTGCACCTGTAGGGTTAGCCCAAAAACCTGACTTAATTAAAACTAACCATACTCGTTTGAACAATGTGAAACAGTGGTAGGTGTAAATAAGAAAGACTTTACAAGGCTGTAGATTTAAGCTTATCTTAGAAGGGATGAACTCATTCTATCCGACATATCCAGCTGTGCAAACAGCAGTACTGAGTGAGCTGTAGTTAACTTTACTAATACACAGGGATTAGAACAGAGCCTGTGCTACATATAAATGATGCCTCTGCCTATAAAGTACTTGAATAACTACAAAGAGGAAAGAAAGAAACTATAGTGGGGGCATATTATTTTTCCAGCTGCCATGAAATGGGATTGAATTCTCTGTAGATTCCAAAAGTTAATTCTTTTGGTTGCCAGTGGCTTTTCCCTTCCTCAGACAGAATTACACAGTGTGAAAAATTCCATAAAATATCAAACCGCTAGGATAGATAACATGAGTCACCTCACTACCATTTCTCCCCTTAAAAATCTTGTGTTGTTGCCTTAGTTTAACTAAATATTGCTTTGATTGTGCTTTCAGTATAAAGCAAAGGTAACTGAGGTAGCATTCCTTAATTGGATGCTACAGAATGTGCAGAAAATTGCAGTCAGACTTTGGAGTCAGGGTTATTGCTTCATGAGACAGTTAAAACATCATGGGACATAAGGCTTTTATACACGTGCTCTGAGAGTGGGAGGGGTGGGGGGCGCTTTAATTAGAGCAGCCCTAAGAGCGGCTTTAATTAAAGTGCCTAGAGTGTCTCATGTATCACTGTCCCTACACTGAAAATGGCAGCTGGTGTGCTTTAACTAAACGAGCTTTAGTTCAATCACTCCCACGACCATTTTTCAGCGTGGGGGTGCTGATGCATGAGATGCTGGAGTCTGCTGATGCACACTAATAATCATGTACCAACAGACTTGATTGATCAAGTCTTCTCTGATGCACTATAATTAAAGTGTTGGAGCAGCCTTGCTGCTCATGTATAGGTACCCCATAATGTCCCCTCCTGTAAAGTTGTTGGAACTGCTGCATTCTTTTCAGTTTTGCTCAACAAATGATGGTAGTTCATGCATGTGTGTGTGTTTGTGCTTACCCACTGAAACACACTCGATAGGTCACAAAAGTCTCACAAATATGATCTGTTTCTATTTCTGTTGTCACATGCAGTCACAAATGTTACAAATGTCAAATAAAATACTGAAGTCTTGCATGAAAACATTCAAAGTAGTGGTTTATATAGCAGATATGAAGTATGCCATTTCTATTAGATTTTACTTTTTCTACAGAGCTAACACACTATTGAAAACCTGTTAATTCACCCAGCTGTGACTGTGCTGTACTAACACGTGTAGCTAACCTTTGTGTTCAAAAAGTTCACTTTGTGAAAACATGTTCTTGTCCTCAATTTCAGTCATCTTCTTGCTGTGTTTTTCCATCACATCACTTTCCCGCCTTCATCTAGAGATGTGGGAGACTATTTTCCTTTGGAGCTTATACTAATGCTGTACTGTGGAAGCAGCAGGAGGATGCTATAACATGGACAAGCCTCTCCTCTTCATCCTGAATGCTTTGTGTCCATTATGAGCAATGTTTCTGCTAACCTCTCAGAACTTCTTTGGACCTAAAAGCAGATGTTTCAGCCTTGGTGGAAACCAACACTTGATAGCATACTACCAGACCAGTTCCTAGGACTGAGTTGTTATTTTTAGAACAAAGTTAGATTGTACAATTTCCAGTGGTTTTTAGAGTACCTCCTGCTCTTTTTGTTTATTTTGTATAAATTTATCTTAAACAAAAGATGGAAATTTAGCTAAGCTGCATGCAATATCTATGTACTTGGTACTTATTTTTGCCTTCTTATTTTAAGAACATCTTGAAACCTTTTTTTAAAAAATGTTTTTCTGTCAAATACTTAGTTTCCCAAAGTAGAATTTCACAGTCCCACTGCTTTTGCACCTCCCCCCCTCCTAAGTATGCTTACTCATGGCAGGAAAAAAGGGAAGATTTATTTCTGGGAACTTTTTTATACCTACCAAAAACAGAACTTGAATTTCTTTCATAACCCCTCTGGGCTAGAAATACATGATTGAAACTACTGACAAATGAAATTCTGAATGAGACCAAACACTGGTCCTATTACTGGAAGAGTTTGTAACATCTGACATTGTGACACTGCCGGAGTTCTTATGACTCTCTCAGGCCTCTTTTATAGACCCATGATAACTGAGCAAAATACCAATACAAATGGGACAAATTCTTTAAAGCATATTGGAAACAGTAATTTCTTATGTCACTCATGTATCATACATTGCATATAAGATGTGCTTTATAGTAGTTGTAGCAGAGCAGGCTGTCCCTTTAGAGAGAAACAGCTCTATTAAAACAGCTCAGCTGGGGGGATTTTGGTTAGGAGGGAGTTCTCACTTTATACCTTCTAGAAGAGAAGGCAAAGGGAAGAAGGAAGCAAGCAGTGAAGGGAGCAAGTTGCAAGGAAAAGCTTGGCTGCTGTGCTGGTGTGAAAGCAGGAAACAGCTCTTCTCCCAGGCTAGGGACAGCCATTCCAAAAGCCTCAGCCTGAATTGATTCAGTCTTTGCAGGTTAATCTAACCTGGTTAGGTTAAATCCGTTTATAATCCAGGCTGACATTCCAGAAATGCAGGGACATGTCTGCAGTGGCCCAGGTTATCTACTTATTAAGAAAACAAAGCCTATCTCCATTAACTAAAGGAGCTTTTCTTAAACAGCTCTTCCAAGAAAGGACATTAAGCTACCTGTTGATTAGCTCCAAAAAGCCTGTCTGCCTGTCCTCTACCATAGCATGGATCAGACCATAGCCAGTGTGTGGCTTGCTAGCTAATGCTGAGGTGTCTGCGTAAAGCAGAGGGGAGGGTGGAATAATCCCTGCTTAGCATAGAGAAGCCAGGCAGACACTCTGTGCCTGCAGGTCTGTAATGAGCTCCAGCCAGGGAGCAGAGGGGAGGGCCCTGCTCTGCTGTGGAGCAGAGATCCCCAGAGAGCATCCTGGGGTGCTGGGGGTGTCTGGTTTATCTTAAACAAGGGGTCTGGGACAGACATTTCAAAAACCTGTTTGAGCCAAATCAGTTAAGTCTGATACAACATTCAACCAGGTTTATCTTAAACCAGTTTCAGTCATTTTCAAACTGGTTTATGTTCACTGAACATCTGTTCTGTTACAGGTTTAAACCAGTTTCTGATAATTTAAACCAGTTTATGTATAATGTCTGTCCCTAGCCATAGTGTCTGGGAGAGGACAGAGGATTTTGTTTCATTAGTTACTAAACTCTGGTTTGGAGAACTGGATGAAAAGCTGATAAGGAAGGGATCAAATGCTCATGAGAAAGCCAGCAGGATAAACAAGCCACTGACATTATTGCTCATGGACATATTTCTATCAAAACTGTGTTTCAAGGGAACACTTGCACTTTGACTAAATTAATTTTATTTCATCAAAAATTACCACTTTCCAAAAACAGTTCTCTGCTGAAAACTAAAATATTTTTATTCTGAAATGCCACTGCTGTGCTTTATGGGAACTACTGGTATAGTCTGGAATCCAGACTATGCTTTGCTCCTGTTCTCCATTTGTAGGTTGCATTTCTTAGCCAAATTTCACTTGCTTAAGTATACTTGGCCAGTCAACCGCCATGGTGCACTGTTTTCCCTTCCATAATGCCATGATACATTATGGGAAATGTAGTCTAATCAGGGATGCCATTATATAAGAACCCAAACTACAACTCTCAGAAAGTAATTCAGCAGTATATTGAAATAAACCATATATCTAACCATATATAGAGGCAAGTTTGTTTTTTTTGGGGGATCCTTCTTGACCCATCTGTTAAGGAAATCTTCCAGGTAATTACACTGTAATTCAGGAGACTAAAGAAAGGATGTCTTCCATCTCCGGGGCATCAGAATGATTGCAAAAAACACTCCAATGTTGGTCTCAGTGAACCTGTAGCATCCCCTTTCCAGAGCCCTGAGACCACTGTCACTGGACCTGCTTGGTGGTAATCTCAGGAGAAAAGTCAAGGACTGAGTGAGCCTGGAGACTAAACCAGGATTGGTATTAGGGCAGGGCTCAGACAAATACGTTGTTATAGCTCTGAGAGGTGCTGTCACTACCTCTGCTGTAGTATGCAGGTTCTGTGGATAATTAGAGGACTTCTGTCTGCAAAGCTGCCAATTCTACACTTTCCATCAGTGCTAAATGCATTTATTTATTTTTATGTTTTAAAGTAAGTGGTAGGACTCTGATTTCCATTTGGCTCTGAACATAGCTCCCTACTGAGTAGTTGTTGATTTTCCTCTTCCTCTTGGATAAGACATGCCAGTAATCACACTGGGGAGCTGTACATCCTGACATATAAGAACATGAAACAAAATTCCTCCCATTACCCGCAACTAGGGAATTTTATTACAAAACTTTATTTAGATATATCCATAATGCTGACACATGTCCTTAATACTGTTCATAACACTGAATACTGAAGAGGAGTTTTTCCTTTCCTTTGCTGAAGAGGAAATAGCTCAACTGTAAGGAATGAATGTTTATTTCAGAGCAGAACTATAGAAAATAATATAATATCATATTTTATTTGGTCCCCATTCTGTTTGTCTTGCTGAAGCCAAGAGCTGTTTTGCATTTCAGAATAAGGTCAGGTCCTAAACTGGGGTGTCAAACTTATGGTCCCACGGGTTAGATCTTGTCTAAGGAGCTATGTTATAATTGGGGAGCCATATATTTGGGGACAGGGCAAGCGGAGGTGGAGTCTGCTGCTGAAATCTGGGGCATGGAACCCTGTTGCATGGGGGGAGGGGGAGAGGGGGGAAATGATGATTACGTTAACTCCAGTAGCTGTCACTTCTCACCCCTTGCCACATTCACATCCGACCCATGAGAAGCCCCAGGCCCATATTTGGCTGGGGTTGGGAGTGAGCAGGAGAGTAAGCTTGACACCACTACCCTAAATGTTTATCTAAAGATAGGAATGGTTACATGTCCTTCAAATTCTAAAATAATATCAGTTAAAAAGAGCAACATTAACAACTGCATGTATTAGCTAGAAGACTGTAATCAACAGCAGAATATCATGGGAGTATAAATATTATTCTGCACCAGATTGAGTATTATTCTGCACCAAATTGATCCACCATTGTTCATATGGATAGGTATCTTACTGCATGTCACCACAGATTTTTCCATGGGATTACTTAGAGTAAGTTAGTATTTAACAAGGAAACAATAATAGTTTGGTTCTCAGTCTTATTTTAGAAATTCTCTGCTTTATAATGGTGCTTTTTATTTGAGATCCAGTCCTTAAGCTCAGTTGTAATGATGTAGCTAAATGAAACCTTTCTCATTCAAAAGATGTGATCTAATATTCACAAAGTTTCACCACACTGTTATAGCACTGGCTTGTGCTCTAATAGCTGGATGGTTTTCTCTCCAAGTACCAGTACTAGCTTGGCCTGGGACTACTTACCTCCTGATATCAGAGAAGATAAAGGCTGTAGTCACTGGCCAAAATGTGCAAACCTTAATCTTCTGTACCGAGTTTGGGTAATAGTCTACCAGCTTGGTTTAAGATAAGTGTCTACATGTCTACCAGTATGGTTTATGACATGTCAGAAATACTGCCCTGCATGGAGCAGTGCCTCTATATATGTCTATATGCATTATGTGCATATGTTCAGAAGGTCTTACACAGGATGGAATGATGCCTCCTTCCTTAATACATGAGCTGAAGTGTTTCTTCTTTCTGGTGTCTGCGTGGTTTTTAAGAATCATAATAATGTCTTGACAGTGTTGAGTGTAAAAGAAATTAATGTGTAAATAGAATACTTGGATGATATTCAAAATCTCCTAGAAGCCTTGTTAAAATTAAAAATTGGAGCCCCCTTCTAAGCACAGTGGCTTTGTAAGGCCCCCAGTTGCTAAATTATGGAAAGAAGAAGAAATGAGAAACTCATTGGAGGATAAACCTGTTTAAGAAGGATTAAAATATATAAACTGATTTATTCCATTGGGAATATCTACTAACTCTGTGTGTTCACTCCATGCTTAACCATTTCTAACTGCAGTATATAAATACACATGGTGCAAGCAAGCATAATTTAATAGTACTTTGTAGTTCATGTGCTGGCTTCCTGCTCAGATGCTACCCAACATGTTTCTTTCTCATTATCTCTTTCATCCTTTCCTTGGGTTTGTTCTGCCTTTGCCTCCTATGCATCTAACCAGAAGTCCTTTCACTGCTCACACAGAATTCACTTTCTTCAGACTTTTCTCTTTGCTTCCATTTAGCTATTTCCCTGGTTCTTTTCTCTGGCCCCTTACATTGCCTCCCTTTTACTGTTAATTTTTCTTTGCCTCTCCCATATTCTTTCTACAAAAAAATCCTTAAATCTCCTCCCCTTCCACAGATCTCCTTTTCTTTTTTTACCTACAGTGACTACATCTCCTGAGGATCAAAATATGACACTCCTGTTATCTTCACTCTTTAGTGGGGCTCAGCTGTCTCCGAGTTCTGGTCTTAGTTGACCATTCAGGAGGTAAGGAGAGCATGGACCACTGGAGAACATGGTATGGAGTGCTGAAGAGCAAGGTAATGGGTGAAACAGTCATATTTTTGCTGGGGCAGTCCCATTTTAACGTATGTCCAGAGTGTTCAGCTGAAAATTGGACAAAATCATTCATTTGACCAAACTGATGGGATACCTTAGACAGATATTTTAAACTGGGCTGCCCCAACAAAAGTGGAATATATGGTCACCATACTTTTACCTCTCACAGAACTCTTTCTTTCCCTGCCCTTTACAAGACTGAAACACCATGATGATAGCTAGGGTAATAACACTTCCACATATGGCCCTCTAAAGCCTGACAAGTTATTTCATAACAGATGAAGAAACCATAAAATATCGCCTGGTGGAAAGGCACCTGAAATTCTGTAGTACATCTCACATACCTTAGTGTCAAATACATATTAATGTAATATTAATGTTGACTTGCATGCTCCTTCATGAGCATGAGACATACTTGGATGTGCAGGATGATCATTAGCAGGTGGATTTTAGCTAGACGTGGGTCTGCAGACATGAGCTAGACCTGCAGTGGAAATATACAACACGTGTCTATACCTTGTGTAGTCTTATACACCAGTGCAGTGCAATGTAAAGTAAACCCTATCTGTCTGATCTGGTAATGTTTTACATTCACTTTGCATTCGTGTATACCCACCTTGCATGTTTTTAAAACACCAAGAAGTGGACGGATGAATAAAGCCCACTAACTTCTGTGAGAGTCTTCTGATTTACACCAACAAAACTGAGAGCGGAGTCAACTCCTAATTTTTTTTTAATGCATTAAAAAATGGTCAGTTTCACTGTATGAACTAAAGCCTCAAGTCAGCAAAACATTTAAGCAGATGCTTAACTTTAAGCATGAACTTCCATGAGATTTAAGCATGTTTCAAGTTAATCATATGCTTAAGTGCTTTCCTCCATGGGGATAATTTTCTGAATGAGGGCTTAAGAAGAAATGAGTGACTATAACAAGCAACTAATAAGG
This sequence comes from Crocodylus siamensis, assembly GCF_052110815.1. NCBI lineage: Eukaryota > Metazoa > Chordata > Crocodylia > Crocodylidae > Crocodylus > Crocodylus siamensis. The sequence continues at coordinate 170,674,780 of NC_143399.1, forward strand.
AGCCTACAAATGGGCCAAAGAGAAGGGGATTATTAATGCTTTCAGGCTCTGAGAAGACTAATGTTTAAATATCACCCTCCTGCAGTGAGACATGAAAGTCTCTCATGGATGTGCTAAATCAAATCAGGTCCATTTAATATCATTATAGTTAATAAAATATCCTTGCAGAGTATTCAACGGTCAGGACAGTAGGTGGACCAATCAAGTTATTCTGGAAATGAAATACATTCCTCCTGGTAAAGATATTCTCATTTCTGCTCAACTCTGTAATATAAGTCTCCAATAACCAAGAAGCCTCTGAGTGCAGGAATCTCTGGGAAAATCTTGAAATTGTTGTAAAGGTGGTCAAAACCTGTGACACAACTGACTTAGAACTGAACAATGAGGTTCTGAACCAGAATAGTGGAACCAATTAAGGGGAAAGTTCTTGTGCAATCTCTATTTTGTTGGCAATACTTCCAATAAATTGGGAAGAAAAAACATAACTAAAAATCAGAGTTCTTAGGACCTCATTTAAACAAGAGTTTCTAGCAGCAATCTTTAATGGTCTTTCTCTCCTTTCAGTCCTGCTGCTGCTGCTTGAAAGAACATTTTTGGTCATTTTTCATCCCAGAGGGTTTAGTCCCAGGATGTTTATTTAATTAAATCATTTAATTTTAAATGCAGTTTATGATATTGAAGTTCTGCAAAGATCATTTTTCCCCAAAATGAATAACATCAAGAAAGTTTGACCCCCAAACTTCAACACATTTAATAAAATTGATTTTAAGCATCTAAGCATTTTCAAAGTTACATGTTAAGGTGATGCACCCAAATTCACTGTAAAGGTGGGTATTAGTAAATGACAGCATGTGTACTTTGGAATATAAAGGTAAAATTTTATTAGAGATTGAACAAAACCAGAATTATTTACCATGGACTTCCCAGTACTTTGATTGTATGAATATGAAACAGCTGACATCTAGATTTTGTGAAACTCAGATCTAACCAATTAGATATTGCAAAACCAATATAGCTTGCTTGAATGAAAACTTAAGACTAAACTGAAACTGTTAATCCAATATTCAACCCTTCTTGAACATTCACATGAAATAAAAGTTAGTTTTTCAGAATGAAAATTCAATCTATGAAATTTCACAAAAAACGAATCCTGGCCTTGTGAGACATCTATAATTCCTACTGTTTTTGTCAGATATGATCCGATTGCCATTACTTACTCCTCTTAGTACCTTTTGTGCAAGTACAGAAAAGAAGATTGAATCCAATACATTCAAATGGCAAAACTCCCAAACCCCAAACTTCCTTTTCTTACACCACGTAGCATGGGACTTCAACAATAGTTATGCCCTCTCATTTGAACTTTGAAGCAATTGGCATCATAACCTCCATTGCTCATACTTCAGCTTTTGCCATCCATCTGTAATATATCAAGGTGATCTGAGGTAAAGGAAGGGTAATTTATTTATCATTTAATTAGGAGGTACCACGTGAACAGTCAAGGACAAAAGATGGATTGAATGCCCTAGCCCATCATCATAGTGTTACAATAAATACAGGGGTGTAGGTTGTAGCCGTATTGGTCTAAGGACATAAGCAGACAAGGTTCTTTGGTTGATTCTGATATCTTTTATTAGACCAACTTAAATAGTTGGAAATTTTTTTTAGCAGTCTTTCAGGTTTAAAAACCCTTTGTTAAGCTTATGAAGTCTCTGCAGTTGGTGTATGCTCTTCCTGGCACGTGCCTGTGAGATCTTGAAAATCAGCTGGGCCTATAAAATTGTCTCACATCCCAAAAAAGGACTAGAGGTGAACTTTGACTTGAAAATTATTAGAGTGTGATCTACCCCTTCTCTACCATAGATCTTTAATCTGACTCAGCATAATAAATAGCCAGAGTATGACCATCTTTATTCAATAAGCCAGAAGTTTAGTATTATTTCCTCTGATGTTCTGGGCATCCTCCAGCTTTTGTATTCAAGTTATCATCTTAGTGATAAAATCACTGCAAGTTCCAAGGACTTAAGCATCAAACTGGGGAAGAACTCAAGCTTGGTCAACACTTAGAAGTCAAACCCCTAATATACCCTCACTCAACCTAGGTATATCAGAAAAAGTCCTAATAATAAGTGCAGTTATACCTTTAACCAACATTGCTTATTTTGTTCATTATACCAGGAAAAGGATTCTTTTGCTAGTATAAGTGACATTTCTCTTAGGGGAAGTATAGCTACACCAGCAAACATTTTCAGTAATATATAGGGCAACCGGAAAATAGGAAATCCTAGATGTAATGGACCAATCTTCCGAACCAAGAACCTACCATAATATTATGGCCCTAATAACAGTTTTCAAACAAGGTCTTGGTAACATGGTGAGAGAGAAACTGATGAGGTGAGACTTCTCTGTTTCATCTCTGAGTAATCTTTAAACTGGTAATCAGGAGCCAGTTGACTTCTTATAATTCTCATGAGGCATTTTTATTAAAGACAAAACAGACAAAAGTGAAATCTGTGTTATGTGGCTACTCACGGGGTAAAATCTTTGTTTAATAATAATGCTTTTCTAATAAAGGTGGGGGAATACAGCTGTATGAGAAACATTGACTGGAAATGTCCTAAAAAGAAGTCTGCAGAATACAGATGGTCTTTCTCATAGGTCTGACAGTATATCAATACAAATGACTGGAGCTTGAGAAGGAATACTATTGAAATTCAGACCTTGATCTTTTATGCAGACTTCTGTCTTTAAGATCTACTTGTTACTTTCTTTTCTCTGAAGGCCAAATATAATGCAGTCTTTCTTAACACAAACATACTGAGTTTGGCAATAAATTAGGGAACTAATAACTAGTACTATTTATAACAAGTAGCAACTTCTGTCTACTCAGCATTCTGTGAAGGGAGAGCTAAAGAAAAGGATTCCTAAGGGGTAGATGTCAAAGTAAAAATCACACATCTGAATCAAGGTTTTTAAGCTATGTGGGTCAGGAACTGTTTTTATTATCTACAACTACAATACATAGCATACTGGAGCTCTGTTCTCCAGCCAGGACTTTTAGATAGTCTTATAATAATAGTAATCTACTATTGTTAAAGTTACACTCCTGGTCATTCACATGGCCAGAAATGAAAGAGAAGTATTTCTGTCTCATTGCAGCTTATTTTATGAATTTAACGTTACATTGAGTCTGAAGCTTTGTTACTCATGATTTACACTCTGTGTAGCATAGTGAAATCCTGATCCTTTTGGTGCTCTCAGTCCATAGGCCAAACGGTGGCCCATCCATCTGGCCTAAGCAATATATGAAAAAACAGAATAGCCTAAATGCATTAAAGAGAAAGTGGAGTGTATTCTTTTTCTCTAAAATAAATGCCAAGTCCTCATTTGGCCTTCCCACCCCTTGCAAGTAAACAACTCAGTAAAAAATCTGATCCAACCAATGCTTCCTGGATGTGATTTTTTTGTAATGCTTTTTCCAAATATAAGTAATTCCACTTTATATTTAATTACTCCTTTCTCACTGGAGTTTTCCAGCTGGGAGTAAATGGTTGGGTTCATCCACTTCTGTTGCTATCCCTGAGGAGCCAAAATCATTTTTAAGTAATAAATTAGGCAAATCCCCTAGAAACAGTGCATCTTATCACTCAATAAGCAGGATTAATTTAGATGTTAATGTTACAGCATTCACAATCTTTACTTATGGTATACATTTCAGCATATTTTGCCCTGCAAGATTAGCCCAGATCAAGTAGGTTTCATTATTATTCAGCCAGCCTCTGAGAATTATTTAATTTTCTTCAGTGTTTTCATAATGAAACGAATGGTTTTATTTATGTTCCTTTCTTTTCTCTAGTCTTGTAAAAAAGGTGTATGAGCTCTACCTCAAGTAAGCCTTGTTTCCACTATTGGGAAAATTTGGTCTCAGTGATCAGTCCACCAAAATGATTCAGGTCCTTCGGGTACAACACTGAAATGTAGGTAATAATTTTTTTTTTTTCAGATTGAAAGGTTTTTGTACCCCTCTGCTCCTTGTTCCCTTCACTCTTCAGGTTTGTCTTCTGATTTCACGGTTTGATTTCATTAATGTATTGGCCTCATTTTAATGCATAATATTGAAAATAACTCTCTCATATTCCACTTTACAGCAGTGTCACCCAGTAGGCCAAAGTCAGAACCAGGAACTAAGGATAAAATCTATCAAAAAAGCAAAGGGGATTTTGGAAAACAGCATTGCTTCAGGAGGTTTACCAAAGGCATAGTATCTTCTGGGGATCCCCTTGCATTTCCAGAGAGTAGCTTGAGGTGGCATATCAATCACCCTTGCCGTCTTTATGGCTCTCTTTAAAACTGACCAGTAGAGAAGAGCTGGACGGTGAGCAATGGCTGCTGGGAGCCAAAGTTCAGCGATCCTTTTCCAATTGCTCAAATAGAGAAGAGTCTATGGCTGAAATCTCCTGGCAGTGTGAGCCCCTTATACAGCCTGTGTAAAGGAACTGGGATAATCAGTCCCCTGGTGAGTACAACTGATTTCAGTGTTCAGTGACCAATAGTATGTAAAGCTAAGCAGATGCATACCTTTCTGTTGTATTTGGGCTTATGTATGACACTCTGTACTTACACATTTTCCCTTTGTTTTGGCTCCTGATACAGTACATTAATATTGTGGCAGCTGAAAAACAATAAACATTTTCCAGAAAAGTTTTAATAAAAAACTTCCCCCTTTTTAATGAAAATCCTGTTCAAGCAAAAAAGTTACAAAGTTATGTTTTCCTTAACATTCTTTCTTTAAATCCCTCTTGCTGTGCATAAAGCAAACCATTCAATATGGTGCAAACAAAGAACTGTTTAGTCCAAAACATGGAATTAACCACCTCTAAACATAAATTCAATATCTTAGTTTGAATTGAGTCCACAAGTAGAAGGCAGCTCTGTTCTCCCAGACATAAAATGAAGACAGTCCTAGGTCAAAGAGCTCCAATGGGCAAAAATTTTTGCCTATTGGGTGTGCTGGGACGCCCCCAGGAAAAAATGACTTAGGTCCTGATTCATCAAACCACTTACATGTACATTAATGCAGGATTTCACTCACAGCACAATTTTTAACTTACATTTCTTCATAAACAGATTCACACAGAGTATGAAACCCTGTCCCTGCTGTGCTGATCTGCAACTGTTTTCTCTTGCTCTTTATAAATCTCTTTCCTTCCCTGCTTTCAAAATGTTATCTTAACTAGGATTAATAAAGATACACTGGGAAGCTTCTTATCTCTTCTAGGAATTATAATGAAAAAAAGCTTTAATCTTGGCAGAGAGGTAGAGGGAAAATGGACACTAGACACAAATTAAGATGTAGATGAATGGAAAGGAAGGGGTTTAATATGGGCTGAGAGTGGACACAGATAAGTCTCAACCAAAACCTGAGGTCCAGCCCCCGACCCTGAATTTTGGGAATGTATGAATCCAGATGAAAACTTCCCACCTCTCTTTGTGAATTAGGGATGGATAAGCTGGTTCTGATAAAAGAATAACCATCCTGAGGCTTCTTTGAAATTCAAAAGAGTTCAGTTTACCTTTTAAATTAACTTCAGAGTGGCTTTCCCATTTCTTGTGTTCAGGCAGGAGAAGATGAGGAAATATCAAAACACAGCATGAAAGACATGCCTGCCCAGCCTGAATGAGGGTGCATACTGAAAATCTCATCAGGAAGATTGATCCTCTGAGATTTCTGGAGCAAAGAGGTCTGCATGTGCTTTAGATAAAGAGCTGGAGTTTTAGGCAATTACCTGAAGGGAATCGCACAGCTAAACAATTTGAGGTTCATCAACCCCCAGTAGCTGGAGTATAATCCCACTTTTTATGAGTATATGTGGGTTCTGTAAGATCTCTGGTGCCATGCTTCTCGTCCTGCTCAAGTCCCTTTTACTCGGTATCAGTGATCACACCAGCTACCGCTATGACTCTAATATTCTCTTTCTGGGAAAGGTTAATGAGACAGTTGTGACATTTGGGCCACCTCCTGTGTCCTCTGTGTGTACCTCCTCCAGCTGGGCTTCAGTATAGCTCAAAGACAGTGCTTATGGATAAAAAACACATGCCTACTGACAAAGGTCAGATGTCCATGCTAAATTTGTTCAATGTACTGGTAGTCTTTGATTGATAATTTGTCTGAGAGGCTTGTTAAGATTGACAGGGTTGTTTTAAAATGTACTTGTGCATTCCTCTCAGAGAGATCACCAGGGACTTAGACTTTTTCCTCTTGCAAGTCCTTTACTTATAAAATCAGACATGTTAAACCTCTGACCACATGTAAGGTCACCAGGGGAATAAAGTAAAACAATATTGTCAGTGGCAGCAGTGGCAGTTCCTCACTATAAGGTGACAGTCTCCCAGTAAATAAGGAAGTCATCAGTGAATCCATAGATGACTGAGGAAGCCAATCCAAGCTCTGTATGTTTGGCTACAGACATGGTAAATAGCTCCAGGAAGGAGTAGATGTTGGGTTGTAGCACTTTGCTTTTGTCTCCTTTGTCCCTCCTCCCCAGGAGTGGAGGAGTTTGCTTGAAATGACTGATGCCTTTCTGTACATCATGCCTCATTGAGGAAGATGCAGTTCTTGAATCTTCCAGGTATTGATGTTACTATTACACTTGTTCAGATTGGCCTTCCAGGTGCCCTCTTCTTTTGCCCACCTCTGGAATGGTGGCCATCAGTGAGCTGGTAGTATAGGACCTGTTTTGGGAGCCAGTTGTCAGGCATCCTTACGATACATCCTGTCCAATGAACCTGGTACCATATAAATATTGTTTCAAATGCTGGTGATGTTTGCTTGAGTCAGAATGCTGGCATTCATTCTTCTGTCCTTCCAATTGATATGGAAGATTTTCTGAAGACATCACTGAAGGCAACATTCCAAAGCTTTCAGGTTTTTCCAATATGTTGTTCAAGTTTCACATGCAACAGGGTAGGGATGACAACAGACTGGTAGAAAAGAAGTTTGGTTTGGGTCCTTATGTCATGGTCATCAAAGACATAATTTCAGAGATGTTCAAATGTAGCACTGTTAGATTTTATCTGTATTGAATATTGTTGTCTAAATTTACTTTTTGAGAAAGGTGGTTACCCAAGTAGAGGAAATACTTAACATTTTCCAAGGATTGCCCTCTAATTGTGGAGGAGCAGCTGGGTGGTTTGGGGTGGGTTGGTAAAGTATCCTGTTTTTCGTGACATTGACAGTGGCTGCATCTGTATGAGATACTGTACTCGAGATTAGAGTAAATTATTGCTCAGTAAGTGTCACCATCTACATGTGCAGATGCTTACAGTGCAGTAATTTGCTCTAATCATGAGTAAACATATGGTAGCAAATTACTCGTGAGTAATTACCACGCAGTATAGCACATGTAGACAGATAACCAGGAACAAATGTGCTTCCAGTCAGATAGACAGCAGGAGGAGGGTAATTGCTCCCTGCCCCTGGCAGCTGCCTGTTGTTGGGGTGGGCTCCACCACCAGATCATGGGTGAGGACAATATTCCCCTGCCCTGGCAGCAGGGAGATGATTTTTCCCAGCCCCAGATCTGTGACCATGGAGCTGGAGCTTGTTCCCAGCCTCAGCTGGGATTCCATGATTGTAATCCCAGAGCGGGGGTTGGGAGCTCCCTGCATTGGGAGAGTTCCCTGCCCAGCCTTGAACTGGCTGGGACCTGTCCCTGACTGGGACAGTCCCTGGGCAGCCCTGGGCAGCATAAGGAAGTCTCTATGTGCAGCCTGGAGGTGGCTGAGGCTGTCCCAGTAAGGGGCAGGTCTGAACACCATGTCCCAATTGGACAATCAAGGTGTGGGGCTTGGAAAGAGCTGCAGGGAAGTGGCAGGTCCCAGTTCCCTGCTCCAATCCACTGGTGGGGCAGCTAGCAGAAAGTCCCTGGCTGGACATGGAATCCCTACCAAGCCAGGGGCTTGCTGCTAGCTTCCCTACTAGTGGATTAGGGCAGAGGGCTGGGACTTGCCCCTCAGAGGTGGAGAAAGAAAAAATTATTTGGGTGGGCTGAGCATGTGCGTGCACACCCCTGCCCCCCAGCAAGTAAGTCTGTGGGGGAGGGGGTGGGGAGAGTAAAGGGCTGGGCAGCGGGGCAGATTGAGGCTCCAGTGGTGAGGGAGAGAGTGGTGCACAGACAGGAGCAGGGACTGGGGTGAGTGGGGCCCCAGCAGGGCCAGGTGTGGGACAAGTGGAAGTCCAGGGGGCACATGCCCCCTCAATCTGTGCATGAGGCAGAGGCGGCTGCTGCTGTGAGCTGGCCTCTGAGCCCCACTGCCCTGAGAGCCGCACTATGCCACTGGGTGGGCAGGGGCCATGTCTCAGCCCAAGCCACAGCAGGCACATGGTGGCGTGCCACTCCCAGGGCAGCTGCAGCAGGGGGCAAAGTGCAGCACGCAGCAGCCACTGCTTCTGCCCCATGCACTATCAGGGGGCTTGTGCCTCCTGGGCCTCCGCCAGGATGTGCACAGTGTGGGGAATCCCCTCATGGCCCTAGATGAGTTGCCCAGGCTCCGCTGGTTCCACCACCCATCCCGGCTGGGGCTCCACTCACACTCACCCCATCTCCTGCTCCTGCTCCTGCTCCTGCTCCTTCCCCCACAGTTGGGGCCTTGATCTTCCCCCCCCAGGCGGTGATGGAAGGAGTGGCGCTGGGGCTGGGTTGGGGCTGGGGTTGGGGTGGAGAAGGCCCTGCATAGCCAGGGTGGGGTGCGGGATGGAGCCATGAGCAGTTTGTCCAGGAGATGCCTGGTGCCCTTGTGTGGCAGCTCCCACCACTGCGCACACAAGGGCATGGGCGCTGTGTGCTCTGGATCTGTGTGTGGGCTGAGGGTTGGCTGATGTTGTGGATTTGGGCTGGGGCTGCACTAGGCTTTTCCTGGTGGGGTGGTTTGGCTATGCTGTGCTCAAAGTGGGCAGCAGTGGCACTGGCAGGGGGGTTGGGGGGATATGGAAAAGTTTGGGGTGGCTGCTGCTCCCCCCATAACCCCCCCTCAGCACCAACACTGCCCACCCCAAGTGCAGCCTGGCCCAGCCCCCGTTGGGAAGAGCCTGGCACTGTCTGTCCCCAGCCCGCAGCAGCAGCTCACCCTCACCCTGCACGCAGATCTGAGGGCACAGCCCCCTCTGCTTTTCCAGGGTGTGCATAGCAGCAGGAGCCATGCCCCCTGGACAAGCCACTCCAGGCAGTCCGTCATCCACAAGCCAGGCAGTGATCCTGGCTACATGCATGCCCCTCACCATTCCTGCTGCAGGCACCCAGACCCCATGGCTTGCTGCCCCATGTTAGCAGGGAACTAAGCCCTGTTAGCCCCGGCCTTACACCACCTATGCTGCCCCTCCCCTGCAGCTCTTTCCAAGATCTCTTTTCTCCATCAGGGATCCAGGGAGTGGGACATTGTCCACACCTGAGCTCCAATGGTGGAGCCTGCTCCGGCAGCAGAAATCTCCCAGCCCCTGCCAGGAGACGTATGTCTCCTGGCCTCATGCTCCCTGCCAACCCCTGGGCTCCCCTTGGCTGCTGCAAGGGGCCAGTGCAGGGCTGGAGAGCGTGGGAGCATATTGTTGCCAGGAGCAGCAAATGTGCTCCTGCATCCCCATACGTGTAGATGGCTGCCTGAGGTCAGTTTACTCTAGAGTAAACCCACCCCACAACATTTGCACATGTAGACAGTGAGTCCAAGCGTTTTATACTCTTCATAGAAGTAATAACGGGTGATCTGCCACTCTTCTACTGACTGGGCAGGAACAGTGTAAAATAATATTGACTGCAGTTCAATGCCTTCAATATTTTGATGATTCCCCCTGTTTTTTCTCAGCAGGCATCAACAGTATAGGTTTCCTGCTATTCCAGTATCAGAGTTAAGTGGCATAAGCCTCAAGCTGCTCCTAAGTAAAATGAAGATGCTGATACTTGACAGAGAAGCAATGGTAGCAAGGGCAAATTCACTCCTTGTTATAAACAGCTACCCCCAGATTCAAAGCTGTATTTCAATTTTGAGTGCCCTACTGGGTTTTTGTCAGCTCCAAGCCCTGGAGATGGCAGCGGTATTCAAAAAAATCTTTCTATGTTTCTTTGTTTGGCCTCATCTATTCCTTTATTTCAGATGCAATTCACCCATACCAAATGATATCTTTATCACCTCAAGTCAGTATTATTTCAATGCGTGCTATAGATGGGGCTAGCTCTGAAGGCCACTCCTACAACTCCAAGATAAAGTCAACCAATGAGACTATGTCACAGCAGCACATTGGTTGTCAACTAAACTCAAAATCTTGGTTTTTAAATACCTCCATTCCTTTGCATCTAGCTATCTGGTTTCCCACTTGTTAACATATTAAGAATATTGGTATTTCAACTGATAGACACTGGGACACAGGTCTCATGTGATATGATCGCTAAAATTCTTTGAGTGTATCTCCCCCACACCCGTGTGTGTAGCAGTGGGAGCTGTCACCCTCTCTCTGCACCAGGCTTCTCCTGGACAAACTGTTCGTGGCCACATCCCACGCCCCACCCTGGCTGTGCAGGGCTTTCCCCACCCTAGCCCCAGCCTCACTCCCTCCCTCACTGCCTTGGGCTGGCAGACAGCACGCCAGTGCCTGTGGGGTCCTGCTGAAACGTGCCAGGAAGGGGAACTGGGAGGGCACCGTCTCCTGAAGACAAGGAGGCTGAGACTGACGGGTTCAGATGGGCTGAGCTGTCAGGGTTGATGAACATCCTGAATTGGCTGCCCTGCAGGTGGCACCAAAGAAGGAAAAACAAAGATTGTCCTAGGTACAGCCATACCCACCTCTCTAGATGTGCCACTGTGAAGTCTTGAGGTGTCTTCATCCTTGTTAGCCCTCTGCCAACTCTGCATGGGATGAGGAATCCAGCCAATTTTTCCTTTAATGAAAACAACAATTGACAGAAGCAAAATAATGATGCTCTTACTGCTCTAAGAAAGGAGGGGTGGGGGTCAGTTTACTTTCACCTCATGTACTTGGTTTGTCTTCAGCCAATGTAACCTTACCTGAAGCAAGAACCTGGAAGGAATTAAATTATATTTATACTTCATAAGGTATATAATGGTACTGCTGTTATATATATAAATAAATAATTTATATATATAAATGAATAATAATATATCAATTAAATAGTTTATATACATGAATAAATCCCAGCCTTGGCTAGGATGATTTAGTTGGGATGGTCCTGCTTTGAGCAGTGTGCTGGACTAGATGACCTCCTGAGGTCCCTTCCAACCCTAATTTTTTATGATTTTATGATCTAGTTTCATTTGGTTTATCATATTTGATATTATGGGAGCTATAATTGTAATTGACTGGTCTTCTCTATTGAGCATGTGTAACTCAGATTTAAATTAATTTCCATTAATGTTGGCTAAGCAGGCTTCAAGCTTACAGGTCCATCCGTCCCCGCCCCCTCCTATCTCCCTGGGCAGGCGAACTTCTGTAGTCTTTGTTCATGAAACAGCAGTCTTTCCTGCCCAGAGCAGCGGGGCAATGATCTCACGAGATCCCTTCCAGCCCTAAACTTCTGCGTGATTCTGTGTGCATGTATGTGAATATAGTCTCTGACCATCTTCCAAAACAACACTTTCTTTTCCTTCTCTGCTTGCTGCAGAAATAACTTGATTAGCATGTGGTTTTGTTGGCAGTGTGTGTAAAGAGGGTTTGTGTGATTGCATGCAGAACTTGCTGTGGGAACAGTAGATTGAAGACAGGATTTTTGTATATTTAAATCTTAATTCAAGGAGGCCTGTGGTCATTAGTAGCCATTCTGGGTTTGGATGAATTTCCCCTATAAAAAGATTGTTTAATTGTTTCAGTGGAATGTGGCTTTTATAGGAAGTCATAGTCTCAGATGGAAAATAGAGACAGATATGTCTACTTCTGTGGAAGGATTCTGACTATCAGGATAGGAGCCTTGAACTGCACTCTATTCTTTGGGAAACGAATGCAGAAGTCAAAGTTTGTGGTGAACGGTGCTGTCCAATACCAGGGCTTCTGTATTCTCTGTTGGCTGCAGAGGTTTGGGAGTATGCTGCTTCATTCCAAGGTATAAGGAATGAAATAATGAGGCCTGGATGATTCATGAATGTAAGAACAGCTATTCCCAGATTTGAGTCTGATAGGATACAGTGAAATCTCCTTGCCAGCAGCCAATGGAAGTGGGAGCTTTTTTGTACCATATGTGAGTTGAGCCTGTGTACACGATAAGTATTTGTGCATGGTTCTCTATGTAGAGGAGACAGAGTAAAAAAGAAAGGAAAGAAAAAATACACAATGTAAGTGAAAACAAAACACAATAAAACTGTTCCATTATGAAGAAAATAGGTCAGCCCTACTTTGGTTGCAGTGCTTGCATAGTTAGTCTGATCTTTATAATAATGTTTTTTAAAATGTGTGGCAAACTATGGGACTGGAACATAGGTAGAAATAATATATTTGGGTTACAGAGAAAAAACTGGCAGGACTTTAAAGGCACAAATTTAATAACACTACATGTGCAAAGTATTAAAATAATTCCACTGTTCACATCAGTGACAGCCAGGGTGAACAATGAATATTAAAAACACATTCCTTAAGCTGGCCTAGTGACTTGGCAGCAATATTTTGCATAGGAGACCTGTGCTGAAGTCCAAATGAAGGGCTGTCTGCTTCCAGAGCTGTCAGGGGTTGGCAGTAGTAGAGGTGGAGCTCCCTGGTGCAGGGCAAGGGGATGAGGCAGAAAGTGGTAAGGGTGTTCCTTTTGTTGCTGCTCCGTTCCCCCACTGGCTGTACCCGAGAACGGTTTTAGAAGGCATTCACTGGGGAAATTTGGCTTCAGCCGTCAGTGGCTGCTGTTCAAATCTGTATCAGTGCCAGAGTAAGGAGGATAAATGATGAATATAGAAGAAAAAACAACAGACCAAACAAATGGGCAGAAAGCAATGCTGGGAACACCCAGCCTGTGTTCACAGTTTGAATATTAAGATGCTTTCTCAAGTTAGAATTCTTGGGAAAGATGGGAAAATAAGTACACACAATTACAATTGATGATGCACATAGTTTCAAGAGCAGCCAAAGTGACATATTAAAGAGTTTGTATGGGGATGGACAGTAGGATATCCAATTAACAAAGATATTCTTTGCTGAACATTAAAGCATGAAATAACCAATTTATAATGAGAAGTCTCTGTTTTGAAACTCAGGATCATTTGAGGATGCTGCATAGTCTCTTCCAGCAACATAACAGGACTTCATTAGCTACATTACAAAGGAGTGGTTTTCATTTTACTGCAAATGCCTGCTCCACGTGAGTGCTGTAGAGGAGATGAGAGCAGCCAGTCAGACCCCCAAAATGGGATGGGTCATCAGAGTTCCCCAAGTTGAAAACGAGTGACTTCTGCCCTAGGACTGCTGATGTGAAAGCAATGCACAAGCCTTCACGTACTGTTGCACAATGAGAGTGGAAAACTTTGTCTCCGGGCTCAAATGGTAGCATTCAACAAGGAAATTCTGGTCCCTGGGTCAGCTTATGCATTTTGCATTAAATAGTCATTGGATAGAATGCATAAACTGTATAAGAGCAGGAGCCAGAATACACGTCTCTCTCCCAGCAGAGTGCCCTGCTCACTTGACTAGAAGTAGAGTTAGGCTCCCTTCATTTTTAGTCTCCTTTTCCCATGAATCTTCTAATTGTCACTGCCTAGTGGTCCAGTTTCAACAGGAAGGGAGGAGGATGCCTTCAGCCCTCCCTAGCCCATAACCTGGTGGCTAGAGCACTTTCTTAGTAAGTGGAAAAAGCATGTTTAAACCCTTTCTGACTGAAGGCCTAGAATCCAGATCACCTACTTCCTGGACAATAGGCTTACCAACTTGGGCAGCTGAGCCCTACTGATCAAAACGCGGGTACGTTCTCCTCCTTTGTTAAGCATAATGTGAATATGTCTAATGGACTGGCCACTTCAGAGCACTTAGGCCTAAGGATGACTAGTTCACAAGTCCCAAATTATGACCTGTGTAGAACTGTAGCCTAGGATTCAAATTCTACCATACAGAACTCGTTAAAAACAGCAGACTTAATATGTGCTTTGTTTTCCCATACCCAGGTCCATTCTTACTTACGAGGTAGAAGGCAAAGGTCTGCACTGAAATACCTGTGAGTTCACATGAGCAAAAGCTTTTAGTACATTGCACATTAAAGAAAAGGCACGTAAATTCTGACTAAAAATGACTAGTATGTCAAAATCCTTTTCTGAATCCAAATCCTGGTCTGTGAGTGGGACTTTGAGGCATCATGGTAATAATAATAACAGTAACAATAATAATAATGAGATTAATTCTTAATAATGAGATCCTCAGTATTGTCAACTCCAACTCTTAAAAAACATGATAGCAAGCCCCCAATTTCACAAAACAATCAGGAGATTGAAATAAAAGGAAGGGGAGAGGGTGGATTTTTTTTCATTTACCTTTGGGTTTTGACTTGTTGGGTGGAAAATGTTTTCAAAGTTTTTTTTTCTACACCTGTAAGAGCTGGAAACATTTTTTTTTAAATGAAAGCTAAGATTTTTCTAGTAACTGCAAGAATTCAGGACCTAGGGCTTTAATAAAAAACACCAAATATTGCAGGAGTTGCATTAAAATCCTTAATCGACAACACTCATTGTTATAATTTAGCAGTCAAATGCTACAAGAATTTATAGGCAACCATTTTAGTCATTCAGTAAAATAATCATAATCCATTTTTCTTTCATTTAATTTTCTTCTGCAACACATTTTTCTAGTTAAATAAATATATCCAAGCTGCAGTTCATTTCAGCTCAAAGTTATGGTAATATTAAAACAATTAACAATGTTCAGAAAGCCTCCTGATGTGAACTTAAGGAAAAAAATTAAAAATAAAAATATTTGCTTGTGTGTTAATTAAGCAACTTAGTCAAGAGTCTTTAACTGGTTATGTGTGCATATAGAGATGGAATGGAAGGAATATGATGCCAGAAGGTCACAAAGATTTTATGCATTTTGGTAGTCTGGTCTACTGCTTTCTTTTCTGTAATGACTTCTAAAGGAAAAAGGTACTGCACCAATTATACAGCCTCCAGGTTGGGAAAGAGCTCCTTGTGCTTCCTTCTCACTTCATCTTCTGGTGAGTCTAATGGAGAATGTTGTACCACCTCCTAAAATCTGTTGTTGTGGGTAAGTGTCTTCATCCCCAGAATATCCACCTTTAGTTTTCTGCTGCTCCCAGGGCAGGCCATCATTAGGGAGATATAAATTAACAATAAAGGATACATTAAATGCATAATTACATGGAAATGAACAACATCATCTCTGGAGATGCCATATAACAGTTGTTCAATGATCTGAAACACTTTTCCTTTAAGGAAGGAGAGAAAAATGTGTTTGTTCAATTTGAGAACACTGTGTGCAAAACACTGATGTCACAACAAATGCTAATGACATTGACATCAAATGTTAAGTTGTCAACAAGCCTGTCTCTATTTTCATAAATACTATTTGCAAACAAGGTTACCAAACTGAAGACATATTACATTTGAAATCCCTTTAAAATGTCTAAGATGTTGTTAGTAACATAGCTATGAGGAAATAGACTTCCAAGGATATCAGCACAGCTGATTTCTTTGGAAGGTCAGATAATAAAGTCTAGATCTCTTCAATTGCTGCATAACCTTGAAACCACAGTTAAGTTATGAGAGATTCATGCTAACACTGGATAACCTCTCTGATTACAATTCTACACAGTGAGTAATTTTAGTGTTAAGGTATGAACATTCCCTTCTCCAAGCAAGAGATTTAAGGTTATTAAACACCATTGGGAATAGATGAAAAAGACAGTATATGAATTATTTACATATCTGTGTAAAAACCTATCAATGCATGAAATCATATCAAAATATGGTATTATATATATCTTAATTGCTGCACTTATAGAAGTAGGTCTGACTCAAATCTCACAGTGTTTAACAGTGATGTTTAACTCCATTGACTTCAGTGGAATCACTTCTTATTTACACCAGTTGAGTTTATAGTCAGGCTCATTCAGCAACTGAGACAAAGGGTAGTGGTAACATTTGGGAGTGAAATGAGTTGGCTTTTGGAGCATTTTGTTTTAAGACTTCTCACATCTTGAAGATTGCATTGAGTTATAGGAACAACAGTGATTAGTTACAGGTTTTATGATAACTTATCATCAGAAAATTCAATTTGTACATGAGGTACAGGAAAGAATCCTGTTATCAGGCAGTCAGATAGAAAACATGCAAATCACAGTGAACTGGACAGAAGAAGAAAAGAACCCAGTCTACTAATACAATGGTTGCTTGCAGTTCAAGTCATGTGTCTCTGCACAGCATCAACACAAATATTCCTTATGACTGTGGGATGCCTGGATTTCATAATCTGTGTGTATCCAAAATATGACATTCCAGGGGAAAAACCAGCCCCCAAACAATTTTAGCTCCTGTGATGTTTAGATTCTAATAAAGATGGGAGGAGAATTTGCATCCACAAAAACACAACTCGAAGAAACACAACATGCATGCCCTGTGAGACAAGAACCAGTGCCACAGAGAACACCTGACCAAAACAAGCTGACAAAAGCACCTTCTTAGCAGACAAATGGGGAAAACATGCTACAAAAATATTAGGTGTGCAGACTTGATAAACAGATTACTAAACCATATATAGGAAGTTAAGGGGTCAGGTGAAATCCATAGGAAAAATAAAATTCCAAGAAAAATATAATTTTTTTGAGTAGGGGGAATTACCTCTTGTAAACTGCAGTAGTTTATTCTTCTGCAGGAAATGGTGTGGTTGAGTTTTCGCTACTCTCCCCCCTGCGCTTTCCTCTCAGGAAAATTCCCTTTCTAAAGTAGAAATCCAGCTTTGTTTCATACCTTTACAATGGAACATTCACTTGGTACTGGTAGCAAACCCTAGCAAGAGAGATAAGAAGATGAAGTTGGCAAAAAGGAACTACCTGACTATCATTGTTGCTGTTATTTAATATGTATATTGAAGTAGGGATAAATGGCCTTGTTGTATTATATGCTGTAAAAATATATAAGTAAAACCAGTCCCTGCCTTGAAGTGGTTATAATCTATGAAACAATGAAGCATAAATTAAGCAGGAAGTCTGTAAAAAAGAACTATATACCAGAGGCATCTCTAAGCTGGTAGAATGACACTCTGTCATTCTCAACTTTGGTTGTGAAATGCTCAGAGACGAATTTTGAAGAGTCAGTTTAGCAGATGGAGAAGATCTCTGAGAAGCCAAGGCCAATCTGGAGAGAATCAGGCCACAGGACACATCATTCCTTACTGTGACTATAATTCCAAGTCCATTGGCAAATCAGTGGACCTGTTGGTTGTACCACATGCAATGTTTTAAGGGTGGAAGTACAATTTTTCAACTTAAGTGACAATCTGATAGAAACATGCCATGCCTTAAAGATGAAGCGTGTATAGAAGTTACACTTAGTGCACATTAAGCATGTAAAAATACTTTACTGCTATAACTGAACAGATGTTCATGGTATATAGAATGTTTTAAAAATGATGGATCCTACTCTAAGCTAATTCTGCATGAATGTGCTATCACACTAAAGCCCTTTAGGTTAAAACGCTTTATTAAATATCTGTACCGTATCCCATCTCAAGGAAAGGTAGGTTGCATTCCCTCACCATCTCAGGTGCCCTTCACTGGGTGGCTTACAAGCCTCAGCTGGTGCTCATTTGCTCCAGGTGAGCGCTGGCCCAGCCCCACCTTGGGCTGCCACAGAGAGGAGACATAAAAGGCTTGGTCTGCTTCCTGTGTGGCTGGGTGGGAAAGGAGACCCTCTTCCCTTTAATGAGAGCGAGAGCGAGAGGAGGGGGAGGGGGAGGGGGAGGTACATGTGGGTATATGCGTCCAGCCTGGTCCTGAATAATCCTGCTGTGCACCCTTCCCCCTCCCATCTCCAATCCACAGATCCAGATGTGATGGGTGCCTCCAGCCCCCATAATGGCTCTGGGGAGATAGTGGTACCCAGCCTGCTTGCACCAGCATTCAGCAGACAGGCTCCCCCACTGGGATCCCAGCCTCCAGGGCATCTCCATCCTGGCCTGGAGGTCCCTTCCAGCCCTACTTCTCTGTGATTTTCTGATTTTTGTCACTGACAGAGCAGCTAGAGGTGGGGGGAGGGTGAGGGCAGGGAGTGGAGACTACTCCCCTGCACTGGTCAGCCAAACAGGGATGGCTTGCCCACTTGGCTGTGCTTGGGAATTTTTGGCAGCCTGGGGAGGCCATGGAGCATGCTGGGAGGTTTGCAAGTGTCCACCCAAGCTGCTAGTCTCAGCCAGTGCACACAGGCTTTGAACCCCACCCCCACTGAACAGCATACATGTTCTGTTTGGTCCTGACCAAATCTAGAGCACTTTGAGTAGAGCGCTTCTGCCTCAGGCTTTTTGAATGTCAGTACTTAGCCATAGTGATTATAAAGTAATTTCCACAGATATAGGTTTTCCATGGCATTCTTTCAAAAAAAAGTACATACCAAAAACGGAGAAAAAGCAAACCAAACACATGCAGCAGTAGGAGTGGCTGGAACTAAAAGACAAAAAATAGTGAGACTGATCTTCAAAAACGTATGCCAGGCAAATAAAGAATATTGTTATATTACCTTTTTTTGGGGTTTTTTTACAACAGCGAAGCATGTAGGTTAAAGATCAAGGAGATTAAATATTATTGTATAGATTTCATGATAAATGCTTGGGTTGCACATTGGATAGGAATGGTTTCAGGAAAAAGGATACAGTATGAGCTAAACTGTGCCCCTGGGCAGGCAAACTATTCCTACTGCAGTTGTTGGGAACTGCCCATGTATGTGGAGAACTGGCCCTATTCATCCAACAGTAGTTTAGAAGAAAAGTAGGCCCTAATCAAACACTAAGCAGGCATAGGTATATATCAGATAATAGACAGCCCCTCATGGTACACAAGCAGTAATTCACTCACCGGGGTCTTATGACTGTATGTGCTTAGACTGGATAGCAGTGTGAATTCATACTTGTGTTCACTCCAGAGCCATCTGGTCCTGTTTAAAATATATACTTTTCAACTCTGACCTTTTCATCTTTCTGGTTTTAAAACATATACAAGTTCAAATGTTAACATTTTAACCTTGAGCTGTTCCCATCTGGAGACATTAGTGAAAGATTATTATTACCATCACTTTTATTGATGTTAACAAAGGGGCAATTCTCTGTTGTGGTTTGTGGGCACATTTCAAAACAAAACAGGATGGTTGTTCATTTAGAACCACACAGTCATAAGTGCAATGAATTGTGTCTTGGTTTTTGAGACATTCAGAATGAGTCACCAAGTCAGGCTAGATTTTCAGAAAGAGTGAGTACCACCAACCCGCAATGAAATCCCAGAACAGTCCACCCGGAGTCGGCAGTCATTCTCTGGAATCTGGGACGTAACAGAGAAAATGGAAGACAAGGCATCCAAGCGACATACTGTAGATGTTAATGCTAGATTATTCCTGTACAAGTACAAAGAAAGATTGTGCCCTCCCCTAATACTTGAATGAATAAGTCAGATTTCAGTCTTCACCCTGCCCAAGAACCCAAGAAACAGAGTATAAAGCACTAACAGTAGCCAAGAAACCTATAGCAAATGAGGAAACATGGTACAAATGTGAGCCTGTTTAATTAGTGAAGGACAAATGCATGTTCCAGCTCCATAAAGAAAATTGTTCATTTCTCTAGTGCCCAAGACTGCTGCTGTGAGAGCTATCCATAGGACTTTGGGCTAAGTCTGTAAAATCTTCACCCCAACCAAATGTGCCTGGTTTCTCTCCATCGAGACCATACTCCTAAGGTACACGGCCAGTCTGGGCCACACCCAAACTCACTTTATATGAAAAGAACCAAAGAATATCCACTAGACTCTTTTCCTCATGGCATTGTTTCCTGCATCGTATTAAGACACACACAAATTAAGCTATCTTTTAAACATCAGCTGTTATTGTATGGTTGGTTTAAAAAGGGCTGATTGACTCAATACGTGACACAGGCCCATTTCTGATGACCACACCATTTTGTATAGAACGCAAGCCCTCATTTTAAAAAAAAAATGTAAATTCATTATCCTATTAATAGTGCATAATTTTTTTCTGAACTCATCTCAGATAGCAGTACTGACAATTTGAAGTGTTCATCTCTGAAGGACAGAGCCTTGATTTTCTGAAGTTGGGATGGCAACTACTGCTTATTATAGCAGCAGTGCCCAGGCACTCTGGGACTGCAGCTGGTAATTTGGTATGGTTGGTGAGGTGTGAGTATCGTATCTCATCTTATTCCTCAAATGTGACTGAGGGGTCTGAGTATTTATATCAAGTTCAAATCAGTTTTTATTTCTTCCTAAGCTGGTTTACTCATCCATAGTAATTATAGCAGCTAGCTTTAGGAAAAATACTGAATTGTTAAAGCTGTATTTTACCTTTGTAGAGCAGATTTTAAACATTGCTTGCACCAAGAATACTATGGTAATTGACTCTCTCCCTTGCATATTTTTATACATTTGGAACTGCTAAAAAGGATTTACTCATATTGCTTCAGGCTGCTAGCCACTCGCCTACAGGTGGGTGGTGTTTGTTTAATCATTGGAATAGTTTTTTACTTGACTTTCTGTTTTTCTTGTTTCCCAGGTGATTGATTCTGGTGTTTTGAGAACTGTCTACTGCATCCTGAACATTTTGCATGCACCAATGACTGGGAACTTATTAAGTCTGAGCCAAAGGCTGTGGGATAGTGTGCACACGAATAACCTTCCTTCATCATTTTGTGCTGTGGTGGTCATAGCCTGTGCAAACTGTTTAATAATCTGGAGCAGAAGAATAAATTTAAGTAACTGATCAACCCTTTTTTCCCCTAACAACCTTCTGTGCTGTCATCATCCTCAGGAAATTCATTCGGTGCTAGAAGTGAATCACATAAAAAGAGAGTGTTAAAATCATATTGCCAGATGCTGTCCTGTTAAGAAAGGTATCTGATGATAGCAGCAATATAAGAAAGTATAAAAAAGGCCACACAGGAGGAATATGTATATGAGACCTACAGCTCTGGGCTAGTAATGAAATACAATGAAATGCGCCAGAAGACATTTGAGTATCCTGTGCAGTAAGGAAGTAATAAATTTTCTGTATGTTTTAAATCAGAGATCACGGTTGATATGTGAAAGTATGTATGTAGGTGTATATGGCTACATCTACACAAGACACTGACTGCGCAGTAGCTCGTTACTACTGCACAGTAGTGTCACATGGCACAAAGCGTGATGCAATGCAACTGTGCAGTTGTAACAACTTACTTTGCAGTCAGTGTCACCAAAAAACCGTTCAGGGATGCTACTGTGTAGTAATGCTGGTTACTGCAGTTATTTATACTTGTGCATACAAGTACTAACTGACTGCATTAACAACTGCACAGTTAGCGTTTCATGTAGACATGGCCTATGAATATGTGATTTTATATAGGCCATGTTTTCAACCTTAAAGAGTCCCTTATTTAGGCTGCTAAATGAGGACACTTACAATAAAAACTGACACAAATACTAGAAGTGAGTTTTGAACATCCAGCAGTTCTCTTAGAAGTTAAACTTCAGGTTCTGCTTTTTTCAAGTCCTCATTGTTACATGCATGCACCTGCACAAACAAATGCATACTGAATAAGCAGCAGCATGTGTCTTTCCATAACCTGTGAACACAAGTGTGAATCAAAGTGTGAAGGATTGCTGGAGGTGAACTTCATTAGATTTAAGCCTAAACAGCTGATCTGCAATGAATAAAAGCATCAAAGGGTTTGTTGTTCCTAAAGGAAACAAATCCAGTTGTCTATATACCCTGCATTATTTCTCTTTGAAGAAACACTGTATCCTGCATTTGTGGATCCAAAATGTGGACACATACAGTCAACTAATGTGAGACCACATTTACTGTAGTAAATAATCTTGTAATTAGCATTCATTTATTATTTCCATTGCAGGAACACCCTAAAAGCTGAAGTCATGCAGGAGGACCTCTCTGTGCCCAGCTCTGTCAAAACACAGAATAAAATAGCAGTTTCTGTCCCACTTTTTTTCTCTTTGCTTCTTGCCAAGGGCAGGAATTGGTTAGGTGATTGCCTTGATAACACTAGCTGGAGAAGGGAAGTGGGAGCTAGACATCTATTTAACAATTTATAGAGGAAAACAGAGGAGAGGGCACTGGCTTTGTCTATGTAGAAGCTATAAGGAAAGTTTGTTTTTAGGAGAGGCTAAAGAGAGAGGTGGCCATGATGAAAGGTTCCAGTGGAGAAAGAACTGCTCTTTCCCATTCTCAAACTGCTGTCGTGCCAAACCTCAGCAAGCATCAAGGTTAGCTCAGGTGTGAAACCCACCAGCTTTCCATTCTTGTACTAAGAAAAGAAAACGTCAAAATGTCATTGTAGACACTTCTAAGTTATTGAAACAGAGAGAAGGAATCTGTCTGAAGCTTTTATGCCTTGGAGCAAATTCCACAGATCATTTCACCTCTTTTATATCTGGAGTGCTGGAGGGGGCTGAGCTGGGTCTCTGGCTGGATCCAGAGAAAGATGAGGAAACAGTGGGCATGTTTACATGTGGATTAATGTACTTTTCCTAATGTGCGCTAGATTTAGTACCTCCAATATGAGGTACTAAATCAATGCACATTAGGCTGTGCTAATGTGCAGTAGTGCAAGCACATGCTTTTTAGGTGATGCGTACTGTGCACTGTCCTATTCTAATGTGCATTAGTGTATTACCACGTTTTTTACTTGCTGCTTTAATGTGCAGTACAATAGGCTACTGCACATTAAAGTGCACATATAAATGCGCCCAGTGTCTCTCACTGAAGTTATGCTTACAGTTCTCACCTGGGCTATTTTGAAGCTAGTAGGAATAACCTTTTCCCTCTTTTTCAGGAGCATGGAAGATGCTACACAAAGTATCTATGTTAGTAAGATGATGTCCTATACCCATCCTTTGTGGAGTTCGCAAGGGTTGCAAAGATTTGGGCATTTTGGTAGTAACACTGTCTTCAAAAAGATCTATTTCTGGTTGCCCACTGTGTGACTTGGGGCACTGACAGATGTGCCCCCCCCCCCAGGCCCAGCACTTTACCAGAAGAGGAACTGCATCAGGTTGACCCAGCTTGCCCAGTATCTGTATAGCTCACGTGCTTCAGCAAGGCTTTGTGGCACTTCAATAGCTGATTTGTCTTGGATTCAAGTAAATACGGTATTTCCTAGGTGGAGAACTTCTTTGCTAACTCTTAGCTCCTGGGAGATGTAAGGCTTGAGTAGAATGAATAATTTGCGGCACATCATTTATTTGATAAATGTATGCTGTTGCTTTTTTCCTTCATGGTTTCTTGAATTTATTCATTATTCAAATATATTCTACAAAAAAACAGCCACAAACTCTTGTTTTGTTAGACTTTGCTATCACATGCTGACTGTGGGACAGCTGATGCATCTCTCTAGAGGCTTGTCTGACCATGCTGAGCTCAAGGACATTTATGTGGAGAAGGTGTTCTGCTATGGCTCTCGTTTTCTGGGATATTCCCCATAAGAAGTCTGCTCTTGTGCTGGGATATTCCCCATAAAAAGTCTGTCTCTCTTTCTCAGCCAGAGCAGCTGGACTTTACTGTTGTATTCATTAGGTTTCATAATACCCTACAGAAGTTATACTTGAGCCACACTCAGTGACTATCACCTGGT
Organism: Crocodylus siamensis; assembly: GCF_052110815.1. Taxonomy (NCBI): domain Eukaryota; kingdom Metazoa; phylum Chordata; order Crocodylia; family Crocodylidae; genus Crocodylus; species Crocodylus siamensis. The sequence continues at coordinate 170,698,595 of NC_143399.1, forward strand.
ACAAAGCAAAAAAAAATCAAATAGTTCTGGAAAATTCCACAGTTAAGAGATGCCTTTTATCCGAGATGGAGTAGTGCAATAAAATTCACCATACTTGAAATTTCCATGTTTGAACTCAAACTGGCTTTAGTGATCAGTTTGATAATTTATGGTGATGCTACCACATCGTAAATTTATGAAAAAAAACTTGCATGTATTGTACAGGGGAACTATAGGATTTTTTCCTTTTTATCAGTTCTGTAATAAATGAATGTGTGATTCTAACATCATCACTCTCTATAAGAACAAGGGAGACAAGGGTGACTGCAACAACTATAGGAGATGAAGAGTGGAGGGAAGCAAAGTTGTGTTCTGGTGACCACACTTCTTCAGGATCTTTTTGTCTGTGCTGCTGCACTACACTTTTGATGACTTGGAGGAAGGCATGTATCTTCCCACAAGATCAGATGGCAAACTTTACAATCTATCATGTCTAAAGGCCAAGACAAAAGTTAGGCACATGCTTATTAGGGAGCTCCTTTTTGATGACCATACTGCACTCACTGCCCATGAAGAAGACCAATTCAAATACTCATGAATCACCTCTCCCATGTTTGCAGGATGTTTGCCCTAACCATCAACATCAAGAAGACTGTGGTCCTAGAACAGGGTGTTTTCCAGTCACCATCTATCAGCCTTGACAACACACCACTTGAGGCACTGAGCAAGTTCTACTACCTTGGATTCACAGTGAGTGATAATCTATCACTAAAGAGCTAAATGAGCACATTGGAAAAGCAGCTACCACTTCCAGTAAGCTATCCAAATGAGCCCGGAACAATACAAAATTCACAATCAAAACTAAGCTGCTTGTGTACACAGTCTCCATCCTCAGTGTCCTTATGTATAGCAGTGAGACATGTTCAACATATGCATAGCAAGAAAAGAAGCTGAACGGCTTCCACCTACATTGTTTATGATGCATACTTGACATCAAGTGGCAAGACAAAATCATCGACACAGAGGTCATCATCAAACCCAACCTGCCAACCATCACTGCTGTGCAAATAGTGGATTTGGCTATCTTTACAGGACAGAAGATGGATGCATACTGAAGGACATCCTGTATGGGCAAATTGCATATGGGGAGAGAAGAGTAGGGCACCCAAAATTTCACTTCTAAGATGTCTGCAAGCAGGGTATGAAGGCTTTTGGAATTGATCCAAACCTTTGGGAGGCCTTAGCAGGAGACAGGAAAAAGTGGTGCTCCCTTCTCAATAATGGAGTTTAAAACCATGACAAGAAATGGTCACCTGAATTACAACAGAAATGTGACTGAAGAAAACAGCCTATCAATACAGTAGCCCCTAACTCCATGTACACCTGTGACCACTGTGGCAGGACCTGCAAGTCTAACATCGGTCTTTACAGCCACAAGAGAAAAATGTATCACGAGTCAGTAGAATAGGTGCAAAATCCACCATCACTCACTGATGAACAAATGCCATATGTAAATAAATAGCTTCTCTCACTAGGTAATTTGACCATAATCAAACCAGGTCCTCCTCTGCTGAAACTGAAAGCTCCTATGCAGCAGAGAAGAATTAAAGCTCAAATTCAACTTGGCACATCACTTGTTTTATCACTCCAGACGACACCATGGGGCACTTTTACACATGCTCCGGGGCTGGAGAGGGTGGCGCTTTAATTAGAGTGACTCTGATAGCTTCTCTAATTAAAGTGGCACTATGACTCCTGTATCAGTGTCTCTGTGTTTCAAAATGGTGGCAGGGGTGCCTGAACTAAAGCTTGTTTGCCAAGCTGCTCCAAGTTAATTGAGTCTGCTCCAACGTGTTAGAATTCTAGCATGTCGAAGCAGCCTCAGCGCTTGTGTATAGGATCCCACGATGTTCAGCAGTGCTCACCGTGGGCTGGAACTGAGAAGCACTGTGTAGTTACTACTAGTCATTAGTTTTGTACAAGGTACAATTGTAGAATTACCTGACTGTACTCCAGGATCAGATCCATAACCACAAGAAACTTTGGAAGGGCCAGACAAGTGCCAAAAAAAGAGCAGTGTCTCTGGCTAAAATTAGCTGTCAGTCTGAATGGAAAACTCCAGTATTATATCAACAACTCCCTCTATTATCCACAACTACAAAAGAGATTATGAAAAATACAGATAAAAATAAATTCCTTGAGGCATCTTGGTTACAGGGTTCATCAATATGATTCTCCTACACTGGAAATATTCATCCCAGCTACATGTTGATCATAGAGTACATTCCATCTTCTTGACTTCTATGTTGAAAGAATGAAAGAAATGCATCAACATATAACAGAGGAAAAATTATATCTTAGCACACAGTATTAGCTCTTATCTTTTAGGAGAGGAATCAAATTTCAGCTTTGGTAGCCTGTATTAGGAATTATTACAAAAGTTAACAGCTGATCTGCATATTACCTCACTCTATGGTGTCTCTGCACCATGGCCCCTACACTCTTTAACATACTTTGCTCCTGTTTACACATGGTAAACTTACCAGTGAGGTGGGTATTGCCTCAGTGTTGCCCTACAACCACTCTTGAAACCTTTGAGTGCTTGTACATGCTACAGGGATTTAATTCATTTTAGTTCTCCCTAAATTGAAATGGTGGATTTTTAAAAACTCATTGTTTCCATTTCAATTTAGGGAAAATTAAACTGAACTAAACCCCAGTAGTAGGTACACAAGAATGGGGGCCTGATCCTTAGAGCTTACCTGCCTCTGCAGGGGTGGAGGGTGGTGGGCAAGCTGTCATGGGCTGAGCTTCTCTCTGCAGCTGCGGGGGGCCTGGTATTTTCCTTTGCGGTAGTGGCAGTGCCCCCCAGGCAGCACCCACCCACTGGCACTCAGCCTGGGTGGTCCCAGGGGAACTGCTGCCACTGCAGAAGGAAGCAGCGCTCCCCCCCGCCTCCCCCCACCCAAAGCTGTGGAGGGAAGCACCAGCCTCCTGTACAGCTCAGATGGAAATCCAGGCTCCAGGACAGAGAAAGAAAAAAGATCAGGCTCCTTGACCCTTCATTTTTTTTAGTCAAGTCTTCCTGCACAGGCTGCCACCAGGTCACACAGCCTCTGAGCTGTGCGGGGCCTGATGCTTCCCTCCGTGGCTGTGGCACTCCCCAGGTCCGCCTGGGCCAGGTGTCTGTGGGCAGGTGCTGCCTGGGGGGCCCTGCCACCATGGAGAAAGGCAGGGGGGTCCCCTGCTGCTCAGGGGCTGTATGACCCGCTGGCAGCTCTTCCCCCCTCCCCGCCACAGGAGAGAGAGAGGTAAGCTCCAGCACCCCTGCACGATCCCCATCACCTTTCTGCTGCCTGGGACCACCCAGAAACATCTAGCTTGCCCCTGGAGCAGAGCAACAAGGTGGCAGGAGGGTGGCTGGGGGTGCTAGTGGTGGGAGAAGGCAGTGGAGACAGTGCAGAGGGTACTGGAAGCCCACCAAGCCTGAGCTTGTCAGCATGTCAAGCATGTCAGCTTCCTGTGCCCTGTGCACTGTTGAACTTTGTTAGGTAGCAAACTAAAACACCTCAGGAGTGTTTTATCTTGCTATGTTACAAAGTCATTTAAAGCAGAATACGCCATTGAGTGGGGAAACAGCAACACCATTAAAGTGGTGCAAAAGGGCATTTAAGCCACTTGAAAGGCCAATTTTGTGGCATGTACAAAGGCCACTTGTGTCTGGACTACTTGAAATTAGCTCAAGAGCTTTACTATTGCATTTCCATGTTTGTCACCCTGTGTGTTTGTTGTAATGTCTGCAGAGAAGCCAATCAATCATCTTGTACGGCATATAATCCAATGATGTCATGGACTGAGGTGATTCCATGATTTACTTTAGCATTACAGCGTTACAAGTTATAACAATACGTAAGCCTGCAGCCAGGTAATGTTGGCAGTGAAAAAAAAAGGGGGCCAGATTCACTTACGTGGAGGTTCCTAGTGAAAAAAAATCTCATCCTCCACCAACTTGAGCCTTCATCAAGAAATCTGGGAAACTAATTATGTTGCCTGAGTGCCCTTAATGAGTACACCTCCAAAGCAATCAGATGAAAGGTTTAAAACAAAGAGAACTTTATTAGAGGCATGAAAGGGGGAAACAGACAAACCTGGGAAATCTAGCAATTGAGTAAAGATTGCCACCCCAGGGTGTTTTGGCAGTGGTTTCAACCCAGACCTTTTCATTACTGAGTAGCTAATGAGCTAGTTAACCATTATCCCATTTACTTCCCCCCCTAACTCATGTGTTGTTGTCCAAGGCTTGTAGATAGGCCGGCCCATCTCTCTCTGCTAAGAAATGTGCTCCTTTAGGGGCTCTACCCCTTGTCCCAGCTAAGTGAGGGCAGCTTCGGTCCTGGGACCCTCTTCTGTGTTCCTTAGCTCAGTCTGCTGCTCCCTTGTGTTTCAGCCCAGGCAGTTTCAGTTTTTCACCCCTGCTTGCTCCCGCAAAGCTGCTTGTGTTCTCCCTCAGTCTTCAAAAAAGAAACTGGTATACTAGACCCCAGCAGAGTCCTTAGCACAACAGAGAGAATTTTGGAAGAAACTGCATTTTCCACCTTAAATGTTTTGTTCAGGTCTCCTTTATCCCAGCATTCCAGACAGAGGTCTAGGTCACCCTAACCTATAGGCACAACTGATGTCAGTCTCTTGTGGAACAGAGCTATTTTATTATGCTAAACTAAAAAATTAACTGCATATAACAAACAGAAGAAAAAAGTCCCTACTGGTATATAACCAAAGTGTAAGTGAGGCTGGATCCATTCACATTCTTGCTCCATGTTCATTGCTAGTACAGCGCTCTCTCCCAAATGAGGCCCCTGTCCATCTGCAGTTCTTAAGCAGCTCTTGCCCACCCTGTTGTTGCAAAAAATTGCGGTCCGTTTCTTGGAGGCCACTAAAATCACAGATTTTAAAATACATCAGATGGCACAAAAGGTGTATTTGCAAATAGGGTCAGAGCAGAGTCAAAGACTCAGATTACTCTGAATCCACCAAGGAATTCTTGCAGGCTGTATTTATCTTTTTCCTCCTGGGCACGTGTGTAGAAACAGGAACTCTTACAGCTCATTTCCGTTTCATACAAACATGCATGTGGTTACATCACTACATCCATCGCATGTACATTATAATTAACTCCTTAAGTATGCAGGGCGGAGAGGTAAATATGCATCAGCTAATTGAGCATGCTCAGAAAGTTCTATAGGTCACCAAGAGTTTACCCCCCACCCTTTCAAGGACACACTCAGTTGAATTCCATCTTCTGTAATCTGCATGAGAAAGGCTAGGAGAAGCTGGGGGAGACTCTGTGATTTAGTATAAGAAGAGCTGTGGCAAGGCTGGGCAAGGAGAAAAGTCCTTGGCAGTGTTTCTTTCTTATCAGGCGCAAGATGCAAGCTGTGCATTTCTAACAATACTCCATTTCTAACAATATTCCATTTCTAACACTGTTGACAAGCAGTTGTCAGGAATGGGTTTTCTTCTCTTTTAGGTCTTCAAGCCATTAGGCATTGCACATAATTTAAAACAGCAAGAATCACTTATTTTCATGTTCTCATGAAAATTCCCTTTTCCTGTATTCCCATTTCCCTTCATTCTTACACATTCCTGTGTAGCATCATTTAAAAAATGGACCCACCTGAAAGAATGGAAAGGGCTTCCCGGCAGAGAGACAGCGTTTGTCCCAGCGGGGAGCCTGTAGGCTCTGAGGGCAAGTGAAGCTCTTTTGGAAGTAGCCCTGTTGGAAGTGGGAGGGGTGATGTAACCCCAGCAAAGCCTTGAAAGAGAGCCCTTAGCAAAAGCCCGGGAAGGGCTCAGGGCTGGGATTGGCTGAGAGGCTTGGGTAAAAGGGCGGAGCAATTTCCCCAAAGGAGGAAACAAGAGAGACTGAGAGAGTGGGGTGGAGGGACAAGCTGGAGACCGGAGACAGTCTCAACACAGCGGTTCCTCGGAGAGCCCCTAGGGGGGCCCTGAGGAGCAGCAGAAAAGGCTGCCATAGGAGAGATACAGTATCCAGTTCCTCTCTCCAGCCCGGGAACCTGCGGAGGCAGGATCAGAGAGGGGTTGATTGTGTGGAGACTCCAAGCCAGGAAAGACATGCCTGCAGCCTGGTGACTGGCTGGGTGAGCACAGCAGAGCTGGGGGGGGGGGGATAGGACTGCCAGAGTCTGTCCTGTTTTCCCTGAAGGGGTGACAGGCTCCAGGGGCAGGCAAAGCCCAGGGTGGGGCTGCGTTTGCCAGGCTGTGAGGCTGTGCTGGACAGGAGAGTTGCTATAGCCTGCAGCTCAGACGCTGCTCCCTGCTGAACCGGGGAAGGGGGTCAAAAGCAGGGGAAGGCTGTCTTTGCAGAGACTGCAGAGGAGGAGCTGCTGTCTGATGCCCGGAGACCCTTGCCGCCGGAGACCTCAGGAGCACGGAGATGCACATCAGCACCAGGGAGCATCCACAGACCACGTGCAGGGACATAGACAGTTCCGCTCCCTGAGACACCCTGCGAGGGGCAGTGCACATGGGATCCCCAGTACACCGTGTGCAAGTGAGAGACTGTGTAAATAAGTTCTTGAGGGTTTATTAGTTGGTATATCAATGTGTTTATTTAATGGTTATTTGTTATGTTGTAAATAATTAAATCTTGTAAATATTTTGAGACTTGCCTGCGAGGGTGCTTGATTGTAAGGGGAGGCTTTCCACTTGGGGGCGCTGTAGCAGCTTCCCAGGGGGCTGGGCAGGGCTACTGGGTACCCCAGGATCCCACTATTCAGGTGAGGGCGCATGTTGTGATCGTGCCCAGAGTTGCACCTGATTTTCTTTATTCCCTTTCATTTCCCCCACTTGTTTCCCCACTCCTAATTTACTATCTTGGTTATTTCTTTTTTCATTTTTCTTTCTCTGCCTCAAGCCCATGTTCAGTTTTGCTCCTCTGTACCATCTAGTCCCTTCATCTCTATCTGTTAACATGCTCAGAGTGGAAAAAAACCCCACTCCTTTGTCTTCCTCACTACATTGCTCCCATGTCAGGGGAGAGGGAGGAGGAATGACTCAGATTTTCAGTAGCACTTGGGAACTACATGGCAAATAAACACCAGCAAGTGGCCCTGAGACTTCTCCAGAACTGCCATTTCTAGAAAAAATTCAGCAGTGAGGCAATAGTGATGAAAATGCCACAGAGAGGGTGAAATTCCCATGGCATCAGTGCGAGCTTTGCCATTGACTTCAGGGTTGGAATTCATTCCAACAGCCTAATTTTCTAGCTATTTCAACGTGGGTTGTGGACAGCTTGGTGTAAACTTACGGCATGAATTCTTTATCCCAGAAGGCCTCATACAGGTCTCACAATCACTCTATTGTCTCCTTACAGAAGGGTGGGATTCCAGCTATGAGAGGGAAGGGTTCTAGAGGGTGTCCCCAAATGTGAAAAGTTAAGAATCATTGAGTCAGTCACTTGCAGGTTTTCTGATTTGAAACCAGAGGCAGAAATAGCCTAATATTCAGTGAGTGCAAAAATGACAAAATAGTTTAATGTCTCCTTCTCCAGTTTAGGGGTCTACATGAAGCAAGCTTGGTCAGACCACAGAGTTGAGGCCAAAGGGCATATTTGTCAGGACCAAGTGCAAATGAGTCTAAATAGCATCCTTTGGGGGGAAAAGGGTGGGATTGTGGAAATATGTTTCTTACACAGATTGAATCTGTACTCCATATTTCACCTGAGAAATAGGAGCTCCATCCTGGTAGAAGACATTTCTGTATGAATTCTATTCTTAATGACCAGGAGTGGAGACATAAAAAGAACCATTCAGTGCCTCTGGTTACAGAGATAAGTAAAAGAGTCATTGGCATTAACTCTGTAGTAATAGCAGCAATAAGTACTGGGCCTGATTTTAAATCTCTTGATAGCCGATACTGGGATGCCAGAATATTTATCAAGCCATTAGGAGAGGCTGTGCCTAGCTGATAAGATGACTACAACTGATGAAGTCTACCTGAAGACTCTGATGATGCTGGGACAGATTTGCAGCCATCAACCAGAGATAGCAGCAAGGGCTGCCCTTAAGAGCAGCATGTACTGTTCATCAGCAAAAATTATACAATCTACTGCCTGGGGCAAGTTTGTCGAATCTTTAATAAACCGAGTTGGTGAACATCCTGATATACAAGCTCCTCACTGATTGGGAGCCATACATGACCAGTCTGCCAAGCAACAATTTCTCTGAGCTGGAGGCAGATGGGAGGGAGTAGGAGAGAACTGGAGGAGGAATCAGTTCCAAGAGTGATTAATCCATGGTCCTCTTTTTAGACTTAGACCATATCGAACTGTGCCAGACTTGTGATGGTTCTGTGCTTGGGAGATGAAATCACCCAATTTATATCACTTAGAGCTTCTTAGTGTCATCAAATCAAAAGAATGTTCAGTCATTTTGATTAGAACTAGAGTGGGAACAGATTTTGCTATAATCAGCTGTAAGCAACATGAAGGATTTTCTCTCTCCCTTTCTCATTTATAGTTTGCACCTGTATTGTATCACAGATAAGATCAGGTACTAGTGCTTTATTTTAAGTCAAGAAGATTGAGTGTCTTTCTCTATTTAACCTTTTGTCAGTCATGAACAGATTATAAAATCTGCTTTGTCTGGATTGCTTATCAGTTTTAGAGTTAAAAAGCTAAACTAAACTTAGTGCACCAAAACCGTGCTTGTTAATCTTTTTTTTTTTTTCTTTTTTTTTTTTTTTTCCCCATAACTAAAACTGACTAAATCATGGAAACTATTTTATGGTAGAAACAGAATCAGCCATAGCCAGTTCAACATGCAATTTTTTTATGTGTGTGTGCATCTGAAGATAAACCGAGAATAGGTTATGCATAGCTGAATAGGAGTAGAATTGCTCTCCTTAATTTAGAAAATATCACAAAGAAGTATAAATATTTTCTTGGAATTTTTATCTCACACTAATTCCCTGAGAGAGAGAGCCTGGGATCCAATAAAGGGAAAGAAGTCACAGACAAACTGAAGAAATTAAGCCGTTTTTATTGCCCATGGTGAATACAGTGCAAAGCACACCATTAACAGAAGAATTAAATAGATTTTGAACCTCTTATATATTTAATAACCTATATTACCATGATAACATGGATATTTTAAATATACGCTTATACTGATAGGGTCTTTTGACACTCTCAAACATGCAATATTTTACACATAATTAGGTATCTTTCCTATATTTTAGGGTCTGTTTTCACAATAGTGCAATTTCCTTTGAGCTAAGCGAGGACTGAACAAAAGAATGAGACCTGATAAGGGATGTCCCTTGTGACAGGAAGCCAGAGGTTTAAGGAGAGATTGTAGTGGACTGAACTTGCTGCATCGAACTGCAGGAGAAAGCAGGCTTGGAAACCTGTGTGGGTGTCTAAGGAACCACCTAACTGGAAAGAACAGTGCTCAGAGGCATATAAGACCAGTGCCTGGAGCAAGGAGGGCCATCTGGGTCTACAGGCTGCAGAGGAAGGAGCTGCTGGTAGAGGGGTTATAGGAGACAGCCTGGTGGGCCACTCATGAGAGGTGAGATCTCGAAGGGATGTATGGCTTACAGGGTGACACTGACCCAGAGCAAGGGCCACTTTTAGTTGGAAGTGGGTACTTGCGTTTGTGTTGCCTTTTAAGTTGGATGCCAGAGGACTGGGTTTTGAATGTAGGGGAGGATTGGAGGCCATGTACAAGGGTGTGTGGGGCACTTAGGGTTTCAAGCGCTGCAAAGGGGGAGAGAGTGTAAGATGGGGCAGGCCAGAGCCTGCATCCTGAGAGTGAGACACGGGGGGCAAGCCAGATCTGAGTAGGCCAGGGCTAGAAGCCTGCAACTAGGGCAGGGGTGGGCAAAATGGCTGATTCAGCTGGCAGCCAGACTCCATTTCCCAGCAGCCTCTGGGCGGGGGCAAGTAGGCAGCGGTGACAGCTTGGTCTTGAGTCAGGTCAGAGTCATGATCCTCTGCTTGTGCGTCCCTGCTTGGAATGTGCAGGCTACAGATTGCGGCTCTGCCCTGGCTCTGGAGACAGCTGCCCTGATTGCAAGTTCCCAGCAGCTTCCTACTCTGCTCTGCGATGTGTGCTGCCAGTGCAGTTCAGGCTAGTCTCCATGGCAACCCCAGCCTGAGCTTTCCTATGCAGGTGCGGCTGGGGTCTCCATGGAGACTGGCACAAGCCATGTGGGCAGGGACGGCTGGGAAATGGAGTCACTGGCTGACAGACTTTGCCTGTCCCTGAGCTAGAGTAATCAGGGGCTTAGGTTAGGAGGGATGAAGCCTACATAGGCTGGTGCATGAATTGAGAGTAATACCTGTAAGGCATAGGCATGGCTACGGGGAGGATGGATGCCACTATTATTACACCTAAGGTGGCTTGTCCTCTAAGGTGTGTATAGGACCAGAAGGGCTGCAGCTTAGTCAGAGAAGTGAGACTGGTGCCAACCAGGCAAATGAGGCAATATTCAGTGGATGGACTGAAGCTAATTTTGGGACTGTCTTCCTAAGTATTGTTACATAAGCAAAGGTGTGGCAAGCAAGGAAAGAGGGAGGGTATGCCATGGAGCTGGGGTAGGGCAGGAATTGCTTGGCCATCAAGTGACATCACAGCCAGCCCTGCAGCCCTCGACCTACTATACCTTTCCCATTGTAGGCAATACAGAGTACTAACCAAAGCACTATTCCTTGGGCCTAGTGTTTATCAAGCATGGATGGTTACAGTGTATGCAATGATGGATATTACTATATTTTCTCGCATATAGTCTATATAAATTTTTACAAACATGACGGATGGGTGCAGGCTATACAAGGGTGCGGGCTATGCAGAGTCTTTACAACAGTCTTCAATGAAAATTAGATTTAGGCGTGAAAAACCTGCCTTGCCAAGGTGGGTGCGGGGGCTGTGGGGCTGGCGATGGAGGAACTGGGTGAAGGACTTGTTGGGGGGAGCCCCGAGACACGGGTTGAGGTGCAGAGCAGACCCCACCCATAAGCCCCTGGCGCTGCCGCTGCATGCGATGTGCCTACCTGTCCCCGGCTGTGGGCTGATGTCATGGTGGCAGCGAGCCCTGGCGGGATTGGCTTGAGCGTGGCTGCCTCCCCCACTGCTTGCAGGTCCTCATCTTTCCCCTCCCCTGCAGCAATCAGTACTACTTTTAACCCGGCTCTGGCTCCAGCTCCAGCGGCCATGCCCAGCAGAGCCCGCGCTGCCTCCCTCCTGCCACATGCGGGAACCCCCCATCCAACTGTGTTCCTCTGCAGCCACATAGCGGGCCCCAGTGAGGGCCATCCAGCACCTGAGCTCCGACGGGGTGGCCGTGCTTGTGGCCACGTCTTGGGGGGCGGCTGCAGTCGGGCGGTGAGAGCCCAGTCCCTGCACACTGGCAGCGAGTGCCTGCTGCTGGGGCCAGCACCTCTCAGGCTTAATAGCTTTAAAATTGCCCCTGGCACTGACACTATCAGGTGCTGGGAATATATGGGTGCGGTCTATACATGGACTATTTTCTGAAAATACAGTTTTCTGTGGGTTATACATTGGTGCGGGTTATATCAGTGTGTGGGCTATACGCGAGAAAATATGGTATCTCCCACTGTCATTATTTTTTGTTTCAATTCCCACAAAGGTCAAAGAAAGAAGATATTGTTTCAAAACAAATTCCTTTTCCCCTTCACTCCCCAATACAGACTGTTAGAAGTGTGATGGCAAAGGGAGACATTTCTTTTGCAGCTCACATACATACTGACTGTAGCTGGATATAAAATATTAAACAGCACGTATACCCTAAAACATTAACACTGAAGCCACAGGTAATGAATTTTGCTGTAGGCTGTTTTTCAACTATTGTTTTCACTTCCCTCTCATAGAGTATGCTTTTCAGTAATTAAGATTCCCTGTTCAGGATTACAGCACAAATACTGTGGCCCCAAAGGTTTGGAACGTGCTTAGCTGTGCCAGTAACACAGGCCCTCAAGGCAACAAACTCTGTTGCAAACAGGAAAAAAAAAGACAGCCATATAGCTGTCTAGACTCACTGACTGCTTCGGTGAGAAAATCTTCATTCCGCATGATCTCTAAACAGAGATGCTCATTTACTTTAAGTTACTTACATTATTTCCCATACTTGCAATTAGTAATTTACATTAAACAGTCATTGGAGAAACATGCATAAACAGTCCTTGGAGCAAGGAGCAAAACTCAGACTTCCCCACAGAGCCATGCTTGCTCTTGTGCACTCTCACTCTCTCTCTGGCCCAATGAATCTTTAATTCTTTTCTCCAAAGTGAAAAGCTTCAAAAGGCAGGAAGTAAGAATGTTTCCCCAGCTATCCTAGTGCAATCTATTACCTGGTGGTTAGGGCAGTCTCCTGGTATAAGAGATGCATGGGTTTTAGTCCCTTCTGGTAGATGAGGCAATTAAACCTAGGTCTCCCACATCCTGGATATTATAAATTAAGAGGGTGATGGGTGGGCAATGAGCACAACTAGCTATGATTTTGAATGAAAGTAGCTACTACAGCTGTGTTTGTGCTGACCTGATCCTGTGCTGACCTGATCTTCCCAGCATGTTCCAGATGTGCTCTAAATATGCCTAAATATGTTTGGTGAATCATGTAGGAAAGGTGTCAGGAACTATCCCACTGTGGGTTAGAATGGCTGTTTTATTACTGGGGAAATAAATGGTAGTAAGTTCCACCTGTCTGTGTTTGAAAAAACAAATAGGACTCTACACCATATGTACTTTGCTGTAGTTATGCTAGAGATTGTGTAGGGGATTTCACAGTGATAAACTCTGATTAAAAGCCAGGTGGGAGATTTTAACACTGAGGACCCAAAAGAAGTAGCCACATCTTTAGAAAGAACTTTTGGGAGATACGTTGAACTCTTTCACAAAATCTGGTGATATGGGCCTGCAATGGGACCTGCTGAGTGGCGAGAGCTTTGGAAAAGAGGGCTTTTGTTTCAATGCCTAAATCACAGTTTTCAGGTATCCAGGTTGTAGCTGTACTGGTCTAGTGGCAAAAGCAATCAAGTTCTGATTGCTTTTAAATCACAGTTGCACTTTTTTGATAATCTGCCCTCAACTGTGGATGCTGAGCAAAGCAAAATCTGACTACACACATTTTTGAGAGCCTGACCCACATGCAAAGTTGGTCTTTGGGGCCTGCAAAGCTCCATACTCCTCACTTTCTCCTTAAAGCAAATGAGCAATAATCAGCAGGCTACATGACAGTTTACAATAACTGAGTTTTGTTTGGAGGGATTCAGATGACTGTATGTCTATTATCTTACACCGTATGAAGCCAATATTCTTTGTTTTAATGCCTGCCTAAGTAGGCAGCCTGGTGTTATGCTGTAAATTTGCCTTTTGTCTCTGTGAAAGCAGAAATAAATTTTATGCAATCAAGGAAAACAAAACGGGGATCTGCAGAAAATGTGATTAAGTATAACTGAAACAGTCTGCATTCTCCATGCCAAAGCAAAATATTAAAACTTTTTAATAATCTGATATTACATTATAATCCTCTTGTCCAGAATCCTTATAATTTATACACAGTTTAGTACTTGCAATAAAGTTAGTGTCCCAATCATTTTGTTAACTCTATAAGGCATAGTCAAAGATCATCAGACTGTCTTAAAGGCTGGAATATGTTAAATATATTGAAACATCAAGAGTTGAAGTGTTCAGCTTGTGGGAAAGTAATTCAGCATTTTAATCTGATATATCAAGTTATAAAGTAACCCTGTCTCAGGAAACAGAAATCTGATCCAGACTTTGGTAAAGTAATGGTGCTTCTCTCTGCCTGACTATGCCTGTTAAATGGTTTACTGTCTCCTGTAAAGATAATTATCACTGTAAATTTCAGGAGAGAGTTTTTTTAAAGCACACGGAAAAATCAACCACTTTTCTTCTACTAAATGACATTTAATTGCCATTTGTATCGTTGAAGATCTTTCCCTAATTTAAGAGGAACTTAGCTACCAGAAGAACACCTCCTCTTTACAGACCTTCAGTGACCTATTTCCCTTTGTACTGTTGTTATTTTACTATTATATACTATAGTGTACTATAATATTATATAATATATCACTTTTACTATACTGTTATTTTATATTGATATACTTCATGGGCATGATGGCACAGCAATGATGGTCTTCTACTGTAGATCAAAAAATATGAATGCAAAATTTGTCGAGTCAGCTGCAAATGGGTATCATTCAGGTTGGGAAGTCAAAAGCAGCCAGGCATGATACTAGCCATCTCACTCTTTTATGTGGAGTTGGCTGAAGAAATTGGTGCATCTTAACCACACTGGCCCAATGGGTCAGTTGGCCTTGGATGGGCCTCTGACTTTTTTTACTTGCAGTTGTTCCTAGCAACCTAAGTCATAGACCATGACTGAGTTCCTAGGCACTACTGCAGTATCTTAGTTGGTATACAAATATTTATAAAAAAATAAAATGGTGGTAGTATGCCAAGGTCTACCCCACTTGTTACATCAATATGAGATGCTGGTCTCAGTAGCTTGTACAGATCTTTTCCCTAAGTTTTCCTCAATGCCTTGACTACGTGAAATGTTCCAAAAAGTTGGTGCGGTGATCATTAAGTTTAAGAGTTAACACCACAATCAAATGCCCTGTATCTTTTTCAGCTTATATTTTACTACTGATGTTCTAAATTATGGGGTGACACTGTGTTTGGAAGATTAATAGAACCAAGTTTCATAAAGGTCACATTGTCTTTTGTACTACAGGAGTTTAACCTTTTGTGCTGCAATTATCACATGGAAAGCCTAATTCTAAACTCCATCCACATGTGAAAGGTATTAGTACACACATTTTTCACTGATAAACTGAAAAACATAGGTCTGATGTTAAGGATAGGCAATGAAAATGTTTAGAGACCTGGAAAGACTTCTGGATGAGGAAAAAATGAAAAGTTTGGGACTGATTATTTTGAACAATAGACAAATAATAATGAATGGTATGGAAAAGGAGAATTGGTTGTTCCTACTCAGAATGCAAGGACAAAAGAACTATCAATATATTACAAGAGCAAGGTATTTCGAGCAGATACAAGAAATGTTTTACTCATTGCAGATAGTTATCTCATTGCCTGGTTTCTTCTCTTCCCCATGGTCACAGCTCTTCACATTCTCACAGCAGTGCATCAACATAGATGTCTCTATTGTGGTGTCTCCTGGGACTCCTAATGCTTTTTCTGAGGTGCTTGTATCAGTCAGTTGCTGCTCAATGCCTTCTCTCTTTTTCCTTTTCCACCTGGGATTTGTCTCTTTGTTGTCTTTTTGGACATGGCTGTCTAATTTATGGAAGTCAGCAGGTAAGCAAGTCCCTGCCTTTCAGTTCTCCAGCCTAGGGAAAGCTAGCAGACAAATCCTTTTGCTGGTATCTGCCCCAGCACCACCAAATCACCAGCTCTTCAACATGGTGGGATCAGCAGACCAACCCTACTGACCCTGTCACAGCTTGGTCTTCAGACTCCTGGTCATGGCTGGCTGGATTAGTAAGGTGAACAGATGCACTCTGCTGTTCTCTCTGCTCCCTACGAAAGCCAAGTCAGTTCCCACCAGGACCCAACCCCACTCCCCAACCCCCCACAATAATTACCTTCCCTTGTTTCTTTTATTTATTAACCTTAGTTGCAACCCTACCTTCCTAACTAGATCCAGAGGGTTCCACCTCTATTACAGGGGAACAGGACCCATTTTACTAAAGGAGCTAGTGAGCCTGTGACCCTCTGCTATAATTAATGTGTTGAATTCATTGCCAGAAGACATCACTGTGGCCAAGAGTTTAGTGTCATTCCAGAAATCAACTACAACCTAATTTTTCAAAAATCACTCGTGTTCAGTGACTGCAATCCCTGAGTGTTCAACTTGAGAATCATTAAAGCTTCAGAGTATATATTTAAACAGTGATATTTCCAGAAGTTCTGAGGACCCATTTTTTGTGAATCAAGTGCTTGAAAGGGGCTCTGATCAGGCACTTCAAATAACTACATGATTAAGAAAATAGAGAACTAGATATTTATCCGATATGAAAAAATCCAAAGTTAAGATCAACCTTTTCTTAGCAATGAATATAAACCATCATTAGGCTAGTGACAAATTAAAAGAGGTTAGGATTAAACATTTTCAATGTGCAGCTTTAAATTGGAGTGAATACTGATGAGAAAACTATTTGTTTTGCTTTAGGTATCCCATACCATGGTTTCTATAGGAAACAATGACTGGTTAAATAGTTAACATGAAATTGATAGCATATTAGCAGATGATGTACTGTGCCATATTCTCTTCCATGAATTCTCCATATTGCTTCATCTCCGAGATCTCATAACACACGGCATTCTGTCTGCAGCTTGTTTTACGGTATTTCATTGTCTTAAAATTGCTGTCCGATGCTTGGCTTTGGTTATGGATATTTTTATTGCTCCCTATCATATACGTACAGTCTGTAGCTCTGTAAATATATGACATTGAGGATGAAAGGTCTATGACCAAACCTTACTGAACAAAGGGCTTAACACATTTTTGCATTATAGAATATCCCACAGAAACCAGGTGTTTATAGCAAAAAAACATATGGCAAGAGGATGTGGATACATTGTTTTTCAATCCCCTTTAAGAGTCATGATAGTATGGGCCAAATTCTGTTTAAATATATACTCTGAAGTCCTTTCCTAGGATTTAAAAAGAATGCCAAATATCTCTGTTTTCATTATTACAAATAATTTAAACATTTATTGATTTCCAGTGATTTGCAAAGTACAGTGATAGAACATACGTGAAGAATTACTCAATGATTGTCTTGCTTGCAGAAAGAAAGACAATGGCCAGATAACATCAATCTTCCTCAGTCCTTTTCACAAATATTTTATCAGCACAGTCTGAAGACATACATCTTGTCGAGATATATGGGCTGTTTATTGCATCATTTCCTATATTACAGGTTGTCTTGTTGGTGTATGACAGCTGTCTTCTGTGCTTATGTAGTTAGACTTGACCAGGTGTGTTAGAGATCAGGGCTAAGTACAGACAGTCAAAAAGCCCAAGGCTGAATTGATTTCATCTTTGGTTAGTTAGGCCACCCACCCTGTGAAGAAGGGGGAGGGTGTGGGGGAGGTGTAAAGCATCCTGGGATGCTGGGAGACTGTGAGTTAACTTGAAACTGGAAGGATCTAGGACAGAAGTTCAATAAATCAGTTTAACCTAAATCACTTATAACCTAAATACTACATCCACCCAGGTTTATCTTAAACTGGTTTCGGCCATCTTGAAAGCAGTTTATGTGCACTGAATTTCTCTTGTGTTACGGATGTGAACCAGTTTCTGATCACTTATACTGGTTTATGTGTAATTTCTGTCCCTAGCCAATTGGTCCTGTTGGGTAGTTTAGAATGTCTGTTATGAAGTCTCTGTTTTAATTGAAAGTCTTTGGTCATATGATATGAATAAGATCAGGACATACAATGGATTATAATCCCACACCTGATGAAGGCTGAGCCACTATTTCAGCCTCTGGGTGATTTAACTCCTTCAGGCCCTTAGATATTATACTGTGCAAAAGGGCTATTTACGTATTCTGCTGAAACAAGTTATGATTAGCCAAGAGCAATTCCATATTCTGACTGATAAATAATGGAATGGTTCCTGTGCCACAGGTACAAAGATTTGGGCTTGGAAGACAATAATGAAAAACCACTAATTTTGACTTTGGTGATAAAATTTACCATTGAGAATTCCTTTGAAATAGATTTCCTGGATGTGGGACACAGAGCACTATAAGAGAGGTGGGAAGGGGTGCAGTATGCATTTCTAACTTTCCCTGGATATCTCAGCTCTAGCATCAGAACACAAAAAACAAGGGATTATAACTGAAAATGAAGCTTATTGGTAGCTGCCCTAGGGGCATAAAATCAGGCCAAGAAAATCCAGCTTCATCACTGCCAGTCATTGCAGTCCCTATCTTGTTTAGGGAGGCTGGCACCACTGTCAGCACAAGTCTGAAGCATTGCTTGTGCTTAGAGACTACAAGAACTGTGATTCAAACTTGTTCATGAAGCCTCTCTCCATTATTGGGCAGTCACAACCTACAGCAGGGGTGTCAAAACTCACTGCAAGCACCAGACCAGATCCAGACTGGGGCTTCTCCCAGTCTGGATCTATGAGGCCAGTGGCAGGTCCAGCAGGGGCTGTGGTAGGTAGGGTTCTGGGGCTGGAGGTAGCAGGGCCAGGCAGCTGCAGGGTGAATGGGGCTGTGTCATGAAGCCCTCATACCCCTTTTCCACCAATGGCCCTGTTCAGCAGGGATAAGAGGCCCCAAATTCTGTGGCAGGCCCTCCCCCCAGCTTCCACTAGACTGCTAGTGGAAACTGCCCAGCGGGCTGGATGGAGTGGTATTCTAGCCCACAGATAGTGTGTTTGATATACTTGATTTAGACCAGAGATGGGCAAAATGGCACATCTGGCCAGCAGCTGAACCATTTCCCAGCAGCCCCTGCCTGTGTTGCTGCAGCTGGTTTCCATGGAGACCCCAGGAGCAGTGAGGCCATGACAGGGTGGGGCCAGGGCTTCCATGGAGACTGGCCCAAGCAAGCAGTGCTGGCAGAGAACGTGGCTGAGCGGGGAGCTGTGCCACGGCCAGGGCCAGGGTTTTGCAGTAGTTGCAGCATGGTCTGGAGTCAGGGCAGAGCCGTGATCTGCTGCCCGCACACCCCTGCCTAGGTGTGGATCACAGATCTGCCCTGGCTCTGGCTCGCACTGTCACTGCCTCAAGATCCCAGCCCCAGCCCTGGCCCCAGCCCCAAAGCAGCTCTGCACCAAGCTGCACACCCTCCTAGTGCTGCCTGGACTGGTCTCCATGGAAACCCAGGCACCATGCTGTCATGGCCTTGCTGCTCCTGGAAACTGTTCACAGTGATGTGGGCAGGTGCTGCTGGGAAATGGAGTCTGTTGCAAGCCTGATCTGGCCCATGGGCTGGACTTTGCAAGCCTCTGATCTAGACCATACTCCATGGGATGGCCATTATTTTGCATCAAAATCTGGCCTTTCTAATTACCTAAAAATAATCAGGACCTATCTGACAGTTTTCTTTATTTTATTTTTCCCCTTACTGCCTCGTTTTCTTTGGTTTTAATTTGGGACCTTGGGAATGCTGGCACCACTTGCTGGGGGTTTTTTTGTAGTTCTTAAATATTATAGAAGAACTTTGTCCTCAGCCTGAAGAAGGGTGCATGTACCCAAAAACTTTGCCAAAAAAGGTGGGTTTTTTGTGATTTCTTAGTTGATGTAATACAAGGTATCATCTCTGAGAGTTGATCAAGAGTTTTAGAGTTTTGCATTTAGTAATAGAGTAAAACACTTTAAACTGGATAGGCATGTCATAGCCAGTAATTTTCATAATGTCTAAACATAAATACACCAAAGGGCAAATATACGACAATATGAGAGACTTGGAAAATAAAAAGTTGATTTTGCTTGAGCCTTAGCTTTCAGTAAATAAATGGCAATTTTTTAATGCTTTCTCTCTCTCTTTTTAATTTAATGGAGAGCTTTAGTGTTAATGACTGAACTTCTATATTCATTTAGGGCTGGTATATCCTTCTATACAGAAAATATTAGGAAATTTCAATATTAATGAAGAGAATTAATGAACATTTTTGACAATTAATTATTCCATGAATGTATTTGAGACATAATTTAAAAAACATTTTTAAAGTACTCAAAAATGTCACATTTTGTTTATAATTCTGCACTCTTTTTGCTCCCTGTATTTAGAAAATCTTTACCCTTTTAAAGAGATTCTATAATAGTACCTGTTTCATTTGCTTTGCAAGGATACAAACCATCTTTACAAACATTAGTGAATCCGACCTCAGAACTTCTCTATGACAGAGAATTTTCTCCCAGTTCTAAGTTTGGATAAACTGAAACTCAGGCTGTCTCTACATTAGATGTGCTTCACTTGCTTATGACTAGCAGCATATAATCTTGGCAAAGCACTTCTAATGTAGAGATAGGTATACCAACTATCTTGTATTTTGTGCTAGTATAGTAAAATCTCTCCTTCCTCAGGTGAAACAAACTGTACTGATAAGAGCACAGCCCTGCTGGTATAAATGCATGTACAATAGAGCCAGGTACCGGAACAGGCATTACACTTTTACCAGTGTAATTAGTCAGAAACTGGTCTATACCCATAACAGAATAGAAATTCAGCATGCAAAACTGGACTATGCCTGTAATAGATCATAAGTCCAGCACACACTGGGCACGTCTACATGAGACACTTTACTGGTCAGCAGAGCTAATTAAGCACACTAAACATCCTCGACTACATGCGAAGATGCTTACTGTACAGTAATTGGCTGTAATCACAAGTAAATTTGCTACCAGCAAATGTGAGTAGCAACTTAACTCAAGATTAGTAACTGTGCAGTAACTCATATGTAGTTGCCTGACCAGGAGCAAATGTGGGGGCCACAGAGAGTAGGAGCAGTCTGCTTCTAGGAGCAGCAAATCTGCTCCTACATCTCTGCACGTGTAGACATGTACCCAGGAGTGTTTACTCTCCAGTAGTTTTTCTCCTGAACCTTTTGCATGTGCAGATGTGCCCACAGACTGGTTTAAAAATGGTAGAACCCCATCTAAGATTGGCCCCCGATCTAAGATTTGCCCCACCAATGGCAAATAAGTGTTCTGTTTGCTACCAATCTAAACTACACTGGTTACAGAAAACTGCATAACTTTGATTCTGTCTGAGGCTTTTTGAATGTCTGTATTTAACCTAGGAGTGTACAGGCTGACTTAGCTGTGTTAATCAGGGATCATACCTCCACATCTCTCTTGACTAACAGAGCTATATCAGCAGAAATGGAAATGTAAAGGTCACTAAGAAAAGCAGTGGCAGGGCCAGTTGCAAAATACAGGACTTTTAAGGTTCAAATCATGCTAGGAATAATGGTTCCTATCATTGCTAGTGCTTTATTAGCAGTATTAGCTTATTTTCCCGTTGTTGACATTATGAGAAACAAATTTAAAGTAAGTTTTTCTATGCTGTGCCACAATTGCCTCAATAAGGTTTTAACTTAGCTTCTGTTCTGTTAATCAGATGCTTCAGGCTGAAGTAGGCCTGAGGAGGGAATGCGGTCAGAAAATTCTGTACAATACCCAATGGCTAATTTCTTCATAATTATAATACATTTCAGTCTGTAACACTTCATTGCACTATCTTGATGCAACTGGGTGATGTCAGCACATCCTTACTGAAAATGGTTATACTCACAAGCGGCTCCATTTTATTCAGATTTATCCATAGCCTTTGGTTTGTTGAATTGATATTGTGGCTCTCTCTTGGGTGCCCCTTTGAAATGTCAATACACCGGAATCAATCTAGTTTCACTGCAGTTCTTTGGCTTTCTGATTTTACATAATTACTCTATCACTTGCATTATTTCAGGATCAATCTTCTCAGTACACAAAAAGCCTTCAAACTAAGGAATCTTCATAAGTGCTCAACTCTAGGTCTTCCTAGGGAAAGGAACCTGATTCAAAAAGTGGGGTTTTGGTTACCTGCAAAAGGAGCTTGACTAATGCTTTCCCAAAAGGGTGATTGAAGGGTCTCAACACACCTGAGATTGGCCATGCACCCCCTGGAAGCACCAGCTATGAAACAGGAAGTGTCCCCCCATTGGCGATCTGGTGCCCTCCCTCCCTCCCCCCTCAACTCAAGAGGCATCAGTCACCCGTGGATGACAGTTACTTATAATGGATAAAAGCAGACCAGTTCTTTACATTACAGTAACCTACAATCTTACACATTCATTTCTAAAGATTATGAAAAGTATGTTTTAGAGTAAAAATAAATCAAATGGAAACTATTTTAACACTTAAAAACTATGACATGCAGCCAAACATTATGTAATCTGTTTGACACAACTTCATGTGGAATTAATTCTTTGTAACCATGGAAAAAAAGCACTGTGAGAAACTGTTTTCTTATATGTTTTTTTGCAATTGCCAATATGATTTACAAGTACATAAAATCAATGAAACCTTTGAGGATACACTGAATTTAAACCACTGTCTACTAAGTTTTAAGACTCCTACCTATACAAGTTTAGGGATTCCTGTTCCCTTAAACTGCACTCACATGCTTTTTTTATAGTGGCAGGCTGGGGAATGCTTGTGTCAAGATGACTTACCCATTTAAATGAATACATTCTTTTTGTAGGATCCACTCAACTCTAGCTCCTGTATCTAGATGGTAAGGCCCAAGATGGCAAGTCTGTCATGCCCAAAAGGTACAAGAAATGAGCACACCAAACAAGCACTTATACATTCTTTTTTAACTTCAACAATTCTAAAATTATATGCATAAAATATGTAAAGCTGAGGGAATATGTAGAATTGACAATATACCCCTCATCCATTGAGAACAGTAGCACCATTCTGATTAAAAGGGGGGGAATATTGTTTAGTACTTGCATCCCAAAACTGGAAGTTAGTAATGTTAGGTTCTAGTTCCGGGTCTGTTAAAACTTCACTCTAGTGACTTGGGAAAGTCTCAAAGACAAAATAGTTAAACCTGGGTGCTTAAATTGAAGTAATAAGTCAAAAACACCCTAATTTGCCACAGTTAATTCAGGGGGCCAAGGGCACCAGTAATGTCTTGCCATGGCAAGGAAAGGGAATACCATATTTATCTGAATCCAAGATGACTGAATTTAAGATAACCCCCCAAAACTTAGATTCTAGACAAGGAAAACTATAAATTTCTTATAATTTTCCATATTTACTCAAATGTAAGCTGAGGTTCCCTCTTCCAATCAGCATGGGGGAAAAAAGCACCTTGTGCTATATTTACATACAAGAAAATTTCCCTTATTAAATACATTGCATATCATTAAACTGCTGCCAGAAGCAGCATGTGCTTAGTAGTGGAAACCAAGTGTGAAGCAGATTGAATGCAACCCACACTGAGCATGCCTATAAGACCAATATTGGACAAACAGTGATGGGAACCTACCATAAGGCTTAGTTAGGACTAATATCATGTATAGTTTGTATTATGTATAAGTAGGCTCTGGAGGTGTGGAAAAAGGTAAAGCAACTCTGTGAAGCGGTGACGGGTCACAGAGATGAGAGAGGTGGCGCTATACGGATACCTGATTAAACACTAGGGGAGCCCAACAGCCTGCTTTGATCACTATGTGTCCTGCATCAGGAGTGCCCTGTGAAAGTCCAGGAACCTCCTGATGTACAGGCACATGAATCTCGAGGTGGCAGACTGTGTTCAAATGGTTCTGAATTAATTCCAGTCCTACTACCAGAAATCGATGGGAGAGGATGGGGAGGACGCAGTCAATGCCAGCTGGCAAAGGGACACTCCCTTGCTAGGGGAGGTGTGGACAGTGATAGCAAAGAGGACAGTGAGACAACCAGACCTGGAACCAGTGATAAGGAGAGCAGCAATGACGGCAGCAGCAGAAACTCCAGCAACGGTGACAGCACCAGCAAATGAATGGAGATTTTAAACCCCGCAATTGGGGCAAGGACTAAGGGACAGTGTCAGTGAGTCAGGAAAGGCCTGCGGACAGATGCGCAGGAGCCATTTTCTCCCCCTTTGTGCCCCCCAGCACCTTGCCCCCCATGCTTACCTTCCTGGTTTTTGCCACATGCCCTCCCCAACACCTGTTCCCTCTGGCTACTTGCCCAGTCCACTGCTGCCCACTTCTCTCCCTCCACTGCTGCATGCTGCACTGCTGGGTGACTGTGCAGGGTTGCTTGCCACTCTGGCTATGCACAGGGTCCTGCACTTTTCCTTGGCTCTGAATCCCTCAGCATAGAGTCAGCAAACAGCCTAAGACCCAATAGAGAGCCAGACAATGGCAAGGGAATCAGCGCAAAGCCAGGGATCAGTGAGGTAATTAATAAGGAGCCAGAGAGCAGTGCAGGACCTAGCACTGATTGCCTCACCACTCTTTGGTTGTGCACTGGGTCGTGTTACTCTCTGTCTCTGCACTGATTCACCCCACTGCTCTTCAGAGAGTATGGAGCCAAGGAGCAGCATGGGGGAGCCAGTGCACAGCCAGGGAGCAGCAAGACCCAGTGCACAGCCAGAGAGCAGCAAGGGAAGCCTCTAAAATGAGACTTTGTTTTCCCCATTGAATAAGGGAAAAAACCTTGTCTTGGAATTGAGTAAATATAATAGTTTGTTAAAATATGCTCAAGAAATACCAACACAGCTCTGGAGAAGGACAAGGGAGTCTTATTCTTCCCTACTTTCCAGATCTCTCACATTAGGCTGGGTCAGAAATCAGCTCCATATGAATCTTGTATTCTGGCAATACCCCCAAACCAGTAAGTTGTAGCAAAATGACTAGGAAGATGAGATCCCCCATCTCAACAGTGAACAATCTCTGAAGTTGTCTTCTCTGACACAAAAGTATTTTTCAGAGTGAGATCACTGATGCATAATAGTTACCTCCATATATAATCCTAAATGGAGGTAAGGTGCTCGCAATCTTTATTGTGAGGCAGCTAAGTGAGGTCAACATTACTACTTGCACTTAAACATGATGGTATGTCCTGTGGTTCACCTGGCTTACTTTACTTTGGGCACGTCTACACATCACCAGACAGCGATGCTACAGCTTCGGTGTGTATGGCATACGATGAGCTACAGCAACGTAGTTTGCCAGCTACGGCACCATAGCAGTGCGCTCTCCCAGTATAGCACGCTGCTAAGTCGATGTGGGGGCTACATTTTCCCATCAGCTGTGCACACGGCTCAGTAACCATCTATGGTGCTATAGCAATGTCAGCATATTATGATGTGTAGATGCACCTTTTGTGTTCAAACTTCAGACCTTTCCTGGGGAACTGCACCTTGATGAAGTAGTAGAGTTCTGCACTTTTGTGACTCTCACAGCTAGTCTGGAGAGTTGAAGATAATTAAGCTAGATGCATCAGAATATAGGGACCAGACAAAAAGTTGTTTTGGGGTTCTGTGTGTTGGGGGTTGAGTCAATAAGTTATCTTCATACAGAGTGTTAGAGTTACAGAACTTCAAATTAACCATTCTAGCAAACAGCCTAAGAGAAAGCAGAGAGAAGATATGATATAGGTCTATAAAAACATGAAGGATATGAACGAAGTGAACAGGTGTCAGAATACTGGAACTAGGGGGAACCTGTTGAAATTAGGTGACAGGTTTCAAACTAACAAGAGAACATACTTTTTATACAATGTGTAGTTAAATTGTGAAATTCATTGCCACAGGAGGTAGTGGAGCACAGTCAGGTTCAAAAAGGGACTGGATAAATTCATGGATGATAGATCTATTAATGGCTATTGAACAGTGTGGGTGAATATTATTATTGACACCTCTAAACCAATAATGGTTAATGCCAGGGAGAGTATTGAATAGGGCATAGATCACTCTAGAGATATCCAATTCAATGCTCTGTGTCAATGGCATCTACTTCTAGCACTTTGGAGACATGATAGCGGGCCAGATGGATCATTGGTTCCATGAACAATGTGTTCCCCCGGTGGCTGGGGGGGGGCATGGTGGTGCCTGCAGGAGCGCGGTGGCAGTAAGTGGGGAGGTCCCGCAGCTGCCACCAGCGCTGTTGGTGGAAGCAAGTGCTGACTAGGGGTTGGCAGCAGCCGCAGTGGCCAGCGGGAATCGCTGATCACCTGCAGATGCCGCTGGCGGTGTTGGTGGCAAGGGAGGGGCAAGCGGTGACTGCCCACAGGCACTGCTGACAGTGCCAGCAGCGCCTTTTTGTAGGGGGTGCACATGCACCCATTTGCACCCCTTATGCATCGCCAATGATTGGTCTGATCCAGTATAGTACTTACGTTCTTATGTTAGACAGGCATAGCAGAGCTTGTTTGGGCCCAGAGCCATGTAGGATGGCACAGAAAGGATTCACATTTTGAAAACTAGAGTGCCTCATCCCCATTATGTGTTTACACTGGGATAACTAACACATGTTCATTACCCTGAGGTACAGCACACGTTTTGTCACTTAGTATAAGTAAGACCTATTGATCTAATACAGATTTGCCTGAATAGTAGCAGTATCAGTCTCACAGGAGGCTCGCTGGAAGTGAGGCCCAGAAAGGGAGGGATGTAGCTAAGAAAACTGCTCCAAGTAAATAAATATCAGTGGGATAATTTATTTCTTTTTCTTTTAGTTTAAACATTTACTGTTTTTGCTATATAACTTAGTCAGACTGAACTCCACTTTGGTATCCTTCTAAAGCCCTCAAATGTCACTGGATATTTATTACAGTGTCATTTAACTGGTAGTGCCTCCTTTTTCTCTTCATATTTTGGAATTGGGTTTCATTTTGGAGATGTTAAAATAAATATGGCTTTTGTGATTTTTGGACTAACTGAGCATAAACTCAGGGCCCTTATGGAAAATGAATTCCCTGTTATGAAATTAGACACTGTATTCTTGCCATATGTTATCCCTTGTGACGCAGTAGTCACAAAAAGTGAGAAACAACAGGACTTTAGGGCACTGTCTATCATTCCTTCTGCAGCCAGAGCTCTCTTTGACCTGGGAAATTTGGGAGTGCAAGAAAGTCAGGGTCACAGGGTCAGATCATGGTCTTTGCTGTGCTCACAAATGGGAGTGGGGAGAAGGGAGAGGGAAGGTATGTGAGTAGCACTCTTACCCTGTTACCCACACTCTGGGTAGCAACATGGGATAGGAGAACAGTTTAACCAGGTCATTACTCTCCTCCCTTTGGAGGTAGCTGGAGTGTGGGTGGTCAGATGCAGAACTTTGCCCAGAGAGCTGAGTCAGTTCAGAGAAGGACCTAGCACATACCAAGGGAAGGATTGGCACAGCTGACTTCCCTTCTCCAAGTCACATGCTGCCCCCATTTTGGATCCAACTATAAGAACTCTAAGGATTACCTTATGAAGTCTAATATGTACCATGATTTGGGGTAATTTGAGATTATCCCATTTAGGAACAGTTCCTAAATTAATTTTACATTTATATGGTTCTGCTAGATTTGGTTTCTAAAAAACAATGCAGGATAATTATCCATTTATCCAAAGCTGCATTTTGTATATGCACATAGTACTGTTACCAGTTACTTTATGACATGTATCCAGTGTCTCCAGTACCATTCTAAATAAGGCATCCACACATATTCCCCGATTTTTTTTAATGCAACAGCACCTAGTACAATAAGATACTACTCTCAGTGAGGGTGCTAAACACCACTCTAAATAATGTTTCTGATTATGTAACTTACAGAGACTAAGGCTATGAACATACATTGAAATGATCTGGAAGAATTATTCTAATTTTGGTTTCCCGATAGAAAAACTTACCCAGAGAAGCCTGAGCAGACATTATAATTCAGAGCCCCTAAGGGGCAGAGATCTTGCAGTGCTGATGTTGCACAGCCAGGGGGACTCAGTCCACCCAGAGACAGAATGGCACTAATGCGCAGGGCAGCCCTATGGGCTGACCCAGACTGCTCATAATTAATCTGTGTCTCCCTGCAGCTTCCCCTTGCCCATTCTGCTTCCTTACCTGCTTCCCAGGGTGCTACCTTCTCAGAAGAAAAAAAAAAAGATTTACAGCTCACGCCTACCTTGACATGATGCCATGTCTCCCCTGGGAGGCCTGCCTCATAATCTGAGAACCACTGCTTTACATGAATAGAATGTGCCCCATCATTATAACCAAATATTACGTGGAAAGACTGGTCTTTACTTTGTAACATTTGCCCTATATTTTGAAGATTGATGCTTCTAGACTTTGGATTCTTTAGACTGAGTATTAATTTATTCTGTGTAAAGTGGAGGCCCTAACTAACACCTGATTTCACTTTAATCACTAGTAACAAAATATATATTCTGTTGAACTTTTTATTTTGTTTATTAGGGATTAAGAGATTTTTTTTGGCAAACATGGACACTCTCATTTCCATAGTCCTGTAGTTAGAAACACCACTTGTTCACACACAGCTGACTCTAAATATTTCTGTACTTCAAAGTGAATTCTTTATTCATATGCTTGTTTAACTTTGTCAATATACTCTCAATTTCTTGTTTAATTTAATAATTCAAGAAGGTAATATGCCAGAGCATAGATCATTCAGACACATCTTTGGCTTGCAGAAATTGTGGCAAACCACTAATACACTGATTTGCAGATATCAAAAGAAAACAAATATTGTGTGTGTGTGTGTGTGAGTGAAGGAATATGGATGTCTATGATAACATATCAGGACAGTCTACACAGTTGTCCTGTTCTACTAAGGGTCAAGGGAGATGCATAATATACACCTTTTACCAGAAAAAAAAACTTCCAAGTTGCTTTTAGAACTGGATAGTACTGATCTGTCTGCTCCATATTCCTTTATTGTACCACCTCAAACTATGCTGAGTTTTAGAGATGTTGGAACTCCTGATGGAAAGAGTTTTGATGTCAGTTATTCTTCTTAGGATATGTTCAAGCATTCAAATGAACTGGTAGAAGTTAAACAGTTTAAGTGGTTGGAAAGTCTCCTGACACAACTCTGTACATGGCATTCATGGTGTTGGCTGCCTGCTCTGCAGACAGGGAATATTGTGGTGGCACCCAACCAAGGGGGCCCAGAACACAGATCCCAGCATGCTTTTCAGGCTTTAAGTCTTCCTGTAAGTAGTTGACAGCTCCATTTCCTTCTCCACAACACCCTCTCCCTCTCTCCTAGCTGTCAGACATGCAGGCAGCAGACCTAAACAATATCTGCTGTCAATACCCTCCAGCAGTCCAATGGATCCTTACCCCTCCAGCATCAGCCAACAGACCCAATTCCAGTGCAGGCTGGGTCAGGTACCACTGGGTCAGAGTTGGCTGCTGCCTCAGTGCTTGTGGGTTGGTTATGGGTGGATCTGGGTCTCAGGGGCCAGGTTGGGCCAGGTTGGGGTTGGGGAGTCAGGGGGAAGAGGCGAAACTTGGGTCTTTGGTCCCAGTTAATGGGGGGCGGGGGAGGAGAGAGAAGGAAGGCAGTGGCCTCCATTCCCAGTGCAGGCCATGCTGTTTGAGTATGAGGGATGGGGTCTTGAGGCCCCACCCCTTCCACAACAGCAGCATGGCTCTTGCTGGGAACAGAGCTCTCTGCCCCTACCACCACTGACAGGGGCTGACCCTTCAGGAAGGGTCCAGGTATAATGGGGCAGGGGGCTCTGGGAAGGGTGGAAGTGGGTGAGGATGGGCTAAGCGTTCGGGGAATGTCAGGGGTGGCCACTCCTCACAACAGATACTCCCGTATGGAGAATGGGCAACAGCAGCTTTCCGACCCCAATCCCCAGCCCCCAGGTTTTAAATGCTGTCCCCGCCACCCAGGTACTGTGTGACTCAGCCAGAGAAGTTGATTCCAGCCAAGTCAGAGTGAGCAGAAGGAGGGCGCAGAGTGATGCAGGCTGGGATGCTGGAGACAATGGTGGAGCTTCTAACACTCAGCTAAGTGTGCAAGCATTTGTTAAACCAGTCTAACCCCTATTGTGTTTGACTTAAATTTCATGGGACAAAGATTAATTTCCACAGGACATGCTATTTTTAGATCTGACTATGCAGGTGAATGCTTGTACAGCAAGTATTTCTACCAGACTAAAAAGGATTTTGTCAATATAAATGTAATGCTTGTATATACCATTACTGACCAATGAATCAATATGCAGTGATAGACAATATGCTATGCTGTCTTTTAAATGGAATCTAAAAAAAAGAGAGACATCTTGTCATCGAGCTGTTGATTCAAGTCCTATTGAAATCAATGGAAAAGTTTCCATTGCCTTTGGCGGGTTTTGGATTAAAGTTTCAGATCAGTGACATTTCTCCTAGGAGTATGAAATGCTCAACCAGCTGTTTTGGTCAAATTCCAATTTACAGAATTACTTTTTGCAGGTTGACAATTGCCCTGTATTTCTAGTGGATATTATATTCTTCCCTTGAGCGGGACAAGGACAAAGGTTCTCTGTATATGTTCTGACTCAGATTTGGTATTAAGGGATCTGCAGCCATTTTAATGGATGTTCCATGAATTCTAAGGTAAGCCAAGGTTTGTTTGCACTGATGTTCAGGGGAAACATTTCTTTATACAATTGATCTAATCAGTGGTAAGTGTTTCTATTACCTTCCTACCATAACATCTAGCAGTTCTAGATATTTGTTTGTTTGGATTTTGGTCTCATGTAAAGCTCTGGGTATCTTTGCTGTATGCTTTAAAAGCAGTTTCACAGGCAAGCAAAGTAAACAATCCATCATTTTTGGGCACAGCTACTATGTGACCATTCAAAAGTACCCCTACTTTGGGCATCCGAATAACAAGTGGTAGGTGCACATTCTCATTCAGAACAGAGCATCATCTGTCCTACTTGCTTCGCTCTATTACAACAGCGTTTTCAGATTGAGCTGCAGACTGCCATTCTGTTCCAAGCCCGTCTCCCTCAAACACTGGGCAAGACGTTCAAAAGTACAGACTGGAGCAGGCAAAATGGAGATACAAACCTAAGGGTCAGAAACAACCTGAAAACAGGTCAGCTCACATTTTTTCGCTAACCCTCTTAGCAGACATTCATGAAGCGGTACACTTAAGTGCAAATCTTTAAATTTAAAAGAAATAAATGTTAATGTGAGAAGATACACTTACTCTAGAAAATGCTTGCAAGTAGAGCTGGTTTAATAAAGTGTAACCAAATTCTGTCAGAATAAAAATGCCATAAACTTCAAAATTCCTTGTAAAATTGGGTAGCTTTTTCTAGAATTTGGTTTTGAATATATTAGACCTTTGTATTTTGTATAGCAACCTAAAAAGCATAACTAACTAATCAGATATATTTTGGTTTTGTCACAGTGAAATCTTTCATTTGACTTGAAACAAAAAATGTTTTTGAATTTTCTTTTACAGAGAATTTCAAAGTTTTCAGTTTTCGTTCCAGTTTAGAATAAAGCCACTAAAGACCTTCACAAAACAGATCTTCTGTCCTTCACACTGCTTGACTTCTAATGTCCTCATAGTTTGACTTTGAACTAAGTAGTGAGATATATATATATAGTATGTGTATATGCCCGTTTATTTTATACATCTAAAATATGCAACCATGCCCTTTGCAAATAGAACTATGTACATGCAAGTACAGCTGCTTTGCATGAATGTGGTAAAGAGAAGAGAAAATTAAGTGCAAAGTCTGCTGTAGAAAGCCAATGAACCTTGCTATTGTGGTTTTTTGTCTTCCCTTCTCCTTCAGTCAGGAAGGAACCCAGATATTTTAAATCCTGTGCAAAGCCAAAATTTTTGTGGAAAAGAGGGATAAAAAGTTTTAGCATGTTTTCAAATTCCCTATGCCTGCTTATTTCTTTCTAACCTGAAAATGCTATTGATTTTTCATTACATATTTAAATATAGTAGATTCACTCAGACAGTCTTTGGACGTGTAAAGGTTACAATCATAGAATCATAGAAAGTTAGGGTTGAAAGGGACCTCAGGAGGTCATCTAGTCCAACCCCCTGCTTAAAGCAGGACCAGGCCCAGCTAGATCATCCAAGCTAAAGCTTTGTCTAGCTGGGTTTTGAAAATCTCCAAGGATGGAGCTTCCACCACCTCTCTGGGGAACATGTTCCAGTGCTTTACTACCCTCCCTCCTAGTAAGAAAATTCTTCCTAATATCTAACCCAGCATTTCCCAACCAGTGTGCTGTCAGGCATGTCCAGGTGTACTGCAGCATTTTGGGCTGGAGCCCAACAGACAGACGGGGACAGTGGCTCTAGCCAGGCAGGGGGTGTGGCTCCAGCTCAAAATGCTGTCTGGCTGGCTGTGCATGCCACCCCACCCCATCAGTGTCTAGCTGGCTGTGCAGCACCCCTCACCCCCACTCCATGTCTGGTGTGCCATGGTGCTTTTTTATTTAGGTAAGTGTCCTGTGGCATGAAAAAGGTTTGGAAATTCCGAGCTAACCTAAACTTCCCCTGCTGCAACCTGAGACTGTTGCTCCTTGTTGTGTCATCTGCCATCACTGAGAACAGTTTAGCTCCATCCTCTTTCAAACCCCGCTTCAGGTAATTGAAGGCTGCTCTTAAGTCCCCTCTCTGTCTCCTCTTCTCTAGTCTAAATAAGCCCAGTTCCCTCAGTCTTTCCTCATAAGTCACGTAGCCCAGCCCCCTCACCATTTTTGTTGTCCTCTGCTGGATTCTCTCCAATTTGTCCACATCTTTTCTGTACTGGGGGCCCGAAAACTAAACACAGTGCTCCAGATATGCCCTCACCAGTGCTGAATAGAGGGGAATAGGCAGAGCCATCCCTAGGGGTATGCAGGGCCTGGGGCATATCAGCCTATGCAGGTCTGGGGACTGGTGAGCAGCTGGAGCGCAGAGCAGCGGGGGAGGTGGGGCATGGTGAGTGGCTGGAGCGGGGTGGGGAGGGGGTTAGTGGCCACAGCGCAGAGCCGGTGGCACATGTTGGAGCCTGTATAGCACTGTCCACAGGGCCTCCCAAAGCACAGGGTCTGGGCCAGTTGCCCTGATTCGCAGTCCCCACTAGGGACAGTCTTGGAAATAGGCTTCCCTTGACCTACTGGCAACACACCTACCAACACAGCCCAATATGCCATTAGCCTTCTTGGCAACAAGGGCACACTGCTAGCTCATATTCAGCTTATTTTCCACTGTAACCCCCAGGTCCTTTTCTGCTGCCCAGCCAGTCAGCCCCCAACCTGTGCCGGTGCATGGGATTATTCTGTCCTAAGTGCAGGACTTCTCACCTTTCCTTGTTGAACCTCATAAAATTTCTTTTGGCCCAATCCTCCAATTTCTCTAGGTCACTCTGAATCCTAGCTCTACCCTCCAGCATATCTAGTACTCCCCCCAGCTTCGTGTCATCTGCAGACTTGCTGAGGGTGCACTCTATGCCATTTCCCAGGTCATTGATGAAGACATTGAACAAAACTGGCCCAAGGATCAACCCCTGGGGCACTTCACTTGATACTAGCTGCCAACTAGACATCGAGCCATTGATTACTACTCTCTGAGGCTGATGCTCAATCCAGTTTTCCATCCACCTTATAGTTTATTCATCCAGCCCGTACTTCCTTAACTTTCCTGGGAGAATGTTGTGGGATACTGTACCAAAACCCATGCTAAAATCAAAGTATACCACATCCATTAGTCACCCGATATCCACAGACCCAGTCATCTCATCATAGAAGGCAATCAGATTGGTCAGGCATGACTTGCCCCTGGTGAATCATCCATGCTTCTTTAGGCTGAGGTCCACAAATCCATTACAATGCACACTACAGCCTGCTTGCTACTTGGGGACAGAAGCAGAGACTGGTCAGTCACTGGCTGCAACATGAAACCCCTGTCTACTGAAATAACTTCCAGTTTTTTTCTGATTCCAGAAAAAACAGGTACCATTAGACCTCCCATGTCCAAAATTTTTCTGAGGAAAATCCAAACTTGATTTCCAATGTTTAGCCTAACAATTCACCTCAATAATGTTACTAACTCCCAGCTGCATCCTTGGCCTGCATTTGCTTTTCTGGGAAACACTTGCCTCAGTGTAACATAATTTATAATCATGTAATTACAGATTGTATTATAATGCACATATATACCAGGAACCAAATTATGGTTGCACTGGCAACAGTAAGTCTGGCATTTTTAAACTACAGAGTTCTTCACTTTGCAATCTTAATAATATTATTTTAAAAACAGTTTTTGTGTGTGTAATTTTCTAGGTATTTAAAAACAAACTGACCCTCTCCCCTGAGAAATTCGGTCATGCGGTTCTACACAGACACCCAATCCTACTGGAATTAGAGGTGGTCAAAAAAAAATTCAAGCTAAGGATTTTTATCAGAATTTGCCAACTTGTTAAGAAAGTTTCGTGTGGATGGGCTGATTTTGACAAAGGTTCTGATGACATTTCGACCAGAAATTCTGAAGAGTTAAAGGGAATAAGAAATTCTGAAGAGTTAAAGGGAATACAGGTCACATGGCAAGCGGTCTGTAAAGTACAACAAAGGTAGCAAACAGCTGTGGCTAGGACGAGCGCAGGGTCAGCAGCTGCTCCCATATTGCTTTGGATCTAGCTGTAGTTCCCCGCCCAGCTGTATCTGGAGTTAGACCCCCAGGTTCTCTTAGGTTGGGAGCAAAAATATCCACTTGTAACTCTGAACAAATGAAATCTTTGTCCTTTTCCCAGCCTCAACATTCCATGAAAAGGCCTTAAAATGGATGAAATTATTCACCATCTACTTTAAATTGCAACACTGCAAATATGGATCCAAAACAAAACAAATACATGTATGTGATCAGAACTAGAAGTGAATTCAAATAAGCCCAAAGTTCAGGGATGCTTTTGATTTGAGGATCTCAGTTTAACTCATAAAAACAGGAATTATTTGCAAAATTCAAATAGGAATCTGGCTTTGGATTTTAAATACCAGAAAAGATTATTGGCATTTGAATGGAGAATCTTGGTTTGGACCTTTGCCTGCTCTTCAGGATGACTAGAAATAAAAATTTACTTAATTAATCTGCTTTGAATACTGCTTTAAATTATAAAGTGATGATAAACAAGATTAACGCCCAGAAAAAAACCCAGATCCCCGTGCCAGGGTATTAGCCTATTTGGGTATTAGCTTCCTTGATCCCTCTAATTATTATTAATACAATTAGATTTAAAATGTTAATACAAACTAAACACCACCACCACCTTGTCATTCAGTTGTACAGAACACACTAAATGGTACTATATCCTTAAAGGAGAAAATATTGAAGGTTTTTATCACATTATTCTTTTTTAGGTAATTGCAAGTTGACTGTTTAATCATTTATCCCAGAATCTTCTGGTCAAAAAAATTAGACTGACTGGTCTATAATTTCCTAGCTTCTCCTTTTTCTCTTTAAGATAGAAATTTTGCCAGTCCTCCAGCACCTTCTCCTTCATACATGAGTTCTCAGAGAAGGTAGCCATTGCTTCAGATATTACTTTGACTAATTCCTTAGGCATTTGAGTACAAATCTGTAACAAGGTCCAGCTCCAGGGGTGGCCACGATGCCCCTGGAACTGCCTTAGCCCTTGTCAACTTCACCCTCTTTTTGGCAATCTCCCCTTCCACACCTTGATGTATTAATCCTTTAGAAAAAGGGAAGCTGCTACAGGGCTCCCCACACCTGATCTCACACTACTGAGCTCAGGTGTCTCTTCTATCTGTCTTAAGGACTAATAACATGGGCTCTCTCCTCCCCAGTACTCACACCTCTGCCTTGCAGATGTCATACATACCGATCAAACCATAACCACCCCTACAGGCTACTAGATCTGTTCATACATACAGCAGCCCCTCTCTGGGCTATGTGCACTCTAGCCTCTTGGTTTCCACCTGTGGCCCTTCTGGCCTGCAGTCCTTCTCCTTAGACCCTGGCCCTACCTGTAGACCAGTTGAGACACATGGGCTCTCCAGCCCCACCTGTCTTCAGCTGTGGCCTTGGCTTCCGGTCCCTCCTGAACTCTGGCCCTGCTCCTAGCCAGTGAGACCTACGAGCACCCTGGCCGTAACTGTTCCCAGGTCCCTCCGCTGTTTCTCTGGGCCCTCTGGCCCTCCATTCTCATTCTCATTCTCATTCTCTGGGCCCTCTGGCCCCTCTTTCCCTGGGCCAGCTTGGACCTCCTTATTTCCCCTTAGACTCTTCTGTAAACTACCCTTGTTACTTAGCCCAGCTCAGCTATCACCCAGGAACTCCTCTCCCATGGCTCTCAGTGCTAGATTACCTACTCAGGTCCACCTCTGGGCTTATATCCTGATAGCTCAGCCCCTGTTGGCCATGTGACTCCTAATTGTTCCCTGGTACATCTGCAGGATGCTTCTCAGGCAGCCTGCCTTTTCTTAAAGTTGCAGAAGCACCGAGCCTTCTGCTACAAAATTTATTTAGGACCTGCTCATTGAATTCATTTATATTCTTTTTTTTTTTAGTGTTTACTTTCCATAGTTTGGTCTGCATTTATTTGTTCCTTATAAAATTAAAACTGTTAACTATCTGGTTACAATTAACTTTTCTTTGTGAAGACTCAAGTAAAGACATCTTTGCCTCATCCATTATTTGCTCTCCTTTCCAATTTAATAATGGAGCTGGATTTTTTTTTTGTTTCTTCCTATTTCTAATGTCCATATAGAACCTTTTCCTGATGTCTTTTATGTCCCTTGCTAATGGAAACTCATTTTGTGCCTCAGCCTTTCTAATTTTATTCCTGCTGTTTGTATGTGCTAATCCTTTACACACTAATCTTTAGTTATGTTTCCCTATTGGTAATTTTTGCATATTT
The DNA here is from genome assembly GCF_052110815.1 of Crocodylus siamensis. Taxonomy (NCBI): domain Eukaryota; kingdom Metazoa; phylum Chordata; order Crocodylia; family Crocodylidae; genus Crocodylus; species Crocodylus siamensis. The sequence goes on from NC_143399.1 coordinate 170,734,996, forward strand.
TCGTTTTGCTTTTAGGGCACTGATGAGCTCCTGCTGCCCCATTGGTCTCTTAGTGTGCTTCCTATCTTTCCTTTGCATCAGGATAGTTTGCTACTGTTTGCATTTAATATAGTCTCTTTTTGTAACTACCTGCACTCCTTTATCCCTTAGATTATCTCCCAAGAGACCTTATCTACTAGTTTCCTGAGCCAAAGTGTGCTACAATAATTCCAGTCTCCTTATTGTACTGCTCTTGTGACTTTGAAATCTGTCATTTCATCATCATTCTCTTTCAAATTACCTTCTATCTTTAGTCTCAATCATTTAATCAGAATCAATCAAACACAGCTTTTCCACTACTAGATTCCATTACCTTCTGAAACAACAGTCATCTCCAACACATTCTAAGAACATGATAGAATGCCTGTGTGTTTCTGTGTTGTTTTTCTAATATATAACTGGGTAGTTCAAGTCCTCCATTAGCCTTCACATACTTCTGATAGTTGGTCAAAAAAAACCTTTACTACCGTAACAGGTTGCCCCTCCCAGCGACATCTTCCTAGTACTCCATGCCTTGTGTGGACACTCTTGGATCCTCCTTTGGGATTCTTACGTCCTGCCCTATACGCACCTGCCACGTCTTGGTGGCACCTAGGATGATGTTCTTGTAAGCGGGAGGCTGCCTATTGTATTGGATATGTGGGGGCCGTTCCCCTATGTGGGACTGACCCCTGCTTTTTCTTTAGCTAGGCCTTCCCATCTAAACCCACTAAACAGGGTTTGACTTCGAGGCTCTAGCCTTTTCCACTGTCTTGGGGCCCGGGCGCCAGCCCCACCTCTGGAAGGGCCGCATGTCCCAAACCAAGGGATGACCCTGAGTCTTCTTCCCCTCTGACTGCCAGCAGGAAACTGCCTGCCTGGACTCAGTCCTGGCGTTTAAGTGGGAGCTAGGCCCTGCCCCTTCCGGTCAGCTGACCGCTCGTAGGTGTGGGTCATTGGCTCCCTCCAGTTACCCTAGCAACCAGCACCTGAATGCTTATTCTGGCTCTACATGTAGCAGGCACCTACAACTACCTCTGCTGGTCTTTTATCCTAACCTAGTCATGAGCAGTCCCAGTGGCAGCAGCACCCTGGGTGCGCCAGAGGACCTCCTGAACTATGTTGAGCTGGAGTGGTTGGGCCCCACTACACTGGCCAGGTGCATCCTGCTTGCGCCTAGTCTAGGAGGTAAAAGCTTCCCCACCCCTTGACGCTCTTGCCCACTTGAAGTGCGTCCTGTGTGAGGGTGGTCCTCACTCCTCCATGTCCCCCAGGCTGGTGGGGCTGCTGACTGGGCCTGTGCCCAGTCTGCTTTTCCACAGCCCACCAGCACCAGCTCTACACTCTCATCCACCGCATGCTCCATTGTGCCGCCGTCGCATTCCCTCAGACACCAAGTAGCGGGACACTCTCGGCGAGGGTGAGGCCGATATACTCCTGTGGCAGAGTCTGTACTTCACCTTGATCCCCCACATCACTGGGGACCTAGGCTGGTGGCTCCTTCATGGAGCCATCATGATGGGCGTGTGCCTGGCACACTTGAAGATGGCCCCCGATACGTGCCCATTCTGTGGGCAGAAGGAGACCCTGGTGTACATGGTCCTGGAGTGTACCAGGTTGCAGCCCCTGCATCTCCTTCTCCAGAACCTCCTGCTGAAGTTCTAACTACGCTTCTCCCCCCACCAAGGCCCAGGACCTCCTGGTCAACCTCCTCCTGGCCCTGGCCAAGTTGGCCATCTGGCTGAACAGGAAGGAGGCTCTGGCTGGGAGAGTCCCTGGGAACTGTGGGGCCTTTTTCCTTTGTCTCCTTTGTTCCCACATCTGGGCAGAGTACTACTGGGCAGTAGCTGCTGGATCACTAGCTGCTTTTGAGAGCCGGTGGGCGCTGGCCAGGGTGCTCTGCTCAGTGTCCCCCCAGGGTACACTTTTTTTGTCCCTATGACCTCACAAGCATGTCCTGTTTTTTCATTTTTTGTCCCCAGAATTCAGTTGGTGGCTCTAGGTCTCATCGCTACCCTTAAGTTCTGTAGTGGGCTAGCCCCACAGCTTTTAGTCACCAAATAGGGCTAGTCACAGTCAACTACCCTGTTTCTCATCTCTTCTTGAACTTCATAGCAAATATATACATTCTAGTTTTAAAACACATCTCCCTTTTTCTTTGCCTATCCTTCTTAAATAAGTGTATTATGACTTCTGGCTTCTCCTTTTATTCCCTTATAATCCTGGCATTTGTGTATAGATATCTCAAATCTTCAGTGGGTCTTCCTGTTTTTTTCACTTCTGTCTCTCTTTTGGTCCAATTGCAGTTTCCTGTTCTCTCTCTCCCCCATGCCAGAATGCAGTCCAGTCACTAGATCGTTATAGTTATTGTTATATTCTTACTTACAATCTTACATTGCTGCCCTCTTCAAACCTAATGTAAAGCCCTCCTCAATAAGTTTCCAAGCCAGTGCCAAAGATGCTCTTTCCCTTCTTTGTGAGACTGGCCCCTCTCTTCCCGACATTCCTTCTTTGTAGAACAGTGTTCAGTGCAGTTGAAAAAACTGCAGCCCATCTGTTGACATCCTCTGTTCAGGCCTGCATTAATCTCCAGTATTCATCTACATCTTCCCAGATCTTTATCTTCAACAGAGTGTTGCCCTCACACCTTTACCTGAGACTCCAGAACTCTGCAGTCACTGCTCAAGGTCATGCCTGGCAGTATCATTACTGCCCACACATGGGCTGTATGGGGGAGTATTAAGAAGGCCAGATGCGCCTCTGCACCCTTTTTATGATGGGTGTGGTAACATGGGTGAAGCAGGCTTATCAATCAGTTATTGACTTTGGGTGTCTATTAAGGCCTCCATGTGTTTATTTATGCCTCTGGATAATAGGGTTAGCCTTCCGGAGAGTAGATTTCTGGTATATTTTTTACACATAACAAACAGTGCCTCCTATCCCTGGTGCTCCAAATGAAGTGCCTTTAGTCAAAGGGCTTCAGACCTAGCAATTTTATCAGCAGAAGTAAAAATACCTAGCACTTCTGAAGTATATATGTTCTTTTAAAAGTTTCCTTTATTGTTTCACTTACAAATGAAGAAAAAAAGTCATGTCTGAAAGCTAATAAAGTAATACTTGGATTTTAAGGCCAGCAGAGGCCATTCTGATGATCTCATCTGACCTTCTCTACAACACAAGCAATATCCTTTCACCATGAAGTCCAATAACGTCTGTTTGAGCCGTAGCATATGTTTTAGAAAGACATCCAACCTGTATTTAAAGACTTCAAATGATAAAGAATCCATGGTATGCTGTACTAATGGTTAATTGCACTCACTATTAAAACTTGTTCCTTATTTCCAACCGTATTTCTTCCTTTTTTCTTGAAAGAAAGAGATTAGAAAAGAGAACAGTTCATTTGAGGATCTCATCAGGCTTGTTCTAAATTGTTCACTTGTATTTTATCCTGTAACCCTTCTTGTTTGCTCACCAGCTCAGAACAGAACTACAGCGTTAGACGAGTCCCCCACACAGAGACAAAAACTCTTATCTTACCACTTTAAGCTGCAGTAAATGAATGATAATGTCTTTTTACAGAATAACAGGCACAAGCAGAATCATCTCACTGGGAAAAAAGAGATTTCAAGCACAGCTGGCAGCAGATTCTATTCTCTTCTATTCAGGTTCTTCTACAGTGCCCATCTTCACAGCATATGAGCACCTTTTAGAATAAAATCATACAATATAACTTACATCAACTCATTAAAGTAAAATTTCTTTCCCATCTTCCACAAGCAACAGGGTGTGCATGTACTTCTTAGTCATTGGTAAATGCTAAGTGGTTGGTGGGTTTTTTGGAGAAGGAAATGAGTTTTATATTAGAACCTGATGGTGGCAAGCTCTGGGGTCATTCCAAGCTCTTTCTAGAATGTCTTCCAGTGTCCCAGGACAGCTGTTGAGAAAGGTCTGTGTCTTACATACCTGAGCCCGATTTACATTGTTTGTGAAGAACATCAGCTTTAGAACAGTTAACATCACAGAAGATGAAGTAGACATGTAGATATCCTTCTTCAGAAAACACTGAAAATAAAAACTAGGAAGCTTAAACATAGTTCACTATACATAAGGGACCAATGCATTTAGCATCTTACAGAGATTATAGATCCTCAATAATCTGTGCTGCTGAGGAGATGAGCTGTTGCATTTGGTACCAGTTGCTGCTCTTTCTAGGAGGATACTTTCAGCCATGTTATATTATATTGTAATAATCAAGTATGGAGGCAACAAAATCTGGTTTTGATGGAGACCAGGGTGCTGTCTGAGAGCATGTGGCTCAGTATCTAGCTAGACACTGGCAGCAAAAACAGTTTTTGTGGCCAATATTATAAGAGAGCTCATTCTTTTGAGGAGTCTGGACAGGGTGCTAGACTGTGTGCAGACTTCCTTGCATAGAAAATACCAGGAAAGACTCTCAAAAGATCTGGAACAATAGTGAATTTGGTCCATGGTGAATACCAGTCCCTAGGTATCCAGTTTCTTCACGGGGACTTAAAATCAAGATGAAATGTCTTTCTAAGGGGTATGCACTAGTTCAACTAGAAGTTACTGAAATACTGATATAAGAAGCAATGCAGAAATTATGGGGTCTGTATCAGGAGAATCAGACTAGATCATCATTGCCTTAAAATCAATGACTCTGTGAATCTCCCTGTGGGTTTTTTCAAAGCTACTGTTAGCCTGTGTATTACAACTAGAATAAAAAGGAAGGGCGGTTTGATGACTGGACAAGCAGTTCAGATTATTTGCTTAAATGTCAGTATTACTCCTGTATTCAATAGGGGTTAGCATTTCATTGCATTGTAGTTATGTAAAATCAGTTGTTTGATCAAACGCCCATTCAGTGAAGCATTTGTCTCTCATCTGTCATTGGGTTTGCCAGCAATAACAATTAGCTAGACTTAATTGTATATTTTAACAACTGCTTTCTATTACCAAAAGTTTTGCTTCACTTTTAATGTAAGCTACCTTTCTGCTATATAAGGTTTTAATTTAAAGCTCAAATTCCAATTTTAAATCATCAAACTGTTGAAAATGTCTGTCCTGTTACCTTGCAAGAAATTAAGTAAAGCCATAATAGCTCTTTGGGACAGAGACTGTTGCTTGTGTGTGGTGTAGACTTTCATGCCTGACTAGTGAATCTAGATGTCAGGGTAATAAATAGAATCAATTTAACAACAACAACAACAATAATAATTGAAAAATGCTTTAATGTGCTTTTCCTAAATAAGGAAAATGATGAGACTGTTACTGATACTGCAGCTATAGCTATGTATGTGGGAAGGATATCCAAGTGATAAGAGGTAAAGTCTTATGATCAAGTATAAAATCTTGTGGTTAATGACTACGCACCAGCTTTGGAGGAGATATCTATGTGAGTAAGTGCAGAGCTATGTGTCACTCTGTTGGTGGAAGAAAAAGCCTGTAACTTTCACTGCATAATAAAAAGTAAACAATATTTTTTGTGCATGCTGCAAGAAACAAACCAAGTCAGAACTATCCAGTTTGGTATAGCAGAAACTGTTGCATTTGTGCAACAGCAACATAGGAAAATTCTTTATAATTTAGTATTTATTAATGAAGTCCCCCATTGTTTAGGGGAGTTCAGATCAAATCCCTTTTTAACAAAGCAATGCTCTTACACTGGCAATTCTCCCAAGGTGCCCCAAATTGAGGATAATTCCTCAGTAATTACAAGGAAGTTGTTACATACCTGGAATTATATGTGCACCAGACATTTTCCTCCAGAGTAGTTGACGTGTGCCCTTGACTTGGCAAGTTTTCAAATATGGAAGGCACTACAATTATAGTGTCGTATACACTTTTAAAATGGTTGGAATTCTAGGGATTTACAAACTGTAGGGTGATAGATCAGTTATTGACTTTAGGTGTCTATTCCCTTGTTCTTTTACTATCTTGGAGAAAAAAAATATTCAAACAGCTGTTTTATAAAATGTCCTCCCTATATTCTCCCAATAAATATATTTTTGGCACAAAACACAATAGAAGTCCTAACAATAATATTTGAACTTACTGTAAATATACTTTGCAAGCGTATGAAAGTACATGAGCAGTTTAAATGGCACTTTTTTTACTTATTTTATTTATTCTGAAAATGTAGACAAGGGCAGAGATAGTGGATCAGAGTTTAACAACTGGTACTGTCCTGAAAGTGTTCTGCTGTGACTGCTTTAAACATATCCCTAAAGATTGTCCAAGGACAAGCAGAATTATGAACCCTTAACAACTCAGCCTGATGCTGAGCCTCCCTGTGAAAGCTGAACTAAATCCCCCCTGCTCCTGTGGGTCCTCCCATTTCCCACCTGTTGCCGGGGGGTGGTAAGGATAATGTTGAGGTGGCATCGTTTGATTAGCCTGCCTGCTCCACGTATGTTGGTTTTATAAGGCAAGATATCAATAGATGATATAGCAGAGAAGACACAGCAAACTTTATGTTGCCCTACAGACTCATCAGTCCGACTTCCTGTTCCTGATACCCATGACATCCCATACATATTGCCTAGTTCTCCTGTCTGACACCACTGTTACATCTATGCATCTCTACTGAAGTCAGTTAACCTATGCTAACATGGAGTAATGCAGAGGAGAGTCAGTCTCTCTAGTCTTAAGAACAAGTAAAAGCATTTAAACTAAGTTCTACTCTTTTTACACTGGCAGCACATGTGTGAACTCATTCAAATTAATCATTTATAATGATGCTGACACAGGAGAAAATAATGCAGCTGGAAATTTGCCTTTGTGGCTAAGATGCTAAACTTACCCCCTGTTTCTGAAAGAGCCTCCTAAATGCTTCCCGAATAATCTTTTCTCAAAATGGTCTTCCTTGATTTAAAAACAATAAAGGGCATGCACATACAGTATAAGGCACAGTGCCAGGTCTGAACCTTTACAGAATTCAATTGGTTTTTATAGAACTTTTTACAAGGGCAAAAGTGAACTGTGTTAATGATCCTTGCCGAGTTTGATGATAAAAAGAACTGACTGGTGAGCTGATGCAAAACACTGAAACACCTTGACAGTCTTCTTTACCCTTTTCCAAAGTAACAGCTTGAGTCTTCTCTTCAGGAATTTAATAGCATTGAGGAATTTCCCTTTCTGTGTTTTAACATCCTTTTGCTAATGTTTGGAAGGTTGTTTCAGTGGGGTGCTCGTGCATCCTTTTTTTCCAGGGATGCACCTATGCTGCAAAATGTAGATCCAGATGTAGATCTACAATGTTTAGGAAGGTTTGGGTCTGGGTTTTCATTCAGCCAATTATAGATAAGGACTGTGATGTGCTATAGAAAGTAAATCTAGGGTATACCTACAAAGTGACACAGATCTAATACTGGTTTGAGCAGGGATTTCTTGAATGTTTTATAGTGACTCAGGTTTGGAGTTCAACCTTTTTCTCTTCCTGAAATCTGATGATTTGGATCCTGGGTTTTGATCCAGGTCCAATTTTACATGCATCCTATAAAACCTTCAATGCAAGCTTCCATGCAGTGTTTTTTGTTGCCCATGTTCAAGGGCAAGAATGTCTGCTGGCTGATACATGTCACCCTTTGAATTTTGAATCCTACACAACCAGGAAGAATCATATAGGAGAATAGGGTGGAGCTATCCTGCAGATGTGCTGTTTAGGAGAGAGCCCTACAGGAGTCTGCACAAAGCAGCAAGTTCAAGCAGGTAACTAGAGAGGTAGTCTTTTCCCCAAGGACCATGATAGTCATAATTACAGTCATATAAATCAATATGATGACAGAAAAATCACATGTTTCCAGATGCCCATGGTAAACCTCCCTCCTGTAAATTAGAGTTGGCGTTAAGTGTGTGGAGAAATCCTGTAATTAAGGCGACAGCTGCAAGAAGAGCTGCTAGAAAAGGCACTAAGCTGTAACTTTGTTTTCATCACAATATTTTGTTAAGTCTTTTCTTTTTGCTTTATCAAAAGAAAGCTGGATAGTAGCAGCACTCTCTTTTACAACAGCCCTATTATTCATTTGGGAAAAATAAGAAAAAATTACTCTAAATGAGTTGAATGATTACCTTTAATTACCACTTGCTAACTATGCTATGTCAGATAGATAGATTTCTATATTAAAATGAAAACTTTTGAAAAATACATCAAGCACATTTCTGTGATTTGTCCTGCCAGCAGATTCTAAGATTAATCCTACCACAGCAACCGTTTGGAGAACTGAGGTCTCAGAATTTCAGTAGGCCTGAGTGATGAGTCCTTTGTGAAAAAGCACTTGTGCAAAAATCATTGATTGACTAATAATAACAATGATGATGTGATGATGATGATGATATGTCAGTGAGACTACCTTTTGCAGTACATTTTCTTTATCCGTAATATATTTATGGATGGTTATTCACAAAAATATAAGAATTTTATAAAAGCTATTAAAATATTCACTTTTTTATCATTCGCCCAATTCTACAGCCAATCCTTTGCTTTGCAATAAATTTCAATAATGTGCCGTCCATCATTAGACAAATGATGGCATTATTTTGATTATAAGTTAACATGCAAATGTTATTAATAAATGATAAAACATCCAAGTGAGGAGAATAGCCTATAGGAAAACTCTGAGATATTTTTCACAATGTTGTAATTAAAGTGGTGCCTTGTTTTGTAGAGCACAAGTAGAGCACTACAGACTTCCTGGGTTTTTGCAGCCATACAGCTGTGCCAGTACTTCCACAGAGCTCTATAAACATACCAAGTCTCTCTCCAACATCCCTGACGTTACAGTCCTGAGTGCTTTCTTTAGGGCTAATTATGTTGAACTGGGATAGAAGCTCTGGGTAATGCAAAGCTTTACATGGAAGCTTTGCATTACCCATCATGACCTAGAACAGGGGACCACAATATTTTTGTGCAGCGTGCCAAAAATATCTGCAATCTCAGCTTGTAAGATATTGGCATGGCCAGTGCTAACAAGTAAGTTTGGTGTCCAGGGCAAAGCCTGCAGCGGCAGCCTGCTCTCGCCCCACATACAGATCCAGGGGGCACAAGCCCAACCATGCTTGCCCAGGAGTGCATGAAACAGTGGGAGCAAGCCTTCCCCCATCCCTGTGCCCCCCCAGATGAGCTGCTTGTGGCTCTATCCTGCACCCCACCCCAGCTGGGCAGCACCTGTTGGAACCCCTTTGCTTTGGTGCTTGGGGTGGTTGCCCCGCTTGCCCCTTCTCCCCTCCCCCTCTTTTTATGGCACTGTGAGTGGCAGGGCAGATGGCAAAGGATCCAGGAAGAGCCCAATCCTTGTCGTGGCAGCACAGCCCTGGCCCCTTCCCCATCATACATCCTGAGGCGTGAGTGCACCTGCAATGTGCACCAGCAATGAGCTGGGCCAGGGCTCTATGGACCCCAGTGCAACTGCCTGCAGCCTCCTGACTGCCTGTCACCGGTGGCCCAGGCTCTGGGCAGACCTCTGATGCCCAACATAGAGCCTGGACTGCTCACAGCAGGTGGCAGGGAGGCTGCAAGCAGCTGCACTGGGTCCATGGAGCCCCAGCCTGTTCATTGCCAGCAGTGGGCACACATATGCCTTCAGGCAAACAGTGAGGAGGGGACTGGGGCTGCATGGCCACAACAAGAATTGTGCCTCTTGCAGCTCCCCCACTGTCCTCCCTGAAGTGCCTTTGTGTGCTACGCTCTGGCACATGCACTGGGGGTTGCCTACCCCTGCCCTAGAAGCTGCTTCTTATTGTTGTGACAACATTTACAGAAATTCATTAGAACCTGAGTCACAGTCTCTTGACTCAGTGGTATCTGCAAGCCAATAGAGCTAAACCAATTTGTCCACCAGTGTTGTTGCTTTGCTTGTTTTATAACAATATAATTTATCAGAATTATAATATAATTCTTCAGTGATGAATTGGTTTCCAGTTTTCTTTTCATTTTATATTGAACTCATGGATTGGCAGCTTGTTAATTGTACCATATAGATGCAAATGTTGTGTTAAAATATAATTATGGAGTTAAGTGAAATAAACACAAGTCAAACATGTTCACTGATATAGCTGGGGAAATCCTTTATCAATAGCTTCTCAGGCCATCTTATTTTGTCCCTGCTCATTCTTGAATCAACCCTCTGTTTTCTTCCTTAAACAAACAGCATTATCCCAAGAAAAAGTCCGTAGCACAGCCTGAAGCACCTTCTGATGTGTGCTGCGATCCATAGGCCCAAGGGAATTGCTATAGGAAGGATAGACCTCTCAGAGGCACTCTTTGAGGATATACACAGTGTGTGTGGGGGGCAGGGGGGCCTAGGGGTGCAGTCTGTCTACCAACCTGAAGAAAGGAATAGAGTCTATAGCCCTGAAGGAAGCTTATGTTAGGTGATTTCAATGAACCATCCCACAATGGAACCCTAGATTGAACATCAAATTGAGCTTTTTTGCTTCTCTGCCAGGGAACTATGAAGCATTGTGGCAATTTCTGCAGATTTTCTTGCTGCACAGTTTTAGTTTAATAGAGTTCCTGGTGCCTCCATAGTTTTAATATTGCTGACATGTTTTGGTGAAAAGTGATAAAGAATCATCTGATATTGTTTAAAATCTGACTTGTATTTTGCTTTTCTTTTACTCAAGCATATACACAACCCATAATTTATTTGGAGAACAATCTGTGGTGTGATTTTGTATCTAAAAGTGAAACTGTTCTGACAGCTATAGGTTGAAGACAACTGTGTTTAATTCTTTTAGCTTTCATTATTTAGTATGCATGCCAAATCAGAAGCATTACAACTGTTGGAATCGGCTTATGGAAAGCTAAATATGAAAGTAAAAATGTTCTGACTTGGATGTCAGATTGGCATTTAAATCCATCAGTATAGGAAAGTCTACTGTTCAGAAGAAACAGGATGCAGTCTAAACCTTGAAATGTAATTCGATTCTATGAAGATGCACTGAAACCCCATATTGCAAAAGAGCTATCAAGTATTATCTTGAGAACTCATGGGGTGCATTTACACATAGCCCTATGGAGATGTAGCAGTGCACTATATCACTGCCTACACGTGATCACAAGCTATATCACTGTAGCAGCATGCTCCCCAGGTATAGTGTGTCACTACGGTGCTGTAATGGTGAAATTTAACTGTGCACTGTGCACACGGCACAGTAACCACTCACACCACCATAGTGGTGTTGCCATATGGCAACCTGTAGAAGCACCCTTGCAAGTCACATGATGTCCTGGACAATTAGAAAAGGGTAAATATGGTGCCCATCTTTGAAAAAAGAAAGAAGGAGGGGCCTTCAGTTTGGGAAATGACTGGATAGTCTGCAGTGTTGCAGAAAAGGAGCTTAGGGCTACTATGCACCACAAGCTAAATATAAATCAGTGGTATGCTCTGGTTGCAAAAATGCAGTAAGTGATTCCTTTACTTGCAGGTGACAAGGAAAGTGCAGGATTGGCACCTGCAAGTAAAGGAAAGTGATTATTTCACGCTATTCAGTGCTGGTGCAGCCTTACCTGGAGTACTGTGTCCAGTTTTGGGAACCTCTATTCAAGAAAGATATAGACAAATTGGAAAGAGTCCACCAAAGAATAAAAAACATGGCAAGAGGTCTAAGAAATATGGTTTATGAGAAAAGGATAGAATACCTGGGATTATTTAAATTGGAAAAGAAAAGACTGCAGGGGTATTTGATAACAATTCAAATATGAGAAGGATGATTATAAAGAGGTTGGTGATAAATTCTTCTCTGTGGTTCCTGGGGACAGGACAAGAAGCTAAGGTCTTAAATTACAACACAGGAAATGTGGGTTAGATATTAGGAGAAACATTCTAACTATGAAGGTGGTTAAGCATTTGAAGAAACTGCCAAGGGGGGTTGTGGAATCTGCATCCTAGACAGGCTCTAAGGGCAGATTAGACAAACACATATATTGAATGGTTTAGACAAGGGTGATGCTACCTTGAGCAAGGGGTTGGATTAGATGACCTCCAAAGGTCACTTCCAGCCTGATTTTCCTGATTCCATAATGCTAAATTAATTTAAAAAGCCTGATGCAATTCCAATTGCAAGTTTTCAATTGACTTCTATGTGCAGTGGACTGAGCCATTAATTCCAATGTTTATGTATAGATCTATGACTTGCTTTAGATGCTATTGCTTGACAATTCTAGCCACAAAGACTTTGGGTGCATGGTGTCTGGCTCTACAGCTGTGTCTATATGGGAACAGGTGCCTACAGCCAATAGTACACTGGCTATTGGATGCAGGGCTGTAAGATCTTTAAAAAACAACAAGAACCTTTAGGCTTTAGAAGCATGCAGATTGCTGGGGCCTGTATTATATAGAATTACCTACAGTTGCTTAAGTATCTGGTTATATCTGAAAGTCTGCATGAGGGATCTGTTCTCATAGAAGGAGCTCATCTGTGTAACCCCATTCATTTTAATTGGGATTACTCATATAAGTAAGGTCTGAATGATAAGGCCCTTTATTAATACCAGTTGTGGTAGTTATCTCTATTTGCATTTCAGCCAAAGCAGTCCAACTTAATATTGTAGCCTGCTTTTGTACCATGACATGTGTCATAGACTGTACCATATCTGTTTGACCAGTGGTTCCCAACCTTTTTTTTCTGTGACCCACTGCTGGGAGTGGAGTGTGGCAGCAGTGCATGGGACAAGGGGACCTCCTGGCATGCAGTGCGGCTCATCCTTTGTGTGTGGTGTCATCGGCATTACCCCCATAACCCTCATTTGGGTCATGACCTGAGGTTGGGAACCACTTGGTTGGACTGTTCTACTCTGGCTAAATACTCCAGGGATGTTAGGAGAAGGTTAGATCGTATTACAGATGGCAACCCAATTTAAGGTAAGTCAGGATGTGGGGTGCTAAATGGGGGGATGGAGGTGATGTGGGGCAGGCAGGCTGGGAGGAGATTGAGGATCTGTGGGATCCACAGGAGCAATGCTGGGGGCAGGCATGATCTGTGGGAGCTATGTAGGCAGGTATGATCTGCTAAAAATGGCTTGGTGCCAGGTAAGCATGGATAGGGAAAGTGCAGCCCTGGGGGCTGGGACCAGCAGCTGAGCTTTACCAGCCCTGGGGCTGCACATGTAACTGTACAGAAGTTCCATGCACTGGTCTAATGTACATCAGGTAGATCTGATACTACATGGATCCAGGTCTATCTTAAACTGGGTTTGGCCAGCTTTAGACCAGTCTGTGTACATAGAACTTCTATACTGTTACGGGTTTAGATTTGATTCCTGACCACTGATACCAGGTATGAGTGTAAGGTCGGTATTAGGGATGAACTAAGTTAATTTGGATGGCTATTTTGAACCTGATCTAACTTCCTCCTAACTCCTGTGAATGTCTGTACTTAGCCAGAGTCTGTCTTTAGAACTGGAAAAATTATTTACTACAAATAACAACTTGGGCTGTTTCACTTTGAATAAATGTTTCCTGAGTAAGTTTTTTCTTATTATTTGACTGACTTTGTCAAATAACATTCAGCAAATAGCTGACTATGTTTTTTATTTCTACAGATTGGCTGCAACTGCGCATGAAATTAAGGTAATGTAATGAGCTCCAGCACAGCTTGCTCCAATGTACACTGATACTGGGGGCAATGTTTACACGTGTGCCTGGGACAGCAGAACTTTGAGCTGGGGTAGAGCAGCTCCAGGCTAACAGCAGACTTGGGGGCTCAGCTGTGGGCTTCAGGTGATGGCATCGGATGGCAGAGGGGCTAGCTGAGGCACAAGAGTGCTGAAACTGCAGAGCTGTGTGGCTAGGCAGCAGGCAGGAGTCTGGCCCCTGCTGCCTGGGCTGACCAGGAGGCCTGTGCAAAGCAGCGAGTATTCTCTTCTGATTCAGATTCAGCTGATTTGATATGATGATTCGAATTACTGTCCCAATTCGATTCAGCTAATTCAGATTCAGAGATTTGGTGCCGATTCAGAGATTCAGCCATAGACCATAATGGGGAATCACTAAAATAGCTTGAATTTGAATTTTTTTGGCATATTCAGATGAAAACAGCAGGGATGGTAGCCCCTTCTGAGGGCATGAAGCCTGCCAAGTTTTAAGGAGATAGGTGCAGGGATTTCTGTGAAAGTGCATCTCAAACTGTTGAAAGCAAAACTCGCATCACTTATGTGTGTTAAGGCAGAGTAGGATGAAAACAGCAGGGATGGTAACCCCTCATGAGTCCTTGCTGCAAGCCTTTTGAATCTCTGAATTTCTCTGAATTGACTCAGAGTCTTCCAATTCAATTCAGACCTTTTAATGGCTCTCCTGATTTGATTCGGATTCGGAGACTCAGCCACTGAATCAGGTCAAATCTCCTTTAAACTGAATCAGCTACTGAAGCTCCATACAGCCCTACTGACCTGGCAAAATGTATGCCCACAGCCACCGGCTACACAATACCTTAGTCACATTTAATTACTCCACCTACAGCAGAGTTAATTAGTTTACTGTGCCCTAACATCGGTGCATGTGTAGACTGTGACACTTTACTGTGGAGCTAGTCTACTCACAGTAAAGCATATGTGTAGATGCACCCATCACCAGGTAAGTTATTTGTGAATCATTTTTTATTTGATCAGGCCTATCTCTCATAGCTAGCAAAACAGAGAGAGAAAAAAGAGAGATGTGTCATAAATAATAGAAAATATAATGTCACTTTTTCTTCTTTTATTTGTACCATTTATGGTACTGGAAGGAATTGAAGGAAGAAACAATTATACTAACTAAATCCATGAGTACAGTTTGCTTGACTGAATATATTCAGTTGTAAAGCACTATCCTTCAGAAAGTGCACCTTCAGTATACTGTAATGACCAAGCCAATTTATTACTTCATCACATAAGCACAACATCACAGAAGCAAACTGAAAACCTCCACATGAAATTTATACTGTGGTTTTCTTAAACAGATTTCTATGTATTTTACAGGCTGTAAGAAATTAAAGTGGGTTTAAGTTGTGCCACTAAAACAATTCCATTGCAAAGCTTCAAACTGAGGTATGTGTAAGAGCCATGGAACTACTCTGTGTTTTATAGCACCATTTAAATTGAATGTTATATTTACAACTTTCTCTTTGAGTGCACATTAAGATGATATTGAACAGAAGCAAGCAAAACAAAACCTTTAGTCTTTGGTTCTCCTGATTTCAGGAGAGCTGGAAAAAAATTATGACTTAGTTGTAACAAAAGCCTCTGAGCGGACGTGGAATCCCAGTTAATGATATCCTGTAATCTGATCCCAGGCGGACACTGACAGCTGTTCTCAGAGCCCTAATGAACTGTGCACATTTACAGATCACTGATTAGCAGAACTTGATACTGGTGGGCACAGACAAGTCCTAACGCTGTTTGAAATAGCTTTGGTGGTATTAAATAACAGGGATCTGTTATCATGAGATTACCTGTCTGTAAAATCCCTATTTATCTTCATTATGCTGCTCCTTTTCTCAGAGACAAAAACGGGGAAGATTTGTCATCTTTTATATTGCACCTGTTGCCTTAACTCTTTAAGGTTCTTTGACAACTGGATTCTCCTGTATCAAATTGCAAGTGGTGTGATTCTGCAGCAAACATCTAGAATGAATGGTGAAGGAAATGCAATTGCTGTGCTACCTCCGTGTTATTGACAAAACGGGGCACACTTGAACTCTGATGGCACTTACTTTTCATAAATGCATTTTCTGGATATCTGGAGAAAATTGAAAAGACCCCAGCACAGAAAAAAATCTGAGCCCTTAAGAAACAAAGTCCAGGAACATGACAGTAGTAGGCAGGCAGACAATGTCTGTTCCCATTATTAAAAACAGGGTTAGCATAGCCAATTATGTTAGTTGGAGCACTGACTCCACAGAATCCTTCCCCTTCATGCTCTAGCCACAGTCCCTTTTCTTCTCCCCTACATGGATTCCAAATTCCCCTCCCTAAGCTGTCCCTGAGCTTTTGACCTCCATCTCTCTGAACCTCTTTTTAACATTTAATGTTACAAAAAAGAAGAGAATTCATATCATTCGCTCATTTTCAGTTATGGAACTTGTGCTGCTCAACATGTATCTGCTATATTTGGCTGTTCAAGTGAATTCTTGTAATTCTGTATCTGCTGCATTAACTTCAGCTGCTCATATTGCTTGTACCCATACCTCAACCTACTGAGGGAGAAAGAACATATGGACTAGAGCCTGCTTTACTTTTGGGTTGTGATACAAGGTAATAATGTAATAGGAAGCCTCAACAAATGGGGCAGTGCTAGGGTATGGGGAACAATAGCTTCTATATTGTCCCATGCACCATATCTCCCAGGTATTGGTGGCTGCTGGGTCATGTTGGTGCCTACCAGTAAAGCAGTGCTTCTGTAAGTAAGGAATGTATGACATGAGCATAGACAATGAGGACCTTAGTTCTCTATGGTGTAGGACTTTAATAAATGAAAAAGACTGAGTTTAGAACAGAAGTTAACATATCCCACTTTATTAAAACAATCACATTGAGTCGTAGCATGGAACTACATATTAAAGCATTACTTTCCAAGAGCATAAGGGAATGAACAACTTACAAATCAGAAAAGGTTCCATATAATGATCTTGTAATAAATCCTTCTGCAACATGTATAACTGTAAGGTGTCAGTTTTGTTCCATGTATGTAAAAAGCCATATTTTACTACAACAGAGGCAGACAAGGTTCTTTGGGTAGATGTGATATCTTTTATCAGACCAATTAAATAGACAAAATAAAAGATATCACATCTAACCAAAGAACCTTGTCTGGCTATGTCCTTAGACCAACATGGCTACAACCAACAACACAAAACAGAGGGCATTTAAATTATGCTCACTTTACAGCATGGTTACCCATACCCCCCTGAGATCATTTTTATCAGCTTCACCACTCTAAAAACAGCTAAAATATTATTTGCATGGGAAAAATGTGATATATCTAAACTGACTGAATTGATCATTCTGTAAGCTAAGAGTTGCAAGAAAATAAATTGAATCTGTACACAGGGTAAGGCATAACCATGCAGAGTTTCTCATGTTCTGTGCTGGAAACAGGATAGCTACATTAGCATGATACTATGCCTGAGATAATTAGTTCTGTCTCTCTGATGAAATAGTTAGCTTAGATGTAGCACCATATGAAAACATTTATATTGCTCCTGTTTCTGGAGCTTGCATTCACAGAACTAGCTAGGGTATCTGTGCCCAGCTCTGTAAAGATGTGAAACAGAGGCACATTACACAAGGTGAAGCAGAATTTGGCTATAAATAAATAATGTACAATTCCTATGTTTTTTAATCTTACAGATCTGGCATTTCTACTATTATTTTAATAGTGGAAATGAAAGTGTGGATGGACACGCATCATTTGAGATAGAAGGCACGATATCTTTTGTATCATGAAAATGAGATCCAACTAGTACTAACCACTCACTGAACATATCTTTCTGTAACACTGTAACTTGTATACTGGGTATAAATGTCACCTATGAAAGTTATTTGAAACTAAAAAGACAGTTCCTAGTAGCCAAAAAATGGTGTAGCTTTTGGCTTTGGCAGCAGAGAAATCTGTTATAAACCTCCAGAGTTAATTTTATTTTGTCTTGAGCTTTATTGATGTTGTAGGACGACATAATTTCAAATGCAGAAATAAAAGAGCTGCAAAGTATTGAGTGATAGGAGATCAATGACATGTTCAGGGTATCCAATCAATAACATTCCCCCACTAGGTCTAAAATAGTCTACAGTCACTTAGGGCAAGTTACTAGTCTCCCTATAAATCTATAAGTAGCCACATATAAAGTAAGAGGCACAGAGCCAGCCTCTGCAAAATGTCTGAGAGCTATACCATATTTTGCTTCATACCAGAGAGAAGTGCATATGCCCCTCGAGAAGGTTTGCCTGGCCTCAGCACCTGTACAGGAGAGTCAAGGAACTGGATATGCCCCCAGACGTATAGATCCTTCCCACTTGGAGCCAGAGGTATAACTAATGAGTTTCATGTCCTGGGAAAAAGTCCCCTCTGCCTGTTGTCTAGGGGACATACTGAGTGTTGGGATGAGAGTGGAGGGGAAGGAAAGTGGTTTTACCTGCCCCAGGTGTCCCCACACCTGGCTTCTATGGCCAGGTGATACAGGGTAGTGTGCCATGGCAAAGAATGGCGGAGCCAGGCAGCACCAATCTGGTGCCCCCTCTCAGTCAGCACCCAGGGCTCGTATGCCTCTTGCCTCACCCCTCTTCCAAGTTCCATTACTGCTTTGAGCTATGGAAGACCAGAGAGCAGCGTGGGGTTTCTTAACATAGAAGAAAGAAGTTTATTCTGCTCTGGTCTGGCAGAGGGCAGAGTAAGAACCGAGGGTCTGATCCTAACAAATGTTGCTCTTGCACTTTCCTGTGTTCATGCTAATACACATCTGCACCTGGTTTCAACAAGTGAAAGATTTCCAGGGCCACTGCTTTGGTGCTATGACTGCTCTCAACACGAGAGCAGTTAAGAACAAAGAACTTAAGGACAAAGACTTTCTGTGGCTTTTAGTGTCACTATATTACTCATGAAACACATTTAGCCTCTGCTTTTCACACAGACTGTAGGACTTTGTCACAGGAACAGGAGAGAGAAAAACATTTTGTTAAACATAGAATAACGGAATTTAAAATGTCATTATCAGGCCACTGGTGACACTGACACCCGGATCCTGCCTTATCCTTGTATTGAGGGTGGAAAGGCACATTGTTAGATACAACTGCACTCCAGTGATCCTTGCTGAGGTCAAAGCCCCCATAGCACAGTTATAAATTAGTACAGGTTAGTGCTGTTGGGTGCTTGTACAGGCAATGGGGGTTTAGTTGTTTAGTTCTCCCTAAATTGAAATGGTGGGTTTTTAAAAATCCACCGTTTCCACCATTTCAATTTAGGGAGAACTAAACCAAATTAAACCCCTGTCACATGTACACAAGGCTTAAAGGGCCCGATCCTTAGAGCCTACCTGTCTCCCAGCGGCAGGGCAGGAGGGAGGGCAAGCTGCCAGTGGTCTGAGTGGTCCCTGAGCTGTGGGGGACTCCGGTGCTTCCCTCTGTGGTGGTGGTACCCCACAGGCAGCACTTGCCTGCTGGCACCCGGCCCAGGTGGTCCTGGAGGGTGCTGCCACTGTGGAGGGAAGCACCAGGCCCCACGCAGCGCAGGAGCTGTGTGACCCAGGGTCAGCTTGTGCAGGCAGGCTTGACTGAAGGAAAAAAACAAAATGCAACAAAGAGTCTAATATATATTTTTCTGCTGGAGTCTGCCTGCCTGCCTGAGCTGTGCAGGGCCCAGTGCTTTGTTCCATGGCTGCGGTGTCCCCTGGGCAGGTCCCGGGTGGACTGCAAGCAGGCAGGAGCTGCCCGGGGGGCTCCACAACTGTGGAGAGAAGCACTGGGCCCTGTGCAGCTCAGGCAAGCAAGCAGGCTCTGGGAGAGAGAGAAAAAAAATATCAGGCTCCTCACTGTTTTTTTTCCATTTTCTTCAGTTGAGCCTGCCTGCATGAGCTTCCCCCAGGTTGCACAGCCCCTGAGCTGTGCGGGGCCCAGTGCTTCCCTCTACGGTGGCAGCAACCTGGAACCACCCAGGCCAGGTGCCAGTAGGCAGATGCCAGGGTCCCACACAGCTCAGGGACTGCTCAGCCGACTGGCAGCTCACCCTGCCTACCATGGGAGAGGCAGGTAAGCTCCAGCACCCTGTGCACTGTCCCTGCCACTTTCCTGTCACCTGGGACCACCTGGGAATGGCTGACTTGCCCCTGGGGCAGAGAGGCAAGGTGGCAGGAGGGTGGCTGGATGTGCTGGGGATGGGAGAAGGTGGTGACAATGATGCATGGGGCACTGGAAGCCCACCAAGCCTGACCTCCCACGAGCACATTGGCTTCCAGCACCTTGTGCACCATTGCAAACTAAATATGAACAATGGCATGCCACCGGAGGCCAGGGGACACAGTGAACACCCACAGGTGGTGGCAGCAGTTGTGGCGGGGGCATGTCAGCAGTGAGTGGGGAGCCCCTGCAGGCAGCCACGGTGGTATTGGTGGGGGTGGTGGTGGTAAGCGCCGATTGGTGGTTGGCGCCCACCTGCAGATGCCGCTGGCAACATCAGCAGGGCCAGCGGTGATTGCTGATCGCCTGCAGACACTGCCAGCTGTGTCAGCAATGGGGGGGGGGGAGGGGGAGGCGGAGCGACAACTGCCTGCAGGCACCGCTGACAGCATCATCAGCTGTTCCCTCATGGGGTGAATCACCAATCTCAGGAGGTGCATGTATACCCATGTGCACCCCCTACATGTCACCAATGAAACTAAAATATCTTGGATGGTTTTTACCTTGCTATGTAACAAAGTCATTTGAAGCAGAATACATCACCAAGCGTGTAAATAGCAGCATCATTAAAGTGGTGCAAATGGGCAATTTGGCTACTTTAAAAGCCAATTTTGTTGTGCATACAAAGGCTGGTTCAGAGACTGTTCTAACTTTGGTGGTGGTCAAAAGGTCATTGGATAGCCTAGGACATAGGCTTTAACCTATATCTAATATAGAACTGCTGTCTCTTTGTTTTCCAGTGGTGCTCTGGAGGATTTGAGGAACCTGGCTGGGTATGTGCCTGCCAGCCTTATTCCATCCTATAGGACATGTGGTCAAAATGGCTTCCTTCTATGTTGCAGCCCAGAGACAGGGTGAAAGGGCTCCATATATTTTCTATTTTTGAGGGAACCTGTAGTCATAATTTGGCTTTAAATTAGAATCAGTTGTATTCTGGGAGATGGTTTTAGCATTCTTGGAAAGATCCAGTCTGTAAACAAGATGAATATTTACTGTTGCATATGTGCTTAGAGATGCTAAAGCAACTTTTCAATGCCATGATTCCTCCCCTAATATTTCATACTTTATTACACATTTAAACTCATTGCAACATTGTCCAAGAAAACTTTTCATTAAAGTGCGTCGCATTTAGCGTAGCATTTATCTGTTTTGATTGTGATACATAATGGATACTCGAATGAATTAACATGCTGGAAGCAGACATAAAAGGTGTCTTTTTTCCATCGCTAGTCTATAATGTCTGCATTATATCACTAAGGTTTCAGTCCATTCCAATTAGACTAAGTGGCTAAATTCCCTTTTATTTCAATGGGAGCATGAACGGACCCTAAATCAGTCTGCATATCTGAATGAAAACATCAACTACTGCATGTTTTGCCACAGCCAGACTCCTTTTTCCCCTCAGATGTATTGTAAAGTCTTTGCAGCATATCTGATAATGGTGTTTATGTTTATACAGGGTTCTATTGTTTTTCCCTTGCTGCAGACTGTCTAGTCCTGACAGCTATACTTCCTGCTTCCCGTTATGGAAGTCTCCAAAGGTGGTTTCATTCTGTTTTGCTTACAGTTAGAGAGAATTTCATAAGGTTACATAGTACACAGTGCAAATCAAGTTGCTTTCAGTGCTACAAGTACAGAATGGAATCCGAAAGCCGCCAGCATAATTTTCTCCAACTTTTGTATAGTGAGTGTTAAATATAATACACATCTGGGGTCACAAACTGTCTTTGTGTGCCCCCACAAATGCTTAATCAGTTATACTACAATGTACTCAGCAAAATAGGTCAAACCTAAATCTCAAATCTGGACACCCACAAACTTCTGGGAAATACAGCTCTGGCTCAGAATTTGGATTCTTATATTCATAGGTATCCATTTACACCATTTTGTATCTTATGCTGTCATTTACACCTACGCAAAGTGAGAATGACTTTCTGCAGCCACCTTGTACATATCCTGCACAGACTTAAAGGATTATGCAAGATGGAGGAATCATAGAATCATAGTCAAGGAGACTTGACTAAGCCCCAGATTCTAAGGCCAATGAGTTTTCAGTTCTAGATTTAGATCTAAATTAATATCCTAACTTTACATTTTAAGTTCCAAGTACATAAAACCATTAACATCATGAACAGTATTAAAACTTTGCTCTCCACAATGATGTGTATTCACAGTGTGTAGAGCATCATGCATACGTGACCAATATTTTTTAATGAAAGCATTAAGCTGGCACCTTTATTAGGTCCAATCAACTGAAAGGACTAGGAGGTTAGACAGGTGTTGCAACTGTACCCATGGCAGATTGCTTTCTAGTCCTTTTCCATTTATTTAATGCACACTGCTGTACATTTCCTGATCACATCTGGACTGGGCTTGGCAATATGTAGTAGCATTTCCTACTGTGCTGGGGATCGTGCAAAATCAGATGGTACTATTTGACCACAGGTTGCTACGTAGTATTCTTGGCGATGTAAAAGTCATACATTGCCCTTCCAGAGTTTTCGTCTGTGCATAATTGAGTGGCCACCTGTGCATAATTTTCTTCAACTACGGCTTTAGAATCTAATGAAAGACAGTACAAAAATGAACACAGCAGTGGGAATGAGCTTCAGAGATCAGTTATATGAAAGGCAACATCATTTCTCAGTAGGATTTATATTTTGGGTAGGTGTAGAGAAATAGTTCTTTTCTTCTGCACCTCATTTTCCTGTAGACTCCTACTTGCTAGACTGGGGCATGTGTAGATGAAACAAGGGGCATGTACGCACAACATTTTAAAGCGTATTAAATGCTTTTGCACCACTTTAATGGTATTTGCACTTGTTGGCGGTGTATTGCACATTAATTGCAGCTGCTGTAGCACGTTCGGCAGTGTAATGCGCCTTAAATGACTTTGGGGCACAGAAAACTAAACCAGCTCTGAGGAGTTTTAATTTGCAGCCCTACAGCAGTGGAATGAAGCACCAGGCTTCGTGCAGCTCAGGGGCTGTGCAGGCAGTCCATGCAGGCAACTGGCAGCAGTCCAGGAAGGCAGGCTCCACCAAAGGAAAAAAAAAAGCAGCAAACTCTGTTGGGACCTGGTCGTTACCTCTGTGGCTGCAGTGCCCTCTGGGACTGCCTGAGCTGGGTGCCTGTGGGCAGGTGCCACATGGTTGGGTGGGGTGGGGAAGCTGCTACCATGGAGGGAAGCACCAGCCCCCCTCCACACCCCACAGCCTAGGAACCACTCCACCCGCTGGCAGCTTTCCCTTCCCTCCCTGCCACCAGAAAGGCAGGTAAGGCATGGGTGTACACGACATGGGGGTTAACTTCGCCCTAAATTGAACCAGTATTTTTAAAACCCACCACTTCAATTTAGGAACCCCATTTTGTCTACACATGCCCCTGGACATTTGTGCAGAAGGCCCCTATTTCTGCTGTTGCTTATCTCTAAACAACATCTGAGCTCAGATCATAAATGTCTGACGTGCCTACTCCTTCTTGTTCTTCCATGCAACTGATTAGCTGCTAGTGCTCATGTGCTTCCTGAGTTGTTTTCAACTGGAGCTGGTGCTAATTCCCTAAGATCAAACCCTTAACATCTTGATTTGAATGGATAGTTTTGAAAAAAAGCTGCTCTGGCATCTTGGGAGCATTTTAAAAATTGGATTTTGCCCTTTTGTTAAAGTTTCTGTTTGGGGAAAGCATGTATCTTCTCACTGTATGACCTCCTGAGATCCTTTCTAGCCCTACTTTCCCATGATTCTATAGTGTCAGGTAGCGCTGTAGGAAGATGGGCTATGTCAGCTTCATAACCTCCCAAACCAGAGGGAGTGTAGCTGATTTAGTGCAATGCAGTATATGCAGTGCACTTATTAGCTCTGCTGAGAGGCATAGCCTATTAGTGCATTTGAAGGTGGCTCCCCAAAATGGTGTAGTCATCTTAGTGCAACATTGGACACATGCAAATACTGGCTCCATACTAGGCAGTATTGTCTCAGTTTAGATTGCCCTAATTTTACTAGCTCTAAGGTTCTGTTTGTGTGACTTATTGGTAAGTGAGGCCTATTTCAGGCCTATTTCTGTGCATGATCCACAGATAATATCGGTCTGTTAGGAAGCTGTAAGCTTTTAGCTTTGGATGCCCCTTGTACCATCAATGGATTCAGTCCACAGCCAAGATGACAAGTTCTCATGTTTACATCAGCTAACGTTGTAGTATTTCACCTCCTATGTCCCTAGGCATCTACCCACCCTTCCATCATTCACCAGTGCTTTCTGTGCCAAATACTGCAGATAATCCTACAGGTATTTTCTGGGTTTGTGAGAGGCAAATGCTAAGCTTCTGTTGCTGCTGCCTCCTTTGACTCTTCGTCTTATTGCCCAAGTGACTAGTGGAGGAGTGGCATTCCCACAACAATTTAAACTGAAATGCACTGGACATTTCAGAGTGACTTGTCAGTGTGTGACCTCCTGTTTACTTATTTATTTTGCTTCTTGGTAGACCCTATGCATTGTTAGTGCCCCTGACACTGGCTGCTCATCCAGCAGACACACTTTAGGAATCTTTTCTTTTCTGAATCTATTCTTTTCTGTTTTTTTTCCCTTTCCTTTGTGTAAAGGGTATGTTCTGGCTTTGTGGAATCCCTGTAGCAAGTTGTGAATGATGTATGAACTGAAAAATCTTTGCCTGGTACACAGTAGGAATACAGAAAGTGCTGTGCAGTCACTGCTGTGCTGTTTTTTTCTATGTATACAGGCACACAGTATTCATCTCATATTCATTTTGACAAGCCTTCAAGCTCAGAAGCCTTGGGATGGGATGGTTTGTGTATAAGTGCACCATTGGCTTGTAGTGGAATATATTTCAAAATATCTGTGCATAATGTACCATGAGGAAAGAAGAGTTTCTCCTTTAGCTCTAGCTCATATGACAGCCTTTTTTGAAGCTGGAGGTGCTCCTGGGTTTAAATTCCATAAAGCATGTATATGAATCATCACTAGGATGTCTGTATGGTACAAGTTTGTGTTCAGACAAGACTTGAACACTGCTACATATTTAGTTATTTTGTTTGGAACTTGAGGACAAGCTCTTTCTTAACTGAGGTGAGTACTCGATATCTTTGTTTGCTACTGTGACCATCTATGATGGACTCAGTCCTTCTGTTTCCACTGGGCACAGACCTTTGATTTTGTATTCAGTGAAGTGCGCAGATGGAAAGAGAATAGAAAACGCAAAAGAAATCCAAGTACAGTTTGGAGAGAATTTTCCTTTATCTGTTAGTAGCTACATGAATCATATCTCTTTTTGGATTCCTATTGCTAACTTGCAGTGGCTTTCGACTTTTGATTTCCCATGCTGCAGTACCTGAAAGGGACTCTTCTGTGCTAAGATGTTTTTGCAAGACAAGTGCCATGAGAGGAAATCTCATTTGATATCTTCCAGTTGTATCAGGAGGTCCTCCTAATGTGGAATGTATGACTTTGTTTTTCCTTAGTACACTATTGACTAATAGAACTTGTTTTTGATACCACATCCCTGAATAGATCTCACAGTAAACAATGTGGGCTTAAAGGATCTCTTCCATTTGCCTTCTAGGTAATGTTGGAAAAGTCACATCTCTCTATGCCTCTATCTCGTTTTCTTAAAATGAAGATAATGAATCTGACCTCCTGTGCAAAAGGGCTTTGAAATCTGATGATGAAAAGCACTACCTAAGAACCAGGTACTTTTAAAAAGAATGACTTACAAATCCATGATAATTCTGTGTAAGAATTTTTGCCCTGTGCTTCTTCAAATGCATTCTTCTGAAATATTTACGAGCTGTAAGCAATTACCTGGTTTTTACTGGGCTAGAATTTGGGGAGTTATGCATGGAGCCTCATACCAGCCTGGCCAGAACACAGTCTACTATACATGCTCAATAGACATTGTGGACACTAAGATGGTCACATTGTACATGGAGCAGGATCCACAGCTGGATTATTGTCATTGGATTTTATTCTTTTTGTTCAAATCTTGACTTAATACTGGACATTGTTAAATCATTACTTCAAAGTAGATGTACTTCTTCACTCCTGTGAATTTGGGCAGCTGGATTCACCTTTTTCTATTTGCATTCATGCTACTTGCATAGTCACAGTGGGAAAGACTACAGCATTAAAACACATACCCATTGCTCTCTGGCAAACCTACATTGATCTACCGGGAGTTCCTAGTATCAAATTTTGGCACCATGCTGCAAATTTGCAGCACACCAAATGGTTGCATGTGAACTGCATGCAGACCAAACATGTGCTTGTCTGGATGTGCTCACTGAGTGATTTTAGCTGGAGATAGGAGAGGGCAGCTGGAGACCCCAGCTGACTCAAGAACAATGGGTAAAGTGGCTGCCAGATAGGAGCTTGTGGGCCTCATGTTAACCCTTTGTAAGGTACATATATCCCAAGACCTGAATGAGGATGTTGCTTGGCCTTGCACTTCATAGTGGTAAAGAAGGGGTGTATAAAGATTTAGGGAAACGAGACAGGAACTGCAGACAGGTTGTCCAGGGATCATTGCAGGGGTGCACATAAGAATAACAGGAGGAGTTGAGAATGGAAGAAGAACGAGGGTTGGTCTATACAAAGCTGATGCTGCAGGAGGTATATATTCAACAGCAGAGGCTCTAGGATTGGTGGAAACATTCAAGTGGCTAGTAGGGGAAATGTAGGACAGTTTGTGAATATGACAGGAGTTTAGAGGTCAGATTTCTCAGACCTTAAGGAATTTATGATGATCTGCACATTAGGTGGCACTTTCAAAACTCTATACCCCAACCAACCATTTAAAACTGGTTCAGTCATATAGGATGAAGTTGTAAGAGCTACAAGAAAGATGCCTGTACCACCATCTGTGAAGTATATCCGGGTCTGCTCAGATTAAACAGGAATTGTTCTCTTTGTACCTGCAGAAGAGGCTACAAGTGTCAAAAGCCGGTTGTTCTTTCAACAAACTATAAATCTTAGTGTTTATTCAGTGGCTTCTTTCAACCAAGTGGTTTGACTTCCTTTAAAATTTTAGCAGCAAATGCTGGATGATTGAATATATTTTTAAAATTTAAATTGTTTTATAGAATTCTATAAATTTAGACCTTAGTATACATTGTCATAATTTCAAATACACTTATTCTTAACAAGAATAATGGGCCAGATTCTATTCCATTTATTAGGTGTGTAATTTGCTAAGATGCCTAAATGTAATTCTATTCCACCCTCCTCAAGTCCTGGAAAATCCATTAATGCATCTAATTTTGTAACAATCACCTTTTTACCCTTCAGAATGAATCGAAAGGAGCAGGAAAACCTATCGATCTTTGTATTAACAGGTTTTTTTTTCTTGGACTCTAGCAGGGTGGAAGAGCTTCTGGCCCAATGGATTTAAGTAAAAAAAAATCTTACTGGTCACATTGTGCTGCTTAATCTTGTTTCCTGCTGCTAAATCATATTAAAAAGGAGTCACAACTAAATTAACTTCCTAACAGTACATGTAGACATTCACTGTAGTGTTACAAACATTTGATATGATCAGAAATGGGTAGGATGGCTTCGATGAGACAACCTCCTGATTGAGATGTGGTTCACACTACGAAAAAACTGAAAAATCCCTGGTTTAAGGGCAATGCCCACATCAGACAATGTTCTTCAACACGTTGGTATTCCATTTCTTCCAAGTCCTATACTTTTTCTCTCTAAGATGAAGAGTGAATGATCCAGTAAGGGAAATTAAAATGACCTATATCAAAATGATGATCTAAATCTGGCATGGGTGCAGATATGAGTTAATTTAATATGTCTGCATTGGAGACTTAGCAGTGTACTATCAATGAGGCTGTCACCAACAATCTTAATCGCATTCACTTTATTGTCTGAAACAGCCCTATTATATGTGTTTTAGACCCAAGTCTCCTGGCTGTAGGAAAAACATTATTCTCTCTGCAAAGAGGAAATGATCAAATAGAATTCTTAATATAAGTCATATACCACAAATAAATCTCCCACAATGAAAAGCGTATAAAAGCAAACCACTTTGAGGCCACTTGTAGGGCTAGTTTATAGTATTTCTGATACAGCTGCAGCCAAGCCTTTCTCTGTGCATTCGGCATATTAGAACATTCTTGACAATGGATTATACAACATAGTCAGAGCTTTCCTCTTTCTAAGAATACCATTACCACAGCAAAACACAGTGTGCTTTGCACACTCTGGAATAGGATGCACTGGGCTTCAGCACTTGGTGTTGTAAAGTACTTCCTTGCACTAGCCTTCAGTGATTACTTACAGATATTTACTTTAGCACATGGCATATAGAACATTAAAAGGGTTTTGAAAATCTCTCAGTTTTTCAACTTCTGAAGGATTATTAACTTCAAAGTCTGAAGAAATGTCGGCCTTCTATGTTTGGAAATGCCAGCAGCCTTTGCATATCCCCACCGCAGTACCAAGCAACCCCCAGCAGAGAGGAACGATTACTGCCTCGGTGGCGTGAGGATGGCTTTTGATCTCCTAACATATTGGAAATTACTTAAAGGTAAGCCATCTGCTAGCTGAGGAACAAAAATAGATTACATCACACCCTGCTAGAAAGATTGTGTTAAATCCTATGTATCTAGGCTTTTAATAATTCTATATTAAGTCAGCTAATAGGATTAGGTACACATTTTCCTTAGGCTTATTTCACCAACTATTAACAAAAAACTTTTTTTGTGGTGATCTGTAAAATTCAGGAGTGTTCCACTGTGAATAAAAAGACTTCTTTCAAGAATGAAGCGTTTCTTCAGATCACAATTGCTCTCCAAAGGCACTGACAGTCAGAGAGCATTTTCAGGGTGGTGCATGGGGAGTAACAAGCACTAAACTCCTTTATTGTTAATATATTAGTGTTAATCATTAATGGTGGATTGCTGTACTAGAGTTTTATGGCTGAACCCATGTATGGTGAAACCCGTCTAAAAATGTAATTCTAGGAACTGACAAAAATAACTTTTTATTAATGGAGGTGGCCTACTGATACATATATAGCAGACCTGCTCCATGTACACTTGAGGAATGCTTTGGTTGCTGCCTGTCATAACAAGAGATTACTTAATAATGAATGGTGGCATCATACACAAACTTCACTGTTCATCACCATTATGGTAGTTGCACTTATGCACATTCCAGACAAGCTGACCATTTTACGTTTATATATAGCTTTTTGATACTTTTGCCTATTAATTTTTTAATACATTATGAATGAATCATTTTGATTAGCGCTAGCTGTGACCATCAACATTTTTCAGATACATTATTTTTAATAAACAATCAATGATGTGTTTGTGAATAATTTTATGTTACCCAGCAGGGCATGCCCCCTCAGAATTAAGATAACTTTGTAATGCTCCAGATGACAAACAATCATTGCATCATCTATGGTTTCACACATAATTGTGGGGAATAATTCTTCCTGAATAATTCCCTTATTTCAATAGCTGTGGAAAAAGCTACTCAATATGTATAATTGTAAAGAATTTGGTTGCATATTAGCAATATTAGCAATATTTCAGCACAAACTTATTTTTAAACCTATGAGTAGTTGACTCAAAGACTTAAGGTCACTGAGGCTATGTACTCAGAGGGAATTCCAGCACGTCAGTGCAGACTCGATTAACTGAGATCCCTGTGTGGCAGGCTTGCTGCTTTTGCCCAGCAAGCCTGGCTTGGAGAATGATGCTATGGATTGGTGGAACATTTCCACCAATCAGGCAACAGCTGGGAGGGGCTTGCCCCACCCCTGCTCGGAGGTTGGGGAGAAAGGAGCCCCTGGACCTGACTGAAGACTAGCTTTGCAGATCCAGCAGACTTCAGGGGTGGGGCCTCTGGTGTAAATTAAAGCCCACCATGCTCAGCACGCTGGGCAGATGCAGTGAGGGATGGTGAGGAGAGAGGAGCTTCAGGAGAGGATCATCATTGGGACCCTGCCTGAGCCTTGACGGTACACAAATCAGCGCACAGTGCTCAGGCTCTGGGAGGTGCTCAAGGTGACTTGCTCCTGCAAACCCGGCAAGTGGCTGGGTGAGGCAGTACATGGATCAGTGCATGGACAGCTGGACAGCTGGACCTGGGAGCAGCTTGAGGCACACAGTGTGCAGGTCTGCGCATGGAGAGTCAGTCCTGGGAGCAGCTCAAGGCTGCTCAAGTTAGCCCTGGCTCTATGCCAGATAACCGGAGCCCCAGTGTAGGTTAGCATTAGACTGAAAGAACCCTGGTGCTCAGAGCAGGGCCGGGGAAGGGGAAAGACCCCCAGTGTGAGGCTGGGGAACTGGAGCCAGTGAGGGCTCGGTTCCCATAGGAGCTCCCTAGGTGTCCAACGTGGGGCCCAGGACCCAGAGAGAAGGACCCTCAACTTGAGGCCAGTGGCTCCAGGAGGCCTGAGATGGTGTGAGGACCCAGAGGCCAGATCAAGAGCCCCCAAAGGAAGGGCCGTGAGTTACCAGGAACCCAGATCCCACAGGAGGAGTGGGCAGGGGGGAAGGCCCCACACACCATGCTGTCCAGGGTTGGAGGGGAGGAGAACCCAAATATACACTGGGGAGGGTTCTGTAGAACCCCCAGGGGGCCTAGGGGGAGAAGACCCTATCCCATTTGAGGGACCAAGTGGTTGGAATTCCAGATAGGGTGCATCTAATATCTGGTATAGTTATGTTTCCTAGTCGGTATCTATTGTTACTGTTGGTGTTATAAATAGTTGGGTATATTAATTCTGTATAATGGGCTCTGTAAGGATGTCTTTATTAGCTAATACACCTGTGGTACAAACTTGCTGGATTTACTGTCCTGGGATCCACCTCTCTTCTGGGCCTGAGGCACAGGTACCTACCCGAATGTCCTCCCTAGGGCAGACTTCCTCTTGCTAACAGACCTTTATATGTATATTTAAATCTATATCTGTAATTGTATCTATCTTAAAGAGTTTTATATATAAATGTTGGTAACTCAATAAATTGTATATAGTTAAGCACTTTGGGCCTGGGCTAACTCTACAGAGGCAAGAGGGATCCGCCCAAAATTCCAGCATCCCTCTCGCATCACCCCCTCCCGCCTACCCATCCCATCCAATTGAGAATAGGGCATACCCTTGGCTGTACGCAGTTTACACCCGTACTTAAAAAATCGTGGTGGGGGTGCTTGAACTACAGCTCATTTGACATGAAATGATCTGTAGTTCAAGCACCCCAACCCCATTTTTAAGTGTGGGGGTCCTGATACAGGAGACACAATGTCACTTTAATTAGAGTGGCTCTTGGAGCTGCTCTAATTAAAGTGCCACCCCCCCCCATCCTCAAAGCACATGTAGAAGTGCCCTCTAGTGTGAGGTACTGAATCAGAGATGGGCAAAATATGTCCTGTGGGCTGGATCTGGCTAGCATAGGGACTTTGTCTGGCCCAGGTACTGTCCAGCAGACCAGCTGGAACCTGCATATACAGCCCCAACCCGGCCCAACCCCAGCTAAAGTAATATAGAAAAAGGAATACAAAAAAAAATGCAGGAGCATAGCTCAAGTTTGTTGGAAAAGAGCAAAGCTACATCTCTAACAAACAAAACTCGCTAGACCTGATTTTCAAGGCAAATCATTTACAAGCACATACCAAATAATGCACAAATGTTAGACTTATTTAATTTACCACATTTATCTGAATATTGCCTTTCTTTAGAAACAGAGCCAATAACATGTTGACAGTTGCAGAACAAGCATTACCATCACACTGCTGATGTGTCTCTGCCTTACCTGGAGGAATCTCCTGCTGGAATGAAAGGATAGTTCATTCTTTCACTTTTCTCAGATAAAACCATCAGCAAGAGTAGGATCATTTATGGACAGTAATGAGACTAAAGGCCAGAACCACATAAGAACTTAGGCAAAACTGAGATTCACAGAATCTCTGCTTACCTGCCCAAACTTCACAGGCATCTTGATTTTTAACACCAAATTTCTCCAACAGACTACTGTTCTGCACCTGGACTAGCCGGACTTGTAGACTGGGTTCTGTAAATGTGTGCATGTGCCCTAAGTTTCTGCCAGTGGGCATACATAAAACTGCATACGGTCTGACATAGCTGCTCAGATCCATAGTTTTATGCTCTCTGGGTGTGGAATATCTGGATTCAAGTCCCTGCTCCAAATCAGGCAGATTACAACTTGAAAACAGACCTTCTTGGCAAGTGCCCTGATAATTTGATTATTTGGTATAATGCGGTAAGAACCTTCTTTTTTTTGGTAGGAAAGCTATAGCCTGGTGTAGGAACTTTGCTTCAGGAGAGGGTTAACCTCTGAGAATCCTAAATACAGATAAATAGTTCTCTCCAGCATGGAGATAGATGCCTAACTTTCTTCGAAGGGCAGGGTCTATGCCAGGGATGGGCAAAGTCCAGCCCATGGGCTGGATCCTGTCAGAAGTGGACTCCATTTCCCAGCTGCCCCTGTGCATGGCTGGGGCTGGTCTCCATGGAAGCCACAGCTGCCTGGGAAAGTTCAAGGCTGGGATTGCCATGGAGACCAGCCACAGCCATGCTGGCAGCCTGCGGGCCACTGGGAACTTGTGATGGGGGCAGCTTGCTCCAGAGCCAGGGCAGAGCCAGGATCTGTAGCCAGCATGCTCTGGGCAGGGGCACGCAAGCAGGGGATCACAGCTCTGCCTCTGCTCCAGACCAGGCTGTCACCGCAGGGCAAAGCTGTGATTCCCTGCTTATGTGCCCCTTCCCTGGGCATCCAGGCTACAGATCCTGACTCTGGAGCAAGCTGCCCCCATTGCAAGATCCCAGCAGCTCTGGAGCAGCCCTTGCCTGATCTGCTGCATGCACTGCCAGCATGGCTGCGGCTGGTCTCCATGGCAACCCCAGCCTTGACCTTTTGTGCAGCTGCATCCGGGGTCTCCATGGAGACCAGCCCTAGACATGCATGCAGGGGCTGCTAGGAAATGGAGTCCGGCTGCCATCCGGATTGGCCATTTTTCCCACCCCTGGTCTATGCCCTGCCCATCTCCTTGGTTTTTCCTATGGATAGTTTAGGTGCCTCCCTGCTCATTTTTTTTCTAGACTAAAGTACAATAACATATGGGTGTCCTTTTCAGAAAAATAAAACTGTTGCTACCTCCTGTTGAGGTCTAGCTGATATCTTTTTAGAAAGTAATGGCTCCAGAGACAGTCTTTTTTCTTTGTTGCATTTCTCACAACCTTCTACTAAAATTTAAATTTGCTTATTCAGCCTGGACCACTGTATAGACTGTTGTGCTCTTGTCCTGCATTTGTTTATACCATGGTATCCATCATGGATCTTCAAAATCACTTCTTCCCAAAGCCCCTAAGTGATCACAATGGATCTTCCTTTAATGAGCAGACCATTAGCTATGCGGAGCTCATTTTGGTCCTGCCAACACGTTTATAGGCCTTTTGGAAGTTGTGTCCTGTGGCCCCATATGTTTTGAACTAATTTCTAATAGATGCCATCCTTTCATTGCTCATTTCTAATTTGCTCAAGTCTAGTAACAAATGTTGGCAATGCTGTCAGAACACGGTCAATATATATATAATGAATATATATAAATATATATTAAAAAATATTTTTTCCAAAGTTACTTCTTGTATTGCTGACTGACTAACTGATGCTAGGGATAGAGTGTCTGCAGCTATGAGCAGTTTCCCTCATAAAAGTTCAATACTGAAAGAAAATCACATTAGTCATAGTTGAAATCTTTGAATTATGGGTGGAAGGTAATCCCAGGCTTTGGATCCCAGGAATGCCACCAGGGATTTTGATCTGATCCTATTTTAAAATTCAGTCCAAGCAAGTAAGAACTGAGCCATTCACATGCCCAAGTGACTGCCGAGGTTTCTTTTTCTACTTGAGCATAGTGTTGCTCAGTGTTTGTAAGACATCTTGATATAAATTCAATAGGCCTCTGGTGTCCTTCTGCCTGTATTTAAATGAGTACTGGTCCTAAACCATATGACAATGCATCTATTATGACTACTGTAGAATACTGCAGAATATTGTGTTAAGATAAGTGGTGATGTCAATGATTCCTTAATTCTGTTCAATTACAATTGTTTTGTGTCCCCTGAAGATCCACATATTGCTTCCATTAAGGCAGTCTCTTAAAGGTTTTATTAACTGTACTAAATTCAGCAAAAATTTTCCAAACTGATTGGCCATACCCAGCAATTGTCTTCTGGCAGAAATGTCTTAAGGTTTAGTTAGGGCACCAGTGGCTTTATTTTGTCTGGGTCTGACTGAATTCTTTTTTTGCTAATGATATGTCCAACAAATTTTATTTGTTGCTTCCTGAATTCACATTTTTCATTCAAAGTGAGACCAAATTGTTGGAAACATTGCAAAACAGCATGTAGACATTCACCATGTTCCTATTTATTTTTGCAATATACCAACATATTATCTGCATGGCAAAGGATGCTGGGCAGGCCATCACAATCTGAAAGATTCATTTTTGAAAATGCTCTGGTGCTAACAATATACTAAAAGGAAGCTGGTGGAAACAATATCTCCCAAATGGGGTAATGAATGTAATTAATAGTCTAGATTCTTTAGCAAGAGAATTTACAAAAAAATGTACTGTAGCATCTAATTTTGAGAACACTTTAGTCTCTGACAATGGAGCCAATGTCTGTTCTACTGCAGGAAACGTGTCTTTCTCTGCATACACTTTTGTTAAGTTGAGTAAAATCCACACAAATGTGAACTTTTCCACTGGGTTTCAGTACTAATGATTTCTGCACACCAGTCTGTGGATTCAGAAATTTGGGAAATAACTCCCATTCTCTTTAATTCTTCCTTGACTTTCTGTTGTAAAGGAACAGGGATGTACTGAGGAGCTGTCAGAGCAACTGGTTAGTGACTTCACCAGTTTCATTTTATATTACCTGACAGCTTCCCCAAGCCTGTGAAGACCTGAGGCTACCTCTCTTGTAAGGTTTACGTTCTGCTGTTGAGTCCAGTTTCCGTACTAGGTGTAGTCCTTGTATTGCTGGCAATCCCAGTAAGGCAACTTTTAACCATTGTCCAAAATAGGTTGTGAAAATAAATTTCCTCTTTCTTCCAATTTTCCCTTGAACGGGCCACATAC
The DNA here is from genome assembly GCF_052110815.1 of Crocodylus siamensis. NCBI lineage: Eukaryota > Metazoa > Chordata > Crocodylia > Crocodylidae > Crocodylus > Crocodylus siamensis. The sequence goes on from NC_143399.1 coordinate 170,770,034, forward strand.
TTTTAATGCAGTATTACTTGTCCCTCTGAGAATATTAGCTGACCTTTGCAGATCTCTGTCCCAGGATTAATCATAATATTTTGCAAGGATGGCAGTAACTATAGTTCCAGTGTACATTTTGTATTTATTGATTTGACTATTGAGATCTATATTAGTGTACCTACTTGTGGATTCTTTTATTAAGAATATAGTTCCTAGTAACACAGACACATTATCATCTGATGCCCTCCTGAATTTTTCCACTTACCTGAATGGTCTGCACTGCCTTGCAAAACATCCTTTGTTTTGGCATCTCATGCATTCTGTATTTATTGCTGAAAATTGTTGCCAATGGTAGCTTGGTGTTCTGCTGCATCTGCCACACCTTTCACTGCTTTCACTATTAACATTTCTTGATTGTTTTTGCCTCGTTTTTTGCCTTAGTTTTATATAGTATCTTGTAGATGAGGTTACTTTCACCTCTAAGAGCTTCTCTCTTTCCATATCAATTTTATCTGATGAAGTTTTTGGTACAGTTACCCTGTATGACATACTGCTGTTTCTATATTGTTTTTTGCATCTTAATTTTTGTTATGACTTCTGCTAGTTTGAGTTCTGGATCTGAGTTTCGCTAAGAAACTGGCATCTCTGATGGCTAGAAAATGGTATTTAGAGGTTTGTTTTTGTAAATTGGTTTATAGGTAATATATATACATGCATTAGAATAATGGTCCAGGGTGGTAGCAAAGGTTAATTGGTCTAAAGGCCTAGTCACAGTCACACAGTTCTCACAGCCTTTAAGGCAGAAAGGGTATCTAACACAATAAAGCAAATATATATACACTAGCCTGGAAAATTGTGGGCATATAACACACTGTTCCATAACATGAGATAAGGTGGCAGCAACTCACAAGGCCCAAGAGAGTGGCGGGGCCTGAGGTACCAGTTTTGGGGGAACAGACCATATTAGGAAAAGACCCAGAAAATCCAAATTAGGATGTATGCATGTGATGGGCTTGTGAAACAAAGGAATATGCTGACAGGACAGAATGTGGACAGTATGATGACCACAGAAAGACCAATCAGCAATAGCCATGGATGAACAGTCATCAGGATGGGAAAGGAATATAAAAGAGGGATTTTAGAGCAACAAAGGGTCCCTGAGAAGGGTTCCTGTCCCCAAGAGAGGAATCCAAGCCACCATGGACAGAGGGCATGCCACCAGCCCATCTCATCCACCCCACTGTGGTGGGGGGAGGCAGAGCTCAGCCTCTCAGCTCCAGGCTGCTGCCATCTGACATTCAAGAGAGAACATTGGAGTGAAGCTTGCCTCCCGGCCAGATGTATCTTGACTCTGATGACAGCCTTAGGATTGGTAGCTATAGAATTGCTTGCATTATTCTTTTCTGTTATCACTGTGTATCAATAAATTTTCCTATTATCAAATGGAAAGGTCGTGGTTGGTCTAAGGATTTTGGGTCCCCCCAGAAAAGGGCATCTGGGTCCTAAACTCAGTGCTAACAATGCCGACAACATATTCCTTTTTCAAAACTCCATTATTTCAGTGCTCTGCAAGAGTGTATAATACAGTAATAAAAGATACAGGTGTTTCCCTGGTATTTCATAATAAATTTGAGATATATATAATATTTATATTACTTATAAAATGTGCATCAAAAATCGCTTTCACTTTTTAATAGTTTCATAGTCTGTAGGGTCAGAAGGGACCTGAGCAGATCATCAAGTCTGACTCCCTGCCTTGGCAGGAAAAAGTACTGGGGTCAAATGACTCCAGCAAGATGTTCGTCTAACCTCCTCCTAAAGACCCCCAGCGTAGGAGCCTGCACCACTTCTCTTGGAAGTTGGTTCCAGATCCTAGCTGCCCTGACAGTGAAGTAGCGCCTCCTGATATCTAACCTAAATCTACCCTCTGCCAGCTTGTGACCGTTATTTCTGGTCACTCCTGGTAGTGCTTGGGGGAACAGGGACTCCCCCAGTGCCTGCTGGTCCCCTCTGACTAGTTTGTAACGGGCCACAAGATCCCCCCTCAGCCTTCTCTTTTGGAGGCTGAACAGGTTCAGGTCCCGTAGCCTCTCCTTGTAGGGCCTGCCCTGCTGCCCCCTGATCATGCAAGTGGTCCCCCTCTGGACCCTCTCCATGTTGTCCACATCTCTCTTGAAGTGCGGCACCTGGAACTGGATGCAGTACTCCAACTGCGGCCTGACCAGTGTTGCATAGAGGGGGGAAGATCACCTCCTTGGACCTGCTCGAGATGCATCTGTGGATGCATGCCAAGGTGCAGTTGGCCTTCCTGACTGCCTCCCCACACTGCCGGCCCATGTTCATCTTGGCATCAGTGATGACTCCAAGATCCTTTTCTGCCTCTGCACTGACAAGTCTTTCTCCTCCTCCTCAGTGAGGGCGAGGGCACAGAAAATATCACCTCTAGCCTCTTCCATGGCAAAGATGAGGTATTTACCTGGTTTTCCTGTGTTCTGAAACATCGAGAACCTCTTAAAACTTCTAATCCAGCAAGGCCAGTCAACAGCATTCCTGTAGTGAAACTTCTGTAGCAGAGCTATTTGTGTTATATCCTCCAGAGCTGTGCTGGGCTTTCAGCCTGACTCCTGTCTGTACACACACTCTCTCCCTTACTCTGTCTGCACTCTGGAAGTTTGAGAGTTCCTTTTTCTTTTCCTCTTTCTCTTTTTTCCCCGAGAGAGGGATAAGGCCAACTTCTGACACTGTATGGTATGAGGGAGACAGAGGCACATGTAGCCATCATGTGTGCTGTAATCTGCCTCTCCTTGAGGGCTGTCTGAACTTTATTACTGTCTATAACTTTAATACAGCCCCCTGGTCCTCATGGAGGACAAGAGCTCCATGATCACTCCACATAAGTAGTTTGGGTACGTTATTTGGGTCTGAAAGTTCTGCTGGGTAGCAGGGCATCTTTTCCCTCAGTTCTTTTGTGTTTAGCTGTTAACTGGCTGAATTGTTCGCTACATATAGTTTTTGCACCTTTAATCTGGTTTGGATTTGAACCAACAAACTAGAGGTAAAGAGGATGTTATTTATAATTTGACTGAATGGCTTCAGTCTCCCTTATTACTTCCTATGCTTTTCTTGGAATTTTTATTTTTAAATTTTTCCATTAGATGTTATTTATTTATGTATTTATTTTTAAAAAAGCACAGGTGAAAGTACATTTTACCTAAGTCTGCATGCTTCCTGGAAGTATGCTTCAATGTGGAGCAAGGGGGATTGGATTGGGTGCCCTATCAATGCTCTCAAGTGGCTCATGGTATCAAATACCATCAGATGGTTATGGAATATTTGCATTGATTATATCACCATCCATTCTCAACATGAAGAGAGCCAGCTGAGACCACTTGCTAAAAGTGAGAGTGGGGACATGGACTGAAAAAGATTCTCTCTCTGTAAGCAACAGACTCTAATAAAAACCGATGGACAATGCTTCACCCTGGCAAACGTAAACTGCATGTTTAAGTCAATACCTAAGAATGCCTTTCAGTATGACAACAATGTAGTAATGCAGCTACCATGTGCTGGGTCTTGTCTGTCTCATTACCATAGCATTGTATGAAAATTTCTTAATTACTTTACCCCAGGCAAATGTAGTCTGCATGATTAAGTAAATGATAATTTACTTACAGCTCTAATATCCCACAACTCAGCACTTATGTAGCTACCACACGTGCAGTCTTGTTTCTCTTGTAACTCTACCATACTATTGTAAAGATTTTAATTCTAGCATTTCCTTAATAATATTTTTTGAGACATGGATTGAGAACCTAATTGTACAAAGCTTAGATATATAAACAAGCCCTCATTGAACTTAGCAGAGGAGCATCTGTGAGTAGCTAATCGGGATCAGGGTCATACAATGTATGGATGGATAGGTCAATAAGATTCAACGTTTTACTTAGTTATAACTGTTGAAAATGGATATTAATACTTAAATCCTTTCATTATTATAATATGAACTAATATTTATATGGCTGCTGGAAACTTATATGACCTCTGAACTAGAAGATGCCTAAAATCATACTGCTTACTGAGCCACAGATTTAACGTTTGCTGTTTTATGCTTGAGTGAATGGACCAGAATTTCAACTAAGACATCAGCACATCCAGGACTGACATGAGGAATTTTCTCAAAGACATGCCAGTTTAACTGGTGAAAACTTGAAGGCTAATATTCACCCAGGTCTTAATTTAAATGTAAAATGTCTCTGTTTCCCCTAGTTGGAGGAAATACAAATCGCAAATGTTTTTTTTATAATAAATTTGCTTTCCTTTTTAAGTTGTTTTTGAAGTGGCCCCTTCAAAAGATTATTATCTTTGTCACAGTTGACAAGCTTGAACAAGACAATGCCAAGTATTTAACACCACATAAACTGCAGAAGGGAAAAAATTCCCACTAGATTTTTATGAGAGAAAAGGTTGTCATGCTTTATTTGTTATTTGTCCTAATTCTTCACTGAGGGAGGAATTAATGTATTTTTTAACATAAATGTTATTAATTGTATGTATCTACAGTTCTCTCTAGTGACAAAAAGCTCATAAAAACTGTGGCTAAGATCATTTAGAAGCTGTCTGTTATTCCTTAAGTAATGCAAATGACTTGAGGTTCTCATTTTAATTCGCTAATCTTTTCAAATCAACACAACCAGGGCCAAATCCTGCCACCCATGACCTTAATCATTCAGAATGTAGTCATCCAAAAATTGACTTGATTGAAGTCAATTTTATTAGAAACAGTAAGTGTTAGTGGCTTTGTAATTCAGTAGCATGATGTAGTGTTCCATCAGTTGTCCCTACCATGTACAAGCTATCATGCAGTTTAGACCCTGTAGTGATTTGGTCCTCCAAGGTACTGAGCATCACCTGTGACATCTATTGAGGTTGAGGGTGCTCAGTACTTCGCAGGTGTTGATCATTCTGGAGTGTCAGGCTGTAGATGATTATCTGGAGAAGGCTTTGGTCCTTGGATAAAAATAGCAGAATTCCAGGGAAGATGATTCTTTTTGCATGATCTAAAAAGCAAAATTTTCAATAGAAAGTTGACTAGTCTGATGGGTTTAGCTTTGATTCTTCATGAACTTAAGCACAGCATTCTCTCAAGTGCTTACTCTGAATATATTCATTCATTAACCTCTTTTTTTCCTGAAGTTTTAGCATGGGATACCCCAGATCTCTAAAATTATGAAAATGGCCAGTAGACTTAATGTTTTAAACTTCCTTTGAAACTCAGTATAAACAAATATAGCATTTATCTGTCTTAAATACAATACCATACTTTCAGAATTAAATGACTAGCTGTATTATTGCATCATTATAAGTTCTGGATATTGCATAGCTTTTAGATGGATCTGTCAGTACAACCCCTACTTACATTCTCTTACTTCAGGATGCTTTTCTTTCTTGCCTGAAACAAAATGGCAAGCAAACTGTTGAAGCTCCCATGACTTTTGACCTCACCGAGCTTTGTTACAGCATCTTATCTTTACACAATGCCCAAAAGGATGTATAGGACACTAGAATCAGTGTACCAAAAATTCACTGCAGTCTTGAGTCACAGAACTATAGGCTAAGAAGATGTGACATATATTTCCATATCAAAACAGTAAGAACCTTTCTTTCCCCTCTTCACCAATGCATAACATCCCAAAAGGCAAGAATGGCCTTCAGCTAACACCGATCAATTTTCTTTCAGCTTCAATCACCATTTAATTACTGTTGACTTCTTTAACCTTTTTCACTTCCTTTATGGATTAGGTTCCTTTATATTCTATTGCCATTTACATTTTCTGTGACATAATCATACTTAAAATGATATGATAAAATTTTACATTTTTCTTCTTCCTTCCTGCTTTTTATGTTAAATTTACTTCAAAAAAACAAATTATTTCTTGAAGGAGAAAATATTTTTAATGAATTGACTTTTAACTTTATCATCTTATGGTATCTGAACATCATTTGCCAAGTAATTGCTAACCAAGTAATTGCTCAGATGACTGTGTGGTTTGCTGAATAAAAGCACTCACTTTTCACCTTTGGGCACTTTGGCTGAAAAAATAACATGCTACAATACTTTGGGTGCAATGAGTTTTGACGACTGAGCTCAGTCTTAAGCCAACACTCCACATTTCACATACTCTAATGAACCTCTTCCCAGATAAAATATAGCCCAACTAATATTTTCTTTTGCTTAATAAATGTATGAAATGAATCATTTCTACAGACATGGCTGTAAAGCAAATCATAAAATTCTGTCCAGGTCATCTCCATACAAATTGTATATTGGGTCAAACTTACTGATATTATTGGGACTGTGAAATGTGGTCTATTATATAGTACGTACTTTGCATAATAATCTTCTGAGAGCTTAGCAGAAGTATTACTTGACTTGAATATGTGATTACTTTGAAATAGGCACACATAACAAATATGACCTCAATATTTTCCCTTATTTCACTTCCATCACAGTCCACTCCTTTTGCAGGTTCCTTTCCTTCAAGTTACTCCATTTGGAGATTCTCACGTCCTCTTCTCCCCTGAAGCCACAGTACAGTTATTCAAACATATGGAGAAGTTCACTGGTTGTAAGCGGGGCAAGGGATTGCTTTGGTATTTCATATCCATGTGTTTATTCCCACCTATTCATTACTGGTGGGGCCACATTTAGAGTACTGTGTTCAGTTTTGGGCCCACTACAGAAAGGATGTGAACAAATTGGAGAGAGTACAGCGGAGGGCGACTAAAATGGTGAGGGGGCTGGAGCACATGACTTATAAGGAAAGACTGGGGGAACTGGGCTTATTTAGTTCAGAGAAGAGGAGACTAGGAAGAGACTTAATAGCAGTCTTCAACTACCTGAAGGGTTGCTCAAAAGAGGATGGAGCTAAACTGTTCTCAGTGGTGCCAGATGACAAAACAAGGAGCAATGGTCTCAATTTGCAGCAAGGGAAGTTTAGGTTAGATAGGAAGCATTTTCTTATTAGGAGGGTAGTAAACACTGGAACATGTTACCCAGAGATGTGGTGGAAGCTCCATCCTTGGGGGTTTTCAAAACCTGGCTAGACAAAGCTTTGGCTGGGATGATCTAGTTGGGGCTGGTCCTGCTTCAAGTAGGGGGTTGAATTAAATGACCTCCTGAGATCCCTTCCAATCCTAATTTTCTATGATTCTATATCAGACATAGAAAAAACAGGTACGTGTTCCCCGTGTAGCCCCAGGGCTGGAAAAACCCAGCTGCTAGCCCCAGCCCTGGGGCTGTTTTTTTCCTACCCCTCCCTGCCCCAGCACCAGGCTGTTTTTAGCTCCACAGGCCCTTTACCCATCCTCAGACGGACAACCCCCAACCCCTCTTCCAGAGACCAGCCAGTCACTCCCTAGCCTGTCAAACCCCCAATCCCACAAGCTGCTCCTGGAGCCAGTTCTACTGGCATTTACTGCTGCCAGGAGTCCAGGGAGTAAGTTGTGGTGGGGAGAGGGACAGGCAAGATCAGGAGTGGGGTGGGATTTGTTAACCCCTAGTCCCAGGGATGGGGAGCTCTCTGAATCCCACCAAATCTCTCCCCATGGAGCTGCCAGACTCTCCCGCCCCCTCCACGTTTGTTAAATCAGGTTCCCAGGATAGGAGAACACCAGTAAAACTGGTCCTACGAGCAGTTTGCAGGATCAGAGGCAGTTCACCACCATTGAAGAAGGGGTCTGGGGGAGAGGGTCTGGGAGGGTTTTGTAGGATTGGAGAGCCTCTCTGATTCTACTTAACTGCCCTCTGATCTCTCCAAGCCCCCCTTGTAGACTCCACTAACCCTCCCAACCCCCCGAACTCCTCTGTGCAGACTACTAGCCCCACAATCCTCCAAGTCCCCCATAATATCCCTCCTCATCCCACCCACACCTCTCCCTATCTAGACTTATCTTAGGTTGAGTGGCCATTTTTAACCTGATCTAACTTTCCCCTAAGCTCACCAAATGACTGTACATACCCAATATCTAAGATAGGCCTGAACATCCAAATCCAGGATTAATCCTTTTCTAGAATAGTGAGAATTGTAATGATACCTGAAGATTTTATGGTGGAGATTTCAAAGCATAAAGTGAAGTTCAGTATCCAACTCCTACAAATTCTAACTGCCTTTGGACATATTTATAGCAATATTAAGTATAATCCTTACATTTTTTCAGTTCTCTTATTTTAAAAGGAGTCATATATAGAAGGAAGTCCAAGAAACTCTACTGACCACCATTACAAATTGGCAATGAGTGTTGCGAGGTGAAATTAATCAAGGTATCTGTGATGTTCCTGTATGTGGGGTTATATTGTCCCTGGCCCTGTCCTGGTTACACAAGTGGATGCCTTTTGTGTCCTTCACACCCTGCATAATGGCCAAGGCCTGTGACCAGGGCACAACTAATTTTTAAGAAGTTTAAAAGTTACATATAGTCCATAGTATCTGCAGGCTGGTACATAAAGGAGAACATTGCCTACCCTTAATAGATGTTTCAGCCTGTGTACTTTCCATAAAACAGAGACTATGAGGAGACTATTTCCCCACCCCACTAAATTATGAGAATTTTGTTTTTTAGAATCAGAGAAAATTAGGATTGGAAGGGACCTCAGGAGGTCATCTAGTCCAACCACCTGCTCAAAACAGGATGATCCCCAACTAGATCATCCCAGCGAGGGCTTTGTCAAGCCAGGCCTTACAAACCTCCAAGGATGGAGATTCCACCACCTCTCTAAGTAACCTGTTCCAGTGCTTCACCACACTCCTAGTGAGAAAGTTTTTCCTAATATCCAACTGAAACCTCCCTTGCTGCAACTTCAGACCACTGCTCCTTGTTCTGTCATCTCCTTCCCTTTGGAACCACCCTTCTCATAGTTAAAGGCTGCAATCAAATCCCCTTCAGTCTTCTCTTCTGCAGACTAAATAAACCCAGTTCCCTCAGCCTCTCCTCATAAGTTATATGCCTCAGCCCCCAGACCATTTTTTGTTGCTTTTTGCTGGACTCTCTCCAATTTGTCCACATCCTTTCTATAGTGGGGGGGCCCAAAACTGGACACAGTACTCCACATGCTCGAAGTATGGGGAAGAAGCAGGAGGAACTCGCCCTCCTCCTAGCTGTCACCAGCCCTGACATAGTAGGGATCACAGAAACGTGGTGGGACTCATCGCATGACTGGGCGGTGAGTGTCAAGGGCTATAGGCTATACAGGAAGGACAGGATAGGAAGGAAAGGTGGAGGAGTAGCACTCTACATCAAGGAGGAATATACTTCCTCGTTAATTAGCATGGGGGTAGAGGGGGGGCACTCTGAGGTGCTCTGGGTTAGAGTAAAAGGCAGTCCAGGGGAGAGAGACTTAACGGTGGGAGTCTACTATAGACCTCCCAACCAGGGAGAAGAGCTCGACCTGGAATTCTTAGGTCAGCTTACAGAGGCAGTGAGGGCTAAGGATGTGGTCATCATGGGGGACCTGAACTTCCCAGACATCTGCTGGGAGGAGCAGTCAGCCAAGTCTGATCGCTCACGTCGGTTCTTAGCCAGACTGCAGGACCTCCATCTAACCCAGGAGGTGCACAGTCCCACCAGGGGAGACGCCTTGTTGGACCTAGTGCTGGCCACGGGTGATGACCTGGTGAGGGGGCTGCGGGTGATGGGCCACATGGGAGACAGTGATCATCGCTTGCTGGAATTCACCATCCAGCGTAAGGTGGCAAAGGGCTGCAGCAAGGCAACAGCCCTAGACTTTAGGAGGGCTGACTTCAACAAGCTAAGGAGGATAGTTGGGGAAGCGCTGAGGACCCAGAGGGGAAGGGAATCAGATGTCGAAGGTGAGTGGTTGCTCCTTAAGGAGACGATCCTCCATGCCCAAAGGGAGGTAATCCCAACAAGGGTCAAAGGGAGCAGGAGGGCACATAAACCCCCATGGCTCACTAAGAGCATCCGGGAATGTCTCCTTGCTAAAAGGGAGGCATATACCCAATGGAGAGATGGGGTCATCGCCAAGAAGGACTATGTTATAGTCGCCCGAGGATGTAGGGGGGCAGTCAGGAGGGCCAAGGCAGAGTTGGAGATAGGACTAGCTTCCCGGATTAAGGACAATAAGAAGTCCTTCTTCAAATACATAGGGGGTAAAAAGAGGGTCCCGGGTAATGTGGGGCCCCTGCAGGACACGATGGGCAACTTAGTCATCACGCCAGATGACAAAGCTAACATATTTAACGATTTCTTTGCCTCTGTCTTCCTAAGTAGGGACCAGTTCAGCCACCTCCCTGCTGGGCCCCCCTCGGGCCCCGAGAGAGACACGCCTGGGCCAAGGGTTAGCGAGGAGTTAGTTAGGGTACTTCTGGAGAGGCTGGACGTGTTCAAGTCCGCTGGTCCGGACGATCTTCACCCTAGGGTTCTACAGGAACTGGCTGAGGTCATTGCGGGACCCCTGGCACGGCTCTATGAGCACTCGTGGTGCTCTGGCGAGGTGCCGGAGGACTGGAAGAGGGCCAATGTGGTCCCTATCTTCAAAAAGGGAAAAAAAGAGGACCCGGGAAATTACAGGCCAGTTAGTCTGACCTCAATCCCGGGTAAGCTCTTTGAAAAAATTATCCTGGCACACATCCAGGAGGGCCTTGCGGGGGAATGCATGCTCAGGGGCAACCAACATGGGTTTATCAGTGGCAGGTCTTGTCAGACCAACCTGGTGGCCTTTTACGATCAGGTCACCAAATCATTAGACGCAGGGGTTGCTGTGGATGTAGTCTTTTTGGACTTCCGGAAGGCTTTCGACACTGTCTCTCACCCTGTCCTCATCAAAAAGCTGGGAGACTGTGGTGTCGATGCCCACACGGTCAAATGGGTCGCCAACTGGTTGGAGGGCCGCACCCAGAGGGTGGTAGTGGATGGGTTCTTCTCGACCTGGAAGGATGTGGGCAGTGGGGTTCCGCAGGGCTCGGTCCTCGGGCCCGCACTGTTCAACATCTTCATCAGTGACTTGGATGAGGGGGTAGAAAGCACCCTGTTCAAGTTTGCTGATGATACTAAGATGTGGGGGGATGTGGGTGCACTAGAAGGGTGCAATAGGCTACAAGCTGACCTTGACAGGTTGCAACGGTGGGCGGATGAGAATAGGATGGGGTTTAACACTGATAAGTGCAAGGTGTTGCACATGGGGAGGAAGAACCGGCACCACACTTACAGGCTGGGGAACTCCCCTCTTGCCAGCACGGAGACGGAAAAGGATCTTGGAGTCGTCATTGACTCCACGATGAACATGGGCCGGCAGTGTGGGGAGGCAGTCAAGAAGGCCAATCGTACCCTGTCATGCATCCACAGATGCATCTCGAGCAGGTCCAGGGAGGTGATCCTCCCCCTCTATGCGGCACTGGTCAGGCCGCAGCTGGAGTACTGCGTCCAGTTCTGGGCGCCACACTTCAAGAGGGACGTGGACAATATGGAAAGAGTTCAGAGGAGGGCCACTCGTATGATCAGGGGTCAGCAGGGCAGGCCTTATGAGGATAGGCTACGGGACCTGAACCTGTTTAGCCTCCACAAGAGAAGGCTAAGGGGGGACCTTGTGGCCTGCTACAAACTGGTCAGGGGGGATCAGCAGGTATTGGGGGAGTCCCTGTTCCCCCGTGCGCTGCCAGGAGTGACCAGGAATAACGGTCACAAACTGGCGGAGGGTAAGTTTAGATTAGATATTAGGAGGCGCTACTTCACAGTCAGGGTGGCTAGGGCCTGGAACCAGCTTCCAGGGGAAGTGGTGCAGGCTCCTAGCCTGGGGATTTTTAAAAGGAAGTTAGATGAGCACCTTGCCGGGGTCATCTGACCCCGGGGCTCTTTCCTGCTAAGGCAGGGGGTCGGACTAGATGATCTACCTAGGTCCCTTCCGACTCTAGCTACTATGAAACTATGAAACTATGAAACATGTGGCCTCACCAGTGCAGAATAGAGCAGAATAATTACCTGATCTGCTGGTCCTACAAATGCAGCCCTGTATGCTGTTAAATTTCTTGGCAACCAGGGCACACCGCTGACTCATATCCATCTTACCGTCCGTCCACTGTGGTCCCCAGGTCTTTTTCTGCAGAGCTGCTGCTTAGCCAGTCAGTCCCCATAACTGGTGCATAAGATTGTTCCATCCTAAGTGCAGCACTTGCCCTTGTTGAGCCTCATGAAATTTCTTCTGGCCGAATCCTCCCATTTCTCTAAGTCACCCTGAATCCTAGCTCTACCCTCCATTGTATCTACTACTCCCTCCCCCTTCCCCCCCAGCTTGGTGCCATCTGCAAACTTGCTGAGGGTGCAATCCATCCCACCGTCCAAATTCTTAATGAAGATATTGAACAAAAATGACCCTGGGGCACTCCACTTGATGCTGGCTGCCAGCTAGACATTGAGGATTGATTACTACCCTTTAGATCCAATAATCCAGCCAGTTTTGTATCCACCTTATAGTCCATTCATTCACCCCATACTTTCTCAGTTTGCTTGCAAGAATGCTGTGGGAGACAGTATGAAAAGCCTTGCTAAAGCCGAAGTATATTATGTCCACTGCTTTCCCTGCATCCATAGAACCAGTCATCTCATCATAGAAGGCAATCAGTGTGGTTACGCATGACTTGCCCTAGGTGAAGCGATGCTGACTGTTGCTAATCACCTTCTTCTCCTCCAAGTGCTTAGAAATGGATTCTTTGAGGACCTGCTCCATGATTTTTCCAGGGACTAAGGTGAGGCTGACTGGTCTGTAGTTCCCTGGATCTTCCTTCTTGCCTTTCTTAAAGATGGTGACTATATTTACCATTTTCCAATTGTCTGGGACCTCCCAGAATTGATGGCTAGAAAATGATATTTAGAGGTTTGTTTTTAGGAATTGGCTTGTAGGTAAAGTAGATACAGCATTAGAACAATGATCTAGAGGAATGGCAAGGGTTAATTGATTTCTAAAAGCCTGTTTGTCACATAGTTTCACAGCATTCAAAGCAGACAGGGTGTCTGAGGCCAAGGGGTATACACATCCTGGAAAATTAAACACATCCAAACTTTATTTCCGTAACAGAGATAGGCCTGGCTTTAGGGCTCCAAGGTTACAATGCCCACTTGCAAAAATCTTTGGGATTTCTGGTTTGGAATGAAATGACCAAATTAAGGTGTGTGCATGTGATGGGTTTATGAAGATAGGATTTTGGCTGTCAAAACAGAATGTGTACAGTATGATGGCCACAAGAAACCAATTAACAGTACACAGAAATGAATAGTCATCAAGGGAGAAAGAATGCAGAAGGAGGAGTTTTCAGAGCAACACATTGGCATTGGTTCCCAACGTCCAAAGTTGCCAGCATTGGACATTCAAGCAAAGAACCTCCAGGTGTACCAGCTGGATGTACTGCTCACTTTGTGTATATTCTGGGCACTGGGGGATCTTGGGTAATGTATTTGCAATCATCTTGCTTGCTTTGCCTGCATTACTTTTATTTCCTATCACTGCGTATCAATAACATTGGCTTATTATCAACCAGAGGAATTGTGGTTGGTCTGAAGGTTGTGCTCGCCCAGAGCAGGATATCAGAACTGGGTTGTAAATCCAGTACCAACACCAATCACCACAGGTTTTCAAAGATAATGGCCAATGGCTGTGCAATCAGATCAGCCAACTCCCTCAGTAACATCAGAAACATTGCATCTGTCCTCATGGACTTGTATACATCCAGCTTGTATACATTCACTACTCATGGCTGCTCACCATCTCCTCAACCTTTGCTGCCTGGTGAAGTAGTCTGGGAGCTGACTTTACCTTTGAAGACCAAGGTAAAAAAGTCATTGAGTATTTCAGCCTCTTCCTCATCATTTGTCACTAGGTTGCCTCCCCCATTCAGGAAGGGGCCCACACTTTCACTGATCTTCCTCTTGTTACTAACATACTTGTAGAAACCCTTCTCGTTACCCTTCATGTCCCTTGCTAGCTTCAACTCCAATTGTGCTTTGGCCTTCCTGACTTCATCCCTGCATGTTTGAGCAATATTGTTATACTCCTCCCAAGTTTGTTTTCCAAGCTTCTACTTCATGTAAACTTCCTTTGTGTTTAAGTTCACCCAAGAGTTCTCTGCTAAACCAAGTGAGTTGCTTGCCACATTTCTTCCTGAACATCAGGATGGTTTGTTTCTGAGCCCTCAGTAAGTTTTCTTTAAAATACAACCAACTCTCCTGCTCTCCTTTCCCCCTCAGTTTGACCACCCATGGGATCCTGCCCATCAGTTCCCTGACAGAGTCAAAATCTGAAGTTCAGGGTCCATACTCTGCTGCTCTCCTTTCTTCTTTTGTTAGGAACCTGAACTCACTCATCTTGCGGTTACTGCTGCACAACTTGCCATCCACTTCTACATCCCCCACCAATCTATAATAATAATAGGTTTATTCTGTCTGTCTGGAGCATTCTGATTGGTTGTTTTGGTAGTTGATCACAATGTTTACTGAAACAACCAATCAGAGTGCTCCGGAAAGGCAGAATAAGCATGTTATTATTATAGATCCTGAGGCATTTAATAATAACAGAATTATCCAAAATACATAGATGAGGGCCCATAGGCGACTGGTAGGGGGAGGTGGTGGGGACACGTGCACCCCCTGACAGGGCCGTCCTCACTGCTGATGCCTCTGGCAGTTTCTGCGGGTGCTCGCCAGTTCTGTCCCCACTTCCAGCTTCTGCAGGTGCTCACCAGCCCTGTCCTTGCTGCTGCCACCACCGCTGGCTTCTGTGGGTGCCCCCTCCCACATCAGTCACCCATGTGAGGGCCTTTATACCACAGGGGACAGGCCCATCTGCTATTGCTTGTCCTACAGCACTGGAGATAAGGCTGAAAACATTTCATACCCTGAGCAAGTCAAGTAGGAAATGACTGTTGGGCAGAGCACTTTGTACTTGTGTCAAGAATCACAGCGTTTGCTTCCTGGTGCATCAATAATTGCACAATGTAGTATTGGAACAAAGCTATTTAAAGACGTATACTTGGAGCAGAGAAAGGAAAATATTTCATGTTTCAGGAAGTGGTTCCTCAGAAGATAGTCATCAGCTATTGTATTTCCATTTCACAAAGCAGTTTTTCATTTTCAAACGAGTATGTGCGCTCACAACTGTATGCTTTTGTTATTGCAAGTGTTAAAATAACATTCATCAAAGGTGATCAGTCGGGCTCAAAGGGAGAGTTTTCCACAGCTCATTCATTTGGAATTGATTTGTTTTTCTGAGAGAAGCTATAAGAAGATGCTTCACTGGTTGGGGAATGATCACAAACCATTTTCTGAAGTTACACTTGGTGGCAAATCAATCAGTTCTAGGTTAGGTCAGAGTTGCCTGGTAACAGATAGCCTCCACTTCTTCACTGCATAGTCTCAGAATGAAAGATGAATAAAAATATCCATGGGGTAAGTCCTGAAGTTCTTACACAGGGTAAATATATGTTGGCTTCATAGTGAATATCTTTAAGTTGGCATTATAATATTGGATTTTTTCAGAAGAGAAGTGGCATATTCCCTCACAGAGAATGATGTTTTCAAGCATTGTTGCTGATTGAGTGTTCTGAGAATATACAGTAGTCATGGACTCGGTTCATTCCAGTTAGCTCAACCAAGGTTGGAGCTCATGGTGATAGTTCAAAGGTGAGGAGGGGATTAAAAGAGGAAAGGGGAAGGCGAGGAGGTGAATGCATTCTCCTGGTGTACACATGGTCCCAGCCAGCATTTACAGCTACCACTGTCTGTTGATTTTTAAAAACTGTCCATTTAATTTAATGCATTCTTTCCCCAGTTTAAAGCTGTTCATTTTGTTACTTGTTTTTCCAAGTCACCAATACAAGGTTGTAAATACAAAAGGAATTAGTATTATTACCTACAGTATTTTGCAACTCTCCTAATAAGTAAACATGCAAAAAGTGATTCTTATAAAGCCCCAAACTCATATAATGCGTAAAATCAATTTTACAGCAAAAGTTGATTTTTGTGTCCTAGTACTTTTCATCCTTACCTGTCCAGAAGCACTTCCTGTCAGTAATGCTGTATTTTTCAGTCTCCAAGATATTTCCTTTTCTGCACAAGCTGCTTATTTTCTTAGACCATACTGGATGACTATGAGTTTATTCTTCTGAGCTGCTATACTGAAGCAAAGACTTTTTAAAATCTAGCTTAACATGTCTATATATCAGACTATTGCATTTTTATGTGGGGGCTTAGTTTTGCAAATTTACTATATTATTCAGCTATCGCGGACAGACAGACAGACAGATAGGGGCATGGCTCCTCAATATTCCTCAGCACACCTGCTCATGCCTAATGGCACACCAGTGGGCTGTGGCATGCTGGTTGGGAAATGCTGTGCTAGATCTCAGTACTACATATGTATACCCAATCCTTAGGTTTTTCCTGTTTTACAAAAATGAGATTTAAAGCCAAGGAAAGGTCTCAAACCTCTACAAAATGTGTGCCCAAATATCTCTGCACAGGCTTTATTAGAAATCTTTATATTTAATGCATAAAATATGACTCACCCCGTTCATTTATCAGTTCTGCATTCTGTATGTATGTATTGGCTCAGATACGTCTGGTCCAATAGATACATACAGAATGTGTGTGTGTGTGTGTGTGTGTGTGTGTGTGTGTGTGTGTACAATGTTACCTGACAAACTTTTTTAGATATGGTTTACTAATTGAGTTGAAAAGTAGCACATTATTCATGAACAATGAAGTGGCAGATCCCTGCTCAAAGAAACTAGTTGTGGGGATGGGGGTGGGAGGGCAAACAGGAGAGAGGAAATACAAAAAGACACCTCTTCTCATTAATTCAATGGCTGGTGTGAGGGCAACATATAGAAGAATGCAAGCTGTAATGAACCGTCTCAGACTAAATTTGCCATGGAAAGAAACAAGTCAATAATGACATTCTCATTGACACGTTTTGGGAAGATGGTGGGTTAATAAATAAACACTGAAATACCACACTGAACATGAAAGCAAAGGAATTTAAATGGAAATATAGCTTATCTATATATCTATTTTAATAACATCTAAAGAGAAAATAAATCTAAATGCAGTGACCATACCTTTTTTTACAGCTTCATTAGCAATGCACACTAAAAAGTAATTTCCTCTGCTGTATATGTACAAGTTTCAGAGATCTGCAGAGGAGCTGAATAAACCCACCACACCCTTATTTTGAAAGGCAACTCAATTTAGTGACTAGACTACTGAGCAAATGAACCATGTAATAAATTCCATCACCCATTTTCTGCTTTCTTTTCAATCCAGCATGGATATGACCCAAAAGGAATACTACTCAATACTTCACAGCACCTCCTGTAGATAGAGAAACAGAATAAAATGCCATAAATAAATCTACAAATCATGAGTAATAGGCACATGTACTCATTGCTAAATGTTCAAAGGCAGTTAGTGTAGACTTCCCACAGCATAGATAAATAAAAAATGAGCTTCGGGATTTTTTAAAATTTAGAAATAAATTATTGTTGCTGTGAGAATACACATATTGTCTTTGGAAAGTCAAGAGTTAGTGTTTGGATGAAGTTAAAAAGTAACCTGTAAGTTAGTTCTCAATGGATTAAGAGTTTAGTGAGGAAAGGCCCAGCCAAGGCTAAAACTCAGATCCAGGATCTTCCACAATGCCTAAGTTTCCTCAAAGTAATCTCAAAAAATTCCCCATGAGGACTCTTAAATATCATATAAAGTATAAAATGAAGAGTATTATTAATGGAACAGGAAGGTATTTATTCTTGTTAGTTGTATGTACATACTTTTAGATCTGTTCTGAGTTCATATGTTCAGCTGGCTTTCAAAACATGCCTATAAAATTTACAGGTGCCACTTTTTACTGATTAATAAGCATGGACATGCATATGTAACTTGTCATTTACTTGTGCAAACCCATATTTTGCTTGCAAACAGATACTCCCCACTGGAATCTATTTCTATAACTGGTCAAACCAAAAACCCTGATCCATATTCTGCCAAAGAGTGTTGCTCAAAATCTGGATTCAAATTTGCAGCTGACCCATTTCTAAATAAAAGTGGTGTAGTTTTTCCGAGAAGGTCATTCCCAGTTGAGATTGTGGTTGCATTGGGATCAAGAACTGTATCTATTTTATCATGTGGGATTTCTTTGTTTTTCCCTCTGGCAGCATTCACACTCTCTTCCCAAACTAATGTCTCATAGTGATTAAAATGATTTACCCTTTTCTTAAGAAGATTTAATCACTAGTTTTAACCAAACACTAGCAGTTGCTAAACCCAAATCAAAAGGACGTGCCAAATTCAACCAGCATAGATAATTTCCCAATGTAGATTGGGTACAGAACAAATTCAGTACTCTAATTATGTTCTTGAGATATGCATTTGGGTAGAAAATCTTATATTATTTCACATATGAAGTAGGTTGCCATTTGTTCTGTTTTTGTCAGTATTTCCTCAATAAGCCTTGTCTATTTGGCTGAAGATGTCACGTAAATGTGTAGTACTGTATAGTATCACATTATATAGCTTCATGACAACCCAGAGGAGTTTAGTTAACAGGTATTCTGTTTCAACGATAATTGAATAATTCATTTCCAGTGAGATTTGGTCACTGTGGGTTTTTTAGTGACTTACACTGGGAAACAGAGATTTAAATAATAAAATAGGGGGATGTGTTGATTCATTGTAAGCATCTCTAACTCTGAAAAGTTGTCATCACATCACTCAAGGAAAATGGCCAGAATTTTGAAAGCCGTTTTCAACACCCCCAAGTCTGACACAACAAAGCTTTATTCTGCACCCAAATGTCTCTTTGATCATTTGATTAATTAATTAAAATAAATAAATAAAGCAATCAATATATGAACATTTTCCTGAGGTGTTGATTACACGCAAGGCATTTCCTGACATGAATATTAGTTCTGATACCTGAGTTTCCCTACCTGAGGGCAAAACAAGCGAATGGGCCTTTAGCACTCCCATCTCTGATGAATTTATGATCCTCTGTATCTTTCTCTGTGAAGAAGTGACAGAGCAGCTTGGAGAATTCGTACTGCATAAGAAAGCAAGGGAGTGAGCACAAATTACAAAAATTCCAAAGAGGTTGTCATTCTGATTAAAGGGCAGATTTGGCCCTTCCTTCATGAAGCCCCTGATCCACTTCAAATAAAGGGTTTCACTCCTGAGAGTGAAAGGAAGTTTTTAAGAACAGGTCAGACAAATGCTTAGGTGAGATGATTTAGACAGGGATGATCCTTCCTTGAGCACAGGGTTGGAGTAGATGACTTCTTGAGGTTCCTTCCAGCTCTATTTTTCTTTCATTCTATAATTCTAAAAAGTGCATAATGCCATCAACAAAAGCAAAATGCATGACAATCTAGTGGGATGAGTAAAATGCAACAGCAAAGGAGCTAATAAAAAAGGCTTTCAATGATCCTAAGGAGGAAGGAGAGAGCTCATGGCTGAGGTTCAGCCTACTTTTCCATGATAGTAACTTAAAAACAATACACAAAATGGAGTCAGTAGTCTCTTGCCCAGTTCAGCGAGTGAATTTTTGTGCCTTGGTCTTTCAGAAGTTTATGTCACTGAATCCAAATCTATCAGCAATTCACAAATCATGTGAATATTTAAAACAGAAAACTGAAAAGTTATCTGTCTTAATTTTTACTAGTTTACTGATGCAGTTATTATAATAAGCCCAATCCTTTGTACTGACCCAGGGCAGCCTTCCAGCATCTTGAAATGGAACTAACTCTATCTTAGAAATCTTTTATCAGTACCAATGGCTTTAGTGTCAAATGCTGAAATTGGAGATGTACTTACCCAGAGACTGATGGATCAGGTCCAGTGTTGGGTGAAGGACATCTGCTTTCATTATTCTTCCCCTTGTCTCTTGTATTATTCAGATATTTTCTTTACTTTAATGTTTCTCTTCTTGATTATTAATGCATGAAGGATGCTGGCTGTACAGTTCAGAACATGACAACACCTGAGAAGCCCCAATGAAGTCAGGCATTGCTATGTGTTATTTATAGGATTTTAGGCATTTCTGTATTTCCCACAATTTCTGGGATTTTATAATTAAGGAAGAAAGACTCCCAGCACAGATTCAGATGGTGCAGGAAGCCCCCTAGTTCTGCATGTGACCTATTTATGCCAGAATGCCTCTTTAATCACAAAAACCTTCATGTTGTAGGGGGTCAGAGGCTTCATGTATTAATGCACAAAGTCATGGGATTGAGCTGAATAATTTATTAATTGCTTTTGTGCACCACTCTGCAGGGCTCTTTTTTTTTTTTGGGTAAACTATTTAATTAATTAAAAACAGTGTATCTGAGCACTTTAAATGCAGTTTAAGATGGCAAGGACAGAGATAGGAGCACTTCAGTGTTTTCAGCTCTTCTTAATATATCTGGACTCTTTGGGTGCCTGTAGACGTGCAGGGATGCAGCTCCAATATGCTGTAACTACTTTAATCAAGTCTGCTGGAGTGTGTTAATTACCGTATTCCAGCAGCCTCCACATCGCATGTACTTAGCATCCCTGCACTTCAAAATGGTGATGGTGGCACTTTAATTAAAGCTCGTCCAATAAGCTTCAGTAAAAGTGCCCTTGCCACTGTTTTGAAGCACAGGATGCTGAATATACGATACTCTGCAGGCGCTTTAATTAGAGCAACTCACAGAGCTGCCCTTTAATTCCAACAGAAGCCATGAATTCCCATCTCCACTACTGCCTAATGCTGTGAACTTTTAAGTTTGGTTATTATGATTAAATAATCCACGTAACAAGTAACAGAGTCCAGTGATATAGAACAGCGGACAAGCAGTTAGGAGAAATGGTATGTGTTAATAGCTCTGACAGTAAGTATGCGCTTTAGCAGGCTCATCGTCTGTGTGCCTTCTTTCCTCGTGTATAAAGAAGGCATAATGATACTATTCTTTGTAAGGTGCTTGGAGATCTTTGGATGAATACTGTTATATGGATGAAATGTGACCTCCAGTCTGGGATTAAAACTACCAGCACTTTTTAAATCTACTAGTGATCATTCATTGGAGTAATTCTACAGGTCTGTCTGCAGACATGGGCATCAGAGCAGAATGCGTTGGAGCAGACTGAATTTATCCTGAGGGCCACTCTAATTTCGGGTCCTGGCTCCAGAGTGAGATGTACGGGTGAAAGCCCACTGCGGCCCTGTGAGCCTCGGGACCCCACGAGAGACCCCAGGACCCCCCAGGATCCCTGACAAGCCCTGGCCTTGCAGGTAAGCAGGGGCCCATGGTAGAAGGGACGTAGACAACTGGGAGGTGTCTGAGTGGGGCGAGGAGGGTCACACCCCCCTTGGCTCCTACTTGGCCCAGCCCCACAAGGAGCCAAGTGACTGGGCTGCCGGCACGCGAGCCAGGTTGAGGGGGGTATTTAGCTGTCCCCTCCTTTGATGGGGGGCAGGGTCCCCCCTTAGCCTCCCAAGAGCAGCACAACACCAGCCAGCCAATCTACACACGTGTGCAGTTTAAAAAGGGCCCGGCAATGGCAGAGGCCACATTCAGGTACTGGCTTCAGAATGGGATGCGCAGGTGAAATCCTGCTGTGTCCCCGTGAGCTCAGGGACCCAACAAGACTCCAGGACCCCCCAGGATCCCTGATGAGCCCCAGCCTGCCCACAGTTAAGCAGGGGCCCATGGTTGGAGGGACGTAGACAGCTGGGAGGTGGCTGAGTGGGCTGAGGGTCACCCCCCCCAGTTCCTACTTCACCCAGCCCTCCAGGGAGCCATGCAACTGGAGCCTTGCAAACAGAACACACAAACAGGAATGCTCCTGGGCCTGGTGTGTGAGTTAGCATGGGAGTTTGCCCAGGAGGGTGAGCAGGAGGGCCCGCGGCCTTGCCTGTGAGCCCCCTAGGGTAGGCAGTACAAGCCGCAGCCGGCCTACCAGCAGCATGATGCGGATGGGCACATGCTGCACCCCGAGGGTCCCCCTGGGGTCTGCAGCCTCTGGCACCTTAGAAACCTCCACCCAGACGGAGCCCATGCTTCCAGGTTGCATGCAGACAGAGCCCCTGGCTCTCGGCTGCGGGGGCTGCCTGTCACTTTTTCAGGCTCTGGGGTCTGAGAGCATGGTCGCCTCCCCTTGTGAGGTCTGTTCCCTTTTGGGGTCTCTGGCGCACCAGCTGGAGGAGCTCCAGGCTGTAGTTGAGAGACTGCACGCCATCAGGGATGGTCAGTGGGAGATAGACTCATACTGCCAGGCACTTCTCCCCCAGGAGGCAGAGGGTAGACCATGGTCACCTTCCAGGACAAGGGAGGACCAAGGTGGTCAAGGGACAGGACCAGGCCAAAGGGTTGGGCCAAGGTGGTCAAGGGCCCCAAGGCCTGCTGCACCAAGGTCCCCACCCCGCTGGAGCTTTGCAACAGGTATGAACCTCTCGCAGCCCCAACAGGTTCTGCCAAGCTGCCAGCTCCTACAGGCAACAGTCTCAACTGTAGCTACCACCCCTGCTCTCCCTAAGACAAAACGCAAAGTGTTTGTCATGGGAGACTCCTTCCTGAGGGGGAATGAGGGGGCAATCTGCCACCCTGACCCCTTAGCCCAGGAATTCTGCTGCTTCCCGGGAGCCCAAATCTGAGGCATTGTGGAGAAAATCCCTGAGCTGCTCTGGCCCACTGACCACTACCCTATGCTCCTCATCCATGTGGGCACAAATGACATGGCATGGAGTGCTCCCAGCGGGGTCATGAAGCGCTACAGAGATTTGGGAGTGGGGCTTAAGGGGCTGGGGGCACAGGTGGTGTTGTCATTGATCCTCCCAATTTCGGGCTATGGGCTGAGGAGGGAGAGGAGGATCAAGGTAGTGAAACAAAGACTGCAGTGCTGGTGTTATCGGGAAGGCTTTGGCTTCCATGACCACAGCCCGCTCTTTGGTGAGAGAGGCAGTGAGCTGCTGGGAAGGGATGGCCTCCACTTCTCTCTGCTGGGGAGGAGGCTCTTCTCAGCCAGACTGGTCGACCTGCTTCACTGGGCTTTAAACTAAGCCCGCCAGGGGATGGAGGGACTACTGCCACTGCTGGCCCACTCAGGAACCCTTGCAAAGCCAGCAGGCCAAGGCACTTAAGTTGAGCCTACCCCTGCCTCAGCCCTGGAATGATCTGTAGGCAAGATAAGGGTCTCCAAAGGAACACTTGCATGCCTGTACAGAAATGCCAGAAGCTTGGGGAATAAACAGGAGGAACTTGTCCTCCTGCTAAACACAAATAATTATGATGTCATAGGGGTAACGGAGACCTGGTTGGATTCCATCCATGACAGCTATACCCTGTACAGGAGAGATTGAATGGACAAAAGGGGCGGGGGTCATAGAATCATAGAAGTAGGGTCAGAAGGGACCTTGTAGATCTTCAAGTCTGACCCCCTGCCTGGGCAGGAGAAAAAACTGGGCTCAAGTGATCCCAGCTAGGTAGGCATCAAGCCTCCTCTTAAAGAACCCCATGGTAGGAGCCAGCACCACTTCCCTTGGAAGTTGGTTCCAGATCCTAGCTGCCCTAACTGTGAAGTAGGTCTTACGGATGTCTAATCTAAACCTCCTCTCCAACAACTTGTGGCCGTTATTCCTTGTTATGCCAGGGGGCACTAGGGGAAACAAGGTCTCCCCCAAACCCTTCTGGTCCCCCCTAGTGAGTTTATAGATGGTCACTTCTCTTGTGAAGGCTGAACAGGTTCAGGTCCCGCAGTCTCTCATTGTAGGATCTGCCCTGTTTTCCCTGGATCATACAGTGTACAACCAGTGGAAGGCGGGGGTGCTATCTCCAAAAAGGAGTATACGGGCCTGTAGGGGAGCTGTCAGGAAAGCTAAGGTGGCCATAGAGCTAGGACTTGCATCCAAAATCAAAGATAACAAAAAGTCCTTTTTCAAATATATAGGGAGGATGAAGAAAGCACCGGGAAATGTGGGGCCCCTGCAAGATCCTCTGGGCAATCTGGTGGTTGCGCCAGAAGAGGAAGCAGACCTCTTTAACCAATTCTTCACCTCCATTTTCTTGGGCAGGGACTGGGACTTCCCCACCGTGATGCAAGATGGACTCAAGGGGAACGCCTCCAGACCTCAGGTTGGGGAGGATCGGGTTAGGGAGCTTCTGGAGGGGTTGGATGTGTTCAAATCAGCAGGTCCAGATGCTCTCCACTCCAGGGTGTTGAGGGAGCTAGCAGGGGTTACTGCAGGGCCCTTGGCATGGCTTTACGTGTGCTCGTGGTGCTCAGGCCAGGTGTCAGATGATTGGACAATAGCCAACGTGGTCCCCATCTTTAAAAAAGGGAAGAGGGGAGGACCTGGGCAACTATAGGCCCATCAGTCTTACCTCAATCCTAGGGAAACTCTTTGAGAAGATCATCATGGAGCACATCTACGATGGACCGGCCTCAGAGATGATGCTCAAGGGCAACCAGCACAGTTTCATTAGGGGCAGGTCATGTCAGATCAACCTGATTACCTTTTATGATCAGGTCACAAAAGCATTGGATGCAGGTGTTGCTGTGGATGTAGTCTTTCTGAACTTCAGCAAGGCCTTTGACACCGTCTCCCACCCCATCCTCATTAAAAAATTGGGCGACTGTGGCATTGATGCCTACACAGTCAGACGGATTGAAGATTGGCTGAAGGGTCACACTCAGAGGGTGGTGGTAGATGGGTCATATTCAACCTGGGGAGAACTGGGCAGCAGAGTCCCCCAGGGCTCAGTCCTTGGGCCTGCGCTGTTCAATTTCTTCATCAGCGATTTGAATGACGGGGTGAAAAGCAACCTGCTTAAATTTGTTGATGATACCAAAATTTGGGGTGAGGTGAGCAAGCCAGTAGGGAGGGAAAGACTGCAGCAAGACTTGGATAGGTTACAGGGGTGGGCTAGCAAAAACAGGATGCACTTTAATACTGACAAGTGCAGGATGCTGCACTTGGGCAGTAGTAACCAGCAGCACACTTACAAGATGGGAAACTCCCTTCTTGAGAGCACGGAGGCAGAAAGGGATCTTGGAATCATTATTGACTCCAAGATGAACATGGGCTGACAATGCGAGGCAGGGCTAACCGGACTTTGTCGTGCATCCCCAGGTGCATCTCTAGCAGGGACAAGGAGGTGATCCTCCCCCTCTGTGCAACACTGGTCAGGCCACAGCTGGAGTAGTGTGTCCAGTTCTGTGTGCTCCACTTCAGGAGGGATGTGGACAACATTGAGAGGGTCCAGAGGAGGGCTGGCAATTTCGGGTGGGGGGGTGCACCTCTCTATGTCTAGGAAAGCTATGCATCCCTACAAGCCAACATTGGCGCCCAGGGTAGACTACTGGAAACCCTCTGGGTTAAAATCCATGGGGAACATGGCACAGGGGACACAATGGTGGGAGTCTACTACAGACCCCCTACCCAGGATCAAGAGCTTGACCAGGAGTTCACCAGGGAATTGGCTGAGGCTGCACACTCCCGGTGCATGGTTATCATTGGAGACTTCAGTTATCCAGACATCTCGTGGGAAGAGCACTCAGCCAAATCCAAGTGGTCGCAAAGCTTTCTCTTGTGTGTGGAAGAGCTCTATCTGACACAGGAAGTCTACGGGCTGATGAGAGATAAAGCGCTGCTCGACCTGGTACTGGCAATGGGGGACAACCTAATCAGCAAACTAACAATCGAAGGGAAGCTGAGTGACAGTGACCATGAGCTGATCACTTTCACAATCTACCATAAATCTGGCAAGTCAGTCAGTAATACAGAAGTCCTTGATTTTCAAAGAGGCCTTCCTTATCAGACTGGCTGACAGCAACATCCTGAGGGATAGCCAACATGTGTTTGTTACGAGTAGGTCTTGATTGACCCATCTTATTTCCATTTACGACCAGGTAACCTATCACGTGGACAAGGGAGAAAAGATTAATGTCATATATGTTGACTTTAAAGAAGCCTTCAATCTGGTATCCCATGATCACCTCTTGGCAAAACTGGCTAACTGTGGCCTTACCTCACCACAATCTGTTGGCTGGGGAATTGGCTTCACGGTAGGACCCAGAGTGTGGTGGTTGATGGAAGTCAATTGTCATGGTGCCCTATGACCAGTGGGGGTCCCTAAAGGCTCTGTCCTAGGTTCTATACTATTTAACACCTTCATTAATGATGTAGACATTGGTGTCAGAAGCAGACTGGCCAAGTTGGCCGACAACACCAAACTCTGAGGTAAAGCGTCCACACCTGAGGACAGGAGGGTGATCCAGACAGACCTTGACAGGCTCAGGAAATGGCTGGATGAGAGCCTGATGGTGTTTAACACCAAAAAATGCAAGGCTCTCCACCTTGGGAGGAAAAACCTGCAGCATGCTTATAGGCTCAGTAGTGCTACACTGACTAGCACTACGGATGAAAGGGACTTGGGAGTCATGATTGACCACAAGATGAACATGAGCCTTCAATGCGATGCTGCAGCTAGTAAAGCAAGCAAAACGCTGGCTTGCATCCATAGATGCTTCTCAAGCAAATTCCGGGATGTCATTCACACATTGTACTTGACCTTGGTGAGGTCACAGCTGGAGTACTACATCCAGTTTTGGGCTCCACAATTCAAAAAAGATGTGGAGAAGCTTGAGAGAGTCCAGAGGAGAGCCACGCGCATGATCAGAGGTCAGGAAAACAGACCTTACGATGAGAGGCTGAGAGCCATGGGACTCTTCAGCCTGGAAAAGAGCAGGCTCAGGGGTGACCTGATGGCCACCTATAAGTTTATCAGGGGTGCTCACCAGGATCTGGGGGAACATCTGTTCACCAGAGCGCCCCAAAGGCTGACAAGGTTGAATGGTCACAAACTCCTCCAGGACCATTTCAGGCTGGACATAAGGAAGAACTTTGCTGTCCGAGCCTCCAAAGTTTGGAATAGACTGCCACTGGAGGTAGTTTAAGCACTTACTTTGAATGCCTTCAAGAGGCATTTGGATGTCTATCTTGCTGGGATCCTATGATCCCTGCTGACTTCCTGTCCCTAGGGCAGGGGGCTGGATTCCATCTTCCAAGGTCCCTTCCAGCCCTAATGTCTATGAATCTATTAATTAAAACGCCCCTCCACCCCCTTGCCACCCCAGGACATGTGTAAAAATGTCCATTCTATATGCTATAGGACTGGCACAGAAAGTCACTTGAAAGGTGGTCTGAAGGAGTTGGCTCAGAGCAGTGATTTGAAACCAGGGTAACAGGGCGTCAGATCCTTTGAAGGGTGCCAGGATGTGTAAGAAGATAAATGAGGACTCAGGAAAGAAGCAGATATGTGTGGGCTCATGCTTGTCCCTACCTTACTGATTCCCGACCCCCACTGCCCCAGACCCTCTTCGAGGAGGTAACCAATGTAATCCATAAATTCGTTTTTGAAATTGGGTGTCATGCAATTCACAAAGTTATGAAGGGGTGTCTCAAGTCCAGTGAGGGGTGTCTCAAGTCCGAAAAGGCTTAGAACCACTGCTCTGGAGAAAAAAGCTGTGAATTCATTCATGTATATGGCTCCAGTTCCCTGGATAGCTAGCATGGAGAGGCTAAAGTTGCTTTCCTATCTTATAGACAGGAGTAGCACCTATGATGAAGTTGAACTCTATGTTGAGGCAAAAAGACATTTAACCTCTTTTCATTCTATGCACACAGAATCCATTTACATTGGGTTTATGCAACTTGAGTGAATTTCACCATTATAAGAACTATTAATCACCACCGACTAATTTCCTTCCTTTAGTCACTGTAATAGTGATTTGCTAAGAATATTTGCAACCCATTTTATGACTTCCATTTTTGTTGACTAGGTAAAGATGAGTTCCATTTTTTACTATGACTTCACCTTCTAAGGCTACCTTTTTGGAAAAGACATTTATTTTCTTTTTATTTCAGACATTATGATCAAAAACTAAAAGAATGTATGATGTATGTCTAATACTGTGGTTGTTGGCACAGTAGCTTAAAGAAAGTAGATATTTAATAGCTGCTTTGGACTTTACTAAGTAGAATTATATTAATAAAGTATTTGTTTTGATTATGAAGCTAAACCCAATATGCACATTGTAAAAAGATAAAATAAAGAATAAAACAAACAAAAAATGTATTCCTGAATAGATTGCAAATTTTATTAAAAACAACTTTCTACCAGTACTATGAAGTACTGTCAGACTTCATTCCAAAAGATACTCTTTGCTAATGGTAAGTTCTCCGGGTTGGGTTTAATCGTTGAATTATGTTGCAAAGCTTTTGTTCCTCAAATGCCTAGCTATCTTTTTTTTTTCTATTGAGAAAATGGATACCAGCTGGTCACAATTTTTTCAAATATTTCCATGATTCAAAATTGCTTCATGGTTTATCCTAATATTTCAAGCTATGAATTTACCAGGCATTACCACAATCATTTTTTGTTTGACTATTGGAAATTCAGTCTTGAACTGTGTGACTGATTACTTGAGACTGTGTTTGTTTCTTTTCTAATCTTGGATGGCCTACACTTTATTCATTTAAAAGACCTTTGAAGAGTAGACAGGACACCTTGAATTTAGGCGTTCTTCAAAAGGTATAAAAATTATATTTAACTCTAAGAGCATTCCAGAAAAATTACAGCTAAATCTGATGATGGAACAGCCTCCTGTCTGGTACTGGAAGTGGAAAATTTGAATGAGTGATGTGAGAATGGAAAGTGGTGGGCTGTGAGTGATGTTTCCAGACAAGCTGTTTGCACTATTGGGAAAGCCTTTTAGTGAGGGTCCCCATTACAGTATTTCTTTGTCCAGGAGATCCCTGTTGGAAGGTGCGATCCAGAATTTCTAATAAGCAAGAGACTGCCTGTGCTTGAAGAAAGGAAAGAAAGCAGGGGTACTCGTTGTGACAAACTGTAGGAATGTAGGCATAGGCAATAAGTTCAGGAAATGTATTACGTAACAGGTGATGGTACGTTTGAATATACTGTATTGTCATGTACTAAGCCTGGCTCAAATCTTCAGGAATCCATGGTTTAAGTGGAAAGAAAGAAAAGCAGAGAAAAAGAGATTGTTAAAATGTTAATGTTAAGGTGGAGGTTCTAAGCTTTAGACAAAGAAAGGAGTTACTAAATGTAGGAGGAAAAGCAGTAGATTACAGCAAGCAGATTGCTGCGTTAGCCCCTTGGCTCCAGTATGTCTACAAAAACCCACCAAGAATGAATTACACAAGGCAAGTTTTGGAAACAGCAAGATAGGCCTGCATGCAAGTTTTGAGCTATCAGTTTCTGGAACTCGGACAAACATGTTGTAATGAGAAATCCATGAAGCAAACCCACTTCAACTTTAACCTTGGATGAAGGAGTGTTAAAGTTGGAGTGGATTGCTGCATTTGAATTGTTCTCAGCTTGTTCACATAAAACAGAATGTACCAGCTGTTGCCCTTTTAGATCATCCCCATTTTGAAACGGTTCTAAGTGTTCCTGTGTCCACAACCTAGGGGAATAAAATAGAACAAGAGAAATGAGTTATTTGTTAATGTGAGCTGAATCTACTGGAACCAAGCACTGCAGGACAGCTAAAATCTCCTTTGGTAGCCCAACTGTAAGTACCTTGATCAAATGCTTGTAATCATAACTGCCGTGTCGGTGCAATCATTTGTAAATGCTGTAACAGTGACATCCAATATGCAGCTAGCAATTGTTATAGCATTTTAGAATATTCACACAAGACCCTTCCCCTCACTCTGCTCTTCACACCTGTGGGCACCCTCCAACTGCTACACTGGGTGCTATACCCTCCCACCCCCACCGCTGCACTGCATGGACACATGACTGTGCAGGCACAATTCCCATCCCCCAAATGCAATGCACGGGGGTGCAGGCACCCCCTCAATACTGCACTCAGAAGCCCCTGCAGATTTCTCCCCCTATGCAGTCCCAATCTCTTCTCCCTACAACCCAAATTATCCCCAGTTTCCTGCATTGCACTGTACTGCCCGCCTGGCATGGAAGGAGGAAGTGGCAGCTGGCAGAAGGAAGGGATCCTGAAATGATACGGGGGGGGAGGGGGAAGTAAGCATGGGAGTATTGGCTGGGTGAAAGCCCAGGGGGGCACAATTTAACCCCCTGTAGGCTGCATAGAACCCAGCAGCCACCAGTTGGATAGCCCTGATTTAAAGTAACCATATAACTGCTACTGACTGTTGGACTTGCGCAGGAATTTTACTGGAATCACTGCTGTGGGCAATCTAATTCCAACACAAACCTCAAGGTCTTTGGCTTTCCTTTCAGAAAATGAAAGCCCATACCAGTACAGTACTCAGCTTTCTCCAACCATCTGTCACTGCCCACGGGACAACCCAGCCTTATGGGATATCAACTAATTCTTTCCATTATCAGAGCTCTCCTGAAGTCATACTTCTTTTGGGACATGTATGAACATAACCAACTTATCCAGGAGGGTGGAGTGGGCATGCTGAGGATTGGTAATCCATTTGTTTTCAGATTATTCTATGCACTGTAGTCCAGACTCCCATCTTGCACAGATGAAATTCCATTGGGCCAGATCATGTCCCTAGTATTAAACTGCAGTCTAGACTAGTGTCATGACTTACATAACTACATATATACATGAATGCATCTGATACATTTAGCATCTGAGATTCATAGGGGAAAATGCATAAGTGGGTTTAAAAATAGGGGTGTCCTCCTTTTCAGAGCAGAATAATGCAAAACCCACATCCTGGAACCAGAGCGGTGGACTTCTTGCTAGCTGTGATTTAACCTCTTTCCCTCTAGATAACCAGTGGGCCAGCTTCAAGAGGAGTGGCATCAAAGGTACTTTCAGATATCTTGTCCCCATAGTATGAAGGTTAGGGCACGCTGCTGGGATATAGGAGCTATAGCTTCAAACTCTGAGACTTTCCTGTGAAAAGCTGAACTCAGCTTTCCAATGAGAAGTTTCTGTGAATCTGTTAGTTTCTATGGCACCTCTCTGTCCTGACTTATCCCAGGACAGTACATCAAGGGAAACACATACAAAATTATTCAAAGTAGTAAGGACCAAGGCACGCTGTAAGGAACAACAGAAGGATCTGGCACGACTGAATGAACAGACAACTATATGGCAGGTGCAATTCAACATAGATAAGTGTAAAGTGATGCACCTGGGCAAAAATAACCCAAATTATTCCTACATTATGAGGGGCTCTGCATTAGCTGTTACCACACAGGAAAGAAATCTGGGAGTCATTGTGGACAGTTCACTGAAAACACGGCTCAGGGCTCAGTATCCATCAAAAAGGCAACCAGAATGTTAGGGATTATTAAGAAGGGAATTGTTAACAAAACAAAATCCTAGTGAGGAGGGCTTTAAACTAAGTTCACTGGGGATGGAGACCAACGCCCTGAGGTAAGTGAGGAAATGGAAGAAGTACAAGTAGAAGGGAGCAACAAAGGAGGCTTTCTCATTCTTCTTGAGAAAGCAGGGCAATCAGCTACTTACCACAGATGTCTGTACAAGGATGAACAGTCTGGGAAACAAACAGCAATAGTTGGAGTGAGGCTCCGCCGGCCCAGGGACACTGCTCTGCTCCCCCGCATGGTCTCACGAGGCATGTCCCGGAGCCAGCAAAGCCTCACCCAGGGCAGGCAGCGGCTCCTCCCCGGGGTGAGGCAAGACAGGAATGGAGGCTGGGGCTGGCGAGGGCTCTGCCAGCGCTGGGAAGCGGAGCACTTCACTGGACCCCGCAGAGCCCCCGCCAGGTTCCCACCCCAACCTTTCCTGGTGTGCGGCCTTGAAAAGGCTGTGCGTGGCCACACTTTTAGTTGTGTGTGGCTGCGCACCTTAGGTGGAAGCTTGCCTCCAGCGTGCAACACATGTATAGACACGACACAGTTCACTCTCCCTTTCAGCATCTTTCTGTCACTTTGTGGCACAGGACACTGGGCAAGATGGACCTATGGTCAGACCCAGCAAATGGCAATTGTTATGCTATGTTCTTACTGTAAGACTGAATACAATATACTACCATATTTACTCTAATATAAGACAATGCTGAATATAAGATGAGCCCCTCAATGATTTGACTCTACATACCTATAGACTTAGTTCATCTAGAATTGAAGCATTTTACGTTTTTTGAAAGTGCTACAAGTTTTAGCTCAGGTATTTTAGAAACACACTTTTAGGCAGCACTTTTGTATTTACTTGTAAGTCCAAAGGATGCATGATATTAACCCGAAGCCAAAAGGTTCCTGATTTACCATATAGTTCATTGGGCTGGGCCTAGAAGAGTCAACAGCATCTCAAGACATGGTGACTCAACAGATTAGCATATGTGGCTACTCCAGATGCCCCTCACAAAGGAGCCACGTGCTAATTAGCCCCTCACACATGACTGGAATTGGGTGTTCTTGTCACAAGTCCTGGGATCTGCCAGAACTTTCTATGCAGATGAGACACAAGGCAACCTGGTCTAGCGCCACCTTATGGACAGCAGGGCCATACTAATCTTATGTGACAGTTTGAAGGGGGATGTGACAGAGGGATTCTAGTTGAACTGTTTGGGGACCCATCTGGTGATGTTTGCCAGACATTTAAGGCTGGTGAAGAAACAGGAGTCATTAGAAATGGGAAAGTAAGGCATAGCTCAGCTGTGGGAATGAAGATGAAATGTATTTAATGTAGTGGTTCATCATGACTTGGAAAACAGTTGGTGCTGAGGGGCACTTTGTGCAATATATATCTTACTCAGATAGGTTGCACTCCCCTATCCCTGTGCTAGGTTCTGATCAGTATGTTTACCCAATATAAACCATGTTTTGTATGTCTCGTTCAGTACTGGTTGCATTTAATTAGCTTTATAGTTGGTTTCCATTACTGAGCATATGTTGCTTTTGGTAGCAGTTTAATGACATACAATGTATTTAATGAGGTTTCCTTGAATGGAAATATAAAATGAAAACCTTGTTTCCCCGTGCTAACTTGGGAGGAAGGGGGAAATCTCATATTTGAATAAATATGATAGATTATTTAGTTCTCCAAAATGCTTATCAAACTAGTGGAGAAAGACAAAAGATCAACTACAATAATTTTTCTAAACAATTTAATATGCATTTGTCACATGTGAGGACAAGAAAGATGTGAACCAGGGACAGGAAAAATTTCCTCAACTGTGTTTTTTTTCCTTCTGAATGTCTTCTACATGCCTCAAAGTCCTCAAAATTCCTCTGATGTCTTCCACCTTTATGGCTATATTCTATAAAGATCTTCCTCCCAGATCAAAGATTTACAAATGGTGCTACTGGTGCAACCAAAGGATGTGTGCAAATGTTTCTTTCCCACTGGTCTGCTTGACTTACCACCTACCCCAGGTTTTCTCACACTTTGTAGGAATGAACAGTAGTCTCCACCTGTGCAATATTCCTGAATTTCAATTTCATCCTGCAGTAGAAAAATCAAAGAAATCATAACTAGAATAAGAAGGAAGTAGAGGAATAGTACACATGAGCTGGGGTGAGGTAATA
The DNA here is from genome assembly GCF_052110815.1 of Crocodylus siamensis. Classification (NCBI taxonomy): domain Eukaryota; kingdom Metazoa; phylum Chordata; order Crocodylia; family Crocodylidae; genus Crocodylus; species Crocodylus siamensis. Next base: position 170,803,555 of record NC_143399.1, read on the forward strand.
ACATCAGATGGATTTGGGGAGACAGGATTCTCTTTCTTTGTCACTTACTGCAAAATTAATGCTGTGAGAATATACTAAGTATTTTACCGTGGGATCTGAGAGCTATTACTCAGTAGTTCAGTCTCAATAAATATCTATTTAATACTCAAATTGGCATTTATATAACACAAACTAATTGTCCCCATCAATTAGCCATCAATTAGCCTGTGTCAATAAGCTAAATTACTGTTTCAGGCACTTCATTTACTGCTTCATGGTTATACAGTGCAAGCCATGCTGGGGATGGAAAAATGAGAGGGAAACAAAGAAGAAGACCCCCTCCTCCCCCCCCCCCAAAAAAAAAAAGAATAATCAACTGTGGTTGCACAATGCCCCATCTAGAAGCTATTCTTAACAGTGGATACTTGTTCTTTTATCTTGTAGGTTCTATAATACAGTGTGAATCTTACTATCAAAGTGGATTATTTACAATATGTGAAACAAGTTGGTTAGATCCAGATCCAAAAAAAAAGGACATAAGTACCAATATGCAATTTAAACAGCATGTGTCACCTACCTAAATCCACTTGGAGTTAACAAACTAGCCATCCCTATACCTATGTTCCCTGAGAGACACAGTCTAGGTGTACACCTAACAGACCTGACAGAACTGAGTTCAACATACAGCATGGGAATCATAGTCACTTTCATCAAGGAATAATGACAGTTGTGCCCACATTTTAACACTCTGGTGGACAGAGAACTCACTCAAGGAAGTGAGAGACTTGAGTTCTGAGTTATCAGTCTGAGAGGTTCAAGCTAACATCTAGCACCTCCCAGGGGAATATTCACACTTCTAGGCTAGAGGGAGGCTGGTATGAAAATACTCATCTCTCCTATTGAATCTGTATTGCTCAGTACTCAGGAATGCAAAATTCATGGGACCAGAGAGAAAGTAAGCAAACAGGAATAAAACTTCATGACCTAGTGACGAGAAGTCTTGGGTTCTAGTTCTGACTTCCAACATTCTTTATGTTTTGTATCCAACAACTTTTTAATACAAAATACATATTGTGGCCACCTAGTGGTTAGGACATTTTCAGGGTTTCAGGAATGAAAATGTGAATTCAAAGCATTCAGTGGAGCAGCATGCCCACTCATGTGTTACTGCTTTAAGCATGAGGCTACACAGTAATTCTCTCTCTGACCCAATGAAGCAACTGTAACAGGATGGAAATGTATCATCACAGATCCTGGTTTTCTCTGATAAACTCCCCCCTTTGCTCCCCACAATTTTTGGTTTAAAAAAGTAACCCAAAATCCACATTTTTCCATGATCAAAACGAAACACTGGTTTTTTAATCATGGAAAAATGTGGATTTTGTGTTACTTTTTTTAATCCAAATTCTGTTCTCTAGGGTGCTCTCATAAGGGACTTCTTCCCTTCCATAATCAACAAAGATACGGATCAGATGAATGGCTCTTCAATCTGGGATATTTTTCGATCAAAGACCAAAGTGTTCAAAACAACCATTCTTGACCTTCAGTATGCTCACGGCTGTGTCATTCTTGCCCATACTGAGGAAAACCTCCAACTCACTCTGGATCTCTTTGCAGAAGCCTACCAAACTTTGGAGCTCTCTCTCAACATCAAGAAAACTAAAGTGCTCTATCAGCCTTCTCCAGGCCATCAGTGTTACCCTCTCCATAAATTAGCATTGATGGAAAGAGCCTGGAAGTAGTTGAATATTTCCCTTCCTTGATAGCCACCTCCTTCAGCAAATGAACATTGATGGGGAGATGCAGCACAGGATCTGGTGCACAAGCGCCTCCTTTGGAAAATTGCTTAGGCATGTTTTTATTGACTTAAATATCCAAAAAGACATCAGGATCCAGGTCTACAATGCAGTCATCATTCCTGCTTTCCTTTAAGGATGTGAAATGGGGGTGACCTACTATTGTCATCTCACCAACAACACTGCTGGAAAATCGTCACATAAATGCCAGCATCCATTGAGTGTGGATGTCCAGCTCTTGACTCCCAAAACAAACGCAGTACTCACAGCTTAGCTGCAGCCTGAAATCTCACATTGGCCAGAGGAAATACTACCAGGGCATATTGAAGACATACTTCAAGAAAATCAGTGTTGACATCAAAAGCTGGGAAAAGCTTGCTACCAACTGGCTCCAGTGGTGTTACAACCTCAATCGAGATTATGCTTAGGGGCAACCAACATGGGTTCATTAGAGGCAGGTCCTGTCAGACCAACCTGGTGGCCTCCTATGACCAGGTCACAAAATCCTTAGATGCAGGTGTAGCAGCGAACATAGTCTTTCTGGACTTTAGGAAGGCCTTCAACACTGTCTCTCACCCCATTCTCATTAAAAAACTAGGGGACTGTGGCGTCGACACCTACACAGTCAATTGGGTCACTAACTGGCTGGAGGGCCGCACCCAGAGAGTGGTGGTGGATGGGTCTTATTCAACCTGGAGGGATGTGGGCAGTGGGGTTCCGTAGGGCTCGGTCTTTGGGCCCGCACCGTTCAACATCTTCATCAGCGACTTGGACAAGGGTGTAAAAAGCACCCTGTTCAAATTAGCAGATGACACTAAGATGTGGGGGGAAGTGGGCATGCTAGAAAGGAGGAATAGGCTTCAATCAGACCTAGACAGGTTACACGGGTGGGCAGATGAGAACAGGATAGGTTTCAACACTGACAAGTGCAAGGTGATGCACCTGGGGGTGAAGAACCATCACCATACCTACATCTTGGGGAACTCCCTTCTCATCAGTGCAGAGGCAGAAAAGGATCTTGGAGTGATTATTGATGCCAAAATGAACATGGGCTGACAGTGTGGGGACACAGTCAGGAAGGCCAACCGCACCTTGTCATGCATCCACAGATGCATGACAAGCAGGTCCAAGGAGGTGATCCTCCCCCTCTATGCGGCACTGGTCAGGCTGCAGCTGGAGTACTGTGTCCAGTTCTGGGCACCGCACTTCAGGAGGGATGTGGACAACATGGAGAGTTTCCAGAGGAGGGCCACCCGCATGATCAGGGGGCAGCAGGGCAAGCCCTACGAGGAGAGGCTACAGGACCTGAACCTGTTCAGCCTCCACAAGAGAAGGCTGAGGGGGGATCTAGTAGCCATTTACAAACTAGTCAGAGGGGACCAGCAGGCATTGTGGGAGTTCCTGTTCCCCTGAGCACTACCAGGTGTGACTAGAAATAACGGTCACAAGTTGCCAGAGAGTAGATTCAGACTAGACATCAGGAGGTGCTACTTCACGGTCAGGGTGGCTAGGATCTGGAACCAACTTCCAAGAGAAGTGGTGTTGGCTCCTACCTTGGAGGTCTTTAAGAGGAGGCTGGATGAACACCTTGCCGGGGTCGTCTGAACTTCCCTGCCATGGCAGGGGGTTGGATTTGACGATCTGCTCAGGTCCCTTCCGACCCTACCAACTACGAAACCATGAAACGATGAAGTGGCAGCCCATGTTAAGATAAAGGGTCTTGCCTTCAAAGCAGAGAAGAGAGAGCAGAGAAAGAAAATGAAGAGAGATCCCAGCCTACAGCCTACTGTCCCCTGCAGAAAGACCTGCAACATCTGGAGACAGATATGTGTCTCAAGGATTGGACTCTTAAGTCACCTCAAGGCTCATCAGTGAACCATGGTAGAGATAATCCTTGAACTGAGGGATTGTTACCAATGTTGATGACAAAGCAGCTTTTGCAGAAGTTTTGACAGCAGCTGTCCTGTCAGCAGCAGCAGTAAAAGAAGAACATTGACTAGTTGTTTGCGCAGGATCTTTCCTTGGATCAACTTCCCTTTAAGCAGCAAAGGGCACACATTTAAGTAGATGTGTCAGTTCTGACAGGATAAAAAGCAGTGTGGGATGGAAGCAGGAGAATTGTCAAGTTAATGGAAGCTCAGTTCACAAGATACATGATATGCATTGGATTATTCTATAAGATGCATGCTATCTGGCTGGTTAATATGCCATGAGAATAAAATAACTTCACTCACAGAGAAGCTTTGAGGATAATCACAGCACAAATAAGGGCAGAATGAAATAATCCAGGCTGCACAAATCTGTGTTTGTTTCCTTTTCCTATAATGATGGTACTGCTTCCTCTTCTTTATGCTAGCACTTGGAAAATTCCCTTCCCAAGGCAATGAGAAGGGCAGAGCTACACTAAGGTCTGTCATAAATGTAGCAGGCTCCCCTTTCAGAGCTTGGGTTGAGTCCCAGGCTTGAGATCCTGCTGTTTTGATTAGTGAAGCCCATCCACCAATCAGGAGGCAGCAGGAGAAATAGTCATGCCCCTTTCCTGAGGTGAGGGGGGAAAGAGCTCCCCCGGACCTGATTGAAGACTGTAAACTGTCAGGTCTGGAAGACTTCAGGGGCGGAGCCCTGGAGCGTATAAAAGGAGCTGCGTGCCCAGCACAAGGGCAAATGCAGCGAGGGACTCAAGAAGAGGGAGCCAAGAAAAGCTGGGGAGGTCTGTCCCAGCGGGCAAGAGGCCCAAGGCTCCTGAAGCTGCCACTGGAGGAGCAGCCTTGGGAGTGGTGTGAGACTGCGCGGGCTGTTGACGGTGCACAGGGACGGTGCATAGAGACCTGGCCCTGGGAGCGGTGTGAGACTGCTTGGGCCCATCATGGTGCACAGTTTGGTGCATGGAGCCCAGGCTTTGGGAGCCGCAAATGGTGGCTTGAGCCTGCAACCCCAGCCGGGCCCTGGGGGCCACAGTGAGGCAACTCAGGCCCCATCTCCCAGCAAGTGACCACGTCCCACAGTGCGCAGGGTGCGCATGGGCCCGAGCCTTGGGAGCCAGGGAGCCATGGAGGCTGCTTGGGTTAGCCACCCAGCATGAGGATAACTGGCCTGAGCCTGAAGGGCCTGGCCTGTGCTAAGAGAGCCCTTAGTGCCAAGGCAGGGCACAGGGAAATAGTAGCGCTGCAGCGTGAGGCTCAGCACCCAGGAGCCAGCAGCAGTGATGCAGCATCTGAGAGGAGCTGAGCCCTCAGTACCCAGACACAGGGTGGGGAGGAGGCCAGCAGCATGGGAGAGGCCTGGAGAGGCGCTCCAGCAGAGGAGAGCCCATTGAGCTATGCCCTGACCACCACCACCTGAGGGAGTGTGAGTCATTGGGCCCTTGGGTCCCACAGGGGAAAGATGTTTAGGGTGGGCAAACCCAGAGAAGGGGCTGTGTGAGCAGTCAAGGCCCTAAGGGGAGAGGCCCTTGGTGCTTCCTGGACACCCCCCAAGGGACTCCTGCCATGGGTCAGGGACTATATTAAGGAATAGATGTTATTAAAATTGTTCATGTTTGCACCATATATTTTGTAATTGAAATGTTGTATTGTGATTTAGGTTAGTGTTCTCTGTGTAAATATATATAATATATAAAAAATATATATGATATTTAGTTTTATGTTTATGTATATTATAATAATAAATTGTATAGAGTTAAGAACTTTGGGCTTGGGCTAACTGTACAGAGGAAAGAGGGATCTGCTTGAAAGTCTGGCATCCTTCTCACAGCACCCCCTCCTGGCTACCCATCCTATTCAATTGAGAATAGGGCACACCTTTTACATAAAGTTAGTTATTTTCATGAGCAGCATGACAAAAATTCTCTCTCTTTGTAGGGGGGGGTGTGTGTGTGTGTGTGTGTGTGTGTGTGTGTGTATAAAGTGTCCTATGACCTTTAACCTGGTCTATGCTGTGACTATGCTGATTTCCTCACCTGAAGATGTCATATATATATATACACATATGGACACATAGGACACTAGGCCCTTAACATATATAACAAAGCATTGTGGGCTTTTGGCTAACTGCTTAACATAATACTATAAAAGCCTTATCCTAATAAGCATACAAGCTAAAAAAAAGCATCATATATCAATAACTGATTTAAACCAGATGAAGATCTGGCTGATAATATTTTAAAACCACTGCAGTGTGAACAGAAATAATTGCAAGATCTCCTTTTATGAGACACACTGGAGGATCTTGCAAAATCTATTTTCCTCAGTAGAATGAAACTGTGCTACTGGCACAGCTTGTGACACTTGATTATATATAGATATATAATATTTGGCACTGAACTTTTGTAACTTCTGTAGCTTCTACAACTACAAGAACATGAGATGGTGGTGGAAAAAGGGCCCAAGGCCTAGAGCTCATTTGATACTCTGTTTGTGAACTCTGAATTAGATAAATAGAATGGAATTATAAACTTACACTGAGTGGAACATGTGCTTTAGTGGGATTGATGGGTAAAACTATTGAAAGCAATAGAGCTACTGTCATTATATATGTTTTGAAATGGAGGAGAGGATTTTAATTGTCAAATATTTTCTTCCTCTGTGAATGCTATGTGAACTAAGGAGTCTCTTGTACAAGACATTACATTAATCAGAAATGGAATGCGAGGTCTGTAGCACTGTAGTTGATACATCCATCTATGAAGTTTCCATTAACTTAAAAGCAAAAACATTTGCTGGAGTTGAGAGCAGCTTGCTGGCTGATTTCAGCAGCCTGGACATCTACAGAAAATCAGCTCTATCAGCAGTCAGCTAATATTAGTCTAGACAGTTTAAGATCATGAGAACAATTGAACTAGATAAAAGAGACACAACAACTTTGTTTAAATGCCCTGTGTAAATATGTCACACTTACATTGAAATGTGAACCATAAAGAAAATTTGGGATAGGAGAAAGTGACATATTTGTCTCTGAAGCACTGCTACTAATCAGAAAAATCCTGTTAAGAGCTTATGTGACCACATTGCTAAGCAAAAATAGGTTCTAGTTGTCTTTGGGAGGCTTATAATTATTGATTGTAATAAGGCAAAGTTGTACATTAGTAAAAAAGGTCTTAGTTTATTATGAAAACATGACATAGCCAACTAACCCCTGAAAAACAGTAGAAGTATATGTTCCTAGTTGTAGGATATATATAAATCCATTCTGACACTGTAAATGATTCTTTGTAAATGTCTATTTTTTCTTGTTTAAATTAGTGTTTAGAATGCAAGAATACTTTCCACTGGATGTTTGAGATGATAAAATGGGCATTTGCCTTTCAGTCTTATTGTAAAATACTTGGAGTGATACAGTATTTCAGTTGCTTGTCTACCTTAAAGGAGCTTTTTTGTAATTACATATTTCATGCACACTAATTCCAGTGAAAATATCTGCTGTAAGGAATATTTGTTATAAGACCTCTGTTTGCTGATATTCAGCAAGGGGCTCATCCTAGTGTCAAAGAAGTGCCTTTTTGTGTTTCTGCTGTAGCTAAATTATATAGAGCTTTGAAAATTACTATTTGGAATACTCAGCAAAGAATAGCAACAAATGCTGCAACATTTAGTTCCACAGAGCTAAGCCAGACTTTTCTAGAGTTATTCTTTCGACTGCTAGGGCTGCAATGAAATTTGTGAACAAAAAGAAAAAGAATGGAAACTGTATCTTAGAGCAGTGTTTCTCAACCTGTGGGTCACAATCCAAAAGTGGGTTGCAAGAATATTTCAAAAAGTTGTGAGCAAGTGCCAGAAAAACACATGAAAGTGCAGGTTTTCCCTTGCAGGCTGGCAGTGTTCCAGTCTGCAAGTGGCTGCTTGGGATGTGGCCAGAACGCACCCAGGCAGGGTCGTGGGAGCAGTGCCAGCAGCCAGATGAAGGTAAGTGTATGGGGAGCAGGGGTTGGAGGGCCAGGGTTTAGGGACTGTCAGGGTGGTGGGGGCAGCGTGCGTGTGCGTGCGTGTATGGAGGGGATGGGTGTGGGATAGATACCTGCTGGCACTGGGGGAAGGTGGCTGGGCACTGAGGCTGCAGGAGGGCGGGCAGGGCACTGTGGGTCAGGCACTAGCAGGGCCAGAGGGTGTGGGTTGGGCCAAGCCATCAATCTTTGCAAATGCAGCCTGGTACAAAAAAAGTTGAGAACTGCTGTTTTAGAGGATGCAAAAAAGCATTTGCAGGACCCAGCTCAGGTTCAGGCAGCTTAGCTAGGTCCTTAGTTTAAACTACCTAAACCTGAGTCAAGATCATCACATGTAAGTGTTTGCTGCTTGCCAGAATGAGGCACAGGCAGCCAGAGGTAAATAAGTTGAAGAGGGGCTGGTGGGTCTGGGGTGAGAGTTTTTAAAGAACTCTGACTACAGTGCATAACAGGAAGGCTCAAAAGGAGACCAGGTGGTACAGGATGGGGTGAATCTAGGAGAAGGGGAAATAGAGGTAAGCTGAGGGCTAGGAGGAGAACTAGGTTTAGGATATATGATTAGGGAGATAAGAGTGGAGGACAGACTAGGAGCCTTGTTACACATTAATTTTGGGTGGCTCCTGGAGCTCTGAACCCCTGGATTGCCCACATGTTAACCTCTTTAAGTGGCTTAAAGTACTCATTGTGCAGCCCAGTGTTATGCCAATCCAAGACAGGATTATCTCTGGTCTGCACACCCCAGATCCTGTTCCATTAATGTGTGACCACTCCCCACAGAAGTCCTGCTTAAATTGAATTCCTCCAGTATTTCAGAATACAGTGGCCCCTCCCCCACCCTCCTGTTCTGTAGGCTGTCACATCCCTGTCCGCCTAATGAAGTGGCCCAGGGACTGGAGCCACAGCTTTTCTATTTCCCCTGGCCTCCAGCTGCCCCCAGTCCAGGAATAGCATCATGAGGCAACTATCCCTATTGGTGCTGAGCCTGTCTGGGTGAGTGGCCAATGCTGAACGCTGTGCATCCTTCCCAACCCTCCACCAAGCTCTGGGAAGTGGAGGAGAGTGTGGCCAGCCTCAGAGAGCCCCAGACCTGGCAAGGCTCTGAGAAGCCCCAAACTCTAGTCCCACAGCTCTAGCAGTGCCCTGCTCCATGCACCCAATCCGTATGCAGCCCAGTGGGAACTGGCAGAGACTGCTGCAGGATGGCAGACAGCCTGCTGCTAGGGAAGCCACTGCTCTGGGGCAGGGTGGCTGCAGGTGACTCTGGACTGCAGGTGCAGGCCCCTGCCACTGCCTGTGTGGACATGGGAGTTGGCTGTGGGTGGATTCCACTCCCAGCTCTGGAACAAAGACAACTTGCAGGGTTGTCTGCACCAGCTGCCACTGCACCAGCTGCCCCTGGCATTGCCACCAGCTTCCCAGGGCCAATGTCTGGGGGTGTCTGTCTACTTGTCCTGTGCACTGCTTGTCTGCTTCTGCCAGGCCCAGGGGCACCAAGGAGGTGTGGGGGGAGGGCATGGTTGATGTGGAGCAGAGCTGAGGGGGAGTGGGTGGGAGGAGGGAGAGGCAGGAGATCAGCTGAGCCCCTCTCAGGCTAAATTTGCTTTGGTGCTGGGAACAGCCTAAGGGATGTGTGTGGCTGGGAGATACAGCCGGACATGTCTGACATCAAGCCTGGAGCACATGGGTGCCGGGAGCTGAAAGCCGGGAGCTGGGAGTCAGGCAGGCAGTGAACTCCCTGCACAACCCCACAATGAGTCCCTCAGCCTCACTCTCGAGGGACCCCTGCTGCCTCCTTCTCCTCTCTACAGTCTAGAATGGTGCTGCTGTGGCAGCTGAGGGACAGATGAAGCACAGAGAATCATAGAAAAGTAGGGCCGCAAGAGACCTCCCTGCTCACCAGGCCTGTAGTGTCAAATCCTGTGCAAGTGGGGGACAGTCAGAGAAAGTTTCTAGACTAAAGGTGTGCATGCTAGCACTAATCCAATCAATATTTGTACAGCTCAAAGTACAACGTGTAACAAGGCCCTAGGAGAGAGAGGACCAGTAGGAGACAAGAGAACTGGAGAAAATAGGTGTCACAGAGTCCCCTTACAGGAGTTGTGCTCAACTTTTCGGCCCTGTAGACAAGATGAGTGGCATAGGGGTGGTCCTTGAGCTAGATCAGACTCAGTGTACCGGGATTGAGCCATCGTGCCTAGACTGGGCCTGCACTGGCTCCTGTGTGCCAGTATCCAGCTTCACACTGCCCCTTTGTGCTGTCCCAAGATCCTGCCCTACCCAGCGCACTGGGATCGGACCCCAGGGCCCTGTTCTGCCTCTGTCCAGTCTTGTGTGTCAGGTTTAGGCCCCAGGGTCCTGCACCACCTTTGCACATTGTTCTGGTGCCCCATACCATGTCTGCTCAGACTTGCATGCCAGGATAAGGCCCTGGGTCCCAGCAGGATCCCTTTCCCAGGATCAGGACCTTGGATCCACCTTTGTGCAGTGAGATCAGACTTCAGAGTCCAACACCATATTTGCCCAGATATGTATGCTGAGATCGGGGCCTGAGGCCTCATGCCACCTTTTCCCAGCCCCACATGCTGGGGATCAGGCCCCAGAGCCCCAGGCCTTCAGCACAGCAGGACTGGGCTCTGGGGCCTATGCCATATCTGCCTGTTAGAATGCTTACTGCTTTCCATTTGACTCAACAATTCCTACCATTAATGCTTTCCATTTAACTCAATAATCTTGTGTGTTGTTGAGCAAATCAGTTAAACCAGACTGTACATAGGTAGCCTTTAATTGTGTTTCTCATTTTTGGGTACTTAGTTTAAGTAGTTTGGTATCAAATTTGCAGAAATGCTGAAAGCTTACAACTGCTGAAGAAGACAGTAGGGCTTGTTATATAAATATAAAGTACTGTAGTAAATGTAATACTCAGGAAAAAAAATCAATAACTCAGACAGAAAGACACTTTCAACATTTTGTCCCTAACTTCTGCAATGTGCAGAAATCATCCAGAGTTAATAGATCAGAGAGAAGTCAGCTTCATTCATTGTCTGAGTTCTAATAAACAGCAAAACAAAGGCCTCTCTGCACAGCACAACCTGTTCTATCACGCTCTTGTGTGAGCCCCTGAAATGCACAATCACCTACACTCTGGGCATGTCTACATGTGCATTTACTGTGCAGTAAATTACTGCACAGTAATTTACAGCTCAGTAAGTGGTTTTTAGACCTGTGTCTACCCATGTAGGTATTACAGTACAGTAATGCTAGTATGCACTGAATTGGGAGTAAAGTTACTCCCAAGTCAGTCCACACAAACAGGGTTACTGCACAGTAATGCATCTACATGTGTCTGACTGTGCAGTAACTACTCAGGAGTAAATTTGCTACCTGCATGATGCAGGTAACAAATTTACTGTCAAGGCAGTGTAAGCCATCATAGTTACTGCACAGTATGGGCAAACATGTAGGCTAGGGACAGAAGTTACACATAAACTGGTTTAAGTGATCAGAAACTGGTTTAAACCTGTAACAGAATAGAAGTTCAGTGCACATAAACCAGTTTCAAAAGGGCTGAAACTGGTTTAAGATAAACCTGATTGAATGTAGTATCAGACAACTGATTTGGGTCAAACCAATTTATTAAACTTCTATCCCAGACCCCTTCCTGGTTCAAGTTAAATCAGAGTCCTCCAGCATCCCAGTATGCTTTCCAACCCTGAGCTGAACTGTGCTGTCTGCTCCAGAGAGCAGAGCTGGCCCCACCCCTTTGCTCCCTAGCTGGAACAGTGAGGGCTGGATGATAAGAGTGGGCGGGGTGATGCAGACCTGGCTGGGGATGCAGCCCAGTCTGCAGGGAGGGACTGCCCCACCCCAGGCAAACCCCAGCTGAGGTCTGTGGCCAGGGAGGGGCATTTAACACCCCTTCCCCTACTCAAACTTACTGCTGGCTGCAACAGTGGACTACAAATCTCAGAGGCACCTGGAAGCAGGAAAAAGAAGTGATGAGCAATTCTGCAGAGTCCTACTGCTGTGATTGTGGACTGCAAATCCCAGAGAGCTCAGGGGCAGTAGGAAGAGAATGTAAACAGAGCCAGAGAGCCATGCCTAAGCCACTGCAGGCATGTGGATGCACTTCATAGATTCATAGCTCATAGACATTACTGGCTGGAAGGGACCTCACGAGATCATCAGGTCCAGCCTCCACCCCTGCTCTAAGGCAGGAAAGACTGCTGAGGTCAGATGACCCCAGTGAGGTGTGCATCCAGTCATCTTTTGAAGATCTCCAGTGAAGGTGACTGTACCACCTCTGGGAGGAGTCTGTTCCAGACTCTGGACACACAAACTGTAAAGAAGTTTTTCCTAAAGTTTAATCTGAAGTGATTTTCTATCAGTTTATGACCATTATTCCTAGTTTTCCCCTGGGGTGCCTTGGTGAACAGATGTTCTTTTGGACTCTGATGTTCACCCCTTACTGATTTAAAGGCTGCCACCAAGTCTCCCCTGAGTCTTCTCTTTTCTAGGCTGAAGTCCCATGTCCTTCAGCCTCTTCTTGTATGGTCTGTTCTCCAGACCTTTAAACATTCTTGTGGCCCTCCTTTGGACTCTTTCCAGCTTCTCTACATCCTTCTTGAAGTGTGGCACCCAGAACTGGATGCAGTACTCCAACTGTGGCTTCACCAGTGCTGAGTAGAACAGGAAGATGACATCCTTAGTCAAAGGTATCCTGAATCAAAGGTAAATGTCAATTCACTTCTGTTTCAATTTAGTCTGTGCAGCTTAGACTAACCTGGAAAGACTGAACTAATTCAGCCTTGGGCTTTTTGACTGTCTGTACCTAACTGTGTAGATATGTGCCCATACTGCACAGTAATTTTCAATCACTAAGTTACTAAGTACCTAAGTTACTGAGCAGTAATAGTGCACATGTAGACGCACCCTCTGTGCCTTAATGGTCTGAAAAATAAACATTGATACAACCTCCTCACACAGGTTTGTTGTAAAATGGAATTCTTTAATCCCTGTGAAACCTTCAAGTGTCAGAAAAATCCACAAGAACCAAATCAATCTTTATCCAGTGCAAAGATTGGCTGGGGTGTAGTCAATAAGGCAACTTACCAGACATTGAATGATGAGAATAAAAAGAATGATTGAATCTCATTTAAAAAATAATGTGATTATGCAATTAAATAGCCTGTACTTCTATTTCTATGTTCAAAGGGGGTGACTTAAAGCTTGTATAGGCAATCTTAATTCTGGCACGTTTTAACTTTTGAGTTCTTAATTTTGCAACCTGAATGGTCTATTAATAAATGGTTTCCCAGGTGTGTGTGTGTGTGTTTAAAAATATACCCCTATAAATGTATACAACTGTGACAGGCATATCAGAGATAGCAGTGTGACAAGTGCCATACTAGGATATGGAATCCTGTATCTTTTTATCAAGTCACTCTTCAAATTCAGCTCAGGAATGGTGACTTAGCTATTATTCCCTGAAGTCTGTTGTTCAGTAGACTAGAAATAAATTGATGGTCTCCATCCAGTTCTAGCAGACATTACAAATTTTAGTTATGACTGATAGTAACTGGTACCCTTCTTGGCAGTTCCAGCAGAATCAAAATGCTACTTAGGCATGGAGATGATACTAACCTCTCAGTCCGAAATGTGGTCCCTTCCCAGCAAATTGAGGGCTATTAATAGGGTAGAGAAGGGAACAGGTGTCACCCATGTTAAACCTTTCATTAGAAAGACAGCCCTCCACCTTTCTCCTTCCAGCACTCCTGAGAAGCTCACTTTAAATATTTATTAAAAAATCACAGAGGAACTTCATAAATTACTCTGAGGTGGGGGATGTATATGCTTGGAGCCTATTCTTTGTAAGCATCATCAGAATTTGGGCCAAAAGAAAAGCGAAACTTTTCTGGGTTGGCCCCTGTGTCGCAGAAGACAATGCTGTTTTCTCTTGGAACGTGGAGCCTTTTCAGCTTCCTTGGATTGTGACTATGGGAAAGTTTGAGAAGCTGAAGCATCCTTGGTCCTGCAGCAGCGCACCTTAATGTTTTTACTAGTTTTACTTCCTAAACTTGGAAACAGCTTCAAATTACTGTACAGGCTGCTTGGGCATTTTGAAGTTTTAAACTATAATTACCTTAATAGTTTTGTAAAAGAAAGCTCTCCCTCCTTTCCTTCCTGGACCTGGAAAAGCAGAATACACAAAATGAACCAAAAGCAAGCAAATGAAGAAAAGAAAAAAGCAAAACCAGAAACTAATTACTAGATTTTTTCTCTTTTTATACCTTGCTACTGTAGTACAAGTACATAAATACCTAGTAAATGTATGTCCCAGTATGAAAGAGAAAGGGTAAGTAAACTGACTCTAGGTATCAAATTATTACCTGTGCTCTTCCTGCAGTTATAATAGCTCCTTTGTTCAGTGTTCCGATTTTCTAGAGTCAGTGTAACTTTACTAGCTTCCTAGAACTTGAGTATAAAAACAATAAAATTAGAAAGCAATTATTTATTCTAACACTTTCACTTACATATATCACCAAGGTGTATTATTCCATTTCTAATTACAATTTTTCTCTCTCCAAAAAACCTCTTAATATGCTTTCCTGGAAAAGCATATTAATTCCTTCAGCTTTAATTCTACGTGAGGCTGATATTCTCTTTAATCAAGAACAGAATCAAAGAAAAAACACCGATATATATTTTATTGGTTATGTTTTATCTTTTTCACTTGCATAAAGACCTATTTTTCTGTACTTTTAAACATTTTTTAATTTGAATACCTGTACATATATTCACATGCCTAGGCCACATATCTGTATTGGGGGGGGGGTGAGTGTGTGTGTGTGTGTTACACATATGCTTCTATGCATATGCAAACATTTGTATACAGAGAATTTTTCAATTATTTGGAAAGTACATCAAAGGGCATTGCTATTGTTATCCACCAGCTGTGACCAGAGCTGTAGCTTTAACTTCCTGCATTTAATGAGACAATATATTAGTCTCTCTATCTCTCTTTCTCAAAAAAGAAAAAAAAAATCTACATTAAGATCAGTAAGGGAATTATGTAAATAAAATAGCCAACCCTGATGAAATAGCAATTATATATCTCAGCAGCTGTGCACTTCTGCTCATGATAGATGATTAACTAGAAAATTGTTTGCAAATTTGTTTTACGAAGCATTTGGTGATTTAGCTATTTAACTCTGAAGGCTTAGCTAAAAGTAATTAAAATGCTTAGGTGGGTAGAGATTGCAGTTGGTGCTGTTTTAGCAAACTTATAAAACATAAATTATTTTAGAACTACCATTGTACTAAGGGAATATCTGCAAATATACTGAGGCCCCTGTGATTTCAGATATCTAAGTCAGAAATGTAAAATCTGAAGAAACCCTGTGAAGATACAGCTTAATCCTGCAGGTGTTTCTGAACATGCCCAAAAGTACTTCTGTCGTCACAATTCTAAGCAGCTCACTACTTCTCTCATACTCAACACCCCTCCTCCCCCCCACCTAGGGGCCTAGAATGCCAACTCTGGTATAACTTACATGAGTTTTCTACACCAGTATAAGTTATACCACTATCTTTAAGGACAAACTACCAGCTCTGCCCAGGTTAGCATTCACAGTAACCACTAGGGTGCCAAACTAATAAAAAAATAATTACTAATAATCTGTAAGCTTTTTACTGAAAACAAAATGTTGTTACTGATATATGCTTTACATAATGCAAATATAACCCATCTGCCAGACCCTGGATGGCAGTAACAAGGCCTGTGTTCAAATTTGGAGTTTAACACCAACTTTCTAAATCTGGCTCAAGCCCCCACCCAGAAACCTGGGGCTTTGCACACTCCACCCAGAAACCTGGGGTAACAAATGTTAACTGGGTGCTCTAATGCTAATAAACTTCCCCACTTGCAACCAATGTTCATCCAAAACAGGGTTTATTACAGGGGGAAAGGGAACAAACGTGCAACCTTAAAGATACATCTCAATCATTAAACATTAAATAAAACCCAATTGATAGTCTCAGTCTTACCTGACTACAGCAATAGTTTTAGACCAAGCAAATTTGTTTTACGAAGCATTTGGTGATTTAGCTATTTAACTCCAAAGCCTTAGACAAAAGTCATTAAAATGCTTAGGTGGGTGGAGATTGCAGTTGGTGCTGTTTTAGCAAACTTATAAAACAAATTATTTTAGAACCACCGTTGCACTAAGGGTATATCTGTATAACCCGGCCCAGGGTTCCCCTACTCATTTTCACAGCCTGATAGCCCCAACTGAACCCCACAACCTGCACCACAGCCCACCCCCCAACATTACCCTTACTTGCCCCATTCCCTCTGTCCTAGCAGAGACCCCCACTCACCGCCTCTCACCCTCCTGGTCCCACAGCTCCAACCTGGCCACACTGCTCCCCTCCCAGTCCTGCCTGGTGCTTCAGTCTACCCAGGGCCACATGACCCTGGAAGGGTCAGTCTGCCAGCCCAGGGCTGCTCTGACCCAGCTCAATGTGCAGCAGAGAGGCTGGTTGGGGCACAACAGTGCTTCAGTGTGGCACTAGCTGGCAGGCAGCCCTCACACTGAAGCACTTCGTGCTCCATCTAGCCTTGCCAGTATCTACACGTGCATTGCAGTGCACTAAACGCTGCCATAGGATAATATTTGCTTGACAAGTACTAACCTATGGAAGCATTTATTAGCTTACTGTGGCCTAATAGGGTTACACATATAGAAGCTGAGACCTTATTGTGGAAATAATTAGGCAACTCCATGGTAAATGTCTCCTCCACCTGCACCCATTGGATCCTAGTAAGTTACACTGAGATAGCCCATATGTTGTGTGTCCAGGCCTTTTTTTATATTGTTCTAAGGACATTGGTATCCACATGCCATGTGTCCAGTCCCTAGGTGTTCCTCTAGTGCCTATAATCTTTGATCTGATAGACATTCTCAGAGCAGGCCTAATGGATTGAGCACTAAAGAAAAACACAGCTGAGGCCCCCTGCAATATACTTTTGCTGAATAGCTTAGTGATAGAGAAGTGACCTAGGATGGGTATCACCAACCTGTGGTCTATGGGCCAGATCTAGCCTGCCAAACAATCACATCCAACCTGTGAAGCATGGGTATTTGTGGTGATTTTGTTGCAGGAGATGTTTGCGACAATTTTGTGGGAGGTCAGCACTATGAGAGGTGTGCAGGAGGGCAAATAGGGAGTGCATGGTGGTGATGCACTTTGGTGGCAGGAAAAGCAATGGCAGCGCTGGCCGGTGTTGGAAGTGATAGCTCATGTTCAGGGCTAGCTCTAATGAGGCTGCCTGTCACTCCAAAAGGTTGCCAACTTTTAGTGGATCTTTAGATACAGTCCCGTGTAAGAGCCATCTTATGCTGTATTATCAGGAAGAGCTCCAGGAAAAAATTGTGATGTGTAGTTTAATTAAGTCAATGTGGCAATAAGCCTACTAAAAATTAATCATGTGCTATGTTTTACTGGATCAGGGTCAAATGGCTTCACCCCTTGCAGGAACCAGCCCTGTTATGTCACCATTTACTCTGTCATGGTTCCACCCTCCTCTCCTATCATTGCTTGCTTTCTACCTGCCCATATTTTGCACGTTGTATAGTACCTTCCCCCTCATGCTCAGATCTATAATCCAGGAAGGTCTCACATGGCCACATGTAAGGCCAGGCTTCTCCCATGCATAGCCCTACTGTGTCTAGGCATCAGTTATTTCCATGAACACTGGTCTGTTGATGCCATTACATAACAAGCAAAACTAATCATTATTACGTCGAGGAGTTAATTGCCACCTACATTCTGTGTGAATCAGATAGATGGGTATGGCTGCATATAGTGCAGAAGTTCCCAAACTAGTTTTAAGTAAGTTAGTTCCTGCAGCAAAAGCAACCTACTGACTAGTAAGCTAATCTATTCTGGTTGTTAATGGGTCCTATATTCTTTGAAAAGTACTGTTTGGGGTTTGTGTGCTATAAATGGCTAGAACCTCTCCAACTCTGCTTTATATAGCAGATGACTTTGGATTACATGGTACAGCCTTCCCCTAACTTCCTTATACTGTATAATTGACTAACAGAGTTTTGATGTGTCACTTATTTTGCAGCCTTACTTATAGGACACAATTAGGGCCCTAGCCTTGATTATTCATTGGTCTCTTCTGCTGCTACCATTTGTAAATATTGCAAAGGCACAGGATTTTGATAACCCACATTACCATTTCCATTTTAAGATCTATTATGCCATATTAAAGTGTGATCGTTTCTTTAAAAATAGCTATATAACAATTAACAAGACTTGTGAGACAGGTAATACATGTGTTAGCTATTCTCTCCAGGAAAACACACAGTCCTGGAACACTATTCCTTTCCCTCTGTCTTCCTTCCATACTCCAGTACAGTCATTCTTTTGATGTGTGCCTTTTCTCATTTTAAATCATAAACTCCTTGAGGCAATAGTTGGTCCCTTTGCACATGGGGAGTGTGGCATAGCACTAGAGACATAATATTAATAAGCCATGCCAACTATCCTCATCACATAAGGGTAACAGGCCAGGTTACCAATTTGTCAAGGCAATAATTGGTTTCTCAGATGGAAAATCCTAGTAACATATCTCAATGAGGTTAACAGGACAGGATTACTGCTTAGGGAAAGACTGACTGTACTCATTTCTGTGGCCACCAAACTACAAGAGGTGTTGCACATTTGTAAGTGAAAAAAGAATAAATCTTGGTTTGAGCTTCCTATAGGGCTTCTGTGAATCTCATCAGGTGAGCTGAGCTTTGTCTTTACTGCTGTGTCACCGTGGCCAACAATGGATTAGAAAGCACTGTGGGACACTTTGCTCTGACTGTGTTAATGGACATATTGATAAAGGGCAAGCTAAGTCCATGGGTTTTTTAATTTCACATTTTTCTGATTTAGTGGAGAAGATGATGACCATATCCTATGGAGGCTTCAAATGGAAAGTTTGTTTAAAGAGACACTTTTCTTGTTGGCTAACTCAACTGACCCACTCAGAACATAAAATTAGCCCATTCCAAATTAATGCTGTTTGGGAGGTTGGGAAGAAGGCTTTTGTTTTTTAATTTTTAAGGAAAAAGTAATGCAATCAAAAAATCTGTTTTTGATGTGAAGATCATACTTATTCTAAGCCATCTACACGGGCTTTGGGAAATTCCACCTTTGAATGAGGAAGCAGATTTCCAATGTCTATGTACAGTGTCATCAGTGTCAACTTCTGCAGAACCAAAGTTTTTTTTTTAAAGCAGTTTCTAGCCACTATGGTTGGAAAGCAAACAAGAACCCCAAACCAAAAAACAATAATAACAGACACTTTAACATGACTCAATTGTAAAAGCGTTGTCACAGGTGCTAGGCAGGAAAGGCAGTTGCTGTTGCAATACTTTTGGGCCTGCAGAAGGAGCTCTATTCATTCTGCCTCTGTTCAATAGGGGAACAGGTAAAAGGTAGCTATCATATTCCTTGTTCTCCTATACCTACACTAAAGGCGAATAACATCAATACCCATCAATACCCATTGGGCAGCCAGTGTATTGATATTTATACTAAGGATAGGCCAGTAGATCTTTGTCTGGCCTACCAAGTTTTCTTGGCAATACTGTAAGACTGATGTAAATTTATCTGTGTATGTGTTAGAGGCATGAACTGCTATTAATAAACAATTTATTATTAGTCTATTATCTGATGACAACGTATTTACACTTTACCTTTCCTAATGTGGCTTGCATTCAATATCAGTATTATTGCTTGCTTCTGGATATTCTTCAGTTTTTCTACATCCTTATTAAAATGCAGAGCCTGGGACTTCACACAATACTCCAGTGAAGGCCTAAACAGTGCTGGTAGAGTGCTACCTTATTTACAATACTGTATCATCTGCAAACTTAACCAGGAAGTTCTCTGTTCTGGCGTTGAAGTTATCGATAAAACTATTAAACAGCAACAGATCCAGAACACACTCCTGAGGAACTCCACTTGAAACTTCTTTTCTTTCTGACATTGATCCATTTGCAGTTACTCTTTGCTTAGTTACTCAGCCAATTATGTGTCTACCTAACAATAATACTACCTCACCCACATTTCTCCAGTTTACTTATGAGACTATCTTGTTGGACTGAATCAAAAGCCCACTGAAGACTAAGTAAATTAAGTCCACTACATTCTCTTCATCCACCAAACTAGTTACATTGTTAAAAAAGGATATCAAGTTGGTTTGACATATTTGGTTCTGAACAAATCTACGTTTGCTGCTAGTGATCACCCCTTCCTCTTCTAGGCACTTGCAAAATAATTGTTTTATACTTTGCTCCAGTAATTTCCCAGGAATTGAAGTTAAGTTGACCAGTCTATAATTCCCCAAGCCCTCCTTTTTAAGAGTGGGCACTATATTAGCCCTCCTTCAGTCCTCTGGGACCTCTGCTGTCTTTCATGACTTTGCAAATATTTCCATGGCTCCAAGATTCCTTCAGCATCCTGGAATGAATTTGGCAGGATCTGACAACATAAATTCATTGAAATTTATCAAAACCTTTCTGACATGCCTCCTTACTTATGCATCTACAGCTCTTCTCCTTCTTCATCTCTAGTAGTTTTGTGATCTGTCTGATCACCAGGGTTCCTGGTTTTCTCTGATAAAAAAAAATCCCCAATTTTTGGATTAAAAAAAGTAACACAAAATCCACATTTCTCCATGATTAAAAATGAAACATCACTATATATATATAGAGAGAGAGATATTACTTTTTTTATCTGAAAATTGGGTAGTTTTTTTAAAAGAGAAAACCAGCTGATCACAGCTTTTTATTTTTTTGTAAAGACTGAGGAAAGTAGTCATTAAGAAGCTCTACCTTCTTTGCATCTTCTGTTAATAGCTCACCTGGCTATTGAGCAGTGGACCCACAGTTTCCTTAATTTTTCTTTTTTGTCCACACATTTATAGAACCTATTCCTCCTGTCTTTAATATTCCTTGCCAGTTGTATATCTTTTTTGCCTTTGCCTTCCTTATTTCTTCCTGCAAGTTCTTGCTATTCCTTGGTATACAACCTTAAAGATTTGCCCTTCTTTCCATTGATGGGCTATTTCTCTTTTAATTTTAAGACAGCCAAAAAGCTCCTTGTGTAGCCTGCTGAATCTCCTGTGGTTCTTCTGTCTTTCCATAATGTTAGAATAGTTTTTGTTGAGCCTCCAGTGCCATGTCCTTTACAAGCTGCTAGCCCTCTTGGACTTCATTATCCTACACTCTGTCTAGACATTTGACTTTATCTAGTACTTCTCTCAGTTTATTGAAATCTGCCCATTTGAAGTCTAGCATCCTTGTTCTGCTAATCTCAGACCTGCCCTTCTTAGATCCCTTTCATGATCACTTAAATCCAAGTTTCCTATCTGATTACTCTTCAGTGCCAATCCCTCAATATTGGTTAGAACAAGATTAAGGTGGATGATTCCCTAGTTGTAGCCTCAGTGTTCTGAAACAAAAGTTATCCTCTGCACATATTAAGAATTTACTGAACAGTTTGTTTTGCTGTATTATTCTTCCAGTAGATATCAGGGGAGTTAAAATCCTCTCATAATACCATCACCCCTAGTACTTTTGAGATTTGGATATTCTTTTTACCTACTTGAAGAACATCTCCATTCACCTTTTCTTCCTGATGTAGCAGTGTATAGTAATCCCCACCATATTATGACTATTGTTCTTTTTCCTTCTTAATCTTTTTTTTTAACTAGATAGACTCATATCTGTTGCATTCTTCTTCCTGGTCCTAGGAACAAGTAGATGTACTTTTGACACACAGTGCAGTACTACATTCATTTTTTTCTGAATCTACCCATACAAACAAGGTATATCCCTATATTGGTGGTGCGTAGGGGGTGCACATGCACCCCCTGCAAAAAGGACCACCAACACTGCCAGCAGTGCCACTGACACTGTCATGGCTCACCACCCCTTCCCTTGCTGTTGACACTGCCGGCAGCCTCTGCAGGCGGTCCCTGACTGTTGCTGGTCACTGCCAATGCTGCCGGCAGCATCTGTGGGTGGTCGCTGACTGCTAGTCAGTGCTTGCCACCCCACCGCCACTGACAGTGCTTTGGCTGCCTGTGGGAGCTCACCGCTCACCACTGCCACGCTCCCACCACCAACGGTGCCACCGCTGCCTGCAGGACCTCGCCGTGCCCCACTCAGCCTCTGGGGGCATGCGGCTTTCATGTCCCTTTATAGTCATAGTTTTCATGGGAGTTATTCCACCAAATTTCTGTAATACCATGTTCCCATTAATCCTTGCTTTTATATATAAACATCTAAAATACTTTGCATTTTGCCCTATTGGTTTTCATCTTTCAACTCTTTTTCCCCTTCTTCTCTTGGATCTTATTCCTCTGCATTGGAGCAATAGTGACCAATGAGGTTTTTTTGTTATCTCCTGTAAAACCTAGTGTAAAGCCCTCTTCATCATATTAGCCAAATGATGCCTGAAAATGCCCTTCCCAGTCTTCATCAGATGGATCTCATCCCTGGACAGCAATCCTTTTTTTCCCCAAAATTTCAACTTGTTGTGAAGGAATCCAAAACCTTCCTGTCAAAACCATCATCTGAGCTATGTATTTACCTCCATAGTGTTAAAGTTTCTCCCTGGGCCTCTATCTTCAACAGGAAGGACTAACATACTGTATTCTAAACCCCTTTATCTTCCTGCCAAAGCCTTGCAATCTCCTTGGATACATTCAGGGTCATTATCAGCTGTATCACTGGTGCCAACATGACAAGCAGGAAAGGATTGTAGTCTGAGGGATAAATGAGCTCCAGCAATCTTTTTGACATTCTGGATTAGGGCTCCAGCGGACAGCAGTATACTCATGGGGCTCCAAGGACAGACAACATATTGGTTCTTTTCTCTTCTTTGGCAGGAAGGAAGTCCATGACCACTACCACCCTCCTCCCCACTTTTCAAGCGTGGTGGTCATAAAATCCTGTTCCTTGGGGCCTTCTCATCTATGTAGTACAACTGTGATCCTTACTCTCCATTGTTCATAGTTTCATAGTTTCATAGTAGCTAGAGTCGGAAGGGACCTAGGTAGATCATCTAGTCCGACCCCCTGCCTTGGCAGGAAAGAGCACCGGGGTCAGATGACCCCGGCAAGGTGCTCATCTAACTTCCTTTTAAAAATCCCCAGGCTAGGAGCCTGCACCACTTCCCCTGGAAGCCGGTTCCAGGCCCTAGCCGCCCTGACTGTGAAGTAGCGCTTCCTAATATCTAATCTAAACCTACCCTCCGCCAGCTTGTGACCGTTATTCCTGGTCACTCCTGGCAGCACACGGGGGAACAGGGACTCCCCCAATACCTGCTGATCCCCCCTGACCAGTTTGTAGCAGGCCACAAGGTCCCCCCTTAACCTTCTCTTGTGGAGGCTAAACAGGTTCAGGTCCCGTAGTCTCTCCTCATAAGGCCTGCCCTGCTGACCCCTGATCATACGAGTGGCCCTCCTCTGGACTCTTTCCATATCGTCCACGTCCCTCTTGAAGTGTGGTGCCCAGAACTGGACGCAGTACTCCAGCTGCGGCCTGACCAGTGCCGCATAGAGGGGGAGGATCACCTCCCTGGACCTGCTCGAGATGCATCTGTGGATGCATGACAGATTGTCCATTGTCCCCAGGCCCTTTTCAGAAGGTCCTGTACAGAGAACCTGAAAGCATTTGCTTAGTTCATTTTCTGTCTTTTCAACCCCAGGGATCTTTCTTCTTCTGTCAGTCACATGATGCCACTTGTCTCCTTGTTTTTCAGCCTCTTGTGCCTCCTATCCAGAATGTGTACATTCTTTTCACTCCCAAATAGGGTTGATAGTTGTGCCTCCAATACTCGAATCATTTCCTCTAATACCGTCACCAGCTTTACTTGGAGTAGATGAAGTAATTTTGGTTCTGTGCTATATGAAAAAGTACTTCAATTGTGCAGCTATCACCAAATACCATTCACTTCCACCTTATTGCTTGTTTACACTCCAAACTTCTTGCTCCACATTTCCAACCTGTGACAAGGTGAAAGTGAGTGCATCTACACATGCAAATAATCTTGGAGTAATGAGTAAACTACTCAAGAGTAAACTCTCCCAGGCATGTGTGTACATGTGCAGGGACATGAGCAGATTTGCTGCTCCTAGCAGCAGACTGTTCCCACTCCCTTTGGCCAGCTCTGTCATGGGGCTAGTACTAGGATATCCTTACCTCCTAGTGCCAGCTCCACAGTTGTGGGGCCAGTGCTGGACGTTTCTTTTCTCCCAGCCCAGGCCCAGTGACCATGGGACTCAAGCTAGGAGATAAAGATCTTGGAGCAAGGGCTGGGAGCTCCCTGCTGGCAGGACAGGAAGGTATTTTCCACACGTGGGCTCTGGTAGCAAAGCCTACCCTGGCAGCATGCAGCTTCCCTGGGCAGGGAGCAATCTCTTGTCACCTGGTACCAGGCTGACCAGAAGCAAATTAGCTCCCAGTCAGGTGTCTACACGTGTGCTACTGCACAGTAAGTAATCTTGAGTAAATTTGCTACTTGCATCTGCAGGTAGCAAATTTACTCACAATTAGAGCCAATTACTGTGCAGTAAGCATCTACACATAGATTCATAGATTGTAAGGTCAGAACAGACCTTAGAAGATCAGTGGATCCAGCACCAAGCAGGAATGTAGATACAGACATATAGACATGAACATTTACTGTGTAGTAATTAGCTTTACTGAGCAACAAAGCATCCCATGTATATATGCCCAATTAGTGTTTCCAAGCAAAAAACTTCTCAGTTGACCAAGAAAGAAGCAAAATTCAGTCTCCTGCCTGCTGCCTGCTCCAGACTTGGTTTGAGCCTAATTTGCATATTCACAGAGCAACTTTTTCACAAATGACTTTTCTTACCCAGGAGAAACGTACCATCTTGGTTCTCCTGTGAAATATAAATAACCACAAGAAAAAAGCAAAGTTCAGCAACATGCTTCTGCTTTCGTTCAAGCCTAATTTGTATACTTCCGGAGCGGCTTTTCACAACTGAACTTTTCCAACCAGGAGACCCATAATATCCTTCTGCTCTTCTGGGCAATATGAAGTTTCATTTTCTACTGTGACAAATTTTACAATCTTTGACTTCTACTCTGCCTAAAGAATGAAGTTTGAACCCAAAAGCTTTCAAATAAAAACATTTTTTGCAACTATCTACTTAGTCTAATAAAAGATACCACCTCTTTCTCAAGAGTTTTGGATGTCCAAGTAAAAAGACATTTCTTCTTTCAAAGTATACTTTCCTCCTCCTCCTAATTGCTGCTCATGATACCAATGCTAAGACAATTCATATTACAGTTTTAATATTGCAATTGCCAACCATTCAGAAATCCGGAATAGGATTCAACATTGGGAGACAGCCTTAAAAATAACAATATTTTTTCAGACATACATGTTTGCTTCTTTTTATTGCCTCTCTGATTTTGGAACCATGAGAATTCCACTCTGGTTACAGTTAAAGGTCTCCTCAACAATCACGAGAACTAGAAACTTTATCTAAAATGAAAACTGAGAATGATTTGTCTTCAGGAGCTGAGGATTTAAGAAAAATATCAACTCTAGTGAGACTCACAATAAAATCATAAGAATTGGCAGCAGTTTAAATCACTGGCTCTCTCACTCCCCTTGTCTATTTCTGGCTCCTAACAGCTAACACCTCAGTTTCAAATAACAGCCAATATGCAGGCTATCAACCCACAATATGGATGCACAAACAAATTCAAATTTTGCAACAGAGAGGGTGCACCTGCATATTCCTTAATGCACTGTAGTTACTGCACATTAAATTTAGTACTTACATAACCAAGTACTAAATCAATGCACAGTAACTAGTGCTACTGCGCAGTAGTGCCGACGCACAGCTTTTTATTTATGCTAACTGTGCAGTAGCCTAAAACTACTGCACAGTAGTGTATTACCATGGGTTTTGCCCCCCACACTACTGCACAGTGTTATTATGCTACTGCATGGTGAGCATCTCATGTAGCTGCACCCAGACTGACCTTTTCTCATAGTCTCCAATGTCAGCTCCCTTCCTGACATGTTAAAGTCCAGGGAATGAAGAGCAGAAAGGCTATTCTTTAGACAGAAAAATTCAATAATTTTTCTACAGAGAAAGCTTGGATTTTGTTCCTTATTGCTGGTGGCATTTAGGCAGGTAGAAATAATCATGCTGCAAAATGATCTATGAAGCTGAAGTATGATGATTGAAAAGCTGAAGACACCATTTTGAATTTCCCTAAACTCCAGCGAGTTAAATACTGCACTTAAAGGCTACAGATGTTGTAATGATTATACAAATGTTACATAATTAGAGTAGGCCAATGATTTCTTCATGCAAACCTTTTAAATTGAATCATTAGGTTTAATCTCAAACAGTTTTTTTGCAGATGTATATTTCAGTTCTTGTTGAAAACTCAAAAACACCCAAACCAAACATTTTTTAGTTATTAAAAATCCCTTTCAGAAAAAGAGTTTTGGGTTAAGAAGGCCCTTTTTTCTTCAGGAAAAGATACTATAACCCAATGTATTGTACAAATAATAAAAACAAGCAATGCATTTATTTATTTATTTATTTTTGTTGCCATATTGCCTTGAAACCCTGATCAGTGGTTGGGGTTGTATTGTGCTTGCTACTATAACATAATCTTTCCATGGCCATTGGGCTTACATTCAGAGTTGGACAGGAGAGAAATGAGCTAGAGGTCATGAAATAAAATAATGGAATTTAGCAAGAAAGCAGATATCTGAGCTTGCCATAAACGCTGTAAAATAAAGATTCTCAGACTTGTATAATTTATATTACATGCTGTGAAAATATGTACATTATTAAATTGCAGTGCATATAATAATATGTACTAAAATATATAAAGCTAGATATGTTTTTCAAAAGAGGGCTTGAAACGCATAGAATGTAGCTCAGTATCTCAAAGATACTATGACTTGCAATGAGAGAGAAGTCTAGATTTACAGGGTTTCGACAGTTTCAGTTTAGATATTTTGTGAAATTACTGTCCTTGACAGAATATATAAGACACTCCTCTCTTTTTTACAATTAACTGAATACAGTAAGTACATCATGATGAAACTTTGAAAGGACTGAGATCAACTTATTGTTTGACAAAGCTAAAGCAAGAATGGTAATCAATCCCTTGGCAATGGAAATTTTAAATTTAAAATAAGCTTTAACAAAGCCTTTGAATCTTCAAACACTTTATCTTTAAGAAATTAATGGGTCCCTGAAGAAGTCTTATTTCCTTTTCTGTTTCAGTTATGTATACTTCAATTATATTAATCAACAATGCAGAAAAATAACAGACAGACCAGCTTTCTGAAAAAAAGAATCTCAACATGCCTCCTCCCATCTTCTTCCTTTCTTCAGTATTTGATTTTTAAAATGCTCAGGATCTTATAGATAAATTGTTTGTTTTTAAAGTCCTGTATATACCAATTCTGCTTTGCCACTTTGATATTACCCTCCTCCAATCCCCAACCCAATCCCCTCTATAGACAGCAATTTCTGTTGACTGCAGCAACACCTA
Organism: Crocodylus siamensis; assembly: GCF_052110815.1. Classification (NCBI taxonomy): domain Eukaryota; kingdom Metazoa; phylum Chordata; order Crocodylia; family Crocodylidae; genus Crocodylus; species Crocodylus siamensis. The sequence goes on from NC_143399.1 coordinate 170,830,899, forward strand.
CTGATGAAAGCAGTACTGTGCAAAAGGTTTCATTCAGCTGAACTTAGAACAGCACTGAAGAGTCCTTCAAATGTTTCTCCCTTTTAAAGGCAATTGGAACTTTATGGAACATTTTCTTTCCCCTCTTAGGAACAATTATCATCATGGTCCCCAAGCTACCATACCAGCCTCTGCCTTTGGGCAAAAATGAATATATTTTTCAAGTTTCACTACATCAAAACCTCCTAGAAGTGACCTTCTGTGTAACAGGTATAGATTGTTGCTGCCTTTATTGTGTCGTCTCTTAAATTCCATCATAGTTATAGTTTCAGTCTAGCTTGCCTTTTCCCAAACATAAAAAGAGACTTTGTGTGAACTGTTGACACTGTTTTCCCCTCAAGGTTCTTTTGCTCTCCTTATAAACTGAAAACCTAAAAATAAATGTTTCCTACGTTCAGATTTCTGGCTGGAATCTTCTTGCATTGTTTTGTACTAGCGTTATATCCATCAGTCTAGCTGCATTTTTTCATTCTTGTGATGTGTAGCCCATCCTTCCACTACTGCTACTTGGCAGCACCATTGTCCAAATAGTATTAGCATTCCTATTAGAACTGCCAACATTAAGGGTTTATAAAAACTCAGGTGTAAGAATTTGATTTGGTTGAGACTTAATCAAGTTTCAGCCTAGAATTAAACTACTTTTTAGCGTAATATAAACAAAGCTGATGTATTTTGACATTTATTTATATAAAATAAATCTCTAAAAGATAAGTACTGAGTTTTCCAGACACTGGGCAAGGTCTCTGCACAGGACCTGTGGTGACTCAAAGTTCCTCTGACTTTCTTTTCCCCCAGGGGCAGTAACCCATGCTGGGCATGTTTACACATGCAATTAATGTGAAGAAATAAACTCTGGTGCTTATTCCTACCAGAGTTTATTGCTCCTGGGTGCACCATTTGAACATGTACTTGGGACTGTAGCACATTGATCTGGGTTGGAGCAGCCCTGACTAGCAGGGGGTCTCAGGGGTCAGCCTGCTAGCCTGGGGCTGTTCCCCTCAGCTCAACATGCTGCAGAGGGGCTGGCTGGGATATGAGGGTGCTTTAGTGTAAGGCTAGCTGGCGGGTAATCCCTGCACTGAAGCACCCACATTCTCCAGCTAGCTGGGGCACCGTCTACATGTGTGCCACTGTGAAGTAAAAAACTATGCAGCAGGATAGTACTTGTATTTAGTTTACTCCAGCCTAATAGCTCCACATGTGTAGATGCACAATGTTTACTGCAGAGCTAATTAGTCATCTCTGCAGTAAGTGTCTCATATAGATGCACCCATTAATTAAGAATGACCACAGCTGGGACCATAAAGGATAATCTGATTCAATGTATCCTCTCAGAATCTTTCTACCTGGGTGTGTAAAACTACACATCAGCATTGCACAATCTATCTAAAGGAGCCTATGAGTGACCATCACTCATGGTTATGATTTCAGCTCAGTAACAAGGAGTAGATCCAAACTTTAAGGATATAAAGGATGTAGCTAGGTCTGTTTGGTAAGGAGGTACAGGTGTGGGGAATTGGACCCCTAGGCAAAGGCCCAACTGGGAGCATTTAAAAAAGGGCCCTCACTGAAAGACAGAGAGAAAAAGAGAAAGAGAAAAGGAGGTTGTTGGTCCTTGGAGAAGCTGGAGAACATTTATGGCCTGAACTGAGGCAATGTTATTCTCTTCCAATTTCCTTTGTTCAGGGTACTGGGCAGAGGGGTCTGAATTTGTTGTGTCAAAAGAAGACTCAGAATAAGTGACCTGGTTTTCTTCAAACCCTGGAAGAGGTTTAGCTGTGATTTGCACTAAATAAGCTAACAAAAGGCATGATGAGCTCACAGGCTCCAGTGGTGCTCACAGCAAAGTTAAAAACTAGCCCTAGATGTTGAACATTTCCAAGGGGAAGCAGTCAACTGCTTTCCCTCAGATGAACTGCAACCTACTTTGGAACACAGTAGGGTGGGTTTGCGTGGGGTACACAGTACACCATTCTCTGAGCTAACAAAAGCAAATTTGGCCTTTTGTGCCAGTACCTTAAAAAGTATCCCCCAAATTAAAATAAAACATTTTGTTGGTGACCAGATAGAAAGACAGAAAAATACAACTTTTTAAAAATTACATGTCAAGAATCAGCTTAAAACCCAGACAACCCCAGGTTAAAATGCCTTGACGACAGAGAAACAGTGCTTTTCAGAGTTCAATGAGCATGTCTACACATGCATATTAATTCACTGAAATAAATTTCAGAGCTTATCACACCAGAGCTTATTGATCCTGGGTGCACGTATACATGTGTGCCTGGGATTGCAGCACATTGAGCCAGGTCAGGGCAGCCCTCGCTGGCAGGGGGTTGGGAGGTCAGCCTGTGGACCCAGGGCTGCTCCTTCTGGCTCAATGTAGATTCATAGATTCATAGACTGTAAGGCCAGAAGGGACCTTGGAAGATCATAGGGTTCAGCCTCCTGCACCAAGCAGGAAAAATAACTGGGGGTCAGGTGACCCCCAGCAAGCTGACTGTCCAGTCTCCTCTTGAAGATTTCCAGGGTAGGCAATTGCACCACCTCTGGAGGGAGCTTATTCCACAGTCTGGATACCCTGACTGTGAAGAAGTTTTTCCTAATGTTGAGGGTGAATCAACCAGGATTTTGTGGCCATTACTACTGGTTTTCCCCTTGGGTGCCCTGGTGAACAGTTGTCACCATGCCCTTGCTGTACTCCCCTAGTGTTACGGTAAGCTGCTACCAGATCCCCTGTCAGCCTTCTTTTCCTCAAACTTAAGAGTCCCAGATCTCTCAGCCTTTCCTCATATGGCTTGCCTTTTAAGACTCTGATCATACAAGTGGCATTTTTTGGACTCTCTGAAGCTCGTCCATGTCTTTGTTATAGCTCAGAACTGGACATAGTACTGCAGCTGTGGCCTCACCAGTGCTGAGTAGAGTGGAAGAATCACCACCTTGGCTTTGCTGGAGATGTATTGATTGATGCATGCCAGAGTATTATTTGCCCTACTGGCTACAGCATTGCACTGCTGGCTCATATTCACACTGTGGTCTATTATTACCCCTAGGTCCCTTTCATCTGTGGTGCTAAACAGTTTGGTGTCACCAAGCCTATAGATGTGTTGAGGATTGCTTGTCCCAAGGTAGGGCACTTTAGATTTCTTGATGTTGAACTTCATCAGGTTCTGACCTGCCTAACTTGCTAGCCTGTCTAGGTCTGCCTGTAAATGTAGCCTATCTTCACGCTTCTCCATAATTTGGTGTCATCCGCAAACTTGGCCAATGAGCTCTTCACCCCCACATCCAAATCATTAATAAAGATGTTGAAAAGTACTGTACTGGACATGCTGGGGAGAGGTTGGCTGAGGCACAAAGGTGCAGGGCTAGCTGGCAGACAGCCCTGGAACTGAAGCACCCTCAGGCTTCAGCCAGCCAGGGCAGTGTCTACACATGCATTGCTATGGAGTAAATTAGTTTACTCCAGTATAATAGAAGAACGTGTAGATGCATGATGTTTACTGTGGAGCTAATTAGTTAACTGCACAGTAAATGTCTCATACAGCTGTGCCTAATTAACCCTAAAAGCCATGTACTGACCAAATACAATTTTTACTATTTCTATTTAGGAAACAATATTATTACATTCAAAATTATTATATTCACGATTCCACTTTGCAACCATCCTGAACAATTTCTTTTGTAAATATATTCTGTTTATCAGTTGTTTAGACATATTTTTATATTTGAATTTTACTCATGTTATTAACTTATTTTAAAAATATAGCCAGCTATAAATGAAAGCGTTAAAAAATTCTGGTGAACAGGACAGTTATACAACAAAATGAATTTATTGAATTAATTGAAAATAACATTAACACTTGATTATGAAATGAGATCGCCAAAGAAATTACAAGAACAATTTTGTTGGTAAAAATGAATGTGAATGTGGGTGTGTTTTATAGAAGTTAGAAAGAATACCTTAAATATCTGCATGCTGTAAAATTCTGCCGTTATAAATGTTTGCAGATGCAACATTGTAAGATAAGTTCAGACATTTTTAAAATCATTGCCCAAATGTATAAGACATAACCACAAGGTCTTGAATATTCACAATGCTACCAAAATTTAGGTGGCATTGTGCTGAATTTCCATAGTATTTCAGTGATTCTTTTTTACATAAATTATGTTTGTATATCCTTTTTCTTCCATTGTTTTAATGGAAGAAAAGGCTCCTTATCTGCTTTAGAAATGTTCATTACATATATCTGGTAAAAAATCAGGCAAGTAGATTTGGTTGTCGTTGTATAGTGATCAAATGCAAGATAAGTATAAAATTATGTAAGCCATGCAAATACCGGCAAACATCTTGATGACCTAGACTTTGTTAATGACATTGTGCTGTTGAACAATGTCTCTGCAAGCCATAAACAAAGACCAACAACCTATAAAAAATAATAAGCTAACCCCAGCTTCAAATCAGCTATGCCAAAACAAACATCTTCAAAACCCAGATATTAAGCAGAACTATCATACTAGAAGGCAGAATTGTCCAGAAGGCAGGACATTTCACTTATCTGGATAGTAGCACACTAGTCAACAGAAATCTCAATAGAGAATTGACAACAAGGTTAGAAAAGGCATCTGACACCAGAACAAAAACAAATATAATGTGAGTGCTAATATATGATTGTGGGATCTAGCTGGAGATTAATCAAAACATTACACATGAAACTAGATGCCTACAAAAGATTCTGGGCATTATGTAGAAAAACTTCATCACTAGCAAACAAATCCAAGAAATCACCAGCCAGGAGTTTTCCTGCATCAGAATTAGTAGGAAGCACTGGATGTATTTGAGGCATGTATTCTGGGTGCCTGGAGACAGCCTCCACACAGAAAAATTGAATGGTAACCAACTGGTGTGAGGAAATGAAGACATCTAAGAGAAGTCCCTTGAGCAGGTAGGGAAGACCACTGGGTCTCAACACTATGGAGCAGATGGAAGCATCAACAAATGATAGGAAGGGGGGTGCAAAAGATTTGTTTTACCCTGTGCAGCATTATTGCTTCTAGGAAGATGTCCTAATGATATAATACAATCAAATACATATATTGTAGATTATAGATGTTATAGATTATAATCAATTCAAGATAATTAAAAGTTTCTTAAGATAATATACAGCATCCAGTAATGAAACATTCAGTTAAGCAGCTCTACGGTCTTTAGATCTGATTCTCAGCAGTGCAACTCCCCTGCTCCTCACTTTTTCTTGAGACTGGGGTGGTCTGAGGAAAGCCTGGGCTGTTCCAATCCTCTTGTTCCCAACAGAACTAGAGAAGCAGGGCAAAAGTCCCCTGCCCACTTCTCACTCTGGAAACTTCAGAGTGAGAAGCAGGCAAGGGGCTCATAACACTGCTTCCTTGACTTGGCTCCCAGTGATGTTGGCAGCTGCTCTTCCCCTCTCCTCCCAGTCTACAGGACATATGGAAGCAGTTGCCCTCTTGTGCTTTCTCCAGACCAAGGTGGCCCCCAACTCTGGAAGGCACAGGAACCTTTCTCCCATGGCTCCACTCCTCCTGGTCCCCACGGGGTGCGAAGCCATAGGAAAGTATGCAGAAATTCATTCTTTTGGGAGAAGCTCTCCCTGGAGTTATTTCTACCTGGTTGTAGTAGGGTTATTTTTCTCCTGGAATGGCCATTTTTGCTCGGGGAGAAAAACCTGGTATGTCTGCATACTTGTATTTTCTTTCAGGAGAGCAGCCATTCTCCCAGAGGCAACTGAACACCTGTATAGTTTCCCAGTGATGTTAGTGGAGTAACTTCCATGTTTCTTAGTCAGGCGAGAGGTCAGATATAAATCTCTATGAAAAAAGAAGATGTATTTTCATGAGCTGATGATGTAAACAATAATTTAAAATGCTCCCAAACCAAAACTTTGGGAACAACCCCTCTCCCTCCACACAGACAAACACACATTTTTGCTGTCATTTAGATCTGGAATGACATCTGTGGGGCAAACTGTCTAATCCAGCTGAGATATGCTCAGTGTAAGACCTCAGTAAATGGGACACGGGTGGCTTATGCCAGTTGACATTCCCTGTCCCAGTCCTGGTACTTGAATTGGTTTAAATTTTTCATTTGCATTTTTTTCCACAAAAAATAACCACCTTCCCCAAAATGGAATGGACAAAGTTATGTAAAAAGCTGTATCTTTTCGCAAAATTTTATTGTTTTAATTTTTTTCAATATTTTGAATTTCAATTTCCCAACTTTTCCCACTGACTGCTCCACAACAATTGAGGTCTGCCATTTTTTTCTTTTTTCCATTCTAATACTGAGTTAATTTTCCTAACTTGCTCTCCTTCAAAAAATTATAAGGTTATAAAAAGGAATACGCACATGTCCTTCTTCTATTTTGTAATATTGAAAATGTTCTCCAAGTCTGAAAATTTTTCACAGCAGAAGAAAAAAAGAAAAAGAAAAGTGAAGAAGCTCTTGTTATCAACCAATAAATTCTAAACATCATTTTTTTGTATTGTACTTCATGACCAAAAATGGAGATAGTTCTCTAAACAATTGTGAGAAACTTAAATTGTGAGAAATTGTTCTATGCAAAACCTGCAAAATGGGAATATCTTCACTTTGTTCTAATGTTTAGCAAAATTGCTTATCCATTTCTTAAGCAGTCACCCAGGCAAATCAACTTAGTGGCTTCCTAGTCAGATTCCATTTTACCTGACCATCTGTCCTATAAGTTTAGGGCTCAGAGGAACTAGTTACATATACATGAGACACTAGTGTGCAGCAGCACTGGAAAAAAACCATGCAGCAATGGTACTGTGCAGTGACACCAGTTACTGCATAGTCATTTTGTACTTGCATAAGAAAGTAAGAACATTCAGGTCTGTAAATCCCAAGTAATGGAAATGGCTTCCCTGAAGCCCAAACGTAGTTTATGTATCTTGTTAGTATTTCCTAATGGTTAAGTTGGTGACTCCTTGCTCAGCCTACTGATTTTTGTGGATCCTTTCAGAACACCCAACTCTTTGCATTCATTTATAGCAAGCCTGCAAACCTAATATGGGACCAGAATTTTGAGGAGGCAGCAAGATGCCTAAAATACAGATGTTGCATAGCTCACTGTTGCTGTAGTGTCTCTTTGAAGAACAACTTTCTTTCATGTGAATGTTTCTCTACCATTGTAATACATTGGTAGATTAAATCATTGTCATGTGGCGGACCAGTAGGGGGCACTCCTGCATTGAGCAACCTGCTTCACTGCACCCAACCACCTTCCAGGCTCCTAGTGCCTCCCTGGGGGCTCCTCACATCTGGCTGACCCTCCTACCTGGAGCACACCCACAAGCCTGGTGATAATGCTCCCACCACCCATGGTCTGGATTGATCTTGGCCCTGTGCCACCTTCGAAACACAGGTCTAGTAGTCTTTGAGGGATACCTGACCCACTGCAAAAACTTGGGGCGCTTCCCTAAGTCTGAAACACAAATAATGGTCTCCCTTAGCGGAACCAAGGGGACCCCAAGGTCCTCTCCTAATAAGTCTCCCAGGCTAGGTACAGAGGAGAACTGTATTGGTTACAACAAGTAGGTTTGGAATAGGGTACAAGGTAGAGCAATATCAGAAAAATACCTTAGAGCAAGCAGTGGAATGGTAGCCTTTGAGTATGCATCTGTACTACTGCAAGATATGTATCTAGTTAGATCTCAAGTAGTTTACTCACAAGTATCATCCAGACGCAGGTGATTTCCTCTGGAGGCAAGCAGTTCATTGACCATGAGTTTCAAAAGACAGAGCAAGTTTCAGACGGTTCAGCTTCTCTGAGATTTCCCATCATGGCTGCTACCCTGCATCCTAGGCAGCCCTTAACTTATATAGACTTTATGACCTCATTTATCTGACCCAATGAAGGCCAGCAATTGTTGGCTGCTAGCCAACCAATTTGAAATGCTTCATTGGCTGCCGGGTTTCCCCCTCCCTCAGGAATGTATCCAGCTCACGTTACAACTCAGGGTTAACTGAAGCTGATAGGGCCAGAGGTGTCTGCCCTCTGCAGTGACCATGGTAACCAAATTGTCAGATTAGGCATCCGCCTGACAGCAGAGTTTGGGGAGAGACAGAAATGGCATTCTGCCACATGCTGTACTGTCTCTTTGAAGATCTACTTTCTTTCATCCACCCAAGAAATGTGAATGGGACTCTACCATTGTAATACATTGATAGATTAAATCATTGTAATATGATTTCCCTTTTTTGATGGAACTCAGGATACTGTCATTTATCCCTACCAGAGATTACTTACCTGTAGGGGTTATGTAAATAGTCCAGAAGAGCAGACTGGTAAGGTTGTATGAGGGAGACATGAGGGAGCTGAAGCAACATTCAGCCAAATCAGCCCTTTCAAATGTTGGCTACTAAGGAAAATGTAGCAGCAAAGCACTAAAAAAAAGAATGATCAAGGAGCTTTGTGTGAAATTACAAGAGGATCTGTTCTCTGGAAGGGTGGACATGCTTCAGAAAGGAGTTAGTCTACCCTGAGATGAGGTACTAACAACAGGATTTCTTCAGGTCTTCCTTCAGCTTTGAATTTTTATTCTCTTGTATTTGTTCTGAGTTCTGAACAAGGGGAAACGGAGTGCACACAAATGTGGGAAAATAGCAAAATGGCTGTACAGTGTACACAAAAAAGTAGTTTGCTAGTACATTTATAAGCAGACAGTATGAATGCTTTACTTACCTTTGACTGCAGACCTTGACTGGGGATTATTTTTGCTGGATAAGGATATCAGCTTCTTCTGAGCCACAGACATGTAAACAAAATAGGTCCCATTCATCCTATTGACTGAAGAAATAAATCAACAATGTCTGAAGAAATGCTGTTAGGAGTTTTACAGTTTTAAAACATAGTCTGGAAGGGTACAACTTACACAGCATTTTGTATTATTCCAGATATAAAATTAAGTCATCTTTTAATTGTAGTAATTTCAAATAAAGTCATTTTCTGCTCTGTTTTATAATGTTTCTTTTCACTGCATTAATATCTGCAGTCATAATTACAATGTCAAGTTCAAGACATCTGGAAAGCGAGGGTGAAGAGATAGAAAAAAATATTACCTATGGGGCAAAAAGATTGAGAGAGTTATTCAAACACGCAAGTGATAATATATTCCTATATTAATCTGAATAATTTCCCGGTTCCTATCTTAATATGCAGAATAGGGAATTTTGGGTCCCTAATGTACTGATTTGGTCTGAAAAATCACATATACTGTTTTTTCCAAGCCACCAAAACAGGCAGAGACAATTTCTGTTAGTGTTCACATTTTTTCCCCCAAACCATCTACTCATCACTAATGTAACTGCTCATCATTGTCCTCTTATTGTCCTGGATATGAATAAATCATTAACCTTATTTTATTAATGAGGCCTAGCTAACAATATTCCCAAACTGGCTGTGCTCTCATATCCTTAAGCACTCTGGATAAATGTTTGTTACACTGTTGTGGAAAGCTTGAAAGCAGTATCCAGAGTGTGACATTTTGGGCTTACTGGGCCTGCTACAGGCAAACCAGAAAGAAATGGGTTAAATTGTGATAAATCAGGTTTATGATTTTTTTATTGCAATGTCATTAATTATACTTTGCACGTACAGTATAGCACACCTTTTATTCTAGCATCATAAAATACTTCATAAATATTACAGCAAGTAACCTTCAAGCATCCCTGGAAATAGATATTATTCTACCCATCTTATAAAGGGGCATGCTTTGGGAGGCAGTGTTATCAAGCACATAGGATACTAAACTAGGACACAGAAGAAATGGGCTCTGGTACTAATCTGTAAAGGTACATCAATACATCGGTCCATATCATACTGGCACCGATAAAAGGAAAATTGACATTACTGGCAATTGGCTTTTTTGGTTGACGTGGCAGATAATGTCACCAATAAATGCCACATGCATAGAGGCAGCCACAGCATGCAAATGGCCAGGAGTGTAGCCTCACAACTTAGAGAGCACCATCTAGCCAGTAAATCTGTCGGGGGAGGAAGAGGCCAGGGGGAGGGAAGGGGCATGGGAGGGCAGATTGAGGCTCCTCACAGTGAGGGAGGGGAGCCCTTGATCAGCACCCCATTAGTTACAAGCTTGTGGTTGATGATTTTTTCAAAGGTTTTCCCCAGGATCAAAGTCAGACTGACAGGCTTATACTTTGCAGAGTCATCCCTCTTCTGGTTCTTAAAGATGAGCAACACATTAGCCTTCTTCTAGTCATTTGGGACCACTCCTGAGTTCCATGACTGGTTGAGCAGCCTTGCCAGAGGCCCCGCTCTGAGTACAGGGCTATCTTTCAAGACTCTCAAGTGCAGGTTGTCTGGCCCAGCTGACTTGAAAACATCCAAATGCTCTAAGAGTGCCTTCACCTTTTCAGGGCTGATTTTATGTGGACTATTGTTATCACTGTATTCTCAAGGCCTCTGGACAGGTGACAAGTTCACACCTGGGTTCAAGAATACTGATGTGAAGTAAGAATTAAGGAGCTCTGACTTTTCACGGGGATCAACTGTATTCATATTCAGTGTGGGCAGACTTTTTTAAGTTCCGGAAGCAACTGAAAATCCTGTGTCCCTGCTCAGGGGCATGCCCCTCCCCTCCAATTCATAATCCCCTGCCTACCACTGCTGCTAGGTTCACTTGTCATAGGTGGGGAAGCTTAAGAGCCAGCCAGGAAGAGTGTGGGCTGGACTTAGCTGTGGAGGTGACAATGGCAATAGCGTGGGGGAAGAGTACTCTCCACACAGCCCAAAGTAGGCACAGAGAAGAGAAACCACCCCATCCATCCCTGCTACTGTTGTCCCCATCCCCAGTTGAGCTCAGCCTCCATGCAGTCAGTATGAACAGCTTGGTGTTTCCCTGCCCCTGGGACAGAGGGGAAAGGCAAATGGCAGTGGCAGGGAGTGGGTGTGCCTTTGAACAGGAAGGGGAAGGGAGTGAGGATTTTCACCTGCTTTAGGGACTTCATAAAATCCCCAGAGGCTTTCATGGTGCAGTGCAATCCAAAAGAGGAGTGCAGCTGTGCCACTGTACCCCCTCTGGCTCCATCCCTGGGTAGAAGGAGCAAAACTGGGATCAAAGAAATCATGGTGGTTGGACAGTTGCAAGAGAAAATCAAAGTAACCAATCGGCAAATATACTGACTTAAACATCACTTAAGGGTGATAGTTCTAATGGAACCAAAAGGGTATGTCACTGTTGTTGTTCCTTTTGTATTATACAGTGTGAACTTAATGTAATGCACTGTATTGTGACTGTGCAACAGCAGGGGAAGAAGCCCCGCTGACTGGATTTGGACTCATAGGTGGAGGGAGAAAAAATTATTTGGCAGGGAGGAGCTGAGCATGTGAGCACGCCCCCCCAGCAGGTAAGTCTTCAGGGAAAGGGGTTGGGGGAGGGGAAAGGGCCATGGGGTAGGAGGAGGGAGTAGGGATGGGGCAGGCCCTGCACAGCCGGGGTGGGGTGCAAGATGGAGCCATGAGCAGCTCATCTGGGGGGAGCACGGTGAGAGGGTACTGCACACGCCCTGGGAGGGCATGGGGGGCATGTTTCCCCCAATCAGTGTGCGGCAGGGCAGGCTGCCAGTGAGGGGTAGGGCTGCGACAGGCTCTTCCCAGTTAGGGGCTGGGTTGGGCTGGGCTGTGCCCACTGAGATGGAGCTTGACTACAGCAAATTTTGGGGTGGCTGTAGCCCCCCCATAACCCCACTCCCAGTGCCACTGAGGCCTGCCTCCAGTGCAGCCCAGCCCAACCCAACTTCCCTTCACTGGTAAGAGCCTGGTGCAGCCCTGGCCCCAGCCCACAGTGGCAGCCTGCCCTGCCTCATGTAGATCTGGGCGCACATGCCCCACAGCAGCAGGAGCCACTCAAGTGTCTGTCCCGCCCCACCCCAGCTGTGCAGCACCTGCCACTCCCCCAGCACTAGCCCCAGTCCCAGCTCCACTCCTTCTTTTGCCACTGTGCACACACCCCTCCCCACCCCTGCTGCAGCCGCTGGAATCTTGTGGTTGGGCTGCCTTGTGGCCCTACTGCTGCCCTGTGTTTTGGGGGGCTAAGCCCCATTAGCCCCCCCTTCCACTGCCTATGTTTGGACTATAACTCCCAGGAATCTCCAGGGGGAACAGTTTTGCAGACCTGTGCTGAATGCATATAGACTATAACCCCCAGAGACACTGGGGACAGGGAGACAAAAGAAAAAGGAAGCAGGAAGCAGCAGCAGACAGCAGGATGCAGCAGCAAAGGGAAACGTGACCAGAGATCCTGGAGGAGTGACGGAGCCGGGACTGCAGGTTGTAGCAGCAGGACTTGAATGTGGAAGCCCACACAGATGGCAACTGAGCACTCTCAGGACTAAGGGCTGGTCTGAAGCACCTCCAGAGACGTGGGAGGGTTTAAGGTTTCTTGTTTATATGTACCACAATAGTAGCACTCACCATCTGTTACATGTTCTTGAGTGAATTCACTGCAGTGTTACTGCTTATTACCTGTTACCTAGTTCCTAAGTGTTAATGTTTATTTACCTGTACCTATTCCTATTCTCCTTAGCCTGCTGGCTTGTGACCCTAACCCCTAGCATTTTCTACGTAAATAGGGGAACTTCCATTTTTGGCTTCCTGTGCCAGTTCCTGGGGTTGTGGGGTTTGGTACACTTGCTTTTAAGCTTTCCTTTCCTGAATTCAGTAATAATAACCATAACCTGGGATACTAAATGTTGTACATAAGCCTCAGAATTTATCTTGAAAATATCTTTACCACTTATTCTGCATAATGGCCTTACCTTGTAAACAGGGAGCATCACTGAGTTGTTACAGTGTGGATGAGTATGTGAAACATTCTGCCAAGTCATGGAATTCAATATTATATAACTGATTCTGCCTCCATCTTTAGTTCACAGCACTTCACATATTTTTGGGGTTTTGTTTTTCTTTTTTCTTTGTTTCCAACAACAACACAAGTAAAAATACAGTGCTTTAAAGAGAAATATGACAATACATCAGAAAGTGGGATTATGCCCTAAATGCCCTGCTATTATTTTACATATGCAGTACTCCCCATAGGGAGGATAGCAAGAATTCGATTTGCATTTGGGATATTACCATAATGAAGAATCTATAATTACTCAGACAGATAAATCAGCATGATAGTTCTCATCTTCATATTATGCTAAGAAAAAATTCAGGGAGTGTACGTTCCTCAATAGTTCATCTTTGTTTTTATAATAAAAGTATCTTTTTTGCCACAGCGGTGAGTGAAGAAAAGAGGTGCCTGGTGCCAATGAACTCTTGTGCTTTGCTGAGAATGTTTGAGCACTATTGTTTTTAATATTTAAACTACAGAATTGCATTGCCATGTAGCCAGAGAAATAACTTTTGTGTTTAAATATTTCATGGCTTGTTGGAGTCTAACTGAAGGAGAAATGTCTTTAATACATTAACATGTCAGAGGCACATCCTTATTGGAAAGATTTTGATAAACCTTGAACATGTTAAAATTGTTCTATATTGCAAGAATTTATAGCCCATAGCATGACTCACAAATAATCCAGACCTAAAAGAGGATCTTTTTTTCTTTTGAATAGCACATTTAGATTTTTCTGAGAAGAAAACCTTTTTATTTAATATTAAAACCCTTGTCAATATTTTTAATAAACCCAAACTGAAGGACTTACAGCAAACCATATTATTTTTGTCTAAATCTAGATACTTGAATGTGTTAAAAATCAATCTATAATATTCCTAAAATTATAGAAAAATAGGCCTGGAAGAAACCTCAGTAGGATGTCTAATCCACCCTCCTACACAAAGCAAGAATATCCCTATCTAAACTAGCCCAGAGCAAAATTTGTCTAACCTGCAATTAAAAACTTCTAGTGACAGAGATTCTCCAGGTAATCTGTTTCAGTCTTATCCAACCTCATAGCTAGTTAGTTCTTCCTAAATCACTCTTATTACCAATTAAGCCTATTATTTCTTGTCTTGTTCCCAGTGGACATAAAGAACAATTGATGGCCATGAGCTTGATTCTTTTCTTTCAAGGCTGTAATCCAATTCCCTATCAATCTTCACTTATTTAGGCTAACTAATAACAAAGCTAATTTTAATGCTCTGTCCAGTTTGTCTACATCTTTTCTGAAGTTGAGTGCTCAATGTAACGCCCCACTGGTACTGGATAAAATTACACCCTGTGACTTGTATTTGTGAACTTAATTGTTTATTTTTAAGCACAGTTTGCATTTGGCCTTATTTAACTTCATCCTGCTTATTTCAAACCATTTTTGCAATGTCTCAAAGTCATTTTGAATCCTAGTTGTGTCCTCTAACATGCCTATTACTCCACTCAGCTTTATGTCATCTGCAAATTTAATGTGTATACACTCAATTCCATTCTCCAAGCCACTAACAAAGATACTAAACAGCACTGGACCCATGACAGGCCACAAGGGACTGTACTTGATACATGCTCCCAGTTTGCATTTGAACCATCGATGACTACTCTTTTAGTCTTTGTACCTAGCCAGTTAAGCATTTATTTTACTGTAGTTTCACCTGTACCATATTCCCTTAGCGTACATAAGAAATTTTTGTTTAGACCCTAGACACTAATGATGTGTTTTGGGAGAAACCGCAATTAACCTTCTTTAGAGGTAGGACAAAAAGTACAGAGGCCTGAGGATAACTGCACTTCTGACTCAAACATTTCCTTTTTAATTTTTCATTAAAATGTAATGACATGAAATGGCAAACAAAGCAAGACACAGCTAATGATTTGAAGGCACCCACAACAGATGTTTTTTTAAGCTCTAAGGTTTTGTTTTAAAACTCCATGGCTCATAGACCATTTCCAAATGGAGTTAGCAGGGCTGGCCCTAGGCATTTTGCTGTCCTGAGTAAGCTTTTATGATCATGTCATGCTCCCATCACGTCCTTCTGCTCTTGTGACTCCTGCTCCCCATTCCAAAAATTTCCCAAATTTTTCCCTTACTATTTATTACTTTCCTGCTCTCCCTTAAGTGTTCACACATAAGGCAGCCCATCTCTATCATTTCCCTGTTCGTATCTTAATAAACTGCTGCCACATCCATTTTCACACATCTCTTTCCTCCATTCCCCCATCACATTTTGATCCCTTTCTCCCAGCTCCATGGTGAACTAGTTCTAGATCTGTTTTTTCCCCAGTCCACTTATGCCCCCTTCATTCCCACCCCATTCCATATCCGTCTACTTTTATTCTTCCTCCCCACAAATCATCTTTATCTCCTTTGTGTTTTCTTTCCCATTTGCTTCTTTTTTTAGCTCTTTCTGTCTCCACATGCTGCAGCCAGCTGGTGCTCAGAACTGTACACAGCCCTACCTAGGTCAGTTCATGCTCCGTCACTAGCATGGACCGCATGGACCTAGGTGGGGCAACTTTGCAACCAATTGGCATACAATTTGGGCAGCAATCATCTACTTCTAATTTTTTCAAATGAATTGTCATTCCTAGAGAAAGGTACAGGTGCCAGTTGCCGGGGCAACTGCAGTTTGGTCAGCTGACCAGAAGGGGGCAGGGCCTGGCCTATATAAACAGCCCAGGCTGAGGCCAAGTAGGCAGTTCCCCACTAACATCCCAGGGAGAAGGAGCTCCGCTAGAGTATGCAGTCTAGAGCAGATTGGTGGCCTGAACAGCTTCAGTTCACGGAGACTGGGAGGAGAAACCCCTGGTAGGGATTTGAGTGAGGTTTAGCCAGAGGGCTAGAGTTTGCATTTTAGCCAGGAGGCTTGGTTTTGAGTTGCAGCCGATTGGCTTATGGTTTTGCTTTGTTGTTATACTGGAGGACCGGGTGAGGCTAATAGGGGTTGGAGGAGGCCTCATAGGGGCTCCACAGTGGTGGGGACCCTGGTGCCAGGGACGGCACAGCAGTTAGGAGTGCACTGACCCCAGCCCTGAGAAGGGGCCCAGTGGATTGAGGGCCAGGTAAGGCCAAGGCTGCCTGAGCCGTATAGGAATCATAGACCTGAGGAGGGGATTTAGGGGCCAGGCACGGCTACAGCCACCTGAGCCCCAATTGTGAGGAGCACCAGAGTGGGCACCGGTGAGAAGCCCAGAGGGTGCTTGCATTAAGCCCCAGGGGGCGCACACAGGAACAGAGGCCCCAGGGAGGGGATTTGGGGGCCAGGCAAGGCTACGGCCACCTGAGCCCTGTTCATGAGGCAGGGCCCCAGTGCGGGCAGGATTGTGAGAGTGCCCCGGTGGGGCACGGCCACAAGAGAGGCCAGAGAGCATCTGCAGGGAACACAGGCATTGGTGAGAGGAGAGCGCTTGTGAGAGAGCACAGGCTAAACAGCCATGAGAGAGGCCAGGGAACCCGCGAAGTTGCGGGCAACTAAGATGAGCCCAGAGGACGTCCATGAGGATGTGGACTATAGCGAGGCAAGCAAGGGGCTGCCGTGAGGGTGCGGCAAGGGATTTGCCTAGACAACAGCCAGTATGCCTGCGAGGCTTGGGGTGTGGTATCAGGGGTGGTAGGAGCCACACGTAGCCCTTAAGGCTTTAGTGCACGGGATCAGCTGAGACGGGGCACTGACGGGGATACATCGGGTTACCGTGTCCAAGAGGTTGACAAGGCAGCCTCCCATAATACTAATACCATCAAAGACATGGCAGGAGAGAATGAGGGTGCATTTATACCAACTTGGCGCGGTACGGGGTGCTAGGACAGATCACGGATGCTCCTAGGCCTCCACCCTGTGACATGAATTTTTTAGAATTTCAGGTCATATCTTTCTATAGAAAATTTGCAAATAATCTGTATTTTTTCACCCATACTTAAGAGCCCAAGGCTAGATCCACCAAAGAACTTAAGAGGTGCACTGCTCAGCAGTGTTGGGCACCCTGCTGACTAGCAAAATTCTCAACATCGAGTTGGGCACCTTGATTCCCTTTACAATACATGAGGAGAGTTAGACACCTCAGAATGACACACACAAAAGCCAGCCTTCTGAACAGAGTGCCCCCTAAGCCAACCAGAAGAAAATACTTCAGGCTAACTCTAGTCTGTAAGGAGGTGCCTCCCTGCACCTTGAGAATTCACTCTCTCTAAGAGTTACATGCCTGAATTAGCCCATTCCCACAAAGCATGGTTGGGGACATGTACTTTTTCCCATTAACTTAGTGAACACAGCATGAAATCAAGATGTTGGAGACTAGTGTCAATTCCCTAAACAGTTAGGTCACTTGCCTGGGAGGATGAGGACTTGGGCTCCAGTCTCTGCTCTATTACTTAAGTAGACACTTTATATATAATACTTAAATATTAATTGGACCAGAGATTAAAACCCAGATTTCATCCTCCTAATTAAGTGGGAAGTTTAAACCTGGATCGCTCAGACATTGGGCAAGTGCCCTGGCTGCTGTTACGGAAGATATTACCTCCTCCCACTTCTGTGCTTTGTGGAAGGCCTAGTCTTGTAAGTTTGTTCTTAGAAACGCCTATAGAATCAGGCCCTTTTGGAGAGATAGGTGCAAGATAGGAATAGCTCAGTGCTGTCAAGATGTAGGCAGCTCCAGGTGTACCCAGAAACAGACATCTAGGTGCCTAAAGAACATTACTGGCATAAGTGTAGGCACCCAAGGACTTTAGGGCCAAGTACAGATAGTCAAAAAACCTGAGGCGGAATGAACTCAATCTTCACAGGTTAGTCTAAATTGCATAGGTTGAACTGTTAAGCAAGTAAACGTACGTTCACTTTTGATTCTGGAAATGCAGCCACATACCTGCAGTTGCTCAGGCCAGAATTTGGGATGTTAAACCATGCCTCCCTGCAGGCCTAGAGCAGACAGTTTGGGTCAAGTTTGCCTGCCTACCCTCTGAGGGGAGGAGGTGCAAGGGATGTGCATCCTGGATGCTGGGGGACTATGAGTTAACTTGAATCTGGAGTGGATCTGGGACAGAAGTTCAATAAATCAATTTAATGTAAATCAGTTAAGTCTGATACTACATCTATCCAGATTTATCTTTCATCAGTTTTTGCCATTTGGAAAGTGGTTTATATGGACTGAACTTCTGTTGTGTTACAGATTTGTACCAGTTTCCAATCACTTATACTAGTTTATGTGTCATTTCTGTCCTTAGCCTAGGTGCTTCCAGGAATAAGTGGCAGCAATGTAGGGGTTTTGAGGGCCAAAAGTTTGGACTCAGGTGCCTAAAGTATTTAAGTGGCAAATAGATTCCTAATGACAAGATCTACAAAAGTTCATGGGTATCTAAGGCCAATGTTTAGACACTCAACCCTCTTCCCCGATCATTTAACTATGGGGGTGCCTAAACTTCCTTCCACACCACAGATCTAAGGCTAGAATAGTCACAGAGGAGACTTGGGTTCTGATCCCAGCTGCCTGGCTTACTGTGTTTTTTATTTGATAACTGTCTAATGTAAAAATATAGAAACAATCCAGGAAGCAGAACTCACAGTTTCCTCACTGGCAGGTGAGTGTCAGGCTCTCTTCTTTGTTTATTGTCTGGGCAGTGACTTTTGCTCTCTTGGGATATAGGAGATACAGGTTTGAATCCTTGTAGGCCTACAGCCCAGGTCTCCTACTTCCCGGGTAACCAGTAGACTATTAGGTAAAATAGTCAGTTACATCTGATCATTCATGCCTACTCTCAACAAGAGGAATAGGTAGTCAAGATGCAAAGTGAACAGAAGTCTCAAATGTGAAGCTTGAGTCAGGTGCCCATCTTCCATAGAAGCACAGCAATTCAGATACTCCAGCATACAGTGTTTTCTCTGAGGGCTAAATCCTTTTGTGGTGCTAGCCCACACTGCACAGCTTTGCAATTTTTGATTGCAAGTGCCCATATGCAAAGCAGCTGTAAGCTTTCTGTGTAAGACAGTGTATATGGAATTTTAGAGGAACCCACACAAATGAGAGCCAAATATGCACATCTGGGAGTAATATTTGGCCCTTTATACTTTGATCCTCTAGATTAATGTTGAATTTAACTATTAAAAATGCACAAAAAAGGCTTAAGCAGTACCCAAAAATCAAATTCAGCCATGGAAAATAAATGGTCCCACAATTTTGTTATATTCTTGTAGCCACAAATATTCCACAATGTATACAAAATACCTCTCTTAGTAAGAAAGCTGAACCTTTACTTTCCACTAGTAATCCTCCACATTGCAGAGACTACACAAATCATTATATCTTGGCCTAAGCTTATCTAGAAGCCCAAGCTGAAGACATTTGTCAAAAAATAGAGATGGCATGCATTATAAGCATTATAAGTTCTCAGATGACATGACAGACTGTAAAATAAAGTATTCTTTGACTGAGATGTAAAAATGCTATGGTGTAGCAAAACATATGCAAGCAGAGCCCAGTGAAGCAAAAGAGACCACTGTTTCAGTTGTATCACTGCACATAGCAAATACATGTTGTTGACTTGCACATATTGCCAATGTTGTATGTCCACGTGTAGCAAGATGTTTTGTGCATACACTATCTCCAAATGTGGTTATTCATATTATATAAAGCTCTTGTATTTCATTTGCCAGGGGTCTAGTGAATCCTAAGATATATCAGGCTCACAGGCTCCCATTTTGTTTAATGCTATTTTAAAGACCCTGCAAAGCTTTCTCTCGTGCGTGGATGACCTCTACCTGACTCAAGAAGTCTATGGGCCAACGAGAGGCAAAGCGCTGCTCGACCTGGTACTGGCTATGGGGGATGACCTAATCGGCGACCTAGTGATAGATGGGAAGCTGGGTGACAGCGACCACGAGCTGATCACCTTCACCATCCGCCGTAAAGCTGGCAAGCCAGTCAGCAACACAGAAGTCCTTGACTTCAGAAAAGCCGACTTTGACAAGCTCAAGAGGCTAGTCAGTCAGGGCCTCAGGGACCATGACCCCAGGGAGATGGGAGTTCAAGAAGAGTGGTTGTTTCTCAAGGAAGCGATCCTCAATGCACAAGCTAAATCTATCCCAACACAGAGGAAAGGCAGCAAGAAGGCACAGCAGCCCCCCTGGTTCTCCAGGGACCTAGCGGACCTCCTGTGGCTAAAAAGGAAAGCCTACAAAGGATGGAGGATGGGATTCACCTCCAAGGAGGATTACTCTGCGCTGATGGGGTCCTGCAGGGAGCAAACCAGGAAAGCCAAGGCTGCAACTGAACTCCAACTAGCTTCAGGCATCAAGGACAACAAAAAGTCCTTTTTCAGATAGGTGGGGAGCCAGAGGAAAAGCAAGGGCAATGTTGGACCCCTGCTAAACCAGACGGGGCAACTGACAACTGACGCCCAGGAAAAAGCCAACCTATTAAATAGGTACTTTGCGTCAGTCTTTCATCAGTCACATGGGATGCCCATGCCTGCTATGGGACAGGGAAATCTGGGTGAGGGGGATCCCCTACCCTCCATAAATGCTGACCTCGTGAAGGAACACCCTGAGAAGCTGGATACCTTCAAGTCAGCCGGCCCTGACAATCTGCACCCCAGGGTACTCAAGGAGCTGGCGAGCGTCATAGCCCAGCCCCTGGCACGGGTCTTTGAAAACTCCTGGCGCTCTGGTGTAGTGCCTGAAGACTGGAAGAAGGCCAATGTGGTGCCGATCTTCAAAAAAGGGAGGAGAGTGGATCCGGCTAACTACAGGCCCATTAGCCTGACTTCTATCCTGGGGAAGATCCTAGAAAAGTTTATTAAGGAGGCCATCCTTGAGGGACTGGCCCAGGCTAACATTCTAAGGGACAGCCAGCATGGGTTTGTTGCGGGTAGGTCTTGTTTGACCAATCTCATTTCCTTCTCTGACCAGGTGACCTATCACCTGGACAAGGGAGAAGAGGTTGATGTCATATATCTTGACTTCAAAAAAGCTTTTGATCTGGTATCCCATGATCACCTCTTGGCCAAACTGGCCGGTTGTGGCCTTGGCTCCACCACGATCCGCTGGCTGGGAAACTGGCTCCGTGGTCGGACCCAGAGGGTTGTGATTGATGGCAGTCATTCATTGTGGTGCCCTGTGACCAGTGGGGTCCCTCAAGGCTCTGTCCTGGGACCCATACTGTTCAATATCTTCATTAACGATGTGGACATTGGAGTCAGGAGTGGACTGGCCAAGTTCGCCGATGACACCAAACTTTGGGGCAAAGCATCCACACCAGAGCACAGGCGAGTGATCCAGGCTGACCTGGACAAGCTCAGCAAATGGGCAGATGAGAACCTCATGGTGTTTAACACCGAAAAATGCAAGGTTCTCCACCTTGGGAGGAAAAACCTGCAGCATCCTTATAGGCTCGGCAGTGCTACGTTGGTTAGCACTACAGAAGAAAGAGACTTGGGGGTCATCATTGACCACAAGATGAACATGAGCCTGCAATGCGATGCTGCGGCTAGTAAAGCGACCAAAACGCTGGCTTGCATCCATAGATGCTTCTCGAGCAAATCCCGGGACGTCATTCTCCCCTTGTACTCGGCCTTGGTGAGGCCGCAGCTGGAGTACTGAGTCCAGTTTTGGGCTCCACAATTCAAAAAGGATGTGGAGAAGCTTGAGAGAGTCCAGAGGAGAGCCACACGCATGATCAGAGGTCAGGAAAACAGATCTTACGATGGCAGGCTGAGAGCCATGGGACTCTTTAGCTTGGAAAAGCGTAGGCTCAGGGGTGATCTGATGGCCACCTATAAATTTATCAAGGGTGACCACCAGGATCTGGGGGAACGTTTGTTCACCAGAGCGCCCCAAGGGATGACGAGGTCGAACGGTCAAAAACTCCTACAAGACCGTTTCAGGCTGGACATAAGGAAGAATTTCTTTACTGTCCGAGCCCCCAAGGTCTGGAACAGTCTGCCAGCGGAGGTGGTTCAAGCACCTACACTGAACACCTTCAAGAGTAAATTGGATGCTTATCTTGCTGGGATCCTATGACCCCAGCTGACTTCCTGCCCTTTGGGCAGGGGGCTGGACTCGATGATCTCCTGAGGTCCCTTCCAGCCCTAATGTCTATGAAATCTATGAAATCTATTATGCCAGTATCCATACAGTGGCCAGATGAAAGCGGAATGAGATCATTCCTACTCTTTCAAGACACAATGGAGGCCAATGCTTTAGATTTTATAAAATAACTTTTTACTGAATGTTAATATCAATAAAACAGTCCATGAGTTTTCAGTTTGGCAAAGCCTATAGAGCAGAGGATGGCATTTTATGCCACGTTTGCAAGTCAAACATAGTAGCATTTTAGTAATACTGAAGCCACAGAAAGAGAACTATGTTGAAAACATGATCTGCTCAAAAAATTTCCCCAATGAACATTTTCCTAACTTAAAATTTTGTCAGAATCAATTTTTTTCCAGGAAAAATTTTAAAGAAAATATATGATTTTATAGGAACATTTGAAACAAGAGCTTTAAGTTCAAATCAAACTGTCAACATTTTGAAATGTCATGTTTTAGATATAAATATGTTAAAATGTCAGAATTTCATCCGCTATACAGCTCTATTAGAAACTAGAAGCAAAAGTGAAACTATAATTTGCTGTCACTGGTAAACATCCTGATCTAGCCCTGTCTTATGCTTCGCAGCACAAATAGGCTTAGTCATAGAACTGACTACCGAGAGATGGGTTCAACACAAAATTCCTTGTTTGACAAAACCAAAACCTTTTTTGCAGAAATGTACTGTCTTACAGGCTCCTGGAGTTCACTAACAGAAGCGATGATGGTCTTGAGTTAGGGACCCTGTTTGGGAGCATGGAAGTTCTGGGAGCTTGGGGTCTGACAGGTGGTCTGAAAGCTGAAGCTCCCAGCTCCCAGCAGAGACCCTGTAAGCCCTAAAAACCCTGGACTGAGCTTGCGCTTCAGGGCTCCCTGTTCCAAGGCAGGAGGCAGCCATGGTTCAGGCCAAGGCTGAGTTTCTATATTGCCCTCTCCAGAGCAGGGAGTCTGTCTTCAACTCCCAATGATTCTTGGAAGTGCTGTGGAGGGGTTGGACAGTGGGTGCTCCATTCATTTCAGAAAATAATTAAAGGCAACTTTTTGAGTTTTTATAAATTACTTTTCCCCAAAAAAAATTCTTGTCTACAGGGAATTTCTAGTGCTCATTCCATTTGGGAAAAACAAAGCAAAGCAAAACATTTTGTTTTCAATTTTCTAAGGAACACAAATTCTGGATTTCAAACAGCTCCCAGTGATCACAGACAAGAACTGCAGTGCTCCATGAGTACCAACTTTAGAACAGCTACAACAGCCTTATCCATACTGGAGAAAGAGAACCATTTAATTCATCATGCCTGCAACAAAGATGGCGGGGAGTGGTAGCAAAAAAGGCAGAACAGGGCATGTCTACACAAGACATTTACTGCGGAGCTCACTAATTAGCTCCACAGTAAAGTCTCAGTGTCTACATCTGCAGCCCTGTTAGGCCAAAGTAACTAACAAATGCTGCTGTAGGATAGTACTTGTCAACACAAGTACTATGGCACCATTATTGAGTGTGATGCAATGCATATGTAGACACTGAAAGGGCTGGCTGGGGCATAAGGGTGCTTCAGTGTGAGGGCTGCCTGCCAGCTAGCCCTGCACTAGTGCACCCTTATTTAATAGATTTCATAGATTCCATAGACATCAGGGCTGGAAGGAACCTCGGGAGATCATCGAGTCCAGCCCCCTGCCCAAAGGGCAGGAAGTCAGCTGGGGTCATAGGATCCCAGCAAGATAAGCATCCAATTTACTCTTGAAGGTGTTCAATGTAGGTGCTTGAACCACCTCCACTGGCAGACTGTTCCAGACCTTGGGGGCTCAGACAGTAAAGAAATTCTTCCTTATGTCCAGCCTGAAACGGTCTTGCAGGAGTTTGTGACTGTTCGACCTCGTCATCCCTTGGGGCGCTTTGGTGAACAAACGTTCCCCCAGATCCTGGTGGTCACCCCTGATAAACTTATAGATGGCCATCAGATCACCCCTGAGCATACGCTTTTCCAAGCTAAAGAGTCCCATGGCTCTCAGCCTGCCATCGTAAGATCTGTTTTCCTGACCTCTGATCATGCGTGTGGCTCTCCTCTGGACTCTCTCAAGCTTCTCCACATCCTTTTTGAATTGTGGAGCCCAAAACTGGACACAGTACTCCAGCTGCGGCCTCACCAAGGCCAAGTACAAGGGGAGAATGACGTCCCGGGATTTGCTCGAGAAGCATCTATGGATGCAAGCCAGCGTTTTGGTCGCTTTACTAGCCGCAGCATCGCATTGCAGGCTCATGTTCATCTTGTGGTCAATGATGACCCCCAAGTCTTTTTCTTCTGTAGTGCTATCCAATGTAGCACTGCCGAGCCTATAAGGATGCTGCAGGTTTTTCCTCCCAAGATGGCCCAGTCAGCCTCTCTGCAGCACACTGAACTGGGTTGGAGCAGCCTTGGGCTGGTAATCTCACCCCCCAGCCCCCTGCCAGCTGAAGCTGCTCCAACCAAGCTCAACATGCTGCGGTCCTGTGCACATGTGTAAATGTGGCACCCAGGAGCAATAAACTCTGGTGTAAGCTGTGCTGGAGTTTATCCAGTCACCTTAATAGCACATGTAGACACACCCACATAGTTGTATTCTCCTTCTAAGGAGCCAGGAACCTTACAAATGGGCGTTTGAGTTGTAAATTATCATATAACCCCCCCCCCCCCCCAAAATACATCAGGCTAATAATTCTGAAGCTGATTTTTGCATGGGTCAGTTTTAGCTTCCTCCACTTTTCTGCCCAGAACTTATGGAGTAGAATAAAATTACTAATTGCCTATTTATGCATAAAAGTTGAAATAACAAAGCAGGATTAGCCATATAAAGAAAGAGAGAGCATTTTGGAGGTAGAAGTCAAGGCTGGAGACTAGCAATGAAATGCACAGGATTTTTTTCCCACCCTGTGAAGCCACCTCTGAATTCATTTATAATTAGCCAGCAGCACTATTCATTACATTGTAGAACTGCAATATTTGTCATACAGGATTCTAACCAGCTTTAGGTTTAGGTTTTGACCTAAACATTAGCCCTATGTAATTTATTTCTTATGATGGTAAAAGAAGATATTAAATAAAGAAATCATGTGAGATGGAGCCTAAAGCAAAAGCCTATGGATCACTTTAGATTTGCTTCTATTTACATTTTAAATCAAGACTCAGATGCTGATCTGTCTTAGAGACAGGGAATGAAGCTGGCCTTTTGAAAACAGACTTTCCATCTAGAGGGAATACAAAGAAAGAAACTGAGGTGGATGCCTGGCCAGAAGGGTTTGAGGCAGACAGAACCTAGCCCATAAGGTGAGCAGAGCTGAAATGGAAACCCCTAGGCTCTGCTAAACCAAGGGGAAAAGTGACTCTGACAAATGTTTGACATGGGGACCCA
Source organism: Crocodylus siamensis (assembly GCF_052110815.1). Classification (NCBI taxonomy): domain Eukaryota; kingdom Metazoa; phylum Chordata; order Crocodylia; family Crocodylidae; genus Crocodylus; species Crocodylus siamensis. The sequence continues at coordinate 170,856,349 of NC_143399.1, forward strand.
GAACCTGTTAGGTAGAGATACTTGCCTGTTAACTACCAAGCTGCAGGACATGCTGAGTGAAAATTGTTTAGTTCTGTCTTACTACTAGGATTTCTAGTGGCTGAAACTTTGAGATCGTTAATATTCCTATGGTGGGTAACTTGTCCTTGCTGCACTTTTTTTGGTCATTCTCATACTGGAGCCTGTACAGTCTGTCAGACATTTGCAAAGTCTTGTAACAATCAGATGCATGAGACCAGACACTGATTTGCCAAACCTCATTTATATGAAAACTGTCTCAATATGTTAACTGCAGCACTGATCCAAAACAAAAAGTAATCTTATATTCATGAATGCATCTATTGTGCATGTTTTTGCCTGATGGCTAGGTACCAATAATTTGGTAAGTGACATGAACAGACACTTTCTCCAGAAGTTCAGTCTTGCTGGTATATTAGCTCCAGTAATATAAACTACAGTGACTTTCTCTCTAGAGTACTATTATTTATGCGTGGCATGGAATAATGCCTAGCAGGAACGATGAAAGGAAGAAAAGTGCAATGAGCTACAGTATATATGATATGACCTTGTTAACACTTCACCACAGTGCAATCTTTTTGTACTTTCAAGCATGATAAGTTAATGCATGCTGCTGTGAGACCCATCAGAACTGACAGATAGAAATGCATTTTAAAGACCCAGTTCGGTGACAGCCACTTTACCATTAAGCAAAATGTATAATGGACCTGAGAATGAAGATGAGCAACCTTACAGTGGCAACAAAAACCCTCCATGTATCATTCTGAATATGTACAAATATCCTGCAGCTTCCATTTGCAGAGTTCACTGAGAATAATCCAAATGTGAAACATGTTGTCACAAAGGATTCAGAGTTTAATCTAGGAATCATGAATATTACCATGACAGCCTGCCAATTATTTGTGAGTCAAAGGTATCAGAACCCATACAGAAAATGCACAAATAGAGATGTTATAGCTAGTTATGGAAGAGGTTATATAGCTAAAGCTTTGTGTATTTTTAGTGCAGGATATCTCATAGGAATAAATCTAAAAGGAATCAATGACATGTTAATAGAGTGCATATTTTCAAATGCTATCACTATCTCAGCTTGCCCATATTCTACTTTATGAAGAGTTTTCCTCATAGTTTCCAGGACTGTATACTTGACTGAGTGGAACATTATGGAGTGTCTGCCCAAATGACTAACATCTTGATCCAAAAAAATATAGATGCTAAAATGATGAGCCCATTATAAATGCCTTGGAAGATAAATAAGAAAGCTTTTTCTTCAGTTTCATCTCCTATCCATATGGCAAGACTTCTGAACATATATAAAATTGAATGTTGCTGACACACTAACAAGTAGGAAAGCTCCCGTTGATTTCTAAGGTGACTTACTGGTGGGTGCCTGCCTGTAGGCCAATTTCATTTGGCTTAAAGGCAGGGGCCCACCAATTAACTGCATCCAGCCCAGCCCTTCACTGCCCCTACAATCTGAACCTATAACAGAACAGAAGTTCAGTGCACATAGACTGGTTTCAAAATGGTGACAGCAGGGGGTTGGGGGCATGTGCCTGCCAGCTAATCAGGTATGGCCCTTCTCAACTGCCCTCAGAAATGTCCGGCATGCTGGGTGGTGTGCAGGAGTGCCCCTGCCTTCTAGCCTGGAAAGTGCAGGCATTTGCCTGCTTTCCCCTGCAGCCGCCTCCCAGGGATGAATGTGAGTTCTTTTTTCTCTCAATCCAATCTTTGCAGCTTAGAGAAACTCACAAAGGTTGGATTGATTCTGCCTCATGCTTTTTGACTGTCTATACTCAGCCATAGGTTCGAAGCAGAATGCCTGTGATTTGGGGGGTCAAGGTTTTTGTGAATACATCCTGACACATCCATGATGTGATTTTTTGATAGAACTGAGCACCCAGCATGCCATTTTTCACTGCTCTTCAAAACTGGGCATAAAATGTCTTATACTGGCCACACAGAAACTGATGTACCCAACTTCAGAGGCAGCTTCTTGGAAACTGATCTCTTAATAACTGTCTCATCATTTTCATCATATAGACAAAAAGAGTATAATACTTACTTAACTCACAAACTCATTTTGTATATTAAGCTGATGATGGGGCCTTGAACTTTTTCACTTTGAAAGGGAAAGTTCTTTCCCAAGCTTCTCATTCCCATTACTCAGTGTTTCACTCTGTAAATCAGCAAGAAGTATGTCATAGGTAGGGCCCACTGCAATTCGCACCGGAAGTGTGCAGCACCGTGGCTTCTTTAATCTTGCAGTTCCCCCTATGTGTCCCCCCAGCTGATGATTGGCAGATGGGCCCTATTGGTTCTGGTGCTTGCACCTCCTGAAGACAGGGAGGTGAAAACTGTGGTTTTAAATATGCCATGGTCTTTGCCTCCCATCCAGTCAGCAGTAGGGCCACTGGGACCCCTTTGACAATTAGCATCAGGAGGCAAAAACTGCAACATATTAAAACTGCAGTTTTTGCCTCCCCAGAAGTCAGGAGCAAGTGGCAGGGGGGTGGGGGAGAATGGGACAGGCATGAAGGAGAAACTGCAAGATTAAAGGAGTCATCATGCCACGCGCTTCTGGCACGATTTCCTGTGGTCCCGGTCCATAGGCCATAGTATTAGAACCACTGCATTTAAGTCCATTTGTAAATTGCCAGGATCATAAAAAAGTATTACCATCTGTGTTATGAACTTGGTTACACAACAATTAACAGTTTGTCACCAGATGTGCTACTGTAAGTTACAAGGGAGTTAGCATTTTTAGTAGCATCACTGCAAAACTACAAAGCATTGCCTGCCATTTTAGAACAATTCAGGAAAAAGCCCTTGTTAGCACAGCACATTTCTCTACTTTTACTTGCCCTACTTAATTAAATAATGTTCACAATATTTTCCTTACTTTTGAATAAACTATTGACTGAAATCATCACTACAGAGACATACACTAACACTGTCCCAGACAGTAATGGAGCTCTTAGGCTGGACTAGGAGTACTGAGGGTAGCATTTATATTGAAGGCTGTAGATTGAACTGATTATCCCACTTCAGCTTTTCAGAAGTGCCTAGACAGACTATTGCCAGGTCTTACTGTTAAACAAGAAGACCTGATTTTTGGTCTTTAATTTTGATTCTCTCATTGGTTTGCATTTTTTTTTCCAAATCTAGGTTAATTCTTTTTTTACATCTGCCTTCTTAAGAGATCAAAGGGTTCATGTGCTGTACAAATGTACATTTCCACACCCATTCCTATTGCCAACATGTTATTTTTTAAGTTTAAAATGGCACATTATAACATGTGAAATCAGTTTTTCACAGAGACAGCAGTAACGTAGGCACATATTTCTACAGATTAATAATTCCCTTTACTGTAGGTCTCATGAATTCTTCCCTTTCCCCTTTCCCCACCCCCACTTCTTAAAGTCCACCTGTAGTCTTTGCACAATGTTGTACAGTTATACTGCTTAAGAGAAATTTTTCCTTTAGAAAGCAAGAAAACAAGAGGAAAATTGGTAACAAGCACAGTTTGCTTCTTTTTTTCCCTAACCCCTATCATATTAACATTTTTTAAAATAGCACTTTTAGACTCACAGAAAGGGACTCCTTATTCTAATATCCTAATGCCTCAAAAAAGAATTTTCCTACCTTGCCACAAACAAGAGAGGAGAAAAAACCTAAAATTAATCACTATATATGGATGAGCTCTGTTGAAGGAAATTCATTAAAAATATGTCTAGTAACCTCTACCCTAATGGTATACTAATTCTAGCTACACTGGGTGTGTCTAAACGTGCATTTGATGCAAGAGCAGTTTACTCATGAATAAACACTTCCAGGCAGGAGTCTACACATGCAGAGAAGTGGGAGCAGATTTGCCCCCCCATGCTCTCTGCTGTTGTGACCCAGGGCTCAATATGCCTACAGGCTTTTAAAGGGCCTATGGCTGGGGCTGCCATAGGGGGAGCCAGCCCTGGGGCAGGAGAGGCTCCAGCCCTTGGGCCCTAGAGCTTAACTCAGGCTGGCCCCCTAGTGGCAGAGCTGACCAGGAGCTGCAGGTTGGCATCTTCATGTGTTACTGTGGAGTAACTACTTGTGAGTAAATTTGCAACTTGCATTTGCAGGTAGCAAATTTACTCCTGACTAGTGAAGTTTACTGCACAGTCTACACATGTGCACATGTAGATGTGCATGCTTACTGCACAGTAAACTACACTACTTCTCAGTAAAATGTGTCATGTAAAACCCACTAATTATGTTATGTTATATTATGTTGTGTTATGTTTCCAAATCTCCATTAGAAATATCATGGTCAAGTGAATAAACTATGGACATTAATCCCACAATGTTTTCTTGTAACCAAATTTTGATTCCATCTAGATGGCTGCGCTGCATACATTGAAAAACAAATATGATTTGTTTATTTGCCTTTGTAACCCAACAGGCTACCATATCCATGTGAAGTAGTTAACTGGGAAGCCACAAAATAGTTATGTTGCTGCAATGTTTAATCAAAGGAGATGCAGGAAGACAATCCAAAGACCAAGATCCACAAACGCACAATTATAATTAATTGAAAAAACCTCTTAACATAGCTGCTGAAAACTTCCACAGGCTTTACCAGTATTTTCTGTCATAACCCAGAAAGCATCAATCACATTCTTAGTCTAACCCACACTCCTCTGTGCCCTGAAATGATGGCTGGAATGTTAAATAAAATATAAAACTACTTTACTGGGAAACACTGCAATAAGTTCAGCTGAACATTTTGAGGATCATGAACATGCAATGCTGTTCTTCTCTACCTGTTTGTTGCACCCACACAAGTAATCCACTACTCATGCTTTCAAAGACTGGAGTGTAACTGGAGGAACAGTGCAACACACATGTATTTGCACACAAAACCAGCATAGCTGGTAGGTCTCAGGTTTATCAATCTCAACAATATCCCTTTCGTGCTTTTCTTTTCTTTTAGGGTTGTTTTCAGATGAAATATTTTTTCTTCAGTACCATGAGACCAATAAAATAACAGACTGAGGCTTCAGTTATTGCAGTTTCTGAACATGAAACAAAATAACATGTATGGGAGGGAGAAACTATTTCAGTTCATTTTTAATACCTTGGGAGCTGCTGAAATGTCAGGTATCCCATATGTCTTTGTGGAAAGAATTGTCAAGTAATGAAGAAAATGGCCTCCTTTGGCCTCTGGCAGTGGAAATGACTTTTTTATTTCAGTGAGCAGAGTAATTGCATGGAGATTCATGTTCTCGGCTCACTTCTCTCTAAGACTGAATAAATATATATTGGTGCATATACATGCATATACATCACATGCACGTATCTTTCTTTTTTTTGTTCCATTTGTTTTATAGGCTGCTACCAGTGACCTATGCAGGTCAGTTAGCATAAAAAAAATACATTTTATGAACTTGATTTTTAGAATTTCTGCTCATAATGTAGGACCTCAAGGGAGGAAGGAAAAGGATTGCAAATAATATCTAGAATAAATACCAAAATATCAGAGATGTAAGGAGGGTGTCCTTAAGGCTCAGCGCCAAGTCTATTTTGGTCACCACATTTTTTATTACTTCAATTTCCCTTTTTTACTAGCTCTTCCCTTAGATTATTATATTTTTGCCCATTAGTCCACATAAAATAGCACAAAACCTGGCTATAGTTTTTTCCACTGAAGTTGCACAGCACAGGAGGCCAAAGAGAGATATTGTAAAAAAAAATAACATGCTCATAAAAATAGTATGTAAAATAAGAACATGTCTTCTCACAGAACTAATCATTTAGTTTAGCTCGCAGCATATTTACACATAGGCCTACATTCCCCTGGCAACATCTTCCCTATAAATTAATTTAATTAATAGCATGTATGCATCTTTATTTCATATGAAAAAGAAAACATCTCACACAAAAGAGAAGCAACGAAGGAAATACATAAGGTATCTGAACAGAAAATATACTTAGCATAATTTTTCCATAAATTCTTCCCATGTATATTTAAAAATTGTTAATAGGCACCACAGCTGCATTTCTTTAATTAGTTGTGCTGGATGACACATCTTGGATGACTTACATGGATGACTACATGTGTTCTGAGATGGAGTCCACCCACAGAAATGTTTGTAAAACTAGCTTCCAGAAGAATATATGGAAATGAATGATGGCAGAGGATCTGAGTATGACCCTCTAAACAAGTAAAAAAATACAAATGCTTGAATCATTCTACAATTCCTCACAGAATAGAAGAAAAACTGTATTATGTTCCAAGTAGAAGCATGATCTGAGACCCTCCATACCCCTCAGCTGTACATCATATATCTGTTTATATGGGGTTTCTGATCTTAGGAACATATAAAATAGTATCAGAAGGCTCTGTGGGTCTCCGAAGCCAGAACCCTGCTATCTCAGAGAATGGATTTGCAGAATCTCAGGAATTTGTAAATTCCATTCACAAATATATCAAGTTGCATCTTAAAACTTGTTAGATTGCTAACCTCTAATATCTGTACTGGAACATAGTATGCCTATTGGAAGGCTGTTCTGGAATCTTACTCCTCTGATAGCTGAAACCTTCCTCTGCTTTCCAACCTGAATTTATTAAGGCCAGCTTATACCCATCTGTTCTTATGCCAATGTTGTCACTTAGCCTCAATACTCCTTTCCGTCCCCTGGGAAATGTACCTCTAAAGAAGAGTCACATCCCATATCATTGCTCAGCCTTTGTTTGGCTAAGCTAAGCTTTTAATTAGGTAAGCTTTAAACTAGCTTCACCGGGGGAAGGGGCTGCTTCAAGTGGAGAGGATGCTTCACCAGCATGCAGGGTGACAAGAGGAAGGGAAGCCCAGGTAAGCATCAATATCCGGGGAGCAGGGGGCCGCAACTGCCCTGGGAGTGGGAGGGAGACACGTGCACCCTCAGGAGGCCTCAGGTGCCTCTACACTAATGCTCATAGCATGGGGAGTAAGCAGGAGGAATCGTGCCTCCTGATTGCGAGTAAGAACCCAGACTTAGTAGGGCTCACAGAAACCTGGTGGGACTCTACCTACGACTGGCCGGTGGGCATTCGGGGACACACCCTATATAGAAGAGACAAGACAGAGAGAAAAGGTGGCGGGGTTGCGCTCTATGTCAAAGAGCACCTCACATCATCAAGGATTAGCTTCAGGTTAGAGGAGGGTCGGGCAGAGACAGTATGGATAACACTACAAGGGGAGCATGGCGAAAGGGATCTTACAGTGGGTGTCTACTACAGACCACCCAACCAAGGGGCAGAGCTGGACCAGGACTTCTCCAGTCAGCTTATGGAAGTGGTTAGGTCAAGGAATGTTATTGTCATGGGTGACCTAAACTATCCAGACATTTGCTGCCATATCCAGGCCCAAAGGCTAACAGTCCCTGCGAGAAGCAAGAGGGGTAAGAGTGCTCAGAAACCCCCTTGGCTCAGCAAGGGCACTCAGTAATGCCTGAGGACTAAAAGGGGGGCGTACAACCAGTGGAAGGGAGGAGCTATCACCAAGGAGGAGTATTCCTCAGCCCGTGAGTGTAGGAGGGCTATTAGGAAGGCCAAGGCAGAGATGGAACTCAGGCTAACGTCCAGGATTAAGGACAACAAAAGGTCTTTTTTCAAGTACATTGGGAGCACGCTGTCCAAGTTTGCTTATGACACTAAAATGTGGGATGAGGTGGACACACTTGAAGGGAGAGAGAGGCTGCAAATAAATTTAGACTACAAAAGTGGGCTGTCGAGAATAGGATGGGGTTCAACATAGACAAACGCAGGGTGCTGCACCTTGAGACAAGGAATCCACAGCATACATACAGGCTGGGGAGTTCCCCTCTTGAAAGCACAGAGGTGGAAAGGGATCTTGGAGTCATTATTGACTCCAAGATGAACATGAGCCGCCAATGCCAGACTGCAGCCAGCCAGGCCAGCCAGACCTTGTCATGCATCCAAAGGCGCATCTCAAGCCAGTCCAGAGAGGTGATACTCCCCCTCTGTGCGACTTTGGTCAGGCCGCAGTTGGAGTACTGCATCCAGTACTGGGTGCCGCACTTCAAAAGGGATGTAGCCAGCCTGGAGAGGGTTCAGAGGAGGGCCACCCACTTGGTGAGAGGGCAGCAGGACAGGCCTTACAAGGAGAGACTGAGGGACCTGAACCTGTTCAGCCTCAGCAAGAGGAGGCTGAGGGTGGACCTGGTGGCTGCCTACAAACTCATCAGGAGAGATCAACAGCAAATAGGTAGAGCCCTTTTCTCCCCAGCACCACCTGGGGTGACAAGGAACAATGGTAATAAGCTGATGGAGAATAGGTTTAGGTTAGAGATTAGGAGGTAGTATTTTACAGTTAGGGTGGCCAAAATCTGGAACCAATTTCCCAGGGAAGTGGTCCTCGCCCCTACCTTGGGCAAATTCAAGAGGAGGTTGGATGATCACCTGTCTGGGGTCTTGTGAACCCAGCATTCATTCCTGCCTGTGGCAGGGGGTCAGGCTAGATGATCTGTTCAGGTCCCTCCTGACCCTAGCTACTATGAAACTATGAAACTAAGCAAGCCAAGCCCTTTTATTCTTCTCTTGTAAAATAGGCTCTATTATAGTAGTAGCTCTTTTCTGTACCTGTTCCATTTTTAATTCATCTTCCTTGAACATAAGTAACTAGAACTATACACAGTATTCCAGATAAGTTCTTATCACTATGTAAAATCATAGCATCATAGAAAAAGGGGCAGAAGGAGCTTAAGAGCTCATTTAGTCCAACCCTCTACTTAAAGCAAGATCAGCCCTATCCAAACCGTAACAATCAAGTATTTGTTCAAAACTACTCTTACAAACTTTCAAGGATGGAGAGCCCACAACTTTTCTAAGTAATGTGTTCCAGTGTTTAACTACCCTTATAGTTAGATTTTTTTTCTTATATCTAACCTAAATCAACCTCAATATAACTTAAGCCCATTACTTCCAGTCCTGTCCCAGATGGACATAGAAAACAATAAGTCACTATCTTCGTTATATGAAAAGCTTGGAACAATTGGGGAAATTGCTCTACAATTATGCTTAGAGGTTTTGAAATCATTATACACACACACACACACACACACATATATTATATATATATATATATACACACACACATACATTAGGGCTGTGTGAAGCTTCAGGTGCTGATTCAATTCGATTTGGCCCCATTCGGCAGCCAATCTCTGAATACAGATTTTATCAGGAGACCAGTTAAAATGTCTGAATCAATTCAAAGTTCTCCAAATCAATTCAGAAAAGATCTCTTTCAGAGCTGCTCTAATTAAAGCATCCCCATTCCCATCACCCTCAGAGCACAAGTAAAAGTGCCCTTGTATCCTAAACTTGTCTAGACTATATCCTCAGCTTCCTCAAGATGAGAGAATATTGAAACCCTTACTAAATTTGAAGTATATCACATCCATCGCTGTCCCCAATATTTACATGGTCTCTGACTTTGCTAAGAAGGAAGCCATGTTGATCAGGTGTGACTTGCTGTTGACACATCCTTATTGCCTGTTTTGTATCAACTCATTATACTCTGGATACTTAAAATCAATTGTTTGATGATACTTCTAGTATCTTTCCAGGTATTTTAAATGGATTGGTCTGTAATTCCCTGTGGCTTCTTTTTTTATCTTTCCCAGTCCTCTGGGGACTAGTGGGACCTCCATGAGTTCTCAGTAGAAACACCAGTTGCTCTGCATTTATTTCAGTCAGTTCCCCGTCTAGTCTATAATGAATCTCTTAAGGCCCTACCAATCTGAAAACTTTTACCTTATCTAAAAAATATCTAAATTTTTCTGTCCCATTGTAGGCTGATTCCCTATCACTTTTCCTTGCTTTTAATTGTTCTTGTCATCCGGCAATTGCTCTTTTTTGTGAAAAAGTAAGAAGAGTATTAAATACTTCAGGCTTCTCCACATAATCCATTTTTCAGCTTACCCTCCCAACTTAGTAAGAGACTCTCACATTCCTGGTCATCCTCTTACCTTTAATATATTTCTTTTTTTTTTTTTACTCATGTCCCTTGCTAGTTTATCTCAATTTGTACCTGGGCCTTTATACTTTTATTGCTATGTATTCATACTACATAATGGCATTAATATTTCCTTATCTTTACTGGAACTACCTCCTCTGCTTATTTTACAAATATATTTGCCTTTTTATGGCTATATCACACATCACATTGATGGTTCATAATCATCTTATGATCAGATAATATATCCTGGTCTTTCTTCTCACTTCTTGTTTCCAAATGATGTTCTTGCACAAAAAAATCTGCCTATATTGGCACAGTTCACAATGTACCACAGGGCTATCACAAGGTCATGTTAATCCCTCTTAATCTAAGATGTACATAACTAAAACTATTACTCATTACATAGACAAAGGACATGAAATGTGCTGGTTTCCAACAATATAAATTTATCAGCTCTGATTATTTAAACCCTATTCAATAGAAAAAAGAATGTATGCAGTTTGGATATTTCTCAGTTAATGAAGACAATAGACTTTCAGGAGATACTGCATAGGATAAATGCTTACTAAGGCTCTTGAAGAGAGAAGTAGTGGGACCTGTACAAGGATAGGACTTGTGGGAGGGTTTGTTCTGAACTGACGTTTTTGTTGTGGGGGGGGGAAGTGATAGTTTCAACCTGCTGTGTCTATGATTTGTCACTGTACCTGGCTGTCAGCAGAACATGAAGTTCTAAAGTGAATAATTGTATTTAATATTTTTATGAAATTAAATAAATATCCATCCCACAATAGGAGGACAGGATTGTAAGATGGTTTTATACTGGTATCTTTTCCCATTCAAATATGGATCTTTGATCTCATAACTGCGAGGTGCTGCAGAAAGCTGCCACACATGGGTATGGTTCAGCCCTCCTCAACAAGAAATAGAGCTAACAGCCCCACAAGCATTCAGTTTAAAAATATGGAGAGCTGTTCCATCAAAATGAGTTTCGGTATCCTAGTAAGAATCAGATTCTGTCTGTACTGGCAGACATGGAAGGACAGTCCACTACACACATTTAATAACAATGACACATCAGCTGTTATATACCTAGTGAAGAGAAGTATATTACTATTTTTCCACCTGTTTCTATTCTTTCAACTATATCTTTTTCTCTATTATACCCACAACTCCGATGGTTTTCTACCACCTGATCAAGGGGCTAGCTGCTTATATCCACTTTCATTCCTTTTTCCTCCTGTGACCCCCTTTTCTCCAAGTATAAAAATGTATCTCATCTTTCCTTTGCAGCTACAGGACAGGAAAGGAGCTACAATAACAGATCTGTATGATATGACCCTTTTTTGCCTGATTTGTCTGATGAAAAATGTATAAGCAAGTAGAATGCACCATTATCCCAAAGCAATTCATATATAAAAGGATAATAACTCAACTAACTCTGCAGAGGCAGCAAATAGCTTAACTATAGGGGTTTTTTTGTTTTCAAGAGACTGACCTTCTATCATAATTTCCTAGATAATTTCCAATGTTTATTATAAAGAATAGGATGAAAAGCTTTAATGAAATCTTAGACTCAATGAATAGTGAGTTTCCTCAAAACAAAATAAAAAAATAATAATTGGAAGCAATATGCCCACAAATTAATCTACTGAGTAAGGCTACATATAATCAATACAGATTTTTTCCATTTCTGTCAGGAATGAGAGCCAGGCATTAGAGGACATAAAGCAATTATAGATCTATTGATCAAACAAAATGAAAACCTTTGTTTGCAATTAAAAATTAATGACTGTGCCAGGCTATAGTCATTTAAGGGTCTCCAATCTCCACTGAAGCCAATGGGATTAAGAAAGGAGAATATAAAGTTTAGGAGGATATCATAAAGAAGTTAAAAGAATTGTAAAATAATTGTTCTGTTTTTCACCTTCTGCTTAAATTTCATCACTGGTCCATCCTTTTCCTTGTAGACATAATGAGTAAGCCTCAAAGTTATAGGTTTGATTCAGGTAGATTTCCAACATGTAAATGCTTCTTCCAACTATACTGGAATTGTTCCAGTCCCACTACTATGAGAAACTGGGATTCTATTGAAATATCCTGCATCTCCTGCTTGCACTCAGTCTTTCCATCACTCTAGCCAGAAACTGAATGCAAAATTCAAACAACTTTTTTTTCTAAAAGTATCCAAAAGTATTTTTAACTAATTCTGGGTTCAGGGGTGCTCAGCAGCAGTCATGGCCCCATGTATTGTTCCCACCTAAGATCTGCCCAGTTACACCTTTACCTCTGTTAGCTTGTAGATCTGGGCACTACAAAATAAACCTACAATATATGCTTTATGATGGAAGGAGTTTATGGCTATATAATTTGGATTTAATAATCATGGAATTAAGTAGGTGGCTAGACCACAGCTTTTTGGACATAGTAGTTGTAAACACAGTGAACTAAATAGCTTTCTAAATGCTTATAGGCAATTATGTGAACACCAAAATCCTTCACCCACTATAGACATTTAATTTAAAAAATCCAAGTTAATTTTCATCTTATATGTTACAAGTTCTGAACAAGAAAATGTCTTTGGCTAGATTTTAGCAATCTCTTTAAAGACTACAGCAGGCCATACTCACCCACTTAACTGAACTGGGATATTTCTTGTTAAAAATAAAATAGTTTTAATTTTTTAAAATTCTATATCATTTATTAAGAACACCCAATCAGGGATGAAAGCTTTGTCCATATATATAAGGATCAACAGTTCTACATGAGCATATGTATTTCTATGTGAAGATTTCTTTCTTTCTTAAGCAGTGGGGCAATAAAAGCAAATTATATTTTGATGACCATGATAAAAAAGATTGAGAATATTGTTTTTACTGCTTGTATAGGAATAAAGTCTCTATCACAATTTGTGAACAGAGATTTATGTAATACATTCCCAATAACATCTAGTCAAAATTTTGAGGACATTTTAAATGGAAACATTTTCTGTGCGATTCTGGGCTCCACATTTTAAACAAGACATAAAGAAGTTAGAGGGGGTCCAGAGACCAGTGGCAAAGATCAAAAAGGGCTTGGAAAGCAAGCCATATGAGGAGAGGCTGAAGGAGGGAGGTATACTCAACTTGAGGGCTTCCACAAAGAAGGGGAAAAGCACCTTTTCTTTTTTGCTGCAGAGAGTAGGACATGGACCAATGGCTTGTTGCAACACAGTAGGTGTAGGTTGGATATCAGGAAAAACCTCTGCACTGTTAGAATAGTTAGGCAGTGGAATAGACTGCCTAGAGAAGTTGTGGACTCTTTCAATGGAGATATTTAAGAAGAGGTTGGGCAGTCACTGGTCAGGAATGATCTAGGTATAGCAATGCCCATGGTCTACTATGGGTATTTTCCATGCTTCTGGGTTTGCTCATTGACCCCTGTTCCTTTTCTGCTACATGGGTCATCGGGATGTTTTTAAGCTTTCCCCAGAGGCATTGGGTATTGGCTGCAGCCAGGGCTGGGAATTTTGACTGGGGCCTGCCAATGCTCCTGCTGGGACCAAAGCTGGAGGTTCCTGGTTAGAGGGTCTTACTCTTCTGCTCAGGGTCAGACTGATCGCCATACTTGGGGTCAGAAATAAATTTTACCCATGGTCAGATTGGTGCGGGCTGTCAGGAGATTTTGCCTTCCTCTGCAGTGGGGGCCATGGCCCTGCCCTCTCCCTGCATCTCTTGAGCATGTATTAAAAACTTTTGACAGAAGCAGGACATTGGCTGCCAAGACTCCCCTGCTTTTCCTGTGGCAGGTTAGGGTGTTATGTCTTGTACTGTGTCAGGGCTGACGGCAGTTTTACAAAAAAAATAGATTATGGATTGTATAGGATGGTTTAGATAGGGATGATCCTGCCTGGAGGATCCCTTCCAGCCCTTTCTGGAGGTCCCTTCCAGTCCTCCTTCTCTCTGAATTCTGTTATTTCTATGGTTTTAAAGGATGTTTTTAAAAATTGGAAAATGGATGTTTTGTCTGGAAAAAAATACTTCAAATTACGCCCCCTTTTAAAACACTATTCCAACATTCTTTCCAAGGGAAAAAAATACATTTATACTGCTTAACAGCTGTAATAGCTTCTTCCACACTTTTCCTAAAAAAGGAAAAAGGGAAAGAAAGTTAAAAAAATCAAATTAATTAAACAAGGCCTGTAAATACATTTTAAAGCTAAAAAGGAATGTTGGAGAAGAGAGGTAACATTTCCTAGAAAATAGACAAAGTTGAATGAAGTACACTAAAATTTGTGTTCTAAGAAGCATTTCAGAGGTGGAAAATCTCATCTGTACTCACCATCAGAAACAAATAAGTCAAGTGAATTTAGTAGAGCTGGTTATTTCTTATCTAGGAACAGACTTTGCATTTGTCCTTGGACAAGTTGTACCTATGTTTGTCCTGGAACAGAAATCTCCTAGAAGCAGCATGTACACATATCACCCTTCTAATCAGGATTTAGTGAGCAGCTGAATCCAGTTCCACTTTTCTATTTTGCTTCAATGATGCAATCCTGAGATAATCATTCAAATACACTTCGCAATGTCTTGGGATAAATTGTTAGTACTTCTTACCCTGTGAATTATTTGATCCCAGGACAATGGATATCTGAACAATTGCACTTTTTCCCAGGATAAAATGGTTTCTCCCAGGACAAATATATTGCCTGTAGCCTTATTAACCCTATTATCTAAATGCATGAGGAAATGTTTTTACAATACTAACAGCTGTGCTGAACAGCTGTATCATCTCCTAACAAAGGTGGCTGAAAAATTCAGTACAAGTTTCTTGTCTGATACTCTAAAATCATTATGCATTTGTTTCACAAAAGCTTTAGTTTCAGTATGTTTTAAATATCTTATTAAAAGATTTTGCCTGCTATTATCATTTAATCCAATGTGATATTAACATTCCCTTTGACAGTACATAGATGAAAATTCCATTTGCCTTTCTGGATTCATAGGACAGTATTTTACAAGTATGTAGAGCAGTGGTTTGCAACCCATGTGCCACGGCCTCCTGGGGTGCCATGAGATCCTTTTAAAGGTGCCGTGCAATGTTAATATTTTTAGGTGTGCAAGCACTTATCCAAAGATTTGAAAAGAGAATCCATAATGTCAAAGACATTCTGACCTGTTGTAGAGTAAGTTCACTGAGATGGAAAAAATGCTGTATTATTTTTCTGTAGTCAAAAAATGAGTGAAAACAAAGAGCTGGAATTTTCCTATGGATGCCTTGAAGCTAAAAATGTTGAAAACCACTGATGGAGATGGTAGGGTCAGCAATAAAACCTCTGTATTTCCACGTGGATAGGTGAAACTGCTGCCAAATCACTGTTCTTCTCCTTATTGGTAGTCCCAACAGACAAACTGGACTGAACCCTAGAAGTGCTTCCTTCATGGGTTCAGGTAGTATAGAAACATCATTTATTATGCTCTGGAGTCAAAACTGTTTAGTACTCTAACAGGACACTAACTTCAGGGTCACCACTCCCCACTTCAGGGAACTAAGCAGCCAAGTTTTTCTCCTCACAAAAAGTTTCTCTTCAAGGAGTCAGACAGCAAATTGAAGAGGTCTACACCAGGCTGTGTTGTGGTCTTCAGAGAAGGTGGTTTCTTTGATGGTAGAGAGGTCTCTTATAACATGTTTTTCAAGTTACCAAAATAGGAAATTGGAGGAGCAGCAAATTGAGTGAAGTTTCTACTTGTTATACAAGCCTCCTTCCCTTCATAGAACAATACTTCCTCAGCCATTGATTGTATGGGTAGAACAGAGGAAATAGGTCTCCTATGACAATTTAGAAAAGAAATGAAATCACAGAACCCATAGGCCCTGTGATCATGGCAACAAACTGACAGACACTATTTGTTACTATTACTTGTTTTTGGTAGTAGTAGTCATCATTGGCCCCTCGATTCAAGGATGATCTCTGCCATAGCTCATTGATGGATCTTGAGATGACTTAAGAGTCCAATCCTTGAACCACAGACCTGTGCACAGAAGTTGTAGGTCTTTTCACAGGGAGAGTAGGCTATAGGCTAGGACTTCTCTCCTTTTTCTTCCTGTGTTCTCTCTTCTCTGCTTTAAGGGAAAGATGCTTTATCTTGAAACAGGCTGCTGCTTGGTTGAGGTTATGGTGCCCTTGGAGTTGTTTGGCAGCCAGCTTCTCCCAGCTCCTGATGTCAGCATCTGCTTTCTTGAGGTATGCCTTCAATGTGTTGAGAATCAAGCATCTGCATACAATGTCTAGTCCAGTTAAATTGATGTTTGAGGTCACTGACAGTGCTGGTAACTAGGCTTCAGCAGGGATGCTGGCATTTGTGCATTGATCTTCCTATTTGATATCCAGAGGCACTGCTGGGAATACCTCTCCAGGCTCTTGAGATGACAATGGTAGGTCACCCACATGTTGCATCTGTAGAGGAGAGTGGGGATGATGACATCATTGTAGACCTGGATCTTGGCATCTTTCCAGAGATCACAATGAAAGAAAACATGCCAAAGCAATTCCCCGAAGGAAGCTCTTGTGCATTGGATCCTATGCTGGAACTCCTCAACAATGTTCACTCTCTGAGGGACGTGGCTACTGAGATGGGGAAGTTCTCAACTACCTCCAGGATCTTTCCCTCAGTGGTAAGTTGGGGAGGTGGGGGAGGGTGACATTCATGACCTAGGTTAATTTTGAAAGAGAGGCCCAGAGTTCAGTAGGCTTCTCCAAAAAAGATCAAGGCGTGTAAGATTCCAGGCGACGTAGTTCTGAGGGTCATTGGGACACACAAGCTTCCCCATCACTACAATTTCTCAGTCCATGAAGGGTAGTAATAGTAGCCCCAGTCATGGACCAGGATCCCATTATGTAGCTACTCCTGAAGTCCAGAACTAAGAGATGGTCCCTACCAGCAAGTAACTTACAACCTAAGAACTCAGCAAGACTAATGAGGTTTTTTTGTCATTTTCTATTATTACCATGAAACATAAAGGTGAATGTAGCTGTGATAATCCAGGAAATGTCCAAGAGGCAATAATTAATAGTTCTACTCAAAGCTCAACATAGGGAAAGAGCACAGATCTTCTCTCTAGGGCAAAACTTTTACAGTAAGGAAAGGAGAAAACATGCAGAATAGGAAAGAAGTAGACAGTGCCATGAATGAGACAACCAAGTAATGTTATTGGAAAATAGTACATTTCAACCATTAAAATATATTTTAATAAATAGCCTTCTAGAAACAGGAACGTAATAATCCTAAAAATATAATCACACGGAGTTAGGCGTGGAGCTCACTCTGGAATGCAGACTGCAGGGAAGCTGGCACAGAGAAGTTCAGTTTTGAACAGGAAAATAAACCAAACCACTGAAAGTCTTCTGTTTTCATTCTCTTTCAACATGCACTCAACATTTATAAACATTTTTGTGTGGGTGGCTTACTCTTCCTCCCTTTTTGAGTAAAGTCTGCACAGCTGCTTTATTTCTACAAGGGGATGTGTCTGTTCCACACATATCATCATCAGCTACATTGTTAACAAAGGGAACAAGGAAGAGAAAAAAATATTATTTGCATAACAGTAGATCCCTAGAGGCCTTTAATCAAGAGTAAGCCCCATCATGCTAGGCACAATGCAACAAGAGACATTCCGTGTTCTGTAGAAATCATGCCGGAAGTGAGTGGATGCAGACAGTGATGAGAAACAACTGGTGATAAAAACTATGGTGGTGAAAAGAACTAAAGAAAATGTTCTGATAATTAAAGATTAATATTGACACCCCACCCGTCCTTACAGACAATCTGTATTATCTCATGTTAAGTGAAAAGTGGTCCAAAACAGGAACCTAAGGTCCAGGTGAATAGCACAACTGTGAATAAGAACCAAGGAAGCGAGCCTCACCCTGTCATGGCTCTAAAACCTCTGAATTGGCAAAAGGAAGATTCTCCCAGGGCAGGACAGTGATAAATTCACAAAGTTGTCCCCAGCCCTGGCATAGAAATATGTGGGAGGTAGAAGTGGCGTACTGGTGGGCCTTCAGGATGTTGCACTTCAGAGTTTCTTGGAAGTATTGAAGTCCACAGGGTAGCCCAGGGAGGTTGCCAAAATTAGATAAACCTATGGAGTATCTAAGCTTTGCCCAGGACACCACCTCACACTAGCACAGACCCTGATAAGAAAGTCTCTTCAGGCCATTTTATCCCACCCAATTTCCTTGGGCTGTGATTGCATAAAAGTTAAGTTTAAGTTCAAAATGTAAAAAGCATTATTTATAGTACACTAAAATCCTATGTACACACTTTGATTTAGAAGTAAAAAGACCTTCATTTGCTTTGACCTAACCCCATTTGAAAGATAAAAAAACACACCACAGAATCTCTGCCCTTAGGTGTCTTTCAGTCAGGTACCCTTGATAAATAGTAAATGAGTGGCATTATTGATCTCCAAGTGTAAGAATATTCTGTTCAGTTTCTTGTGCCACACTTACTGCAATTGTATCTGTTTGCCTTAGGAAAAGACTATTTTATAATAATGTGGGACTGCCAGGGCCTTCCTGGATCATTGAGACCTATATTCTACATTTGCAGGCAACCACATTATGGGTGTGTCTACATGTCACCCTATGGCAACATAGTGCTATGGCAATGTAGCGATCACACAGGTCTACACATGATCGCCAGCTACATCACCATAGTAGTGTGCTCCCAGGATATAGCACTCCACTACAGTGACATAGCAGCAAAATCTAACCATGTGCCACCTGCATGGCACAGTAACCACCCATACTGTGCTATGCTTTAGTACTTCCAAAAGGAAGTACTCAAGCATGGCGCCACAGCAACATCACCAAACAGTGATGTGTAGATATGCCTTATATGTCTCCATTTATAAATGACCTTCTGGTGTAGATCCAGGTAAAAATGGAAGCTATATTGTTCAAGACTTCTATATATATTTTACAACTTCTGGGTGTGTTTTTATAATTAACTACATTTTAAAGGCATTAATATCAGGAAGAGAGGAAGGCCAGAGGTCTTCTTAACTCACTGTCCCATCACACTCCGGCTAGTGAGGTCTCATAAGAAACCTGTATATGAAATTTCATAAGATAATTTATTAGTAACCTACTTTCTTATTTAGCTTAGGAAATAAGCTTCTTCTAGGAGACCTTTGCTGAGGTTTCCAAATAACGTCCATGTAGATTACAATTTTCATGCTTGAAAGACCTGCCGCAGTACAGGTTTGCCTCAGTTTATGTGGTACATGCGTTACTGGAGAATGGCTTATAAACTGAATTTGCATAAAGCAAATCCACTTTATAATGTAACAAATAGGGCTAGGTTCTCATGGCGGTGAGGGAGGGAGGGAGTGAGGCTGGGATAGGGAAGGGTTGAGGGGTGGGGTGCCACTCCCAGGGCTGCACAAGGGAGCAAAGCAGAGTGAACAGAGCAGCGCTCACCCCAGCCCCTGCTGCAGTGGCCCTGGGAGTGGCCAGCACCAGCTGCCTGCAGCTACTGAGCTGAACCGTGCTCCGTCTGTCCCCACTCACCCTGCTCCTGGGATGCAGCGTGCTGTGGTGCAGGCAGCTGGTGTCAGCTGCTCCTGGGGCTGCTGCAGCAGGGGCTGGGGTGAGTGCAGACAAGCAGAGCCCCGGGCAGCATGGAGCACAGTGCAGATTGTCTGCGCTCACCCTAGCCCCTGCTGCAGTGGCCCTGGGAGTGGCTGGTGCCAGCTGTGGAGGGAACTGTCAGGGGTGTAGGGGGGGCACTCTTGCTGCTCTGTGCCCCCTGGGAGGGCTGCGGGCTGGGGGGCTGTGTCGGGCTCTTTCCAGGGGACACATGCCCCTGGATCTGCACATGGGAGCCTGGGGCTGCCTTTTCTGGGTACGCGTTGGTCTCAGTGTGGGAGTGAGCCAAGTTTAAACTAAAGCGCATTTTTTTTGCCCCCTGTCTGCAAGCTGCCTTAGTGATTATATTACAGAGAGGATGAAGGACCAACCGTTGTCATTACCAGCTAAAACTCTTCTTTAGCTCAAGGGTCAGGAACTCTAAGCAGAAGCATTTTAATCATGGTGTACTCTACTTGTGAATGATTATATAATTGTGTCTGTGGTCCGAATACATACATTTCACAGAATCATAAAAAAAAAAAATAGGGCTGGAAGAGACATCTAGAGGTCATGTAATCCAATTCTCTGCCTGAGCAGGATTATCCCTATCCAAATCATCCTACACAACTCTGTTGTCCATTGTCTATCTTCTGAACAAAATTACACAGTCAGCCCTGACAGAACACAAGATATAACACCATACCCTGAAGCAAGTGAGAAAAGGTATATACCCTCTTCTTTAATAAGGCCCTCGAGTGCCTTTGCTGCAAGCTGAACATGCATATTTCTTTCAACCTCTCCTCATATAGCTTGTCTCCCAAGCCCTTTATCATTTTTGTCACCTGCCTCTGGACCCTCTATAACTTCTCCGTGTCCCTTTTAAAATGTGGTCCCAAAACTACATGATGGGCGTGTCTATACATGAAGCTATATCACCGTAGCAACATGCTATGGTGACATAGTGTCAGCAGTCACAAACTGTAATGCTGCAGCTATATCACCATAGTGATACACTCCCCCATTATAGCGCATCACTATGGTGACGTAGTGCCTAAAAATAGCTATGCATGGTGCATATGATGCAGTCTGGGGTGTTACTGTGCCATATTTTAATATTTCCAGAAGGAAGTACTAAATGATGGCACAGTAACAATGTCTCCATAGTGACACATGTAGATGTGCCCACAGTATTCTAAATGAGGTCTAAGCAGTGCCAAGTAGAGGGGCATTGACATCTCCTATGTCTCACACCTAACGCTTCTATTGATGCATCCCAAAACCACATTCATCTTCTTGTGTGTCTGCATCACACTGCAGCGCAGACTCATCATGAACTCTGTGATCTACCAAGACTCCCAGGTCCTTTCCTGTGGTGCTGCCATCCAGCCGCGTGTCATCCATTTTGTATTTTTTATTTTTTTGCCCAAGGTGTTAGCACCTTGTATTTGTCAGCATTGAACTTCATCCTGTTAGCATCAGTCCAGCTTTCCAATCTGTCAAGATCCTTCTGAATTGCTCTTCTATCCTCCAATGCCTTCACAATCATAATGCTATGTTATACACTTGATATAATGATAAGATTTACAGAGCATGAGGTGATCCTCAATGAAATAAAGTAACAGGTTCATTTAAACAGCACGTCAATGATAATCTTCATGGTAAGATAAAAGTTGGATGGAATCTTGCCACTTCTAGAGTGTTTGGGGATCCAACTTATGATCAGATCTTTGGAGCTGAAAATATAGGCAATTCTTTTTTAAAGACACTTGTCAACTCCATCCCTTTATCCTATATGATGATTTTCCACTCTTTCCATTAAACTCTCCCATCAGAAAAGAAAGACAGACTGGCTTCTTCCAGCTCCAGCCAACCTCCTTAGCATTCCCATTCTTATCAGAATACAATCACTGGGCTCCTATACACCTGCTCTGACATACCATAATTCCAGCATGTTGGAGCAGACGCGATTAATCGAGTCTGCCGGAGCATGGAATTTGATGTGCTCCAGGAGCCTCCAGCATCACATGTCCTCATGCTGAAAAATGGTGGTGGGGCACTCTAAACTAAAGCTTATGTGATGAGCTTTAGTTCAAAGTGCCTGGAGCCATTTTTCAGCATGGGGATGCTGCTACACATGACTCTCCAGGCACTTTTAATTAGCATGGATCTCAGAGCTGCGCTAATTAAAACACCTCACCCCCCGCTCCCCCATGCCTCCCAGAGCATGTGTATAAATTCACATTGATGGGAATGACTTTCCATTGTTATTAGTCTGGTGGGCAGAGGCCTTGGCAGTATTGGCAGATTCCATATACCCTGAAGCAGTCCATATTACAATAATTTCCGTTAATAACTTAATCATTTTAACTAGAATTCCTATATGGCAGGTAAATAGATGCCTCAAATTGTCACAGCATTGTGCCAAGATTACAAATCTTTAATGTAAAGGGAAAAATTGTACCTGGCCAACACGTGGTGACTTCAGTTAATACATTATAATGTAAATGAGCCATTATACTAACACAAGTTGCAAGTGTAAGTGGCATTAGTGAAAACGAAGCGTCCATGCATGTAACTCATAAAGCCAC
The DNA here is from genome assembly GCF_052110815.1 of Crocodylus siamensis. NCBI lineage: Eukaryota > Metazoa > Chordata > Crocodylia > Crocodylidae > Crocodylus > Crocodylus siamensis. The sequence continues at coordinate 170,878,569 of NC_143399.1, forward strand.
CACATTATTTAGTACAAGATAAGCAGAAATAGGCACAGGTCAGGACTGGGCAGGAATATTGCATAAGGAAGATTGCCTAGTGTCCCACTCATTAACCCTAACTTGTTTCACCATCAATGCATTAGTGACATGTTCATGAGCACTAAAATTACTCAAAAAAATTGAAGGTAGGGGAAAATCACGTAACTCTTCTCTCCCCTCCATACTCTCTTCTTTCACTATTATTTCCTCACTGTCTTTTCAGAAATATCATTCTCTGTACTCTATTTTTTTGCAAACTTGCTTGCTTTTGAAACTCCCCCTTCTTCCTTAATTTAACACCAGGATGACCCTAGCCTTCCCACTTGCACTTGTTTCTACATTTCTCTCTCTCTCTCTCTCTCTCTCCATGTAAACAAGAAATAGAAATGTCATGAATCCACAGGTTTCTTCACTTGTTTCCATTTATTTTTATTGCAGTCCCCATCTGCAAAAGCAAGTAAAGATGAATCCAAGTAGAGATGAGTCCCCGAAGTTTGAGAGCATTCAGGCCCGGAATGTGTCTTGGACCATGTTTTGAAAATGAGTTTCCATCTTTTACATAAATAAAAAAACTAAATATGTTTAAGGCATGGTACACTTCACACTCTGTTACTGGTTCCCAAGCCCTCTTTCTTTGTCTCACTCCTTCCTGCTCTGTGCAATAAACTTCATAGTGAGATAATAGAAACAAACCAAAGTTTAGTGGCTAAGCCCAGGTCCTGACTGAATAATGTCTCTTTCTAACTACTGCCATTAAACCTTTACTTGCAGAAAAACAACAAATTCACCAAGTGCCCCGTAAAACAAAGAAACATGTACTCCTTGGCAACAAAGTTGTTGATTTTTTGTGGAAACAACAGCCAGAAAGGAATTTCTATTAGTAGAGCTGATTCAACCTTTTCTATTTATGAAGATGTTAGCAGATTATGTAAGAACAAGTCAAGCAAATGCACATACAATTACATTCATACAGTAGGATGTTCTTTGACAGCTTATTTTAAATAACTCTATAGGACTATCAGGGTGTCAGTAATGTTGTCCAACTCTACAAACTCATGACCACAGTACACTGAAGACATTTAAAATCTTCTGGAGAAATAATGTGTAGGCTGAGTGGATCACATCACTGTTCAGGGACTTGGCTTCTTATAGTTGATCATGTATTTCTGTTAATTGGACCTTAAATAATCAGCATTGTACTGAAGAATATTCACTTCTGCTCTTTTAGAAAGATATGTTTTCTTTCCAGCATTATATGCATTGCTAAGTTTAGTGATATTGATTCTACAATGGAGGTATAAAGTCAGTTGAAATTCAGATGGGTTGATATGGAGAGAAATTAAAAGATGGATGCTGCAGTAGAAAGGCACAGACCAATGAAAATTAACAAGACATTGCCGTGACTTCATTATATAAACATTCGTATCTGTTCACTGTCTGTTTGCTGTGCTTGCTTGTTGTCTTGTCTCTTACATCTAGTTTAAAATATTTTTGGACAAAAGCTATCTTCTTGTTTGGCATTAGTGTAGAGCCTAGCACAATGGTGCTTCAAGATCTAGGAGCTCTGGATAATAGCATTACAACCGCCGGCCTGTACCACTCAGTGATGCACATCTATGGACACAGGCAAAGAGTCTTGTTGTTCTATGTGGTGGCACAGTCACAAAACAGCTAAGGTGACCTATACTATTGGATGAAGCAGTTTGGACTTGTCTACCCTGCTAAGCTTAAGAGCATTGCTGAAATCCATGCCCTTCACACGCACCCAACCCAAGAAACGAAGCAATGGAGCTGCCTTAAAGTGGCTTTGATCACATGCCATAAACAACACCTGAAACAAAAGGCTAAAGAGTGGTGCTAGCAATTGTATTCAGGGGCTGAGCTAAGGCAGCTAAGTCACTTCTTTTTTACAAGTCTCCTCTGTGCCTCAAAAACAGGTCAGTTCATGGACTTCTGCTACATATGCATGAATTCAGATCCATCAAACTCTTTCAAGTAATACAAAATAAGTTAGGACTTTATGAAGAAAAGCAAATCATCTACTAAAGAGGTAACAGGCTCCTAATGAGAAAACAAAGAGAAAGACACGAGAGAAAACAAAGCCTCAGGAAGCCAGTTTAGGCAAGGAAAAAGTAGGAAAACATGAAAAAGAAGCACACCTGCGTGGTGGGGGCAAGTAGATATGTATAAAGCTGAAAGAGGATGCCATCATTCTGCTGTACTCTGTATTGAATCTTTAACTGTAAAAGAATATCCCTCCCTGCTGCAAGGGCAGCTGTGAGGCAGCTGTTATGTTTTAGTTCAGATAAAGAATGTTACAGAGTGAGGAGGAAGCATTATGTTGCTCTCTCTGTGTCAAGTCAGAGATATATTTCCTCTTTTTTTTTCCTGGTCCCCTTAAACTGAAATGAAAAGTAACTAACCTGGGAAAGCCACTTTTGCAACTTATATGACACATGCTATTAAATATAATTCCAAATTCCAAGCCACAGCAAGAAAAAACTGAAACACAGTAATTGTTACAACGCTGGTGCTCGTATCTAAATTACTTAAAGTTGTTTTGTCTGAAATTTTTACATATCTCATCCACCAAGGAAAGATGGCTATATCACAGATGTATATCTAATTTCTATAAAACTATATGCTCCTATTAGGGCTGTGTGAAGCTTCGGTAGCCAATTTGATTCAGAGGAGATTTGGGCCAATTCGGTGGCCGTATCTCTGAATCGGAATCAAATTGGGAGACCAACTAAAAGGTCCAGATCAAATTGGAAGCCTCTGAATGGATTCAGAAAAGATTCGGCAGCATTTCAGAAATTTGGCCATAGACTAAATAGGCAGCAATCCTTGATGCTGGACACAGCTGCCTCCAGGTGGTAAGTCTGTTGTGGTGGGTGGAGGGAGGAGGGAAGGGGCATGGATGGGGCAGATCAACATCCCCACAGCAAAAGAGGGATTGGGGCTGGGACAAGCTGCCCAGCCAGGAAGCAACGTACGAGACTCAGAGAAGGGAGTAGGTGGGGGGAGGGAGGCCAGGATGTGGGCACAGCTGCCACTTGCCCAGCCGTGGCGGGGGGGTGCAGGAAGAGGGTGTGGCCGCCGCTTGCCCAGCCGGGGTGGGGAAATGTGGGATGTGGGCACAGCAGTGCTGGGGGCAGGAGCTATGCCCTGCTGCCACATGCCTCCTTCCACCTGAAGTGAGCTGCATTGTGCCCTCACCCCACTGCCCCAGCTGGGCAAGTGGCAGCAGGGCATAGGCCCCACTCCCAACACTGCTTTGTCCTCATCCCATGCCCACCCCCCAGCTGGGCAAGCGCCTTCCATATCACTGCATAATTATTCTTAGATGGGAACATAATTATTCTTAGTTAATAATTATTCTTAGATGGGACCATCACTGCATAATTATTCTTAGGTGGGACCATATTTCTACTGACCTTTATACCGCCGACAACCCATCCTTTGAACACCCTATTACACTATGAATGAGTTAAGCCAGGTGCTCATGCACATGAAATTACTCATAAAATAAAACTGACTAATCTCATAAGAACTAAATAAGAATTCAATATTGTTTAAAAATGGACCGATGTTTAGCAAAAGCCCAAATGCTTGGCATCATTCAACTATGTCATAAGGGAGACATTGCAAAGCAAATACACAAGGCCAATATCTGACCTGTATTAAATTTCTGGACATCAATGAGATTGTAAAGGTATAATTGAAAAGGTATAATTGAGGACTGACCTTGGAACAAACTAATGCAGGTAATTAAATGTTTGGCTAAATTATGTTCATGAGGGGGTATACACGAGAACTATATGTATGCTGCTCTATAACAATTTTGTCAGCTAAGGAAGAAACTATCAAATTTAAGGAAACCTGCTATGAATATCAAATACAGCATTGCATCAATGTGATTTGATCAAACCTGACTTTTGGGTCCAGGGGGGCACCCAGAGTACCCCCGTGGCCAATTGCTAAACCATTTCCAGTCCATTTCTGGGTCCACTGCCGAGCACACAGGGCCTCTCGCACTCCTGTGGGATGCTCCATCTGCCCCACCATCTCAGCATTCACCAGCTATGCCTAGTACCTTGAGGTATGTAGAAAAAACATATAAAGCTGTAGCAAACCCCCCAGTTTTTCTTTTTTTTATTTATTTTAAAATGCATTCCCTCCCCTTCCCCAACCATTTCTGACTTTTTCTCTCCCTCTCTATTCCCTATAGCTAAGTATAAGTAAGCTAAGATGTAGGATAAGCTTTAACGTTTTATTTTAGGTAGTAGGTTTTATTTTTCTCTCCCCTCTTTGCAAATAAGTGCCCTGCTATTTTTATATAGATATCCACTGTTTTATAAGTGATAATTATTATGTTTTGTATTGATTTTTTTTACTGCTTTTATATTGTGTGATTACTGTTTTAGGCCTATATATGTAAGTTAGCATAAGTCATGTCAAATTTCCATCTTGTAATGTCAAGCCTCCATCTTATCCCCTTGCCCAGTTGTATAACCCATGACTCACACCTACCCCTCCTATGTATGTCTGGTTCCTGAATGAATGGGGATGAATGAGGGTGCTTGAGAGACAATGGCAGTAGCTCTAAAAATAGCTCCCCCTGAATGACCGAACCATCAACACCAATACCTGGACCAATGACCCAGCCCTTGGAACCACCCTCAGCATTCAAGACACAAAAGATAAGGCAGCCCACCATTGTGCCAAGGCTGCACATGCTCAGTAAGAACACCTGGAGCCCTCTGGAACAGGACTGACCTTGCCTGGACAGGCCCTCCCCATAGGAGATCAGAGGTAGTCTACTCCATAAAAGGGGTAGTAAAGACTGACTCCTTGGGACACCATCTGGACCAGCATCATGCCACACCACCTATCCACCCAGAGGCCCTGCTGGCGACCCCGCTCTGGACAACACCTGCTGGACAAAGACCCCTTTCCAGCCTGGATAGGTAGCTATCACCCCCCACTCTCTCTTCAACCAAGGACTTGGACTCTGTTTTTCTTCCCTACCTGAACTCCAGCCCTTCCACTGTGTCTCTTTCACATGCTGCTGTTGTGAGTGCTTGTGTGTGTGTGTGTGCGCGCATGTGTGAACCAATAACTTCTTGGGGCTGTGTAACATGTTGTCCATTTAATAAACCTGTTATTTGGACCCTTGAGTTGGTTTTTGCTTTACTATGGTTCAGCCCTGCTCCAATCTCTGCTCCTCACCCCTCTAACTTCTGTCTCATTTCTCCCTCTCCTGCTTCTGGCTCACTGCCACCTCCAACACCTGTCCTGAGCTCTTCTCTGCCTCCAACCTCCCTGTTTCTTTGCCACTGTCTCATCCCCACTGTCTTTTCCCTTGAGCAACCAGGTTTCTGCCTCAGTTTCTTTCCTGGCTGCCTCCTCCTTGCCACCACTTATCTGCTCCCCCCCATATATCAGCTGTCTGCCTCAGTTTCCAGCCCCAAGCTCCCAGGTTTCTGTCTCTCTCTCTTTCCTGGCTGTCTCCTCCTTGCCACCTGGCTGTCTCCTTCATTTTTTCCCCCTCCCATGCACCAGTGACCTGGAGTAACCCTGGGGCCACTTGATCTTAAGTAAACCCAAGCCTCAGTTTCTCAATCAGCTTCTCTCTAGTCCACCCATCTAATCCTGGTTCTGGCAACTTTTACTCCCTACACTTTAACTCTCTCTCTCACCTTAATCTTCCCCCAGGTACCCCAAGCACATACATACATACATACCGTACCTTCCACGTTGGGAATTTACCTATGTGTTGGTGGGTTGTATGTGTGTGAACTGGTGTGTATGTGTGTAATTATGTGCATGATATATGAATTAGTGATCTGTGTATGGGTACTGAGTGTGTGGGTATGGACAATTGATTTTTATCTAATTTTTAGTGTGTAGTGTGTATGTTCTTGAATTGGTGATAGGTATGCATGTGCCTAAGCTGTTTTGGATATGTATGTGCCTGAACTGGTAGTGTGTGTATGTGTGTGTGTGTGTGTGTGTATGTACCTAATTGATATGTGTGTTTGTATATGTACAATTGTGTCACACCCTTCTGTCTAACAGCACAATATTGAGATCCTGAGAGTTGGTCTGACCTCACAAGGCAACAAAGCCACATTTATGTTCAAATCACTGATTCTCCATCACCTTACACTTGTGCAGACATTTCCACCAATGCAGAATGAATGCCAAAAAACTGTAAGGTGTTACCATTTTGGTTTTGTAGCACTTTGTTCCACTTTTTTACAGTGCAAGTAGTTAAACAAGGAGCAAAAAATCATACTCTAGCTGTAAGATTTAAAGATTCATAGATTCTAAGGCTGGAAGGGACCTTGGAAGATCATCAGGTCCAGCCCCCTGCATCAAGTAGGAAAGACAACTGGGGTCAAGTGAGCCCAACAAGGTGACCATCCAGTCTCCTTGTTCAATTTTGAAGATTTCCAATCATATATAATGGAAGAATTTCTGGTGAATTTTCTTTAATTAACAAGTTTTGGAGTAAAGTTACATAACCATTAAAATGCACTGAATGGTTAAGGAATTAAGGGTTGGGTATTAAAACGCAGGTACTGACATAAATTATGCCTATACATTTGAGAGAAAGAGTCACAAAATCCCCCAAATGCTCTTATTTTAAATCTCATAAGGTGACTTTCTGAGTATCTTTTAAATATGTGAAATTGTTTCCCACAGTGCCTTAAGAAAGCCACAATACCTTTTCAGTTACAAAAGGCTTTGCACAGATTTCCTGAGAAGATTGAATAAAGATGGATATTTCCATTTTTTATGAGATTTTTAGAGCCTGGATTTGAAGCCAGCAGCATGCAGACTCTCACAGGCTTGTGAAATATTTGAAACTTTGAAGTGGAAGAAAGGTAACAGAGCTTCTCAAAAGCAAATAAACTCCGGTTTGCCTCTGCAAAACCCACTTATGTCAGTTATGCAAAGGATGGAAAATAGACGGGTAGCTCCAGAGCTTTTAATATTTCTCAGAAAGTTAAAGAAGTGCAGGAGTAGTGATACTCCCTGTCAAAAGTATGCATTTGGCAACCAATGTATGGCCCCAAAAGAGGTCACACTCTGAGTTTAAAAAGGAAAGGCTCAGTTCTGCAGCTCATACTTTCAAATAAAACTTCAGGACATCAGCAGGAGGACTCTTGTATTATTCAAGGGAGAAGCTGCAGAATCAGGTCCTAAAAGATAAGATGTCTGAGTCAAAAGAGGTAAATGAAATGGGTTTGATTGTTTTACTCCAAAAGACAGGGAACTGACATATGTTTGCTTACTGGCACAGTGGGATCCAATCTTTAATCCCAACAGTCATGCCTCCTACTATGCATGTAGCATAGCAGAAGACATAATTGTTGGAATTGGGGATTAGATGCCAATTGTGCCACTGCCAGTAGGGAGCCCAAGGAATAGGTTTGTAAGTGCTGGTTGTGAGAAGTCAGTCAACTCCCCCCACCTAGCAGCTGCAAATCCATGGGTACCCCTACCAGAACCCCAGGATCAGGGATCATCCCCAGATACCAGGGTCCGAGTGGATGTCTAAAAACCACACATGCAGCTGAGATGTATGCATGGTTTTTAAAGGTCCTGGTGTGTATGCAGCCTATCTGTACATGTCATTTTCTGACATGCCTGGTGCACAGGGACCCTGGGGTGAGAGAGAAGCTTCCTGATCCTGCTGTCCCTATGCAGTAGAACCTTTAAAAACCACATGGGCACCCCAGTTACAAACGTGATCTCCTGCCATTCATGACACACAGGGACATCAGGATGACTGATCTTACTGAACCTGGATTCCCTATGACCAGGATGTCTAAAGAGTCTTCCTTTTAAAGTGCAGGGTGTTTTCAAGTGCCTTGCTCTGTAGCCCCTGCAGGACTGACGTCTAGGTCCAGAGGGATCTGGTTTCCAAGTTTCTGGTGGGGAATATCTCTCCTCTCATCAGGGAACCTTGCAAATCATTCCCTGAGCAGGCCATTTTTGGCATTGGAACTAGGGCTGTCTTGGTCCTAGGGATGACCCCCATCCCAATGCCAATGTTGATAATCAATTGATTGTACAACGAGGTTTCTATTTATGGCACTTTTCAAACAAGCCACAAAGATGTTCCATATATTTTGTGGAATATCTTTGTGGCTGGTTTGCCACTTTGTGGTGCCGTAAATCAGCTGCATGTATAGCATTGTTACTACTGACAGTTTGATCAACATGTTGATTATACCATAAATGTGCTGTGTGCCAGAGGACAGAGTATCACTTGCAATTTCTTTTACAACTGCAGCATATAAAAGGAATAAGCTGAAAGCCCTGTCTTGAATTCAGCAAGACACTGGGAGGAGAGTTCCAACCTGCGGCTCACCCTTTCTACCCTGGAGTCCCTCCTTGGCACATGCTGCCAAGTCAATCAGTGCCTTGGCAACATTAAAGAATGTATCTCTATTAACCTCATTTTAAATTGGAACTTGAGTAACAGCTAGTTTGCTAGCTTATTACACCACTTAGCCTTACACAACCTAATATAATTACATTCTGTTCCAACTCTGTGGTATTTTGTTGCTCATTAACTGTGATAGACTTAATTAAAAAACAAGGTTCACCTCAACCTTATCTCCTCTTATACCAAACCAACCTATGTGCTCCTCTTCAAGACAGAATTATGTACTTGCCTCAGTCTTTTGCCCTTTGCATAACTTCTTTACTGATCTGTCCTAAGAATACTGGCCTGACCTGTCCTTGATATACCATGATCAAGCACTATTTAAAACCAAATACAGCAGATGCCTATACACATGATGATTTTCACCATTTAAAGCATTCTCAAGCCATAATTTAAGACAGGGTAAATCCAAGGAGAGCCCAGAGGGCAGCAACAATGCAGGGCTGGGGCTGGGGCAGACCCACAATGCACTCAGCACATGTTCCTGCCCACAAAATGGGGGCCCTGCCCAGCCCTGTGCTATTACTGCCCCAAGATGCCAGGGTCTCCATGGAGACCATTTGGGAACTGAATGGGAAGCGTGCTCTGCTGGACAGACATGATCAGAGAACCCTGCACACGTGGCTCCCAGCCAGTCTCCATTGAGACCCTTCAATCTCGGGGTGGTGACAGTGTGGGGTTGGGCCAGAGCAGAGCTACAATCTGTTCCCAGCATGCCCCTACCTGTGGAACCCCCACCCATCACAGAATATGCAAGCAGCAGATCATGGCTCTGCCCTCAGCCTCACGCCCTAGCCCGGCACTCTCCCTACCTCACAACCCTGCCTTGTGATTATGGCCTTACCTACCTACCCCTCCCACTCCTGAACACTGGTCCCAGCCTGCCTGTGGCCCCATCCCACATAGGGAGTTTTGGTGAGTTGTTGTTGGGGGGAGGGGGTTAACCTGGCCCATGATACCTCAACAAAACTCCCTATGTGGCCCACTGGCCTATATAATTGCCCACCCCTGCACTAAGGCAAAAGTTGAATTTATCCTCAGGCAACTTTGCAAATGGGCTTCCCCAAAATACAGCATTTGAAGCCAGGACAAAAACATGATTTATAGGAGCCAATCAAAGATAAAAACAAAAAACAAAAACCCTTGAAAAGATGAGGGGAAATGTCCTCTGGGCAGAAAACTAAGTATTAATGTAATTTGGATTCAGGCTGATGATCCCTGTTTTTTAGTTACAACTGCAGGGAGAAGATATTAAGCTTATTATCATGAGCTTCATAGGATTATCAAACTTCTTCACTAGATGTTTCCTTTTCTTTCAATTTCGATTCCCTGATTTACCTTCTAATGTTCTCTAAGCTCTGATTACTTCCCCTCAACAAGGAGAATGATCTTGTGGGTAAGTATGGAAATGTAAATCAGACCTGTGTTCTGTTGTCTGCTATCTCACCAATTTCCTGTATAACCTCAGGCAGCCCCACATCCTCTATGTACCTCAGTTTCCCTCTCTGGGAATGAGGGCAATATTTTCTTACAGGACAAGAGGTAAGTAAGGCTTAACAAATGCTTGGAAACTGCCAGAGAAGTACAAAAAGATATTATGTTTACTTAAATAGCACCTTGAGACGTGTGTAGATGAAACAGGGGCCCTAAACTGAAGCGATGGATTTTAAAAAACACCACTTCAATTTAGGGCCCTTTAAACCCTCGTGTCGTGTACACACCCAAACTTACCTGCCTCTCTGGCAGTGGGGAGAGGAGGGGAGGGGAGGGTGAGCTGGTCTGGGTCCCTGGGCTGGGGCTGGTGCTTCCCTCTATGGCTACGGTGGCCACCCCGACAGGCGACACCCACCCACAGGCACCCAGCTCAGGCTGTCCCAGGGAGCACCATAGCCACGGAGGGAAGCACTGGGCTCCTGCACAGCTCAGGCAGGCAGGTAGGCTCCAAGGGAAAAAAAAGATGAGGCGTGCCACTTTTCTTGGGTGGAGTCTGCCTTCCTGGGCTGCTGCCATGCTGCCTGCATGGGCTTCCTGCGGAGCCCCGAGCTGCATAGAGCCCAGTATTTCACCCTGCAGCTGCGCCCCAAGTCATTTAAGGTGCATTACACTGCCAAATTTGCTACAGCGGCTGGAATTACTGTGCAATACTCCACCGACGTGTTCAAACACAACTCCGTTAAAGTGGTGCAGAAGCATTTAACCCACTTTAAAGCGTTCTGCACACATGACCCTCATTTAATCTACACATGGCCTTGGATACCAAAGGTCTGAATCACTGTGAAGACAGAAAATACCAGCTTCCTGTGTTGGTCACAGCTGTCCCTGTACCAAATGTAGCTCCTTTCTACCCTGATACTGTATTTTATTCTGTTATTTTACAGGAATCTTTACTCTTCAGCAAGCTTTCTTGATTCATCTGGAGGCCAAGATCTGAAAAGAACTAAAACCAAGTATTTGATATTCATATGGTCAATAAAAACATCCTCAGTTTCAATAGATTGGATTAAAAAAATGACATAAAAGGACCTTGATGCTTCAAGGTGCAATCAGTGACTGAAGGCAATGGAAATAATTTTCCCTCAAGCAGGTTATTCCTCGGGGGCATCTGGTTTCTGTGGTCTGAAATCTGTGGTTGGAGATTGGACTGCATGGACCACGAACCTGATCTGATATTACAATTCCTATGTTACTGTACTAACCAGGCTGACCATTTCTAAGTTTCTTTTTTCCTCAAAGGAAATATTTTAAATTATAGGGAAGATACCATACAATGCAAGAGACATCTAAACTAAAATTACATCTGTTTTAAGCAACTGAGAGATATGCTCAGATGTTGGGCCAGATCCTTGAGTCTGGCTGAGCTAGACTTGCTGTAACAGTCAGACAAGCATTGAGGAAAGGAGAGAAAAAAGTTAGTATGCCACTTTTTTTCTATTTCTTGATTGATCACAAGGCCAATCTGGCATTCAGTGAAAATTACAGAACCCTCACTCATACTCAGCTGCAGTAGCCTTCATAAGTCCATTCTGACAGCCAGTACTCTTGCTATATCTCTCTTTCTTCAGTGACATTGCCTTGATCAGGATTATCCAACTGGCAGCCCACAGACTACAGGTAAAAATTTGTGGGCTTGAGGGATTAATAAGTGGCCCCAATCCCACCCAGTTCCTGTGGCCTGTGGCTAGCACTGGTACAGCCCATGTGGCATGCAACCTCTGTTAGCACAGCACACATGGCATACCAGCCTCATCCATTTAGAAGCTGGGCACCCTGGGCTAGATTGCAATGGAATAGGGAAACGATATCATAGGCCTGGTTGTGCCAAGTCTTTGTCATCCAGAGATCCATTTAGATGGAGGGAAAATGGAGATAGACAGTTTTCCTGCTGCCTGACTAGCAGGGATCCTGGTTTTCCCTGATAAAAAAAAATGCAAATTCTCTGATAAAAAATTGCAAATTTTCTAATAAAAAAACCAAAATCTAAGAGTAAAATGAAATGCCACTATATATATAATATTTATATATAGGTATTAACTGAACACAATGTTTTATTGATATATTTACAATTTTAAAGCAATTTGGAAGCCTACCAGTGCCTCAATTATTATGTAAAATAAATTCTAAGTACCTATAAATTTTTGGTATTTGATTTGGATGTTTTATCATGGAAAATCAGAGCTCCCCCTGCCCCCTTAGCACATCAGGGTGCAGGTCCAGGCCACTCCTGCTGGTGCCCCTCACTCCCCACCCACAGCCCCCTAGGCCTCCTTGTGCCCCTTGCTCCCCACCCCCACAGGCCCATTCAGCTCTGCTGGTGCCCCTCATCCCCTACCCATAACTCCCCACCTCCCAGCACTGCCAGAGGGGCCCCCAGCTGCCAGAGCTACAGGGCCAAAGCCTGAGGAGAAACTGGGACTGGAGATTGGAAAAATGTTGAGGAAACTGGGAGTTTCCTTGAGGGAAAGAGGGACAGAAATGTACATCAGAGAATATTCCCTTCCAAAACCTGGAAGAGGCCAGAGATTCCTGAGCCTCACCATCCCTCTGCTGTCATGAAATATCTTTGAAGCTCATTGGCAAAGTGTCCCATTCCCTTTTAGTGCTTATCTACCTAGTGGATGAAAACTTACTTTTGCTATTAGTTCTTCCATCAAATGGCAGTGCTCTGTACAGTGGATCCAAAGGTTTCAGCTCTGTTATCAATGTATGTGAATATTATTATGGTGCCACATAGTAGAATTCCTGGGATATTTTTCCTTTTCCTTTTTTAAAAAAAGTTAGGAAATTATACAAAAATATTCAAAAAGAACATTAACGCTAAAAAGTCAAGCTCTCAAAGGTTCAGAAATGCCAGAATTAAATCTACCTATGCAACAGTCCTTCACTGTATGATCTCTTATTATTTTTTGCACAGGATCATTTAGTGTATTGATGATCTTGCTCTACAGTACAAACGAGAGTTATGGAGTAAAGGAAGCTGCTGTCTATAGGGGCCCTACTTCATTGTTTGCAGAATTTGGGAAGTGTGTAGTGACTGCAGGAAGAGAGAATAGTTTCATGCTTCAGTCTGCCCAAAAAAAGTGGATTCTACCCTTGTCTCTGCCATAGTGATCCTGTGGGACTCTAGACAAATCAGTTAAGTCAGACTTTTCACAAGCAGTCACTGTTTTCTTCATTCTTCATACCTGACCTGAAGTCTAATTTGCAAAAAGGCTGAGCATTCACAGCTGCAACTGAAGTCAATAGGAGTCATACCTTGAGCATAAAAAGTACTACTCAGTAGGTGTGGCTACATGCGCATTTGATGCAGGACTAGTTTACTTGTAAGTAAACTACTGATGAGTAAATGCTTCTAGGCAGGCATCTACATGTGCAGGGAAGTGGGAGCAGATTTGCTGTTCATGGCAGCAAACTGCTCCTATTTCCTGGGGCCCTTCAATGAGCCCCTACCTCCACCAGGGGAAACTGGAGGCTCTGGTCACAGATGCCCGCAGGCAGAGACCATGTTGAAAAGGCTGCCCCACTCCCTGCTCCCTGGTCAGCTGCATTTCTGGCCAAGAGCAGCATGCAGAGCACAGGGGCAGCATGTGGCAGCTGTCTTGTTGCAGTCTTTGCCTCCCCATGCCATAGCTGCTCCAACCCCTGCTCCTGGCAGCAATGCCCAGCACCCCAAGCTCCTGCTGGCCACCACACTGACGCTACTCACCCACCAAGCTAACCACCAGTTGGCCCATGGCTCACTGGGCCCTTTTGGCATCCTCCATGTGCAGTGACCACCTGCTCAGCAGCACTGGGCTGTTCCAGAGGAGCTGCTGCCGTGCACCTCCCACCTAGACCCCATCCTGCTAGGCACTAGGGATGTCAATAACAGGATTCTGGATGCCACCACTGGGGCCATCTATGCCCTCCTGGGCCTCTATCCCCATCCTCTCTGGGCCCACCAGGCCAACCAGGACTGGGAGCTGCACATCATCCAGGCAACCTGGAATGAGCAGTGGCTGGAGGGCCACCTTTCTGGATTTCCTGGACCAGCTGTGACTGCACCTGGAGAAGCATGACATCACCATGTGGCAGCTCCTCCCCACAGACACCCAGCTGGGCCTTGCCCTGCTGAAGCTGGCCATGCCTACCAACCTCTACTACATGAGCCACCTCTTTGGTGTGAGTAAGGCCATTGCTGGGGAGGCCATCCTGGAGATGGGTGGTGCCCTCCAGGATATGCTGGGGCACATGGTGTTCTGCATGCACAACCCCTTGGAAGTGGTTCCATGCCTTGGGATTCCCTCAGTGGATTGGGGCCCTGGACAGGACCCACATCCCTGTCACCTACCTGCCCCATGGCAACTGCCCCTACTACAGCAGGAGGGACTTTCATTCAATTGTGCTCCAGACCATCTTTGACCACTGCAGCCTTTTTACCAATGTGAGCACCAACTGGGCAGGCAGTGCCCACAATGCCTATGTCTTCCAGAACTCCACCATGCCAGCTCTCATGCAGAGTAGGTGCTTTGCACCAGTGAGTGCCAGACCTCCAGGTGGCCACCATAGTCGTATTGCCCTTCCTCATCGGGAACCCTGCCTACCCTGTACTCCCTTGACTCATGCAGCCCTACACCAGCCAGCTGGACTCCCACCAGACCCACTTCAACCTTTGGCCACCTCATGGGACACTGGTGCATCCTCAAGTTCACCAAGGACAACATCCCCTGGGTCATCATCACAGACTGTGTGCTGTATAAAACCTGCAAGGCTGGTCAGAGCTCTCCTGGAAGGTATGGGTAGTGGAGCTGAAGTGGGTGGAGGAGGACAGCAGCAGCCCCCCACTCCCACTGAGGCCCTGGGCAAGACGCACACCCACCACTGGGACCCAGGGCACTGGGTATGAGAGGAGCTGGCCAACCACTTCCTCCTGCACTCCCAGCTGTAGCTTCTGCCCACAGACCCCTGCACCCCACATCCCCAGCACCACAATCACTGCAGACAGCTCTCAGAAAAATACTTTATTGCCTTCACAACAAATAGACCCCCCTCCTTTCCCAACACTAGAGCCTCTCCACCACCCACCCCACCCACCAACAATAAAACGTGCTCTTCTCTGTGCAAACTATTTACAATTTGATTTGTGTGTGTGCCCTCCTGGGGTAGGGGTCCATGGGGTGGGTATGGAGCCTGGGGACAGGTAGCCAGCACCCTGGTCTCTGGCCATTCCCCCATGGGTGCGCCCACAGTAGCAAAGCTGGAAGACAGGGGAACTCGCTCAGGACCAGAGCGGCCACTGGTCCCTTAGCATGGGCAACCCCCCCTTTGGCATCTGGTGGCTAGGGCCAGCAGAGCTGGCACATGGTCTTGGCTCCACTGCAGGCAGCTCTGGTTCTGCACCTGCATGGAACTGAGGTGAGCAATGGGGCTGGGCCCAGGCAAGGGGGCTGAGTGGTGATGGACTTAGGGCGAGGGCTGGGGCAGAGGCTCCTGGCTGGTTTAGGGGGTGCTAGACCTCCACCTGAGCCAATGGGGGGGCCTGCTACTGGGCAGTGGGTGGCTGCCAGGGGCCAGGTGGTGCTAGAATCAGGGGTATGGCAGCAGGCAGCACAAAAGGGGCTAAGACTGTGTTCAGCACCAGGTGGTCATCCTCCATGGCCTGCACTGCCTTGGCAACAACTGCGCCCTGCTCCTACAGGGCCTCCACATGCTAACGCTCCAAGGCCAGGACCTGTACCCTGAACTCCTGGTCCACCCACACCTCCTCTCACCAATCCCATGCATCCTTGCAAGCCACAACCGCCAGCCACCACCTGTCCCACCAGGCAATGCCTTCCACCTACCTGCTGGTCCTTCACGGCTGTCACCAGTTGGTCCAGGAGGAGGGTGCAATCCTGGGTCCTCCTCCTGTAGAGGTGGCACATCTGCAGGGTCCCTGCTCTGGGTTGGTAACCCTGAAGCCACATTCTAGATGCCAACTGTAGCTTCTCCCCTGTGTGTAGCTGCAGGGCCTGCAGAGCCAAGAGAAAGAAGCAGTTTGTGAGAGTTTGCAACATTTCTGAGATAAGGTGTTCTGTACCAGGGGCCTATGCACTGCGCACCCTCAGATTGGGGATTGGGCATGCACAGGTACCCACAGTTCATGGACAGTCAACCAGGCAGGTCTGGGCCCAGGCAGCTACCCGCTGAGCCATCCATCCCCACTCACTCCCCAGGGGCCTGCTAGATACTGGCCCCTGGCAGCCTGTCTTCCCTGCCTTGTTCCCAGGCCAGACATGCCTGGCTCCTGGAAGCACCTGTTGCCATGGCTGGCAACCAATGATGACCGGGCTGGCCATGTCTCATGGCTGGGGCTGAGGCTGCAGAGCTGTCAGGCCAGGTGCTGGCCCAGGCTCCCTGAGCTACTGGTGGAAGCTGGGGGCAGGAAGCTCAGTGGGACAGGCTGTGAGCTTCCCAAAGAACCATCACTGGCTCCCCCAGTGATACATCACCGCAGGTGCCAGGCCAGAGCAGTGGCTCAGGCAGGCTGCCCATGCTGCTGTACATAGCATGACTACGGTCTGGGTCCTGGGGCTCAAGGATGGTGTCCACTTGCTGCCGAAAGGGTATGGACTTGTGGGCATGCCCTGACCAACAACTGTGATCTGTGTTGGTACCCACTGTGCCTCCAAGGCCTTGACCTTTCAAGCCATGTCAAGTGGTCCTGCCGACACTCCCGTATCCAGCCTGATAGCCCCTCATAGATGTAAGCATTGGAGCTCCCACTCTGCACGAACTGACGCTGCATGTCCACCTTGCTCCACAGCACCGTGAGGTCACCAGTCTCCTCCTGTGAGTAGTTGGGGCCTGGGGTCGAGGCATATGGCATCAGCGATGAAACTACTGGGGCGCCCATGCTGATTTTCTGGGCCTCCATCTGGCCTTCCCTGTGCTGCCAGGCCTTGGAAGCTGCCTACAGCACCCAATGCAGAGGCACAGCACAGGACTAGGAGCTTCATGGTGAGGCGATGCCTGCAGCACCTGCAGAGTCCAGGCAGGCTGCTTGAGGTTGGCTGCAGGTAGCTGGCACTGGTCCTAGTGGCCACGAGCTGCCTAAAGCTAGGTCCAGTGCTGGCAGACCTGGCAGGAACCTTTAGTACCCTGAAGGACTCTATGGCATGGGCCTGGCAGCCACATGGCACTGTGGTGCCAGGCAGCAGCGCCAGGGTGCAGACAAGCTGGCACAGGTAGCTTGTGACCTGAGCAGAAGCAACAGATGCCATGAGTCCCCATAGGCTCCCTGATGCTGAGACCCAGGGCTCAAAATGCCTGTGAGGCTGCCAGAGAAGTGGGCAGGAAAGGCTCCTAACCACAGGGCCCTGGGGCTAAACTCAGACTGGGTCCCAGTGGCAAATCTGCTCCCAGTTGATATCTACATGTGCGTTACTGAGCAATAACTTGTTGTCCTGCAAATGCAAGTAGCAAATTTACTCATGAGTAGCAAAATTTACTGCACAATAAGCATGTGTGCATGTAGAAATGTATGCTTACTGTGCAATAAACTATGCTACTTTACATTACAGTGTCTCATGTAGACACAGCCAGTGGCAAGTACTCTGAACAGTTAAGCTGAAATTGAACACCCAAAATCAGGGAATCATTTTGAACTTCATCTCTCTGTGCTTTGCTTCCCGATCTGTAAAACTGGGATATGACCTTCCCCTCAGCAAATAGTGGCATTGTTAACATAAGTCATTAATAATTGTGAGAGATATAGACTATTCTGGGCTTGGCTTGTTCTGGTCAGACTTGAAGACAGATGTCTTGCATTCTGAAGCTTGTCTAATTCTATCCCAGCTGTACAGTTGGTCCAATAAAAGATATCACCCTAAGAAATCCTTGCCTCTTGCATAATTTATGGACCATCATAGTTACAACATCACTCTTACACTACCATAATAATTGTGAAGGACTTTACTACAACAGTAGTATATGAGAAAAGTAATTCCATCTTTAGAATAGTGTACAGGAAATAAGGACGGCCTTATGTTCACACCTTGAGCTATGAGAAGAAAACACAAGAATCTGTCCCCTTTGTACTAGGATTGGTGTTAAAAACAGCACATGCACATGTAATTTAAAAGCATAAGCACTTTATCATTATGCCAGTCACAAGGGAGCCTTTCCTAACATCTGAGTGCTTCATTTGGAATCTTAATACTAACAGTTATTTTAAATGTAATATAATATTTTATGTGTGTTTATTGTCACATATATTTTCTGTGCATATATTATATAAATATATGCACTAATATTACGGTATCACTTTGCATTTCTGTCGCATCCTTCCCCAGAGGGTCTCAAAGAACCTTACAAATGTTAGTTATATTTCATAACCATTGTTCTACAAAATCTGAAGTAAAGAGAAGTTATGTGATGTGTGAGAGGTCATACTTGAGGTCTTTATTCTTACCATACACAAAATTCAGATCATCTGTCTCCCATTCCTGGGAAATCACCAGAAGATCCTTCCTCTACTACAAAACCTGAATGCTGAAATCACAGAACAACTCCTCATTTGAGAGGAATTTTCTTTAAAATATTTATTTTAAACACCAACTCTGCCCGGTGTTCTCTCCTCCCAAAGGAGGTTAGTAGCATTGCATATTTTAACATTGATTCTAAATATGGCCAGAGGAGGAAAAAATCCTACTTTTCACCCACCAAGAAAAGCAGGAATTCAGTCTCCAAACACAGAACTGCCCTCAGGTAGTTGCAAGCTCCAGATCACAACTCTGCTGTTGTGCTACCATGATGATTCTGGTTTTATTTCCATCCTGTCTCTGACAGTGATCTTTGCCATACAATATGCGCTTTATGCCATACAATTTTAGCAATATATCTTTGACATTCACATTGCCTAACAGTAGTTTCCTTATCAAGAAACTTTGTTATTATAACTGTTTTTTGAAATGCACCTAAACAGTTTATACTGAAATATATATGCAGCAATATTCATTATAGACTTATATACGGAAGATTACAATGAAGTGTGTTAATAACCATCAACTTTAAAAGGAGCACACTGCAATTATAAACATAAGTGTAGTAGAAGCCTATGACATTTTACAAGATACGTATTATACTATCCAAAGTTGGACCCAAGGTAAACATGATGAATACTCTTATTTTCTAAATGCTTGTTTAATTACGTTAATATTTGCAATGGATGATATTTGTGCAGCTTAAAATTAATGTTACGTATAAAGTGACCTGAGGAAGGGCATTCAATACCTGAAAGCTTGTCTAACAATTCTCCCACTTAGTGCAATAAAACACTTAGTCCAACTTGTAAAAGATAATACGAAAAAATCTTGTCTCTCTTATGTACACCTTGAATAGGAGTACTGAAGGAGCTTACTCCAGTGAAATCAATTGACTCAGATTTGATTTCATATCAGTTTTAAAGTTGAACAACTCTGTGACAGGCTCCAGCCCTACTCACCACGGTGCTGGCAACCACATGGCCCATTTGCAGGTAAGCTGGCTGGCACTATGTAGCCACAAGGAGCTCCACCAGTTGGTCCAGCACCCAAAGACTCCAGGCTTAAAGCAAGCCCAGAAGTGGAGCTGGGGGTGGAACACATGGGAGTGCCAGCAACAGAGCTGGAAGCTCTCCCTGTGGCTGGAAAGGACCTGGCACATCTTTTCAGGGCCAGCACACCCAGAGGGGCAACACATGCCTATCCTGCTGTTGAAGCATCTGGGGAGGACCCAGATGTGTGCTACATAGCTGGCAAGAAGCTGGTTGTTCTTCCCATGTCTAGGTTCCCTGGAAAAACCCTGGAAGCCCTGATCAGCCATGGGGCACTGGGGATCTGACCAGGTGCCAGCTTGATTTCCACAGATAGTGGGCCACGCAGCCCAGGCCCAACACCACTCTCCAGTATCCACAATGACCCCCACAGGAATATGCAGTTAAGCTAGAACTGAGAGAGGGCAGCCCACTGGGCACCGCCAGAGCCTACCAAGGAGAAAACCTGACACAGAGTCCCCCTTGCACGGAGTCCCAGCCAAGTGTCCATTAACCCAGAGTGCCCCAATGAGGGATTTGTGGAACCATGAGTATAATGCAGGACCAGTGTGGCATGTGTCACAGCATTAGCATAACTAGCTGGGTAGAATCCAGACCAGGGGCATCACTAACTTAATAGTCTGTGGGAGAAGGGTGTGCTGGGCATTTGGACACCCACACACTGAAGGAAAGCACTCAACACAGGAGCATCACTGCCCCGCCCACTGTGTCATCTGAGCTATTTTAGTTGAATTACCATTATGTTGTAATTGTCACAAACCTACAGAACCGCAGCCAGACCCCCTGCAGCTATCATCATCACCGGGCCTTAACGCAAGAGAAGGCCTCGTCACCACATCATCCAGGCTGATTCTAAACACCCAAGCAGAAAGGGGTGGGTTATTGGGGAGGAGGAGGCCCACAGAAGATATGCCAACAGAGTTGCCCTGGGTCCCTACAGGAACCACTGAGCATCATTTCTGGGGGGTAAAACCAAGTATAACAACAAGTTATGGCAGGTAAATAGACCTAGGTGCAACATGGCCCAGGAGGTGGGACACACCCATAGGTCATGAGCCTATCACACTGGTGCATTGGCTGGGAAAACAAGGCAAATGGTGGTTACCGGTGACTGTGAACCATGAACTGATCAGCCATGGATGAGACGGAAGCTATGAGGCCAGACGAAACTTGGCAGCAATACAGGGGATGATCCTGCAGCTGTTACAGAAGCTCACACAAGTGAAGTTCTGGGACATGGAGGCCCATGGCACCTTGTTCTCCTAGCAGCAAGACTTGGAAGAGCAGCTAGCCAAAGCCCAAGTGGCTGGAGGCAGGCACCAAAGCGTTTCCATATGCCCAGGATGGTCAAAGAGGATGACCCTGAAGGCTACCTACAATTGTTTGAATGCCTGGACATGGTGGCAAGCTGGGACATGGGCTGGTGGGCCACTCAGCTGGGGCCACTCCTAACAGGCTGGGCCTAAGCCACATCCTGCATGCTCTTGCACACAGAGGTCATGGACTATCAAACAGTCAAAGATGCCATATTGTACTGACTGGAGATATCCCTGGAGCATTACTGGCAACAGCTCCAAGCCAAAAAAGATCAAAAATCATCAGTGACCCCGGCTGTTGGCACAATTGTTAAAAGATATTGAGGTTAAAAGATATCAAAATGCTGTTTGAGATGGTCATTCTTAAGCAGTTCATCTGGGACTTAGATGAAAAGGCCCAGAAGTGGGTGTGGCAACATCAGGCCTCATCCCTTGTCTAGGTTGTCTAGATTGCTGAGGCTTATGGGGGAACAGTTGAGGAACCAGCCCATGGCCAAGGGCTGCAGACCATCTGGTAAGACAGGACAGGACACCAAGCCAGGGATGGCCTCCCATGACTACAGGTATAACTGGTGTGACACCATTGGACACCTAACCTGGTGCTCCCCACCAGATTCCCTCATCATAGCACAGGCCAGGGGTTCCCACACTGCTATACGGAGCCAAGGGTGGGCAAGAGTGGGATTGAAAATATGGATTGTAGCTTCAGTTATGCTTGCCCCAAACTGTACCATGCTAGGCCCATCATGGACACCTAGATTGGGGGGTGCACTCTTATAGCCATGGTAGACACTGGATGTGTGCAGACCCTAGTCCATATGACTCCCTTACCCGCACAGGCAGGCACTCCAACCACAGGCAAAACACTGGTCTGCGTGCACGGCAGGCAGCAGACCTATGAACGATGTCAGTTGCCAGTTATAGTTCTTGGTAGGACTTACAAAAATACCCATCGGAATCTCACGTGACCTACGTTCCGCGTGCTACTTGGCTGCAACTGGCTGTACTTAGCAGAGGTGCTGTAGACCACCCTCACACAGATTACTCAGGACAAAGATACAGGACTGCTAGATGGATTCACAGAAGATGTGTGGGACCCCCTCAACCTGAAGGACGTCATTGGCTCTTGACCATTTCAGGTAGACCAGCTTAACAACCCTGCATTCCAGCATACGTATGATGAAGGCTTAGCGTGGTATAATGACAAACAGCTATGACCAGCCCGGGCCACCCAGGTCTCACATTTTGGGGTAAAAAATGACCTCTTGTACTTTATTGCTAAGGGGAAAGGGCCAGGACAGGAGATCCCAATTCCTAGTGCCACAATATTACAGGGCCCTCCTAGTCAGACGGCACACAACGGGCCCATGAGCAGCCACCTAGGCAGGGCCAAAAGGAGGCCCACCTGTTGCAGCAGTTCTTTTCACCGGAGGATTATAAGGAGGTCCAGCACTACTGTGAAACATTCTCAGTGTGCCAGGTGTCCATAATTGATATATACCCCCCATAGCTCCCATGATTCCCATGCCCATTGTGGAAAAGCCATTTGAATGAATCACTATGGATATCACTGGCCCCTTTCCAAAGAGCAGCACAGGTTATCAGTATGTTCTACGCAATCCATTTCCCAGAAGGCATACCATTCTGCTCAATGATGGCCCCAAAGATCATAGATGAACTGCTTAAATGGATAGCAAGGGTGGGGATACCTAAAGAAATTCTGACAGATCAAGGCACAAATTTTATGGCCAGGGCAATGGGAGTTTGAAAGGTACTCTGGATAAAGCACCTCAAGATGTCAGTCTATCATCCCTAGACTAACAGGTTGGATGAGCAGTTCAACTGCACCTTAAAGCTGATGCTAAGTAATGCATACAGGGGAACCCCAAGAAGTGGGACCAGACGCTGGTACCCTTGATGTTCACTATCTGAGGTAAAAACCTCCAAGCCTCCACAGGATTTTCACCTTTTGAGCTTACCTATGGTTACCAGCCACAGGTCACACCCATAGGCTGGTATTGTGGTTATGAAGCCTGTCACAAACTCCAGTGATTTAACCATTCCTGATTTATACCACTATAAATCAGAAATCAGAATCAGAAACCATTGCTAAGTTTCTACTGGGATCTGGATGTCCATATCCCTCAGGTAGCTATTGCAAACACAGATAAAGCAGTGGTAGTAAACCTATCTGTCCCCACAGGCTGGATGAGTGCTGTGGTGCCAGTCCATGGGCCAGATCCCATCTGTGGGGTTAGAGGATGAACACCACTGAGATAAAGTATCAAAGTACTCTCCAGCAGACTGTATCCCTGTGCACACCATGGATCTTTTATTATTAGTTTCAGTGGAATTATTCCTGTAGGTAAGTACTCACCAAAATGAGTAGGCCTTCCACTGTTAGGCAATATGCTTTTTTTTAGGACAGGGCTGTCCAAATGGCAGCCTGTGATCCCACCCATATGCCACTCCCACCATCAATTTGGCTACAGGAGCAGCTGGAGTTTCCAGCCCCACCACCCCTCCTTTGGCTTGCACTTTTTGCTCCTGTGCCAAGGGGTGGTGCATGGAAAAACAACGCAGCACAACCCATGGTAGCTGGGGAGCCTGCACCCCTGGGTGCCTGTATGGTATGGTGCTGTGGGGAAGCCCAAGGTGGGGAGTTGAGGATGAAGCTAGGGTG
The DNA here is from genome assembly GCF_052110815.1 of Crocodylus siamensis. Taxonomy (NCBI): domain Eukaryota; kingdom Metazoa; phylum Chordata; order Crocodylia; family Crocodylidae; genus Crocodylus; species Crocodylus siamensis. The sequence goes on from NC_143399.1 coordinate 170,902,103, forward strand.
GGCATGTGGCCTAGAAGTTCATGGTTCACACTGATGCAGCCCAGGCAGCATGCAGCCCTTGGCTGCTTAGAAGCTGGACAGCCCTGCTTTGAGACAATATTATTTTAAAATAAACAGAAGTGAAATGGGGAACTAAACCCAAAGGTGTCCTCTCATATTTCAAAGTTCCTCTGGTTTATGATTATGTTAAGTCCAGCATCATTGTTAAGTCCTGCAGTATTATTAACCCATCTGACATTTAATAGACAGTGAACATGATATTCTGAACTGATTTGTATAGGAACTAAAGCAGAGATCATCTATACCAGCTTGAAAACCAGATGTCCTGTATTAGCCAAACCAATTACATAAATTGTAATTGTTTACATGGTATTTCACATAGCTTGATATTATCATTACACAGCAAAGGCTTTTAGATTTATGTAGCAATAAGAATTAAAATGACAACAACTGCGTGACAACAACAAATGAAGAAGATCCAAGGTATTTATGAGCTCAGATATGTCTCTCATAGGTGAATCATTCAAAAATATTAATGTAACTATTGAGTGGCAAATTTTCACACAAGGGCACAGAATTTACTTCTGCCAAATATAAACATATCACAACTGGCATTTGCACACCTAAGCTCGGATTTGCTATCTGGGAGCTGGTTGGGAATACTTCAGCTTCGGGCTGATAGACTGCAGAAGAAATCATATCAACTTTTTCTATTATCAAATATATTTGGAACTGAATAAAAAAAATCAAATAGCTTCAGCAAAGCAATTCAGAGATTTGTTTTTCTTTGTTTCCCTGTTTTCCAGTAACTGCTTTTCTGGAGCAGAAATTTTTCAGAAGACAGCCTATTTTTCTTAATGTCTTCTTTATGACAAAATTTGCTTAGCCATCAATTCGGCTGCTGTCTGCAAGAAAAGACAGGACTGGAATAATATTTTTCTTAGATAAGAAGTATGTATCCGACCTGAAAAGTCCATTTATTTTAGAAAGGACAAAGCTGAAAACTCTTCATGTCTAGAGTTAATCACTGCTTGAATGCTCTACTCTGACCAAAAAAACCTAGAGCTTCAGCTAATTCCTCAAGGTGCCAGGCATTCTGAACTCCCACAGCTGTATGTTCAGGAATCATTTGAAGTGAATGGGAGTTGAAGGTGCTTGCACTGCAGGTATATGTCTGAGTCTATTGCTCAATCACAGGTCAGGATTCAACAAAATACTTAGGTATTTTACTTCAAGAGATTGTTATTGTACTTAATGGATGTATCTATATGAGCAATTAATACAAAACAATAAACTCTGAAACACTCTAAACCAGGGTAAACTACTCCCAGGCACAGTATCTACACATGCACCTTGGAAAGCAGCAGTTTGAGCCGAGGTAAAACAGGCCCAGACTGGCAGGGATCATGGGGGATCAGCCTCAGGCTCCAGGTGGCAGCGTTGGGCAGCAGAGGGGTTGTCTGAAGCACAAGGGTGCTGAAAGTGCAGAGCTATGTGGCTAGGTACCAGGAATGAGTCTGGCCCCTGGCTGCCTGGGCTGACATTTATGCCTGTGGTCAATGTCTACAGGTGTATTTAATCGCAGTAAATTACCCTTGTGTAAAATAGTACTGTCCCCAACACATGTAGATGGTGATGCTTTACTTCACAGCTAATTAGTCTACTCCACAGTAAAGTGTGGGTGTAGATGTGACCAATGTCAGCTAGCTGCCTAAGTTCTATGCTGAGTGGAGGTCCTGGAAAGGAAACCTCAAGTCAGTAGTAAGAAGCACTAGTTGAAAAATGCAAAAAGGTTTTCACAACTAGTTTTTGTTGTTGAACTGAATTTTTAGAAAACATTGACCACCCTATTTTAAAAACCAAGAAAACATCAAAATGTTGTCAAGTATTTGACTAGTTCTAGTAATACTATTTTACATCCATATAGAACTTTTCGCTTGGGGAGAACCTCTAAACACTTTACAAAATGTCAGCCGCAACCTACCTTACAGTCCTTGGCAACCCTCAATCACTTGCTGTACTCACATCCTCTCCACAGTTCTCAGGGCATATCTCTTTAGCAACTAAAGCCAAACACTGGTTTTGCAAGGCTTTGGGTGAAGGAGAAAGTAAAGAGCCCAATCTAGTCCTCCACCATTCTTTGACTTACTCCTCCTAAATTTGCACAACAGTCTGCCACTTCCTCTCCTGCCTTATTTATGAAATCTTGAAAGCCTAGGGCATCATTTAGGTGTGGCTGTTTGTTTCCCCACCCAAATATTTGTGAAGGACTATAAATATCTAGCTAGCCCTCTGTAAAAATCCAAGAAGCTTGAAAATGAAGTCAGTATTCAGTTTTTAAAATGGAGAGAACATATTGAGTTTCAGTCTCTGTCAGAGCCTAGAAACTTTGGCTGCTTGCAGTCATTAAACACTGCCCCCCCTCTAAAACTGCACTTTACTGGAAGAAGCAGCGTGTTACTTCAACCCAGCTCTGCAGTGTCTGTATAGATCAGGCATTTCAGCACGGTTTGTTGGTGCTTTTAGCTAAAGCTGATTTAATCAGCTATTAGATAAGAGCACCCAAAAAGCCCCACTAGAGCACCCACTCTATATAGCTGGCAGGTGAGCCAGATCCAACTAATCCATGGCCTCATCTGGGCATGCACTGGGCTCAGCGTAAAGCATGTTTTTTTCATTTCTGTAACATCTGCATGCAGGCTAGGGAGGTGTTTGTATGATGGTGATGGCTTCCACTTGTACTTGGTTTCAGAGGTTGCATCAGTGCACAGCTGCTGGAAATTAATGCATTAACGTTTTTACATGTAGTGGTATAACACTGTTGAAATCAGAGTGGAATGAAGCTAGTATATGAGCTCAGATTCATGCTACTAACTTTCAATGATAAAGATAAAATTAGCAGTGAAATACTGGACCTACTAATGTTGACTTCAGTGGACTACCATTTCACCCCTGTACATCTGTGACATAATTTTTAGAAATCAGTGAGAAAATGTTTTCAGAAAGAAATAGATGAGATAGAACGTGATTTTAAAAAATAATACTTAAATTTTTCTATATTACATTATTTAAGTATTTACTACTGACCTAGTCCTATATTAACACAGTGCTTTTAAGAAGTGACAATTTACCATTGCTTCTGAAAAAGCTTTTCTGAGGTGAACAAATATGTTAGTTGTATTTTTACTCTGTATAAACTGTAGATATTTCTTTTTCAAGACAAAGTAATTGCATCAAACAGAGACATGATAGAGTCTGATAATGACAAAACTACACATCTGAAACCTGTATTCTGCTCCTCCAGGGAAACCTAATATCTACAAAGGCAGTGCTTCAGGTAAATATGTCTTAGAGATTTTTCATTTTTATCATCATATGCCACAAATCTGAGGAGCACAGCATTGGAGAGAATTACTATCCTGATTGCAAACTGGACACCACAGCACTGACCTTATTTTGCTTTTTCGAGAGTTTCTTGGCTCTACAGATTCCTAAATAAATATAAAGTCACTAGCAATCAAACAGGCGAGCAAGAAATGACAAGTGTTTTGACAGTGCTCATAATACTTTGAGGTATTTTTAGCATATTTCTGAGTCGTATTAGCTTAACCTGTAATAGAATATAAATGAGCCCATATGGCAGAGATGTAATTATGTTCCATGTGAGAAATCCCTGTGGTAGATTTGGGGAAAAAAACTCACCACATGTGCCTTCTGGAGGGCACGATTTACACATGATTACCTACTCATTTGCATTGAGAAGAATATGAAGTAACACAATGCTAACAACACTGTAATGAAAAGGGCAAGCAAAAGACTCAGGATCCCTGGGGGTGCTGATCCCTATGACTGACATCCAGTTAGGAACAGAGAATTCTTCCCCTTAGGAAGTACATTTTATGAAGCGATCTTTGATTATGTGGGCACAGTAATCATGAGTCTTAATTATTATTACTGCAAGAGAATGGGCTACAAATCTCCAGGGAACATCTCTGTCGCAGATACTTTGCTGGCGAATGCTGAAAATGAATGTTTTCCCAAGGATCATTTTCATTCCAACCTGATATTTAGTTGAAGTTTCTTTGACTACTAGTCATGAAACATTAAATATAGATTAGAGGCAGAGAGATGTTGAAAGTTAAAATTCACCGGAGGTGCACACCCGTGTACTTAAGAGACAGCCCCAAATGTTGTCCAGATGTTGTAGCAACAAGGCTGAGAGTTCCCAAGCTGCAGCACAGCCACAACAGAAGAGAAAGTAGATGTTTAGCATTCCACAGGCTTTCTGTTTAGTTTACTTGTAGTGTATTCATTTAGCAGAAAGTCCTAACAGCCTGTTAGTGGTAGATGTTACGAAGTGTACACTACCCTAAAAGAATGAAGAAATTCTTTTATAACAGTAAAGGGAGTAATTCAAAGCATGTAATTGATTTTCCACATTTTCCAACTGTGATAAGACTAAGCTTTAGCAGCAAAAACATATGTTTGCAGTTTTGTCAGTGTTTTTCAATGAATAAAAAAAATAGGACCCTGCAGCTTACTGGCTAGATTGTTAACTTGAACTGGGCATTTCAGTAGCTATTAGGATAGTTGCAATAAAAAAATGGTCTAGGAAATACACGCAAGGATGAAGAATTTTGTTATGCAGTAGAGCTTGCCAATGATTTTTAATGGCTGTTTAAGATCATTCTTTTCAAGCAGAAGCATGTTGGAAGAGCACATTTCTTTCTTAACGAATTGTCACAGTATTTGTGTGACAGACAAACTTACCTCTTGACGCTCAGCATTCCAAGAGAGAAACATTGCTTGAATGAAATGTGTTGTTTTGTTACTTTCCTGAGCCTTGTGATAGTGTAGTCTCCTGTCATGGTAACACTAGTGATGTTAGTGTACATTATACAACTGTACAGCTATACATTCTGGAATGGCACTCATGTTAGAAGCAAAAACTTCGGGGATAATTCCCAATCGTCAGGTAATGCATTTGGAGGCCCAGATAAATTAGTGCAGCTGCAATTCATAGATAGAGTTTAATACCAGCAGGGACATTTAGAGTTATCTAATGTGACCTTCTGCCTACAATAAGCCTGAGAATGTCACCAGTAATTCCTGCATCAAACACAATAATTTGTGGTGGTACAAGAATTTATCCTTTGGAAAGACATTTAGTATTAATTTAAAGACTCCAAATCTTTTGCTTGTTCTTTCAGTCACTTACTATCTGAAAATGTATAGCTTATCTCCATAACTTTCACAAGTATCTATGACTTCCTGTTGACACTGGGATAAAATTAGAATAGAGTGCATAGACACAGAGATGAACCAAAGGTCTAAGCTGTCAGGTGTTGAAACTGGAGATAGGAGGGAAATTGGCCTTCCACCCCAGGAAAACAGCATTTCTTTTTTTTCTTTTTCTTTTTTTCGGTATCAGGAGGAACACAGGGTAGCTTGACATTTTTCATGAAAAATGAGAGAGAGAGAATCCAAAATAGCCAATAGCTTGATGATTATTCCACATACTTAGAGTGTGGAAAGCTTAGGTCTAAAGCACTGAAATAGAAAACTGAACCTGGATCACTGACCTCCCAATATAAGAAACCACAAAAAGAACATACAAGGGATTTCTCACCCCCAGCTGTAGGTTCAGTCACCGATCAAAAGATTAGTCAAGACATTTCCCATTCTAAGCCAAAGGTTTAATCTGTTTAACATTTGCTGTCAAGTGATAATAGTTGGTTGTATGATATCCATTTTTATTATATGGGCCTTTCTTCATAAGAAATCACCTCCACTCCCAGCAAAGGCATAAAGGAAACAGATACACAAGTATCAAACTGGAATGATCTCTTTCTTCCCCAAACCCTATGGAGTCCATGCTCCAGAAACATACTCATGCCAAAAACTCCAAAAAAGAGTGTGTGGTGGCAGCAGCACAGCCAGCACTGTTTAGGGCTTCCCATCATAGGTAAGATTGGTACACCCCGCTCCTCAGCTCTTGGAATCCGTGGTCATCCCCGCCTCTGCTTTAGCAACCCATGCACCCCGCTCCCTTCCACTCACAGCACCCCTTCTGCAGCCTCCTGAATTACTGCAGTCTGTAGAACCATGACCATAGAATTCATAAATTAATGATTTAAAAAAAAATTAGATTACAAGACATAAACAGAAATGACTCCTCATTATTTACACTGTGAAACTGAAAGACAGCTGAGTTATGAAGAGTGAAAAATGGCACTTTGCAAAAGAAATGACAACCTAAAACATGAAGAATAATAAATGGTTCTTTTCCATATAAACTCATGCACAAACTTCTTTCCTTCCGACAGATAATTGAGGGAGATTACTGTTACATCATTATAGGGTTAGATAACCACTGCTAATGATACCATTTTCAGTTTTCATTGTTGTTTATGTCATTTTTTAATAATACTTACTAACCATGATTGCTCAATCAAATCTTTTTGGCAGGGTTCTACACTCTTAAGAAAAACATTTATAAATACCCTCATCCTGATGAGCACCTGGAAATGTCAATTATTCATGATGCCTTTCAAAGCCAATGGACACTGAGGGCATTTGTGAACAAACAAATTCAGGACCTTAACAATCCCAATAATTATTCCTGGTTTCTACATTCCAGTTCCATTCAAGAATGTCAAGCAGCAGAGGGAGGCAACATACAACAGTATTTTTTTGGCTTTTTTCTCTTTTTTTTAATTTTGCAAAAGATTTCCCACTGGACATACTTCCATTCAGATTGCAGCTCATTCTGCTCCCCTTGAAATTAGCAGCAAAGCTCCTTTTGAGTTCAGTGACAAGAGTGGGCCCTTCATATGAACCTGCACTAAGGCTCAGTATCTTGAATGTTTGTCAGGGCCAAGTCACACCATTGGTGTCACACTGGCAAGCTGAGTCATTCTTTATGAATATTTCAAATGGGTGTCAACCTGAAGCATTAATTCCACGAGTCATGTTGCCTTTATTAGCTCAACCTCACCCACTTCCCAAATTGGCTTAATGGAAGCAACCGGTTTTGTTAATGACTGCAACAGAAGGTTATTTCCAGACCTGCTGGAAGAAAAGTAGCTTTTCATATTCTGAGTATTAAATGTGGCTTTTTTTTGTTTTGTTTTTACAGAGAGCTGGAACAATACATAATGACAGAGGGACCCTTCTTTGCATTCTAGTCATTGGTCAGTATAGGAACAAAAGTAGCCCCATATCAATTAGGTTTGACAGCTTACCTTAGGAAGGCTGTGAATTCAGATAAATAAATTATGGTTAGTGCTTCAGACACAAGTTTAATATGTTCTTCCTAAGGCTGATAGTCTCAGAGATACTAATGCTGAACTCCTTTTTCTGTTTGGAAGTAGGAGGACAGTAGTACTGAAGATTCCCAGATGTTTAGATAAATGGTCTGCCAGTGAAAGACAACCACATATTCTGAATAAATTGGACCCAAAGAACATTAGAGAGGCTTTTAGGGCTTAATTAAATTAACTAGACTTGGGATTTGTTTTCACAAGAGAGGTATGTAAGTTACCCTTGACCCTACCTATTTTTTAAAAACTTAAAAATACTATTTTTAGTATATCTTGAGCCTGAGATCATTACCCGCTGAAGTCAGTGGGAATTCTGCTACTATCTTCAGTGGGGCCAGAGCATCACTCCTGATGTCAAAGATCTTAAATCACAGCAGGCTCAGTTATCTACTCTTCATAGAAAATGTGAGCTGGAAAGCAGCAAAGTTCACTTCAGAGTTTGCCTCCTGTTCACCTCTGAAGAGAGGGATTTCTAATACCAGACTGAATGTGACATGGGGAACCAGACTGAAATCTTATGGTTGTCATGCAGCCAGAGCAAGCTCAACCACAAACTCTGATCTTTAACTGACCCTTGCCCTACTTGGGACAACAGGCACAGTGGAGGAATTAATTCTGTATTAAACTATATTAGCTACTATGAGGACTTCTTCAGGAGCAGCCCAAGATACTTCAAAAAGCAGCTGCTCTTTTCATATTGGTCAGATGGTACTCTCTCCTTCCATGAACAGAAGTGGATTGGATCAGCTAGGCCCTTGTTCTGAAGGATAAAAGGTAAAGGCCCACTTTAGTTTCTCTATTCTAAGGGCACATCCATACGTGCTATTAATGCTATAAAGGCTTACTGTGCAGTATTTTATTGCGCATCAAGCCTTTATAGCACTAATAGCACATGCAGTATTTTACTGTGCAGTAAGCCTTCCCTGGGAGCCTGTTCAGGAAACTGTACAGAACGCCTTCCCAAAGGAAGCAGCCTGGTACAGGGCTGCTCCCACCCTGCTCTGGTCTCCTGCAGCAACCAGGGGGAGCTCCAGGCTCCCCCAGAGGGCTAACCCAGGGGCTGGCAGGGAGAAGGACCCTGATGCACATGGGGCCAGGGCAGCTTTGCTGGCTGCAGCTTCAGCTGTCTCTTAGCCCCATGGACATTGGGAGGGGCCCTGATGTGCATGGGGCCAGGAGACAGCTGCCACTGCAGAGCTGTCCCAGCCCTGTGCACCTGAGGAGAAGGCCCATGCCCAGCAGGACAGTTCCTGACCAGTCCTGGGCTACTTGAGGATTTCCCTGCCCAGCCAGGGACTGGCTGGGAGCAGCCCCAGAAGCAGGACAGCTTCTGACCAGCCCCTGACAGTGCAGGAAAGTAGAGAGCTCCCCAGTCCCGGTACTGCTCAGCTCCCAGCTCCTGTGGAGAGGCAGAAAGTGAGCAGTGCCAGGACAGGCTGGGGCAGAGAACTACCCTGTCCTAGAGCTGCTTGGCTCCTGGAGGGAGCCGGGAACTGAGCAGCACCAGGACTGGGGGAGATCCCCACCCCTGTGGCCCGCTGGTCCAGGGGCAGACCAGAAGCAAATTTGTTCAGTTCACACTGGAAAGAGCATATAGTGAAATTTTTCAAAACCATTTTTGCAACTTAGGATCATGAAACCGATTACTCATCAATGAGACTTGCACACCTAAATTAGTATTTTGAGAAGCCTACTCATAGTCATGTTATTTTAGGTGCTTTTATACTGCTGTATGATATAAATAAATAAATAAAATTCTCATGTTTCCCAAAGCAAAATCAGGTAGAAGTTGATGTTTCTTTTTGCTCTTAAATCATGCCAGTATTACTGATATATCAGCTCTTTATAAGTCTTTTTTGATTCTGAGCAAGTGGATAATGCTGATTTGATCCCTCTACTTTAATTAGTATTAACTCAAGATCAGTTGTTTTAGGAAAGTATTTGTGCTTGTATTTAAAACTAAGAAGATGCGAGTGGCAGGAGCTGTCAGAACATTTCATTTCCAGATTAAGTCACTTATTTTTCATGCTGGTTCAAATGGAGCTGCCAAAAAGTCTCCTTTCCTCAACCCATTTTCAAAGTGCTTTAATGACCTCACAGTAAGACTAGTCTACTTCTTCAGCCTTGTATTGGCATCTGATGGATCACACTCTTCCAATGGTTATAATAGTGAAACTTTAACTACAGATAATAGGGGTTAGTGGGTACAACTAACAGCAGTAAGTTTCCCAAGGGGCCATTAGCAACCAAAAGTCTGCCAAATATGCTGTGGTGGCACAAGCTGATTGCAGCTTCCTCCAGAGCTGGCCCTGGCAATTTCTCTGCCCAAATGAAAATAAAGATTGCCATCCTCTCTCACATTCATGTAATTAACCACAAGAAGCAGCCATAAGCTATTCTAGAAATATTGCTCCTCCAAAGCAGCAGTGGGGGCCAAGCTTTTTGGTGGGCATGCTAGCAATTAGCCCCACTTTTCCAAAAAGCCACTCTGATTTCCTTCCTTTGCCCAATCTGCTGCTCTGCTTTCTACTCACTATTCTGTGCTCCCCACCCATTCTCCTCCTCTGCTTTCTGCACTATCTGCTACCTGTCCCCTCCCTGACCTATTGCATGCCACACAGGGAGGCTGCCTGTGCCACAGGTTGGCCACCCTTTTTTTTTAAAGAAATTTTTCATGTTCTAAGCCAAATCAACCAAATCAAGTCCAAATCCATGAGTCAGTCCAGAACTATAAGTGACCCTACAACTGGCAAACATCCTCCACCCCCACCAGGGGCTTCAGATATTTCCAACGTTGTTTGGCAGGCATCCTACTGCAGGCCTAAGCCCAGAGACTTGGGGTTCAGATGCCCCAACTTTCACCTCAGGAGCAAGCTAGGGAGCCATATGGCTGCAGCGACAAGCTAGGGAAAAGCACACCAGAACAATTGTCCCCCGGGCTCTTAAGGAAAACTGCCTTCATGGACCCAGATACATGGTGTTTCCCCAGGCTGGCCACCCTTGGTCTACAAGACAGGCCAGCTGTGACTTCTCTTAATGGAACGCAGAGCATGAAAGCAGCCAGGATACCCTCCTTCCTATGTGGGTGAGGAAAAAAAAACAGTATGTAACTAGGACAGGCAGTGACATGTGCTAGATCACTATACCTCCAGAGTAGTTTCTGTCAAAAGCACATCCCTAAACTGTTCCAGGAATATTGGTATACCCTCCTTTAGAGGTTATAAATCTTCCATTCCCCAGGATGTAGAAGCACTCAATGAATCAATCATATGAAAGTTGTCAGGGAGGACAGATCTGATCTTGTCTGTCTAAACCTGTACATAAACTCCTCAGATATATTGACTCTGCTTTTTAAGTTCATACAGGCCAATCACTTGCCCTGATTTGCATGTGGCACTCCTGTTAATACAATGCAGTAGGCTATTACCATTAGCAATACAACACCATTGGCTCCTATTATGCTTGTGATTCACTGTAACCCCCAATCCTTTTCTGTAGTACAGCTATCATTTCCCAGTTTGTATCTGAGCATTTGATTATTCCATCCCTGTCCCTTACTCAGTTTCATGCAATTAATTCCATACTAGTTTTTTAGTTTATCAAGGTCATTTTAAATCCTAATCTTATCCTCCAAATCCTAATATCACTCTCACTAAGGCACAGTACTGTGACTAGTGTATATGCCATTGCAATTTAAGATGCAAATAGGTACAATATATAGTTAGGATGTTATATTTTCTTTTTAAAGATAATACCTGCAACAATATAAAGGCATATCAGTTTAGGGTCTCTTGGACTTGTTCTATGACCGTCATCAAGACATCCTACAATATGTGCAACATCTGAAATCTAAAATGCAATAAGGTAATGTGCGTGAATAAATCTGTGCTAGAACTGACAGACTATTTGCAATCACTAATGAGCATAATGACATCATGGTAACAAGAAAAAAGATTACATAATTTACAATACTATCAAAGTATACAGAGATAGAGCCTTGTTTGCCCTTGCAGTTTATTATCAATGAAACTATTCACTAGGCAGTTAATTTCAGCACAACTGACAAGGGCAATCAGATAGGTAAAATGTCTACAACAGTTATTTTTAAGTTTTACACCATTAAATAGTTTGTGTATTTGTTAACAGTGTACTATTTTACTATATTCAGTCGTTACATAAAAGTGAAATTCTTAATATGGAGAGTGATTTTTAATTATATTCCAATTGCAGTAGTGCTTTAGAAACTCAAACATAATAGCAGTTGTATTATTTTTTCACTTCCTCTCACTGCAACCAAACCTTGAAATGGGTTGAAAAATGCCAAGACTCATCTGTGACTGAATCATCAGCATTCTATTCTTCTCTGCTGGTATTTATTTGCACGTGAGTCTTCTTAAAAGCTGTCTGACTGGAGGACAAGAATACATAGTTTATTTGTTTAGTCTCAGGATAAGCAAGTTAATACTGCTGATTTGAATGAAAAAAAGGGCTAGACCCTCTGTGGAGGAAGATTCTCTGATGTGGTTGCACTGGAAATTACATTTAACCATGTGGAGATCTAATTCACAAGCAACTCAATGTTTCAGAATCAGAACATTTTTCTAAAATCCCTAAGTACTTTTTAAAAAACAGTCCTTACAATCAAACTCTCAAAATGTTTTTGCTTTTAGTCTTCTTTTAGCTAAGAATTAACACCTATAGAGTTATATTGCTTAAGACTTGTTTTACTGGTCTCTTCAAATCTTTCTTGTGGGCAAGACACAAATCTAGCTTGCTCTTCCTTTTAAAGTTTTGCTATTCAAACCTTCATTTAAAAGTTATCAGGTTACAAGTTAACATAGCTTCACCAACTGACAGGGCTCCAAGTGAGTATAAAATATGAATGTTTGTTGTAGATAAATGCAATTAAGGATGGAAGAATTTGTTCTTTGTTTACCTACAAGACATTCCTGTCAGTGTTATCTAGGCTGATATGATACAGTTGTTGGGATAACCCAAGGCATCTTGTGCATAAAGATAAAACATCAAGGGCTCAATCCCACAAAGTATTAGACATTCTGAAAGCTCATTTAATTTCCCCAAATTTAGCTCAGCTTTAAAAAGAAAGCAGTCTGGAGAGGTGGGCGGGGGGGGGGGGAGGAATCTCTATCCATTAAGTCACTAGCTTTGTTTCTTACATTTGTTTATCCATTTATAAAACAAATGTTAGCATACTTAAACTGATAAAGAACATCAAAAAATGTTTTACTGTAGTCACACTTCTGTACTGTAAACACTTGTAAGATAGGAAGGGACAGTCTTTGAGAGAGAAAGATTTCTGTCCTTTCTTTTATTTAGATCATTTACGCATAAACTTGACTGATGAACTTTGCCTGTGAGATGGTTCCAGGGGAGAAGAACAAGTTCCTGAAAGAAATGTGCACAAGTATCTTCACAAGGATCATAGGCAGGCAAGGCATGGTTTTACACTGTAATCTCTAAGAAGCGGAGGGTCTTTCTGTGCTTGCATGGTATTCAGCTCAATGGGGTTCTAATCCTAATTGGAGCTGTGGGTACAAATAATAAACGGTACAAAATTAATAGTTTTAAAACCCCAAAGTGAAGATATTCATAGTCAAGACTATATCATGCCAATGCATTGCATCAGCGTGCATTGATCAGCAATCACCAGCTATCATCACAGCAGTCTTAGCATATTAAGTGATGTTACCTACTAAGCATACTGCAGTTACAGTATCTGAACACTAGAGGGTGAGTTAAGGATGAAATGATAGCCACACCTTCGTTTCTCTACTTTTCTAGCTTACTTTTTTTAGACTTTTAATACTTCTTCAGACGAATTGAAGTCTTCAAGTATCTATTTCAGGTCCCATACAATATTGTGAAGGGAAAGTTATGTTCTCAAGTTCAAACATTCTTAGACAGAGCCATCAGTAATGTAAGAGCTCTTTCAAACAGCATGAAGTTAGTTAAAAAGTATGGTAGTTCAAGATGAGCAGGCTTACACAGTCTTGGATAAAACTGTGCTGTAGATATCATATTTATGGACAGATACAGATATAGATTTTTTTTATAGCAGATGGTGCCATATTCCAAGAGGACAAGTGAGCTTCCCTGGAAAGTAAACTATTACTCAGTATGAGCAAGTACCTCATGTTGCCATTTAAGGACAGGAGGAGTGGCATATGCCAGGATTTATTTTCAAAAAGGAGTAGATAGTGCAGAAAACAGCCTCTTTCAGAGTTAGCTTCTCAATATGTGGAATATACAAGGGGGGGGAAAAAAATCACCAATGCACATTTAAACCAGAAGTCAAAGATGTCAATTGCCATTTATCTGGAGAAGGAAACTTGTAATTGCACCCAGCAGCAGGTATCATGACAGAGACAACGGAAGTGCACAACCCAGTGTTACAAGAGAATTCAGGCCTACATGAATGCAGCTTTTAAAATTAACCTTTTACTGATTTGTTTTAAACTTAACCCTATACTGATAACTATGGGAAAAATTTACATGAACATGTTAGAAGTCCTTAGATTTGATAGGAAAACAGGAAATGGTTTAACTTAGGTACTGCAATGTGCAAAAGATGTAATCCCCAGTTTTCTGGGTTATTGTGATATTGCCCTATATAGAGGAATATGTGCATTTGTGTGGGCCTTGTCATTTTAAATCAGCTACTTTCCAAAAGAAAAAGCATTGCTATTGATTACAGAATGCCATTTACAAATACTGTTAAATTTTGTTATCAAACTTTGTCATACCAAAGCATTTGTTATATCTTCTTCTTTTTGAAGCACAAATAAGAATTTTGCAACACTGTTCTATTGCCCGATATGGTCCCCTCATAAATATCACATGCCAATTATACAAAATGTATCGTCAGAAATCCTATCTGAATTCCCTAGAGCCATGGAACAGCAGATGTGTTTGTTTTTATACTACAGTGCAGTATTAGCTATTATTTTAATATGCTCATGCAAAAGGCACCTTCATATCTCTTTAATCTAGATTACACATTACTTTTTATGAAGTCTTAAATACTTCAGACAATAAGTACAGTTGAAATATCCAAAGTATGAATAAAACACTAATGACTGGCCACTGTGAATAACTGAATTTTGCAAATGAGCATGCAGATGAAGAACAAAAACAGGAATGCATAAATAAAATGGGCCTTGCTCATTTGTATTAGGTAAACAATTTGAGTTCTAATAATTAAAGCACACACTACAGAATGTTTTGTCAAAGAATGATGAAACGTGAAAACATCTGTGCTACAATTAAACAATTAAATCTGAGAAGTAGTGAGACCCATTTTAGGTACACATTAAATATGTGAATTAGTAAAATTCTAATTTCAGCTAGAAATTACAATTGCATTGTCACTAATTTCTACAGATCACAGATAAATAAATGCAGCTTTAGTTAAAATGGCTTAAATCACTGCACTGTAAGTGAAGTTGAATGGTTTCTGGGTTAGACCATTAAGGCAGAACACTGAACAGTATAATTTTAATTGGTAGAATAGAGACTCGAATTGCATATAGGCCATGTTTAAGAAAATGAAGAGTATACTTGTTAAAATTAAAGGAAACATGCTTAAATTCTATTCTCATATCTTTAGGTCTAAATGAGGTCAAATTTTTCCTATAATTTTCCAAGTCTTGCTTCCTTCATATTACATGTTATTTTGTTGGGGAGGGGGAAATCAGGCAAAAAGTATCTATATATCCCTTATTTATAATGAATTTGATATAATGGAACACAATACTAGTTTGCCATCCTAGAAAACATGAAAAATCAAAAACTCAGAATTATTCCAAAACCATGCCTCAAAAAAGATACTTTGGGTGAGAAAGTATATTTTGGTAAGAAACTGTAGCATGTATATAGTTTATCATAAATCTAATTGACATATTTTCCATTAACATATGAAATAACCTGGGTTAGTAAAAAATTTAAAAATTTCAGGCAAAACAAAAATATTTCCTTTCTTAATTTTTCTGAAAAAAAAGAATTCTGCTCATATTTTAGAAACATAACTGAAATATGATTAGGCATCAAGAAACATTCCTTTTCCCCCACAGCAATATTGAAGGCGTTTTTCCAATTTAACCTTTCCTTTGCAAAAGAAAAAAAATTGCAACATAGCAGGTATATTTGCCACACAGCAGATCTCTTCTTGGATTTCAGACCACCAACCATATCCTATCATGCATCTTAAATAGTTTACATTACTTCTTTTGAAGGATTAATCTGAACTGGCATAGACATAAAAATCAAACTGCATAATGCATTCCTAAACTGAATAGTCTTGTACCGTAAACCCGGTTAAAAAAACCATATGTTCTGTAAATGTGTGTGTGTTGCTTTCATACTACATACACTGAATCACTGTCAGGAATATGCAAAAGGACAAGATGGTTTTGTACAAAACCTCAATTTATTTCAGAGAAATTAAAAATATGGTATTTAATATATATAAATTTCTATTCCTCTATAAATATAGATGATCTTGTGATAATGAACAGAAATAAATGCATACCGAATTCAAATAACTTTGCATTTCAGGGTATGGGAGCCATAGATAACATTTATGAACCTAATACAGGTGCTTGTTATATAAAAAGTTATAACAATACAGTCAGGAGTGTAGCATGTAGCATTCTGCTGTTTTTCATACAGAGGACTAAATATTAAAATGAATCTGTCAAGAGTTATATTTGATGCATCTTGTTTAAACCCGTTTAACCCTGTCCCCTCACACTTATCCAGGAGCAATATGAGATAGTAGACATATTGCACGCATGCCTTCTTACCTCCACAGTATGCAGTGTAATTACTGTGCTAAAAAAAGGTAGAGGTCCCTTAAGGTCTCATAGCCCACCAGATTGTTTAACCATTTTTCCCTCCGAGTAATCTAAAGCATCCTTCCTTCCTTCCTTCATAACAACAAACACATAACAAACCAGAATTCGAGGGAGAGTTAATGTTTTTAAACATTTTGAAACTGGAAAGTCAATTTATAGTTTTAATTCTTAAAAATCTGAATGCTGCATTTCATTCTGATAGAACTATTTTTACTCAGCTCATATTTCCTGATCCTGTTTATATTGAGCTGTCTGTTAATCTAAGCAAATATCAGCATCTCAACAAAGCATTCCAGGTAGTTCTCCCTCAGCGGTTTCATTACCAGAATAATATTATCATAAACATACACAAGCTTACCCACTGCCGAAGCAGATGGCTAAAACTGAGCACACAATTAGAATCAAGAGTAGAACTATTCTCAGCCTCTTTCTTCCACACAATGCTAAACTTTTTGTGACGGTGACAGCCAACAGATCACCCAGACCAGTCACCTCTTGCTTTTACCTTTTGGGGGGGTGGGGGTTAAAATATAACTTTATAGGGAAAGTTTAATGTCCATGTCCTCATTTTTAAGCCAGACCTGCTACAGGTTCAGGTGGCGTTAAGACCTCTGATCTTGACCATTAAAAAGCCACAATTCTCCTTTAGCTACAGTTAAATAATTTTTTTTTAAAAGAGAGAAACCCCACCCCCCCAAAACAGAAGGCAGCCAACCCCCTCCCCACTCCAAACACACCTAATCCAAAACCTTGGCAGAAAGTTGTTTATTCTGCTGCTGTGGCCCCAGAGGTGAGGCATGGTTTGGGACAGAACCAAAATGGTCCTCCCACTTCTCCCGCCCCTTCCCCTGACAGTTGGGTGACTGGTACTGAATGTCTTTGGGGAGTCAGCAAGACAAGGAGACCATACAGTTATTCATGGGCAGCAGGGATCAGCTCCTCTGCTCTCATCCTCTCTTCTACCATGCAGAGCTGGTAGAAAAGCAGCAAATCGCTGCTTTCTCCTCTCTTCCCTCAGGACACAATTGATAAGAGATAGACAACTGTCCCCCTGCATGTGGGGCAGGATCATGACAGGTGATCTTCTCCACCTCCCCATACCTAGGTAGCAGGTTGGGATCAGGATGTTGCCTGGGTCTGGAGGGGCCTTTGCACAGCTGCAGCAACCTCAGTGCAGGCCCTGCTGTTCATGCAACTAAAACTCCAAGCAAATCAGCCAACCTGTTTGGGGGCGAAGAGAGGGATTTTTTTTTAAAAAAAGAATTCAATCCTGCACTAGAAAATAAAATCCAATACCATTTTTTTTTTAAAGTGTGTGTAGATTTGGGGGTGTGGGGGGGGGATCTGTAAATGGCTTTAAAATGTCCTAAATAATTAAAAAAAGTGAGAGATCTTTGCAATTTAAATACAGTACAAATATACTTACAAAATCTTACAGAGACTATTTACAACCCTCTCCCCAAAGGACACAGTATGTTCAGTTCCAACAGGAGACAGAAAAAGAGAGAGAGGGAGAAAGAGAAAGAGAGAGTCTGTCCCAGCTTAGGGGTTTCCCCACCTGCCTCTCTTCTCTCAGTTCCCTGTAGGCTGGAAATGCCGTTAGCAGTCCAGAAAGTCTGACTGTTGTGCAAGCATTTCCCCCCATCCCAGCTAGGATGGTGGCCACATGGCAAGCTGGATACAGGTCCCTCACCCACCTTTGAGGCACAAGGTTTCCCTCAGCCGGGTGGGGCTGGGCTTCACACGGTGGTTTCCCCCTGCTTGCTGTTGGTGAGTCTAGTATAGAACTTCCTCCAGGAATTGAGCGTTTTGCCAGACCAGATCCAGAAGCCTGAGGTGATGCCCACGATTAAGGTCATGAGATACTTGATCATGAAGACAGTGAAGTCAGGACTCATGGGCGGGTGGTGGCTGCTGTGGTTGTTGGGGCAGGGAATGGCATAGCTCTTACAGCTCTGGGTGACCCAGCTCCTTTCCCACTGTTCCCTAAAGGCTTGCTCATAAAAATAGCAGGCGATGACGATGGTGGCAGGCACCGTGTAGAGGACACTGAAGATCCCAATCCTCACCATCAGCTTCTCCAGCTTCTCTGTCTTGGTGCCATCATGCTTCATGATGGTCCGGATGCGGAAGAGCGACACAAAGCCAGCCAGCAGGAAGGAGGTGCCGATGAACAGGTAGACGAACAAGGGGGCCAGGACGAAGCCGCGCAGGGCATCCACGTTATTGATGCCCACAAAGCAGACACCGCTGAGCACGTCGCCGTCCACCTGCCCCAAGGCCAGGATGGTGATGGTCTTGATGGCAGGCACAGCCCAGGCGGCCAGGTGGAAGTACTGCGAGTTGGCCTCGATGGCCTCGTGGCCCCACTTCATGCCAGCTGCCAGGAACCAGGTGAGCGAGAGGATGACCCACCAGATGGAGCTGGCCATGCCGAAGAAGTAAAGCATCATGAAGAGGATGGTGCAGCCCTCCCGCTTGGTGCCCTGCGCCACCGTGCGCGAGCCGTCCTCAGCGAAGCGCTCGTTGCACACCACGCGCTCCTCCAGCAGGAAGCCGGCGATGTAGGCCACGGCCACGGCCGTGTAGCAGCCCGACAGGAAGATGATGGGCCGCTCGGGGTAGCTGAAGCGCTTCATGTCCACCAGGTAGGTGAGCACGGTGAAGAGCGTGGAGGCGCAGCACAGCACCGACCAGATGCCGATCCAGGTGCGGGCGAAACGCAGCTCCTCGGGCCCGAAGTACATGAGGCCGTAGAGGCGGCCGGGCTCGCAGGGGGCGCCGCAGTCCTTCTCGCCCAGGAAGCGGTAGTTGAGGTAGGCGGGCACCTTGAGGGCCCGCGGGCAGGAGAACTTGCCGCCCCCCGCGGCCGCAGCCCCGGCCCCGGCCCCCGGCGCTCCCGCGCCGCCGCCCGCGCCGCGCTGCTGGGGGTTGCTGGTCCAGAGCTCGGGCAGCAGCGAGGGCGTGGGGGTGCCGCGCTCCGACGTGTTCTGCCCCACGCACAGCTCGCCCGCGCCGTGCACCGGGAACTTCTCGCAGCGCAGCGTGTCGGGCCACTGGAAGCCGAACTTGTTCATGAGCGCCTCGCAGCCCTGGCGCGCCCGCTCGCACAGGGAGCGGCAGGGCGGCAGCGCCTGCTCCAGCACCGTGCACACGGGCGCGTACATGGAGCACAGGAAGAACTTGAGCTCGGCCGAGCACTGCACCTTGACCAGCGGGTAGAACTGGTGCACCTCCAGCCCCGCGTCCTCCTGGTTGGTGTGGCCCAGCAGGTTGGGCATGATGGTCTGGTTGTAGGCGATGTCCGTGCAGAGCGGGATGGAGATGGGCTGGCAGTAGCCGTGGTCCGGGATGGAGATGCCGCGCTCGCCGTTGTACTGCTGCTGCGCCGGCGCCTGGCCCCGCGCCGCCACCGCCAGCGCCAGCGCCAGCAGCAGCCGCCGCGCGGAGCGGACTTGCCCGCGCTCAGCCATGGCTCCGCGGGCGCCCGCCGCCGCCTGCCGCTCGCAGCCTCATGAAGGGCAGGGCAGGGCGGGACAGGGCAGGGCAGGGCGGGGGGCACGGGCGCCGCTGCCCGCCGCGCTGGGGCCGCCGGAGCCCGGAGGGAGGCACCGCGCTGCTCCCCCTCGCGAGCGGCAGCCCGGGCAGCTGCTGCTGCTGCTGCTGCCGCTACCGCCGCCGCCTCCTGCGCCGCCGCCGCCGCCTGACCATTTGTGTCAATCCCTCAAGCCCTCTCCCCCTCGCCTCGCTCCCTCGGACCGGTTTCCAGGCGCCCCGCAGTCTGCCTTTCACCGGGAGGGAGGGGCCTTGAAACCGACGCCGGAGTGGCCTGCGTAAGGGAGCGTCGCCCAACGCCGCACTCCGCTGCCGGGCGCACGGCGAGGACGGGGCGCCCGGGGCCGCCTCGCCGAGGGACAAAGGCGGCAGGGGGGGTGGAGGCTTGCCGCGGAGGAGTCCGGGCTCGCTGAGGTCCGCTTTGAATGCGGAGGGAGAAGAGCCCCGTAAGCTGGCAGGGATCCTGGCGAGAGCGGGGCAGCGCGGTCCTCCTCGGGTTTCCGCCGAGCGAGGCGGGAGCCAGGCGAGGCTCTGCCACTGAACACGACCGCCCGCTTCCCGCGAGGGGGCTCCCCTGGTGCCAGCCGCCCGAGGTCCCGGCACAAAACCCCGGACTCAGCACACCGCTGAACACCAGGAGCCAAACTCCAAACCCAAGCAAGAAAACCACTGTCCCCTTCACCAGCTACTTGTCTCAGGGCTTCAAAAAAACAGAAGGGCTCGGAGCCCTCCCTGGCGCCCTTCGCACGTCAGATGAATTTGGCCCACCGGCTTCAGTAACCGAAGAGAAAAAGGGAAACCCCCAGCCGTGCTGTAGGCTGCCGGGCTCCTGTTTGCTAAGCACACAGGCCAGACACGAGATCTACCCCCTGGGTGTATAATGCTCATCCGCAGTCTTCTTCCTCTGCTTTGCCAGCCGGCTCTGGTGAAGTGCAGCACATGTTGGCACTCAGCTTCCTCACCACAACAAGCAACAAAGATGAAAGTAAATCAAATCAAGCCCCCCCCCCCAAAAAAAAAAAAACCCCAAAAAAGAAGGTGGTAACAGACTGAAGACTCAGTGATGTCGGGGCCACCGGAGAAATTAAGATTCTAGGAGTGTTGTAGCTGTTTGGGGGTTGGGGGGAAATAATGGATTCCCTGTGATTAGGACAGTTTTAAAAACCCTGAATTGTTAATGTATGTTACATTTTAGGGCCATCAAATGTGACAGCAGCCCTTTAAAGAAAGGCAGCTGTGTTAATTTCAGCTCTATTCACAACACAGCAGGGGATGGGGAGGGGGAAATCAATATTGGCCAAATAGAAAAGGATACAATCATAGGGGTGGGAGAGAAAGAGGCCTGGGGAGGAAGACAATATTACTGACTGGTTTCCAAAAGATGAATACAAAAAATGGAGCGTACAGTAAAAAAACATGAATATTAACTAAAGATTTTTGTACTCATCTTGTTTGTGACAGGGGGGATAGAAATGGCATAGAAACGAGTCTAGTGCTGATCTAACGGGAGCACAATAAAACAACCCATAAGTTTATTGAAAAGGACATTGTTTTCTTTACAATGTTAAGTTAATGATATTAGACAAATGTGTAAATAGAAGCCAAGACCACAGTAATAACCTGAAATATTAAAGTACTATTTACAACAGTTTTGTTTCTTTACAATAGGTAGCAACTTTGGATCAGTTTAAGATGAATACCACCTTACTTACAAGTATCTTGAGTATTTCAAAATGGTTTCTCAAAAACATTCACTACTTTCTGAAGAATGAAGAGGGTAATTGCAGTGGAAATCCTGTTGGTTCTTTCAAAATGCATTTGCAAAGTTCTCCCCCCACATAAGGAAGGCTGGGTGAGGAACTAGCTCTACTCACTAGAATTTAGTAATAATCATAATAAATTATATTTTTGTCAAATCTTTTAACGAGGGGAACTGCAGCACGTTTTACAAACTCCCATGCCTCAGCACACCTCTATGCACTGGCAATTAAAATCCTCGTGTGTGGATGCCAAAATAAAGTCAAGTGTTGGAGCTATGTTGTAGCCATGATAGTCCATACTATGCAGGAGAGGTAAGGATCTTCATGGGTGATATCTTTTATTGGACCACCTGCACAATTGGGATAGACTCAGACCAGCTTTCAAACTCAGTGGCCCTGTAGAACATAAACCAGGTATCCTGACTCCTCGTCTGTTGCTCTGACTTCTTAGTACATGGCCTCTCTTTTCTTAATTTCTTGATGACTCAGTGTGCTATGGCCAGTTTTACTTTGTGCACAAGAGATACTTGGAAAGGGACTACTCTAAGATGTTTATAAGTGTTTCAGGTGACAATTATTAACAAAAAAAAAGTATTAGTGAGACATATGGATCCTTCAATCTGTGCAGTTATGTGGAGCTGCAGGTAGCATATTTTACCTGTGGTGGTTATAGATAATTTTGACTTAATATTTAGGCCACATTTTTTTTTCTCCCAGCAGTGCTGTCCCACATTCAAACAAAGTTAGCGGCAATATATACAGCAGATAATGACTATAGGAGCAAAAGCATGATTAGAAATAGCACAGCCTCCCACATCAGTTGCCTTTCCCCAGGCTGGAAAAGTTCATCAAGACTTAATAGTATCTCTCAAGAATCCTCTTCTCAAAACATTTCAGTTCAGGAAATTTTGCATGAGCTAAATCATCCTCAATCTTCTGCTGTTAAAAAATGTTTTCAAACTGAGTTTATGCTGAATCTTTCCTGTATCCTATTTAGATATTTAGCACAAATGTTAAAATGGGTATATTTAGTAGTTACCCATCTTCCTCCCTAGCAGTATACCTCTAGTCAAAAGTATTCTTACGATTTCTTTAAGGAACACAAAGCTCACTTATCCTAAACAACAATATTACTAAAATAATTATTTTGCTATTGGTTTTATGAAAGCATTTTTTAAAAATGGCCTTTAATTATGAAATCTTCAAGTATGTAGACGTGTTGCACATTATTACGCTATAAAGGTGAGTTTGATCTATGTTACAGTGTGTTTTGAGGGGTAGGCATATATGTTTACATTTGTACAAGGCCCAGTGGGAGATAAAGGGAAAAGGATTTAAAAAACAACACACATTAACAAACTTTTCTTTCCTTACAATGAAAGCATAGTTTATAGCCTGTGAGAAAGAAATAGAAAAACTGACAAATGTAACAGTAGAGAAATCAGATTTTTAAAAGACAGTTCAACCCTTCACCCAAAATATATGTTTGTTACTTGTAACAGGAATGATTAAGTAGATACTAACCCTTGAAATGCTCCCCAGATTGTCTGTAACAAAATAATAAGTAAAGGCAAAAAATAGATACTATAAAGTAACCATAGCCAGTATATGTAAGAAGATAAGTGATTGATCAATGCTGAAATAAAATATAACTTCTCCACTGAGTTTATCATATGCATATACAAATGCATTGACTTGGTGGCAAGTCTACACGTGCAATTAATGCAAAACAATTAATTCCAGAGTGTGCGTCTGGGATAGCAGCATATTGAGCTGGGTTGGATAAGCCCGGCTGCCAGGAGGCCCCAGGAGTCAGGCTGTCCACCTGGGGCTGTTCGCCTTGGCTCAGTGTGCTGCAGAGAGACTCACTGGGAAATGAGGGTGCTTCAGTGCAGGGCTAACTGGCAGGCAGCCCCTGCACTGCAGTACCCTCATGCCCCAGCCAGCTGGGATAGTATTTACACGTTTTTTACTCCTTCGCAAGATAGTCCTTGTAATTAGAAGAACTGTCTTGCTGTGGAGTAAATTAGTTTACTCCAACTTAATAGGGGCGCACATGTAGATGCCCAGAAGTTTACTGTGCAACTAATTAGTTTATTGTGCAGTAAACATCTTGTGTAGACATGACCAACAAGAGCAAAGTACTCTCAAATAATTTGATACAGTGTTTAATGGAGTCAGAGTTCAATGAATTCAGCCGTCAGTAGATAGACATGCTAACACTATAATAAAATGAAACAAGTTAAACAACTGAATAAATCTTGACTACTGTTAAAAACTAGTGGTGCCTGACAACCAGTTAAATATTTTTCAGTTTCAGATGCAAAGAGTTTTGAATGGACAATACAGCAGGATGGAAAATAAACATTAAAATGTACTGGGATCATGGAGATTAAATTGCTTCACGTAATGGAGTTCTACACAAAGAACAGTATATGAGGTCAGAAATGGCAAATAAGCCTGTGTCCATCCATAGTGTAAGGACTGATCTTGATATGTCCTATTGTGGGAATCCATAAATACGGCCATCAAAGATAAAGCATCTAAGTATGAAATTTGCATCACAGAACACTATGCTGTGAACCTATTGTAAACCTGCAATTACTCACCATGGGATTCCAGATGAACTCCTAGCAGATAGTGCCCCACAATTCAGTGCCAATTCTTGCTGACATAAACACTTCCCTTGTAATCATATCAAGCTCTTACTCATGTCAAATGGTTAGTAGAAAAGTCTATTCAAAAAGCAAAACATGATAAAATACAACCTGGCTGTTTTAGGGATTCTTCACCTAGCATTGCAATATAATCTAATAATAGTAGGATACTCACAGTACACCATACTTTATTAGACTAGTCATAGACTTATGAGAAGGACAAAAACCTTAGTCCACATGTAGCAAACATGTTAACATGTTAAAAGACAACTGTCTTGAGCCAAAGACAGTTAGTTAACCCTGAGGTAGGTCCAGAAGATCTATATGTGAAAAACGGAATGGAAAATACACTATTAAGAGATCCCAAATAGTCACACTCACTGCAAAGTACAAGAGACTTCAAACAGAAAAGATGCTTGGAAACCTGCAAAAGTACTAGCCATTTGCATCTATGATGTATGTCATAATACTCCAAAGAGGTTGTTTGGACCAGAGAAAGGAAAAATCTAAAAGCTTAAGTTTGATCCTGACTCTCTGAATTTTGAAACAACCAGAATGCACCTGGTAAATGCTCTGATACTGTCACCCGGTCCCTGACAACAAAATAATCACCGAAAGCAGAAAACATGAGGCCCAGGTGATGGTACCGCCAACAGCCAAACCACTCCAGAAAAAGCTGCAGCAATCAGAAAGCCATTAAGGGTCACAGACAGTATTTATTAACAGGCATTCAATAGATGCAAACTAGTTCTCTATTATCTATTAGATGCCTCAGTGTATTTTACCATAGCTGTTGGATGCATGAATTTGTCATGTTTGTGGAAATAATCTTTTATTTCTCTTTGGTTTGAAAAAAAAAGTGAAGATTCAACTCCAGTCCCTTCAAGTCAAAGGGAGTTTACCCATGCCATGTAACACCTATTGTAATCCTGTCCTTCATCATGTAATTTAGGTCAGGAATAAAGATCAAACTTTTTCCTAGCACTCCTGAAAGTCAAACATTATTATACTGCTTTTTATATCCCATACTTCAGAAAGAGAGAAGGAAAAATGTTATGCACATTTAAAGCTAACTCTGGAAAATCTCTTCATCACAGTACCCACAACATTTTTGCTTAATAATGTTTATAGAGTAGTCTGAACTAAATGCAATATGTATTGACTGTGAGGAAGGTTTTATTTTGTTTTGTTTTCTTTTTGGAAGAAATGTAGACGATCCCTTGTAAATTAAAGCCTTATGCTGCCTGTGCTTTCCAGTGCAATCTTTGATTGGATGAGAGAGAAGCTAGGACTGTAATCATTCCTGTGCTGGAAGAAGTTTTCTGGAGAACAAGAAGAACTCAGGATTCTTAAAAGGGCAATTGCAGTTCACAGTTCACTTTGTTTGGAAGGAAACATGCATTTTGTTCTCTTTCCTTTTCATCCTCTATTTTAAGTTAATTTTTTAGGACTATATAGAGAGCCTCAAAACGACCATTTATTTTATTGTTCTTTTAACATACAGATGCTGCATTTAAGGCCTGATTCTGGAATCCTGACTTCCCTGACTATACCTATTGATTTAACTGAAACAAAGGAAGTGCTTTGTAACTGAAACAACGGTGAAGCTTTGTCAGGCTGTGGGATAGAGCAAGAAATTGATTGACAGGTAAAGCTGACACTGCTCCTAATCTCACACTGATTCTACTTGGTGTAAAGTTATTGACTTCAGTGGACTTACTCCTTATTTACAGATGTAAACAAAATTAAGATCATGTTCTCTGAACTGTAATGCCAAAGTATAAAAAAAGTTGCAGAGGGAAGGAGCTGGGGGGGGGTGTATGCAAATATAGTCCCAATATCTCATCTGGGACAAAATCAGATTTATTTATGTACTAAAGGAGACACTTCATGAACTAGTAGATGTCACTGTTAACAGAATGTGGATTAGTCCTTACTAAGGAGATTTTTTAAAAAGAAATTTTCAGCCCTTGTCCTGGCAAAGAGAGTTTTGAAAATATAAACAAGTGCAAACAGCCGGTTGACTAGGTGGCCTGACTGGAATGAGCCGCTGTGATCTACTTCTAATGATTTCTTCACTTATATCATTGTGACATAAGACACACACTTCATGTAAGACATGTTTCTTGAGCTTGGGTTGTAGGCCAAATAACCTCCTTGCTAGAGCTTCCCAGAATCTTCAAGATGACAGTATGAATAATAACTTGAGGATATTAGGCAACATTCATCCATTATGTTTCCTCCACCAGCAGCTGTAATAGTGCTTGTGGAAATGAACGCATCCTCTCATCATTCCCAAACTAACAACTGCTTCAACAGCATGGGAGGGAAAGGGAAACACTTTAAAAAACCCAAATGAACATAGGGCAGGAAGTGACCTCTGGGGTCATCTGGTTCAGTCACCCACTATTATAGACATCCACAGAATAACATTCCTTTCCTAAAACAACCACATTTTTTACCACCTCTGTATCACTGTCCTCCACTGAAAGTCTCTGACCTCAGATCCATGGGCAGATCTAGGAGTTTGAAAAGGGAGGTGTAAATAGCATGGTACATCAACACAACATGTTTTTCTTCAGTTAAGGAGAAACTAGCTTTATTAATATGCTAGGAGCCCAGTGCTATATTATTCAGTTTAAGATCAAATCAAAACTAAATATAAGTTTATTGGAATGTGTACAAATTTGCTAGATTACATCTTACATATTAAGAAATATAACGAACTAGACAAAATTAGTCAAAAGATATGGTTTCATTACTCCTGTAGAATGATAGAAAATGAATAGGGGTGCACCAATAGAGATTTTGGGGGCCAATACCAATAGTCAATTTTTAAGGAGGCATATCTTCCAATACCAATCCAATTTCTGATACAAATCCTGGCAGCTTGAAGAGCTGGTAAGTCTGTTGTCGGGGGGAGGGAGGAAAGGGAAGTGGCGGGGGCAGATCAAGGCCCCTGAGGTGAGGGAGGGGGTGGGGCTGGGGCAGGGGCTGCCCAGGCGGAGTGGTGTGGGGCAGTGTGAGGGACAGAGCCACGGCTCAGCTGGGGGGCATGAGGAGGGGCTCCCGCTGCCGCACACACCCTGGGAGGGCACAGGGGAGGTGTGCCCCAGGATCTGTGTGGGACAGAGCAGGGCAGGCTGCAGCTGTGGCCCGGGTTCAGGCTGGGCTCTTCCCGGCGGGGGCTGGGCTGGACTGGGCTGCACTCAGGATGGCAGTGGCAGCAGTGCTTGGAGGGGCATTGTAGGAGAGGGGACTAGAGGCACCCCAGAATTTGCCGTAGTTCCCCTATTCACCCACCTCGCAGTGCTACTGCTGCCTGCCCCAGGCACAGCCCTATCCCACCTCCCCCATGCACCAGGAAAAGCCTGGCACAGCCCCCAGCCCACAGTGGCAGCCCACCCCACCTGCACCCTGCACAGATGTGGGGACACAAGCCCCCCCATACCCTCCCAGGTTGCGCACAGCGGTGGGAGCAGGCCCCCACTTCCTGCACCCACCAATGAGTCATGGCTCCATCCTGTGCCCCACCCTGGGAGGACAGTACCTGGCCCAGCCTCTGCCCCAGCCCCACTCCCTCCTGCACTGCAGGGGCCTTGATTTCCCTCCCACACACACCTCTTCCCACACCCCTCCCCTTCCACCACAACAGACTTACCAGCTGCACCCAGCTCTCCAAGCTGCCAGGCTGTGCTCCTTGCTGCCTACATGCTGCGCTGCAACTGCACACATGCACAGGCATTTATCACCAATTATCAGCCACATCAGGCTGATTTCTGATACAGTCTGTTTTCTTTATATCGTTGCTGATTCAATATCAGAGCAATGTATCAGTGCACTTGTAAAAATTAAGGTTTGGAAGGGACCTCAGGAGGTCATCTAGTCCAACCTCCTGCTCAAAGTAGGACCATCACCCACTAGATCATCCCGGACAAAGCTTTGTGTAGCTGGGTCTTGTAAACCTCCAGAGATGGAGATTGCACCCTGTCTTGGGGTAATCTGTTCCAGTAGTCACAATCATTGAATGTACATCTCTCATTCAGATTTGTAATATAAAATCTGACCTTTTTGAGCATCCAACCCTTCACTGTTATTCATTTCCACACCTGAGTTAAAGTTTCATAGATTTCATAGACATTAGGGCTGGAAGGGACCTCGGGAGATCATCGAGTCCAGCCCCCTGCCCAAAGGGCAGGAAGTCAACTGGGGTCATAGGATCCCAGCAAGATAAGCATCCAATTTACTCTTGAAGGTGTTCAATGTAGGTGCTTGAACCACCTCCGCTGGCACACTGTTCCAGACCTTGGGGGCTCGGACAGTAAAGAAATTCTTCCTTATGTCCAGCCTGAAACGGTCTTGCAGGAGTTTGTGACCATTCGACCTCGTCATCCCTTGGGGCGCTCTGGTGAACAAACGCGCCCCCAGATCCTGGTGGTCACCCTTGATAAACTTATAGGTGGCCATCAGATCACCCCTGAGCCTACGCTTTTCCAAGCTAAAGAGTCCCATGGCTCTCAGCCTGTCATTGTAATTAAAATTCACCTGATTAAAATTGAGTTAAGGTATTAAGTCAAACTTAAAAAGTCTTCAGGGTGGTGAAATAGGAATGGGTAAATTTGCAGAAGTAGGGATAGTTTAATTAATCAAACATCAAGACCATTCAAAGGAAGAAACAGTTGTTAACACCTGCAGAGTGAAGAGCAATTATCAGGAACTAGGTAGTTTATAATGAGCCATGGAGTCATCTTACCTCTCCCCAACTCTGCCTGAATAGAAATACCACTGTCCCTCTGAGGCACTTGTTTCTAAAGTTTGGGTGAAGCAGAAATCAAAGAGGTAGGGCTACAACAGCAGCACTGCACCCCCACCCTGAATCCACACCCGGTTAAAAGATCATTAAGATAGTTTTCAGCTTTTATGTTCACCTGAACTATTCCCTTTTGGATATACAATTAGCCACAGCCATGCAGATTCCTTTTTTTTTCATTGTAAATACTAAGAAAACTGTATAATCTTTTACTAGATTTGGATTTGCCATACAGAGCCACTAATTCATTACCTGTAGGTTTGATTATTTTCACTTGCCCTATTTAGGTGTGGAGTTGCTGACCTTAAGAAGGTTGCTGTTTAGACACTACATAGCACAGAAGACCATTTGTGTGGCAGCACAGGCTACTGAAAATATATTATCCCAATGCTGTTTCTTCAATGGCTCCTATTAAATATTGGGCCCAAATCAAGGTTTTGTGTCTCACCTTTGAAGCCTTAATGGAATTAAACCAAATAATCTGACAAACAAGCACACCCCAACAGATGGACAGGAATAAACTCTTATACAAGAGACAAACACTTTAGCACCAGCCCATGAACCGAGTATTGGGATGATCACAGACCAGAGCACTTTCTGGGCAAATGCCAAGCCCATTTCTTTCCATAATAATACTGTAATTTTTTTTGGGCAAGGGCAAAGAGGGTTTTACACAAAGATGTTGCATATAGTGCAAGCTAAGGCAATAAATTTGTGATGCAGCACTCTGTTAAAACTCTGGAAGCATATTGTAGCTTGGGTTGTATATTATCCAGTACTTTGCCATTCTAGACCTTCTGCTCTGACCATCTGAAAAGTAGAAGAGACAACCTGAAAATGGTGTCTTTATTTGGAGGCCTTGTAGCTAAAGAAGTAGAGTGGAAAAATCGTCTTTCTGCAATACTCTTCTCCACAAGGGTAGATTTACTTACTTTTCCCAATTCAGCTTATTTAAATATATCTTGGCTATTTAAAATTCAGATTATTGTTAGTCAGTGGGCATATCTACATTTTCATTAATGCATTTTAGGTAATGCACATTAAATTTAGTACCTCCAGGAACTTTTACACACGCTCTGAAGGTAGTTCAAGCATGCCCACCACCATTTTTAAGTGCAGGGACACTGATACACAATAGGCAGGAGGCTGCTGTAGCATGGCAATTGTCAGGCTCCAGCACACTTGATTAATTGAGTTTGCTCTGAGGTGCTGGACTTCCTCTGCTGTGCATGTATAGGCACCCTCTATTCTGAGGTACTAGGAAAGAGCGTATTAGCATGTTTTAATGCACATTAGCTAAAGAGCATGGTTTTTTGGTGACACTTCAATACATGTTAAAATAGGCTAATGCACATTAAAGCTTGCATGTAGACATGCCCAGACTGTGTTATTTTGGAATAACATGTTATTTTAAAATATGTATTTTTAATAGCCTGTGATTGGCAGTAAAGTGATTCTAAAGAAACACCATATTATTCCATGCAGCTACAGGATAGATTTTATTTGATCCCTAATTCTCATTATTCTCTTTTGCTTTGCTATTCTAGAGTGAAAATTTAATTGTGCACCCTTCTACACATTCATTTGACTGACAGTGTAAGAGTTAAAGGTCTAAATATTCCTCTGGGCAGGGTAGTGCTAGCAGTGGGTCACTCTGAACTCTGTCAGTGTTGCCCTCACATTGGCTGAAGGGGTTCACTGATCTCCCTCATGAGGCACTTTTACCTCCTTCCCACAAAGGTTAGGTTTACTGCCTCCAGATTGCATAATGCAAATATTTCACAATTGTACTCTATCCATAATGGAACTGCTCTGAGCCTCATTCTCACGTTATTTTAATTTTGCTTCATTCCTTAAAAACTCCCATAGGACTTGGTTTCCATATGAACCATTAACACCTACACACTGAAGAAATATCACAATCATCACAAGTTTAATATTGAGAAGTTTTTGCCAGTTCCACTTTGCTACTCCCATTGCACTTTTTTTCTGTTGAAATGTACCACTTTTGCAATAAGGGGTTTAAGGCATTAACAACATGAAAAAAATACACCATATCCAACTAAATCAAGTTAGATACTGTTCTGGTTAAATCAGTATGCCACGCCAGTTTCAGTTTAAAAGTTGATTACTTGCCAATGCAAACTTAATCAATAAGGGGTGCTTAAGCCAAAATAAAATGGTGTTCCACTGATCTGTTTCTAATAAAATGGTGTAACTAGATCTGTTTCTAAATTGATTTTTGCCAACCAGTAGTTTTTTCAGCGATAAGTCCTAGTCACAAAGATCTGCAATACAATTTTTACTTAATGAAAACACTAGTATATTTAATAAGTAAAAAACACTTTATACTTCCATTAGTATTCTCAAAGCAGGTTACAAGCTTTAATAACTTACAGTCTCCAACCATCAGTGTTCTTAATCCTCATTTTATAAATGAGGAAACCCAGTCACAGAGAAGCTGAGTGACCAAACAAGATGTCAGAAGCAGAGCTAGGAATAACCCCTAGAGACAAAATATTCAGAAAAAGACTAGTGATTTGGGTACCTTAGTTTTAAATGCATCATTTTAGTGTCTGACTTTCAGAAAATGAGGTTATTTCTGATATCTTATGGTGGCTCTAGAAAGGTAGAAATAACATGTTTCCTTTGATTATCTTGGTCTAGGTCTCCTGTCCTATGATCATGTACTTCAATTACAAGGCTCTCTTTCCTTAAGAAGTTATGTGCTGCTAATGTAATTATTGCTTTAGGAAACAAATCCTTAATGCCTGGGTGCAATTTCATTCTAGTGAATATTGTCACTTATAAACATGCAAGGTCTGATCTCAGTTTTGAGTTATCAGAACAGTCACCTAATACTACTTGACCCGTGTGTGTACAAAACATTTTATCATTCTATAATGGTTAAATTAGTGTTTTTATACATAGATTAGGGACAAAGAAATTTCATGGGACTATCAAGATACCAAAGTTCTCTCTAAGCTGCACACATGAGTGGCCACGCACAATAAAAAAATCTTGCTGCGCACAAACTTTTTAATGCCGCACACCCACCTGGAGAGGAGCTGGGCTGCGGCTTCCTGTAAACTTTGGGTGTGGAGTGTGGTGGAGGCACTGGAGCCAGCGCGGGACACCGTTCTGGCAGTAAGTTACTGCTCAGCTGCGCGGGGGCCACTCTGCTCTGCTCCTCACTGTGCCAGCATCTCCATGGGGAGGGAGAGGGTGCAGGGCAGGCAGCAGCTCTTCCCCGAGGCAAGACAGGGATGGGGGTTGAGGTAAATTCAACCTGAGGCGGGTTGAAAGCAATTGCCTGCTTTGGAATTCGTTCAGAGGTGGAGTTCATTTGCAAAGTAGTGGGGGGAATATATATATTTTGGCATGGGATCTTTGACCCCCCAAGCATTCAGGAGGCTTTGGCCTGCGCACCTCAGCCAGGAGCACACTCCCTCGACTTGTCTGAGCACCTCCGATGCGGCGGAATCACTCAGAGCCACTCACACATTTTTGAATCATGGCGAGAGTGACCTCAGCATATATACACCTTCCAAAGGAGCTTTCCTCCCAACCTGGGAGAAGGGTGGGGGCCTGGCCCCTGCTGGGAAAGCTGGTGCCTGGGGGCAGGGTGCATTGTCAGGTTGGCCCCACCAGCCTGTACACTCTTTGTAAATCCAGGCCAGGTTCCATAGTTTCATAGTTTCATAGTTTGTAGGGTCGGAAGGGACCTGAGCAGATCATCTAGTCCGACCCCCTGCCATGGCAGGAAAGATTACTGGGGTCAAATGACCCCAGCAAGATGTGCATCAAACCTCCTCTTAAAGACCCCCAGGGTAGGAGCCTGCATCACTTCTCTTGGAAGCTGGTTCCAGACCCTAGCCGCCCTGACCGTGAAGTAGCGCCTCCTGATATCTAGCCTAAATCTACCCTCTGCCAGCTTGTGACCGTTATTCCTGGTCACTCCTGGTGCTGCTCGGGGGAACAGTGACTCCCCCAATGCCCGCTGATCCCCCCTGACTGGTTTATAACAGGCCACTAGATCCCCCTCAGCCTTCTCTTGTGGAGGCTGAACAGGTTCAGGTCCCGTAGCCTGTCCTCATAGGGCCTGCCCTGTTGTCCCCTGATCATATGAGTGGCCCTCCCCTGACCCCTCTCCATGCTGTTGACATCCCTCTTGAAGTACGGCGCCCAGAACTGGATGCAGTACTCCAGCTGCAGCCTGACCAGTGCCGCATAGAGGGGGAGGATCACCTCCTTGGACCTGCTCGAGATGCATCTGTGGATGCATGCCAAGGTGCAGTTGGCCTTCCTTACTGCCTCTCCACACTGCCAGCCCATGTTCATCTTGGAGTATTTTCCTGCTGCTTTGCCTTCCTGCTTCAATCTGGGGTCAGTCTTCAGAATAGTGATGGCCCTTTGGCCCTTTGTTTGAGGCCATCTCAGAGAAAACCTAACTCTAAATTAAGTCTATGTGGTAGGCTCCTTTTTCAGACCCAGTGA
Source organism: Crocodylus siamensis (assembly GCF_052110815.1). Taxonomy (NCBI): domain Eukaryota; kingdom Metazoa; phylum Chordata; order Crocodylia; family Crocodylidae; genus Crocodylus; species Crocodylus siamensis. The sequence goes on from NC_143399.1 coordinate 170,935,577, forward strand.
GAATTTAACAACAAATGGTGTGCTCATGGATTGAAGCAGTGCGCTCACGGATCACTACACCTTGCAAGATACTTCTAAAAAAAGCGTTAAAGCTGCAAATAAAAATATACATATTAGCACAACTGCCAACATCATTGTGGGACTTTGTCAGCTATGACAAGCTGATATTGAGCCCTTCAGGTCAGGATTAAGTTCAGTGGTGAAGGTAGTGAGAAATGCTCAGCTGTGACAGCTTGCAAGGTAAAAACTTACAATCAAGACCTGGTGGTTTTTTCACCATGTCATATTTATTGAACTCCAAGTTTTGTTGCCACAAAATATTTTAATACTATTGTACAATATTTCAACATGCAGCATAGTTGAAACACATTTTTAAAGCTAGAAAAATAGGTGTATATTACAAAATACTTATTTTTATAGTAAAATTATGTTATTTGGAAGCCCAGTTACCATATAGATTCACTAAAACATGAACATAGGAGTTAACAACACACACGGAACACAAAACCTAAAATCCACAGTACAGATATAGAATAGACTTTATAAAGTCAGCCTCAGTCATAAATATGAATCACTGCTGAAAATTGTGTGAAGATTTATCTAAGGAATTTATAGGGCCCCTATTTCTATAGACATGAATCCCTCGCCATCTTTAAAGTATTTACTTTGTGAGGTAGGAACAACAGTTTAACCCCATTATAGAGATGAGAAAGTAAGGCAGAGAAAGATTACATGATCTGACAAAAGACCCAAAAGAAATCTGTGGTGAGGTAGGAAACTGAATCCTAAGAAGTCTAATCTCCAAGTTGATGTCCAAAATTGTGGGCCCTCCTTTCTGCCTTTGAAGTCTCTTACATGAAACTGTTTCAAATCAAATTTTGTGAATGAACTATTGTGACTTTAAAACATTTCTAATTTAGACTAAGTGGGAAGGTGATGTATGCTGTGGTGAGAAGCTAACACCATTTTATTTCTCCCCTTGTACTCTTCATTTGGAGAGACAAGTTGATGTCAGCAGAACTTCAAGGAATAATGATTAAGGCTCTGATTTTGTCACAGCAATCACTGACACCCCAGATACTGTAAATCTGAAGAAACTGTAAGAAGGGCTGAAGAGCCTTGACGAGGCCACACTTGACAGAGACTCCTTTAGCACCAAGGAAAAGTGGTCTTGGGAAAGCAGCTAATTACCAGTATGTTTAGTAGGCATGTTTGCTCACTGTTTATAGTAGTTGTAGGAAGTTGTTCTACATGGTTAAATGGTTGCAGAAATGAATGCTGCTAGGTAGAGAACCTTAGTGAATTGAACATGACAACATAGGTGAACATGTCTGGCATGGCCAGGAGCAACAAGATGAAGAACTTTCAAGGTATCCATATCTGGGGTGGCCATTCATCCAGTTTCATAGAGAACAGTCCAGTTTTTTGCTACTCTGTCCTCATCATATGAAACCAGACACCTTTATGTCAGACTGGTGGAAATCTGCATAGGAAAATAGAGGACATAAAGCTGTCCAGTTTCGTATCATAAAGGCATCTGGTTTTGTATCAATAGGACAGAGTAGCAGAAAACTGGGCTGTCCTCTATAAAACCAGACAAATGGCCACCCTACCCATATCCCAGAGTCAATAATCTGTGCACAGCACCACAGCTCATAGAATAATTTGTTGTTTAACGAATTCCTAGAACAAATAATAAGCAAAAACCGAAGAAAATCAAAAATAGGATATAAATGGACAGAAACAGTGAAAAAGAATTTATTTAATTAATTCTTGTTCTTCTGGAATCACTTCTAAACTACCCAGGAGCTGGATGCAGTTTGGCCACTCTTCCTATAGTGTCTGATACTAAAGATATACTGTTAGATTTCATGTTCTTAATAAATAAATGCATTTTATCAAACCTGCTTAGAGAACTTCTTTTGACCAAGTTTCTTCCCATGGGAGGGCAAACTTGTAAAAAATTGTCTTTCATAAAGTAGAGGAGATGTAGCTTATCCAGAGATATTGGCCTATACAAAGAAATGGGGGTATAAGCCCCATACATTCTTAAGTAATAACGTCAGTGCTCCCCAGTAGGGACGTGCGCTTGGTTAGGTGGGTGTTTGAAAAGCGTCGGGCACAGTGATTTACTCTAACTGACTCTAATTTACTCTAATTCTGCAGTACCACAACATTAATAATTAAATAAGATTATGCTAACAGTGTCTAGCTGTTCACAAAGGTCAAAAGTGTGAAGGGCTTGGACAAGGGGGTAAAAAGCACCCTGTTCAAATTTGCTGATGACACTAAGATGTGGGGGGATATGGACAAGCTAGAAGGGAGGAATAGGCTCCAATCAGACCTAGACAAGCTACAGGGGTGGGCGGATAAGACTAGGATGGGATTCAACACTGACAAGTGCAAAGTGATGCACCTGGGGAGGAACAACCGGCACATTACCTACAGGCTGGGGAACTCCCTTCTTGTCAGTACACAGGTGGAAAAGGATCTTGGAGTCATCATTGACTCGAAGATGAACATAGGCCGGCAGCGTGGGGATGCAGTCAGGAAGGCCAACCGTACCTTGTCATGCATCCACAGATGCATTTCAAGCAGGTCCAGGGAGGTGATCCTCTCCCTCTATGTGACACCGGTCAGGCCGCAGCTGGAGTACTGCGTCCAGTTCTGGGCGCCGCACTTCAAGAGGGATGTGGACAACATGGAGAGGGTCCAGAGCAGGGCCACTCACATGATCAGGGGGCAGCAGGACAGGCCCTATGAGGAGAGGCTACGGGACCTGAACCTGTTCAGCCTCCAGAAGAGAAGGCTCAGGGGGGATCTAGTGGCCTGTTACAAACTAGTCAGGGGGGACCAGCAGGCAATGGGGGAGTCCTTGTTCTCCTGAGCACTGCCAGGAGTGACCAGGAATAACGGTCACAAGCTGGCAGAGGGTAGATTTAGGCTAGATATCAGGAGCCGCTACTTCACGGTCAGGGCAGCTAGGATCTGGAACCAACTTCCAAGAGAAGTGGTGCAGGCTCCTACGCTGGGGGTCTTTAGGAGGAGGCTAGACGAACACCTTGCTGGGGTCATTTGACCCCAGTAATCTTTCCTGCCATGGCAGGGGGTCAGACTAGATGATCTACTCAGGTCCGTTCCGACCCTAGAAACTATGAAACCATGACTTATGTATTAATTTGGAAGCACAGCCACATGGCCTATACATTTCTGATCTGAGATTACTTGTGCCCTCAGTTACATGTCTGATGTGCATGGCAGGATGCACAATTCTGACATCAGGGATAAGATCCAAATTGAACCATTATAACTTATCAGTACAGGAAGAGCTTAGGATCCTGGGCATCCCCTGCACCAGTGAGTTGAAAACCGGGTGCCTTTAGTTTCATAGAATCACAGTGCTTAGGGTCGGAAGGGACCTAAACAGATCATCAGGCCTGACCCTCTGCCCTAGGCAAGAATTGGTGCCAGGGTCATATCAACCCAGCCAAATATCTGTCCAGCCTCCTCTTGAAGACCCCCAAGGTAGGAGAGACTACTACCTCACTTGGGAGCCCATTCCAGAGCCTGGTAGAGCCTGTAAACTAATGTCTCCTGATATCCAGCCTGAACTTTCTCTCCATCAATGTGATGCTGCAGGTAGTAAAGCAAGCAAAACGCTGGCTTGCATCCATAGATGCTTCTCAAGCAAATCCCAGGACATCGTTCTCCCGTTGTACTCAGCCGTGATGAGGCCGCAGCTGGAGTACTGCGTCCAGTTTGGGGCTCCACAATTCAAAGAGGATGCGAAGAAGCTTGAGAGAGTCTAGAAAAGAGCCATATGCATGATCAAAGGTCAGGAAGACAAACCTTACAATGAGAAGCTGAGAGCCACGGGACTCTTCAGCCTAGAAAAGCGCAGGCTCAGGGGTGATCTGGTGGCTGCCTATAGGTTTATCAGGGATGACCATTAGGATCTGGGGGAACATTTGTTCACCAGAGCCCCCCAAGGGATGACAAGGTTGAACAGTCACAAACTCCTCCGTGACCTTTTCAGGCTGGACATAAGGAAGAATTTCTTTACTGTCCAAGCCCCCAAGGTCTGGAATAGACTGCCGCCGGAGGGGGTTCAAGCATCTACCTTGAATGCCTTCAAGAGACATTTGGATATTTTTCTTGCTGTGATCCTATGTCCCGTCCCCTGCTGTCTTCCTGCCCCTGGGGCAAAGGACTGGACTTGAAGATCTTCCAAGGTCCCTTCCAGCCCTAACTGTTATGAAAGAATTTGTGGCCATTATTCCTAGTAACCCCAGGTGGTGCCCAGGGGAACAGAGCTTCCCCCAATTCCCCTGGTCCCCCCGGTGAGTTTGTAAATGGCCACTAGATCCCCTCTCAGCCTTTTCTTGTGGAGGCTGAACAGGTTCAGGCCCTTTAGCCTCTCTTCGTAAGGCCTGCCCTGCTGCCCCTTGACCATGCGAGTGGCCCTCCTTTGGACCCTCTCAGTGCTAGCCACATCCCTCTTGAAGTTCGGTGCCCAGAACTGGACACAATATTCCAACTGTGGCCTAACCAATGCCGCATAGAGGGGAATGATCACCTACCTGGACCTGCTTGTGATGCATCTGTAGATGCACAACAAGATGCAGTTAGCCTTACTGACCACTTCCTCGCATTGGCGGCTCATTTTCATCCTGGAGTCAATAATGACTCCAAGATCCCATTCTGCCACAGTTTGGCATAAACCAACCTGGTCCTGGGGCAAAGACCAACGGTCAGTTGATTGGACCAGAGGTAGTTCAGGACTGATGCAGTCCTGTGGGTAAGACCGACCATCAGCTGATTATCAGCCCCAGTTCCAGAACCTAGAGCCCAACGTACCCAGATGTCAGGAAACTGCACACACAATTCTTAAATGTCCCAGCACATGGGAACCCTGGCATTGGAACTTCTCTATCCCAGGGTCCCCTTTGCTGTGATGTGTCAAGTGCTTGCTCCACAGCTCCCTGGAAACTTCAGGGCAAGACAGTCAGCCTTCCAGGTTGCAGAGTACCACGGGGCTCTTTGTAACAGCACCAGAACCTAACCTTCTCCTCAGCCCCCACCACAACTGCGGGGCAAGACAAGAACAATGCCTCACGGCTCCCCATGACTCAGCACCCTGGCTCAGCTCATGAGATTCCCCCAGGTTCTCACCCTGAAAACAACAGGGTACAGCTCCATGCAAAGCTGACACTGGGAGCTGCCAACCAAGCCCCACATGCCATGGCTATTTCCCTGCCACACATTCAATTTAAGGCATGATAGAAACCAACCACAAAATATGACGCATATTTTGTGGAATATTTTTGTGACTGGTTTTCCATTATGCAATCAGCAGTGTAGGGATGTGGCTGCATGCCTAGGGCAAAGCAGAAGCAGCAACTTCCAGTTGCTGCTGCAGTTGCAAACATGAATGTGTGGTTACCAGCAGCAGCTGCTTTTTTCATCCTCCAAATCAGTGCCTGAGGCAGCTGCCCCATCCCCCTCTTTCCCCCCAAGTTATGTCACCACATGCCATTAATTCCCTGAACATGCAGCAGGGTTACTATTTATGGCATGATTAACAGGTTTGTCTCATCTTAAATGTAATGTCTGCCAGGGCCCTATTTATCTGAGATCTTAACTGGTTTTCTAGCCAAGACACTACACTGGCCTAGATAGAAGGACATTGGTGTCCTATGGCCTGTAAAATCATCTAATCTGGTCTGTGACTCTTGCCCCAAAGATGCCCAATAGAGGCAGTGAAGTTCCCTGGCTTGCCTTAAGAAGATCCACCTCCATGAGTGGCCAAGATAACTTTGTTTTTGTCTACAAATGTCACTCTTATTATACATACACTGTTGTGGTTGTTCTTACCGCTATTGGCCCATACAGTTATACGGATCCCTCCACAGATGTAACATGAAGGGATGATTAAATCATATACAGTAGTAGATCCTGAATAACATTATGGTCATGGCTTCAGGGCCAGTGTTCTAAATAGTAAAAAAGGTCCAATCTTTTCAGAGTAGGCCCTGTTTATCTTAGGTCATGGTAGAAATTTCTATCACCTGAAGTACTTTTAACTTCCCCAAGTCAGTTATGGTGATGGTAAATTAGATGCTATTCCAGAAATATGATAGCCATATTATTTGAAGGATCTCTGTTGACTTCTGTCTAATGTAATGATCCATAACCAGCAAAAATATTCTTATATAGAAAACAACTAGCAACCTGATAAAAAATATTTTCTCCATGCTTCCCTTTCAAGGCAACTATTCCACTATTCTCAGCATTTCTTAAAATATTCTGGATCTTTTTTACCAAGTAACTGAGGAACTAATATGAACTCATAACTTATTTTAAGGGCCTCTGCCCCCCAAACAGAAGCCACACATATATTATCAAAATAAATTCTACCCATAACTATATAGTTTTCCTCACAAGAAGGTATTTCACTCAAAAAAAATAGCCACCTGATTTCCAGAAACAACAAATATTTTACTTCAACAAGATATTCACTATTCTTTTCCCAGGAGAGTGTAAAGGTATTCTCAACAGTACGTCTCCATTCAGAAACTCTAGGTAGGCTTTGGAGAGATACAATAGGAGAACAATAACCTTTGGATTTCCATTTTGCAACCTACAAGGCTATTGTACTGTATTGGGATAATAATTTATAAAATAGGTTACTAGTGTCATGTAATGCGATCATTTCCATCTTTAAGTCATGTAACTTCAGTGAAGTTGAACATAAGGAAACTTAAATCACTTAACGATCCCACAGTTCCATATGCTTATCTCATACTTTGTCAGAAGAGAAACACATAGATAACATTGAATATAGTTAGCACTATTCTAGTTATAAAGGCCCTATATGAAATCAGTTACTGTCTACTCACCCGTATTGACTTCTGTCTACAACCCATCTGTGCTGGCCTTTTTATAATTTTATTTTGAAAGGCATTGTATTATCAGTAAATGGTGATTTACTAGGACATGCAAAGTAAATGTTTGTGTAGGTGAAACCTCCCACATAAAACAGAGAACAAGTTCTCCCCAGCAGCATGCTAACTTTGCACTCTACTGTAGCACATATTGGAGCACTGATATAGCAGGTCATTGGAGGATCACCCCAACTCCTATGCCAGATGTTGGGAATGTAGCCAGGGGTTCTATACCTATTGGCAACCTTGGCTGCCCCGCAGGTTGTTGAAAGCTGGTGTACCTTGCAGCAGCCCTCCAGATACTGGAGTATAGGGTATAGGACTGACACATGGCACAAAATCAAGGAATAGTTCCTGAGTTGTGATGTGCACTTCTTGGCCATAGCCTAGAATCAGTGCTATAAACAGCACATAATTATGCATTGTGTTGCTTTAAAAAGTTAAGAATAGTTGCAGGAAGTATAAATTTTTCCATTCCTCTCCAGGAAGCCATTCCTGCTGCCCTTATATTCCAGTGAATTCAGAAGTCACATGAATCTCTAAATCAGCAGATCTGACTTAACCTTTCCCAACAGGATCAATATCTTCTGACAGGGTAGGGTGTTCAGGCAAAAACAGTCAGCCTGTTATATACAAATGCATGATCTTCAGCTGAACAAGTGCCTGTAGAAATTAATAAGGGATACAGGACTTAGAATGTGCTTGTGGAATGTTAAAGGAATAAATAATCCTATTAAAAGGAAAAAGACCTTTTCTCAAAATGGAAAAAAAGCTAAAATTAGCATTCTTACAGGAAACCCAGCTTTCCACTGAGAAGGATGCCAAATTAGAAATGGAATGGGCTGGACATGCATATTAGTCCTCATATTCTAGCCACAAATGGGCCATTTTACTTAAATGTTGGCAAGCTAATTGAAAGATACTGTAAGTCCAGACAGACAGGCTATGGGGGAGGAGCAAATTTGGAAGAATCTCTATAATAATAGGCCCTGTGTGATTCAATTTATAACATCTGATCAGACTTCTTCATCAAAGCTCCAGACTCTGTGTAGGTATACACTAGTCCTTCTGACCTTAGTAAGGCCTAACTGGGGCCATAGTTAGTATAAACTCCAGATGAATGCAGAGAGCACTTATATAAGAATATACTTCAGAAAACAACATTATTTTTTTCATCTCAGCTAATTTATTCTGGGTCTACAATGGCTATGTAACTTTAAAGATCCATTTATTGTTAAAAGAGCTGTGGCAACTGAATGTGTTTTGATGTTTAAAGGAATATGCAGCCAGAAGAGGTAACCTTAATGTTTGCCCTAACTCCACCAAGAAAGAGATCTATTATCTCATAAACAAAAATTGCTGCAATGACCTACTTGATCACAACCAGTTTTACTAAGTATTGTAATTAAGGTGATAATTTATAAGAGATAAATATTCAAAGATTAGCAGCACCATTTAAAAGGATGCTCAGTATATACAACATGAGAATCTTTGCATTAGACTATTTGATGAACAATTCATAAGTATCAAGCTTGTATCATTATGAGGAACACATAAAGAGCTGTTCTTAGAGGCCAAATACCTCTAGCACAGTGTAGAAATCACAGGATGAACCAAATAACATAAATTATTGGAAATCCAGTACTATAATCATCCAGATTCTATAACATATACTGGAATTATACCAGAAACTGGGCATGATGGAAAGTCCCTAATTTCTTCTAGCACATTACATTGTCTCATGCTTATGTAACATAATATTAAATGAATAGGATACATTCCTTGCTCTTTATATTTTACAGAAAGAAATATTGGTATTGAAATGGACAGAACAACGCGCTCTTCATACATGTAGCCAAGAAGTGGGTGGTGAGAGGCTGGATGCATACATGCCCCCTCATGGGAAAGTCTGAGGGAGGAGGGGAAAGGAACAAGGGGGGCAAGTGGCATTGCCCGGCACTGCACCACCCCAGCCACCTCCCAGCCCTGGCCCCAGCTGCCTCCCAGCTCCAGCCACACCCTTCTCAGTCCTGACTCCAATTGTCTCGGCTGCCTCCCAGCCCCAGCAGCTGCCCAGCTGCCTCCTGGCTGCACTGTCCCCAGCCCCAACCACCTTCCCACCCCAGTCCTGGCTGCCTCCCTGCATCAGCTGGGGGGGCCTGAAGCTAGGTCCCAGAGCAGGGCCAGCCTTGGCTTCACTGCCAGGCTGGAGATGATGAAGCCCCTGGGACTCCTGTAGCCCACCCTGCCCCACCCCACGTCATCCCCAGAAAGAGCCTGCTGGCTCCTCCAGAGTCATGGCACTGGGCAGCCAAGAGGGGATGGCATGTGGTCCTCTGATCTTTGCATGGGCAAGGGCGGGCACAGCTGCCAGCTAGACTCAGTTTCTGCTCTGTGTCTTTGCACCTCACCGCCACCACTTTGAAAGCAGTGGGTACCACCGTGTGCATCCCGCCACTGGCCAGTCTGGACAGCGAGTCAATAGCAGTGGGTGCCCCTTTCAAAGTGGTGGTGGCAAGGCGCAGACACATGGAGCAGAAGCTGAGCCCAGCTTATGGGTGTGGCCTGCCTTTGCCCATGCAAATATCGGGGGGCCACATGCCTTCCCCCCGCCTTGGCTGCCCGGCACTGTGCCTCTGGAGGAGCCACCAGCATGAACGGTGTGTGCCCCCAGCAGCTGGGGGGGGGCACAGCTGCACTAGCGGTGGCAGGAGCACAGCGGCAGTGAATGGGGAGCTCCCACAGATCCTGCCAGCACTGTTGGCAGAAGTGGGGGGGTGGGGGTGGAGTGCCAACCATGTGCAGGTGCTGCTGGCAGCAGCAGCAGCAGCCAGTGGGGATTGCTGACCGTCCACAGATGCCACTGGCGGTGTCAGCGGCAGGGTGGTGAGCGTTGACAGTGTCAGCAGCACCTTTTCACAGGGGGTGCACCACCATACTCAGGGGGTGCACGTGCACCTGCGTGCACCCCCTACACGTTGCCCCTGGCCACCGGGCTCTGATTGTCCCAAGACCCAGCCGGGACCCCAGACATGGTGAATGGGCGATAGGCTGGGTCATGGGACAATCCCCGCAGTACAGGAGGGACTGGGCCAGGGGCAGGGATGAATGATTCGCCCTTTCCCTACCCCATCTGCCCTCCCTCCAAGCCCATGGAAATAAAAAAAAAAAATTAAAGGAAACTTACCTGCCTATGGCTGAGCCAGCTCCGAGTGCATAGGATAGCTTAGCATGTCCGCCCCTCCCCCACTGCTTTAGGACCCTGCATCCAGGCTGCCCTAAGGCAATGCCTGCTGCTGCCCTGTGTTTGGGAGGGCTGAGCTTCCGCTGTCTATGTGCAAGGGGGCCCTTAGCTGTGGGGCCCTCTGCGGCCACAGGTTTTGCAGTATAGGATGGGCAAGTCTTGCTTTAATGGAAGAAAGCAGATACGATTGAGGAAGCTGTTATGATGCTTGGAAAAGCACAGCCTGAGGGCTGCCAACTGGTTATTCTTTCTGAGTAGGTTCAATATTTTAGTTACTCCATCAAAATTCAGTTGTGACTGATTAGTTCAACATGGATTCACAACCACTCTGGGAAAGGGAATTTAATGATTTTGATAATCTAGCCCTTTTGGCGATGCCCCTTTATTCAGTTCATAGTTATTGATTTAGAAGCTAGTAAGATTAGGCATTGAGGTTTAAGCATTTTTCCTATGTGTATCAGTCTTCAACTCTTTGTAATTTAGTTTACCCATATGTAAAATATGGCTAATAATTCACACACCCCTCACAGAGTGTTTTGAGGTTTAATTCAGAAATGGTTATGAAATATTTTAAGACTGTGGTTGGAAAACATCACTTTAGGTGTGTTAGTCAATATATTCCTTCTATGCAAATTTGTAGAAATAGAACAGTAAAGTAGTTTGAAAAAATGGAGAGCTGCACCGAGCTGTTAAAAATCAGTGCCAACCAAATATTAGAAACAATGATGTTAGAATAGGGGGTGTCAACCAGGGGTACATGTATTCCCTGAGGGTACTTTGAAAGGTCCCAGGGGGTATATGGGGGCCAGCAGGGATGGAGCGCCACCACCCCACGCTGCTGACTCACAGGAGCAGGGCCAGGGTGGGGTGAGAGCAAGGCCGCACAAAAGCCACATGGCCACCACGCCACTGCTCGTCACCTCCCCGCTCCGCACCTGGCTGCTCACCCACCCCCCTCTGCCCTGTGCTGCATCTGGCTGCTTGCCCCCCTTGCGCCATGCAGAGCCACTCACCCCCCACATGCTGCACCCCTCCGCTGCCTGGGGGCGTACACTTATTAAAAAGAGGGCCACTGCAGGTACCCTTATTTAAAAGGTTGAAAACCCCTGTGTTAGAAGGCATGGCAAATAAAATACCCAGTGACTAGTTGAAGACAATAACTGTATACACCTTAAGGAAAGAAGGTCTTCCCACCCCAAATAATTTATAGCGCTAGAGTCTAGTTGTCAGTACCATAAAATGCCATCCTGAAAGGAACAGTCAGTAGTTTAAAGCCACTTTTAGGAAGGGTGTGGGTGTGAGAAACCCTAAGACCATGTGCAAGTGGCATTGATGAGATAATTAGTCTTGACAGTTGATGAAAAAACAGCAAGAATTAGGATGAAAGATGTTTTCCACATCAGCTTTACAAAGACAATTGATTAGTTTTGGATGAAAGCATTATGGAGAGTAATAAAATTGTATGGCATTCCAGCTAAGTTAATTGCAAAATCTTTTTATGAAGGCTTCTGCAGTCCCACAGTAATTGGTGGAAGATTAAGCAACTGATTCAAAAACAAGGCTGGTGTAAGACAAGGTAGCATGGAATCATCATCACTTTTTTTGCCAGTTTTTAAACTGGACAGTAAGAATTTTAGATGAGAAGAATGGTATGATTTAAGTTCATCTGTATTTAAGCATCCTATTTTATGCTGATGACATCAGACAACTGACAGATGCATTTAAAATTAGTGATGATACTCCTCACTGCTGTGGAAAATTAATGTAGACAACTTAGACTTAAATACTAAGATGATGAAGTGATATCTATTATCCCTTTTATTAGCATACAAGGTGTTGAAATGCAACAGGCATGAAGTTAAGGAAAAAGCAGAGTCTTATACATCCTTTGGAAGTTTTATGAGAGCCAAAAGTTTTGTCTAGGAGGAACTTGAAAAGAGATGTGCCATATCCATAAGTGCTGCACAGAAACTGATTAAACTATGGACTGATTATATCTGGTATCAAAGTGCAAATTTATCAGTGAAACAAAAGGCAGCTAGTGTTTTTGTTTGTTTTTGTTTTAGATGATCTGGCCTGCAACAGCTCACCAAAACTCCCTAAGTGGCCCTCAGGCCCAAATAAGTGGCCACCCCCATCATATGCTGAGCTATTACCAAGGAGGGCTTAATGAAGGAACAAGCCCTAAACAGGAATAAAAAACAATGCTGTCCCACTCTTCATATTTGCAAGGATGCTGTGGAATGAACAATGGAAGATGACTCCTTAAATCTAAACATTATTATCTTTAAGGTTTTAAAAAATTGCTATAGGTTCCTCAATCAAAAAGGTTTTCCAGCTTCAGGGTACAACAAAATAAATTGAGATTTTTTTCCCCCTGAAATCTTGAGCAATAAACATTTGTGGGGTTGGGGGGGGTTGTTTTTGTTTTTTTACATAATTCTGTGAAGAGTTATATATAATCCTGACATTATATTTTTGTATTCTGCTGCAGGCATGTGGATGGAGTATGTGAAAGGGGAAGAGACAAGACAAACAAAGAGTTAACAATATAGATAGTTGAAAAAATGTTACTTTCCAAGAATTTTCACAACAGTTTTGTTTATAAGCCAATATATGAGAATAATTCAAATGACACCTAATGGATATTAAGTATACAAGTATGTTTATGCACATTCACCACCATGACAAAAGTATTAATACAAAGGTATAATGTTGAGTTTATCTAGGAAAACATCTTGCCCTAGAAAATGTAAATGCTTTGTGTTCAAAGGATTTAGAAAATAAACTCCCTTTCTGTAGAGCCCTGCCCCTTGGGATTTCGCATAAGAAAGAAAAGAGAATTTCTAAGAAATACCAGGTTTTCTTTGCTGGCATATTTTTTACTTTGTTCTGAATAGAAACAACTTGAGCTCAAAAGGTAAATTTCATTGACTGTAGATTTTACTAAGTGTGAGTTTAGAAGAGGAAGTAAAGGAAAGCTAAGGGTGTACTAAATATGACTGCATTTTACAACCCCTTTCTTCTTCTTCTTTTGATAAGCACTTAACAGAAGTCTATTCCGTGAAAGCTGCCAATTCTTCTATTTACTGTATGTACAGACTGGAAATGTCAGCGAAAATGTGTGTGGGGAAAATTCAGGTGAACTCTGTGGCCTGAATTTTAAATGGGAGGACAAAATATGAAGGATTTGTCTATGATTTCATTGCACTTGTTTGTGATTTCTTTCCATGACACCTCTATGAAACTGTCCTTAAGCCATTATCATAATGGAATACTTTGCATAATGGAGAACACAGTCACCTCAGATCTTCTTTTGCATGACAAACCCTTGATTAGAAAAATAATAGGATGGAAATGAAATTGGTATTTACTAGGGCTGGCATAGAAGGTTGTTCTGGGGGGGAAAAAATCCCATTTTAAAAGCATCAAAGGCAAAGGAATGGAAGCCATGCTCAATACACTGGAGAACTGATGCTGGTAGAAGAAGGGCTCATCTACTTACAGTAAAATGTTTATAGTCCATTTCTAAGGTAGGAAATGAAGAGAAAAATCTCCTCTATGGTGGGAAGTTCCATAATCACTTATGACAAGCATTTGTGTTGGCCCAAAGTCCCATTCATCTTGATAAAACTACCCTTATTGCCTACTATTTAAAGAATACTGCCATGTTACTGCAAACACTAGGGGTATAGACAGATGAAACACTTATACTGAAATCATAGGATACCGATACATCTGCATCATTCTGCTCTGAGCCTTTTGGATAGGATGAGATATAAAGTTAAACAATAAATAAATAAATACATTCTGTAGCATCACTTGGGTAGCCAAAAAGCTGCAACTTTACTAGTGTTTCATTCAGGGTCAAAGTTAGGTTTGATATAGATCACTTGTATCACTACAGGCTCATGCTGCATACAGATGCAACAGTTACATTATAACAGCTGATGCACACGCCAGCGAAGCAGCTCCCCCACCCCTTTTAGCACTGCAGGTTTGTTTGTCCAGCCCTTTACACATGTGAGTTGTCCTTGTGAGTCCATACGTGTGTAAATCAGGACTTTCAGGATCACAGGTAATGTAAATGTGTCATAAGGACACTAGCTTTGTGCAACACAAAACCTTACTGTGCAACAATAATTTTTATTGTATGAATTTATTCAAATTTGAAACGTAGAAGAGTAGATCTTGCAAGCCTTATCTGCATGCAACTGACACCAGTGGGAATTCCAGCACATTGGTTTTGCATGACAGAGCTCTAGCACTACTGCCTAAGATACTTTTGGTTCAAATTTCCCATGGAAGAATGATATTATACCTCCTGACTGTAGGACAATGGAACAAACTACCTAGCAAAGTTGTGGAACCTCTGTTATTGGAGATTTTCAAGAAGAGGCTGGATAGGTATCTGCCAGGGATACTTTAGGAATGGTACAACCTGTGTCTGTGCTAGATGATCCCTTTGTGCCCCTTTTATGACTCTGTGATTCTTTCTTCATCATTCATTCACAGGGTCACAAAGGTATTAATTATAAACATGGTAAGTGATTATATCTGCAGCTCTTTTGAACTACTCTGGGTGTTGTCCAGTCTTATTGGGGCTCATTGTATCCTTGTTAAAGAAACTGGTCTGCTTTACTGAGCCACTTCATCTCAGTTAGTGAAGGTTAATAGTTTTTTGTCTTTCTCCTTTTGTTGTGGTGATTGAAAATAAGGCAATTTGCTGAAAGGTTCTTGGCCTGACCGTGAGGTCCTAAACATCTGCAACTTGCATGAAAGTCAGTGGAGATGATGGTGCGCTACATCACTCAGGATCAAGCTTGTCAATATTACATGTAAACATGTGTGGTTTTGTACTGTTCCTTATATGATTGGAGTTCACAGAACCTATGCCAATTTGGAGATACCATCATGATGTCACTGTTGTCAAAGATATTGAAAAAAATAAAGCATTGATGATTTATATTGCATAATATCTGCTCCCAATATTGCCTTAACAATAAACTCACAATTGATTTAATTTAGTACTTATCAGCTTTTCCTTCTAGTAAGGGGGGGAAATATCAGTTAGTAAGAAACCACAAGATAAATGATAAAGAGCCTTGAGGCCAAGTTACAGATGACCTTTTTTATTTAATCTTGGACAAAAGTACCCATTTGATTTAAAAAAAGACATGCCAAATGTGATTGTAATAATTAACATATAGACACATGGTGAAAGCCAAGGATTAAACTTTTTAGTGACATGCCTGAGATGCACGTTAATTTTTGTGATTAGTAATTTGCATTATTCCACCTTTCTCATCTTATGCTGTAAACAATTCGGTGCATGAAATAGTGTCCTGATTCAGTGGGTTGTACCTTGTAGAAATACCAGGGGTCCCCTGCTTAATAGCTTCCTTAAAGAAAGACTTTTCAATGAATCACAGAGAGCTCTCCCTTCCTCTTCTACAGCCAGACAGGATTATTTTTGTCTCGCTCACAGGCAGAAGCACATCACTGTCACAAAACACTGCTTAACATCATGAACTGAGCCTTCTCTAAACAGCTATCAATAGGCCCTGCACTAAAAGTGCACACTTAATGAGTATGTTCCTCTCCCTGCAGTGCTTTCCATTAACAGATTACTGTTCTAGAGCTGTGCTTAATCCACTATGACTATCGTTATAACAGCAAAAAGGCAAAACCATTCTGTATCCAAAAATTCATCTTAAGAGAGTTTCTTCACCTTACACATGGTAGCTGTGATGGTTAAGCACCACAATTTGCTTTGTTTTGTTTCTCAATAACAGTCAGTCACGGCACCATTTAGAAATGCAATAGCTGTCCTGTCCCGTTCCCTCCACTTCAGGAACACTAATGCATCCAAGCTGGACAGCTTGTAGCCATCTCCAGTGTTGGTGTCTACTCTGTGTGACCCAGTGGAAAACAAACAAACAAACAAAAATCCCATAAGGAAGGGCAGGAAGTTCTGAGAGCTGTTACATGGTTATTGTTACTAGGGAAACCACTTCCTTAGTATTCATGTGTTCAGCAGATCTGTCTGACTGTGTATCTGTGGCTCAGGCAACATAGTGAAGTGTGCTGCACTTGGGAACATACCAATACATGTTATAGTACAAATGTCAAACCCATTTAAACGGAAAAGCCCATTTCGGTAAATCAATTCTTTAGAAACATGCTAAAGTGTTGAAAAAAATCAACAAGATTTTTCAAAAGCAAGAATTAAAAACTTGGGTCAAAATCTTTAAACCATCCCAGACAGATGGATGCCTATCCAGTTTCTTCTTGAAAACTTCCAGTAAAGAAAATGCCTTAAATAGCTTCTCTAGGCAGATCACTTCACTGTCCTACTGTTTTTACTGTTACGTGTTTTCCTTGAGATGGGATGTAAATTTCAGGACATTTTGGATACAGGGGAACAGACTGCCTAGGGAAGCTGTGGACTTTCCATCAGTGGAGGTGTTCAAGAAGAGGTGGGACAGTCACTTGTCACAGATGACCTAGGCATAGCTATGGCTATTTTCAACCATGGTTATTTCCCGTGCTTTTGGTTTGTACTAGATGACCTGTGGAAGTCCTTTCCAGCCCTACTTCTCTATGCCTCTATGGCTCAAATCTTGCAAATGGCCTCCTCTACCATTCCTGAGAAAGCAAAATGCAAGCTCAGGCCTCCCTAACTATTGGAGTGCTTGAAAACTGCAGGGACTTGGGGGTTTGTGTTTTAGAAGACAACTTTTTTCAGAGATGATTTGATCAAATTCGTAAAGTCTATGTGCTGAAGCTCTAGAAATACTCAGGAAAGGCACGGCAAATGGCAATAATTCCCTTTCCCCCTCTCCCACCCCTTCACTCTGATAAAAATGGGTTGCTTTATCAAGCATGCCCCATTGTCAGTCCATTCTTTTTACCTCTGATGTATTTTACTGTAAAAATTAAATGAGAAAGAATAAAAACAGTTGTACACTCTGCAGGCTGAGTTCCTTTTGCCCTTGACTGACAGCTATAGTGAAAAAATAATGCTGTTAAATGCTTCTCTTTTAATGACCACCCCTCTTCCCCCACCCTCCCTTCCCCCAGGTCAGAAAATAAATCTGGCTATATACAGAAATTCCTATGATTGCATGTAGAAAATTGGCACCTCTGAAAAGCTTTGCAAACAGGAATGTGTTCCTTCCAATCTCTTGTCAGCCAGAGCTGCGTATGTAAATACAAGCTCCATTCCTGCTGTAAAAGTGGAATGAATTGCAATGTGCAGCTATTGTGTATAGCACTGCTGAATGTTTTGTTCACTTGCTATTGGTGAAAGACGTTTCTAACCTGACATTTTCCAGAAGAACAGAGGTGGGTGAGAGGCAAAGGGTGAGGCTAGGGGCAAGAGATACAGGGAATACAAACAGAGAGAATGCCAGCGTGCGGTTCTCTAATGAAAGGGACAAAAAGGAATAAAGGAGGGAAGAACAGAGGGAATACACCAATTCCAAATTCTAGTGCAACTGGAGGAGTACTAAGTTTTTCTGATGCAAGAAGATATGCCTTTCTATAACTTGAGACTCAAGCTCTAAATGAGACTGGAACTAATGCAGCGGCTGAATGGAGGCCTTTCACTGGCAGGAGGGGAGGAGCCTCCAAAGCTATTTTTCACTTTTGTCCTTTTTTTCTAATAACAATTAATGTATCATGTTAGATCTTTAGTTATAATTAGTGCAGAGTAATGTACATTTATGTGGGGATTTGCAAACATAGGGATTGCTCTGCTGTCACTGATAGCAGTTTTGCATCAGTGTCACTACAATAAGTTAAGTAAAAATAGATTCAGGCTCAAAGATATTCCTTGCCCTGAAACCTCAGAGCTGCATAAAAAATGTAGGCAAGGTACAAGTCTGCAGTTTGAGTACCAAGGGAGGGTAACCTGCCACGTAGTCTCCTACATTAGACAGTCTGATCTGCAGAGAAAGAAAATCAGATACTGCTATGAATAGCCTGTGTCAATGAAAACTTTCCAGTACAAAGAAAGAGAAAAGAATCTCATTCATTAAAAATGTGCCCCAAATCAGGGGTAAGACACAGCCCTTGGAGATCCTGGAAGGGCCAGGAACTGGGCATCAGAGCAAGCAGAGGTGAGGCCGACCACTAAATACCAGTGTATGGAGTCCCCACTGGTGGTGCATGTTGATGGTGGAAGAGTGACAGGTATATTAATCCCTACAACTCCAGATTTGCTCATTGCTTGCCCTGCCACCCGTGGTGAGGCTCTCCGTGGTCCAGTCCAGCCTAGGCATTTGATATCTGACCAAAATAAAGAGGAATTTTAACTAAAAAATCTAGAGAAACAACAGAGTTCACCTAGTAAGGATAGAAACAAAGACGGGGAAGGAGCTAATGCATTGCTAAAAGAAAAAAAATGCTTCATTTGTACCCTGAATTAAGGATGATCTGATTACTGTGAAAATCACTTACTGAATTTATTTAAAGTGAGAGCCCAACACTATGCCACCAGGAAATCCTTCAACTTTTCAGGCTCCTGGATGCTTGGGGATCAAACAATCTGAACATTTGTACTAAGGAAAGGAAAGAGAATTTGCTGCTTCTAGAGATGAGGCCGGCACATATGGATGACACAGGAAGTGCTGAATGCAACAAAGCATCCTTTCAGAGCACTGGCTCTTGGGGCTGCATTTTGGTACATGGCAAAGCTACCCAGCCTTAGCAAGTGGATACTTAGCTTTAAGAGGATGCCATGATTCCAAAAGAATCACAGCACAAAAGCAGCAACAGAGACCCAGGTACAGCAGACTGGGCAAAGTCATAGTTTTGGGAGCGAGACAGAAAACTTGGCCTTTTGTAGAATAAGGTTTGCAGGCAGTGGAGAGCAGGAGCTGCGGGAAACACCTCCTGTGGTTTCCCAAAGCTGCAGCTGTCTGAAGAGAGCAGGGGCCAAATCACCTGCGTCTGCTGTGCTTTGAGACATGCAGTCTATAGCGAGTTAGAAAAGGAGGCAGACCTCACCAACTGAGTTCATCTTTCCAGCAGGAGCTTTAATGAGAGGCCCAGTCTGCAGGAGATCAGAGGGTCTGTCTGAGGGATGGGGGCCACGGCACAACCCTAATTTGCATGTGAAACTTCTGCAGCATGAGGCAACATCTCAGTGGGACTAGGGAGTCCTACAGTGTGAGTGACAGTCGGATTCAGTACTTTACAATCCAAAAAGTGCCCCAGCCAGGCCCCTATTCCCTGACATTTTGAGGAAGGCCAAATCCTGATCCCAACTGTATGACTCTGGCTCTTGTCTATTTATAATAACCTGGAACAGGAGAAAGCTGTATGGAAATCAAATCAAATCATGGCTACTGATAGCAGCTCAGTGAAGTCTGATCACTGGATGACTTGCCTGTGACAGGCCATGTAGGAGGCTGATGACAGCACTTTCAGCTAGAAGCAGCCCAAAATCAAATCTGCTATAAACACATGTGTCTCTCAGTGGAAACAAAGCAAAATGGTTGCTGCTTTTAGCAACACAGGTGAAAGACCCATTCTTAAATTATCCCCAGATTACAGAGTAAATGAAATGTTTGACAGAGAAGAATATATGTTGGAAACATTGTTTGATGAAAATTTTGAAAGGGGAAGATTAAAGCCATGCTTTCCTGGTCCTCAGACATTTATCACAGAAAATAGTTGGTTGCAAAGTGCAAGAACACAATCAAGTTAGCCCATCCCCCTGCCCATAAAGAGTAATTGAAAATCAGAACAATATCCTGGGAGTTTGCAGAACAGAAAGAAAGAATGGGAAACCAGAATCAGCATCAAAACTACAGCTGGGCAAAGATTTTTTTTTTTTTGGCAAATCATTTATGTACTAAAAGATACAGCTATTTGCAAATTTAGGTCATGCCTGATGAATAATTTTGGCTGAAAAATGAAAAACAAGTTGGAAATATTGAAATTGTTCATTCTGGCATTTCTGAAATAAAACATTTCATTTTCTCAGGTTATATGCTCAAGAGAACAGAAGCATTATTCATAAAATGAAGGAGGCAATTTTGGTCTCTTCCTACCGTATCATTAATACACTTACATTGTTAAAAAACTTGGTTTCAAATCCCCTCTCTGTTTGATCTGAAGAAACCTGGGCCTCCAATACCTCTATGGCTAGGGACAGAAGTTACACATAAACTGGGTTAAGTGATCATAAACCGATTTAAACTTGTAACAGAACAGAAGCTCTGCACATAAACCAGTTTCAAAATGGCTGAAAGTGGTTTAAGATAAACCTGACTGAATGTAGTTTCAGACTTAACTGATTGGGATCAACCCCGTTTATGAAACTTCTGTTCCAGACCTCTTCCTGGTTCATGTTAACTCACAGTCCCCCAGCATCCCAGCATGCTTTCCAGCTCTGGGATGAGCTGTGCTGTCTGCTCCAGAGAGAAGGGCTTGCCACGCCCTTGTGCTCCTTAGAGGGAGCAGTGAGGGCTGGCTGACAAGGGGTGGGGTGGGGAGGGGCAAGCCCAGCTGGGGATGCAGTCCAGTCTACAAGGAAGGGACTACCCACGCCCTCCCTCCGGGCAAACCCCGGCTGGTATCTGGGGCCAGGGAGGGGGTTTAAACACCCCTTTCCCAGCTCAAACTTAATGCTGGCTGCAAGTGTGGACTACAAATCCCAGAGGTACCAGGAAACAGGAAGAGGAAGTTATGAGCAACCCTACAGAGTCCTGCTACTGTAATTCTGGACTGCAAATCCCAGAGACCTCAGAGGCAGCAGGAAGAGGAAGTGAGCACACAGCTAGAGAGTCATGCTCTAGCGTCTCTAGCTTCTGGCTTGAGCCACTGCAGGCATGTGACTTGACTGTCTGAACCTAGCCTGTAAGTTCTAGAAGAGCTGTGTTAAAGATACAGCCCACAGAGCCATATCCTTCAGCCAATGGGGGCTCCTGGTAGACCTGGAAATTCAGGGGCAGAATTCACAGGGGGTGGAGCCTGAGCAACAGCCATGCTGACACAGTGCAGCTTATGGGACTTCTGCTCATCCCATTACTGTTGCTGGATGCTAGCTGCTGCTTGTCCTAGTGCTGTCACCATGTCTAGATCCAGCCCACCAGGGGTGCTATGTCTAGATCCAGCTAGGGAGGGGTGGGATGGCTCTTGGATATTCTTAGGTGGGTTTCTTTTAATCTCTCTTGTTCAAGCCATTTTGTATAAAATGTTTCATAGTTTGTAGGGTCGGAAGGGACCTGAGCAGATCATCTAGTCCGACCCCCTGCCATGGCAGGAAAGAATACTGGGGTCAAATGACCCCAGCTAGATGTTCATCTAACCTCCACTTAAACACCCCCAGGGTAGGAGCCTGCACCACTTCTCTTGGAAGCTGGTTCCAGACCCTAGCCGCCCTGACCGTGAAGTAGCGCCTCCTGATATCTAACCTAAACCTACCCTCTGCCAGCTTGTGACCGTTATTCCTGGTCACTCCTGGTGGTGCTCGGGGAAACAGTGACTCCCCCAGTGCCTGCTGATCCCCCCTGACTAGTTTATAACAGGCCACAAGATCCCCCCTCAGCCTTCTCTTTTGGAGGCTAAACAGGTTCAGGTCCCGTAGCCTGTCCTCATAGGGCCTGCCTTGTTGTCCCCTGATCATACAAGTGGCCCTCCTCTGGACCCTATCCATGCTGTCGACATCCCTCTTGAAGTACGGCACCCAGAATTGGATGCAATACTCCAGCTGCGGCCTGACCAGTGCCGCATAGAGGGGGAGGATCACCTCCTTGGACCTGCTCGAGATGCATCTGTGGATGCATGCCAAGGTGCAGTTGGCCTTCCTTACTGCCTCTCCACACTGCCGGCCCATGTTCATCTTGGAGTCAATGATGACCCCCAGATCCCTTTCCGCCTCTGTGCTGACAAGAGGGGAGTTCCCTAACCTGTAGGTATGGTGCTGGTTGTTCCTCCCAAGGTACATCACCTTGCACTTGTCTGTGTTGAAACCCATCCTATTCTCGTCTGCCCACCCTTTTAACCTGTCTAGGTCTGATTGTAGCCTGTTGCATCCTTCCAGTGTGCCCACGTCCCCCCACATCTTAGTGTCATCAGCAAATTTGAACAGGGTGCTTTTTACCCCCTCATCCAAATTGCTGATGAAGATGTTGAAAAGTGCGGGCCCGAGGACCGAGCCCTGTGGAACCCCACTGCCCACGTCCTTCCAGGTTGAGAAGGACCCATCCACTACCACCCTCTGGGTGCGGCCCTCCAGCCAGTTGGCGACCCATTTGACTGTGTGGGTGTCTACACCACAGCCCCCCAGTTTCTTAATGAGAACAGGGTGAGAGACAGTGTCAAAAGCCTTCCGGAAGTCCAGGAAGATTATATGGAAAGAAGGGATCATCACCAGGGAGGGCTATTCTGCAGTTGCTCAGGGATGTAGGGGGGCAGTTAGGAAGGTCAAGGCAGAGATAGAACTGGGACTAGCTTCCCAGATTAAGGACAATAAGAAGTCTTTTTTTAAATACATAGGGGGTAAAAAGAAGGTCCCAGGCAATGTGGGGCCCTTGCAGGACGACATGGGTAACGTGGTCATCACACCAGACGGCAAAGCTAACATGTTTAACGATTTCTTTGCCTCCATCGTCCTAAGCAGAGACCAGAACAGCCACCTCCCTGCTGGGCCCCCCTTGGGCCCTGGGGGAGGCACACCTGGGCCACGGGTTAGCGAGGATTTAGTTAGGGAGCTTCTGGAGGGGTTGGACGTATTCAAGTCAGCTGGCCCGGATGATCTCCACCCTAGAGTTCTAAAGGAACTGGCCGAGGTCATTGCAAGTCCCCTGACACAACTTTATGAGCACTCATGGTGCTCTGGTGAGGTACCGGAGGACTGGAAGAGGGCCAACGTGGTCCCCATCTTCAAAAAAGGCAGGAAGGAGGACCCGGGAAACTATAGGCCGGTTAGTCTCACCTTGATCCTAGGCAAGCTGTTCGAGAAAATTATGCTGGCACACATCCAGGACGGGCCAGCAGGAGACTGCATGCTTAGGGGCAACCAACATGGGTTCATCAGTGGAAGGTCCTGTCAGACCAACCCGGTGGCCTTCAATACCACCTCACCAAATCCTTAGATGCAGGGGTAGCAGTGGACATAGTCTTCCTGGACTTTCGGAAGGCCTATGAGACTGTCTCTCACCCCGTTCTCATTAAGAAACTGGGGGACTGCGGTGTCGACACCTACACAGTCAAATGGGTCACCAACTGGCTGGATGGCCGCACCCAGAGAGTGGTGGTGGACGGGTCATTTTTGACTTGGAGGGATGTGGGCAGTGGGGTCCCCCAGGGCTAGGTCCTCGGGCCTGCACTGTTCAACATCTTCATCAGTGACTTGGACGAGGGGGTAAAAAGCACCCTGTTCAAATATGCTGATGACACTAAGATGTGGGGGGATGTGGGCATGCTAGAAGGTAGGAATAGGCTGCAATCAGACCTAGACAGGGTACAGGGGTGGGCGGATGAGAATAGGATGGGATTCAACACTGACAAGTGCAAGGTGATGCACCTGGGGAGGAACAACCGGCACCATACCTACAGGCTGGGAACTCCCTTCTCTTCAGTACAGAGGCAGAAAAGGAACTTGGAGTCACCATTGATGCCAAGATGAACATGGGCCGGCAGTGTGGGATGCAGTCAGGAAGGCCAACTGCACCTTGGCATGCATCCACAGATGCATCTCAAGCAGGTCCAGGGAGGTGATCCTCTCCCTCTATGTGGCACTGGTCAGGCCGCAGCTGGAGTACTGCATCCAGTTCTGGGCACCTCACTTCAAGAGGGATGTGGACAACATGGAGAGGGTCCAGAGGAGGGCCAGTCACATGATCAGGGGGAAGCAGGGCAGGCCCTACAAGGAGAGGCTATGGGACCTGAACCTGTTCAGCCTCCAGAAGAGAAGGCTGAGGGGGGATCTAGTGGCCTGTTACAAACTAGTCGGGGGGGGACCAGCAGGCACTGGGGAAGTCCCTGTTCCCCCAAGCACTGCCAGGAGTGACCAGGAATAACAGTCACAAGCTGGCAGAGGATAGATTTAGGCTAGATATCAGGAGGCGCTACTTCACAGTCAGGGCGGCTAGGATCTGGAACCAACTTCCAAGAGAAGTGGTGCTGACTTCTACCCTGGGGGTCTTTACGATAAGGCTAGACAAACATCTTGCTGGGGTCATTTGAGCCCAATACCTTTTCCTGCCATGGCAGGGGGTTGGACTCGATGATCTGCTCAGGTCCGTTCTGACCCTAGAAACTATGAAACTATGAGTGTTTACACAAAGTATCAGTACCAGTTTTAACCAGTGAGACTTGGGAAGAAGGGCCGGGGGGGACCAAAACATTCCTGACACTCTACAGCCCAATGATCAGAACATTTTTCTCAAACCTGGATTCAAGGCCATGTTTTGAATCAAGTAGAATTGGGATCTGAAATTGGATCACCACCATTGGTGGTTGGGAGTGGGTGGGAGTGAAGGCATTTGGATTTTGCACTGAAACAGGGCTACTGGATTTAAATTAGACCCCTGCCTCCTTTGTTCTGAAAATGTTATAGAAATCCTCATGTGAATCTTGTCCTTTATCTCTAGGCCTCTGCCCCATGTTACACTTAACCAGTTAATCACATCTTAAGTTGTCATCAGGCCACACATTAAGACAATTAATGGTATCATAAAACAAGAAATAACCCACAAAGTTATTCCACAAAAACTGTGTAAGAATTTTGTGGCTAGTTCTTATCATACCATGAATTGAATGTATGGCTAGGTATGCCTTTGGGGCTGGGAGCCCATCAGTGAGGGGGATCCTAGCCATGGGAGCTTGCCAGTGCAGAGAGAGCCCAGTATCATGATTCTGGGATCCCCCAGCACCAACAATAAGGCATGCTGGGATCTGATGTTCGATCCCACAATCTCTACATGTGTGACAGGAAGCAGAACCGTGAGGATCTCGCATCAGATCCTATCACATCCTTACCTGTATGTCTGGCAGGGGCCCTGGTGCTGTAAATCATGATCGAACAACACCGTTTGGATTTGCCAGGCATTTAAAAAGTGACTTATTTCAGTGAATTATTGCTTTCAGAATTGACAGCAAATCCCAGTAAATTGCACCTACATTTCAGATACATTTTAAAATGAAAAATAACCACATGCAATCAATTTGGTTTGCTCTGGTACTTTGACATCACCATGATATATGCTCTATACAAAATAGGTAGAATGGAAGATTTTTTCCTGGCAGGATGAAACAAAAAGGTTTGGTTTTACCAGCAATAGAACATTTGCCATCAATTAGCTTGTTCTTATGCTGTATGTACAGTGCGAGAAAATTCATAGGCCTTGCTGTTTCTTTGGGTTGTACTCCAATGACTTTCAATCTGTGGGACATGCTAATAATACATTTTATGGAAAATGTGAGTGAATAGAAGAGCATTGTACTGCCTAAAATGTACATGATTCAGTCATAAAAGTAGCTTTGCTTATTTATACTTCTTTAAGACCCACCAAGCAAAGAACCCCCTTTCACAGAAAACACTCTACATTTATATTCCTCAGGCCAAATTCTGATCCAAATGAAATCAGTGACAACACTCCTATTGACTTCAATAGGACCAGAACTGGCCTAAACATGAAGCTCAAAAGTCTCCTTAGACCTCCCTAATGCCCTTTCAGACAATCAGACAGTGCTCTTGAGAATGTTATGATCTCACACTATTATACTTGTATACCCAAAGAGAGAGAACAACATATTAATTCAGCCGGGGACACTATGAGGGCCTCCTTATCCTTCCATGTACACCAATGAAAATCAGACTTTTCCAGATTTTTAATGCTCACAAGGACCAGTAGGTTTCTGTCCATTTGTGTCCAGAACAGACTCTGAAATTTTGAAAATGATCAGATACAGTATTCAACATTTAATGAACAATAGAGAAATACAATTAAGCTGAATGTAAGACGTTGCTTTGCAAATGATTGTCTTAGTAGCAGACTCCTTGAGGAATAAGGCAGATGCTGCAAAGTTCCCTGGTGATAGTGAAAAGGAACTCTGGAGCATCTAAAAAAACCCCCAAACCTCGAAATTCTTTAGATAATTTACTGAAACGTAAATTATACAGAGAATATAAAAATATATGAAAACGTGTGTACAGAATTGTCTCATTCCCTTGGGTATAGCCCATATAATAAAAGGAGAACCACTATGGGATTTGTACAGCAGCAAGTAGGAATAGAACTCTTCCTCTATGAATGAAGCACATATGTTTTAATAGGCACCCTTATCTAGGGTACCCATGTAGGACTTCTTTTTTTCCCAAGTTTATTATTATGTTATATTGTAAAAAAAGTGAGTCTCAGAGTTTCTGATTTACTACCTAATCCTTCTGTTTGAAATACAATAGAATATTGTGTTTGCCCACAACAGTTTCATGAGCTAACCTTTCCATTTAAGTTAGATAATTTACTAAAAAATGGTTACTGTCTCCCAAGCAATAGTCTCCCAAGTGTACTGCAGTCTCCACAGACATGAGTCAGCAAACTTCAAATCCGGGCAAACTTTGTGTACCTCACTTAATTTGGCCCACTAACCATCTCCATGGGGACTACCCTGAAACATACCTAATCAAAGTCCCCTGAGGCATCAGACATTTGCTATTTAAAAAAAAATCAACATAACGTATGCCTTTTTCTTCCCATTTTCCTTGCAATGTTACACAAGCCTGAGGATGAGGATGGACAGTATTTAGTGCTGCACTACTGGTGGCTCTACAGCCTGCTCTGTTCAGGGATACCAGCTGGAGTTCCGTATTAGAAAGCTGATGGTCCTAATACAGTAAGACCTAAAACTGCATACTATAATGTGTGTGAAAGCCCTTTTTTAGGCTACCCTTTAGTCCCTTGTGTTTCTTTCTCTCAGACGTATAGTTGAGCTTGTAGTAGCTGAGACACTGACATGGATTTACAGGTGAATGTACTACCAACATTTTTAATTAATAAAATATTAAGTTAATTAATTTTAAAATCTCTAAAGTAGATTTTTCCACATAAACCAGGTGCACAAATTCACCAACGGTGAGCAATGGGGTTGTGCCAGCCTCATGTTTCATATAATACCATACTGATTTCTGTGCAGACACAGAATTTAACTACGTAGGAATCATTAAACAGATTAATAGATTTTAAGGCCAGAAGGATGGTAAGTATAATCTATTCTGATCTTCTATTGGCATAGGCAGTTTCACTAAGTGGGTAGCATTTGGTGCTAGAAATTTTGTTTGCACTATTGCATATCATGTAGAAAGATATCCCACATTAAATCCTCACCTCATTGAAGTCAGTGGCAAAATTTCCATTTACCTACCAGGAAATGAAGCCAGGATTTCACCCCCCAGTCTTGATTCAGAGATTTCAACTGATGGCAAACCTATCATATCCCAAAGTAAGTTCTTCTATTAGTTAAATATCTTCACTATAAACATGTGCACTTTCTAGCCTGAATTTGAATTTCCAATGAATTGCTGGAGTTTGTTATACCATATTCTAGATTAAAGAACTGGTTACAGAAAGAAATCTGTTTTTCATATAGATACCTATAGAACACAATCAAGTCCCTAAAATAAATTAAAGATAGAGCTGGTTTAAAAACCAGATTTCTATGGTACAACCATTTTCAAGTTTTCATAATTTTTTTCATCCTCTATCAAGAAAAACTGTCAACACATAATGTTTAATGGAACTCAGATCCCACTATATTTTGTTTTCAAAACAATGGACACATCTACACGAGAATTTTACTGCTCAGTAAATTAATTAGCTGAGCAGTAAACATCTTGGCTTCTACACATGCGTCCCTATTAGGTTGGAGTAAACTAATTTACTCTGCAGCAGTATAGTACTTGTAAATACAAGTACTATCGTACTGTAGAGTAAAAAAAAACTTTAGCAGCACACATGTAAACACTGCTTGGCTGGCTGGGGCACAAAGGTGCTTCAATATGGGGCTGTCTGCTGGCTTGCATTGTGCTGAAGTTCCCTTGTGCCCCAGGCAGCCCCTCTGCAGCACATTGAGCCAGGGGATGTGGCAGATTGACTCCTCAGGCCCTTTGTCAGCCAGGGCTGCTCCAACCCTGCTCAATGTGCTGTGATCCCAGGTGCAAATGTAAACACATGCCCGGGAGCAATGAACTCTGGTGCAAAAAGTATCAGAGTTTATTGCAGCACATTAATATGCACATGTAGATGTCCTTACTGAAGTAGAAACATGTCTCTGTCAATTTCACACCACCCTAGCACTAAATAGCTGTAGTTGAACTGAACAAAGATCATATTGAGTCAATGGCAAGCAGAACATCACTGCAGGGCAGTCCTGCTGTTTAGCATTCAAATGCAGTGTGGCCAGCTCTCATGGTTTTTGGCATTGTTCTTAAAGTCTATACTTATTTATATATATATAAAAGAAAAAGCCAAATTGTTCACATTCCCCAGGTGTAGCCTTTAAGAACAATGCCAACAATTTTGAGAACTGGCAATACTGTAGATACCTTGTCCATGCCGGATCAGCATGACGGCCAGGTAGTGCAGGACTGAACTTGTGCTGCCTGCTCAAGTCCTCTGAAGTGCCCCAGAGCCTTAAATTTGCCACCAAGACTGCTCCTCATTCATCCCTAGTGCCTATTCACTGGCCCTTGGTCTCCAGTGTATTTGAGAATAAGGGCTTAAGATGAGTTCAGGCAGGAAAGTCTGTGGGGGGAGCTTTGGGGGGGGAGGGAGAGGGAATAGGGCTGGGGCTCGGCAGGGATCAGGAGGGAGTGGAGTGGAGCTGGGCCTGGGACTAGAGCCAAGGCCCACTGTGCCCATGTGGCCATCCCTGGAATTGGAGGGGGGGGGGTGGCAGCTCCTGCTGCTGTACGCATCCTGGAAGGCACAGGGGGTGCATGGCCCCTATCTGCATGGGGCAGGGTGGGCTGCTGCTGTGGGCTGGGGCCAAGGCCGTGCCAGCCTATTCCCAGTGGGTTGGAGCATGCTACCTTGGGGCAGGCAGTGGTGGCACTGGGAGGGGGGTTGGGTAGGCTAGAGGGAGTCTTGAGGTGGCTGCAGATGCCCTCTCCATCCATACCCCCTCCCAGTGTTGCCACCACCTGCCGCCAGTGTAGCATGCCATCCCCCCACTGGGAAGAGCCTGGCACAGCTCTGGCTCCAGGTCGCCCTGCAGCAGCAGCAGGAGCCCCCCCCTCCCCCCCCCCCGCCAGATGAGCCACTTGTAGGTCTGTCTCATGCTGCCACCTGGGCAGTACCTGCTCCTCCCCCCATCCCACCCCTGCTGCAGCCACCCGAAGCCCACAGCCAGGCTTCCTTGTGGCTCTTCTGCTGCCCTGCATTTGTGGGGGCTAAGCCCCATGAGCCCCCCTTCCACTGCCTGTGAGTGTGAAGCAATCCAGGAGGCAGCCCCCACACTCAAACACCCTCATCCCCCAGCCAGATGGGTCAGCATCTATCCGTGTTGCTGGGAATGAAAAAACTGCAGCAGGATTGTACTAACCTGATGCAGAGTTTATTAGTTTCTTGCAGCTTAATAGGGCCCTTTGTGTAGTCACCAAGACATTTACTGCAGAGTTAATTAAAAAAACCCTGCAGTAAACATCTTGTGTAGACATGCCCTTGGAGAATTTCTAGCTCTGGAGCATATTAGCAGACTGTGATGGGCATGCTCAGCTCCAGGCTCCCTGGAACCCACTGCTGACACGATACAGTCAAGTTCAAAGACTCCCAGGCCTTATTACCCTTCAGACTGCCCAACTCTCAGAAGAGTTGGATGTGTGATTCTGGCAACTGAGGGAACCAGATCTATGGAGTCTTTGGCTCTGAGCTTCACTTCATGTGAGGCTGTCTCCGTTCTTCTGATGTTGGAAGCTTGTCAGCTGACCTCTGTGCTCCCAGCTCCATGGCAGAAGCTGGAAACCTCTGGGGTCCCCAGCCCCAGTACAATCTGTAGGGTGAAGGTATCCCAGAGCCATAGACCCTGTGAACCTGTGCTCCACCATGGGCTGCAAGTAAGTAAACTTTACCAAAACAGAAAGTTTTTTGCAAAATATTTCTCTTTGAATGAATCAGCATTTTCTAAAAAACACCGTTCTCCTGGAAAACTCCAAATCAGCTCTAATCATTGGCGATGCGTAGGAGGTACACATGCACCCCCTGAGATTGGCTGCCACCACCGCTGCCAGTGGCACCTGCAGGCAGTTGCTGCTTGCCACCCCTCCTTGCTGCCCACACTGCCAGTGGCATCTGAGATTGGTCGCAGATCACCGGTTGGCACTTGCCACCCCGCTTCCCCTGCCGTAGGCACCTGCAGGAGTTCCCCACTTGCTGCCGCCGTGCTGCTGCTGCTGCTGCCACCTGTGGGTGATCGCCATGCCCCCCCAGCCTTAGGAGGCATGAATGTGCCGAATTTTGTCTAATTAAAAGTCAAAATTAAGCTGTGAAAACAATTAAATAGAACCAAAAGGCTGAAGAAATACCTGTGAGACGTGCCAAAATACAGAGGAAGTTCCCAAGAGGAATGAGAAGCCAAGTGCAATGTGAGAAGAGCAGTTACAGATCAGATTTTTGCTGGTATCTCTTTAACATTGGAAGCAGTGTCAGAGAAGTAACGTTTCTTAATTTTTGTTTCTTTCTGAATTGAATGTGAAAGGAGGAGCATTAGAGCTGATCCTTGTTTGTAAAATGCTTGTTTACAAAACAACGTAGAAGAATAAAGGCAATTGTATATGGGGAAAATAAAGCAGATTGAGATGAAGGCATTCCTAAGAATAAAGATTAAATATCACCTTTCTTTCTTTGTAGGAAAGTGCCTGTTAAGAAAACCCCACCTAAGGCCATTTTTCTAACTTGGGCTCCAGGGATCCCTTTAAAAGAACAGTACTGCAACCTTCTCTTCCTTGTTTGGAAGAAATTAATAAAAGATCAGGATCTGGGACGTTGTTACCCTGTTATATAGATGACACAGAGCCCAGTTTTATCCTCAGACTTTCATGTACTAGCACAACCCCCGTTTACTCTATTAGGGGTTACATAAAAACATTCGAGAACAGATTATGGCCTTGGGACTTCTACATACTAAACAGAACTGAATATATTTGAATACATGGACATTATACATAAACATTAGCGTTATAATCAAGAACTTTTAAATACCTATTATATTAATCAAAGTGACTCTTTCATACCTGCCTGGACAGCAACTAGTGTATCAATAGTGTAAGAAGGATCTTTATTTGTGTTTCTATAATACTACCAGCATTACCTTTTGAATGCTTTGGTTCCAGTCTGCCTTCAAATGGGCGTGCCTAAATCCCACTGATGGCAGTGGGAATTCCATAGGTGAATCTCAGGGCAGAATTGGACCCCAGTTTACTAAAGAAACTCGTTTGATCTGAGGAATTTCAACGTAATATTTAGTCCTTCCTTTTTATGAAATATATTTAGCTGAAAACTTGGATTCATGATTAAGCAGTGAAACTAGATATTATAGGTAAGCACACAAGCTATTTAATGACAGATTTAAATTAATATCACTGAAAAATTAAAAATATATAAAAATAGAAACATGCTTGCTCAAGAATCAAAATGGAATAAACATTTACATTATTACTTTTCAATATAGTGTTTTGCAATACTTTATCTTTTTTGAAAATAAAAACATTTTGGTATTTGATTTTTGGAGGGAGTCTTGATGTCTTTTCC
Source organism: Crocodylus siamensis (assembly GCF_052110815.1). Lineage (NCBI taxonomy): Eukaryota > Metazoa > Chordata > Crocodylia > Crocodylidae > Crocodylus > Crocodylus siamensis. Next base: position 170,967,529 of record NC_143399.1, read on the forward strand.
CACTTCCTTAAACTTGTTTTTCCACTCAAAAAGGAGTTTTAAAAAAAGAACAAGAAAGAGAAAAACCTGAAAAAAAATCTCCCACTTTCTTTCTTTAACTCTGAAGCTCTCCATTTTCATGATACTCCAGCAAGATTCAGCTCTGAAAGTTCTGACACAATTTCTTGCAATCCCCAGGTTCTCCTTCGCTTTCATAATTAGCTCTGTAGAGAGAGGTAGTTAGCCGTGTTAGTCTGAAGTCAGGCAGAAGGCAGGGTAGAGATGTACCTTGTAGGCTAACTGAATCAGAAATGCATAAGCTCACTGCATCAAATGCTATGAAAGAACTATTTACATGTCACCTGATTTCATTTCAGTTCATGAAAGGTCCTTTCATAGCACCTGATGAAGTGAGCTCTTGCTCATGACAGCTTATGCCTAGGGACCTACCTAAATCATGTCAGAAGTTTGTAGCACAGCAACACCTTTTATCTTGCACTTTTTGCTATGTGATTCCCTGCCAGGTGCATTAATTATGGCATTAATGGTCTCTTGGCCACTCAGCAGCAGGGAGGTGGGTGCATGGAGAAAAGAGCAAGATTTAAAGGTGCTGCTGCACTGCGAACTTCCACTGCAATTTAGGTAGACCCCTACTTATGCATCTCTGTTGGTCTGTTAGGTGCATCTCTACCCTGCCTTCTGCCATAGGTGTGTGGCACAGCACCCCATAGGGACTGCACTGGCATTATTCACCTTACCTCAGTTCCCCTAGCCTTCCTGACTTATGCCTAGCTTTCCTTCTGAGCAGCTCTTGCTCCAAGCAGCAGAGTAATAACAAATGTGAAGATTAATCTCAAAGGAAATAATGAACAAAGTCCTTCCTCTCTTCTTTGAATGCTCTTCAACCAAATCCTCTTTGCTTCTCCACAGACTGGATTTTTATCCCCAGTCTACCTGAGGTTTGGCCTTCTCCAGGGTTTGCCTCAGGCCTCCAGAAGGTCACCTGGAAGACCAAGAGGGCTAGATGATTAGCTTTGATCACCATAGGTCACCTGGAAGACTAAGACGGCCATGATCACCATAGGTCACCTGGACCAAGAAGACCAGGAAGAATAGATGATACAGTATCAGACCTACAGAAATTAAAGGTGGAAGGATGAAGGCATACAACAGATGGGAATGGATACAGCCGACGGCCTCTAGGGCCTATAGTGCTAAACTGCTACTATAGGGTCTGCCTCAAGAGCGCTCTGCTCCAAGCTGTTAGGGAATCACCTACCTCAGTTGATTAAAAATTGACTGAAGGTATCTGATCCTCTGCCCGGAAGATTCAGCTGTGGCATAGCTGGTCTACCACAGGCAAATCTGAGCCTGACTCCATTCTTAAAAGACCAACCAGCCAGTGACAGAGGATAATATTTTTAAAGATGGCTAGTTTAAATAAAGGCACCACTCAATCATTCTTTGCTTTTGTTGGATAATTATAATATTGAATTGTCCTAATTGTTTCAGGGATCCATCTATTTAATAAGAGTATGGTTCTTTAAAAAGCTGAGCAAATATTCCATGCTATTTAGTGCAAAGTGTATAACTGACCTGTATAATATCTTGAACTAATGTATTAAAATGCCATTAAAATAGAGGCTACAATAGAGGAAAAGCAGATAAGCCCTTTTGCCTAGTCAAAGGGCAATAAAATAGTTTTTAGTTATTCCTTGTCACTCTAGATTTTTGTTTAAATTCAATGGCTATTCCAATTCATACCTTTCAACTTCCTTCAGAATTCAGTATCTTATGATACATCTCTTGTGCATGCCTTTAAGACTATTCCTGCTTTTTCTTCTCATCTATTGCCATGTATTTTGTGAAACAATTTACTGTGACCTTTCCTAAGTGACATTAGGCTAGGGACAGACATTACACATAAGCAATTTAAGTGATCAGAAACTGGTTTAAACCTGTAACATAACAGATGTTCAGTGCACATAAACCAATCTGAGAATGGCTGAAACCGGTTTGAGATAAACCTGGTTGAATGTAGTATCAGGCTTAAGTGATTTGGCTCAAACTGTTTTATGCAATGTCTGTCCCAGACCCCTTGCTGCTTTAAGTTGAACCAGACTCCCCCAGTATCCCAGCATGCTCTCTGAGCTGGGCAGGACTTTCTGCTCCACAGCAGGGCTGGCCCCTCCCCTCTGCTCCCTGACTCCAGCTCCAGCAGTCTCTACAGGCATCTACCTGGCTTCTGCTCCCCCGACCCCCTCAGCAGACCATTAAGCAGGCATTCCCCTGCCCCCCACAGACACCTCTCAACGTTAGCTAGCAGAGCACACACTGGCTCTCTCTGAGCTGTGGCACACAGGACAAAGGCAGAATCAACAGAGAGCTGGTAATGTCCCTCTGTTGTTTTCTTCATGGGCTGATACACACCGAGTTAGGGGTGATAAACATTCCCTGCTGGGCAGGTCAGGAGCTCCCTAATTATAGCATCCTGCCGGACCCTGGCCATGCCTTCCCTCAGCTCAGCTTGGTGGAAGAGAAGGGAGCCCCCTCGCTCCCTCTAGTGCCCTGCAGCTTCTAGCTTGAGCCACTGCAGGCACGTGGTTGCATTTCTTGGATGTCTGTCTGGTTACAAAACCTGGTTTAGCCTAGCCAGGTTAGACTACCCTGCAAAGACTGAATCAATTCAGGCTCAGGCTTTTTGAATGTCTGTCCCTAGCTTAAATGGTGGTCTTTTTGGGTCTGAGCTGGCTGAGATTCTGATAAATTGGATGGTTGTTGAAAACACATTATCTGAAGAAACATTTACAAGGCTAGGGTGAAATGTGTCCATTCTCTGTTATTGAGACATTTGAAACACATATATTTCTGCAATCAAAATATTTTGGAGAGAAAGTAGCTCAACAGCTGGTTTCCCAACTCAGTTTCTTATTGAGCCAGTATTTGCAGGGCTTGGTAAGTTTCTGTTAAGAAAATTATTTTGTATGTAGTTTAGTCACATCAGACAAGATAAGGAACTACAGGAGTTAACAAGTGATGTTTTATATCACAAAGAGTGTATTTTGATTTATGCCTAATAACCAGAGATCTTGGTTTTCTCTGATAAACCCCACCCCCCACAAATTCTCTGACAAAACCCATTATTAAAATTAAAAGCCCCCTGCAGCCCCCCCCCAGCCCTGCTGGTGTCCCTCACTCTTCCTCAGCCCTGCTAGTGCCTCTCACTTGCCCCAAAAGCACCCCCCAGCCCTGCTGGTGCATCCAAAGCTCCCCCCACTAGCCCCCCCTGCCCTTCCAGCCCTGCTGGTGCCCCTCATTTGCCCCTAGAGCCCCCTAGCCCCTGCTGGTGCCCCATACTCACACCCAAAGCCCCCTGAGCCCTGCTGGTGCCCCTCACTGTCCCCACAACAGCCCCCCCATTCATGCCACTTGCCCCGCACCCACAACCCCTTCCCCCTAGCCCTGCCAGAAGGGGCCCCCAGCTCCCAGGGCTATGGGGCCAGAGACCCAAGTCCACAGCCCCCTGCCCCCAACAGCAGGCAGCTGCAGCAGAAGGAGCATGGAGCTGGCTCCCCCACTGCTGCTGCCGGCTTGGGTGGGGATGGGGGTGGGGACAATTCCTGGCTCCCTCCAGCCCTGCTGCTGCCCCACAGCCATAACCCGCAACCCCCCCAGCTTTTCCAGAGGGGTCACCAGCAAGCCCAACCCTCTGCAATCCCTACTTACCACACAGGCTCCAGGAGCAGACAGTGAGGCTGAGCTGAGCCCAGCTGAGTCTCGGCTGACTGCGAGCCTATGGCCCCACCCTTCCCCCTCTCCCCTCCCCTCTGGGCAGGGATGGGGGTTTCCTGCCCTATTTGCAAACAGCTCTTGCAGGCTGGAGATCAACCAGCCTGCAGAGATCTTTGCAAAAGTGGAGAATCTGCGGGTTTCTCTACTAAAAGGAGAAAGCCACGTTTTCTCTGATAAAAAGGGGAAATCCATGGTTTTCTCTGTTTTTCCATGGGAAACAGAAAACCCATATCCCTGCTAATAACTGAGACACAGCTCATAACTAGCAGCAGAGAAAACGGATGATAGGAGGGAAAGCAGGTTATAATTAGTTTTCCAGTATAAAGCATGTGCTGTTCAAGGGTTTTTACATTTTGGTTTTTCTATTTTTAAATAAAGAGAATTGCCTCCTTTGGCTCCTTCCTCCCCCTTCTCCACCCACAGCACTGCTGCTTCTTCTAACATTTCTCAGTGCTGAGTCTTATTTTAATCACAAATCTGCATCCTTTTTTCCCAAACCAGGCACTTTCATATTTTATTGTAGTTTACCTCAGCAATGTTGGCACATGAAACTGAGGTTGGAAACAATGTTCCTAGGGTTTGAAAAATGTAACGTACATTATTTAAAGCTTCCTGTATTACTAGAGCACCCGTGTTCCTCATACAATGATATGATGTGGTCCCTCAAATTTACAACCTTGTCTAACAAATATTCAGGGACCACTGGAGACCCTTTATTTTTGTTTATTCATTCATTTTCCCCACAGCAATGACTTACAACTACAATTGTGTCTGCATGGGTGTGTGTTGACATGCACATAGGAGAGAGGGATTAGTGGGTCAGAAGCAGTGACAGGAAGCAGCTACTATTACTGTTACTATCTCAGCCCAAGGCAGCAGTCAGTGCATTGGTCTCTAAAGCCAGGCACATAGCCAGCAAGCAGGGACAGCTCTGATCCCTACCCATCTCCACCCTGAATAAGCAGACTCAACTTTCCAGTAGGTTCACTTTTCCTGTCCTTTCAGAAGTCTTGGCGGAAAATGGAAGACAGCAGGAAGCATCGGCATGTCCAGCTGGGCCTCGGGGGAAGAAAGTGGTGTCAGGTATTTCCACTATTCAAAAACCAAAGGTTAACCACAAACTTTTTTTCTGAACTGCAGGTACATGCGACTCCCTGGGGAGCGGCTCCCAACCTTGTGGTCCCCTGCTACTACAGATTACACAGTCTATATACACTTTAGAGAAGATAAATCCAAGCAAACTAAGACACTTAAATCACTGTTACTGACCATGCATGTGTATCATGAATGCCGCATACTCCTGGAAGCTGGGCAGGGGTGGGGGGAGCGGACACGACAAGTTCCTGCAAGCGGCAGTGGTGCTGTTGGTGGCAGAAGCATGGCAGTGGCAAGTGGTGAGCTCCCACAGGCAGCCATGCTGCTGTCAGTGGCGGGTGGCGAGCACCAACTGGCTGTCAGCAACTACCTGCAGATGCCACTGGCTCCATTGGCAGTGGCCAGGAGCTATTGGGGACCACACAGATGCTGCTGGCAGTATCAGTGGTGAGGGGGGGGAGTGGCAAGCAGCAACCACCCGCAGGTGCTGCCGGCAGTGTTGGCAGTGCCTTTTTGCAGGGGGTGCACCACCAAGCTCAGGAGGTGCACATACGCCCATGTGTACCCCTACACGTTACCAATGGTGTATAGCAAAATATCTTTTCCTGGACAGACTTCTGAAAAGAACAAAGTAAAGTGGGTATGTGTGTATATAGAAGACACGACAGACACTTACTTTCAGAACATTTGTAACATGCTGTAATCCAGAACATTTGTAGCTAAAAAATAGCAAGCAAGCAACTATCAGTTACTAAATAGCAATGTTTAGGGCTATTGCAGCTTTTGTTTGTTAAATTTAAAAAGCCAGATTCCAGAAAGGCATGTTGGGAAAAATCCTTATAAAGAGGCAGCCCTCTACAGGGAAGGTGAATAGAAAAGTGCTGTTTCTGTGCACTATTACATCATTATAAAAAGATATACATATTTGCTATATAAATTTACTTGCATTCTAACTGAGGTTCAGTGTTTGTTAAGAAACCTGAGGGATTCTCAAAAGAATCTGTAAGTTATTCCCCTGTTCCCTGAAAGATTAAAATGATTGTTTACTAGTTTTTACTATAGTTTGTTTACCAGTTTTTACCAATAAGCTGAATGTGTAATTTGTTGTACTCTGTACTGACTTAGTGCTAACTATGGCTAGCACTTTTCTCCATAGTTATGTTAGGACATTATGCATTATAATATGAAGAAGAATTTGAACACTCGGGTGAATTGTTTGCTACTAACAAGCTGTTTTGAAAATATCTCAAATGCCCAAACATACCGTGACTCCCAGGTGAAATACTTAGCAGGCCATCTGATGTTGGTAGGTTGGGTTGTGTGTATGCGTATGTTTTATAATCGTACACAGATCTTTGTAAGACCTTGACTGTGTGTCTCACAGCTGCACTGAGAACTCATTTCATTAATGCATGTAGGGCTCTGAGATCCTCAGGTGAAAGAAGATAGGTGCAATGTATTACAATTAAAAGTTCACTAGCCCTTTTGCACTTCACTCTGGGAGTGCATGATTATTGAACATGAACCTGAGACTTATTGTTTCCATGGTGTCATAAAGAATCTCTTAAGTTTCAAGCACTCATACTGCCTTATACTTTTAGGATTCCTTGGTTAGCTCTTGACATTTTACATCTTGCATCTTTTACACAAATTACTACATTGGTCCCCGAACAATTAATTTAAAACATGTATACTTGATCTTAGCCTAGGAAAGGTCTACGCAGTATGTCCCCAACAGTTATTGGTTGTTTCTCTGGAAGGGAGAAAAAAAGGAAGACAATTTTGGAATCATTCTCTCTGCTAACTCAGAAACCACCATCAGCAGGGAATGATTGTGGGGCTGCCGGGCTGCTCTCAGCCATTATTGTGCTTGGCTCACTCTCAGCATGACTCGCTGCAGACAATATATAACACCACTTGCAAGGGGAATGAACAGTAAATACTCGGCCCTGGGTTTTTTTTAATCTTGTCAGTTTTTCCCTGATTTGTATCCTTTATCCTTCTCATGTGCTATGTAAGCTTCTCAAAGCTAATGTCCATACCACCCCTCTCCCCCTCCCCTCCCCACTGGTAGCAGCAGGCTGTTCTGCCACTCTAGGGTCTCATTGCAAAGGTTTATAAGGATGGCCATTATTCTGCAACTGTACATGTTAACCTAGTGGCACAAGCTTGCTCAAACATCTTCCCCTCTGATTTTTCTTTTCTCTGGGGGGTGGCGGGGAGAGGCACAGCTATTACAGTAAGTGCATCTCTCCCTTGGCTGTTGCAGCCAGACTACTTTAGGAGGAAAACATTTAGGTCCCCAAAGGAGTTGAGGCAAAGGTTATTAAAATGAAAAATAAGAATGTTTTACAGCACATACTGTATAATTAAAAGCTTGCTCTGCCCATGCTGGTATCTTTATATTATTTTAACCTATACACATTTTTTAGATAATGATGTTTGGTCTCCATTTGTATCTGATATTATGATAAGTTTCAACTGCCCTGTCACTAGCAAGCCAGGAACACCAACTAATGAAATCTCTGGCAGCAAAAAAGAGCAAAGTGGTACAACAGTACAAAGATTTAAAATGGAGATATTGTCCCAAACATGCCCTAGGTGAGGAGTGCAGTAGAAATAGGTCAATGATGGCATGTCTGTAGGTTCCTGGGTTTTGTTTTTGTGTTGCTCCTTCTTGGTAGGGTTAGTCAGAGGAGGAAAATTCTGTTTTGTGGCAAATTTCAAAGTTTTGAATTGAAAATATGGTTTCTTGCATGTTTTTGCAGGAACAGAACTGGGTCAAAATGTCCACTTTGGGATCAAAATCTGAACATATGCAGCATCTCTCTTGATGGGTGGGTATTAGCCTGATATTCAGATTTAAGTCTCTACTCTGCTTGGTTCAGCTTGTCTTCTCTCCTTCTCCGATATACATTTTGTTAAAACCAATGCATTGGGGGAAAAGTTTTTGGACTGATGAAACAACATACCTTGGCAATTTTTCATTTAGTCAAAAATGTTGTGAGAACATTTACGTCTGGTTGCTGCTGGTTATGAATGCATGTTGCATCTATTTAGCTCGTATTGGAGAGGCCTAGCAGGATACTGATAGCACGGAACAGAAAGGACATTAGTACAGCCCTTCTAGGTAAATTAAAAAAAAACATCTAGGTACTGTACTGTTGCATCTGTGTAGGCCAAGCAAACATTCATATAGTGCACAAACAAGCCAACCAAAAACCAAAGTAGCAACTGCATAGTTATTAAGTTAAATATTGCAGCAATTTTGCAGGTTTGGATGATTTAGTAATGAAATAAGTATGAGCATGGAATGAACTGGAATAATGCAGTGGTAACTCAAGTTCGCATGTCTTAATATAGTTACACAAATCAGAATGTTTTGCAAAATTTTGAACAAGAATTGGTTTGAAAACCTGTATTTTGGGGTACATTTTCAATATGAATGCCACCTCTAAAAATGGGTTCATTTGCTCAAAAAATTTTGCTAGGAAGCTGGCCTAATTGCCACTTGAAATGAATCTTTTTTATACTTGTACAAAGCACTATGAATGGAACTATAAACATAGTCCTGTTTATAACAAAATGAAGAAATACATACCAAGCAATTAAGATAATATTAAGTCTAGATACAAGAATTTTTAATTTGTGTAATATTCTGCTCTATATAATCAGTATTACTCTGTAATTTTATTTTTTTTTTAATAGCAGCTTCTTACCCTAATCCAAAAATCACCAAAGCATTCTGGAATAGGACATTCAAAAGAGAACAAATATAGATTTTACATTCACTTAACTTTTACATTTACTTCAAAGAAAATGTGTAAGCACATTTTTAACCTTAAGCATATTATGTCCTGTTGACTTTGAAAGCTTGCCTAAGTCCCATTGCTCAAACCTGTACTAGTTTTTTCTTAAATAAGGATGTGACAAATTTTGTGCTTAAATCTAAACACATGCTTAAGTATGGCTGATATGGAGTCAAAGACTTTTCAGGTAATGACCTTGTACACAGTACTTTCTTCTCAGTAGTGTCCATCCTATAAAATACAGATGCCATCTATAGATATTATCTTGTGTGGTTTTTTGCAAAATATCAGTTGAACATCTGTTGCATCTTAGGCTTATACAGCATTTAGCAAGGAGAAGAGAGATTCTGCTACACTTTATTCAAGATCATGTTACAAGAAAACAAGTTACAGCTGACAAACCATCACATCTTCCATAATACAGACAAATTACAAGTTGTAACAAATAATGCAACATTAATTTTACCGTACTGCTTACTATGCTGTCATTCTGAAGTATATATATACTTAATTACATTAACATTGTTTTCATGTACCAAACCCCTTTTGAAAGAAACAACTCTTAGTGCATCCTACAAAAAACCCAACTTTAGCTGGTGAGCCAGGAGTTTTTATGCTGCACTGTTGAAATATATTTTTGGGTGGGATTTTATAGTGCATCCTTTTCATTAATTTTGCTTATGTCAAAAATGCAAGGCAGTAACATATACAGTTACCTCCCCCTATATGTAAGTAGGGTAGGCTATTGTTATGCTCAGTAATGCAACATATTTCTATTTATATGGGGTATCAGTATTTTGCTCCCCAGTATGTACAGCCTAAACATTTTATATAACAAAGATTACAAAACCAATAATATTCACAGATGAGTATTTTATAGAAGCATAACAGAGCACTGACTATACATTCAGTCAGGTACACTTCCAAAGAGCACACTGAGGGATAGCTATCCCGCTAGTAAGCAGGAATTTGCCATTCTAATTTCCTTTGGCATTAGTGAGAGCTGCCCAAGTCAAGATCTCACACCCACCAAAGGGAAGAATGCCTCCCCAGCATCTCTAGCCATTGCAGGTAAAGTTTTCATGTGCTGCATGTGCAGATTTACTATCCTACACAATGATTTTCCTTAAAAATATATATAAAAATAAAGAGACCAAATCAATTCAGGATACTATGCAGTGATGATGCAGCTGATACTATCACAGTGCTAGAGTGTCCTGACCAGTGCTATGCAACCCCCTGCTAGGTATGATGTGTTAGGGCTAGGTGACTCTAGCCCCTACAGGACTGTGGACTACTCCATCTCCAGCTGGTTAATTTGTAAAGTTCAGACATATAAATTTAAACATCCCAAGAATTCTCCTTTCCCACAGACCATCCACATCATCACCTCCCCCTATCAGCCACTTACTGTCACATAACTTAACACATAAGATGCTTTTCTGCTTTCATCTGCCTGGTACAGATGCCCTGAAATTTCAAGGATGCTAAACAAATGCTCCCTCCTTTCTCTCAAGTAAAGCCATCATCTCCCATCAATTTTGAACAGCATCTCCAAGGGACAGCCATGTGGTAGGAAAATGAAAGCTATCCCACTACTGCTATCAGTCACTATGGGTGAACAGGGACCAATAATGTCTAACAGCTTCTCAAGCACAGAGATTACTGTTTCTGCTGGTGCTTGGTTGCTAAACCAGCCAAGAGGAATAGGAAATGCTGCACTGAATGCCCATAGTGTAACACAGCAGTGGCTGACAGCAGGACCCTGGTCCCTACAGCACTCTTTGAGAGCTGGGTTGCCTGTTCTTGCCCCACGTAGAACAGATTTAGACTTGATTGGGGAGCAGCCATTGTCCTGCCTAATGTCCCCTAAAGAGCATTCAGTGGGAGGATGGTGAGCCAGTGTCTCTGTGGAGAGCTGTGGAGGAAACACCTGTTCAGCATGTTATTGACCCCGCCAACCCCCTCCTTCCTCACAAATAACAATAAAAAGAGGATCTCATATTTAGTATGGGATCTAGCTGATGGTTTTTGAAAGGTGACAACGAGGTAGGTAGGGACTGCTCTGGAAGGAGAGGGACAGGGAACACATCATGTAATCATCACAGCCAGGGCCTGGGAGTTTTCAAGACCTAGAACAACATTCAGAGCTTCATTAAACCTTGGAGCTCTCCCTCATGTTGGGTGGGTTTGGGGATCCAAGAGAACATTTTTGTAGTAGCCTATGCTTGACCATAGGCTTCAGATTTCTGGATACAAACATCCCTCCCCTCCAGAGCAAAACTCACAGGTGCATTCCAGAGCTTCCTCAACAGAAGAATAAACCTGTGAATAAACACAGCCCAAACTTGGGGCCTGAAGTCAGGTGCAAAACTGAGTGAACTGGTTCTTCAAATTGCCCCAAATTCTGCTGGTAGTTCAGATACATGTAGAACCTCTAAAAATTGAATCACTTTCTATTTACACCCTGTCTATATTCATGTGCCTCAATTCAGGCACTCGAGTTTGATCATTTTGGCTACAAATTGTAATGATTTCAATGGTTATTTAAATATAGGGCTAGGGAGAGAAGAGAATTTTTCTCTCTTTCTCTCTCTCTCTTACACACACGTGTGCACACACACGCACACACACACAACTTGAGCAAATGCTATGTTTAATTTCAGATGTATATAGTAAGGTGCTAGATTTGTAACCCTCTGAAGGGAGCAGTTTGAGGAATTACTCTCTACATCAAATCATTACATTTTGTTGAGAAGAATAATTGTTTACCTCCCTACTTAAGCTGCCAAAGTAGATCTATGTCTAAGAAACTATACTTCTTTTACTAACTGAAACCTTTGTTACACTTTCAAAAAATCTTCAGATTTTTGCAGTAATGTAAAGCCTTTTTCTTTAAAAACCAGCTAATTTTAAATATTGAATGGCTTATGATTTAAGTAGCATAGATAATGTACAAAAGATTTTCCTCTTACAAAAAAATGAAACATGAAACTCAAAGTAAATTATAAATAAGGCAGTTTCAGTGTGTGGTAAATTCAGAAGTTCAGTGGATTTTTTCTTCTTTCCCTTGTAAACATGGGAGAAAATTTGTAGCAAGTTTTAAACTGGAGTGTGATTTAAGTCACTTTCCATTTCTGAACTGCAAAGATGTCACAGGGGACATATAGTTTTAATGGCTATGCAGTTATTGGGTATATTTGCACACCTTAACTGTGTTTGAAAGTGCAGAATAATATTTATACTGGTTCATAAGACGTACCTGGTACCTACTAAACAATCAAGGATTTGCTTTATTGGGTGTTCTTTAGTAGTTCCCAACAGAAACACTGCTAGAATTTGATTAAGGGGTATTAATCAGAGTCCCTTTCCTCCTTCCAAATGAAACATTAAATGCTAAACCAATGCATTTTTATGTCAGCACATGAACTCAGGAAGTAAAGAAACCTTTATATTTTGAATAACAAGGCTTGAAACTCCCTTTCAAGCACTATTATAACTCAACAGTAGAATTTGCTCCATTCCCAGTATCTGTGTTCAGTTTTATGCATTCGACTTTGGAGTTGTCATACTCTACAAATTTCTCTCACACCTAGCCTTTCCCCTCCAGCCAGAGGCAGCAGGCCACCCTTTTTAAAAATTATGTACTGCACTGTTTGCAAAGTGTGCATTTAAATGTTTTATTAAGAAAAAAGCAATTAAGCGTTTTCTAGCGCAGAATGTCTAAGGAAAGGTACACTGATGGGAAACAGCAAATGTCTTGGATTCGGATGACTTTTCAGTGTGCTTTTTAAGAAGCAGAAAACAAAGCTAGTTCTAATGGCTCATTCAGCACATACTGTTTCTACATCCAAGCAGTTGTTCTAAGTTGCCCTAAAGCCAGTTCAGTTCTCTTTCATCCTCTCCTTGTCATCTATTTCAGAAAATATTCCAGAAGGAAAATAGTTTGGAAAAAGTAAAAGATGTAGTCAAGGCCCCAAAACATTAATGAATACTCTGTATTCTTAATGGAACTAAAAGGATAAGAAATGTGTCACTGTATCTGTCAGGATACAGTGTCTTGTAATTTTTGTGTGTGTATGCATGTTTGTTTTCAATGCAGGCCTATTTTGAAAACTGACATGCTACACAGTCTAAGCAGAGTAACTAAATTCTGAGTTTCTAAATAAACATGCAATTATTGTCATGTTTAAAAAATGGATCTGAATGCTCTGGAGGGGGGGGGCAATGGATGGGACACTTTAGGCATATTGGCATGGTACTGTAATTGTCAATCAATCCATCACATTGGGCTTGCACTAGCTAGAAATAGTCTTCCTGTAGGTTGCAAAATATGCACAACTCTCAAAGAAAACACACATTCTTTTATGCCACTATTTTTTTTATGTACAGACATTACTGAAGTAGTGTGAACACCAAATGTGTTGTCTTAATGTATTTAAGACATTGCTGGTGAAAGCATAAAAATCCTTACAAAGATGTTACACTGCTGTGGAAAATCAAACAAAATCAAACACAAAAGACTGAAAAGAGTACATGCCATGTATCAGTAAGCAAAAGCTTAATCTTCACATAGTTCTCCGAAATCACAAGGTATCCAAATGCGTGCAAGGTTTTAAATAATTGCAGGGAAAAACAGTATCTTGCCAGCTTCAATTTTCTTTTGAATGAAATCCACCATAGAGAGAGAGAGAGAAAGGAAACAGGGCCACAGTTCCTTCATATTACTGGCCTCCTCATTAAATGTTGTTCCCTTCCTTCAGACTGGTGAGCTTAATCCTGTAATGAAACAACAGAAATTATAATAAGTCTTATGAACTGCATCATTTCATGATCTGTGAACCTAAAACAAGTTTTCCCCAAATCAGCCTCTTTTCGTCAATTCTGAATAACATACAGAAGCCCAACACACATTCAACAAGACATTTCAACAAAACGGAAACTCAAAAGTCAGTCTTTTCAAATAAGATGCCCAAAGTGAGGCACCTAAATCTACACAGAGGCATCTACAGAAAAGTGACTTGATCTTTAGCTGTCATGGGCACCCACATTCCCACTGAGTTTGTACAGTAATATTTATAGTAGCAGAGTGCTGTCTCTGCAGCAAAGATGTTCAAGCACCACGTGAGTAGAGAGTAACCTGCTGGTTATTGCTGCACACTTTGGAATTTACAGGCTATTCCTGCTTCTTTTCCTTAATCCTCTCCTGTCAAGCACTAAGGGATCTCTCTAGCGGCAGCTCGTTTGATAGGGCATCTCAGATACGGGGAGATTGTCAACCATTTCCCTCATACTTCACCCCCAAAAGAGATTTGGTAACACGAGTGTATATTACAGATAGACCACTGATAGACATTCAGCTTAAGATGTGATGGGATCTAATCCTTGATCCAACAATTGTGTGTCCTGCCATGGCACAGATAAAGCCAATCAGCTGATTGTCAGTTGGGGCCAGGAAGCAAAACAGTTCCTAGTCCTAGCTGATAATCAGTTTGGCATATAGGGAGCCTGGCACTGAGCTGCCACACCCTGATACCAGGCTCCCTGTACATGGGGAGCTGTATTAGCCCCATATGACACCCAACTGGGCGGTGCCTATGGTTTTGACAGGTCGCAGTGCATGGGGAGCCCAGCATCAGGCTGCAGCAGCCCTCTGCTGGACTTCCTGCACACCAGGACCTCTCGCAGTTTCAAAATGGCCAAAACTGGTTTGAGATCAACCTGGCTGAATGTAGTATTAGACTTAACTGATTTGGTTCAAACCAGTTTATGCAATGTCTGTCCCAGACCCCTTGCTGGTTTAAAATAAACCAGACATCCCCAGCACCCCAGCATGCTCTCTGGGCTGGACTCTCTGCTCCAGCTGCAGGGCTGACCTGGCCCCTCTGCTCTCTAGCTGGAGCAGAGATGAGCCCTAGCAGAGACATGGGCTGGTATGGCCCTGTTAAGGCAAAGTGGGCAGGGAGGGGGTTAATTCTTCCCTCCTTCCCTTCTTCTCCCACCACAGCCAGGGTCAGCCTGTCTGCCAGGGAGCAGAGGGGGAGGGAGCTGCAAGACCCCGGTTACAGGGAAGGGACAGAAGGGGAAATTAACCCCTCTCTCTGCCCCCTTTGCTTTTAACAGGGCCATGCTGGGTTGGTTGTCCCACAGGGTGGGGAGGGGGGCTCTGTTCCATGCTGGGGGGCACTCTTCCCCCTCCTCCTCCTCCTCCTCCTCCCAGGGTGGGGAGGGGGACTCTGTGAGGTGCTGGATGGAGGACTCTTCCTCCTCCTCCGCTTCCCCCCACCCCCTGCCCCTGAGGAGTTGGGAGGGGATACTCCATGCGATGCTGCCCAGCCCCAGAGCAGGGGCGAAGGGCAAGGGGAGGCTCTATTTCATGCTGGGGCAAACTCTTCCCCCTCTTCTCTTTCTCCTCCCAGAGGGGCAGCAGGAGCATGGAGCTCAGCTGGGCAGGGTGTGGGTGTAGGGTTAAGGGAGGGCTCTCCTAGCGCTCCTGGGTTTCTGGCTTGAGCCACTGCAGGCATGTGCCAAACATCTATCCACCTGCAGACCTGTTCACTCTTTGCAGGTTAGACTAACTTGCAAAGACAGAATCAATTCAGGCTTAGGGTTTTTGAATGTCTGTTCCTAGCCTAACAGTTTATGGCCACTGCTCCTTGTCCTTCCTTGGGTGCCCTAGTGAACAGTTTTTCTCCCAGCTCCCAATATTCACCCCTTACTCACACATGGCCACCAAGTCCCCCCTCAGTCTTCTCTTTCCTAGGCCAAACAGTCCCAGATCCCTTAGTTTTTCCTCATAAGGTTTGTCCTCCAAGCCCTTAATCCTTCTTGTGGCCCTTCTCTGCACCCTTTCAAGATTCCCCTTGTCTTTTTTGAAGTGTGGTGCCCATATCTGGACACAGTATTAAAGCTGGGGCCTCACCAGCACTAAGTAGAGAGGAGGTATCACTGCCTTAGCCCTGCTCACAATGCATCGGCTAATGCATCCTAGTATGCTATCAGCTTTGTTGACTACAGCATCGCACTGGTGGCTCATGTTCATTCTGTGATCAGCCATAACCCTGAGGTCCCTTTCAGCCATTGTGGTGGCCAGGACATCTCCTCCTACCCTATATTCATGTTGCTGGTTACTTCTCCCCAGATGAAGCATTCTGCATTTATCCTTACTGAACGAAATCAAGCCCTAGAGTACTAAAGTCTTTGGGAATGTATAAGAAAAACAAGAGTAGTGGAGAAGCACAGCAACAATCACTAACAGAATCACTTTGGCATTTATTATGGCATAAAGATCAACAGTGGTGGTGATAAACATATATGGTAGATGTTAAGAACTGTCCAATATGTGCTCTTTTGTTTTTTTCTGCTGAGGTTAGCATAAACCCACCATGGATTTTATTACTAAAGTTATCCCATCCTCAATTTTGCTGGCTTCAGAAACATCTTTCCTTTAGTTCTCAGGCTGGGATGTCTGGTTTCCTGTTATACCAAAAACAGGAGTCCTTACATGGGGTGCTTTCATTAGAGCAGCTCTGAGAGCCACTGTTATTAAAGTGCCTGCAGTGTCTTGTGTATTCAGCATCCCATGCTTCAAAATGGCAGAGGAAGTACTTTAACTAAAGCTCAGTTGACAAGCTTTAGTTAAAGTGTCCCCGCCATCATTTTAAGCGTGGGGACACTGAATACACGAGACATGGACGCTGCTGGAACATGCTAATTAGGACAGCGTATTGGAGCAACATTCCCACACATATACAGGCATCCATGACTAACATGACCAATACTGCCCCATTTCCTTATTCTCTGCTAATCAGGCATGGAGAGGTTTCAGCTCAAGTTGAGTGAATTTGCCAAACATTGCAATTTTGGACTAACCTTAACAAATTGTTTTGTATGGAAAAAAAATTCAGGGCTGAATTTACAACATTTCCAGAGATGGTCACAGTGCCTTCAAAATACTCTCTTTGCCTGAATTCAGGGCAGGGATGTGAATGCATGCAGATGGTTTCAAGTGAATATTCCACTTGTGGGAATTAAACCTGGGTACCCTCATTCTATGCAAGCATCTGAACCATTGACCTCTTGGATTAAGGCTGCCACCACCTTCTTCCTTATGAATCTAATCCTCCTTCACCTTTGCTTTACTGACAAATGTATGAAACAATATTTTGTTTCACAAAAAACACAACACAATTATAGTCTGCTTTTTGCTTTGGCAAGAAAAACAAAACAGAAAAAAATGCAGCTTAATCTGAGCCAATCACTTTTTCTGATTTTTTGGTTTGGCTGCTGAACTAAAAAAATCAATTCTTCACATAGCCCTAAGACCTGGGGCTGCTCCTGAAGCAGGGTTTTCCACGCTGCACTCTAGTTTAATTTCCTTATGGCTTAGCATCTTGCTTTTGCATTTTTTTAAAAAAGATTTAGTTCAGAAAAAAATCTTTGCTTGAAATTTGCTAGTTTTTCCATGCTTACACAAATCAAGGTTTTGCTGGGTGACTTAGCAGATTGTGTTTCCAGTGGTCACAGCTTTGCCTAGAAAAGCATAAACTGCAAAATGGAATATTTACCACTTGCCATTTCCCAAGAACAAACCAGGGCCCTCTCTGCTTTCTTTACAAAAACCTTCAGAAATGGAACAAACTGCTTTAAAAATTAACTTGTACTTTTGCATTGCAGAATGAGGCAATTTTGATTTAATAATGTCTCTACTAGAAGTAACAGAAGATAATAAGCAAGTTAATGATGAATCTGATATATTCAGTGACCTAAATGAAGCAACATAATTGTGTGTTTGTTATCTAGAGAAATTCTCCACTGTGCACATCTAATTCTCTCTCACACCTCCAATGACAGAAAAGTATGTATTAATTCATCTTAAAAATAAGCAAAGAATTATCATAATGCTGTATCTGAAGATATAACACCAATACAATTGAAAGATACAAAAGCTATGTATTTTAAATATTAATTCTAATTTAAAGGCAGGGAGCAGAGCAGGGTGAGTAAGGGGATATTACTTCCTAAAGACTTTGTCTGTTTCTAATTGAAGAAAAATAATTTTCTTCCCTTTAAAGTGTGTCTCTCTAGTTTCACACAGATGCCTTTTGGTGGGTTCAGTATCCTTCCCAAGGTGCTGTGAACGTGGGTATAAAGTATAAATCGGGGTGGAGTTGTACTCCTGCAGAGCCCTTAGCATGCAACACACACTTCAAGGGCAGGTCTATTTAGATTGCAGCTGGGTTAGCCTGTTCATTCCTCTGAAATCAGATTTTAAATATAAAAGCAAGCAGACAACTGGGGGATATCATATCTTCGACAACAAAAAATGTCATAATTTAAATGTCTCAACAAAATATCATCTCTATTTCTCTCTTACACACACATACCCACCCACCCCTCTTTCTCCATCCCTCCCCCCTGCCACTTCCCCCCAGTAAAATTTTAATTTTACCTGGAGGTGTATTTTTCTACTTACTAGTTTTTCCTATCTTTACCAGTAAAGCCATTAAAAAAAAACAAATATTATCAAAAAAATTGTATTCAGGTAATATCTACATGCAGCTCGTTTTATAAATGCTAATTAATTGGATCGCCGATACCCATAATGCAACTTTATTCTGACCTACATGCCCTATGAACTAGATATTTTTTTGGATTCAATTTTCTTAAAACCAACTGTCAGCATCATGTGATGGAAGAGATGAAAAATGAAAATGAGCGTTCCTGCTGTGCAGGTGAGTGACCTGTGGGAGACAGCTCTGCCTGGTAGGATTTTTACACGTACCATCAGACACAGACCAATTGATTAGATCATCTTATATTCGCCACCAACTAGGCTCAAGAGACTAATTAGAGAGAGTACTGCCTGCGCAGGCACCCCATTGACACCTAATTTGCTCAGCCAAAGCCTTTGGGGAGAATGTATTATCTCTGCAGCTGCACTTCATGCATTTCTGATTTGAGGCATAAGCAAGAAGTACTTCATCACTCTTTTGTGCAAACTGAATGTATAAGCCCTTAAGTGCTAAATACAAGCAAACAGACAAATTAGATCTGTCCAGCCTCTTATAACTTCTTCTTCCCCTCAAATATCTGTAGGTATATATTATTTTATATACACATGTGCATGCACACATACACAAATGGCAAGTACATATATGGGTCCAAATATACATAAAATACATGTACATATGTAACACGCATAAATATCTATAGATATATGCTTTAAAAATACATAATGCTATATGCTGTGAGGTAGCTTTATTTCTCAAGCATGTGCACTACTGCAAGCTTTTAAAAACAATACTTTTTGTAGTGTATGGAACTGAAATTATTTGCAATAATATCAGGCCATGTCTTTTATTTCTCCACAGAGAGGCAAGTCATAAGATTATAATAAAAATATATATATTTTAAAAAACAACTCTATGTGACACTAAAAATTAAGCATGTTAGTAATGTTAGGAAGAACCATTTTACAGAAGCCACTAAGGGGTAAGAGCAGGCCCACATAATTTATAATTCTTATAATCCAAAGAATGCTGGTAGTCTCTTACCATTTCTGAATCAGAAGAATGCTGTCTGTATACTTGTCTATACACTGACTTGTCCCAGTTTAACTCAAGTTGTGTTTTTAAATCAATTTTATTAAAATTGATTCCAAACCCTGGGTAGACAGGTACTCTAAATAAAATGTGTTTACACGGTAAACACTGAAGTGATTTAGAAGGAAGTCTTAGATGAACTGGTGCAAACTGTATGTATAGGCAAGGTGCAAGACCTAATCATATTTAACAAATACATTAGGCAGTGTTTGTGAAATTGCCTCTTACAATGGCCCACATCTGACTAAATAGCATCCTTTTCAGACACCTAGGCCACGCTCCTTTTAGTTCAATTTATATTGAATGTATTTTAGTAATGTTTGTGAAGATTTAACAATTATCAACAGAGCAAAGAACAAGCGCTCTGTGATTAGCCATCTCTCTAAAGACTTAGTTATTCATAAAACATAATCGTGTGTGGATTTACTTGTATGCCATTATTATCATAATAATACCAGTTATGAAAACTAAACCATACTTGACAAATAACATTTGATGATGCATTTTCCTTGCTCTTCCATACTTTACCATACTCTTAAAATTGTGTTTACTTGATAATCCAGAATTGGTCTCCCAGACTTTGGTCCCAACTAGTTGAGACTGTATTTCAGTCCACCTCTAAAGTTCTGATTTATGTATAACAATAAAACAGACAGCAATGAGTTTTATAGTTGCTAGCCCTGCAAAGAACTCTTTGGTGGAATTCTGTCCCCCATACAGAACCCCACAGTTTCATGCATAGGAAGTCTACCTGTAGGGAGGTCACTGCAGGTTCACTGACTTGGTTTGTTAAAAATAAGACCAAAAGGACTAATTGCCAGACATAAATAATAAATTACCTGGACAATATAATAGATAAGGATACTGATATACAACACTGAACATTTTAAATATATAAATATAATTAAGAAAATGACACAAAGAGCCACCAAAATATACAGTGTGGTAAAGAAGACTTGGCAGTGGACTACGATGTAGAGGACCAGGACTCTGTCACTTAATAAATATGTGGTCTGGGACAAGGCACTTCACCTCTATGTCTAAATTATGTTATAATCTTACAAGAATGTGTTTGTGTATAGTGCCTAGCATGGACAAACCTACGAACTTTACTTCATAAATCTACTGGATAAGAAAAATCATGGACTAAATGTAGACATTGGATTTATGGCACATTATAACCTGCCTGTCATCTGATAGCCTCAGGTTAACTGTCTGCATTTACCAGCTACATTTTATCACCTTCTCCCATTTCCCTTCCCCCAACTACCTTTTCACACCCATTCCCTTTGAACCTTACTGTCATACATTTGCATGTTCACAGATCACATTTTGCATTTTGGTTTCTGTTCTACCCAGGAAAGCACACAAACACCAACAGACTTTCTCTATGCCTCAAAAAAGGTGTTTGGACCCAAAAGCTTGCAAAGAATTTTTTTTCCAACTATTTAGGTGGTCTAATAAAAGATACCACATCTGCCCAAAGAACCTTGTCTGCTTATGTCCTTAGACCAACATGGCTACAACCAACAACCCTAGTGCCTAGCACAGCATTTCACGAACATTGATTCTGTAGAGTGCCTATCACAATAAAGATTTGACTTCCCAATGAGACTTTTAGATGCTAAGTAATATTATTAATACTACTAGCCTCTTAGAACAACAATCTTGGGGCATTTTACTCTCAATACAAGATTTAGGATACCTTGTACATAGATCTCCCAAAGATATTTTAACTAACTTTTGCTTATTAACTACTAGAATTAAACAAAAATAAATAGTACTCATTTTGTACTGTAACCCAGTGCATGTTTAACTTCTGGTTGGCTGTGATAACTTCTAAACTAGGTTTATTCTGAATCTTTCAACAAACATCCTCCATTACCCCAAACGGCCCCAAGCTATTTTTTTTTTCTTTGACTAGAGAACAAAGTGTACAAAGACTTTCTCAATTACCATTTGAATAACACTTCACATGAAAAATGGCCAAGAAGGAATCTACTACGTCTTAAACTCTCTGACAATTAAGTACAGCCTTCCAGAAGTGAGCTCCGAGAATAAGTAGTGCTGCAAAAATAGCAGTCTTAGTGATTTCAATATAGTTTCCAAGCAGAAACATTGGAGTCATATTTTGAACTGGAAAAGGGATTTAACAGTTAGACACCAAGGATGCTTGTACACGTGATGATGTTAACATGCACACATGAAGAAAAATTCTTTTTGTGTGGCTTAATGACATCACATTTTACACATATGCAAGTTTTGGGGTTTTAAATGAGTTTGCATCATCACAAACTAAACCACAGCCCGATTTAGTTTGCAATGTTGGAACTTGGAAATTTGTAGCCATTATTGTCAGCTCACTCTGCCTGCAAGAGAGGCAGGCAGGCTCTGCTGAAAAAAAGGATGAGGCCCCTTACTACTTCTCCCTTCAGCAAGTGCCTGTGCCCACCAGGATGCCTGGAGCCACCCTGGGGCAGCACAGAGAGGCAGCAGGAGGGTGGTTAGGTGTGCTGATGGCTGGAGAAGGTGGTGGGGATGATCCATGGGGTGCTGGAAGCCCAGGTAGGGTTAGGGAAGAGTTGTATCAGGCACCAGCAAGCTGAGGCAGCACCCGGTCCACTAGCAGCCTGCCAAGCTGGCCCCGAAGGGGTGCTGCTGCTGCAAATGGAAGGACCAGGGCCCACTTAGGTGGGGGTGAGCTTCCAGCAGGCCATGGAAGAGGTAGGCAGGCTCTGCTGGAAAAAAAAAAAAAAAAAAGAGTCAGGTGCCCCACTGCTTCTCCCTTCAGCAGGTGCCTACAGCCAGCAGGACAATGATGTGTATACAGTGAAGGAAAAATAAAACCCACCATTTCAATTTAAAAAATCACTGTTTCAATGTAGGGGGCATATAATGCAACCCTGAAGGACTAAGCCCTTGTCATGTGTACAAGCACCTCATGATTTTGGTAAACAACAAGATTATAGAAATATTAATACTACTGATGTCATCAAATTTATAGAATGTATATTTCAAACCACACAATAAAGGGCTTTCTTACTTCCTGCTGATCTTCAGGCCCCAGCCGTGTTGCTTTCACTTAGCATGACTTACTGATTTGTCACCTCTGCATGTAGGCTCAGTGCCTGCCTATACACATGCAGAGAGGCTGCTCTGATGCATTGTAATCACAACACGTCAGAACAGACTCGAGTCTGCTGATGCGTGGTAATTACTGTGCTGCAGCAGACTCCAGTGTCACGTGTATCAGCACTCCCACTCCGAAAAATGGTGGCTGGGGCACTTTAACTAACTCAAGTTCAATGAGCTTCTCTCAAAGCTGCTCTAATTATAGATGTACCACGTCTATAAATGCCCAGTCTGAACATTGGTAACAACTCACAGGCATTTATAGAGTCTAAAACAGTGCTTCTTTCATCCTGCTTGGTGGCAGTTTCCTCAGTTTTAACCCTTATACTTTTACAGAAAAGCTACCAGAAAGGGAACCATCAGAATATGAACTAACACAATTTAATTTCCCTGAACCTAAACCTATAGTGCTAAGAAGTGTTTCCACATGGTGACTAACATAATAGGACCCTAATCTTAGCTGGGACAGCTTCATGCTACTGTAAAACAAGGACATTTTTATATTAAAGTTGGTGGTTAGTTCTAACAAATGAAAAGTCAAGTGTTTTTATTTTTTTCTGTTTTTCCACTATTGATTAGGCATAGCAGGTATGATGGCACATACCAGATCCGAAAGCAAAAACCGAGTAAATCAGCAATGGGGTGTGTACTATGGCTTAGCTGATCCTGGTTTGAATCTGTCCCCCCAAAGGAATGGAGCAGCAGCGGGAACAGATGAGAAAGTTCTTGATTGCCCAAAGCAAATTTAGGAGAATGGTGAACAGGGCTGAGAGTTTCAGCAGCAACAATTAGTTGAAGGAGACTGGTGATTCAGTCTTTCGACAATCATTCTTCAGTACATTACTCACAGCATGACTTCACCTTTTTAAAGTCTCAAGGCATTTCTCAACTCAAAAAAGCTAATCATTTTCAGGGATCCAGACATCCAGTGAATATCTTAACTCAGCACTATGGGTGACTATACACATACTCGGGGTGGAGTGGGGGCGTTTTAATTACAGCAATACTCGGAGAGCCACTCTAATTAGTGTCATGTATATTAAGGCCCTGCACATGTAAAAATGGCTGCAGGATACTTTAACTAAAGATCATTCAATGATGCTGCAGTGATACTAGAGTATTCCAATTAGAACGTGTCAGAGCAGATGTATAGAGGCCACAGTTACGTAATGGCCTACTGACCAAGGAGGAGAATGGACCCAAAAAGTTTAGGAACACTTTGGGGCTGTTTTTTTAACATGCTAAGTTGCCTAATAAGGCCAGTCTCTTCATGTGGTGGAGCAGCAAATCAGAGAAGTCTAGGGGCCTATCCTTCTGGCTGAAAGTTTTGGGGTTTTCTTACAGTATATTCAGTGGAATGGGTTTTCTCATTTTCTGATTTCCTCAAGGAAGTGTAAAACAGTTGTGAGTTAGAGGGATGGCAAGCTTCAATATATAAGTAATCAATCATACTGTCTAGGTTTTCAAATGGAAAGAGAAGTGTTTAAGTTTTCTGGTGCCAAGTTTCCAACTGAAAGAAGATTATAAGGCTACAATTCCAGGAGAACAGATTGACTAACCCTGCCTCAATCCAAATTTCATGAATGAAGCTTACTGAATTTCTACAAATGGCTACCAAGTAACCAGGATCCGCTATTACATAATAGAGTTAGTATTTGTGCCAATTTCTTTGTAAGTACAATCTTTCTATTGTACTCTGAGCAAAAACTCAGACTACAATAGCAGACTCAGTTTCATGTGAAAATATATATGACTATTTCCTGGATCAAAATGGTACTGAAGTTCAGAAAAACAGTACTACTTATCCCACTGTAGCTCTCAAGTACATTTTTTTCATTGTACTTTGACAAACATTGTGCCCATATAGAGAGCATTCTTCCAAAACATAACTGCACATTTATTTGATCAAAATTATATGCAAATGTAGATGCAAATTAGGCGTGGCCCTTTGGTTTTTGGCAAGTTGCCAGTGCAGCCTGCAGTGTTGCCAAGGTTGTACACTGCTGAAGTAAAGGGTTCACAATCTGCCAGTTAAAAATTGAATATAAGCTAATTAAATATAAGCTGCATGCTTGATGAATTGTTGGCATTCAACTCCATTCAAAAGTTTAAGGGGCTCATTATTTGGAGCCAAAGATATCTATAAATAGTAAATATGGGATTTGACACGCACATGATTTGTTAATATCATCCACAAACATGATTGTTAATATTATCCATGATGCTTCCTGAAAAATCAGTGTTCTTGGAACAAATTAGAGGCTTTGGTGACAAATAATCAAGGGAAACTTCTGTCTCAATTTAGATGCTTTTGATGAGAATGAACTGCAGGAGGGTCTCGGGAATGGCAAGTTAATTGTTCCAACTGATTTGAACAAAATAAACAAGAACTTTTAAAGACTTAACAGCAGTTTCATTTAGAATCATAGATATGATTAACAATCACCTCCATTTCAACACTCATAAATTGTATAAGTTGCCTTCTTTGGAGTGCAGGGGAGGAAGCTAAGTGTTTCGTGGAGTAGGAAAGAAGCACTTGGAAAGAGAAAAGTAGAAGCACAGGAATAATGTCATTCATATTTCTGCTTGCGCTAATATTCTTTCTAGACTTTCCTTACAAAAAAAATAGTACTTCTGAGACCAGTGAGGAATTCTTCATCTGAAACGCTGAGTTATGTTTTTAAGTTGACAGAAGGGACATCATTATAGTTGCATTCTGAATAGCAAAAAATCGTCCTAGTTGAAAGATGCTGTTTTGTGAGATCCATCTGGCTATACAAACTATTTGTGCTATGGCTTTTCAGAGACTGAGCATCATACAGAAGTGGTCACGTAATTTAAAATACATTCTTCAGGACAGCATTGCAACCATTCTATATATATAAAGGATTTTGTCTGTCTATGTGTCTGTCTGTAACACTCTGTCAACTGCGGCTGTGCCTCTTGAGAGCAATTGGCTGTGCGGGCCCAGTTGGACACGGAGCGGGGGGAGGTGAAGAGTAGAGTCACGGTGCCAGCACCCCTGCCACCCAGCCCCAACACCCCCTCTGTGCCTAGCAGGGTGGGGTGCCCGACACATGCATGCATCCCACAACTTTCATTACCAACAGCTGGCAGAGGGGGAGAGGCAGTGGGGAATGAAGGAAGGGAGGAATGCGGGGGGGGAGGCATTGAGGTGGAGAGAAGCCCTGCTGCTCAGGGGAGAAGGCAGAGGCAGGTGGGGAGAGGGAGCCCCCACGTTGGAGGCTGGGGGAGGTGGCAGCAACAGCAGAGGGAGCGTTTACATGCCCCCCCAGCCACTCACCCTTCAGGGCCAGCCATGTAAACACTCCTTTGAAATCCATCATTCTTGATGGGCAATCGGCTAGTTAAGTATATATGCAATTAAATACAATGAAAAGCTCACAGCTGAATCATGAGGCTCTTACCCACAATTTAGGTACAGGAAATGAATGCCAACTTTAAGTAACAGACACACTGCAGAAGGTAACCATTTTTGCTACATAGGCTCAAATTACACTTCAACTCTTGCAGGGGTCTGCAAAAAAAAAATTGGCCTGAGTTGGGGCTGTGTGCACAGGTCTCTGCTAGTACCAAGGTGCTGGGGCCAGCTATGGTGGCTGCCAGAAGGAGCCGTTGCTGCCTGGGCTGCTTAGAAAGGTGTGAGGCAAGCTGAGGGCTGTGTATGGTGGCACATGAACTCCAGGCTGTTGGGAGGGGGAAGGGATGCTGACCGACTCATGCAGGGACTCTCCTCTCTTATGTGGGGAACTCGAACCCTGAGACTATGCTCTTTTTCATTGAGAATGCAACACAAAGGAGACAGATTAGTCAGGAAGTCCCTGAAATGGACTTTTTGAAGCTGAGGTTTTCCTCCATATCTGTAGAACCTCAAAATCTATGGGGGTCATGATTGACCACAAGATGAACATGAGCCTTCAATGTGATGCTGCAGCTAGTAAAGCGAGCAAAATACTGGCGTGCATCCATAGATGCTTCTCAAGCAAATCCCGGGACGTCATTCTCCCATTGTACTCAGCCTTGGTGAGGCTGCAGCTGGAGTACTGCGTCCAGTTTTGGGCTCCACAATTCAAAAAGGATGTGGAGAAGCTTGAGAGAGTCCAGAGAAGAGCCACGTGCATCATCAGAGGTCAGGAAAACAGATCTTATGATGACAGGCTGAGAGCTATGGGACTCTTTAGCCTGGAAAAACACAGGCTCGGGGTGATCTGAAGGCCATCTATAAGTTTATCAGGGCTGTTCACCAGGATCTGGGGGAACGTTTGTTCACCAGAGTGCCCCAAGGGATGACAATGTCAAACAGTTATAAACTCCATCAAGACTGTTTCAGGCTGGACATAAGGAAGAATTTCTTCACTGTCTGAGACCCCAAGGTCTGGAATAGCCTGCTATCAGAGGTGGTTCAAGCACCCACATTGAATGCCTTCAAGAGAAATTTGGATGCTTATCTTGCTGGGATCCTATGACCCCAGCTGACTTCCTGCCCCTTAGGCAGGGGCTGGACCTGATGATCTTCCGAGGTCCCTTCCAGCCCTAATGCCTATGAAATCTATGAAAAAGAAGTCCCCCTCTTACAGATACAAAAGCATGTGCATAGACGTTTCCTCCTCTCTTTGTTACTCTCCTTATCTTTGCCGTAAGCTGAGTCCTCTCATGACTGTACAATGGTATCACCAATGCTCCCAATCATGGTCAATCCAATGCTCCCAAGAAAAAGCAGTATTAATTCCTACTTGAGTGTCTAACTGAAAATCTATGGGATGCCACAAAGAGCTGCTGGTCATCTGCTTTACTCTCCTCCTATCAAAGCCCTAAAATCTTGCATAGCAAAACATGACAAACACTTGACCAGCAAAACTCCACAAGAAGAGCTTCTGTAGAATTAGTTGGAGTGACACTACTGTGGGCACAGATGCAGGATTAGGGACCATTAATTTGTAGAAATGAAGGGGGCCTGAAATAGCATGGAAGTTTTACTTGTTGCAGTCGGTCATTTTTCTATCTAAGGTAGGATGTTTTCCAAGTCAATGCCTAAGATAGTCGCATATAACAAGTAACTTTGGGTCTTTGATTTGCAACACTTTCCAAGAGCCTAATACTAAAAAAAAGTTGAGCACTTGGGCTAGGAACAGACCTTGCACAAACTGGTTTAAGTGATCTGAAGCCAGTTTAAACCTGTAATATAACAGAAATTCAGTGCACATAAACCAGTTTCAAAACGGCCAAAACTGGTTTAAGAAAGACCTGGATGAATATAGTATCAAACTTAACTGTTTTGTTAAACCAGTCTATCAAACTTCTGTCCCAGATCCTATTCTATGAACCAGATTTTCTTCCATAGGTCAAGAGCTAAGAACACACAACTACAAGTCATTTATGAAAGTCTTGGCCTATGTTTTTAACTAGCACCATAACATGCTTTACAGATTGTACAGGTCAGACCAAAATAACAGATGTCAGATTACACATTGTACATACAGTTGGTATGCAAGAATGGGAATGCTGGTGAAAAAGGTACCTATAACCTTTTCTTTCAGTGGCATGGCATCAGTTTTCTTGTAACTGTCAAGAAATATTTAATCTTTCTTTTGAAGCCCCATTATATATTAAATGTAAGGTTTTGCATGGCTCATTTAAATAGTTTAAATGACACAAGGTTAAGAACAGAAAAGCCTTTCACCAAAGGTGGTTAGTTCTTTTCAAAGATTTCACATTATTTGAAGCTTACTTTTACTGCATTCTTTTACTTTGGCTACTTCCCAAGTGAGTATAAGTTAATTAAATAGGATTTCAACCCTTTAACCTTCCACTTAAATTGCACCTTTACCTAACCCTATTTAAATAAATCAAATAAAAAATAATTGTGTGGCAGCCTAAGTATTTTTACAGCTACAAAAGAAAACAAACATGTTTAATAAGCTTATTTGTAAGTACTCAGTAGTCAAAGCAACAGCCAGGACTCATGGATAATTTTAATATCAAACAATTGGGTGGGCACATACATTTATTTATGACAGATTTTTCTCAAACTGAAACTTCTCTAGCATTACACAACAGCAATAAGTCCCCTTTGTTCATGGGAAATAAAACTGAATCTATCTGATTAATTTGCACTTGTTTCACAGGTCACAAAAAATGTAGCCAATCTCTCAAAATACTGAAGGTATTAGGCTTAAACTATCATAGGAAACGGAAAAAAATTAGAAAGAATGACAAAAAGGTGAGATGGGGAATATTTCTAAAAAAACAGGTATAAAACTAAGATAACCTGTTGCAGTGATTTCTGTTAGAGAAGCTTACTAGGTCTGACTTTCAAAGAAAAGTGGAAGGTGTGTTCACCTGCCAAAACTAACATGAATATTTACTAACAGACGTGATGGACACTTTTGTATACACAGTTACAGATTTTCCACCTTCAAATGTGAGCTTGCACACTGAACTATATACTAATACAGTCACAATCCCCTTACAAATTGTCCTTATCCTTAATTTAATTAGGAAATGAAATATATCTTGCATTTAAGGGTTATAATAATAATTTTTATAACCATAAATAAGTAATTAGGTTGTTATGTCTGAGGTTATGTTTATAGAAAGCAAATGGATAATTAAGCCACGTTTTTGGACTGAAAGTGATAGTGGTGTTTCTAAGTCTTAGCACCTCTAGTGGCAAAGAAACTGGGTGGTACTGGAAAAGTGATCTTGTATTTTATCTACTACAGAAACAATCAAGTTTTAACAGGAGATGAACAGATTCTATACTGCAGAATAAAATCCTGCTACTACACAACTCCAAAGATTGCTGTAGAACTAGCAATGCTGTTAACAGGTGCACCACAGCCTGAATCTGAAGCCACATGGTGATATCACATCTGTTCTGGGGTGATAGACTATTCTGGGGTTGCAGTTCTTCAGTAGGTGGCACCTTTCTACTTCCTGATGTCATTCTGAACTTGTCACTACTGAATTGCAATTCACTATTATATCATAATTAGGTGAAAAACAATGTTCCTGCAGGTTGTTACACACAGGGAGGTGTGCGTATTATCTCCCATATACCTCCCCTTCCCATTTGAAGATAAATCCCCACAAAAGTATCAATGCAAGCTTGTGATCATAGTCAGTTTTCTCAAGGACCTACTCAGCTCTTCATTATACTTTAAAGGTGTCATGGTCATCATTCTAGGGGTGCTATGTTGTCGGCCTTTGCTTGCCACACAGCATCAGTCCTGGATTATGGTTTTGCATAGTTGTGATGTAAAGGATTAAATAGAAGGAAATACCTTCTGTTTTTATTAGGTCATATGTTCTGATCAGTAAGCTTTCCCCCACTCTACCTCACTGCCTTCCATAGCAGAGTTTGAAAGAGGGGTCTGGAGGTAGTGTGCGACTAAAAAGGAAATTATGAAACAAGGTTCTTTAAAGTTGAAAACAGTGTGGGGGGGAACATTTTAAAGGAATATCAACAGCTTAAACTTCTTGCTTTTGTGGAAATTGTTATCTATTGTTGACAAAAGCAACACCTATCAAGTCACAGCAAACTCAAAGAGATTAGAGAAAAGATAGTATTTTTTTAACCTGTGCCCTTTGTGTATGTGGCAGGAGCCATGTTCTGTGCATACAGTGTAGTCATTTTCATGTTTTCCTCTGTAATCTCTCATATATTAAACAAAGAGTAGAAAAAAATTAAAAAGGGGAGATATGATACCCTCCAAAATGGCTAAGAGAATCAAGGAGCAATGTGAAATCTGAAATAACTTTTAACTTATATTACAAAATTGACTGACATTTCAAATTGTTGGGGTCCTCTACCATGGTTTCAGTGTAGAGTCCTGAGGTTCTCATCAAGCAGGAGAAAAACAGATACCACGAGCAATGCAGAGACTGAAATTATATCCTGGGAAGTTTCAGAACATTAACACTCCAAACAGTGACAACTTTGTGAATATGAAGCAGCTAATTTTTCATTCAACCTCTGTAAGAGTGAAATGCATAACATATCATTGAAAACAACATAGGTTGTACACTATTTACTTTAAGAACAGAAGCAAAATATTACATGCACTGATTTGAGAAACTGCTCTCACTGAAGAAGAGTGAGGGCTTGCTTTCCCTCCGTTCATTTTCCTGGACTCAGGAAGATTCTGAAGTTCACAATTCTGGTCTGCTTCTTGACATTCAACAGTACGGATGGCTTGGGAGATCCAGGTTAACAGAATAGCTGGAAGCAGAATGGATGGTCAACAGCTGAACAGTGAGCAGGTGAGTCTGAAAACAGGTGCAGTAAAGCAGCCAATAGGTAAACAGAAGCAAGAGGATAGTTAGCAGCAGAGGCTTGGACAATGCGAAAGGGAAGCACAGAGCTAATACTTAATTAAACAGAAACTTGGCTAAAATACAAAAATGAATTCCTACCCTTAAGGCCCATATGTCATCACACTGAAGTAGCTGAAGCTGCGTATCAGAAGGGGCAGCCTTGCCACAAATCAGCAGGAGAACAATTAAGGAGTTTGCTTTCACCCAATCAGCTGATCCAATTCTGCCTCCTGACTTGCTAGTAAATATTAATGAGTAAGGAAGCTGGAAGAGAAAATAGCCTGGCAGTTTGAACCAGCGTGTGTAGAGGGAGGCTTTCATTTTTGCACATATCCCTAAATGCAGCGTCAAGCGATTAATGGTGGTTAAACTAGAAGAGCCAGGATTTGGCACGTTCTGAGTCAGCCAAAGTTAGATCAGGACATGCACGAAAACAAAACTCAGGCACAGGGAGAGCTGTTGAAATAGAAGATAGCAACTAAAAAGGAAGGAGTGTCGTTTTCTCCTACGGAATGAAGACTTTAGAAGGAATTAGGCAGATTATAATGAACCATGGAACTAAATGACCCCCCACCCCCACTGCTGCCTCAATATAAATGCTGCTGCCCCTGTCAGACAGTTGTTTTTAAATCTTGGGTGGACCAGGAAAGTGAGGAGCAAGTGCACCACAGGTAGGAAGGGGCTGAATTTGTCCCTTCCTACTAATGACACATATGGATGGTCAATATGCTTCTAAATAAGGAAACTATTTTCCCCTCACCAATTAATTAAAAACAAACAAACAGCTGTAGGAATTTACCTCCACAAAAAGGGAGGAAGAGAATGCTAGACTGAAAGTTGCCCTTTTTTGCCTTGGACATATGTAGTATTATCCAATCTACTTTTTCATAACCATCCTCCCCTTTTTTCCCCTAAAGGACTCAATGCACAGAATGGATGTTATTCTGGGGAAGAAACATGCAGAGTTAAGTGTAACTTATGTTTATCCCTACCTCTCTCTGCAGAAATTGAAAGGTCTGTGGGAAGGGAAGCAATGGCCTTATGAGCTAAGGCAGCTGAATGCCTGAAGAAATGGATCTATCCCTGTTTCTGTCACAGAAGTCCTCTGTGATGCTGGGCAAGTAACATGAACTCCACTTTCCACAGGTGGTCACTGCGCGTTCATCATTTTTGAGGTCCGCATTTTGACAGCTGCAGAAAAGTTGAGTATTCATTGCTATTTCTGAGGTCAATACAAAGTGTAGTTTATAATAAATCAGTATTTTATATGTTTATGGAACATGCTCTAAAGATTCAGGATCAACCTAGGCCTACCTAACAAGGTACCCCAAATTTATATATATATATTTTTTTATAACTTTGGCTTTAATCTCTATACCTTACTTCCATATGTGTAAGATATGGATGATAATGCCACCTCAGTTCAGAGGGATATTGTGAAGGTTGATTAACTTATGTTTCTAATGAATTCAGATATAATGATGAAAAGTCCAGGAGGAAGTAAGTAAGTCTATATTTAGTATGGGATTTGAATGAGGTACAAAAAATAACATATTGGACTAGACAGTGGATAATGCACATAAAAAGAAATATGGAAGAGGTACTCATTCAGGCACTGCCCATTATCTTGTCTACTGAATGAGCACAGACCCTGCGTAAAAATAGTGTGTGATTATGTAAATAAGGACCTATACAAGAGATCCAAATTAAGGCTGTATATGCAGTTTTAATTTTGGCAGTCTTAACTTTTCAGTACTTAATTTTGAAATGTTAATAATAATAATGTTCTTTGAATCTTTCACTTTATGTAATAAAAAAAAGAACTGGTCGATTAATCATCTTTTCATTTAGTTGCAAAATAGAAATGACCATTAATAGTGATACTAGATAAATTTGTACTGCAGTATAAAAGCTTGACTTAAATAAATGCCTATTTTCAAACTGCAACTGAAAGAAATAACTATTTTTATCTTACAAACTATAATTTTTCATCTGAAAGAATGAAATATTAGTCTTTTCCTCAACAGAAGGAAATACAGCATATTTTGTGAACTTTGAAACCTCTCCCTTTTTGCACTTAGAGTATGAACACCTAGCATATGCCTTTTAAAATCTAAAGGAATTATATACAGGCATCTGCATTGGCCTGTTCTTTGTAATAATTAGTTTCCTGTTGAGTAAGTAAAATACTGTCAGCCAAGAACAGTTGGGGACACAGTTCAGAGGCTTAACCACTGAACCATGAACTTTTCTGTTTACCATGATACTAAACAAATTCTGACGTTACAGAAAAAAACCCCCATTCAGTTAAGGTATGTGTTTCACTACTGTTCATAAGCTTCTGTTCTTAGAGGGACTATATAGGTAGTGTGTGTCATTTGATACAATAAAGTAATGCAATATTCAGCATAACCCTACAGAAGTCAAAGAAAGGATAAGTTAAAGCCGAATCTATAGTTCAAACAAGAAACCAAGTTCAAAAGTAATTTATATAGCATGGTTAAACTCTTGTAAAACTCTTTTAAACACATTGTTAAACTTTTACCATAACATCGGCCAAGTACACACATTACACTTTTACCAGTATAAGTGATTGGAAATTGGTGTATACCCATAACAGAAGTTCAGCACACACACTGGTTTAAAAATGGTGGAGTCCAGTCTAAGATTTGCCCTCTCCACCAAAATGGCGAATGTGTGCTCTGTTCACTAACAATCTAAACTACACCACTTACAGAAAACTGCGTAACTTAAATTGATTCTGCTTTGGGCTTTTTGAATGCCTATACCTAGCCTTAGTGTCCTCTAGGCCTTCTTCGATGAAGTCTAACCACGGATGAGGGAATCTAAGTTGGCACAACGTACAGCTCCTCAGTGTTTAAGAAGGTTCACAAGCCTCAAAAGAAGCATTCAGCACCTTGCAGGATTAGGACAGCAGACAATATGCTTCTTATCTTCTCCACTACTCCTTTCAGTGAAGGCTGCAGAGCTTGCCATATTCATGAATAAGGCATGACAACAACAAAGCATACAGAAATAGAAGGCTTAATTGCCATCCTCATTTCACTCAATTTTATTCCTGTAATCTAAGCTCCCCAAAATATTTTGTTGGAAATGGTATGATGTTAAATATCCACACTTACACGTAAATATTCAGTATATTATGTATCTGCTTTCCTCAGGCTGACAGTCTGCCTGTCTATATTTAGCTCAAAGCTAATCTTTGGGTAAAAGTCCATCCTGAAAACAGGAGTTTATAAAAAAGGAAGTCTGATAAACCTTTAGCAATAGGTACTCTAGTGGCCACTGCCATAATAGATTTGAGGTACAAAACCTGTATGATTTTGTAGACTGTTCCGTGAATCTTCTCTCCTCTCATGGGTTTAAGTTTTCAGCCAAGAAAAATAAAATTGTTCATGAAATTAATGAAAACAAGCTGCTCTTTGCCTACAGAAAAAGGATTTTTCTTAATTACATTTTTACTTTGAATCATATATCCTGTAGTTTGATTAAATCCTCTTATAAGTCAACTTAAAATTAGAGCTTTGCAGTGTAAACCTCAAAGGTGGGGTTTGCTTGGAGAATATAAATCCACAGTGCTCTGGTAGGCTAATATTTAAAACAAAATTTAGAGAAATATGCAATAGCTTTATTTTTGAATTTCACTCCATAAAGTTTTCAGGGTTTAAAGTTTTCAGAGTAATATGATATACATATTTATTAGAATATTTTATTTGAAATAAATAGACTATAAATTAATGTAGATAAAGCAGGAGCATTAGAATTCTAGTTAATCCCTCGAGGCAGTGAATCAGGAGTTCTAAAGCACTTAATGAAAAATATCTGCAACAAGGGGTTAAAATGTAAAAAATATGAAAAGTCAAAGACATAAACGAGATTAAAAGGTTATATGAAGACTGTGTTGAGAAACTGAGGCTCTGCTGCTAAGTAGATATCCAACACTTCCCTAGGTTTCAGCAGTCAGTGGCTCAAAGTGTCTTCTAAATAAACTCACATCACCAAATAGAAATTAAGATGTGGTGGTAGCTTTAATTATACTTTCTGTTTGGTACCAAAATAACAGACATGATAAAACTAATACAATAAACTCCTCAAACTGGAAAGTAAAAGGTGCCACTCTGTGCCATGACTGCTACTTCAGGCCATATACCTCTGGTAGCCCCAGTGGGTT
Organism: Crocodylus siamensis; assembly: GCF_052110815.1. NCBI lineage: Eukaryota > Metazoa > Chordata > Crocodylia > Crocodylidae > Crocodylus > Crocodylus siamensis. The sequence goes on from NC_143399.1 coordinate 171,002,469, forward strand.
TACCACTGCCAGGATAGGGACAGACATTAAAAAAGCCTGGGCCTGACTTGATTCAATCTTTGCAGCTTAGTCTAACTTGGCTAGGCTGCATCAGTTTGTAACTGTCTAGACATCCCCTCTGGACTGAGGAAATGCCAGGTCATGCCTGCAGTGGCTCGGGCTGGAAGCGAGGGGGTGTTAAAGCAGCCCTCCCTTCCCTTCCACAATGTTGAGCTGAGGGGGGGCATGGCCAGGCCCCTGCAGGACACTCTTCTACCCAATCACTGGTCAGCGAAGAAGCCAGCAGGGTTTACAGAACATTTATCGCCCCATCAGCAAAAAAAAGGATCTCTCATTAGTTCAAGCCCTTCTTAAACAACTTTTTCCAAAGGAGGAACAGAAGGATATTACCAGCTACCTGGTGATTAGCTCCAAAGAGCCCTAAACCACTGTTTTTTGTCCTTTCTCCCACAGGATTGTCGTAGCCAGTATGTGGTATTTTAGCTAATGCTGAGAGGTATCTTTGTAAAGCAGAGGGGAGGAGGGAATCCTTGCTTGAGCAAGGAATGGTGAGGAAGTGGGGAGAGTAGGCGGAAGCCAAGCATATGCCCTGTATGTGTAGTCCCTGATGGAGCTGCAGCCAGGGACCACAGGGGAGGGGCAAGCCCTCCTGGGCTGGAGCAGAGAGCAGAGCCCTGCCCAGAGTTGGAAAGCATCTGGGATGCTGAAGGATTCTGATTTAACTCAAACCAGGAAGGGGTTTGGGACAGACATTGCATAAACTGGCTTCACCTAAATCAGTTTAAGTCTGATACTACATTCAACCAGGTTTATCTCAAACCAGTTTCAGCCATTTTCAAACTGGATTTATGTGCAATGAACATCTGTTCTGTTACAGTTTTAAATTAGTTTCTGATCACTTAAACTGGTTTATGTGTCATGTCTGTCCCTAGCCCTAGCAGATTACAGTCTAATATCCACTGAAATAATGGAGAGTCAAAGAAGAACATAAGAATTGCCATTTACTGAGTTAGACCACGGATGCATTTTGCCCATTATTGTGTCATACAGTGGCAAAGGGTAGGTCCTGAAAGGAACAGTGAACTGAGTATGACCAGGTTGTGCTCCCCCCACTTTCCCATTCCCCCTTCACCTCCGACCATAACTGCAGCCTCCAGCATTTAAGATCTAGGAATTTTTAATTCAGAGGCTGTATTCCTAATTTCCATGCTCAATAACTACTGATGCCCCTTTCCTCCAAGAATGTGTCCAATTCCTTTTCAAATCTAGCTAAACTGTCAGTTTCCACAAAAGAATAAGATCTGTAGACAAAGAAGATCTGTACAAAAAAGCAAACTCATGCAGAGAATAAATTTCCAGGTTTTCTTTCTTTCTTTTTCTTTGGTCATTCCCTAGATTCCTCATATGAAATGGGAAAAAAATCAGCTTGACACAAATCACTACACTGATTCAGTGGTCAAAAAAGCATTGTCTTTGAGATGCACTTCAATGTGCAGTAAGGTAGCAGAAGACACACACCTTATACACATACAAGATAAGAAAGATTTTTTCACATAAAATCTACACTTAATTTTTATGCTGCTACAAATTCCATAGCTCTGATCCTCCAGGTGACTCTAGGAAGATGGATTTTGTGCCCATCCAGAGCTTGTCTGATGTCAGTATGGTTTGCCCACATGGGCACATCCCCACAAGTATGCATGTGGACCCAGGTGCTGCACTGCTAATTTGCAGTGCGGCCTTTTTTTTGACACCAGAAGATCCTGGTGTAAAAACACCCCCACCACTAAAAAAATGGCACAGCATACATAGTAGTGGAGTGTACTGCCAAAAAGCAGAGCCTGGTTGGCCAGAGCCATGATCTGGCTGCTGGTCAGGTTCTGAGAAGCTGGCTTGGTGCTACTGCTGTCCCAGGAGGCCCCCGGGGCCCCAAGTAAGGGGCTGGGGCCAGCACTAGCCTCTCCTACCCCACCCAAGTCCCTCTGCTGCATGCAGGAGCACATGTGCAGGGGCATGCCCAGGACAAACAGCAGTGACACAAATATATGCTACTGCTATTGGCCCACAGGAAACACACACCCCTGTATGTGTGCACTTGTAGGGACACACCCAAGGAATCTATAGGAGGATCAGATCTTATATTAGCATACGTCTAAGATTAACCATTGAATAAAATTCATATATTAATAATTCCATACTAATTAAAGCAATAAAGAGAAAGATAAGACAAAACAGTTGTGGCCCCTTTAAATCTTGGGGTGGGGAGGGGGTTAGGTAAGCTTACCCTCCATCTGTAGCTCTGAAAGTAAGAGTACCTTTTAAATTAAAGGGAATGTAGGTCAGATACTTAGGATAACATATAAGCACATATGTTTAAAGTGCCATTTGCTTCAGCAGAACTTAACTTTAAGCAGGTGCCTAAGTACTGTCCAAATTTGACACCTAGATGTACAGAGAATGAGAAGATAAACCTTTCCTTTTATGAAAAATTTGCATGCTGATAATGTGGATCCTAATGGGTTAAATCAAATACCATTTCAAGTCAACAGAAACCTTCAAAGGAAGGTTCGATTATATTTTATGAATACATTTCTCCTTTTGTTTGCGACAGTGTTGGGAGGCAAAGATTTCTTTGGGTGATATAGTTTACTGGACTAACTGCATAGCTGTGATAGAGTTAGACAAGCTTTTGAATGCAAGAAATGTTGATGCACGAATGTTGAACATTTTAGCTGAAACGCTCCATTTTATAGCATATTACACACCCATGCATAAAATATACTCCATTTAGGAAAGCAGAATGAAGAAAAAAAGATTATTCCAGTCACGGCTGAATATAGATGGCAGGGGATCCTAACTAGGGTGGCTGTGGCTGTGAGATGGCTAACATGAACTCTACCCCCTCCCTTCCTGAGGCTAGCAGAGGGAGAAGCATGACAGTCATCTTGCAGCAGTGTGCCTGCTTCTATTCCTCCCTGCTTCTATTCCAGTGAAGAAAAATCAGCTTCCATGCTTAAAATATGCTTAAAACAATTTGGGAAGGTTCATTTTTGCAGAAACAATACATGTAATATGCAAGTATCTTTTATAACTACTTCCCATAATTTTTTCTAGTGTTTTGTTGTTCAAGATACAGAGCTGCATTTTATCTATAACAGTAATTTGCAATTCTATTTTTTTCTTGTGCTTTAGTCCCCTCAAAATAGATTTAAACAAATACTTACATTAGCTGTGTTTTGTTTAATATCATTAATAATCTATCTGCAGAATAAACATGTTACCAAGAGAATAAAAATCTTCCAGTGACCACATTTAGGACACTTTTTTTTCTTATTCTTGTCTCCAAGTAAGACTTACCCTCAAAACAAATGTAATAAAGAAAATTCCTAGAAAGGCCTGATGGTTTCTTAAAAAATTATTAAGAAAAGTTACAGTGATGTAGGTTGTAGCCGTGTTGGTCTAAGACATAGGCAGACAAGATTCTTTGGGTAAATCTAATATCTTTTATTAGACCAACTGAAATTAAGAGAAGTTGGCACTTACAAAGAAACTATTTATAAAGCAGACAGCACATTTAAAAAGTGAGTAATTTAATATACAAATATTTTGTTAATATGTTATTTGTAATAAGTGGCTATTCCTAACTTTATTGGTAAATTTATTTGCAAAGTAACATTCTTTTAATAAACCAATAGTAACCTTGCACTGATTTTTCCTGTAAAAAGAAACGGGCAAGTATGTAGGAGAAACAATTATTGAGAAAAGTTAGCCATCTATCACTCACTTATTCCCATTATGAAGTTTAAAAACTTACTCCCATGGGTATGAATCCATTTCTAAATGTATAGGGAACAAGTTATCATAGCATTGCTAATTCATCTGTATTTGACCTCTGAAGAACAGTTTGTGTCATCACGGAGCAAAAGTGCTGGTGAAACATTTATCTAGATAAAAGACCTCAAGCAGTTAACCTGCTCAGCGGAAGCAATGCAACCAGGCAACAGGATAATGACCTCTACCCAAATGTGGAAGGTATATCAATTTAATACTATGACAGCGAGACAAAAGATGATGGTAGCTCAGCAGGAAAACATTAGCAATGATATAACTCCAAGTACCATATGTGAACAGAATGGCTTAGAAGTAGAAGACGGCTTGGTAGTCTAGCCCATAATAGGGGTTTTAACCAACTTTATATTTTGGTCTATTCTTGTATTTTAAACATTTCTTTTCATTCTTTTGCTAGGAAAAAAAGGCCAGATAAAAATAAGTCTAGTATAAGGATAAAAGCTGCTACTTAAATACAAACTTATCTCCTGCTCGGTGGATGGAATGGTGCAAATTCTAAGCTGTTTCCTACTGAAGTCTGTTATGACACCGCATTTAAAAACAAACTAGCAAAACTTGATGAACCTTGTATAGCCAGCTGAACTGGTTTTAGGAGACCAATTAACCAATTTATTTAGTAGCTTACTTAGGTTTTTTATGATTTTCACTGTGTATAGTGACCTATCTTTTAAACAGAAAGAGGAATGCGGCTTTATGAACCCATTATTTTGACTAGAGAAGATGCTGTCGATATCTAGGTACCATTCTTTCAGACATAGAGAAAGTTCAGGTTTTAAAATATTTATTTTTAAAGTAATAGCATGATCAGACCTGCATGTTTATCTAAAGATCTTTACTTTATGACAGAGATTTTAGTCTGTGAGGTTTCCTCTACACATGGTAGGCAGCTGTCAGAACCAGTGAGAAGGGTGAAGGGTCACTGCAGCTGCTCTGTTAAATCACAGGGTTCCATCAACATCTCAGAATTCCTGCAGAGTGGGAGCTGGGAGACCACAGATTAGAGTACATTGGAGTGTGTATATAAGGTCACTTCATGTCTATCAAAGTGATATCAAACTGGTAAGCTGTACAATACATTTTACTGTGTTCCATGTTCAAAGAAAATAGATGGAAAATGGACATGTGTGTAGCAGACCACAGTTTAACACAGAATTTCACAATGTCTTTTAAACAGATGGATTTATTGTTCACAAAGACGTGTTGGCTGTGTACACACTGCAGAGATGTGTTGACTGAGTTCTACATTTCATAAATTCTTCAACTCAGACACAGACAAGATCAAACAATTCTTATCAACTAGATTTGCAGGAGAGAATAATAGGAGAAACCAGATGTTAACATTAACTGAATCTCATGAAATAATAGCCATAAAATGCACGTTTTTATATATGTATGTCAATGCCTTCCCATAATGTGGTATTACTGTCTCCTTGTGAAACTTCAGGTGAATGAAATCAGCAGTTTTATCATCCTAGGGATCTAGCTAACCCTAAAATTGCTTTTGTGATTTCTGGCTCATTAGAGCTCCTCAAATTTTCTAGGACAGGCAGCTAGCTGCTCAGGGCGTTCCTTATCCTGAACAGAATATTCTACTTGGAAACCGCCACGTAGTGCTAATTTGTGGGTTAGGTACAGGTCTAAGCTTGCCCCTTCCCTGAGATGGTGTCACAGGTTCTTTCTTGTCTGAATACCGTCTCAGACAGTTCAGAATCCTCTTTATGTAGATACTTTCTTCCTCTATCACAAAGTGTCTGAGTTCCTCTTGTAGAACCAACTGAAAAAGGTGTCCCCTAGCAAGCAAAGCTAAGAATATGGAATGATTAATGGGTGAAAAATGGACAGTGCAGAATTTTTCTTTGCTGAACTCTGGAATGAATGGGACAAAAACTTCTATTCTCCCAGTTGGAAAGTACTTACAGTGACTCTGGACATGAGTTGAATCAGTAGAGATGTCATTGGGGAATAATTTTATCCAACCAAATTCCCCTGTTTTCAAGGTTAAAAATTAGTGATTATTGGAGCAATTTTATGAAATTTCATTCCCCACCCTTGCAATTTTCCCACAGCAGTTCAGAAGCACAGAATATTGTTGAGTTCCCCCCCAACACATCCCCTCCAAAAGCCAATTTAATATAAAAATTAGCATTTGTGAAGAATGACAAGGCAGGTATCCCAAACAATATGGCTTAAAGCAATGGTTCTCAACTTTTTTTGCACCAGGACCCATTTGTAAACATTGATGGAAAGTCCCAACCCAGTGCCCCTCACTCCTGACCCACTGCCCCCTGCCCCCAGGGGCTGGGCAGATGTGGGCCCCAAGCAGCCCCTTGCAGGCTAGAACTCTGCCAGCCTCCAAGGGAAAGCCCATGGTTTCCCATGTTTTTCTCCTTTAAAGGAGAACACATTTTCAAAGTTTTTTGATCCATCTTTAAGTTTGTTCACAACCCTTTCATATATTCTTGTAACCCACTTTTGGTTTGCCACCCACAGGTTGAGAAACACTCGCTTAGAGCAGTGGTTCTCAATCTTTTTTGTGCCTAGTTGTAAACATCAATGGTGAGCCCTGACCCAGTGCCCCTCATTCCTTATCCACTGCCCTCTGCTCCTGGGCTCCAGCCAGCCCCCAACAGCCACTTGCAGGCTGGAACTCTGCCACCTGACAAGGGAAAAGCCATGATTTCCCACATTTTTCTCCTTTAAAGGAGAAGCCATTTTTAAAGTTGGTTGAACCATTTTTAAAGTCAGATTGTGACTCTCATACATTCTTGCGACCCACTTTTGGGTTGAGAAACACTGGCTTAAATGATTCCTGCAGGATTCCTGGAAAATGTATCATCTAAAGCTGACACCTCACCATTACTATAAATGCCTACTGATACTGCCCAACCTACATAAAACCACATGTTCGCACACACCCACGTTCTTCCTCACATTCCTCCTTGTCACTGAATGAACATACACACATTCTCTTGCACCCACAAACAGGCAGTACATTAACATTAGGGCTGTAGCCCTTCTCATAGTTTGTATGGTACCTTCTGGAGACAAGAACAGAAATGATGGTATACAGACTGCGTGGATTCTGCATACCAGTTCTGCAACTTTGCTGTGTAAAGTATTTCCTCTTTCTTGTGTAATATGCCATTTTTTTCCTCCAGATAGGTCAAGCCAAATACATAACCAATGCACACTGTCCAGAATGCCCTTAAGTCATTTCACATGTATATTAATTACATCAGATATAATTTAAAAAATACACCAGTATAAAGTTCTATAGAATAAGCTGCCAAAATTATAGGAAGAGTGAATGACTCACAGAACAGGATATATAGGCTTCTATTTTAGGTCATAGTATTTGAATATGATGTATATTCAGTAATTTTTCCAGTCCTAGAGGGCACAATTTGACATGCCTGATTGGTAATCTTAGGAGAGAGGCCAAGGATTAAATGGACCATCAAAACTCAGCTACTCATTTGCCCTTGCCTGTGGTCTGTCATCACAATGGGTTTGAATGCAATGGTAGGGCAGTGTATATAAACTTCCACTGATTATCCTCTATATATTTGGCTTTATCTTAGAGAACATCAATCCCCAGTTCTATCTTTCATGGACACTAACAATTCATTTAAAACCTCATGAAGACCAAAACTTCTAACTGAAAAGCCAATTTTAGAAATTATAATTCTTTTATGCTGGGAAATGACTCTTACATCTGGATACATTCACAGAATCCAGGTCATACAGTTCTGTCTTTGGTATGTTGTATGTGTGTGTGTGGCAAGTCAGCAAACACTACAGTTGTCCAAAGTGGGCCGTATTCAATTCAGATTTGGCCCTATTTGGGAGACTGTAATTCAATTCGTTGATTCGGATCACTGTCCCACTTTGATTCGGCCAAATCCGAATTTGAAGATTCGATTCTGATTCAGAAAATCAGAGATTCAGCTGTAGGTACAGTTTTAAATGTTTTTTCTACATACCTCGAGGTACCAGGTGTGGCCAGTGAACGCTTAGATGGTGGGGCGGATTGAGTGTCCCACAGGAGCTCGGCAGTGGACTCCCTCCACGCCCCCCTGGCTCGGCAATTGGCCACAGGGAGACCCCAGGTGCCCCCCCACCCAGACCTAGGAGGCACAAGTTGCCGAGCTGGGAGGCGGGTGCTTCTGGTCCATTTCCAGGTCCACCACTGAAAGTGCTGGGGATCCCTCTGTGCTCCTGTGGGATGCTCCATCCGCCCCACCACCTCAGCATTCACGAGCTGCCTGGTACCTTAAGGTATATAGAAAAAACATATAAAGCTGTGTCTATGTCCAAATCATTGAATCTCTCCAAATCGATTCAGAAATTAAAGGGTCTTGATTTTATCTGGATTCAGAGATTCGGCCACCAAACTGGATCAAATCTGTGGTGAATCGAATCAGTGATTGAAGCGTCGCACAGCCCTAGCAAACACCTATGAATTCTCACCTCAAATTAAGAAGGAAATCTCTGATTAATAAGGTTTACATAAGTGTGGCATTTATGTACTCATTTTATTTAAAAATAAATTAAAAATAAATGTTAACTCAGTGGTGTACTTTTGCTCAACTAGGTCAGGCCCACTGGGATTGTTAGGGTAAAGATATTCAGTGGTGTTTCATTACAGACACACAGTATTTAACAAGAGCAATCTCCATTTGCAAAATAATATTTTCTTCTTGTATTGTATATGTGAAAATTCAATTGTACAACAAAATGTCTATATGGCAATATACCACTAATAATATAGACATGCATGTACTGAAAAGGATAGAGAATGCTCCTGATTAATGCTGTTTCAGTTATCTTTGCCTACATAACAGATGCACGGGATCCTTGAAATGTATCATGTTTGTTTACAAATGCAAATCTAGATATGTCAAAAAAAATTATATTGGTTAAGTGGGGTTCATGGAAGTAACGCTGTTAACACCTTTCCAAGGAATATAAAACATTATTTGCAAGTGTTAGGAGCTTTCAGGGAAAGTCCATAAGATAATTAACTCCCCTCCCTTCCTCTCCTCCCCAAACCCTGTTCTTCAAACTTTCCTCCTCCTTTCATTCCCTTGCCTTGTCATTCTTTCCTTCCCACTGTTTTTGCTATCTGACATTCTGCTTTGACAGGAGATACCACAGTGTGTCTCTAAGTGTCAGAAAGAAAATGAAGGATACAGAGAGGCCTTGTAGTGACAGTTTCCCTTCAGGCTAAAGATGTGGGAAATGACATCCTAAAACTTCAGCCCTGGACCAGAAATGGAATTTCTGTAGATAGAAACACCACAGCTTTAAAACCAAATATCTCACAAACCTAAAAGGATAGTAGCAACACCACCAAGCAATTAGTAAGGGGAGTTTCCTCAGTGCAAAACTGGGCCAGAACTTGCTCCTAGCTTCACAAGGGTGAGAGACTTTAGACTTCAAAACTGGACATTTTTTGTTTATGGAAACTTAAAAAATGCTATGTTAGAGTATTTGTAAAACTTTTTTTGGCATATAGAGAATATACAATGGTGTTACAAGACTCTGAAGTTTTATCAACATGAATTTGGCATAGTACTCTTGTTCATGAATGGATACACCACAGATAAGTTAGGTAGTTCTCCAAAATGAATGCTGAAAAACCATGTGACTGTGCATTTCATATCTGTTATACACAGGGTATACATCTATATAGATATAGAGATATCTGTCTATATCTTTCACAAAAAAAATCCATAAGTACATATACAAACATGACTGGTTATTTACACAATTTTAATTTAGGCCCCACATTTCTGCATGCGCATGTCTGTACACTGAAAAGAGGGGAAAAAACATTTTGGACAAATTTGCATGTCTATACACACAGGCTAAATGCAGACAATCAAAAAGCCTGAGGTGAAATTGATTCAATCTTCACAGGCTTCTCTACGCTGTGTAGATTGAACCAATAATGAACTGAACTCATGCTCACTTTTCACTTGGGAAAGGCAGCCATATGCCTACACTTCCCCATGCGAGAAGGCAGTGGGGGCACTAGATCATGCCTACTAGCCTGCTGGCCACTGATGAACCCAGACAAGTGGGGGCCATACTTGATTAGTTGCTCACCACATGCCACCACAACCCCCTACTGTTCCCCGACAGGGGAGGGAAGGAACCCCCAAGTCACAATGCCTGCCACCACAGGCGGGCATCTGCCCACATAGGGAGAGAGCCCCATGCCCCAGGGAGTTTCCCCAACCCTGGGCCAGGGTCCCCCAAGCCCTGGTTTGCCCTATAGTGGGATTCAAAGGGAATTCCCCCACACCTCCACCCCACCCCCTACCCCGTGTGGTTAGACCACTGCTCAGCTCCATCCTCATAGACATGGGCAGACACCAGGTTGCCAGGGCTGGCACTGGCAGGAGGAATTGCTCCCTCCCTCCCACCTGTGGGGGTAGGGCTGAGCCACAGCCTGATTGAGCGGGGGGGAGATGGGGGGTGCGGGAATCCCCCTTGACATCTACCATGGAGTAGACCAGGGCTCAGGGGAGCCTGGGCCGTGTGAGGCTCCCCCCACATGGGTAGATGCCCAGCTGCAGAAGGCGGCACTGCCATGGGAGATTGAAGCCTGCCACCCACCTGCAGGGGCAGAGCTGAGCAGCAGCCCAAATGCATGGGGGAGGACGTGGGGGGAATCTCCCTGGGCTCTCACGGCAAGGCAGACGAGGGCTTGGTGCACTCTGGCCCAGGGAGGGGAACCCCCCCTGAAGCATGGGGTTCTCCCTGTGGGGGCAGACCTCTATCTGTGGGGACTGGAGGACGTCTCCCCCACACACACATGTGGATGTGGTCCTGAGCAACAGCCTGACTGAGTGGAGTGGGAGGAAATCACCCTTGGCATGGGGCTCCCAGAAGCTGGGAAGACCAGTGCTCAGTTGCTGGGGCTAGGGCCAGGGGCTCTGTTCCCCCTTCCCACCCCTCATCCTCACCGCTGTCTTGCAGGGCTGACAGGCGCAGGCAGGTTGCAGGCTGAGGAGCAGAGGCTCTGTGACAGTCTGGGGGTAGGGCGAGACCAGCTGAGACAGACAGCACAGCAGAGGCTAGTTCACCCACCCTGCAAGGGGGAGCTAGTAGAGGAGGCACACAGCATCCTGGGAGGCTGGGGGACTTAGAGGTAACTTGAGTCAGGAGAGGATCTGGGGGAGAAGTTCAACAGATCACTTCAATCTAAATCAGTTAAGTCTGATACCGCATCCATCCAGGTTTATCTTAAACCAGGTTCAGCCATTTTGAAACCAGTCTGCATGCACTGACCTTCTGTTATGTTGGACCCGATGCTCTCATGAGGTCCCTTCCAGTCCCTAATGTTTATGAAATCTATGAAACCATCAGGTCCACCCCCCCCTGCAACAAGCAGGAAAGACAACTGGGGGCAAGTGACCCAAGCAAGGTGACCATCCAGTCTCTTCTTGAAGATTTCCAGGGTAGGTGACTGCACCACCTCTGGAGGGAGCTTATTCCACAGTCTGGACACCCTAGCTGTGAAGAAGTTTTGCCTAATGTTGAGCCTGAAACGTTCTTCCAGGAGTTTGTGACCATTGCTCCTAGTTTCCATAATGGTGCCCTGGTGAACATGTATGCCCCAGTGTAGAGGTAAGCTGCTACTAAGTCCCCTCTCAGCCTTCTTTTCTTCAGGCTGAAGAGTCCCAGTCCCTCAGCTCTTCCTCGTACAATTTTCCATGCAAGTCTCTGATCATATGGGTGGCCCTTCTCTAGACTCTCTTAAGCTTTTCTACATCCTTTATGATGTGCAGCGCTCAGAACTATATGCAGTACTCCATCTGTAGTCTCACCAATACTGAGTAGAGTAGAAAAATCACTTCCTTGGTTTTGCTGGAGATGCATCAATTGATGCACGCCAGAGTATTATTTGCCCGCTGGCTACAGCATTGCACTGTTGGCTCATGTTCATACTGTGGTCAGTTATTACCTGTAGGTCTCTTTCATTCATAGTGCTGGTCAGACTGGCATTGCCAAGCCTGTTGTGTGTAGGGGACTGTTCAGCCCCAGGTGGATCACTTTCCATTTCTCAGTGTCAAACCTCATCTGGTTCCGATCCACCCAACTTGCCAGCCTGTCTAGTAGGCCTGTGCAAATCGGCAAGTATTTGATTCAGATTCAGGTGATTTGGAGGGGCAGTGATTCAATTTTGTGATTTGAGTCACTGTCCGGATTTGATTCGGTTGAATCAGATCTGGAGATTCAGTGCTGATTTGGAGATTCGGCCATAGACTATAATGGGGAATCACTAAAATGCCTATAACTTTATCATTCTTTTGATGATCTGGATGAAAACATCAGGGATGGTAGCCCCTTCTGAGGGCATGAAGCCTGCTGAGATTCAAGGAGATAGGTGCAGAGATTTCTGTGAAAGTGCCCCTCAAACTGCTGAAAGCAAAACTCATATCACTTGTGTGTGTTAAGGGGTGTAGGTTGTAGCCGTGTTGGTCTAAGGACATAGGGAGACAAGGTTCTTTGGGTCAATCTGGTATCTATTAGTAGACCAACTGAATAGTTGGAGAAATATACCTTAGCAAGCTTTTGGGTTTAAAAACGGTTCGTCAGGTTGAGGAAGCATCTGCAGTTGGTGTGTGTGCTCTTCCTGGATGCAGTGAATAGTAAAGAAGCAAGAAGCTGGTCTGCAGGCAAGAAAGCCAGTCAATGAAAATGTAAATTAAGGCATCGGGGGTGAGACATAGGCTGGGGGGTGGGACAGGGGGATGTAGCAGGTAAAAGTAGAGAGGGACCTCGGAAGTAAAATATCAGACAGGTTATAGTGTGTCATAAATCCAATGTCAATATTGAGTCCATGAGTTTTGGTATCTAGGAGGCTGATGAAGTGAAGTTCATAGGCTCGTCTGTGAAAAGTGTTTTATAAATTCAAACAAGCACCAAACCTCACTAACCTCATCACCAGAAGTCCAAAACACAGTGAATGGATCCAGACCATGCCATGACAAGAAATGCAAAACTTGCCAACATATCTCCAGTACCCCCACAATTACTACATCTAACAACAGAACCATCACCATTCCTGGATCTTACAGCTGCACATCCAGAAATGTTGTATATCTCATCCAGTGCACCAAATGCCCTGATGGAAAATACACAGGAGAGACCAAACAACTGTGCACCAGAATGCACACCAAAAATCTATTAAAGACAAGAACACCCAATAACCAGCGGGGGACACATTACTCAAAAAAAACCCACTCTGTCTCCAACCTCTCAGTCCTCATCCTCAAAGGGAATTTACAAAACACTTTTCACAGATGAGCCTATGAATTTCATGTTCCCCCTTTTCCTCTGCACCCACTAGTCCAGAGTGGCCTGCTTCCGCTTCTTGGGGATGGGAGCTTTGAAGTGAGCGGGGGGCTTCTTTTTGGGCACACTCCCACTGGTGCCAGGCTGAGGAGGAACAAGGGCAAGGGGATGCTGCCTCCTGAGCTGCAGCAGCATTCCTGTGGTGGTAAAGTGTTTCTCATCCTTGCCTTGGTTGATTTGCTTTTGGCAGTGCTGACAGGTAGTGTACCTGGGATCATCTGCCACCTCAAAATGATCACACATTACCCACCTGCCTCTGGGTTGTGGGTGGGCATCCTGACTTATCCCTCTCCTCACCAGGCAGAGGCACAACAACAGGAAGAGCTGAGCCATCTCTCCACCAAACCTCCTCCGAAGTGCCTTCCAGAAAAGACCTGCCTCTAGGGGAACTTTGAGGGGTGTGGAGCACAAACTCAGATTCCCCCTCCTTCCCCAGAATGTTCTTTGCTATGGCACTCAGCTCCGCTGCTTCCAGATGCAGCTCCTCCTCTGGCACTGGAAGGCTCATGCTGGGAATTGAAATTGGGGTGGAGACTGTCATGCTGGTGCTAATGGTTATTGCTGGTAGTAGTGAAGCTGGTGCAGGTGCAGACACTACTCCCACCTCCTTGCTCCCTCTACCAGCAGAAGACTCATCGTTGCTAGGAAAGAGGGTGTGTCTATGTTTCAGGGGGTGGGGAGGAACTTGCAGCTCTCCCTCTGCCCCCTCTCTTGCCAGAAGACCTGGCACCTGCCTTTTCAGCACGCTTCATAATGGCTTGGTGTGCTGCAAAATGTGTATGTGCCTGTAATACATGCTGTGCTTTCCTGCAGTGCACAGTGATGACACACTGTCAAGGAAAACACAGAAGAGAGACTAGCTAGCTACCAAGAGACTAGATAGCAAGCCAGAGCCTTTCAGACACTGCTGGTCCAAGAGAGACAGCTCACAAAAGTCACAGAGCACTTCACACGCAGCCTTATATGTTGTTTTTATGTCCCTCCCCCAGAGTACTGTGATTGGAAGGGAACTCAAGGAAAGATCAGAGCAGCCTCTGCCCCCACTTCTCAGTTTCTGTTTCCTGCATGTTTGCCTTCCGAATCTTTGAATCTTTCCAAATCTTTTCCAAATGGATTCAGACATTTTAATGGGTCTCCCAATTCAATTTGGATTCAGAGATTCGGCCACCACATCGGGCTGAACCATCTCCGAATCAAATCAGCTACAGAAGATTCACACAGCCCTACTTTCTAGGTCAGCCTGTATCTTCAGCCTATCTTCAAGCATGATCAGGCCTCCCCATAACTTGGTGTTGTCCGTGAACTTAGTCAGTGAGCTGTTTACCCCCACCTCCAAATCATTGATGAAGATGTTAAAAGGCACTTGACCAAGCACTGACCCCTGAGGGATGCCACTGCCCACTTCTTGCCAAGATAACACAGATCCATTCAGTAGAATTCTGTGGGTCCTCCCCTGTACTCACCCTGAGAGACCTAACCATCTCTCAGTTAAGCCCACAATCTTCCAATTCTCATGAGAACATCATGGGACACCAGATCAAAAGCTTTTTGGAAGTCGAGGTATATAATGTCAAACTCCTCTCTTTTATCCAGGTGATGAGTTACATGGTCATAAAAGGATTTGAAGTGGGTAAGACAAGACCTGCCCACAATGAAGCCATGGTAGCAGTCATTCAGAACCCTACCTTATGCAAGCCTATCACATATAGACTCCTTGATGAATTTTTCTACGATTTTTCCTAGGATAGAAGTTAGGTTAATTGGCCTATAGTTACCTGGGTCCCCCCTCCTCCCCTTCTTGAAGATGGGCATGACACTGGCTCTCTTCCAGTCCTCAGGGACCTCTCCAGAGCACCACAAGTTTTGGAAAAGCTTCGTCGGGGTTCCACTATGACTTCAGCCAGATCCTTCAGCACCATTGGATGAAGTTCATCTGGGCCTGCTGATTTATATATGTATAATGTTTTTAACTGGTCACACACCAGCTCTACAGAAATAGTAGAAGGTGGTCATTCCTATCCTGCTCCTTCTGTGCCCTATCTGGCATGTTTTTCCCCTTGGGCCTGTGAAAGACTGGTGCGACATAGGCCTTCAGGAGTTCAGTTTTCTCCTGAGCACCAGTAACCAACTGTCCTGAGCTGCTGAACAGTGGCCCCGCACTCCCATTTGTTTTCCTCCTGTTCCCTACATACCTAAAGAAGGACTTCTTGTTGTCTTTGTTCCCCACTGCTAATTTTAGTTCAGTTGCTGCCTCAGCCCGGCTGCCTAATTTATAAGTAGTATCAGACCTAACTGACCTACAAGCGAGGGCCATAGTTGTATAGTCCTCCTTGGGGCATGCTCCAAGTTTCCATTGCTTGTACACTTCTTTCTTCTTTCTTAAGAGGACCATGATTTCCCTGTTTAGCCAAGAGGGCTTCCCAGCCCTTTTCTTACCTTTCCTCCGCATGGGAATGGACTTCCTTTGTGCTTCAAGGATCATGTCCTTAAGGAACGACCACTCTTCATGTACTCCTTTTGCCTTCAGTCCCTGGTTCCACAGCACTTCCCCTACTAGTGACCTGAGCTTGTTGAAATTTGCATTTTTTAAGTCCAAAACTTCAATCCTGCTATTTAGTCTGCCATGTAGCAGACAATGAACATGATGGTTTCATGGTCACTGTCGCCTAGGCTGCCCTCTATGTTTAAGTTGATCACCAGGTAGTCTCCTTTGGTCGGGCCTAAGCCTAGAAGAGCATTACCTCTCGTTGCCCCTTGTACCTCCTGAGTCAAAAAAAGGTCTTTGATGCAGCTTTTGATTCCAGAATGTAGACACATGCCTGCAGTGGCCCAGGCCAGAAGCCGGGGGGTGCTAGAGCACGCTTCCCTGCATACCTGGAGCAGACAGCTTGGGCCAAAGCTAATCCACACACCATAAAAGAGGGGATATTCAGGGAAGGTGCAAAGCATCCTGGGATGCTCTGGGACTATGAGTTAACTTGCATCTGGAGGGGATCTGGGACAGAAATTCAATAAACTGATTTAACTGAAATCAGTTAGGTCTGATACTACATCCATCCAGGTTTATCGTCAACCGGTTTTGGCCATTTTGAAAGTGGTTTATGTGCATGACCTTCTGTTGTGTTAAAGATCTGAACTGGTTGCCAATCACTTATACCAGTTTATGTGCAACTTCTGTCCCAGGCTTCAATCTCCAGAGAGAATAAGATCTCTCATGTTACTTAATGTGAGCAAGGGTAACAGAATATAGTCCACAGTTGTTAATGTGTGCTATTTACTGTGCAAGTTCCTTCCAGTTAAAGTATATTTTAAAAACCTAAGTGTCATAGGTCTGGAAACAATCAAACAGAGTGTGAACGCTAAGTACAACTGTGTATAATGCATGCAACATAACTCTGGCCTCTTGCAATGTTATTATTACAGTCTTGTTTTTGTTATAACTGCTGGAACCAAGCTGCATAGGGATCACTGAAGAGTAATCACAAAAATACCTTTCTTTCCCTACTGTCCCTCAAGCAGTAGGGATCAAATAACGATTTCTCAGCTGTCTTTCTTTTAAATAGAAATATCTTCTAGACTGCTCATGTATCTCTGGCAGATTGGTGTCTGCTTCTTCTCTATTGTTTTTTTAGACCCCCAACCTCGGATCACTGGGAGGCACTGAGACTATAAAGGTTCTGACAATGTTTTACAAACTTGGCTCAGATTTTTCAGGTACATAAGCATTTGTGACCTTTCTTCTCTTATTTAGTAAATACATGCACAGAAGAACAGTAATTATATAATGGCTCAGAAAGAGATGGTGAAAACCCGTCATTATTACACAATACACTTACATCCCTTAGCCAAAAGACCATGACAATTACAAATTTTCTCTGGGTTAAGATACTTTTATACTACTGTAGTAAGTAATTTTAGGAAAGGAAAACAGATCCAGAAACACTGTAAGATGCAAATTCGTTCTTCTGAATTTTCAACAGAGTTTAACGTTTAAAAATGTAGTCACCAAATTTATGAATTGGCAGGATTTATGGATTCAGAGTTGACATTGCTACTGATAATGTACACTTTTTCTAGAAGATCATAAATCTGCCATACTGAAGTTTATGGGCCAGAGTTTATGAGCAATTACATTTATTAATTTGGATGGATTTATGGATTTGGAATTGATAATATCTACTTTAGTGAGACATTAGTTATAAGACCATAAATAAAATAATATAATGTATTTAATGGGCCTCTTGCTTACACTGGTTTATGTCAGTGGTATCAATGGCGTTAATCCTAATTTCAGGTCAAGTGATAGGAGATTTAGGTTCTTTGATGTGAATATAACATACCAATGTAAATACATATCTATCATTACCTGTCTAAACTCTTGAATATTTTAAAAGATAAGTAATTCTGTCTAGCTCCCTATTTATTTATGGCATAGGATATCTATATTTAGAGACACACAAATCAAACAACAGGCTACATACAGTGTTTTATGCTAGATTACTATGGCAGACCCATGACACACTAATGACTAGCAGAATATATTTTTTTATTAATATATTTCACGTTCCAAGTCAAATCAGTCAAATCAGCTTCAAATCATATTGACTATGCAGAACTGAAACATTCCAAAAAACATATCAATTGAGCAAGCAGAACTCAATCATTCTAAACACCATGTATGGCACTACTACCAGTGAGCATCCTCTATCCCAGGCTCTTACCTTGGGACTTCAGATACTCCCAAATCCATTGGCAGGCATCCTATGTGCAGGCCTGGAGATCTTGGGATTTGGATGCCCCCACTTGATCTTAGCCCACAAGGGGCCGAGACTATACTTGACCTGAGCCAAAACAGCACACTGGGAAAGCATAAGAAGATAAGGAAAGCAGGACCACGTAACAAGAAAAGCAACAGCGTAACACAAATTATGTTCTACTAACCAGTTAGTAATGATTTTTTTGTTAAAACAAGTTAGTGTGATAAATAACGTCCACTAAAGATTGGATTCCTGCTACCACTGTACAACTTCAGTATAACTAGTGATTTGTATTGGGCTCAAATGTGCAAGGACTTTGTAGACTATGTGGAGAAAGGTATCTTCATTCACCAGAAGATGAATATGAGCCAACAATGTGATGAGGTTGCCAGAAGGGCAAGAGAACTCTGGCGTGTATCAGCTGATGTGTGGATAATAGATTCAGAGAGGTGCTCCTCCCTCTCTATTCAGCATTGGTGAGGCCTCAGCTGGAGTACTGTGTCCAGTTCTAGAAGGATGTGGATAAGCTCAAGAGGGTAAAAAAAAAGGGCCACATGTATGGTCAAGGACATGGAGGGTAGGCCCCATGAGGAAAGACTCTGGGAACTGGGCCTGTTCAGTCTGAGTAAGAAAAGGCTGAGAGTCAACTTGATAGCCCGCCTACAAGTACAGCAGGGGTGAGCCAAGGACTAGGATAGCAACTCTTCAGGAAGGCACCTCAAGGGAAGATGAGTACCAACAGAGGATAAATTCAGGCTAGAAATAAGAAAAATCTTTTTCTCTGCAAAGTCACCAGAATCTGGAACACACTCCCAGCTGAGGTTGTGCAGTCACCCTCCTTGGAGGTATTCAAGATGAGGCTGGATAGGCACCTTGTCAAGTCTGTGTGAGCCCAATAACTTCCTGCCCATGGCAGGGGACTGACCTTGGTGAACTTACTGATCTCTTGCAGTCCTATGGTTCTATCATTCTCTAGTTCAGGGGTGGAAAATTATTTTGGCTGGAGGGACACTTAATGAGTTTTGGTGAGCTGTCAAGGGCTTCAAGTGTAGCCCCACCCCTTGACAGGTGCCCCACCCCCTGGTCACCATCTTGGGACCAGAAGTCTCACCCTAACCTCTGACCTTTGCCACTGGATGTCACTCCCCTTGCCCTGGAATACTCCTTTTGGGAAGGGGGTTTGCCATCTTGGAACCAGAAACCCCCCCAAATGATATACTAAAAATCAAACATCTACAGTAACATGTATTAATATTATTTCAAAAAGTATTTTGTCCTATTTGTGTTTGCATCTTGTATATAGAGGTGGTTGCATAATAGCTCAAAATGAAGTCTTACTTTTGTATATCTGGAGAGGTATGGGGGATATGGGTTGGTGGGTATAAGGTTTGTGAGGGGCTGTGGGTGCATGTGTGTGGGGGTGTGTGTATGTGGGGTGTGGGGAGGGTGTGGGATGTGTGTGGATATGGGAGGTTTGTGGGTGGGTGTGTTTGTAAGGATATGTGGGTATGAGGTTTGTGGGTGGCTGTGGGTGTGTGGGGGGGTTGTGGACTGTGTGGAAAGGGAGGGTGGCCGGAGTGTGTGTGGGGAGGTGTGGGTGCATGTCTCTCCCTGCTGGTGTGTGGTCCCGGTGAACCCCAGGACTGCACATGACAAGGCCACCAGCTCCATAGTGTGAGGCTCACATGCCAAGCCCTGCACCACTGGGGGGAGCTCTGCACAATGAAGCCAACAGTGCAGATCATCAGGCTTGACAGGGGTGGCAGGGAGAGGGACAGAGTTGCCCTAGCTCCATAACGCAGAGCTCCCTGCCATTCCCCATGACCTGTGTTAACAGTGGGCAGGGCTGGGCTGCTGGCACCATTGTGTGGGGCTCTCCCCAGAGGTGCGTGGCTTGGGTGAGAACCTAGGAACTGCATGCGAGTCCCACACAGGGGAGCCAGGCAGACCCTATGCCCCTGACGGCCCATGCTCCATGCTCCTGTTTCCCTACCCTGGTTCCCTGCCAGCTCTGACCCTAGCCCTGGCACACTGGTGCAAGTCCTGAGCCCCTGCTCAGCTGTCGCTTCACTCCTGCCTGCTGCCAGAGTCACCATTCCCCTGCCAACCTACCACTGCCACCACCACCACTTCCCCTACCCCTGCTCCCCTGCTGCCACCTTTCCTGTGCTTATTCCCTACCTTCCCACCTGCCTGCCACCCCTTCCCCTCCCCTCCCTTATCTCCACTCACCTGCTGCTACCACCACTTCCCCCACCCACCACCGCTTCCCTAATTGTGGGGCTGGGGTCAGGGCCATCCCATGGGTGGGACAGAAGCATGCACTGCCTCTATGGGAGTGAGTGAGGCTTGGCCCCATGTGAGCCCAGCAGGGGCAGCCAGGGGGCAGGCTGGATACAGTGAACTGGTAGGCACCTGCCTGTGGGCTAGATGAAATTGCCTGGTGGGTCAGATTCAACCTGCAGGCTGTATTTTGCCTGCCCCTGTATAGTTCCTGCCTCAAGGAGCACATCAGCTTAGGAAAAGAACATGGAAGTGCTGGAAGATGGGCCATAAGAAGTCATCAATGTAACACAGGAACACACTGCATAAGTTATAAGGTGGTGAACACTTCAAGGAGTTGTACTGTTATGAGAAAGACAGCAAAATGGATGAGAAGAGGAATGGGAAGGCAGCAGAGTAGATAGTTAAACTGAAGCCTAATTTTTCCAGTCTTTAATGGGATAACAAAGCTCTTGAATGGACTTTCAGGAAGCAAGGACCAGCTAGTACTATGAAGTAAGGAATTTATGGAACTGCTTTGAAAGGGCACAGAGATGAGTATAGTGGCAATATAGTAGATACACTAGAAGAAGGAATGAAGGGCAGCATTAGGCTGTCCAGACAAGAGAAAGAAGAAGAAAATGGGGGCCTGGAAATAAAAAAAAGGATGATAAGACTCTGATATGCTGGAAGAACTACACAAATTCTATTTTAATGAACAATGTTATTCCTGAGACCATGAAGGGGTAAATAATGTAAAAACTGTGGACAGATTAATTCTATCTTTGCATTGGTTATATTAATTTACAGGACACGCTATAGTTATCTACAATTATATTTCAATTTGTTTGGTATTTACTCAATTTTCTGATGCTTGGTTGTATGTATTTTGCTACTGACCCTTAAGTATAATTTCTTCTGATTTTAATTGTAAATTATGAAGGTTAATTCCTTAACAATAATTACTACAAAAAATTTAGCCACAGGCTCCGATCTGATCTCAGTACTGTGGGTTTCATTTTTGTTTAGCAAAACACCAAATTATTTTAATTAAAAGAATGTAAATTTGCTCTCTGTAAGAAATGTAGTACCTATAGTACAATAAATAGACACTGTTTGAACTACATACACAAAGATCTGATTTTCTGTGATAACCAATGAACTAAGTAGAAACTGAGCATTATATATGTGTGCCCACAAATCTGTTTGTTAAATATCCAGTTTATTACCATTTGCACCTGCAAATTACTACAGATACAACTTACATCATTTACATTTTTCTATCTTATTGGCTAGGGTATTGGCATGCTTAGACATGTGAGTGACTGAACTGCATCAACAATTTTAGGATAAAGATGCTAACTGAGCTTGTAAATTGCAGATGTGCAAAAGTAGCAGACCATTTAAATGTCATTTCTTAACAAGTATCATACAAAAGTGCACCTACACTTGTAAAATAAGGGACAAAAAATTGAGACCATTTAAGAAAGCATATTCAGAAGGAAATGTTTTTTGTCAATGAGGTAGCTGTGGTGCACAGGTGGTCTGTCTTCTCAGATTTATTTTCTTTAATTTGTAATGACCCGTAAGTCTCTTCTCTCACCTTAGTACTAGTTGATTGTAAATATGATATAGTAGGATGAGGGTATTAGTGGAATATATGGAGAAAAAAACTTGTGTTAAGATTACATGGTAAGATCTCCACCTTCCTTACTCAATTTTATCCATGGTTATAGCGGTGAAGACTTAACAGTGAGGGAGACCCCTATATCTCAATAGGGTCTGTCCCTACCGGACATGGGAACTGATTGTGAAGCACCTAAATGAGAACAAGTTGATCACAAATAGCCACCATAGATTTATCTACAGCAAGTCATGCCTGATCAATCTGGTTTCTTTCTACAATAAGGTGACAGACTCTGGATAAAGGGAGAGCAGTGGATGTAGTATACCTTGAATTTAGCAAGACTCTCACAACATTCTCATTAACAAGCTAAGGAAATGCAGACTAGACAAAATTACTGTAAGGTGGATACATAATTTGTTGGGTCATTATGTTCAACAAGTATCCCCTAATGGCTCAATGTCTAGGTGGGAGGAGGGCTCAAATGGAATTCCCCAGAGATCTGTTTTGGGTCACGTACGGTTTAATATTTCATAGATTTCATAGACATTAGGGCTGGAAGGGACCTCGGAAGATCATCGAGTCCAGCCCCATGCCCAAAGGGCAGGAAGTCAGCTGGGGTCATAGAAGCCCAACAAGATAAGCATCCAATTTGCTTTTGAAGGTGTTCAATGTAGGTATTTGAACCACCTCTGATGGCAGACTGTTCCAGACCTTGGGGGCTCGGACAGTAAAGAAATTCTTCCTTACGTCCAGCCTGAAACAGTCTCACGGTAGTTTATGACCGCTCAACCTCATCATCCCTTGGGGCACTTTGGTGAACAAACGTTCCCCCAGATCCTGGTGGTCACCCCTGATAAACTTATAGGTGGCCATCAGATCACCCCTGAGCCTGCACTTTTCCAGGCTAAAGAGCCCCGTGGCTCTCAGCCTGTTGTCATAAGGTCTGTTTTCCTGACCTCTGATCATGCGCGTGGCTCTTCTCTGGACTCTCTCAAGCTTCTCCACATCCTTTTTGAATTGTGGAGCCCAAAACTGGACGCAGTACTCCAACTGCGGCCTCACCAAGGCCGAGTACAAGGGGAGAATGACGTCCCGGGATTTGCTTGAGAAACATCTATGGATGCAAGCCAGTGTTTTGGTTGCTTTACTAGCCGCAGCATCGCATTGCAGGCTCATGTTCATCTTGTGGTCAATCGTGACCCCCAAGTCTCTTTCTTCTGTAGTGCTAGCCAGTGTAGCACTGCCAAGCCTATAAGGATGCTGCAGGTTTTTTCTTCCCAAGGTGGAGAACCTTGCATTTTTCAGTGTTAAACACCATCAGGTTCTCGTCCGCCCATTTGCTGAGCCTGTCCAGGTCAGCCTGGATCACCCACCTTTCATCTTGCGTGGATGCTTTGCCTCAAAGTTT
This sequence comes from Crocodylus siamensis, assembly GCF_052110815.1. Classification (NCBI taxonomy): domain Eukaryota; kingdom Metazoa; phylum Chordata; order Crocodylia; family Crocodylidae; genus Crocodylus; species Crocodylus siamensis. Next base: position 171,025,741 of record NC_143399.1, read on the forward strand.
GGTGTCATCAGCGAACTTGGCCAGTCCACTCCTGACTCCAGTGTCCGCATCATTAATGAAGATGTTGAACAATATGGGTCCAAGGACAGAGCCTTGAGGGACCCCACTGGTCACAGGGCACCATGAAGAGTGACTGCCATCAATTACAACCCTCTGGGTTTGACCACGGAGCCAGTTTCCCAGCCAGCAGATCATGGTGGACCCAAGGCCACAGTTGGCTAGTTTTGCCAAGAGGTGATCATGGGATACCAGATCGAAGGCTTTTTTGAAGTCAAGATACATGACATCAATCTCATCTCCCTTGTCCAGGTGATAGGTCACCTGGTCGTAGAAGGAAATGAGATTGGTCAAGCACGACCTACCCACAACAAACCCGTGCTGGCTATCCCTAATGAACTAATATGTTCATTAATAATTTAGATGATGGCAGTGAGTGCATGCTTTGCAAATTTATGGACAACTCCAAGTTGAGTGGGGTGACAGACACTATTGAGGGTAGGGCTAGGATCCAGAATGATCTGGATAGTCTAGAAAAATGGTCCACAATCAGTCAGATGAGACTCAACAAGGACAAGTGCCATGTCCTCCATTTGGATGGAATAATTGCATGTGCAAATTCAGAACAAGGAATGACTGGCTAGGCTGTAGTACTGCAGAGAAGAACAGCAGACTGTAAAGTGAATATGAGCCAACTATGTGCTCTTGTTGCAAAAAGAGCCAAGCACGTACTGGGTTATAGTAATAGGAGCATCACTTGCAAATCAAGGAAAGTGATTTTTCCACTCTATTCTGCACTGGTGAGGCCTCACTTTTGAGTATTGTGTCTAGTTTTGGGGCCCATGCTCCAAAAAAAGATGTGGGCAATTTGGAAAGAGTCCAGCACAGAATAACACAAAAAAAATTAACAGCCTGGGAGGCACAACTTATATGGGAAGACTCAAAGAACTAGGGTTATTTCATTTGGAGAAAAGAAGACTGATGGGGGATTTGATAACAATCTTCAAATATCTGAAGGACAATTACAGATAAGATAGAGATGGGCCTTTTTCTGTGGCTGTACAGAACATGAGTAGGAGCAATGGCCTCAAGCTTCAGCAGGGGAAATTTAGGTTAAAAACTGGGGGGGGGAATTTCTTACTACACGGGTGGTCAAGCATTGCAACAGGCTCCTTAGAGAAATGGGAAATCTGAAATCTCCACCCTTGGAAGTTCAAGAGCAGGTTAGACAGACACTTTCCTGTGATGATTTAGTCAGGAATGATCCTGCCTTGTGAGATCCCTTTCAGCTCTACTTTCCACTGATTCTATTCACTGCCTTCTGTCAGAAAAATACTTAATATAGAGAAATTCCTAAATTTCCACCTATTTTCTCCCAAATGATATCATCTTCAATGTTAGCATATAGCTTTCAGCAGGCATGACACTAAGTCAATATATTATATATTTTTAGTTAACAGCAACATGAATGTGCCAGAAAATATTTGTCAAAACAGTGCTGTTTTCCATTTAAAAGAACTGTTGCCAAAGCCAAATAAACTTCAAGATCAATGTTGCATTGTTACTTTAATTCAAAGCACAAATTTATAATATAGCATTCCTGTTGCCGACATGTTTGTTGAATATTAAATAAAATGTTCACAGATATTTAAACAATAAAAATATAAGTTTTTTTTATGGGTAAGGACACTGAAATTCAACATTATTTCCATTATTTATATGCAGCCTTGAATTATATAGTTTAAGTACTTAATCTTTACAAGCTGGTTCAAGACACCAAGGTCTTATATACCTACTTTGGTCTTTTTCTATTTATATTTGCTACAGCAAATATTTCAGCCTTTCCATCTGTATTCCAGCTAAACTTACCTTTCTAAAGGTGCTAATTTCCTAGACTTTAGAATCATAGAAAAGTAGGGCTGGAAGGGACCTCCAGAGGTCTACTGCAGTGTTTCCCAGCCTTTACCAGCCCCAGGGACACGTATATTAATAAACATTTTCCATGGGACACCTGTTTAGGCATTCCCCACCCCCTTACTTATGAGTTGAATGTAGCTCATTGCCATGGCAAAATTCCACGGCACATCTGTTCATTTCTGATGGCACACCATTCTTGGGAAAGACTGGAATCCAATCTCCTGCCTGAGGCAGGATCATCCTATCCAAACCATCCTATAAATCCATAATCTAAATTCTACACAAGACTACCATCAACACTGATATACCACAGACCTAACACCCTAACCAGCCACAGGTAAATCAGGAGAACCACAACAGCCAATGTCCTGCTTCTATGAAATGCTGTCAATATATGTTCATAAAATCCCAGTGAAACCACAACTTCCCTAGGCAGTCTATTCCACTGCCTCGATGTTCTAACAGTGAAAAAGTTTTTCTGGGTATACAATTGAAACTTTGCTGCAACTTCCAAGCAATTGGTCTATTCTCCTCTCTGCAGCAAGAGAGAAAAGGTTCTTTCCCTCTGCTTTATGCAAGCCCTTCAAGTATTTAAAGACTGCCATCATGTCCCCCGTTAAGCACCTTTTCTGCAAGCTGAAAGAGCATCTTCAGGCTCTTCTCATATGTCTTGCCATCCAAGACTTTGATCATTTTTGGTTGCCCACCTCTGGACCCTATTTAACTTCTCCACATCCTTTTTAAAATTTGGAGTCCAGAACTGCACACAGTATTCCAGGTGAGTCCAAGCCTGCACCAAGTAGAGAGGCACTGTTCACCTCCCACATCTTGCCCCTAATGCTTCTACTGATGCATCCCAAAACCACATTTGCTTTTTCTGCACCTACAGGCTTAGATCACATTGCAGACTCAAATTGAGTCTGAGATCCACCAAATCTCCCATGTTCTTTCCCATAGTGTTGCCATCCAGCCAGGTGTCATCCAATTTATATCTGTGGTTTTGATTATTCCTTTTGAGGTGTAGCATTTTGCATTTGTCTATATTGACCCTACCCTGTTAGCTCTAATCCAACTTTCCAACCTGTTGAGATCTTTCTGAATTGTGCTCCTATCTTATCGTGTTTGCAATCCTTCCCAGTTCCATGTTGTCTGCAAACTTGCTCAAGGAGTTTTCTATGCCAGCATCCAAATCATTAATAAACAACAGGCCTAGGACAGACCTCTGTGGGACTCCTCTTGAAACCACCTACCATTCTTACATGGACCCATTAATAATTACCCTTTGTTTGTGGCTATTAAACCAATTATCTATCCACCTTATAGTAGTTTTATCTAGCCCACATTTCTCCAATTTGAGAAAGTCATGTGGGACCTTGTCAAAAGCCTTGCTGAAATCCAGATACACTGTATCTGCTGCATTCCCTTCATCCACTCAAATAGTTGATTACTTTTTGTCAAAGGAAATCAAATTTGTTTGACAATTTTTCATAAACGCGTGCTGGCTGCCTGTGATTAGCCTTTCATCCTCTGGATGTTTGAAAATGTTCTTCCTTAGGACATGCTCCAGTAACTTCCCAGGTACTGAGGTGACACCAACAAATCTGTAGCTCTCCAAGTCCTCCTTCTTACCTTTTTAAGAGGGATGCTACATTGGCTCTTTTCTAGTCCTCTGGTACCTGACCTGTCTCCTGTGGCTTCATGAAGATCATTGCCAAGGGCTCTGAGATCTCTTCTGCCAGTTCCTTCAGTACCCTAGGATGAAGCTCATCCGGTCCCACTGACTTGAATTTATTCAGATCCAACAAAAGCTCTCTAACAGTCCCTTTTGTTTTCTTTTCCCTCAACTTGCCCCCTTCCTTATCCAGATAATCCTGAGCAGGTGCCTGGGTGCAGCTTAATTTTTTTTTGTGAAGACTGAGGCAAAATAGCTGGTGAGTAGATCCTCCTCCTTTGCATCTTATGTTAGGAGTGCCCCTAGTTTGTTAACAGAGGACCCACGGCTTCCTTGATCCTTCTTTTCTGGCCAACATACTTACAGAATCTTTTTTCGTTGTCCTCAATTTCTTTTGCCAGATGCAGCTTGTTCTTTATTTTTGCCTTCCTGATTTTGTCTCTGCATGTTCTTGCTATTTTCTGGTATACTCCCTTGGTGATTGGCCCATTTTCCCATTTTCTTTATGCTTCGTTCTGCATTCGAGGTATTTTAGAAGCTCCTTGTGCACCTACATTGGTCTCTTGCCTTTCCTCTTATGCTTCTATCATGTTGAAACAGTTTCTTGTTGGGTTTCCAATACTGTAACCCTTAAAATCTTCCAGTCCTCCCCTCAATCTATCCTCCCAGGACACCATGCCGATTAATAATTTTAGTTGAATGAAATCCACCTTTTTTAAATCTAGCTTCCTAATTTTGCTAATCTCATGCTTTCCCTGTCTCAAGACCTGGAATTCTATCATATCATGATTGTTTTCTCCCAAGTTACCCATCACCTTCACATCCTCTACCAGTTCTTCCCTGTTGGTCAGGACAAGATCCAAAATAGATGATCACCTAACTGTATCCTTCACTTTCTGGTGCAGAAAGTTGTCCTCCACACAGGTTTGGAACCAGCTTGACACTTTATGCTTGGCTGCACTGTTCTTCCAGTAGATGTCTGGAAAAATTGAAGTCTCCCATCAGTATCATCCCATAGTGATGCCAATCAGATCATAGTTCTTTTTACAGGTTGCAGTTTCTACCTCATCTTTATTTCCTATACTTGTATTTGAATACATGCTTTGGGTGTATTTTGCATTTTGACCTACTCACTTCCCTTTTGTGCCATATGTTACAGTCCTGTAGTTCTCTGGCCCTTTATAAAGGACGTCTGCTTCTATACTCTGATCCTCAGGCCAGATTCAGTAAAGCTGGCCCAAATATCTGTACATCGTACCTTCCCTTTAAGCAGAGGCAAGGCAGTGATTGTGTGGGTGGGTTTTCTCCCTGGAAGTCTGGGGACAGAAGTTACACATAAATTGGTTTAAGTGAGCAGAAACTGGTTTAAATCTGTAACAGAATAGAAGTTTAGTGGATATAAATCAGTCTCAAAATGGCTGACACTGGTTTACTATAAACCTGGTCGAATGTAGGCTGAATCAGGCTTAAGTGATTTATGTCAACCTGGTTTATAAACGTCTGTACCAGATCCCTTCCTGGTTCAAGTTAAATCAGAGTCCTCCAGCATCCCAGCATTTTGCAGCCCTGGGCTATGTTCTCTTGTCTGCTCCAGAGAGCAGGGCTGGTCCCACCCCTCTGCTCCCTAACTGATGCAGTAAGAGCTGACTCACTGTCTGGCTCACTACCAGACAAACCCTGACTAGAGTCTGGGGCTAGGGAGAGGGGTTAAACTTCCCTTTCCCCAAGTATAGAGCTGCCCTACCCTGTTAAACTTAATGCTGGCTGCAACTGTAGACTACAAATCCCAGAGGCACCTGGAAGCAGGAAGAGGAAGTGAGAAGCAACTCTGCAGTCCTGCTGCTGAGATTATGGACTGAAAATCCCAGAGACCATGGGAGCAGCAGGAAGAGGAAGTGAACACACAGCCCATGCTAGCTACATGCCAGAGAGCTGTGTTCTAGCACACCCTGGCTCCTGGCTTGACCCACTGCAGGCATGTGGCTGCATTTTCTGAATCAAAAGTGAATGCCTGTTCATTTGCTTATTGGTTCAATATATGCAGCTTACACTAACCTGCAAAGACTGAATCAATTCAGCCTCAGGCTTTTTGATTGTCTGTACTTAGCCCAAGAGAGCTTTAATTTCTGCTATGGGATTCCAGGGAGTTCAGCCATGAAGTTTAGTGCAGAGAAGAATTAGTACACTTAGTCACCAATCCCTTTTCTCAGCAAAGGCAGTTACTTCCCATAGTTGTCCTTCCACCAGCCAGGATCTGTGGCAAAATCAGCATGAATATGGCTCACATGATACTTTAAAGTATTTAAATTGTGTGATTTAAATCATATGATTAAAAGTATCACATGATACTTTAAATCATGCAAGTGTGAGTGAACTCCACTGGCACACTTTAGAACTGAATTTCAAGCACCTCAAAGTTTGAGTTTAACTTGAATTTGGGATTTTGATCAGTTTTATCTTCTATAAGAGAGAGGCTGTTTGAAAGATGGATCAGGATTCTAAGCATTCCTCAGATTCCTGGGCTAGCGACAGACAATCAAAAGCCCGAGCCTGAATTGATTCAAACTTTGCAGGTTAATCTAACCTACAAAGATTGAACCAGTTTACAAGTGAATAGACATTCCCTTTTCATTTCAGAAACGCAGGCACATGTCTGCAGTGGCTCAGGCCAAAAGCCAGGGGCACTAGAGCAGCCCTCCCGTCCCTTCCACAGGGAAGTTGTGCTAAGAGGGGTGTGTGGCCAGGGCCCAGCAGGCCTGAGTAAGACTGAGGAATTTAAACCCCCATCTTGGCATGCAGGGTTTGGAGAGTGGGGGAAGAGGGAGCATGGTCAGACCCCACTGGTGGGGGGGGATAAGTGGGAGAACGAGGAGGAGGAGGGAAGAGCTCTGCTCACCCCAGCAGCTCCCTTACTGTCAGAAGCAATCTAGGCATAGAGCGCTGCCCAGCTCCAGAGGGAGACTCTTCCCCCTTCTCCTTCTTCTGTGCCCCCCTCTGCTAGCATGGGGTAGGGAGGGGAGCTTTGTGCAGGTTGCCCAGCCCCAGAGAGGGACAATTCCCCCCTCTCCCTTCTCTGCTGGGTGGGGAGGGTCTATGCGGTGCTGGGGGGGACTTTTCCCCCTCCTTCTACCCTCTGCCCCCGCCACAGCGCTGGGAAGGGGGCTCTGTGCAGGGCTACCCAGCCCTGGAGGGGGACTCTTCCTCCTGCTCCTCCCCTCCCCTTGCAGGGCTGGGAACAAGGGGTCTCCTCCTCCACCCCCATTGCCACAGGGCAACCTCTGTGCGGGGCTGCCTAGCCTCGCCCAGCCCAGCCTGGGCACGGGGAGCAGCTATCACTGAGCCACAGTCCCTGGGGGTGGCCCTGCTGAGTCTCAGCTGAAGCAGACACACTGCAAGGTCAGGCTGGGTCATGGGGGAGGGGTCACCCCAGCAGCTGCAGCTCAGTGATGGGGATGCTGAGACTTGTCAGCAGTGCAGCCTGGCCTGGTACGCATAGGCGGCAGCTGGCTGGGCAGCGAGCTAGCTGGGCTGGTTCAGAGGTGCTGTGGGGGCTTGTGGGTATGCAGTAAGCCCCTGTGGTGGGTGGCTGCTGGGCTCTGGGTCCACTGGCAATTCCGAGCTGGCCTGGGTAGCCTACTGCCCAGCCAGCTGCCACCCATGCATGCTGGGCCAGGTTGGGCCAGGCTGGGCAACACTACACAGAGCCCCCCCTTCCCATCCTGTGGCAGCAGGGGGTGGGGGGAAAAGAAGAAGGGGGAAGAGTCTCCTCCCAGTACCAAAGAGAGCCTGACCCACCCCACACTGAAGGGGGAAGACTCCCCTTCTAGGGCCGGGCAGCCCTGCACAAAGCACTGCTCTTCACCCAGAGGTGGGGTGGGGAGCAAGGAGGAGGAGGAAGCTGTTCCATCCCAGCTGCGGTCCCCCAGTGGGAGGGGGAGGAAATTAACTCCCTCTCTGCCCCCTTAGCCTTAATGGGGCCAGGCTGAAAGAGCTGTGGTCCCTGCCAGTAAGACAAGGGGGGTGGAATAAACTCCCCCCGGGCAGTTTGACAGAGGCTGCTGTCCTTCCCCATCTCCTCACTGCTCCACTGGTAGGACATGGCCAGACACTGTCCCAGCATGGCTCCATTAAGGTGAAGGGGGCAGGGATGGGGGTAATTCCTGCCTCTCTCCCTTCTGCCCCTGGGGACCAGCAGACAGGGAGATCCTGCCTTTGGTCGGCAGGGGGGTGGAAGAAGGGAAAAATTAACTCCCTCTCTGCCCACTTTGCCTTAACAGGGCCATGTCGGCTGGTGTCTCACCACGTCCTTGCCCTTGCCCTGGCTACAGAACAGAGGGGTGGGTCCAGCCCTGCTCTTTGGAGCAGAAAGCACAGCCCAGCCCAGAGAGCATGCTGGGATGCTAGAGGACTCTGATATAACTTAAACCAGGAAGGGGTCTGAGACAGACATTGACCCAGTTAAGTCTGATACTACATTGAACCAGATTTATCTCAAACTGGTTTCAGCCATTTTTAAAGTGGTTTATATGCACTGAACATCTGTTCTGTTACAGATTTAAACCAGTTTCTGATCACTTAAACTGGTTTATGTGTAATGTGTGTCCCTAGCCCTGGAGTTCAGTCTAGAGTTTTGGTTTCAGCCATCATCATTATTAAAGTATACTGCAAATGCTTGTGATGTAAGGATTGTTCAGGGACATGGAAAAGTAGGGAGAAAGAAAGAACGCAACAAATGAAAAAGAGCATGCTATGAGAAAGAAAACAACCAACCTCAATATAATATCAAATGTCAAAATGATCTCTTACATAACTTAATAGTAGCAGCTGATAATTTCCAAATCTTTTTGTAAACAAGTAACATTATTTATCAAATAGGAAGCTGTATATATTATCTGTTGTTTGGTAATAACTTCTCAGTCTTTTTTTAAGGAAAGACCTTGGTATGAGCTAGAAACTTCTGGGGGTACTTTTTTAGCTTACAGAAACTAACCAGAACCCTCCCCCTACAACTTTTAAACAAACCAATATACTTTTCACTCCATAAATCTTCTTTTACTTCCTTCCTTTTCAGTTATTCTCTACTAAACCATGAGGTGTTTTTAACAGAAGTACACTATGGCAGCAAGAAGAAGACAGCAAACAGGATGCAATATGAATGGGGAAAGTAAATCAAAAGTAACACAATTATTGCGATCCAACAAAACTTGTAGGGAAAGTAAAGGTAGTATTGATTGAATGCAGAGCTGCAGATACATTACTTGAAAGAAAATAGCATTAAAAATAGGCCTTGTAACTGATGAGATGGGAAATGAAGTAACAGTTTATACTAAATGCAAAACATGGCTGCCAGATTTGCAAATGTTAAATGAGATACAAGTTTGAATAACAAGTGATAATGAAATGCAAACATACAACCTTAAGGGTAGAAACTGTGGGAAAACTTAATTAAAGAAAAATAACACTTTCCATCATAGAATCAGAAAGAACACACTGCTTAATTTATTTTGCTTGCCCAAATGGATAACTATGCCAGATACAGTAAGCGATACATTCCAGGGATTCAAAAACACTCACAAAGGCTTGAACTTTCCCTGCAAAATATCAGTCATGATGCAAACCTTTTCAAACAAATATTTTAAATATTCTTTCAGCTGGTTTTAAGTGATATGAGCACAAAACAAATTGAAATTTCACTGGTTACAAAAGCTTCTGTCGTGTGCATATTTTTTTTTAAGTGGCTTGAGTTTCAAAAGAAAAATTTGGCAAGCACATAAGATAAAAAAGCCATTTTTCAGGCTTCTCAGAATGGCCTTCAATATTCATTTTTTAAAATACTTGAACAATCCTGTAGACATTTAAAAAAATGTAACTAGGACATTATATGACTGTGATACAAAGGCACACCACTGTATGTTAAAGAATATTAACTATACAGTAAAGGATATTACAGAAAGAAAGAGGCTGCTGGATTTGCAAGTGAGCTTCACACATGATTTATAAATGCAAATGTGAAGGGTAAGTGATAATGAAATGCAAGGAACTAAATGCATGTGATAGAGTGGGGACTTTGTAGAGGTGGAGGAAGAGTGTCACATTTAACTATTAAGAGAGTACACAGATAGAACACAGAGCTACATAGCAAAAGGAAGGATTATCTTGATAGAATAGAACTAGAGGGAAAAATGGGCCAGGGAGTAACAGTGAATTATATCAGAAAGGTAGGGGAAAAGTGTGTATTAAGACTAGCATAGATAACATATTTGCTCATGTAAGAGCCATACTCATGGCTGGATCCTTGACAGGTTGTAATGTGTCATAAATCCAATGTCTATATTGAGTCCATGATTTTTTGTATCCAGTTAGTTTATGAAGTGAAGTTTGTAAGCTTGTCTATGAAAGGTGTTTTGTACAACCTGCCTGACATGTGATTCACCAGGTACCTGGCAGACCTGACCTTTTACACTTTTCTTTCCCCACCCCCACACCTTTCTCCCCTCCCTTCCTTTTCTACCCTTTTTCTTCCTAATTTCCAGCTATTTACTTTTTCACAAACAACCTATTTTCTACCTTGGAAAACTACTACAGTAGTCTCCCTTATTTACCTTTGGCTTTTTCCCCCCCTTGTTTTCCTGTCTCACTTCCCTTCTAACTTTTATTTTCTTAATTTCCACCTATTTACATTCTCACTGACATCCTGTCACATTTTTAGCTTTTTTCATTCCTTGGAGTCTCAGAACAGCACAGACTCCCTAGGTCTGAAGAAGGGTTGCAAAGAAAACACCAGAAAGCGTTCAAAGAACTTTTCCCCAACTACTCAGTTGGTCTAATAAAAGATATTACATCTACTAAAAGAACCTTGCCTGCCTATGTCCTTAGACCAACAAGGCTACAACCAAAAACCCAGCAATGTTCATTTAGAACTGATACTTCCTCAGTCTTCCTTAGCATGTGCTTAATGGCCATGGCCTACCAGTAAAATTTTGATTAAAAGGCATGACTATTACTTCAATAAATATGGTTAAAAAGATAAATTACATTTAAGTAAAAGGAAAAAATGGTTTCATTATATAAAGCATCAATTTGGCTTCATATGAATGATTGGGGACAATATTAGTCACTGAGCTTAACAAAGGTTTTGAAGTCTTAGAGAAAGTCCAGAGGGCACCCAACTGGACACATGGCATGTAAATGGAATCATTCTGTATGAAGAATGGCTTAAGAAGCTGGATACACTTGGTTTAAAAAAAGAAATGTTTGAGTGGTTAATCAATAGTGGTACTGTAAAAATATACAAAAGGAGCACACATGGGACAGAGAATTCACAAAATTCCATTACAGGATTACAGTACAATCTGTGAACCTGAATTAAAAGGAGCCAGGAGCCAGGAGCCAGGTGCCAGGAGCCAGGAGCAGGCACTCAGGAGCCAGGAGCAGCAGGGAAAGGAGGGATCCAGGCACACGTGTGTCCCGCACGCACAAGTGCCCCCTTACCAGACCCTAGGCGGAGACAGACGCAGCAGCAGTGGAAGCAGCAGCAGCTGATCCCCCTAAGGTAAGTGGGCAGAGGGACTGGACACAGCTGAGCTGGATCTGGAGGGGAAGCCCCCTCTTAGCTGAGCCAGTAGGGAGCTGCGCTCCCGAGCTGTGCCGCACGAACAGAGTGCATCGGTGTTTGTGTCGGCGTTCGTGCCGGCGGGTGAGCAGGAAGGTCCAGGAGGGAGACTCCTACTAGGGCAGGGCAAATGCACTGCACTAAGCTAAAAACAAGCAGCAACTCCTATGACTGTGTTGACACGGAGTGCTGCCAGGGCCCCTGCCTGGGGGGAGCAGCCTACCCAGGGCTTGTCTGAGGCCTCCACCCAGACAGAGTCCATGGGGGAGCTGGTGCCCTCCCCGGCCTGTGGGGGTTGCCCAGCAAGGCCTGCGGGGCAGGGATTGGGGAACCCCACACCTGTCCTGCAGGCACCCACCTTAGGGTCCTGGAGGCGCAGATGAGGGAGCTCCAGGAGGAAGTTAGCAGGTAGAAGGGAATCAGGGAGGTGGAAGAAGAAACTGACAGCTATTTCCTTTCCCTACAGGGCCACACACCCAAGGAAAAAGCACCTTGGGAACTGCCCTCCACTGCAGAGTGGTAGACGGTCACCTCCAGAACCAGAGCTGCTCATAACACAGCAGTACCAGTTTCTCCAGTCCAGCTGGAAAACAGGTATGAGGCCCTGGTAACACTGGAGGAGAAGGAGGGAGAGGAGGCAACCGGAGAGGAGGCAACTCCACGCTCTTCACGCTCCGAACAGGCCGAAGGAGCTAGGCAGCCCTGGAGGAGAAAGTGTCAAGTGATCGTCATAGGCGACTCCATCCTGAGATGTAAAGAGGGCCCCATCTGTCGCCAGGACCCCTCGACACGCAAAGTCTACTGCCTACCTGGAGCAAAAATTCATGAAGTGACGGGGATGATCCAGGCCATGATTCAGCCCACCGATTACTACCCCAACGTCCTAATCCATGTGGGTACTAATGATGTGGCCAGAAGCCCTGATTACCTGATGGCGGACTACCACGCTCTGGGGGGCATGCTGAAGGTGCACAGGTGCTATTCTCATCTGTTCTACCAGTGAGTGGACATGGAAAATGGCATGAGGCATGCATCGCAAAGACCAACTGGCAGCTTCGAGAATAGTGTCTTGAGGTGGGATTTGGCTTCCTTGACAACAACCTGCACATCACGACAAGAGACATGCTCGGGTGGGACGGGCTCCACCTTTCCCCTAAAGGTAAGCATGTGTTCTCTTCTAGGTTGGCGGATCCCCTCCGGCAGGCTTTAAACTAGGCTCATCGGGGGAAGGGGAAGACTAGGGAGGAGGAAGCCTTGGACTGCTAAACCAAGCAGCACTCACAACTACAGCCCAGCCTAGACCGACGAGTGGAACATATACACAGGTAAGCAACAGAGGCCAAGGCAATGCTGTGATTAGGAGGCAAGTGCACACATCCACAGGAGGCCTCAAATGCCTCTACACAAATGCTCATAGTATGGGAAACAAGCAGGAGGAACTTACCCTCCTGCTAGCTGACACCAACCCAGAAATAGCGAGGCTCACTGAAATGTGGTGGGACCCAACGCATGACTGGGTGGTGAATATCAAGGGCTATAGGCTGTACAGGAGAGACAGGACAGGGAGGAAAGGCGGGGGTGTGGTGCTCTACATTAAGGAGGAATACACATCCTCATCAGGTAGCACACAGTCAGCGCAGGGGCACACGGAAGTGCTCTAGTGGCCTGTTACAAACTAGTCAGAGGGGACCAGCAGGCACTGAGGGAGTCCCTGTTTCCCCGAGCACTACCAGGAGTGACTAGAAATAACAGTCACAAGCTGGCAGAGGGCAGATTTAGGCTAGATATCAGGAGGCGCTACTTCACGGTCAGGGCGGCTAGGATCTGGAACCAACTTCCAAGAGAAGTGGAGCTGGCTCCTACCCTGGGGGTCTTTAAGACAAGGCTTGACAATCACCTTGCTGGGGTCGTTTGACCCCAGTACTCTTTCCTGCCATGGCAGGGGATCGGACTTGACGATCTGCTCAGGTCCCTTCTGACCCTACTAACTATGAAACTATAAGGAGGAAAATTAGATCGGATGTCAGCTTTCTGACTCAAAAACATCTTAAGATATGCAGCACAGACTTCTTTGGATTTACCTTTCAAATGGCTGGGTGGGCAAATGTTTCCTTTGTTCTTAAAATGCCTGCCCACTCCATAAACTATCATTTTAAAATAAGTCTATAAAAAGGAGAAATACACATGCTGAAATCAGAACACATTCTTCTGAAAACGGCTAGTTATGGGGTATCACACAATATGAAGAAAATACTGCCATGACAGAAAAAATGTATCTGGTATGCACAATAAATAACATACATCTGTGAACTACAAGGCTCTAATCTCAACTGGGTGTGCTGTGGAGGTCAAAAACTAATCAGAGGAAAAATCTGGGCAGTTTCTGTAGTCACCAGGATTACTACTCTATAATTCAAAATGTGCCTGTTTTTATTTTTAGGTATTACATAGACCTATTTTAATCTATTCTCTCCTTTTTCCATCAGAGACTCTGCTTTGCATCTCTGCATCACCACAGTAGCTGCCTGCTACCTACCTACTTTTTTCTTTGCCTTTTCCATCTGAAGTGGTTTTTTGATGGCAACAGGACTAGAGTCTGATGGCTGTCATGCTGTTGAGGATTTTTTCATTCGGTTTCATTAAAAAGTAGGTTTTAAAAGACAATATAGTAACTACAAAAAAATGTGGCAGAAATTGACAAATGGCAGAATAAAGGCAAAGGCCTTTTGTCAGCCATTTGTAAACTTAAATTCACGTGCATTCTTTAATAAGATTTGGAGCATCTTTCTTAATTCCAAATAGTCTATTTTCTAGTCCTAGTATATGGGACTGTATTGGTAAAAAGAGGAAAGGCATGGGCATTCCTGTCCTCAACTTATCATTAACTGCTGGAACAGTTGCTTAGCAAACTATGGTACCAGACACAAGTCAGGACAGCCTCCCAGCTGCTATAATTAATATCAGGAGATCAAACTGATATTTAGTTGGAGAAGGATTACAAACCTAATGCAAATTTTACTCACACTTTTGGTACTTTGGTGGGGGCAGCTAAGTCAGACCAAAGAATGTGGCACAATACATTTTAGGTGACATGTGGAAAGCTGCACATGAAATGCAAGAACAAGAAGAAACACCTTTTATGATGCATTTGTAAAATATAATTGCCATTTGTCAATAGTAGCTGTATTCATTGTACATAAATTAGTCTCTCTAGACTGTTATGAGGAAGGATTTTAGGAACAGGCCTTTGCAAATTTTTGCAACTGCCTGGCAGGCAAGCTGCACAATATATATATGACACTCAAATGGTTAATTATAGAGCTCAGTGTCTGCTCCATTTACTGAAGAGGGGAGAACGTTGTAATTTTTGGGATTTATGAATTGTTTGGGTCAGTCACCATCTTGTGCACAACGGACTCTGTCTAGATCTATTCCTTACCTGCTGGGCAGAGACAATTCCCCTCACACTTGGAACCCTGAGGCCCTTTAAGCTGCTTGCTCTGTAACCTTGGTAGCTGGGCCTAACACAATTCTTCATCTTTTTGCAATTGGGCATCACTAAATAAAAACTACGGTGCCTTGTTAGCCAACAACTGAGCGTGAAATCACTACATTGCAATCCCTGACTCTATGAGTCAATCAATTTTTTTCATTACAGATTTGTACGCTAGGGTCAACAAGAAGAAAAAGTGTATGAAACAGAATGCACATAGACTAACAAGAGAAAGGAAGCCCACTCCAAGTTGTAAATTTGTCTCTATTGCAAAAGAAAATTGTTTCAGGAAAAGAAAAATACTTTATACAGCCCAGGGAACTGAAGAACTATGTTGTTTAACACTGTGCTTTGAATACTGTCTGATACACTACCAAATTGCTAATAACAAAGGGATCCAGGCAGCCTAAATAATCACTTATGGATATCACAGTCTGTTTGTCATTCTCAAGTTTTAATTTTCCTTTTTTAAAAATTGTATCAGTTTAGTTTAAGTTCCAGGTAAATGCAAATGACAGGGTTTAACTTGCTAAATTCCTTAGATAATGTTTTTATTGTAGCACAAATTGAGATGCATTTAATTAGCTGGCAGAAGGATTAGATAAAGGTATGGTGGCTATAATGATAAAATTTAAGCTTGAGAATAATGCCTGACTTGCTCTACAATTACAACCATATCAAGAGACATCCTTGCATGTTATTGTCCTCTAACTCAACTGCAGCAAGGTTTTTGCTTTGTTTTGTATACAGGACCGTAGTTGCTTTTCAGAATCATAACAGAACCTTAGGTGTGACCCTCAGCTTCAGATCTGAAAACATCCATCATAGTTTGGTATCACAACAATTCCCTCATTTATACAGTAGACTTAAGGAGTTTCTACCAGGTGTTTGTAATGGCAGTATAGATAGGCCCTCACATGAAGCCCACAGATACATCTCCATTTTCTCTGTTCTAGAAAAATTGCAACCCTGCAATACATCCTTTATACAGAACGAAAGCAGAGCAGCATGGAACCTTAGGCTAGGGACAGACGTTACACATAAACCAGTTTAAGTGATCAGAAACTGGTTTAAACCTGTAACAGAACAGATGTTCAGTGCACATAAACCAATTTGAGAATTGCTGAAACTGGTTTGAGATAAACCTGGCTGAATGTAGTATCGGACTTAACCGATTTGGCTCAAACCAATTTATGCAATGTCTGCCCCAGACCCCTTGCTGGTTTAAGTTAAACCAGACTCCCCCAGCATCCCAGCATGCTCTCTGAGCTGGGCAGGACTTTCTGCTCCACAGCAGGGCTGGCTCCTCTCCTCTGCTTCCTGGCTGCATCTCCCCCCACTCCCCTACTTACTCTCTGCTAAGCAAGCGTTCTCCCCATCCCTCACAGACACCACTGAGCATTAGCTAGCAGACCACCACTCAGCATTAGCTGGCTACCTCTGAGCTGTGGCAGACAGGACAAAGGTAGAATCATTAGATAGCTGGTAATGTCCCTCTGCTTTCTTCATGGGGTGATAAACACTGAGTCAGAGGTGACAAACATTCCCTGCTGAGCTGTTCAGGAGTAGGGGAGCCCTCCCTAACCACAGGGTCCTGCTGGGCCCTGGCCATGCCCCCCTCAGCTCAGACCTGTGGAAGGAAAGGAGGGCTGCTCTAGCACCCCCCAGCTTCTGCTCTGTAAGGTTGATACCTGATGGCAGTAGAATCTATATGCTTGCAAGTGGATAAGTGGTACAGCTTATACAAAATCAGATTCTGCTTCAAGTTCTTCGGAATCACTTGGGGTGGGTCTAGCAAAATGCGATAGATTGTGCTTTTAAAGGGGATATCAAGACCCTTTTGTTTTATTAAGTGGAAAACTCAACTCTGCTTAGCTATAGAGTTTTAATAGAAATTAATACAAGTTTTCCTACTGTACTGTGATTTACTTTATCTGTTTGCCATCTTTTAAGATAGTTAATCATTTTAGCCTGCTGTAGTATTTTCTGTGTTCTGAAGTACCTTAAGTGCCATTGGCAAATAGCCCATCATAAATAAAGTATAATATTGTTTACTCCTCTTCTTTGCTTTCTGCAGTAACCGGTAGTTGTCTAATTTCTAACCAAAATCTGTACCACTTATACATAAATAGAAACATAAGGGAAAGTTGACATTTGCTTGGAAATGGCAAGGAATGATCCTCTGCTTGTATATGAGATGAGGGTTTTGACTCTCTTCACACTTAAGTTAGGATGATTAGGAATAACTCCTGTGGCTTTATATAAGTGTAAACATATAATAAAGAAAGGAAAGAATGAAGTCCTAGGCATTTCAGAGGTATCTGTGGAATCCTCCCAGGTCAGATGCTGGTCATTTGATTATGTAGCACCACCAGCCACATGTAGGAATAGTTTAGGGAGGGTAGGAAAGAGACATAGACCCAGTTCCAATTGCAAATGCTATACTGGAAAATGAAATGGAAATAGTTTGAAAATAAATGGGCATCTCCCAGCTTCAGCAGCGACACAAAAAGGTCCTTTGAAAAAACAACAACAATTGGACTCTATAATAGAGGAAGGAAGAATTCAGTGCTTTGAGGACAGATAAATTTACTGGGTTCATGTAGGTTTGTGTATGGGATAAATTGGCTCCAGGGGTTTTAGAAAATAATTTGAGTTAAATAATGGGTGTTAGGACTAAATCCATATATAAATGGATCAAATCAAGGCCATTTTGTGGCACGTGGATTACTGATACTTAATATTATTTTTTACCACCAAAAGTATGTAAGGGATTCCAGCTGGAACTTTTTAAAGTAATACATCACAAAAGAAGGTTCACATGTCTCACTGCTGTTGCTTGGCCAGAAACAGTTTGGTGCTAGAATGGGTTATTAGGGCAATAAAACCTTGTACAAGTTCACTTCCCAACAGGATGATTCCATAGATCCTGCAGGAATCATTTTTAAATATAGCTAGATAGCATAAATCCTATACTTGTGGATTACAGATTTTGGCATCATAAAAGCTGCCAAATTTCAGGAGATGTCAGGTTGCAGCCTTTAATTTGGATCCTCATTTTGGCCAGCATAGCTGCTCATCTCAGTCTGCCACCCTACAGCTGATTGCCCAGGCTGGTCAAGGTTAGCCTGGAGCCTTCAGCAGGACCTAGCCCTCCACTCACTCCCTGCCACTGGGGTGGCCAACTGGAGACAGCTGACTCTCCACTTCCCCTATATAAACCTCTTTGCTTGGAACAGGAACTGTCCAAGCAATTATGCTCAACCTGACCCAAGACTGCTTTGCCAGTCCATCCAGTTTACTCCTTGTCTTCACTCTCTGCTTGCTCCCCCATGTTTTTGACTCAACTCACTCCTAGGCTGTACTCTCAGATTGTTCTCTTGGCTTCCTGACCCATTTAGTTCCCAGACTCTGCTCATTCATCTCTCTGGTTAGCATCTCAAGTCCCAAGTGGCCCCAGACTCAGCTTCCTATGTTCTAGTGGGACAGGAGGCTACTTTGAGTACAGTACACTAGAGTTTTTGGTGGTTTTTTTTTAAAGTTGAAAGTTATCCATAAGTCCTCAAAAGTGCAGAGAGAGCAGAAGATAGGCAAAATATCTTCTGCCCATGCCAGCAGCAAATGTACTGCTGAACTGTGTTCTGGCACTGAACAACAAATCATCTTTTTGCATTAGCCAGAAGGAATCCAACTTGTTCTTTTGCCATCAACAATATACCTGTTTTAAGACCAGTGAACTAGAGTCTACACGGTATAACTGTTACTAACCTTGGTCTATTATCATCCATTTGAGGGCAAGAAATACAGATGACTTCCTTACCAGAACTCCCATGTATCCCATTTTTATTCAATACTTATTCACTACTGCCCTTATTACTAGCTGGTCTCCAGCAGAGGGACTTACTGTATTTACTTGATTAGAAAACAAGCCCCCTTCCCCATTTAATATGGGGGGAAGGGGGAATCAAGTACAAGGCAGTGAGGGGCAGGGTAGCTGGGGCCGGGACCAGAGCCACAGCTGCTGCCTGCCCCCTGCTAGCTCTGTATTCTGTATGCCCTGCCAATCCTCCCTTACAGCCTCAGTCTCTCTTCCTCCCATGCCTTCTCCCACTCTGCTGCACCCATTCTTACCTTTGCTCCATGCTGGCAGGCTCCATTCTCCCTGCAGCAGGAAGTATGGAGCATGTGCTCCAGCCAAGCCCTGTTGCAGCAGTGCTGGCTCAACACAACTGCTATGGGGCCAAGCTGGAGCTATGCTCTGTACTCCAGGCTGCATCAGAGACAGAACCTGCCAGTGTGAAGCAAAGGTAAGGTGGGGGGGGGGTGTTGAGGGGCAGGTGGAGGGGAAGAGACTTTGTTCGGGGGAGACAGGAGGCATGTAGGGGGCAGGGACCTGAGGCTTAAGGGGCAAAAGCAGTGTGGAGGACGGAAAAGGTAGGGGGCAGATACAATGGAGGGTAAATGCATGGGGACAGGCAGCAGGAGCAAGCTGCCTGCCCCATTCCCTCCTACACTACCTTCGCACTACCTGCCCCCTTCACTGTCTGCTTCCTTACTGGTCCCCACTACCTGCCCTACCAACTCCTTTTTAATCAACATGACAGTTAAATGTATTGTAGACAAATGCTGTTTTATTTTAACAAGCTTCAAAGCTCCTGAAAACCAAGAAGACTCCCTACATTGGACAGAATATACAGACCAGGTGAGATAGGATATTCTGTGTATACAAACATAAACTTTAGAAAGAGCAGAAAGAGTTTATATGAAAAGTTAGATAACTGATATATTGAGGGTGGCATTGTGGGCTGAATGGAAAAGACTGAGAAGCAATATGCTTCTGATATTAGTATCTTTATGCTTCACCTGCCTAACACGATAGTTTTACCTAACCCTTGAACTCACATCCCATTTCACAGTAGTGAAGTCTTTAAACACTAAGAGAATGTACTTCTGAACTCCTATGATTCAAATATCATCCAAAATAACTGCTTTGTAGATTTTCTTTTTAGTTGAATACCAATATTGGATAAGTTAACGTCATTCACACTGTGAGAATGCTTAGTTAAATGGGAATCAGTACCTAAACGTGCAAGTGAAAATAATGTCTGCATTTAACTTTCACTGCCTATCACTGTAAGAAAAAAAAACAGAGAGTGATATTCTTTACTACATCTATAAAAGCCTGGGGGGGGGGGACTTGCTCAAAAGCAGTACTGTTCTATCAGAAAAAAATGCTTTGTCTGCTTGCTTTGCTGTAGAAGTTTTCAAAATAAAGAGAGCTATAATAAGTTGAGTTGATATTAGATAGTAATTAGGTACCTTTACTATCTGTAAAGGTTTCCAGTTGTTCATAGTAATGTGAAATCTCATTAAAATAAACTTTTGTAAAATTGCCAAGACCATTTTTTTTTATTACACTTGCTATTTTCCCTATTTTATCTGCTAGAGTTTCTCTTTACATGGTACAATGATTCAGTAAATGCTCAGGGTCTATGCCTATAAATAACTAAGTGACTGCAACATCTTAATGTCACAAAAACTGTGTGGAAGAATCCCAATTGAAATGCCCATGACTTACCTGAACAAGGTGGCCGATTCCATGCACACAATTACAGCAGTCTGCCAAAATTGTGAGATGAGAAAATCTTTGTGGAGAGGATTATCGTTGAGTATATGCCTGTACAGTACTTAGCACAATAGGATCTAACCTGTTTCTGACCTTCAGGAACTACTACTGCCCAATAAATGTTAAATAAATACAGGGATTGTACCTGCACATTTATGTAAATCATTTTTGAAGCAGGTCTGGATAAAAAAAAAAAATAACTGAAATCATGGCAGCCACGACAAATACTTTAAACATGACCCTACAAATACATTAAACAATGGAACACCTTACTAGTTACATTTAGACTAGGGACATAAATTACACATAAACCTGTATAAGTGATCAGAAACCAGTTCAAATGTGTAACACAACAGAAGTTCAGTGCACATTATTTGTAACCAGTTTAAGATAAATTTGGATGGATGTATTATCAGATTTTAATGGATTTAAGTTAAACCAGTTTACTGAACTTCTGTCCCAGATCCCCTTCAGATCAAGTTAACTCATCATCCCTATCATCCCAGGATGCTTTGCACCTCCGCCACAACATGCTCCTCACAGGGTTGGTAGCTGTCTACTCCAGCCAAGCACGGAGACATGTTTTAGTGGCCCGCCTGGCTTCTGGCCTGAGCCACAGCAGGCATGTGGCTGCATTTCTAGAATCAAATCAAGAGAATATCTGTTCACTTGCTTATCAGTTCAATCTGCACAGCTTAGATTGACTTGCAAAGATTGAATCAGTTCAGCCTTGGGCTTTTTGACCGTCTTTACTTAGCCCTAGAGTTGAGGATAAATTTCACAAGAAGTTTGACTAATTAGAATGACACACATGTTGCAAATACAAAGACTGATAATCAGGTAAACTGGGCAAATATAATAAGTATGCATGAAAATCTCATCAGATTTAATTGGAAGGTACTGATCAATAGCTGACAGTAAAAAGATGACAACTTATGATCATGTAAAGAATTGTGACTGGAGGCAAGTTAGACCTTTCGAGTTTACATGTTAGCTATATTGTAGTAACTCGGTAAGTATATATAGGGGTGTTGTTATAGAAATAAAGTTTAGGTGCATAAATATTATACAGAGAACACAGCTCTTGCACAGTTATAAAGTTTCTCCAAAACAAAAAAAGCAAGAATAATTACATTCTTCCTATACAACTATCTGAAACATGTAAATATGAAGAGGTCAGAGCAGAAAATCTCTTGAATTTACAAAAAAAATTACTTTGTGGTGTCAAATCTGACTCAGTATTTGAGAGAAAATAATGTAAATTATCCAAGCTTGTCCTTTTGTACTTGAAGGAGGTAAAGTTCCCTTAATCTAGAAATATAGCAATTTTAAAAATATAATAAATAATGTAGAAAATGATTCCATGGTGCAGCTCACATGCTTAACATGAGGCAAGTGCCTAGAAATCTTGCTATATAGGAATCATATGCAGATCTGCCTCAGTATATAGTACCTTGGAGTCTTAAAAGCCAAAGACTATCAACCAGAACTCATCAACATTGAGCAATTTTTAAAGAATGTATTTTCAAATCCATAAGTCCATTTAGATTATCAGCTTTTGAGTAAGAAGTTCTTTCAGTATCTCCAGATAGTAAATCCTTATATTTCCAGGACACCTGAATTTTTCCAAAGCATCTATATCACAATTTTTATCACCAGTTAAAAATAAACTGCCCAATATTAATCATTTTAACATAGCCAGATGCAACAAGATGCTCCAAGAGATCCTCCTGGAAAAAAAGGTGTAGGAATTTTGAGAGAAGGTTTGGAAAGGAACTACACTAACTGCTGGGGAAAAAAATTACTAGAGAAATTTCTATCTGCAACAAACATGTAGACCTTAAGTTAAAAAACCCCAAACAAATAAAGACCTTAAAATAATTAGTAAAGAAATTAATATGCTAGAACAATAAATATCCAATGCTTTGAAAGATAACATGAAAAGCTGAACATATAAAACAACAGCTCTTCTAAATACAAGTTTTCTTTATGCCAAATAAAAATATACTTCACAAAACAGAAAAGTCCTATTTAAAAGTAACTGATGTGGAGCTTTTGGTCACAGGATATGACCCAACTGAACACTGTAACAGCAGCTTGGATTTCTAAATATTCTTTTACTCTGTCGGCAAGTTATTAAAATGCAACAGGAACCACCTGAATATATGTAGTCATACATGTGTGCTCCTTGGTGCCACAGAGTCCAATGTTAACAACAACGCAAGTAAACTAACTGCCTTTATACCCACTGGGCAAGACTGAGATGCATTAACAGAACTGCTTAAGAGTTTACCAAGGCCAAATTCTTGATCTCTACCTCAAAGGTTCCTCCAGTGCACACAATAATGGCACTACATTTCTGGACATGCTATTATTGCCCACTCTCTACAGCAGTGTCTGTTGTACCTTGTTACCCAACATGAGTATCCAGCACTGGATATGCTACCCATTCAGCAACCATGCTCTCTACTATATTCTTTACCCTCCCTAAGCATTCTCCATCTTGGCATATTAAGGACCAGCACATAGATCTATTCTGCTACTGAAGTAAGCTGTAGAGGTCCTCTGTTCAACCTGTCTTTGCCTTCTACACATGATTTCACCCCTATTCTATAATGCATGTGCCAGTGGTATTAATACTTCAGTGTCATGAGCCTATGTTCAAAATGAAATAAGCCCTCTTCTCTCAATTCTCTCAGTAACAATATTGGTGCCAATTTGGAATGCTTTCACAGTAACGCATGGATGTCAGACATCACAAAACTCCTATGACCTATCTATCATCAGAGAGAGAAAAATTATTTTTCCCAAAAAGGAGTAGAAACCCAATGGGGAAAGGCAAGTTTCTAAGAAGCTATTACAACAAGTGAAAAGACAAATAGGCAAAAATTAAAAAGTATATGACAGTGCTTTGATAGAACCTCTTTTGGTGCAACAAAATTATTTAGCCATGACAGTTATAAATTGTTTTGCATAAGAATTCACCCATCTCCTATGTGCTGTACCAATATAGGAAGTATGAATTTTGGTTTTCATTTTGAGTCACTTATTTAAAAAGTTAAGGCCCACTTCCATAATTTACAAATGAGGGGCCTAAGTGTTACTAGTGTTACTATGCCTCTCTAAATACCTGACTGTTCCTCTGATTAGGCAGTTTATGTGCATGCACACATGAACATATGCTTATAATTTTGGAAACAAAGTTTACCTATTCTTCTGCATTCAAAATGTAAAATTTTAAAATGTTTGTTTTCTTTTCATTCCATTACTATACTGTTCCTAAACTTTTCTCTTCACTCATAGAATCAGGTAATGGCAGATGTCATACTTAACAAAGCTGTAGAGAGATAGCATCTCCAAATCCTATCAGCGCTATGAGGAGTCACCATGTTTATCCTACATCATTGTTAATTAATAGAAGTGACCATATCTTTATTAACATTCTACTTCCATTATGTTTAAATTTTTCACATCACTTTTAAAAGATGGCCAATAATGTTTACAGGTTTCCCCTGCTTTATGCAGATTCTGTATGTGCAAATTCACTCTTATGCGATGACCCTTTTTATACCAAAAATTCGCTATATGTGAGGTACATTCACTCTTATGCGATTGGTGTGGTGGAAGCCCACAGTCAGCTGCTCTGTGTGGTGCATTATGGGAGTGATGTAGTCTCCTGTGTGGATCTGTGCTCCATGCTTGTTGCCTGTGACTTGTATTTCTGTAGTTGTCAGCCCCATTATGATAGTGCCCTATGCTTGTGTGTACTGTCTGCTGTTAGTGAGTACCAAAATTGCCTTGTAAAAGTGGTAGAAATGGGTCTGGGGGTCAGTACAGTCAAGGTCTTGGAATATATCCCTGTCTGTTACACTGAAAAGTAGGTTCTCTTTATGCAAATTCGAGTTGTGCATCATTTTCCAGGAACATATGTACAGCATAAGGTAATGGAAACCTGTGCATTTAAAAAAAAGAGATTTTTAATTTTTTGTCATAAAAACTCTTCAGTAATGTCTTATAATAAGTTTCAAGATCTAACCTACTGTTTTCCATATACAGTGCTTGAAAAAACATTAAATTAAAAAACTGCATCAAATAAGAGTCCTATGATTTTCTTTTCAAATAAATTTAAAAAAAAAATAAAAGAAAATGCAATAAAAAGATAAAACCTTCATAGAGAATTGCAGCAATTATAGCTCCACAGCTACAATATAACCCAAAACTTTGCAAAGGCTTTGATTATTGAACCATGGCTGAAGTGAATAATTTGGCTTTCACTAAGAAAACAAGCACATTCATGCCCACCACAATGGAGAGAGGCAGTTTTAATTAAACCTTATCAAAAGATGAATAAAGAATAAACTCAATACCCATTCCACAGGACTCTATTTTCATCTGTTTAGTTTAAGCTTGCCATGTTCATGCAATAATTAACCACTGTCCAAGGAATGCTGGAGTTGTGTTAATGTTGGTAAAGATTTAATTAGTTCAATTATCTGGAGAGTACTGAAGGCTCAGCACAGCACTAATTTCTTCAGGCTTTATGCATACCTCAGATCAAAATATATTAAACTGAAATATAAGTGAACAAAGGAAACTTACTATTTCACTTCTTCTATTGAAAGAGTGTATGTTTAATAATTTTATTACCCTAATTTTAAAAGGCAGCTTCAGAAGTAGAACATGTAGACAATGGCTTATCTATTTGTTTTTGTAGAACAACTTTTTGCTAAATCAGTTGGTAAATACCTTTGCACAAAATTAATTATGGTTACTTTAAAGAAGAAAATTAATATTTTTTAACTTCAGCATAGGGAAAAATATGGTTTCCTTTAATTTTTTTCCCCATTGCTAACATATTTTACCTCTTTCATGGAAAGTGAGGCATTTAAAAAGCATTGAAAGCAGTGACACAGACAACTGTTTCAATCTGTCAGACAGCATGGACAGACAGTAGGGATCATTTCAGAAAATAGAATGCCCCCCCAGCGGTTTGACCTTCCTGGTGGGAAAGAGAACACAGTGCTGTGCTTGACAAGCTCAGCAACAAAGAAGTATATTTAGTTCCCCCAAATTCTGACACGCTTCTCACAGGAAAAACGCAAAGGGGGATGAGGGGAGTTTACTACTTCTAGCAAAGGCGAATTTAAAATAGGGGATTGCACCTCTCCCTCAAAACCATAAGAAACAAATTAACAGCAGAAACCATCACTTTGGTCTCACAAACACATGTATTCATATGCTGGAGTCCACCTCTTCTCTATTTTTTACAAACTAACTTTAATATCAAAGAACACTTTGGGGAACATGCACAGTGGATCTCTGCATGCAGCTCCCCCATTACCCTCAATAGGATCAGTGCCCAGAGCGTGAGTACATTAGAACAGCCTCACCCGTTGTATCACTGAAGTCTAATTATCCTTTAAAATATGTTCACCGGACAAAGAAATGGAATGTTTTCAGGTAAGGTTGAAGTGGCATATTTATCATTACTGCATGTGATACCATCCACCCCCAACCCTGCCTTGTATGTTGCATTGAGGGGTTTTTTTCTTTTTGAACAATGAAGTCTATATTTAAGTTCTCCAGCACATGAGAAATTCACATTTGCTTGTTTCCTTAAGATAGGTAAGGACCGCAGCTGAGGATGTTTTCATTTTCTTATGAAGACCGAAAGTGATGAGTTAATAAAAAGGTACTTGATATTTAAATACTTCACGATGGTTGACTTGATGTTCTTCTACAGGTCTTTACAAGCAGTCAAAGATTTTATGGACTGAGTTACCTTGTTTTTTAGCTGTGACTGCTTTCTTATAAATAACCAAAAGGGTACATTAAATATCTAATTTTAATGACCTAGTTAGAGTTTCACTCAAGTTTATAATGACAGGTATGAATTTATATCAGGATATGTCAGCTGACACCCCAAGCACCTAATGAAGAGCAGGAGTTTTTGCCAATGTTTGCCCCCTGCTTTCAGGTTTCAACATGGAGGAGATGAAAACAACGGGCACCTATACATATGCAGGGAGGCTGCTTCAATGCGCTGTAATTACACCATGTCATAGTACAGCATGGTAATTACTGAGCTCCAGCACACTCCAGCGTCATGTATACCAGCATCTCAGTGCTGAGAACAGCTCATTTGACGAGCTTTAGCTAAAGCGCCCCACCACCATTCTTCAGTGCAGGGATGCTGATACATGTGACGTTCTGGGCTCTTTAATTAGAGTGGCTCTCAGAGCCGTTCTAATGAAAGCACCCCCCACTGCCCTCCACTGCCTGGAGCACGTGTATAAATACCTAAAGTTAAAGTGTAGTCAGGGTTCTTTTCAAGTCCAGCTGAGATGGTGAGTGCCTGACTGAAGCAGTTTATTTCCTGGCCCTCCTAACTAATAGCAAAGATGAAGACCCACCTTGAGCAGGAGAAATGGAGGATGCCCTCAGCTCTGCGTGGCCCATAGCTCAAGGGTTAGGGCTTCCTGGGAAATGAGAAGGCGTAGAACTCTTGCTTGACAAGCATCTTAACTACAGGTAAACATTTCCCCCCTTAGCAAGTAAACCTGACCTGGATCCTGCCATGATGGACAGGTTTGAAGCTGCATCACAAAATTGTCCTCTGGAGTCAAATAAGGCTGTTTGTGGCCATGACCCAAATGGGAGAGCTATGATATAGTACCGACCTCTGCAGTGAAAAAGGATTGTGTTTCTGAGGTAGGATGCATATGTTTTGCTCTGGCAGTGACAACAGAAATCTTGCAGCAGCGATGCTCAACCTTTTTAGTCACAAAGACACCCCTCATTAAGACTGAAGGTATCCGTCCAAAACTTCTGTGAATTAAATAGGACTCCATTTCAAAAATTAACTTTTTTATTAAAGTGTTTACCTTCTTGCAAAGGTGCCAGGCAGTGGGGGCTGAGCAACGGCCAAGAAGGGACAAGCCTGAGCCTGTGCTTATCTACTTATCTTATCCTTTTAAAGTACCTCCAAGGCACCTTTTAAAGCATCTCACATCACCCATGGGTGCCCTGGCACTCTTATTGAGAATCACTGTCTTATAGACTGACTAGGAACTGGACCAAAATCTTGTTTTCTTCTGTGTCCTAACAACAATAATTTATTACTTAAGACTGGTTTGTCAGAAAAATGAACACATGTACACTTGCAAAACCAGTGCATATTCTCTTTAAAAAATGGAAGCTGCTATTAGTAGATGTTCCAATCCTTGGTCCTTAGCATCTCAGAACACGCGTGAAAGAAGAGAATTCTTTGTTTTATTACAGAAAATTCAAGATCTTTTAAAAAACTTTATTCGAACTTTACTCTTTTAGTATACTAACATATAGCAGAACCCCCAATATTGCCATTAACCTATATATCTGAAATAGGTTAATGGCCCAGACATTTAGTTATTTAAAGGTCTTAATTTCATGTTTGAATGCTGTATGAGCTGCAAAATATTCTGGAAACTATTTGTAAAATAGAAAAGTCTACAGTACGTAATACTGTCTATTATGGACTATACAAGATTGACTAATTTCTTCTTCTATGCCACAAATATATTATTACAACAACAGGTAACAAAATGCAATATGCTTCAGGTGCTCTTATGGTTGTATTAATGTATGTAATGTAATGTATGGCCTATTAATCCCATCCTTAGGACTATTCAGGTTTATAAGAAAGCACTACAGGCTGAAAATGGAGAGTTGTTCAAAGTATAAGTAAATTTACCTGCCAACACCAGTACATCTTTTAAACAGACTTCCTTTTTGAAACGCAGCTTATTTTATGTGAAAAGGTTCAAGGAATGGACTAAGTCTGCTGTAGATTACCATCCAAACAGGTTTACGTATTTTTCAGTTGTGACAAAGGTGCTCCATTTGCTAGAGGGTTTTTTCCTCTTTAAATTTTAAAATATAATTTCTAGCTCCTAGGAAATTGCATTGGTTTAATAATTAATTGCACTGAAGGGCAGGGAGAACATTGGCTTACATAAACTCGATGAGAGTCTGTTTCTTTCAGTATCTCAGATTTTGTAGAATATGGTTCCCGCCTGTTTTCTGGTTTGCAAACTTTTTATGGTATATGGGTTTAGTCGAGAAAAGAAAAAAAAAAGAATTTTATATATATAATAAAAAGGAGCTGGCTCAATTTTGCAGTGCAAGTCATTTTTACCATATAAGTTCCCTGCTTTTGAATTAGTAAAGGGGAATACTTTGAGCCCTTTCAGTTTATAAGATCTTCAAATAGACCACAGTGTGTAAACAATCCACAAAGATATTTTACTAGAACAACCTCAAGAAGGAGGCTTAGAGTAAAGCTTTCAGAAAGACCCCTTCATCAGATTTCCTTCTACTCTTCACCCTGAACAAAGCCTTGGTTGACAATACAGAAATCTCCTTCTTTCTTCGGATTAAACCCCCTTTGCAGGAAAAGTATGCAAATGCTGTACGTGGTTCCCTTGTCTGAGACTACTCTAAACCAGCTATCTTTTCACTGTCTATTTTATTCAGGCAGACCATCCTGCTGGCTGACAGGGAGACCAGCCTTCCAATTCAATATCTTTCACAACACTGACAGTTGGATGCTGGGGCCTGCCATGGACTCTAAAAGGAGCTCATTTAGTCATAATTAACTATTCCCTGCATATTTCCTAAGGTATGGTAATTGTGCTAAAAGCCAACAAGTGAAGCATTCATTCTGCTTTTCTTTTAAACTTTTTCTTTTGATAGCACTCTTATTTTATTTTTCCCCTCCTCCTCCTTTTCTCTTTTTTTCCCTCTTCCCTGGAAACATTTGGAGTAAAGAAAAGAAATGGAGGTGGAGAAAGGGAGCTGCAGAAAACCTATGATGTAGATAGTTCAAAAGGCAAAGATTGCCATAAGATACTGGACCCCATGGCAGTGCTGAGCTATTCAGTTGGCTAAAACACAGAAAAGTTAAATGAGTAGAATAAAGCTAGTATTATTAATACAAAATGATGAGCTAATCTATTTGGATAACAGGAGAGTAATTAATTTGCCTAACTCTGCCAGCATCAAGTCTCAAAAAATTATTTGCTACATTTTAAACATTATTTTTTCTTCTCTAAAATACATACAACCAGTCCCACTGACTTCAGTGGTTCTAACCACATAGAAAAGGCAAAGAAAAATTTGATCGTAGATGGAGAACAAACATAGCACCACTGAGGTGTTACAACTTGGGAACCTGATATGGATCATTTACCTTAAAAAGCAAAATCTGGCCCTAAGAACTGTACTTACCTGATTATGTTCTGAATTAAGCAAGTGAAGGTCTGACAGCATCCACCTACTCACTAGATTTATGACTTCCTGGAATTTTGCCACTTTTCGGAAAGTGTGGAAGTGGTGAGCTGCCTGGTTCAAATGCGTGACAGCCCACAACCAGCATTACCAAATGAAGTTATTCACATTGCATTCTTTCCCCAGTTTGGGCCCAAGTTCGAATGCAAGATGCAGAAATTGTTGGTCTTGGCACAGAGACCACCATATTTGGGGGCATACGTATTGCAAAATGAGTTGTGCCAAATAAAATGGAAACAACAATAAAAAATGGTAACTAACTCTTGGTAAAATATAACCCTGAATTTCCCCATATTGTTATTTTTCTGCACTATTTTTGGTGTCCAGATTGTGCCAGGAACTTCAAAGACCAAGTAAACAAGTCTCTAATCTATGCTGCTCGGTGCGGTGGTTGGCAGCTGACCTTGCTTGTGAAGACTGAGGTAAAACAGGCATTAAGTCCTTCAGCCTTTTCCCCTTCATCTGTCACTAGGTTGCCTCCCTGATCTCCCTCTTGTTGCTGACATATTTGTAGAAACCCTTCTTGTTATCCTTCATGTCCTTTACTAGAAACTCCAACTGCACTTTGGCCTTCCTGATTCTATCCCTGCATGCCCGAGTAATAGTCTTATACTCCTAGCTAGCTGTCTGTCCAAGTTTCCACTTCTTCTAGGCTTCCTTTTTGTGTTTTATCTCACTGAAGAGTTCCCTGATAAGCCAAGCTGGTCTACTAGTCTTTGCTAGTCTTCCTGGGCATCAGGATGGTTCATTCCTGTGCCCTCAGTAAGGTTTTTTTAAAATACAATCAGCTTTCCTGGACTCCTTTTCCCTTCATACTGGCCTCCCAGGGGATCCTACTCAGTTCCCAGAGTGAGTCAAAGTGAGTGAGTCAAAATTTGCTTTACCAAAGTCTAGGGTCCTTACTCTGCTGCTCTCCTTCCTTCCTTTCCTTAGGATGCTGTACTCAATCATTTCATGGTTGCTGCTATGCAACCCAAGTTGCCATCCACTACTACATTCCTCACCAATGCTTTCTTGTTTGTGGGCAGCAGGTCAAGAAGAACATGGCCCCCAGGTGGCCTCTCCAATACCTGCACCAGGAAGTTGTCTCCAACACTCTCCAAAAACTTCCTGGATTGCCTCCACACTGCTGTATTGCTCTCCCAGCAGATGTCAGGGTGACTGAAGTCCCCCCATGAGAACCAGGGGCTATGACCTGGACACTTCCACTAGCTGTTTGAAGAAAGCCTCATTCACCTCATCCTCCTGGTCTATAGCAGACACCCAGCACATCACTCTTATTGCTCACTCCCTTGACCCTAACCCACAGACTTTCAACAGGTCTGTTTCTAGATTCGTACTGGAGCTCTAAGCAATGAGCAACTCCTACTCCTCTTCTCCCCTGCTTGTCCTTCCTGAACAGTTTATACCCATTCATGACACTGCTCCAGTCATGCAAGCTAATCCACCAAGTCTTTGTTATTTCAATCGCATCATAATTCCCTCACTGTGTGAGGACTTCCAGTTCTTCCTCCTTGTTTCCCAGGCTCTGTGTATTTGTATATAGGTAATCCTCAACTTACAACGTTTTGAGTTACAACGTTTCACACTTACAATGTTTATAAATTGACACCCTGTTTCAACTTTCTGATTTCAGTTTCAATTTTACAACGCTTGATTCAGCATAACACAATGCTAGTGAACAAGTTCACTGAGTTGCCCATCTCCCTGGAGAACATCTGCCCAAACTTCCTTGGACACTTTATTTAAGAAAGCAGATGAGACTCCAGAAAAACCCACAGCCAAGACTCCTGAGAAGACTCCAGCCAAGAGCCCTTCAAAAAGTCCAAGCAAGAGCCTTTCAAAAAGTCCAGCAAAGTCACCTCAAAGAAGTCCTTCTAAATCGATGATTGCTATTTACAACATAAATACACTAAGGTAGCTACGTTACTCAACCATAATTGACTGAGTACAAAATTCTGGGTTATTTTTGGTGAAAATAGGGTCTTGGGCCTTGGTTCAGGAACCAATCCCCTATTTATAGCATTGCTTCCTATGGGAAAATCAGTTCCGAGTTACAATGTTTTGACTTAAGATGTGGCTTTTAGGAACCAATTGTGTTGGAAGTCTGAAGACTGACTGTGCAGACATCTGAGGTAACTAGCCAACTGCCCTGCCTTCTCAGGAAGAATGAGAAGGCATTCCCCATTGCCCCCTCTTGCTTGTACTTCCTCCATGTCACCCACTTCCCCACTTACTGCAGGGATTTGGTCTCCATCCCCCAGTGAACCTAGTTTAAAACCCTCTTCACTAAGTTAGTTAACCTGTTTGCAAAGATGTTTTTCCCTCTATTCATGAGGTGGATTCCATCTCTCCCCAGCAATACTTCTTCTTAGAACAACATTTCATGGTTAAGGAATCCAAAGCTCTGCTGGCTACACCATCTGTGCAGCCTTGTATTGATCTGTAGGATACATCTGTTCCTGCCTAGGTCCTTCTCTTTAACTGGACGGATTGAGGAGGACACCACTTCAGCCCCTGTGCCCTTCGCCCTTACATCCAGAGTTTTGTAGTCGCTTTTGATCTGCTCAGGATCACCCTGGCAGTATCACTGGTGCCCACATGGATAGGCAGCATGGGGCAGTAGTCAGAGGGCTGGATGAGTCTCAGTAATCCCTATATGACGTCTTGAATCTAGGCTCCAGGCAAGCAACAGACCTCCTGAGACAAAAGGTCAGGCCAGTAAATGGATGCCCCCGTCCTTTGCAGAAGGGAGTCTCCAACCACCACAATCCATCGCTTCCTTCTGGTGGCAGTGGTCTTGATCCTCCCAACCTTAGGGATGCCTGGCCTGGCATCTTCCACCAATGGAACATGCTCCTTCTCTTCTTTTGCTTGAGCTCCATATCTTTTCTCCAGACAACCTGCTGCAAGTGGAAATGAAGACTTCTACTTCCTGCCAGAGGTCACAAACTTCTAAGGTTCCACCTTCCTGGGAGTCCTCTTCATTCTCTAGTACTGCCTCTGGCAGTCCTTCCTCCACAGTACTAGAGGCCTCTGCAACAGAGAGCTTAGGGGCTCTCTGTTCCTTTAAGAGAATCAGCAGCCTAGCCAGGGAGTTCTGCAGGCTAGGCAGGGCACCTCAGCTGCAGGTTATCAGAGCAACAGGCTAATGGGGTAATTAGCAGGCACCTGCAGCCAGTCAGCTGACTGGATGTAAGCCAGGCCCTGGGAACATATAACACCAAGGCTGGGGCTGGCAAGAGAGTCTCTCCCTGGCAGCTACAGAAGAAGGAGCTCCTACCCAGGAGAGCCACCCAGGGATGCTGGGCTGACCACCTCACTGCCTGTAGGAACAATGAGGCTCAGGAAGGTCACCAGGAGCCCAGGTTGCTGTGTGACTGCATAAAGGTTTATACTCTTAAAGGGGAGGAAGGATGCTACGTGTTGTTGTTTATGTTACAGCCCAGGGGCCTGTGTTTATACTGGAGATTTGGAATGGGGTTGTAAGGGGTGGTTAAGGAGGTCCCATTAGTGCCCATGGGCACATAACTGCCTTGAGCCCAGCCAGGGGCAGGCTCAAGGCTCTAGTGAGTATTGGGCTCCAAAGAGGGGCACAGCACCAGAGAAGGCACAGCCACACAGGGGCCTGGCACCCAGCAGACATGGGCCAGCAGCCTGGTGATGGAAGGGACAAACGAGAACTAGTGCCTCAGAGTCAGGTCCAATTCAGTGGGGCCAGGCTAGAAAGCCTAGCTAGATTAAAGCAGAGGCTGAGGATGCCAAAGTCCCACACAGGGAACAACACTGCAGTAACACTCATGAGGCATGGGGCATGGTAAAGGGGAGGATTTGGAGCTACACAACTAGCCCTTAAGGTTTTGGGTGTCCGGCCAGGCACAGTTGACTGTAGCAGCTCAGCCAAGGGCCTGGGGTCTAGTGAAGACCAGCAAGATGCCAGGGACCCTAGCAGGGGTTCAGTGGAACTGGGGCTATGCAAAGGTCCATGGGCAGCCTCCCTATTTATCATTATTCCATCAAGGCTTGGCAGATGGTGCCCTAGGGGTGCAAAAGGGCTCAGTCACAGAGCCACCAGGGGACATCACGGCCACCCCTGTTTCCCTGACATGTTACGGTCTCCTCCAGCAATGAACTGATGAAGTCTTTATGGCAGAGGATACCTTGGTGCCTCACTACCTTCTCCTGTGGCTCTCTTGCCTGCTCCCTGAGGTAGTAATGATATCAATAATGTGCATCTGAGAAGAACTTTGCACTGTCATTATCTGAACACTAGAAAAATTCTGCAGTTACAGTGCTGTATTAACTCCTTTCTTAGGTAAACTAACAGTGTTAATGTAACTAAACGTTTAATTTTTTTTTTATGCAGGGCATACAATATAAGTTATCCATCTATTATCTTTTCTACAAAATCTGATCCATATTAGGTAGTGAAAGGAAAATCCAACAGCTTGTAGTTATTCAATAAAACAGGCCCTGCCTATTTCATTACTAACTTAAAAACTTACATCTGCCTTATAAAAGAAAAGGAGGATGAACTCCAAGAAATGTTGAAGAAAAATACATCCATACTTCAAATATGTAGCAAACATACCTTAGAATTCAATCAAAAAACTATTTAAGCAGTGCTGTCTGTGACCTGGAATAATATGTAACCTTATTAGATAGAAGCATGAATAAAATAAAATAGATAGCATAAGACCAGTATATTTTGTGGGAGAAGTTATTCTAAGAAAAGGCTGTTACTTTTACATCTTGTTTACTCACCCTAAAACAGTATTACTGTGTTTAAAAATGATTACAGCCTATTCTGGTGCCATTTAAACCAATGATGCTACTCCCATTTTCTTTAATGGGAAGAGAATTGGGCTCAATGTCTTATTATTTACTATACCATAATTTTCAAAATATTTTTTCCTATGTAACTTCATTTTCTCTGACATGCAATATCTAGACATTCAAATACACAATGGTGAAACAATGAATTGCTAATAACATTAATAACCAAGTTTCAGCTCAATTGATTGGGATGAAGGTTCTGCCTGATATTTTCGTATCACAGAATGTCTCCAAGAATACTGAGCATTTTATATGGCTGAGATTTTATATAAGTGAAAAACAGGCAAGAGACCTTGCAAAGTTGCATTTAATTTCATAAGATAAACTTAAAAGAAAATTTTAAACAGTATTTTTGAAAAATATATGCATTTTGAAGGCATATGGTTTTTACTGAAAATGAAATTATCTTGTGAAACTGGAATTGTATTCCGATTTTATGCAGTCTGACTAGCCATTACAAGATAAACATGAGCTGTGTTATAATTCAGCCTGCAACTCAGACAGATTTCTAACAACAGTAGCTGAAAGAAAAAGAAAATAACAAATCATTGCAACCAAAAAACAAAAACACCAGCCCATAGTTACAGTAAATAGAGCCCATATCTACCAGGTTCTACCAAATTGTTACAATTGCCCAGATAAACCACTGGTGAATATGTCAAGTTTAATTAATACAACATGACCTGATCATTTCCACAGTTAGGAAGAAAGAAGTTTGCATTCTTTAAATCCAGAGCTCAACCTGGAGATTATGCTAAATTGCTTCATTCATAGTCCACACTCCTCCGCACATGTCAGGAGGACAGCATTTGTCCCCTCTAGTGATAAACAAATTATACATGAAATCAATTCCACTTCACAATAATTTTCCCTATTGGGTATTATCTTTCCTCCTCTGGTCCCTCCAGTTAAGCTTGCATCCTGTAACTTGCTAATGAGCTGGGGGCTTTCTGTTCCAGGTGGCACCCCCTGCCTCGAAGTCATGACATTTCCCATTTCGAATGCTACTGGCATTTTTCGACAGCTCCTGCTAACTAGCCTTTTTGACCTGCACTAAGAGGAACTCATCTGATCGAATCCTCTAACCTGCCAATCATTCCGGCAAATGATCTTCACAGTCACTCCCAAGGCAGGAAAAAAAAAGAAAACGCTAGTGAGAGAATGAGGGAGTAGGCATGCGAGCTGCCTCTGCAGCTACCTAATGAGAATACTTTAAGTCTCTGAGGCAGCTGAAACATTGAAAAACTGGTGGGAAAATTAGGACAGAACTGAATGCCTGGCTCTATAATTACTGATTTCTTTCCATCCTGA
This sequence comes from Crocodylus siamensis, assembly GCF_052110815.1. Classification (NCBI taxonomy): domain Eukaryota; kingdom Metazoa; phylum Chordata; order Crocodylia; family Crocodylidae; genus Crocodylus; species Crocodylus siamensis. Next base: position 171,061,532 of record NC_143399.1, read on the forward strand.
GATCATTTTTGAGAGCAACACCTCAGAGATGTGCCATTTTCTACAGAATACAAGTAAATTTTATCATATAAATAGAAAATATATCTGTTTTCTCTGCCACAATCAATATGCAAGCCTCAGAATTCTGCTTTGCCAAGTGGTGTTCTTTACAGAATTAATTAGGAGCTTTAAGCTTGTTAAATGAATGTCTGCACCTAGGGATGATTATGAATATTTTTTTGCCGATGTAAGCCATAAATAGCCTTTTTTAACCTAATTTACATGCAGACAACATTTACACCCTGTGTGTACAAATGTATGCACATAGATACATAAAACAACAAATGCAATTTGTACAGTCTAGATGAGGTCTTCTGGGTTGAAACCAACACAGTGGTTATGACAGTGACTGATTTGTTTTGGTTTTAGTTCATTTGACTGTGTGACAGATTAGGTGCTATTGAATTATTCAACTGTACAAGGACGTTGAAGATTTGCTCTTGTATAACTAACATTAATTTTATTCCAAAACAAATTCAGTAGGTGGACAGTTCAGATTGCAAATTAATAGATTTAGATGTGTGTGTGTGTGTGTGTGTGTGTGTGTGTGTGTGTGTAACACAACACTAAATAGTTAGGTGTTGAACTCCATAATACACATTTCTGGTAATAAGGTATTTGATGCATTCATTAAAGAATTATATAACAACATTACCAGTTGTCATTATGCTGTAATAATACATATATATTACACTGTACGTTATAGTCTTATTGTTCCTTCCTAGTTTAGAGAAGGAACAAGATATATTTACAGCAATTCATGTGCACAAACAATTGCTATCTACCTGTGACATAAACATGATCATCCACATTTACAAAGTCAAAATATGTATGTACTCAGAACTGAACTAAAACAGTATTAATAATTTATAACATACCACGAAATTATGGAAGTGTACAGTTAAATTCCCAGTTCTAAAGTATTAGATGATTGAGTTTCTCTGATAACGTGTTCTACTATGTCTTGGTTTTGGGAGAGTTTTATACATTATTCTGAGTACCTCAGTTTTTTTTTACCTTTTATACCATTAAAACTATTTTAGTGTCATGGAAGCATGGAAACAAAAGTTAGGCTTCGCTGTAAATCAAACTCATGCAATTTTATCAACCTGCTCTTAAAAATATCACTCAATTTCTGGGTCATATTCTCAGTACCCATAGCTGAGTAATTTCACTTCCCATGAACTTCGTTAGGTGTTGCATGCACTGATATGATGGCAGGGTCTGGCCTTTTGTGGCTTAGTTCTTTGTTTTAGAGAATAGCAAACACCAAATTATGCAATAGAAATATTGATACAAAGTTCTTAAAATACTTATTCATAAAAGCAATGTCAGTTTGTAACATTCAGAGGGGGTTGCTAACAGATTTTTGTTTCATGGCTTTGCTGAAAGTAAATGTTTTATTAATTCTGAATGTTGCAAAATTATGCCTCTGAGGCAATGCCTCTCATTAGACTTGCTGTTTCTATAGGTTACAGGCCATGTGTCAGCACTAAAAGCCTCTGCTTTGTCTGGGAACCTCAGTTTCTCCCCTTCAGTGGTTCCACTTTTCCCTCTAGACAAAGCCCAACTGAGGAATCATGTGACAAAATAATCCTAAAGGAGAGGTGACCGTCCATGAGAGAATAGGGATAGTTTAAAGATTCTTTTACTTCACTTCTAGTCATTGTCATTTAGACATTGTCCTCTGTGCATTCAAATGTCATCCCAGACTATCAGCCCACTTCAACTCAAACAGCCTTTTATGCCTAGACACTTCTTAGAGCATCAACGGACCACAAAGACTGTCTAGTGGGAATTGGTTGCTATCCTAATATTAATAATACAATACAGTGCACTTAGGGCACAGAAGATTCCATCTTCTCTATCCAAAATCCAAGAACAAACAAACATAAAATGAAAAGATGGATAAACAATCTTATCTGAGCTCATGCATTATTGCAAAGGCCACAGATATCTCCACACTTTAACTGTATTATGTAGGACTCTGTTAAATTAAAAACCTATACACGAAAAATTAAAGTTGCATCTGCATAATGCTTAAGGGCAAGTTATCATCAGTTAAAAATGCACTAAAAATAGGCATCTAAACAAATGCATAAAAATATACTAATGTCCTTTGACTTAGGTTCAACTTTAATATTAGTGATATTTCTTGCCTAATCTAACAGATGTGTAAATGACTTGACTGTGGAAAAAATATAAACTCAAAAATATACCTATAAATATGCAAACATAAGTTCTCAACAAAGAATACAGGATATACCAGTACACTATCAAATTCATAGATCCTAGCGTCAGTTATTTGACATGCTAGTCATGGCAAGTGTAGCAGGTAACAAACTAAGGTGAGAACCACTGTTTCCAATTTCACCTTCCTCACTGCCTTTTTCCTTAATTTTCACAGAACCTCCCTTCTCCCCACAGCAGTACACCTTTAGGAGGCATCTTTCATTATACCTATCATTGTATCTTATCCATGGCTTTGGAAGTCAGTTTTGAAATTATTTAGTCCACTTTATGATCAGTATTTCTCTTCCCAAAATATTTCATACTCCAGTTTCATGATAGTTCAAGACTTTGAAAAAATAAATGTAACTTTTGTGCAGCATGTTGATCAAACACTACCCGAAGACTCAGTATTAAAGTAGAAGATGCTAACTATGGCCTCAATTCAGGAAAGCATGTCAGAACATGCTGAAGTCCCACTGGGCATGTCTACACATTCATTAATGCACCGTAGTTACTGCACATTAGATTTAGTATCTGTGCTAACAGATACTAACTCAATGAGCAGTAACTGTGCAACTATGCAGTAGCACTGGTGCACACCTATTTAGTGACACAAATGTGCAGTAGACTAATTCTACTGCACATTAGCACAGTAACAAGGTTTCTGCTGTGACGCACTAATGCTCAGTAGAAATAGTCTATTGTGCATTTAGCATCTTGTGTAGAAGCACCCACTGACTCCCAGGTTGCTGTAGAGGGGATATACTAGTTTGTTGGCAGGTGCTCCATCTACTGTCACCCAAAATAGCTCCTGTCTGGAGTATATATAATGTAGATGGTCTTAGGATGGCTTGCTGCACCCTGGGCAAATATCACACTCTGAGTCCACATGTAATGGACACAATCAGCTCATTGAATTTGGTGCATTTTGAATGGTTGGTTGGACTGAGAGCAGTATTTGACCTATAGCATCCATTCCATACTAACAGGACTAAAATAAAGAAATCCTTAGGCCTCAAGATGAAACTAGTCTAATGTCTGAAGCTTTCCTAAACAAACTGATAAATATATTAACATTTGAGGCTTTTCCTAGCAATGTGGAGGTCTTATTGTTTTCATACCTACTAAAACAAAGTAGGAACAGCCCCACAAACTATTATGTTACCTGCATTATGATATGTGTGTAATAATACACTATTAATATTTTAAACAATAGTGTTAGAAAGCCACAAAAAATCTCTGCAGTTCTCTCTGTAAATTCACTACTAATCAAACAAAATTAGTGGTACAATTGCAGCTCCATTTAGTACTGAACTTCTTACTGGACTCAAATACAAATTGCTTTCAGCTGCCCTCCACAACTGCATCTTATTAGCCTTTTCACTAAAGCCAATTTATGTAAATCCAATATTATTAGTTAAATAATTAAAGTAACCATCAACTTCATTTGCTTTTAAGAGATGCAAAAGAAATTAAGACTTTAAACACCCCATCTGCAGTACTTAGTCCTCCATCTTTTCAACTGCAATCTACATTTTGATTGCACTGTACATTTAACATTTCTTTATGTCTATTTGAATTCAATGCTAAGAAAAAAGGTGCATCTTTAAAATAGCATTGTGCACACTTGTGTTTTTATAACCATTACTTTTCCTGCAAAGACAGGTTTGTACTGAAATTAGAAAAACTGTGAAGTGCAAAATGATATGGGTTGCTTTCAGCTTTTGATTAAATCAACAGCAACTACAAAATCAAAGTGTAGCTACCTCATGGAGGACCCTTTTTTGCTGTATTTACAATAGTTTTCTCCACATGCTGTTGAGATCAGGAATGAAAGAACATCTCTCCAAGGTGAATGAGCAGTTATGGGACACAGAACAGGGAAAAACAAGGAGCCAATGAATTATCATGGCTTTCCAATACTGACTGACAACATATATTCCTGATCCACAGCTTCCTAACAACTTAACTTGGCTGAAGCTCCCAAAAATGACATTCATACACCACAGGGCTGGAGAAGGTTAAGAAAAACATTTCCATAATTTGTAAATATTAAGGTTAAGAAAAACAGTGAAAATGAGTCATGCACTGCTTGCTTTACATATAGATTACTATACTGAGTTTCTGAGCATTGCTAAGCAGTGTGGCAGCTCTTCAAAAATTAGCAGTTTTTAACATTATAAATAGGGCTTGGTTTAAATTGCAGGTCCAGCTTGCTAGTATCATGGCCCAATCATGGCAGAGGCCACTATTTTCACACCCAGATTGTGGCGCCCACCCCACAAGTGGACCATAATACTAGTGATTGGGGGTGGAGGGAGGGGGCAGGGAAGGAGGGGAGGATGGACTCACCTGGCAGTGCAAAGAAATGCCACATGATATGGCCATTTGCTCGGAAACTCCCCAGCAAGCAGTTTCCTTGCAAATCACATTTTATTTTTTTTGTGAAAAATCACTTAATTTCATTATTTCCAGGAGAGATGTATAATTGGGATTTAAACCATGCCCTAACTATAAATAATACACACTAGGCTTTATTGTGCTTTATATAGCTGAGATGACCTGAATTATGATATAGCTTCTTTGACTGCCTGGGCTCGTATCAACTTCTGCTTAAATGGAAACAGAAGAAAGAATTCAGCCCCCGCATCTGAAATTCAGGATTGCCAGAATACATTGGTGCTATGGAGAAGGAATGCAAATAAATCCTACATGTGAGTAAGTGAGCAATCAAACTTTTCATTTTGTTCCCTAGTCATGTCAAAGAGATTTAGCAAACCAGGGAATCTCACTATAGTAATACAGGGTAAATACTTTAAAAGCATAGATTGTCGCACTCTGGCTTTGAGAGGCACATAACAGCTCAGAAACACCTTGGGTCTTTGCCCAACCAATCATATTCTAAACTACCACCAAAGAACATAACATCCTACCTTGGTGACGGGTAATGTTCTGCCTTTTGGATTACTATTGGACTCATCATTAAATTACGGTGGGCATAATTTTGCTCATGAAAGGGTAAAAATGGCTGCAGATCTTCTTGTACTCCTATTTGGTCAAGACAGAAGTTAACAAGGGGGAATGGTATGACACCACCAATTTTCCTTTCATAGGTACTGACTGGCACATTTTCCCCCCACTAATATATTGATTAAAAATGTCTTGCAAGAAGGAACAAAATGTTGCTTTACCATAAACCTCCAAGACTGGATGTTTGGTTGTAGTGAAAAGCTTCCCTTACTGCATATGGGGGAAGCTCAGCTTCTACAGTCCCTCTGTGATAGGTGTTTATATGAACACTGTCTCCACCAAACAAAGGTTTCATTTATTTAAACAGGAGTTTTGGGCGGCTGCACTTTTGAGAGTTAGGTTAGTGGTGTCTAGAAACACCCTTGAAGAAACAGGTACGTAGGTTCCCAGGTATATATGTTCCTATTCATTCCATTGCCCCCTTCCTGTTATTTGTCTACAGTTTCTGTGAGAGCTACCTATTCCTCCCCTTATTTCCTTCCATCAGCCCAAATCCAGAGCCCATGTCTACACTGTTTTCTGACTCCTCCTCATTTCTGGTGTTATCCCTCCCTTTTTGAAGTGACCATGTTTTGTAATGTCTCATTTTTACTGTGCTTTGCCTGTCTGTTGTACTCATCTGTTGTGGATTGTCTTATACTTAGATTGAAATATTAAAATTTGGCAAGTGTTTTGGTATTTTATGGGATGAATGAACCTATTCTGTATATATATCAGCTGTTACTGTAGGGGCGTACCAATGTCATCATACAGGCTCCTTTTATGTCAGGACTGTGCTTGGCTCATTGTACAGAAAGAGAAATCCCTTATTTCTGTTCATGTAGGTATTCAGTAAAAATGATCTACATTTCTGTGTTCGCATTATTTAAGTGCTTGCTTTCAAACAGGATCTTTCATTGCAAATTGTGTACAAGGGAAAGATGAAATGTGTTTGGAGGTAACAGAAATGAGAGGCTGTACCTAAGCTTCCAAACAAAAGGTCTTAGCACAGATGGGCACATTCACAATTTACTTTAGATGAATGATATGTCACACTGAAACAGGCAAGGTTGAAGAGACATCTGCAGGGACACAGCTCCAGGAAAAAGTAGGGATTAGCTTGTCAATAAAGATGTAAACAGGGTGCTCTGAGGCAGCTTCATTTCTGACATTATAAACTCTTAAATGGTTTGCTAGAGAAGAGCACGTGCAATAATTGGGGCAGGCTGCCAGGACTGAACTCTAATGACTTCAGTCCTTAAAAGTCACTATTTGCCTTACAAGACCCCCTCCCCCAGGCACACACCCTTACAATTCACTCAGGAGAGAGTCTATATCTGATAATGCAACATCCCTAGACACCTAATAAAATTCAACAATATACGTAATAGTTTACATAATATATTAGGGTTTTTCATGACAGGTGATACACTAGCATTTTAATTTCCCTCACTTCTCATTTGTACCTTGTTAAATGTTTGATGCCAACAATTTTAAAGAACAGCAAGAGACCTTTTTAACATTCAAAAATAGAAGGGCAAGGTAAATGCATTTTGCTGTTTGACCGTTTTATGATTGGGTTACATTTTAAAATAACAAAGCCAGCATGAGATATGCACTGGATGTTTCCACAAATTATTAAGAGCATGAGTGCTAATACAACTCTTGCCAACATTGTACAGATTTGGAATTCTGTGGCTGTGAAAAAAAGATGTCTAACTTCACTTTTAAGAAGTATTAAGCTGGCAAAAGTCTTGTTGGTACAACTGGAAAAGGGGCAGTGCTGCTTTAAAAGAGGAAAGTCCCACTAATCCCACAGGCTGGACAAATGCAAATGGACATTTCCAAATTAATAGGAAATTAGTCATCCATTGAATTTAACTTACATTTGCAGCATGCCAGGTATCTCCTTTATCCTGGAAGCACTTACATCCCTACTGTGCTATTACACTATCTGATACTGTAACCAGCATATTCAGTGCTGAAGTATGTGGGTCTGAGGGGCAAGAGATTCAAACCAAACTCAAGCAAAACTAAAGCCATGCAAGTGGGAAAGGAAGTATACTACTAGGAAATACTCCTCCCATTAGGGGTAACAGACCTCCATTGGTCATGGTGGTAAAAACTTGGTTTAACCGGACTCATTTATCCCTATATACAAGCCTACTAGCAGAAGTAGCAAGAAATGCCTTCTTTTGTCAATACCTCTCTAGGAATCAATTGCTCTCTCTATGAACCTGCTTGTCACAAAGCCTTCCTGCTGCACTAGCGAGAAGCTTCCTACTGGCTTCTGTAAACTCAACAGCACAACATCCCAAGCTGTTAGTCCTATTGTTCCAACCCACCTATTCTCTTTGCCTAGGACTTACATGTGTCTGCAAAAATCTTTGCTCAGTTTTACATCCTTGAGGATAAGTCATCTACAATAGAAGTGGACTTAACCTTTTTTTCCTCTGTTCCAAACAAAAATTAAAGTAAACATTGCAATCAGAAGTTCTACCAGATAAGCACATCTTACCTGCACTCTCTGTAGTAAGTCTAAGTATTCTTCAGTGCTTGCTGTTTGATAGACTTTTGCCATAACTATTGTTTTTCCCAAAGACTTTCACGCTCTCTCCAGCCTCTGGTTGTAATCTTACATTCGGTACAGTAAAAATAGAGGACACTGTGGGGAAAAGTGGCAGTTTAAAAAGTTACGTTTGTTGTTTTCTTATACAGTTTTTCTCTTTACAATATTCAGTTAATATTCAAGGCAGACATAAAAAAAAGAGCAGATACAGCTATATTTGTACTTCTTCAAAAAACTGTTTTTAAATCTTCAACAAGAAGGGAATAGGATGGATTCTGCTGAAGGTTGTGTTAGGAAAGGTTACAAAGTTGTAACAAGTTGGGTTTCCAGTTTGTTTTCTTGTTCACTTACTCAAATGTATGATTCACATTTTTATGTACGATTCACATTTTTCTATCATTTTTGAAGTAGCTTTAAAACACAGCAGTATGTCTAAAATAAGACAGATCTAGTCCATAGACCTTATATATTCTGTTTTCTAATCTTTACTGTCTGTGGAACTAATTATCCATATTTACCTTCTTTTCCTTGAAAAGGAGAAAACTACTATGGTAAGGGCCATTACGACATGTTTTAAAAATAGGTAGTTTATAACTGAAAGGAAACCAAATGTAGCTACAGAATATATGCCTGTTCTTTCAGATGTGTAACTGATAAGCTAGAAAAATCTAGATCAAAATTTCAGGGTAATGTCAGGAAAGTAATTATTAATGGACATGACGATATTAGCTGAGAATGTCAAAGAATGCAAATGGTCAAGAACAGAAACTGATGAGATTAAACCCAGTTCTTCAGACTGGTTGAGAGAAACCATAGTCTTTTGATACTTTTTTGCAAACATTAGTGCCTATGTATAATAAGATTGTTACTATCAAAAATCTAATCTATGGGCTCACATGATTGTAGGAGCAAAATTACACATGTGAATTTGGAGTTTAGACCGAGAATCTTATAATTTTCTTTGTCCGCCAGATGATGGAGACAGTGTTGCATTGCCCACTTCAACCCCTAGTTTTGACATTACATATCCCCATATATGGAACTAATAACACACATTGAATATTGTTTTCTTGTTTTTTTTAAATCAGAAAAAATGTTATAAATTATTTAGAGAGGCAAGGACTTTTGTGGGTGATATCTTTAATTGGACCAGCTGTATAGTCGGGAGGGACAGTTCATATCCAAAAAATGTGTCTATATCCCTCCCAACTATACAGCTGATCCTATTACAGATATCACCTACAAACATCCCCGCCTCTCATTTTTCCTTAGACCATCCTGGCTACAATATCACCCTAACCTTGCTACAAATTATTTATGTATTTATACAACTACATTTCTATATACTACTTCAGCATAAAAGTAGAAAAGAGTGAAGACTACAGTTAATTATTTTTAATAGAAAATGCAATCTGACACATTTAATATATGGGTCTGAGGTGATTACAAGGCTGTGTTGTCTTGGTTGCACTAACGTACTGTGCTGTATTTCTAGAGTCTCCCAGCACCATTTTTCCATTGTATGTGTTCATTATGGCTGCTTGCAGATATTAAAAAACAAAACAAAACCATGCTTTACTGGAAGCAGCAGTGCATTACTTCACCCTGGCTCTGCAGCACCTGTATAGATCAGGTGCTTCAATAAGGCTTTTCGCCACTTTAACTAAAGCTGATTCAATCAACTATTAGATAAAAGTGCCAAAAAAGCCCCAGTGAAGTGCCTGATCTATACAGATATTAGATGAGCTGGGTCCAACTAAGGCACTGCCTCTTCTGGGCATGTCTGGGGCATGTCTGGGACTCAGCACAGGGATGTGCTGAATTTAAAGTGCCATTATTTTTAGTGCCTGCAAGAAGCTTATGTTTCTAACACAAAAAAATATTTGAGGCATTTGATTCAGTATATTTGCTGCCCTGAAACTAGAGTTTCCAACCCACAGGAAAAATATGACATTTCAAAATGTTTTTATTCCAAAATGGAACAAAGTCAAAATGTTGAATTCTAACAACTACATGTTGACAATGAAAAAACAGTTTATTTTTATAAGGTAAAAGAAGTATAAAATAAAATACTGAACACTTAAAATGACAGACACAACATAAACATTATAATATAAAAGTAAAAAAATTAACAAATTGAAACTGTTATTTGACACGGTTTTTAGGAAAAGAAAAGCATTTTCTTTTTCAAATTCAGTGATTTATATTTCCAATGGGAAAGTGTTAGGTCAACTTTTTTTTCAAAACCAGTTCTAACTTTAGAAACCCATTTCTTTTTCCCCACATTTTTTAATTCTTCACAAACCATCTTTGCTAGAACTCTTAGTTCCAAATTTAGCTTTAGGACTTTGTTGAATAATGCTAAATATCATCCATTAAATGGATTTAAAAATCTGTGTTATAACATTTGAATGCAAGGCAGTTGACTGTATTGTGTGTGAAGTGCTATTGCACTTACAGAAAAATAAGTTTTCCAGAAGCCTAGATAAAGTATTAACCTAGATAACTAAAACTACCAAAACTAGTCATTTTCAGTACAAAGTAAATATTTTCCAAATTCTCCAAAGTATATGATTTCTTTGTTTTGTAAATATGTTTACAAGTATATCCACGTTGTATTAAATAGAAATGATTGTACTACTTGATACTGGGATTGTCCTTTCTTGCATCTGGATTTATGCTTCATAATGATTATCTACTAGACACAGAAATAGTCTTTCTGTAACTCAAAAATTTTACTGGAGGCATTTAGCAGAACCTTGCTTTAAAATATAATGATTTTTCATCTTTATTCTCCCCCCTTCAAAAGGTTTCACTGCTCCTGATGTTTAACGTTATGCAAAGACGTGTTTCTGCCAATGAATATCGCCTTATGGTTATGCTTCTGCAAATAACCTGCTGTGAGCTGATAAAAGGATTAATGCAGCCAAAATTCTTAATCTGTGAAATTACAAATTAAATTCTCATATTAAAAATACCACCCTGAGGTATTTTTTGTGGTTTTAATTCCCCTCTGGTGTTCTGCATACATTGTGCTTGCTAATGACTAGGACAAGACTGTCTCTGTTGGCAGCCTGCTGCAGAGTGATAATGTGTAGGCATTTACTTCACTGATAGAACTGGATTTAACCACTGACTGATAAACTAAGTGGCAAGTGGGTAATAAGTCCATATTAACAGAAAAGTACTACTACAGAATTCAGAATTCATAGACTATCAAAATCCTGGCTTGACTATATCATACAGTCAGACAGGATTGAGATGTCACCAATGCAGAGTGATTTTTGTTTTCCAGTGGAAAAGGGGTAACTGACTGTCATGTCTGATGTTTCATTAGTCACGAACTAATGAATCTCTTTGCATCATACTTCCAAGCAAAGACAGTTTCTCAACAGCCTCACTAACTTGCACTGAAATGTTTGGATTTTCAGCACTTGTGCAAGAGTCAAAAGCTGGGTGGGTTGGTAGGAGGGCTCATGTGGGAGAAGGTGAGGGTCTTAAATCCAGAAATCTGAAAATAAACTGAAAATCTACTTGCAGTGCAGCATGAAGTGGAAAATATAACCTGTGAAAAGTAACAAGTTTTACATTTTTCTGTATGTTTACATTCTACAAAATGGAGCTGTGTCTTATTGACTAGGTTTGCTGGAACACTAGTCTATCAAGATGGCTCAAAGTGTACTTATGAACTCCAGCCAGCAAATATAGAAGATGGCAATAGAGGTGTGAAGATGTGGGTTGGTATCCACGGTTAACTTCCAGTTGTCACCACGCTGTCAGTGCAATTTTGCTGTTGCACAGCAGTGTTTTTGCCCCCAACACGTACTGTCACCCAGCCAGCATCTGGGGAGGCTGCCTTGGGTGCCTCACCCTAGTTACATTACTGGATAGCAGGCTATTTTAGTGATGCAAACAAAATCTATTATTGATTACAACTGCAATTTTTCCAAACTTAAATGCCCAAATCTCATATCTGATAGATCAAATCAGCAATGTTTAGGCTCATAAATGCCACAGTCACATTCTCATATTGGATTTGGAACTCCTACTAAGGGGCTTGTGTTTGATAACTGAGCACGGTATAGATGGTTACAGTGCAAGATTACATTTCATAAAATTGATGTAAATAAAAATCAGAAGACAATTCCCCTGTAAAACATATTTATGGTAACAAAATGGTCTCCGAATCAAAAATACATCATTATGATGCATTCACAATAGGTTTTTTGCCAAATTTCATACTTGTGATTTTTTTAGCACTCTGGAAAAAAGATAAAGCCATCTGTGATATAAGTACTTCACAAACATTTAAGCAATTAACAGCATGTGTGCTGAGAGGAGCATTTTGGTTAAGACAACTGAAATGCATTTTGTTTAATAAGACAAAGACGTGTGTGAATACTGAACGCATTCCCAGCTAATAAAATAAGCTGCAAGTCGTCTTATACATTTCAATTCAGCAAACTGACCAATTGTCTACTTTGTGTTTTTCAGTCTTCCAAATGCCAGGTCTTTTTAAAAGGTTATTGTGATAATGTCTGAGAATCAAACATTGTTGGATTTTTATCCTGCATGCTGCAGCTAGTTAAAAAGTACTGTATGTTATGAAATGAAAAGCACTAAATATGTAAATTGTATTTTTCCTTTTGCTTTATGACAATTCAGATAATTCTCTTGGCTGCACACATAATCAAATACAAAGATAGCTAGCTGCAGACTGCAGAGCAGAGATAGCAAAAAAGAATCCATTTTTCCTGTGTCAAGCAAACTGTTCAATTTTAACTACAGAATTTTACACATAGAGACACACACACTCTTGCATGGGCACACACATGTACACACACACCCCTGATTTCCCTGTTTTTATTCATCTTGGAGGTTTTGTTATACTTACTATCAGTTAGCTCCCATAGCCGTGGGGGCAGATCACTGAAATACTCATGGCTCAGGGCTGCCTGTGCTGACAATCTGTTCTTTGGGAAACATTGGAGCAGTTTGGAGGCCAGATCTTCTGCATGATTCATGTAGCTTAGCCTGAAACACAACCAAGGAGTAGAAAAAATGCAAACACAAAAGCTGGTTACTCACTTTACTAATATTTATTGTAATCTTTAATTACAGTAAAAATATAGCAACTTACGTGTTGGATACAAGGACTGACAATTTTACCGGTTCAAAGACTTATATTCAGTGTTGGATCAAGGCCAAACAACTACAATTCTTAGATTAAGGAACTAAGGAGACTTTTGTGGACCAGTTTCTTGTAAACCACTAGTACCATAACTGTGCACAGCATGTAATTTCTGTACCATATATGCTTCACCTACCAGTGGAGGTTCACGAATTAAGAGCTCTTAAAAGCATGTTATTCTGATTATCATTTTGGTTTTTTTCCTCCAATACACATTTTATTTAAACAGGCTGATAGCCTGGAACTGCTAGAGATGGAAACAAATTATTAGAACACCTAAGACATAAATTCTTAGCTTTCAAATAGCAGTAAAAATTTCTGAAAGGCTATGAGATACCAACTGCTAAAATCAAATTCTATTTACCATACCAGAATGGCAGGGGGTTTCGAGTGGAGTCCCATAGGGGTCTGTGCTGGGTCCACTGCTGTTCAGCATGTTTATTAACAATTTGGATGCTGGAATGGAGCTGCTTGAGCAAATTCACAGACAACATAAAACTGGAAAGAACTGTGAGGATAGAAGCACAATTCAGAAGGATCCTGACAGACTGGAAAGCTCGGCTAAGGCCAACACGATGAAGTTCAGTGCTGACAAATGTAGGTGCTACCCATCAGGAAGAATCACAGATTTGATATGAGCCTGCAATGTGACACAACTGCATCAATACAGGCATTAGGTACAAGACATGGAAGGTGGTAGTGCTTCTTTACTCAGCACTGGTTAGGCCTCATCTGGAGTACTGTGTACAGTTGTGGGATCCACATTTTAAAAAGGATGTGGAGAAGAGTGGAGAAGTTAGAGAGGGTCCAGAGCAGGGGCGGGTAATTATTTTGGGCAGAGGGCTGCTTACTGAGTTTCGGCCAGCCATCCAGGGATGCATGTCAGGCAGCCCAGGGCAGATTAATATTGATTTTCTAAAATTTTTAGGGGCTCTGTGGGCTGGACAGAATGGCCTGGTGGGCTGCATCTGGCCCATGGGCCACATTTTGACCACCCCTGGTCCAGAGGTTAATGACAAGAGAGATAAAGAGCCATACAAGGAAAGGTTAAAAGAAATAAGCATGTTCAGCTTTCAGAAAAGGCAATTAAGAGGGGCTATGATAGCCATCTTCAAATATCTGAAGATGCCATAAAGAAGATGGAGAACACCTTTTCTCTGTTGCTGCTGGAAGCACAATGCAGACCAATAGCTGGAAGTTGCAGCAAAGTAGGCTTAGATTGCCTATGAGGAAAAACATCTTCACTGTTATGAGTGAGGCAATGGAATAGACTGCCCAGGGAGGGTTTTCAAAAGGAGTTTGGATAAGTATTGGTCAGGGATGATCTAAGAGTAACTATGCCTTGAGTGCTCTACAAAGAACAAAAGTTAGAAACCCAAGAGCACCCCCATCCACATGGCTTGCTGGTAGATAATAAGAGCTATGGAGTTTAAAGCACAGGTGTCAAACACATAGCCTGCAGGCTGAAATCAACCCCTGTAGCCCAATCATCCAGCCTGGCACTTCTGGGCACCAGAGGTGATCAGTCCCCTTGACCTGCTGGCAACACTCCTACCAATGCAGCCCAGTATGCCATTAGTTTTTTTGGCAACAAGGGCACACTGCTGGCTCATAGTTAGCTTATTGTCTACTGTAACCTGAAGGTCCTTTTCAGCAGAGTATCTGCCCAGCCAGTTGGCCCCCAGCCTGTACTGGTGCGTGGGATTGTTCCATCCTAAGAACAGGACTTTGCACTTGTCCTTGTTGAACCTCATGTGATTCCTTTGGGCCCAATCCTCCAATTTGTCTAGGTCTCTCTGAATCCTAGCCCTACCCTCCAGCATATCTGCTACTGCCCACAGCTTGGTGTCATGTGCAAACTTGCTGAGGGTGACTCTATGCCATCTTCCAGGTCACTGATGAAGACACTGAACAAAACTAACCCAAGGATGGACCCCACGGCACTTCATCTGATACTGGCTGCCAACTAGACATCCAGCTATTGGTTATTACCCTCTAGCAAAAGACATGATGGTCCAGTCAGTTTTCTATCCACCTTACAATCCATTCATCCAGCCCGTACTTCCCTGGTTTGCCTGAGAGAATGTTGTGGGAGACTATCAAAAGACTTGCTGTAATCAAGGTATATCACATCCACTGGTCTCACTGCATCCACAGTCAGTCACGTCATCATAGAAGGCAATCAGGTTGGTCAGGCATAACTTGCCCTTGGCAAATTCATGCAGACTGTTCTTAATCAATTTCTTTTGTTTTCCTCCAAGTGCTTAGAAATGGATTCCTTGAGAATCTTCTCTTTGATTTTTCCAGAGACTGGGATAAGGCTGACTGGTCTGCAGTTCTCTGAATCCTCTTTTTTCCCTTTCTTAATATGGGCACTGTTTGTTGTTTTCCAGTCATCCAGAACATCTCCTGATCACCATGAGTTTTCAAAGATGATGGCCAGTGGCTCTACAATCACATCAGTCAACTTCCTCAGCGCCCTCAGGTGCATCCCATCTGGCCCCACAGACCTGTATATGTTAATCTTTTCTAAACAGTCCCTAACCTATTTTTTCACCACTGTTGGCTGCTCACCTCCTCCCCAAACTATACTGCCTGGTGCAGTAGTCTGGGTAGCTTACCTTGCCTGTGAAAACTGAGGCAAAACAGACATTGAATACATCTGCCTTTTCTGCATCCTCTTACAATGTTGCCTCCTGCATTCAGTATGGGACCCACATGTTCCCTGATCCTCCCTCTTGCAACCAACATACACTTGTAGAAACTCTTCTTGTTACCCTTACATCCTTTGCTAGCTGCAACTCCAATTGCACTTTGGCCTTTCCGACTTCATCTCAGCATGCCCGAGCAATGCTCTTATATTCTTCTCTAGTTATCTGAACAAATTTCCACTTCTTATAAGCTTCCTTTTTGAGATTTAGTTTACTGAAATGTTCCCTGCTAAGCCAAGCTGGTCTTCTGCCATACCTGCTAGTCTATCCGCACATTGGGAGAATTGGTTCCTGCATTCTCAGTAAAGCTGCTTTAAATTATAGCCAGCTCTCCTAGATTCATCTCCCACTCAGACTGGCTTCCTAGGGGATCCTGCCCATGAGTTCCCCAAGTGAGTTGAAGTCTTCTTTTCTGAAGTCCAGGGTCCTTATTCCGCTGCTCTCCACCCTTCCTTTCTTCAGGATCCTGAACTCTATCATACTGTGGTCACTGCTGCCCAAGTTGCCATCCACTACTACATTGCCCACTAATTCTTCCCTGTTTGAGAGCAGCAGGTCAAGAAGACATTGGCCTCTAGTTGGCCACTCCAGCACTTGCACCAGGAAGTTGTCACCAACACTTCAAAAACTTCCTGGATCACCTGTGCACTGCTGTATTGCCCTCCCAGCAGATTTCATAGATTTCATAGACATTAGGGCTGGAAGGGACCTCGGGAGATCATCGAGTCCAGCCCCCTGCCCAAAGGGCAGGAAGTCAGCTGGGGTCATAGGATCCCAGCAAGACAAGCATCCAATTTACTCTTGAAGGTGTTCAATGTAGGTGTTTGAACCACCTCCGCTGGCACACTGTTCCAGACCTTGGGGGCTCGGACAGTAAAGAAATTCTTCCTTATGTCCAGCCTGAAACAGTCTTGCAGGAGTTTGTGACCGTTCAACCTCATCATCCCTTGGGGCGCTCTGGTGAACAAACGTTCCCCCAGATCCTGGTGGTCACCCCTGATAAACTTATAGGTGGCCATCAGATCACCCCTGAGCCTACGCTTTTCCAGGCTAAAGAGTCCCATGGCTCTCAGCCTGTCATCGTAAGATCTGTTTTCCTGACCTCTGATCATGCGCGTGGCTCTCCTCTGGACTCTCTCAAGCTTCTCCACATCCTTTTTGAACTGTGGAGCCCAAAACTGGACGCAGTACTCCAGCTGCGGCCTCACCAAGGCCGAGTACAAGGGGAGAATGACGTCCCGGGATTTGCTCGAGAGGCCAGTGTTTTGGTTGCTTTACTAGCCGCAACATCGCATTGGAGGCTCATGTTCATCTTGTGGTCAATGATGACCCCCAAGTCTCTTTCTTCTGTACTGCTATCCAACATAGCACTGCCGAGCCTATAAGGATGCTGCAGGTTTTTCCTCCCAAGGTGGAGAACCTTGCATTTTTCGGTGTTAAACACCATGAGGTTCTCATCTGCCCATTTGCTGAGCTTGTCCAGGTCAGCCTGGATCACCTGCCTATCTTCTGGCGTGGATGCTTTGCCCCAAAGTTTGGTGTCATCGGCGAACTTGGCCAGTCCACTCATGACTCCAATGTCCACATCATTAATGAAGATGTTGAACAGGATGGGTCTCAGCACAGAGCCTTGAGGGACCCCACTCGTCACAGGGCACCACGATGAGTGACTGCCATCAATTACAACCCTCTGGTGATTGAAGTCCCCCATGAGAACCAGGGCTTGTGATGATGAAACTTCTGCTGTCTGTTTGAAGAAAGCCTTGTCCACCATTCCTCATCCTTGAGAAAGCTTCCTGGGTCTGGTGGTGTATAGCAGATCCCCACCATGACATCACCCTTGATGCTCTCCCCTCTCACCCTAACCAGAGACTTTCAACAGGCCTATATCCAGTTTCATACTGGAGCTCTGAGCAATCACATGGCTCTTTTGCATGCAGTACAACTCCCCATCCTCTTCTCCCCTGCCTGTCCTTCCTGAACAGTTTTTACCCATCCATGACTGCTCCAGTCACAGGAGTTATCCCACAAAGTCTCTGTTATTCCAATCATGTCATAGTTCTGTGATTGTGCAAGGACTTCCAGTTTTTCCTGCTTGTTTTCCAGGCTCCGTGTATTTGTGTACATGCACCTAAGCTGGCTCAGGCTAGAAGCTGGGGGGCACTAGAGAAGCCCTCCTTTCTATTCCATGGTGCTGAGCTAAGGTAGGGGCATGGCCAGGCCCCAGAAGGACTCATTAGAGAGGGGTTCCCCCTCCTCCCAAGACCTCGCGCTTGATAACAGAGCATTGAGTTACACAACAGGGAGTTACACAGAGAGTTGATAACAGAGCATTTATGAGCCCATCAGCAAAACAAAAGCTTCTCTCATTAGTTCAAGTTCTTCTTACACAACTTTTTCCAAGGAATGAATGGAGGGACATTACCAACTACCTATTGATTAGCTCCAAAAAAGTCCTAAACCAACATTGTCTTGTCTGTCTTTGTCCTGTGTCCCACAGCATGGACTGTAGCCAGCATGTGGTATGCTAGCTAATGCTGAGAGGTGTGTGTGTAAGGTGGGGGGAGGGGGGAAGATTCCTGCTTGAGCAGGAAGTAGTGAGCGGGAGAGGAGGGAGTAGGGGAAAGCCAGGCAGATGCCACTGTACCTGCAGTCTGTGCTGAAGCTGCAGTTAGGGACCACAGGGGATGGGCCAGCCCTCCTGGGCTGGAGCAGAGAGCAGAGCGCCACCCAGAGTTGCAAAGCATCTGGGATGCTGGAGGATTCTGATTTAACTTAAACCAGGAAGGGGTTTGGGACATTGCATAAACTGGTTTGAGCCAAATCAGTTAAGTCTGATACTACATTCAACCAGGTTTATCTCAAACTGGTTTCAGCCATTTTCAGACTGGTTTATATGCACTGAACATTTGTTCTGTTACAGGTTTAAACCAGTTTCTGATCACTTGAACTGGTTTATGTGCAATGTCTGTCCCTAGCTGTTGGGACTAAAACCTGGAGGTTCCAGGCTAGAAGGCCCTACCCCTCTGCTCAGGGTCAAACTAATCACAGCATTTGGGATCAGGAAGAAATTTTACCTTATGATCAAACTGTGAGAGTCCTTGCTTTCCTCTGTAGTGGGGGTGTGGCCCTCTTCCTTGGATATCTGAAGCATATTTAACAAACCTTGCAGCAGCCGGATACTGACTACCACTGCTGCCTGGAAAGTTAAGGTGCTATGCCTTGTAGCTCTGTGTAGGTTCACTGTGTAGTTTTAGAAACAGGTTAGACAGGGAATTGTATAGTATGGTTTGGATATGGATGACCCTGCCTCAAACAAGAAGTTGGATCTGAGCACTTCCAAAGGTTTCTTCCAACCCTAATTCTCTATGGTTCTGTATATAGCTTATACTTCTTAGCTAGTAAACACTTTGGGACATGGACTGTCTTTGTTTTACATGCACAAAGTGCCTGCCATAAGTATTTCAGTCAAAAAATGGTTAAATTGGAATACAAATATGGAATAATGAGAGGTTTTTTTAAAGCTGACTAGGGAATTTAGACACACAACTCATTCATCTTAATTGGAGTTGGATGACTAAATCCCCTAATTATCTCTGAAAATCTCAACCCAGAACAGCAGCATTTGGAATGAAGAAAACACAATGGTTAATCAGAAGGCTATAAGGTAATGCAATGTAGGCAGTACAATTTACCTGTACCTACCCTGTGTTATGAGGATTAGTTGTCTGTTCAACACTTTGAAGCTTTCAGATGCTACACTCTAACCATGTTCTTATGCATTTATAGATTTAAATCCAGAAGAGGACATACTGATAATCTAATCTCATCTCCTGCATAACACAGATTAGAGACGTTCGTCCAGTAATTCTACCAAACTTGTTACTTTGCACTGAGGCAGACTGTATTTGCAAATGTATTTAAAATTAATATTTTTATTGACATAAGTTGATCATCAGTGCAGAAAGCCTTTTCATGAAAATGTATTTCACGAAAGTCAATTATGAAGATCAGCTGGACATTTCTAAAGGAAATATGCATATGAAATCCTGGAACCACCAGTTTTTAAACTTATGCATCAGTGGAATGTGTTACTAATTTCTCTTCTTTGTTTAAAGACAAGCTATTCTTCAATTTATGAAAAATATACTGTCCGGTCATATACATGGTATTGATGCATCTACTAGGTCAGAACTGTTTGAAGAATATCATTTGATAGATAACACTGGTGCTCTTTAACAGGAATCCTCTTGAAAGGTTCCCCTAAAAATATTTAACTATTTGTTTCAAACAGTATTTCTTAACATGGATGACTGAAAGATTAGCTTTTCTAAGGGATATTGAATGATGGCACTACATACTGTATAGAAGTATAGAAAGAACTAAAAGGAAGAAGGAAAGTTCTGGATTCCTAAATACACTACCTTTGGGATGGTGATAGGGTAGAATTTCATACAATATGGCTTTGTGTCCAAGACATAATAGCATGTTTTGTCTCACAGCAGTTGGGCCATATAGTAACTTGGCATGCATGATACAGCAAGTCTCAATATTCATGCTTCACTTACTTCCACACTAATCACTGAGGAATGGTTACTGGCCACGACAGCATACATAATTTCAACAGAAAATGCAGCATACAGCAAAGCACAGTAAAGTATTAAGTACCAACCATTAAATTATCTGCCAATGCTTTAAAATATATTTTTAAAAGAATCTGTCAATATTTACAAAACATCTTTTAAAATAAAATCTCAGACTGTATCACTGTAACAACTAAACAAATGACATTTTAGTTTAATTCACATTAAATGCCTATGACTAGGACTAATTTGAATAGTTGTAAATCTCACTGGATTAGAAGAATTTGAGTTAATTAAAAAAACAGGCTTAAATTTCTTTCTGCTGCAAAAGAGGGTCGGTATTTGGTCAAGCAGAACATGAGTAGGATCATTAAGTTTGGTGTAAGTTTTTGAGGAAAAAAACAAGAGATTTAGACATGTGCAGTGAACTTATGACCTTAGAGCGATTTGCTTGTTAAATGAAATAAGAGTGAAAGTCAAATTCATATTAATAATTAAAACATGGGCATTTAAAACAAGCAGAGGTTTGTTTTGTGTATGCATTTTTGATGGAAAGCACTTACTTCATTTCCTAAGTTATACAGATTTTATTTTGTATGTGCATTTTCCAAAACAAGTTGTGATTTGATAGTACATGGCATATCTAACTGGTTTCTCTTGACTGGCATTTTCAGTGGAGCCTAAAAGAGTTAGGCACTTAAAATTTTTAATCCCTTAGAAAGTCCAAGATCTGCATCCTTATTTAATGTATAAGAAAATACTATGACACTTTTTTCATTCATTATTTTTATTATACTTGTGCCAAGAGACCAAACTGTTAATAAGGCCTCACTGTGTTAAATCCTGTGTGGTTAGCGAGAACTTTCATTTCAAAGAGTTTGCAACCTATATAGATAATGGAACAGTGCACACTACATGGCACAGTGCAGTGACAGGTAGAGACACCAGAAGCTGTATAAGTATCTTAGTACAGCACCTCACTTGGTCCGTTTATACCTATTTATAAACAGGTCTAACCAACCCAGACTGAGCGTCCTTATAATGCAGAGATATAGCTTCTGTTGAGGAAGCCAGCTCTGTAGCTGTGCAAGGCAGTGCATTGTGCTACTTGGATACACCTGGTTGAACGTAGTATCAGACTTAACTGATTTGGCTCAAACCGGTTTATGCAATGTCTGTCCCAAACCCCTTCCTGGTTTAAGTTAAATCAGAATCCTCCAGCATCCGAGATGCTTTGCAACTCTGGGTGGGGTCTGCTCTTTGCTCCAGCCCAGGAGGGCTGGCCCCTCCCCTGTGGTCCCTGGCTGCAGCTTCAGCAGAGACTGCAGGTACAGCGGCATCTGCCTGGCTTCCCCCTGCTCCTTCCTCCCCCCTTACCACTTCCTGTGACAGACTCAAGAATAATTTCATCCTTATCCTAATTTTCAGTCTCTCCTCAGTGCAGACATTATATGCACCGCCTAATTTTTTTTTGTCAAGCCACTCAATCCTTCAGTCAGATATATCTGTATTTATATTTCTGACAAATACAAAGCTCTTATATTATAACAGAATTAAAATATTAAATGAAAGGAAAAACTCTTTCTGTAAATGTTTAAAGTTAAGTCTTAGGGTATACAAAGTCAAGATACCAGTCACATAGCAAAAACGCTGTACAATTCCATACCAAGATTTCCGATGTAAATGTTTTTCAGATAGTTACAATTGAAGCCAGTTCCTTCAGATTTATTTTACTGATCCTGTAAATGGATCCTATCACTCAGCAGTCTTATATGGCAAATGATATGTATTGTATCTAACCATCATTCAAATCCCTTTCCTTCAAATTGATCTTGCCTAGTCTTAACTTGGATGTGTCTATATGAGACTTGTGTAGACACACAGTTGCCTAATTAGCTCCACAGTAAAACATCATCGTCTACACATGTGGTATTATTAGGACGGAGTAAATTAGCTAACTCTTCTGTAGGACAGTACTGCCAGACATAGGTACTATTTTATAGCAAAGTTACTTACTCCTCCGCAACACACATGTAGATGCTGATGGAGCTGGCTGGGGTGCAAGGGTGCTTTAATGTGGGGGCTGCCTGCAGGCTAGCCCCACGCTGAAGCACCCTTATACCCCAACCAGGCCCTCTGCAGCATAATGAGCTGGGTTAGAACAGCCCTGGGCTGGCAGGCTGACCCCTGGGGGCCCCAGCCATCTGGGACTTCTCTGCCCCAGCTCAATGTGTTGCAGTCATAGATTTCATAAACATTAGGGCTGGAAGGGAGCTTATGAGATCTTTGGGTCCAGCCCCCTGCCCAAAGGGCAAGAAGCCAGCTGGGGTCAGAGAACTTCAGCAAGATAATCATCCAAATGCTTCTTGAATGTGTCCAGAGAAGGTGCTTGCACCACTTCTGGGGGAAGTGTATTCCACACTCTGGAGACTCGGACATCAAAGAAGTTTTTCTTTATGTCCATTCTAAAATGGCTTTCCAACAGTTTGTGACCTGTAGACCCTGTCTTCCCTTGGGGTGCCCTGGTGAACAGATGTTCCCCCAGATCCTGATAGACAACCCTGATATAGGCTGCCACCAAGTCCCCCCATGGTCTATGGTTTTCCAAGCTGAAGAGTCTCTTGACTTCATAAGGCCTGCTCTCTTGGCCTCTGATCATACATGTGGCTCTCCTCTGGACTTTCTTGAGGTCTCCAGATTCTTCCTGAAGTGTGGAGCCCAGAACTGGAAGCAGTATTCCAGCTGCAGCCTCACCAAGGCTGAATAAAGTGGGAGGATGACATCCTAGGTCTTGCTTGAGATGCATTGGTAGATACAAGCCAGGGTCTTATTTGCTTTGCTGGCTGCAGCATTGCATTGGTGGCTCATATTCATCTTGTGATCATGACCTCCAAGTCTCTTTCTGTCATAGTGTTAGTGAGTGTAGCATTGCAGAGCCTATAGTATGATGTGGGTTCTTTCTCTCATGGTGGAGCACCTTGCACTTCTCTATGTTGAAAATCATCAGGTTTTGATCTGCCCACTTTGCAAGCCTGTCCAAGTTGGCCTGAATCCCCAGCCTATCCTCTAGTGTGGCCATGCTTCCCCATAATTTGATGTCATCTTCAAACTTAGCCAGGCTGATTCTGACACCTGAATCCAGGTTATTTATGAATATGTTAAAGAGTACTGGTCCAAGTACTGAACCCTGGGGGATGTCACTGGTTACCATGAGCCATGTTGACCCTGTTCCATCGACTATCGCTCTCTGGGTCTGACCATGGAGCCAGTTCCCCAGCCATTGGAGCATAAGGTTGTTGAGGCCACAGTTCCCCAATTTTGTCATGAGGACATCATGGAAGACCAAATCAGAGCCTTTTTTTAAATTCAAGTAAATGACATCAGCTTACCCTCTTCTGTCCAAGTGACGTGTCACTTGGTCATAGAAGAAGGTAAAGTTGGTCAGACACAACCTACCCGTAATAAAGCTGTGTTGGATGTATCTCAGGATGACGCCTTCTGTTAGCCTATTCTTGGTGGATTCTTTAATATTTTTTTCCATGATCTTTTCAAGGATTGAGGTTAAACTGATTGGCCTGTAGTTCCCTGGATCTTCCTTCCTTTCTTTCTTTAAGATAAGCACCACATTGGCTCTCTTCCAATCTTCAAGAACCTCTCCCAAGTGCCACGAGTTCTCAAATATCTCTGTCATTGCTCACACAATGATGTCAGCCAACTCTTTTAGCACTCTTGGGTGCACTTCATCAGGGCCCACTGACTTATGGATGTCCAGCCTCTCAAGATGTTACCTCACAAGGTCTTCACCAACTGTAGGCATGTGGTCACCTGTACCCTTGTAATCCTGTGTCCTGTCAAGCAAGGTGATCCCCTTGAGCCGGGAAAAAAGCAATGCAAAATAATCATTAGGGAGATTAGCTTTTTCCTGGATGTCAGATGTCATCTGCCCTATTTCGTTCAGCAGGGGTCTGATGTTGCCCTTATTTCACTTTCAACTTCCCATGCATCTGAAAAAGGACTTTTTATTGTCCTTAATTTCTATAGCCAGTTTGAGCTCAGTTTGGACCTTGGCTTTTCTGGTCCACTCCCTACAGGTGTGGGCCAGTGATGCATGGTCCTCCTTAGAGGTATTTCCCATTTTCCAATCCTTAGCTTCTTTTTTAAGATTCAGGAGGTCCATGAGTTCCCTATTGAGCCAAGGGGGTCTCCCAGCCCTTTTACTACCTTTTCTATGGGCCAGAATGCACTTCCTTTGGACTTTTAGGATTGGGTTCTTAAGGAGCAACCACTCATCTTGCACTCCCTCCCATGTCATATCATGATCCTTCAGGACCCTGACAACCAACCTCCTGAGCTTGTGAAAGTCAACTTTCCTAAAGTCAAGGATTTCAGCATTGCTGACTGATTTGCCAGCTTTGCAATGGATAGAGAAAGTGATCAACTCATGACCACTGTCACCAAACTTCCCCTCAATCCTTAGGTCACTCACTAAATCATACTCTTTGGCCAGGACCAGATTCTAGCAGCGCCTCACCCCTTGTTGGCCCATGGACTTCTTGAGTCAGATAGAGCTCATTAATGCAAGTGAGGAAGCTGCACAACTGATCACATTTAGCTGAACACTCTTCCCATGAGATGTCACAGTGCTTGAAATCACCCATGACAACCATGCACCAAGACTGTGCAGCCTCTGTTAGTTCCCTAAAGAATTCATGGTTGAGCTCTTCCTCCTGGTTAGGAGGTCTGTAATAGACTCCCACAACAGTAATATCCCCTTCATCATGTTCTCCTTGTATTCTAACCCAGAGGGTTTCAAGTTGCCCGCCCTGGGTGCCAATGTCAGCTAGTAGGGAAGTGTACTGCTTCTTGACATAGAGAGCTATACTCACGCCCCTCCTCCCCGCATGGACCCTCCTGTACAAAGTATAGCCATCTATACCTGTGGTCCAGTCATAGGTGGAGTCTCACCAGGTCTATGAGTTCATATTTGTTATTGCCTAGCAGAAGGGTCAGTTCCTCATGTTTGTTCCCCAGTCCCAGGCACACGTGCAAATGATGTGCCTGGAAGCAATAAACTCTGGTGCAAACTGTGCCAAAGTTTATTCAGGTGCACTAAATACAGGTGTAAACATGCCCAGTGAGAGCTAAAAGCTCCAGGGCCATTCTAAATGGAATGACCTCAGTTGAAGACTCTGAAGCCTCAAAATGGCCTTGGAGTTTTTGCTCTCACTGTTATGATTTCTATTCAAGTTAAGACTAGGCAAGATAAATTTGAAATAAAGGGATTTGAATGATGCCTAGATAAAATGCAGATTCCTTCTAGAACCTTGATACAAATGTAAATCATTTTGCATTTTAGAGCATGTATGTGACTTCACAAGGAATAGTCACAGATAAGCATGTGGACCAGGGGAGGGCTTAACTTTAGTAATGCTAGCTTTCGTCAAATATTATGGATCATTTCCTGCCATGAAGATATGCAGAGAACTTATATTTGCTTCAGTGAAACCATACTTAATATGCAAAGTATAGTATTTTGCTGTGTAAGTATAAATGTTTGGGCTAATTTTATCCCTACTGTATCTCCAGTACTGTAAACTGACTTATATCAAAGATGTAATTTAGACATTATTATTACTAATGAACTCATCATAAAAAAAGAGTAGACTAATATTGTTTTTTCTTTTGGATGGTTTTAACTTCTAATGCAGATAAAACATAAAACCTAGAAAGACTGTGACAAAAAGCTAAAACTGTTAAAAAAGTCTATGTTCCTTATCTCTCCTAGTTTAACTTACTACCCCTATAAGATGTATATCCTATAGATTATCCAGGAGAAAGGGGGCAAAAGTTGTGTAACAGTTGAAGCAGCCCTTCCTTAGTCTTCTGCTGTTTTGAGAGATGACAAGATTCACTTAAAAGATTTTGACAAGTTTGGAGATTTTGAGGCCAGTTAAGTTTTCTTTTAACTAAACTAGCATAGTAGAACATTCTTATTTTGTAAAGTACTGAAAATATTATTAAAGTCTTAATCATCAAAATAAAAGTCACACCAGTCATCAATGGCCATTTTCTCTATGGTGTTTGTAGATTATAACAAGTCTAAAGTATTGGATTTCTTTGTACTGCCAGTAATATAGTTGTTCAAGAAGGTCAGAGTTCTGTTTAGAAAAGCCATGTAGGTGAGTTAATTTACTGTATTCCAACAAGGTAATAGGTCTGACCTTTTTGAACTAATTCTCACTTAACAACCACATAGATGCCATTAACTGGAGAACAGCCAAGATGAATACTGTATCATGAAAAAAGAGAGCACAGATGAAGAACTAATGAGGGACACAATCATGGGTGGATTTAAGTTTTGAAAAGAGGGGTGCAAATAGTATGGTGCATCATCACATCACATAACACAACACACATTTTTCTCAAGTTAAAAAGAAACTAGAAGCTTTGCTAATATGCTAGGGGACTATATTATTCAGTTTAATATTGCAGCAAAAACAACTATTTTTATTGGAATGTGTATTAATTAGAGATATAATATGTTATGTACAAAACCCACAACAAACTCCTCAAAATAATCAATAGACGTTGTGTCTTTAATCCTGCTTTTATTGGAGTTAAATCTACATCTCGTTCAGATTCACAGTACAAAATAAAACCTTCTTGAGAATGTTGACAGTGCAATGCTTCAGTGAAAGTTTTTTCCACACCTGAGCTGATGTTTTACCAGAGTTAATGTTTTTAGATAGAGCTAAAAATAGTTTGCGGAACTGGGAAATAGGAGCTATGTTATAAGGGGCAACTAACTGCCAGCAAAATTGCAGAAGAAAAGATAGCTCAGTTAATGGAACATCAAGACCACTAAAAAGTATACCTGTTAACACCTGTAGAATGAAGGGTTTAGAAGGCATCAGAAATACAGTCAAGTGACTCCCTCACTGCTGCCTTAATAGAAATTCTGCTACCCCTGCCAGATAGTTGGTTTTAAACTTTGGGGCTAGGGACAGACATTCAAAAAGCCTGAGCCTGAGTTGATTCAATCTTTGCAGGATAGATGTTCCCAGCAATAGAAGCAGCTGGGCAGGCTGTGCAGGGCTGAGCTCCTCACCCCCAGTGCAATGCTGGATGCCTCTATTGCAAGGACTGTGCACCACACACCTGCAGCTCCACACTCACAGAGGGGAAGCCCCACGCTGGACTCTGTGCAAAAGCAGGGGGTGGGGCTCCCTCCACTTCCAGTGCAGTACGGGGACCTGCACAGCAGGGAGCAGGGTGGGTAGCAGGCTCCAGTGCAGGGCTTCCCCCATTGTGAGTGCTGGAGCTCCAGGAGCCGGGAGCGCTGGCTGGAGCCTCACCAGCACCAGGCATTAGCACCCTAACCTCCCCATCTGCTGCTGCTTCCAGGCAGCAGGGGCTGCATGCCATGGGGGGAGTGTATGAGGATCGCTACACCCTCCACCCTCACACCCACATCCTGCCCAGCTGAGCTCCACACTCCCGCTGTCCCTCTGGGGGGAAGAGAAGGAGGAGGAAAAGTTTCCCTTCAGCATGGAACGGAGCCTCCCCCTGCCCTTCGCCCCCACTCTGGGGCCAGACAGCATTGCATGGAGCCCCCTCCTCCAAGCCCCAAGGCTGTGGTGGGGGGAAGCAGAGGAGGAGGAAGAGTCCCCCTCCAGCGCCTCACAGAGTCCCCCTCCCCACCCTGGGAGGAGGAGGAGGAGGGGGAGGGGGAAGAGTGCCCTTCAGCATGGAACAGAGCCCCCCTCCCCACCTGGTGGGACACCCAACCCAGCATGGCCCCGTTAAGGTGAAGGGGGCAGGGAGAAGTGTTAATTCCTCCTTCCATCCCTTCCCTGTAGCTGGGGTCTGCCAGCTCCAGGGGCCTCCACTGCAGTCCCCTCCCCTCTGCTCCCCAGCAAATAGGCTGACCCCAACTGCAGTGGGGGGAAGAGGGTAAGGCAGGAAGCATTAACCCCCTCTCCACCCATTTTGCCTTAATGAGGCCATGCCTACCGGTGTCTCCACTAAGGCCGGTGGGCTAGAGAGCAGAGGGGTAGGGTTAGCTCTGCAGCTGAAGCAGAGCACCACCCAGCTCAGCCCAGCCCAGCCCAGCCCAAAGAGCATGCCAGGATGCTGGGGGAGTCTGATTTAGCTTAAACCAGCAAGGAGTGCGGGACAGACATTGCATAAATTGGTTTGAGCCAAATCAGTTAAGCTCAATACTACATTTAATCAGGTTTATCTCAAAACAGTTTTGGCCATGTCCCTGTAATGTCTGTCCCTGGCCTGAGTGGACCAGGAATTGAAGGGGGTAGAGAGTATGACTGACCACCCAGGAGTCTCCCCTAGACACAATTCCTGTATTAAAACATTTGCGCTACTTTGTGTTTCTTTTGCAAAGTACGGTTGTAGGAATTTTTAAATCCAAAATCTACTGATTCAATTCAATTCAATTCAATTCAATATTGATCATTAAACTCAGCTGTAGGTAACCAAGATATAAAGCAGTTTAGAAAACATTTTCTCCATGTTGCACAGACAAGAAGAAGGCTAAAACGTTATGTCTGAGTCTAGGTTTCTAACAGTCACCTGGGCACACTTCCTTCTCTGTGCAACTCTGCCTGCACGAGGACTTAGCCAATGGGTTTTCTGCTTGAAGTGGAGGACTTGTCTAGATGCCTTGCTAGACTAGCACTTTCTAGCTAACTGTGGCTTTTCTCACCTACAACATTAAATAAGCCTATCTATGAAGCACTGCAAAGCTAAATTCTTCAGTGTTTAAGTATCTTGTGTGATCTTCAGATAGAAGGCACAGATATCATAAAACATGGTTGATTTGAGCTCCAAACACAGGGCTTAAAGAGTTATTGTAGTGTTCTTCTTTTGTTCATATTTGTGACAAACTCTTTGAACACATAGACACGTATTTGTAGGTCACCGTTAAATGTTACATATTTTACTTTACTTGCAATTTTAATCAATTTCTCTGAGGGAAAAATATTTTCTGGGAAAAGTATTTCCTAAGAAATTTTAATCATAGCTTCCCTCACCATTTTTCCTCAGAAAGATTTTAGCAATTACTTCTTTTCAATTTGCATGCCACGATCAATCAGTTATCTTAATTCTTTCAGAATCCTAGTTAGTCCAATATTAAAGATATTCATTAGGGCAGACATGTAAAAGATTACTTGTACCATGACAGAATATTTCAGAATGTGCCAGATTTATAAGTTTATTGGAAGTTCTTTGCTTGAGGTAAATGTAATTAATGAAAAACTACAACTTGGTGACTACATTTAATCAGAAGCTTTTTATTC
The DNA here is from genome assembly GCF_052110815.1 of Crocodylus siamensis. Lineage (NCBI taxonomy): Eukaryota > Metazoa > Chordata > Crocodylia > Crocodylidae > Crocodylus > Crocodylus siamensis. The sequence continues at coordinate 171,091,183 of NC_143399.1, forward strand.
CTTTGGAAGCTTTTAAAGGGCATGAATCTTCTGATCAGGATAGTGCTTTATAAAGGCCTTCTTCATGCATCTCACAGCAAGTTGAACAGTGTATCCTTGGAAAATAAATAGAGCTAAAAATACTTACTAAAACCCCCATCATTTTATGAGCTATTATTTTGCCAGAAAATGGGGAAAATATATCTTTAATCCTGAACAAAAACTCTCCAAGGTTTATGTTCTCTATAAACCTTTCACTGAGAACTGAAAATATAAGTTAGTAATGCAATAAATGCTCTAACAAATATATCAGATTTTTCACTTAATGCTTTTTACAGGCTTAAACCAAACTGAGTGAAAGAAAATCACCTTTTACAGTCTGACTCTTAGAGGAAGAATGCCTTTCTGTTATGCTTTTTAAAAGAAGGCATGGTGAATTTATATCAACTTCACTGAATCTTGGGGCATGATAAAAGGAAGAAAATACGCCAGTGCAGTTAACATTCCATAGCATTCTTTCTTCACATATTTATTTCCTCACTGACTGGACATGAGCCAGTGTAACAAAAAAGAGGGGAATAAAAAAGACAACACAAGAGTAGCTGAAATAAATCCTTGGCACACTATGCAGTCAGTGTTTTTTCCTCTAAGCAACCTGGACTGCTGCTCTCAGAAGGAAGCTTAGTAAAAAAAACCCAAATAGGAACAAACTAATAAGCAAACAAACCTCCAAAAAACAAAACTTTGGAGATTCAGTCTGTCAGCGAGTACAGCTGATGGGGTAGCAAAGTTCTCCCCACTAAAGGACTTCAAAAAGAAAGAAAGAAAGAAAGAAAGAAAGAAAGAAAAATGCTTTTATGGACTTTCTGCCTTTTGAAGTCTAAAAACTTCCCAGCTCCTAGTAAAGAAACATTAGCAATGTGTTATAAATTCCAGTTTTCTTGTTTCATGTTCTAACATTGTGGGGTTCAAAAAGTCTTAATTTCATTATAATGTAGATAAGAACTGGCCTGTTTGTTCAGTACTCCAACAAGAACTTGTGGCAATGTTGCAGAATGTAGGGAGTGTCCTGAAAAGGGTGACCTCTCTCTAGTCACTGAAGCCAAAGAACATTAATTACAAGTTAACCTACAAATCTGTCCAACCTGGGCCTCACATCCGACAACCACTTGTACTCAGCTACTTGTCCCTTCGTTCCATCCTTTCCTAAGAAGCCAAATCAATCTGATCCTTTGAATTACAAATGCTTTTCAAGATGAAAAAATCTGTATGGGTATGGAACAATGATGAGCTCTATGTATTACTTATACAGCTGCTTAAATGTGGATATAGATTTGGACAAAAAGAGAGTGCCCCAATGCCATAAAGGTTACAAAACAAAAACCCAGTACTGTTAAGACATGTGGCATGCTTCACTTTATGCATGTCAGCACGCCTGTTGAATTTAATGAGACATTATGTAAAATCAGTCTGGTATCCAGGTCTTCGCAGAATTAAAGTATAAGTCATAGCAGTGACTTGATGAAAAATTGAAACAAATAATGTGCGATAGGGATGCCCGAAGCAGGCAGTATTCGATTCAGATTTGGCCTGATTTGGGGGACAGTGATTTGATTCGCTGATTTGGATCACAGTCCCAATTCGATTTGGCATAAACCGAATCTAAAGAATTGATTCCGATTTGGAGAATCAGCGATTAAGCCATAGACACAGCTTTATATGTTTTTTCTACATACCTCAAGGTATCAGGCACAGCTCATGAATGCTGAGATGGTGGGGCGGATGAAACATCCCACAGGAATGCGGGGGGGGGGTTCCCTGTGCACTTGGCGGTGGGCAGACACAGGAGGCACCAGTCACCGAGCTGGGGGGCCGGGGGCTCCCCTGCACGCTCCGCGGAGGACCCCATGAGTGGACCAGAAGTACTTCTGGTCCACTTCCAGGTCTGCCACCAAGTGCATGGTGGACCCACTCCACACTCCCTGTGGGACACTCCATCTGCCCCACCATCTTAGCATTCATGAGCTGCACCTGGTACCTCAAAGTATGTAGAAAAAACATATAAAGCTGTGTCTATAGCCAAATCATCGAATCTCTCCGAATCAAATTAGAGGCTTCTGATTCGATTCAGAGAGATTAATGGGCCTCCTGATTTGATTCAGATTCAGAGATTTGGCAGCTGAATCAGGCCAAATCTCCTCTGAATTGAATCAGCGACTGAAGCTTCGCACAGCTCTAATGTGGGAGGAGGAGAAGCAAAGGTTACAATAATTAGAGCGTGTGGGAGTCCATAGGTATATTTAAAATTTTCTAAGCACAAACAAAAAGTTTACATCTGGATTATACATTCAAGCTGGCTGCAAACCCCACCCATACATACCCAATTCTCTGATATAGGGCATAAGCTATAGCTCCTCAACAGTCAGTTACTGATCCTGATAGAAATTAAAGCAGCAGATGGTAAGAGTCAGAGAAAGCCTCTATCACAAGCTCTATGGGCAACCAGGTATGATATCAGCTGGTTCTGAACTCCTGCCCCTAACTATCCATGGCATTTCTCTTCTTTATGCTGAAGAAGATGCCTTCTATAAAGGAAATTTTCCCATGAGAATTTCCAATGGGTTTAAGTCTACTTTGGCTAGGTAAATAGACAAAAGTTAACATGACACACTGGAGACCTTACTCTGCAGTATATTTCATGATGCCATTAGTTTGGAAGATGACTTGGTTTGTACAGTTCTCAACTTGATATTTGAAATGGGCAAAGAATGAGCTGGATCGAGTTGAGCTGGAGCAAAAAGGATTTCCCAAGTGTAGAAAGTACAATGGAAGGGTAAAACTAGCTATTTGGTATATGGACTGGGCAGAGCTGTATATGGTTTCCCATTTAACACCTGCTATCCCATCACTCCAATTTATGCTACTTTCAGGGTCACTGTTATTTGGGAGATATCTATAAGTTAAAAGTGAACCAGTACAATATGCTGCACTGGCATAGCAGTAAGTATTAGCAGTGCTAATAAATCTGATCTGATCTGGATTTAATGGAAAGTCATGGTGATCCATGCTCTGCTCATTCTGCTTACTTCACCCACTTTTTCCTACTGTTTTTGAAAATCATTTTAAAGAAATAACATGATACCAAAATAGAAAGACTTAGGGGAATTAACACTGGAAACTGGAGAAAAGGCTCAGTGACAATATCCCATGGTGCCCACATGATCTGAAAGGCAGCATGGTCCCAGCACAGAGACTGGGCTTAGACTGCTTCTACATCCAGCTCCTCCACTGACTTCTTCTGTGACTTTGGGGATGACACAGTCGCTCAGAGCCTCAAGATCTTTGTCTAATGGTAAATTCTTAGTACACAGTAAAATCTGTGCTATGTGTTTGTACAGTGATCAGCAAAAGATGGTCTCAAGAACATTCTGGAGGAGCATTCTGAAACAACTTTCCTTTTTTCTTGCATAGCATAGGTGCAAGATGTCTTGGTTTCAGGAAGAGCTGTGTTGTTATGAGTCTTCCTGAATATGTTGGATTATAAGGGTGCAGTCTTCCTGCAATAGATGTCTCTAAGAAAGTTGTTCATTTTACAACATTTTACTTATGAAATATATTCACTTAAAAATGAAAATTTGCAAATGTGCTGACAGCAGTGATACAGTAAATGGTTCTTTGAGGACCACTTGAAATTTAAACACTGTGTGAGAAGTGGCATCTCAAAATAGGATATATAAGATTTCTTTGTGAATTTTTGTACAAAATTCAAAACTCAAAATTACTTGAGTATTAGATTTTAATTTTACATTTTTTTCTACATTACACTGCTGTTGGCAAAACTTTTAAAGCTCTAACTCTAATTCTGTAGAAACTTTATTTTAATTATTGGATGCATTTATTATTGAAAACTCACATGAAATGTAGGAAATCTGTTTTCTTTTTCAGAATCTATAGTCTTTCTTGAGTTGATACCTACATACTATTGTGACAACCTAGACCCATCAAAACCATTAGCCCAGTAGGGATCTTGGGTCTGATTTTCAGAACTGCTGAGAATACTGCAACTCCAGTTGAAATCTATGGAAACTGAGCAGGTGGGGCTGGTGAGCTCAGACTGGTGGGGTAGGAGTGGTTTACAGGAGCATGGGGAGGGGAGTGGTTTACAGCTAACCGGGAGCAGGGTAGGGTTTGCAGCTGCTGGGAGCAGGGGCAGGGGGTTGTAACCTCCCCGTTCCCAGCCACAGTGCCTGGCTGGCTGCAAACCCTCCTCTACCCCACTCCTGGCTGGCTGCAAACCCCACCCTGCTCCTGTGTGATGTTCCACCCTCCCCACCAGTCTGAGTTCACCAGCCATGCCTCTACTCAGCAACTTAAAAAAAAATGAAATAGGATTAACAAAAAAAAGAAAATGCTAATATTAATATTTTCAGTGTTTCCAACATGATACCATGGTGAGTCTCTTGGTATTTGGTGGTCCAGAAATCCTTGCTCCTTAGCCAATTAATTAAATAAAAGGATTTCACTCGTGGTTTAGTGAATCCAAATTGGAATGTATGCATTGTGTTTTCTGTGAGATACCTGATGTTGGAAATGTGATAATCGGTGAGAAACATGTTTGAAAAGTTGACAAGTTCAAGTATCTGGAGTCAACCATTCAACAGAATGCAGAGCTAGATGAAGAGCTGAACCACTGAATAAAAGCAAGGTGGACAACTGGAAACTGGCAACAGAAATATTATACAACAGGAAAGTATCAGTGAAGCTGAAGGGGAAAGTCTACAGGACATTTGTGCATCTAGCACTACTGTATGGAGCGGAGACATGGCCCTTGAGGAAAACTCAAGAAAGGAGACTGAACGCAACAGTGGGTATGTGGAGTGATGAAGACAAATAAAGCGAGGAATATTTACATCAGGGAGTTGGTAAAAGTAGTGGAGGCGTCTAAGAAAGTAAAAGCGAGAAGACTGACATGGCATGGGCATATTCAAAGGAGTCAGGAAAAACACATGGAAAAAGAAGTTACCAGAATGGCATTACTGGATGGACAGAAGGGGAAGAGGAGGACTGAAGATGAGATGGAGAGATATAGTGGAGAAGGACATGAGAGAGAAGGAGTTGGAAGAAGAGGATACGTATGACTGAAGCTGGTGGAAAGGAAGAGAAACAGGAGGAGGAAGAGGAGGAGGAAGAGTACTTCACTCCTGGTACAGTCTTAGGCACTTGGAAGCATACGATTAACCTGAGAAGTTTACATGAAAAAAATAGCTATTAAGATTGCAGAATAAAGCTTGTAAGTTTGATTTAAAGGCTCAAAAAATAAGAATTCGACTACAAAAATACTAAATTTATTATTGAGAACAAAAGCAATACCCTCCCCCACAAAAAAAACCCTTCACAATCTTATTAATTTCAGACCTTAATCATGATTTTTGGATATTGGGCTTGGTAATGCTGTAGTTGTGTGAGGCACTCTCATGTAATCCAATAGAAAATAGCTTGAAGGGTATGATGTAATCTGGTCATTCAAAAGGAAGACTGAATTAACTAAAGGAAAGTCCTAAAGATTGAAAGAAAGAAAAGTCTTGTTACTAAAGAAAAGTCTTAAGTATTGTCAGTTCTCACTCAGATTTCCTGATTTTTGTCAGTTAAGGTTACAACCTCAACCATATTAAAAGACTCATTCTAAGTTTCCAAACAAAGGAAAGTAGTAAATTGCATTATTTTTATAGGCATTTAACAATTTTCAAATTACTCCATTTAAAATTTTTGCAGTAAGCCTAGGAATTCACAACTGTAACTAGTCTTCTTCATTTTTATTACAAACCTACTCTTACAAGAGTGAGTATTATAAAACAAACACAGCTGGCATCTTTATTAGTTTATTCGCTGAAGGATTTAGCTGGACAAACATCACAAAGATAGTGGTTGATTTCATTGAATTTATGATCAAATATTCTCCAGTGCTGGAACTCTGCAAGATCAATTATTCTGAGATGTGAATAATTTAAAGGAAAGTTGTGCATTTGGCATTGTTTGTAAATCAGATCTTGTGGGAGTAAATTCAGCTGAGGAACTAGCAGATGGTCAACATACTGTACTATACATTATACTGTTTATAATGAGACAGATCTTTCTGTGAATTAACACTTCTTTTCACTTACTGATAATATTTGCCATTTAAGTATCAATGCATTGTGAGGGAACTCACCCCATATGCCAGAGGTTTGCAAACTTTTTTACTCAAAGGACTCCTGAGACACAAGGCACCCATCACTGGAGTCATGGCACTCCTTGGAAAAGGCAGACTCTTAGGTTTTCATTCGTTTTTATAGCAGGTCCTCTGTTGCAAAGAACTCAAAAAAGACCACAGCAGGTCAGAATGTTTCTACTGCTGTCGATTCCTATTTGAAATATCTGGGTTTAACTTGTTTGCACCTAACAATGTTAACATTAAGTGGCACCCCACAGCACCCTTGAAAGGATCTCAAGGCATCCTAGGGTTCCACAGCAACCTGGTTGAGAATCACTGTGATAGCTATAACAGCATTGTAATCTAAACTTAAATTAGAATTAATTGTGATTGGAATAAGTTAACTGACCTAGTAACTCCTTTCAAAATTAGACATTTTTCTATGAAGCTAATTTTTAAAAGAGCATGTTATGAGCTTTTTGTTATAGCCACAGAGAAGTCTGCTGGTAAGAGCAATACCAAGAGGGTTATAATAAGTTTAACACAGAATGTGTGCCTTAGGATATGGAATCGTCTCTGCACCTAAAAGAAAAAGGTCAGTTCCCTCTGGAATCGCTTGCCTTTTTGCCCTCAAGCAATGACAGGTGTACCAGTGCTTTGCTGAGTCTCTTTATTCACAGTGCATTGCTAAAGATATAAAATCTATCCTCTCCATTTTAATATAGCCATAGACCAATTACCTTATGGCTGCCTCATTTTGACAACCAAGGCAAAGGGACTCTGAATCTAGATATACTTGCCTATCTACCCACAGGCAGCAACTTCATAAAGTTTCTAATAGTGATTAAAAGACCTAACTTAATTAAATGAGCAATACTGTTAAATATGTGTGTTTCAAGTTTTGAAACAAATCACTGTTTTACATTAACTATAAGATGATAAGAAAGGGCTGGAAGGGAGACCACAAGGTATAGTCCAGCCCTGTGCTCAAGTCAGGATCATCCCTGACTAAACCATCTCAGCTAAGATCTGTATAATCAGCTTTTGAAAATTTCCAGGGATACTGATTCTACAATTTCTCTAGGTAGCCTGTTTCAATACTTGACCATCCTCATAGTCAGAAAATTCTTAATCTCCAAACTAAATTTCCTCTGCCACAGCTTTAGGTCATTGCTCCTAGTCCTCTGCCCTACAGCCATGACAAACAGGCTAACCTCCATCCCCTCTATGATCATCTTTTAGGTATTTGAAGACCAATATCAAACCCCCTTGTATTTTCTTCAGATTAAATCACTCTAGTTCTTTCAGCCTTTCCTCATAAGTCATGCTTCCTTGGACTGTAATAACTTTTGTGGCCCCTTACTGGACTCTTTCTAATCTAACCATATCTTTCTTGAAGTGTGGGGTCCAAAACCAGACTGAGTACTCCAAATGAGAGCTCATCAGAGCTGAACAGAGAAAAATAATTCCCTTGATTTGCAAGCGACACTGCTGCTAATACACCCCAATGTGCCACTGTCTTTTTTTTCCCAGCAAGGGCACATGGTTGGCTCATAATCAATTTATGGTCTAACAGAACCTCTAGGTCCTCTTCTGCAGTACTGCAGCCTAACCAATCATTCCCCAGTTTGTATTTGTGCATGTTTGCATTTATCCCATCCCAAATGCAGGACTTTGCATTACATGAATTTCAGTTGCCTAGCTCTACCCTACAGAGAAGGCTGTATAACAAATCCCATTTGGTAACATATCTCTAGATTGAAGGAAATTAATGAAAAAACAAAAACTCTGTGTATTGGCTATATATGACATTACTTTATTAAAAAAGGTCCTATGGCTCAGGTTTTAAAGATCTTAGATGTGGGTATGAAGAAATAACAGCCAGACATATAGGAGAGAAAGCAATGAGAGAACAGTGCCTTGAAGTTTTTTTGCCATGAGGTACAAAGGATTCTGTGACGCGGTCACAAGAACTTCTACAGTATAAAAGTGGTAGCTTAAATATAACGAATACAAAAGGCTAAAAACTCTATTCATGGGATTCCATTTTATGCAAATAGACAGTGAAAACAGACCCCAAAGAACATGGGCCACATAATCATAAAAGGTCAGCCATACAGACTAGAGCAATAAAACTGGACCATGAATTACCAGAATTCAGAATAAGAAATGAGTACACAAACAAGAGCAATACATATGCAACAGCCTGCAACAAACACAACTCGGGGATTAATAAGTATCAGCAGCTGCAGCTACATGTGCGCTTAACCATGGACTAGACTAATTAGCTGCAGAGTAAAGCATCACTGTCTACACGTGCAATACTTTTAGACTGCAGCTACCAAATTAACACCGCCATAACAACAGTGCAGGATAATTAACTGAGATTAAATGCACATGTAGACGCTGACCACAGGTGTGAATTGCACCTAGTCAGCCCAGTCAGTGGGGGCCAGATTCCTGCCTGACACCTAGCTACATGTCTCCACACTTTCAGCACCCTTGTGCCCCGGTAAGCCTCAACACCACCCGACACTACCATCGGGTGCCTGGGACTGACCCCTTGTACTTCTGGCCCTGGCATGAACTGCTCCACACATACTCAGATTGCTGGTGTCCTGGGTACATGTGCAACTGTTGTTTTGGGAGTCATTTACTCTCAAACGGCTCCGGAGTTTATTGCTTCGAATTAATTGTATGTGTAGATGTACTCAGAATATAGTAAAGAGAAGCAAAGCAGCAGGAGCAACTGATATTCCTTCAAAAATGACCATTCAGGTTAACATTTAAAAAGTACAAGAGAGTATGAAAGAAGAACATATAGTGGAAAACTCATAACTGCAAGCACTGAATGAACACAAACTAGCTGGTCTGGAAATACGGATTTCGAGATTTGAAGGGTTTATCTAATGAATTTAGTAAATTAATGCAAAATATTTTTGAAAGTCGTGAATTTGGAAATACTATGTTTTGGTGGGAAAGTAATTGCAGAGACAACAATGTAAGACAAAAGAAAAGAGAGCAATCTTGGTAAATGTTTGCCTGGAAAATACTAAACCCACAAAATACATATACAACAGTAAGAGAAAAGAATCTGCAAATATCTAATCAGTAAAGAAATTATAAACAATAAATAGATGACAAAAATAAAAAAGCAGATAAGCAGATCACTTTTTAAAATGAACTTAAGCATTTAGGGATCAACATAATTTAATAGATATAAACACAACTGGACTTTAAATACTCAAATAATATCTCCCAAAATCTTGCTTTATGGACAAATTCAAATTATGAGCAGTGCCACATGGATTAAAACTGGCTGATAGACCATAAACAAAGGGTGATGAAATAGCATTACACTGAATTGGAGGGAAAGTGTCCAGCTGTGTGCCAGAAGGATTAGTGTTTGTCCCAGTTTTATTAAACATCTTTTCTAATGAACTGGACTAAGGAATAAACAGCATAATGATTCAGTTCACATATTAAATTAAATCAGGACATACTGGAAACCCCAGAGAAGGCAGAGAACTAGTGCAAGAGGCCTGCAGAAATGAAATATGTGAAAAGAAAAAATATCATGGCAAAATTCAGCATGGAGAACTATAAACAAATGTAACTACGAATTCAGCTAAAGTAAGAGATATTAGGAAAGCAATAATGCCATCAAACTCTAATCCAACAGAAAACAGGATTTTAAATTATTTTTATTGAGCAAACAGGAAATATGATATGATATATGGCAGGGAAAAAAAAGCTAATGTAGTTTGGGCTCTCTTTCTATAGGCATCAAAGATGGGCAAGTTAGAAAAGGGTACATATAAAATTGTACCTAAGAAAACATATGAAGTAATTATTAGTGACAGAAAGTCATGGGTTTTTTGTGGCGGGGAGGGGCTGGGGGGTTAATAGAGAAGTGGAGAAATTCAGGACTGGGAGTAACACATTGATTTAGTTAATGAAGTAATTGCAGTGGGATAAATTACACAAAGTCTGTGAACATCACAAGACACAGTGATGGCTAAGGATAGCATAAGGAATGAAACTTAAAGAGTAATAAGATACAATTTAGCAAAAATTAACTGTGGCTGAATGTCAGGACAAATATTCTAACAGTGGAGGTTGGTAGACTCTGGAAGAGACTCCCAAAGGAATTGATAAATGTCTTATTATTTGAGTCATTTAGTTAGAATGAAAGAAACACTCAAAATAAACTGGAGAAAATTATTCAGATTACAGATCCTAGACAGGTCTTTTTCTTATTGGTTTCAGTGTAAAATATTTCATAACAACTACAATGCTGAGTCCTCATGCAGTGCTTGGCAACTCCAGATCTGATAAACTGGTCTATAGATGCAATGGATCTGATTCTCATTTAAACTCAGGTTCCTTTACAGAACAATGCAAAATGGTATAAAGTGAGTGTAAGTTACAGTACCAGAGAAACTAAGGGGCTAAGTGAAAATGAGAATAAAACCCAATATACTAACTAATTATGATACAAAAAACTGTTGGTTCTTAATTAAGGACATAAAGTTTGAATCCAGTACTGAAATAAAAAATAGTAATAGTGATAAAATAGTCCTTTGACATAAATGTTGGTGTCCTATTAATGGTCTTTAAAAGAAAGTGTGCCAACTCAAGTGCTCCTCCTAGTGTCAACAGCATTTTCTAATGTTTCTGAGGTTCAGTGGTACCTATACTGCACATTGCAGTACTAAAAGTAAACCTCTGAAAATAAGGTAGCAATGTGGCACTTAAAAAGAAATATGCAGGACACAAGCATTAAAAAATTTTTAAATTAAAAAATTACTAACTTTGCCATATATTAAGTGGCGGTATTTGTTTGCAGCATAATGAATAATGTATAATCTGTACTGATATATTTCCTAATGGTGTGGTATGTCAAGATAACGGATTGATAAGAGTATTGACTCTAGAGACAGCCAAGAAGTTAAACAGTTATTGAATTTTGCAGAAATAAAACACCACAAACATTTAGGATGTAGCAAGACCACACATAGCAGCAAGCAAACAAAAACTATGGATTAGACCAGTGCTTCTCAAACAGGTTTCCATGGAAGCCTAGGTGCCACAAGATGCTTCAGCACTGTTAGACATGAAAACACCTACATGTGATTCACAAGATAAACCCAGAGATTTCAACAACCTCGTGTTCCTTCTGAGTTCTTTGCAACAAAAGGATTGATTTACTACTACATTTTCTTGCACACAACATAAACCTTCCCCCCACCCCACCAAAATAAGCTTCCCAAAATGGGGGTACATGTATTCATAGATTTCATAGACATTTGGGGTGGAAGAGTCCCTGGAGGATCATCGAGTCCAGCCCCCTGCCCCAGGGGCAGAAAGTCAGCAGGGATCATAGGATCCCAGAAAGATAAACATCCAAATGCATCTTGAAGGCCTTCAAAGTGGGTGCTTGAACTGCTTCCAGCGGCAGTCTATTCCAAAACTTGGGCACTCAGACAGTGAAGTAGTTCTTTATTATGTACCGCCTGAATCGGTCACAGTGGAGTTTGTGACCATTTGATCTTGTCATCCCTTGGGGCACTCTGGTGAACAGATGTTCCCCCAGATCCTGATGAGCATCCCTGATAAACTTACAGGCGGCCACCAGATCAGCCCTGAGCCTGCGCTTTTCCAGGCTGAATAGCCCCATTGCTCTCAGCCTGTCATCGTAAGGTCTGTTTTCCTGACCTCTGATCATGCACAGGCTCTCCTCTGCACCCTCTCAAGCTTCTCCACATCCCTTTTGAATTGTGGAGCCCAAAACTGGATGCAGTACTCCAACTGTGGCCTCACCAAGGCCGAGTACAGTGGGAGAATGATGTCCTGGGATCTGCTTGAGAAGCATTTATGGATGCAAGCCAGCATTTTCCTCAATTTACTAGCTGCAGCATCACACTGAAGGCTCATATTCATCTTGTGGTCAACCATGACCCCCAAGTCTCTTTCATCTGTAGTGCTAACCAGTGTAGCACTACCAAGCCTATAAGCATGCTGCAGGTTTTTCCTCCCAAGGTGGAGAACCTTGCATTTTTCAGTGTTGAACACCATCAGGTTCTCATCCGCCCATTTCATGAGTCTGTTCAGATCCACCTGGATCATCCTCCTATCCTCAGGTGTAGATGCTTTACCCCCAAGTTTGGTGTTGTCGGCAAACTTGGCCAGTCTGCTTCTGACACCAATATCCACATCACTGATGAAGATGTTAAACAGTACAGGCCCTAGGACAGAGCCTTGTGGGACCCCACTGGTCATAGCGCACCAAGACCATTGGCTCCCGTCGACCACCACCCTCTGGGTCCTACCGCGGAGCCAGTTCCTCAGCCAGTGGATCGTGGTGATGTCAAGGCTGCAGTTAGTCAGTTTAGTCAAGAGGTGATCGTGGGATACCAGATCAAAGGCTTTTTTAAAGTCAAGGTATACAACATCGATCTCTTCCCCCTTGTTCAGGTGATAGGTCACCTGGTCATAAAAGGAAATGAGGTTAGTCAAGCAACACCTACCCGCAACAAACCCATGCTGGGTATCTCTCAAGATATTGCCTTCAGCTACTCTGTTAAGGATGGCCTCCTTGATAATCTTTTCCAAGACCTTCCCCAGGATAGAGGTCAGGCTGATGGGCCTGTAGTTTGCTGGAGGGAAATGTATTAAGAGGGAAGTCAATTTTGTGAAAAATGTCTGAAGCACTGCTTTGATTCCTTCTCCACATTGCAGCAGCTGTTGCATTACTATGGGATGGGATCAATTGGCCTAACTGTTAATTGTTCTTCACTCCAGGGATGTTAATGCTAGTCTCTCCTTTTTTAAAGATCTTGATGTTCCACTACCAAGCTAACCATTCTTAGGGCAAAGTTGCTGTCTTATATCTTCTTCTGGTTGCTCCTCCTATTTCACAGCCTTTGAGACTCTATAGATCTTTTCAGAATCATAGCTCAATCCATGGAGACCAGTCTAGAGCAGCAGCTAGGGTTTCAGTATTAGTTAAGCAGGAAAGGGGAGGCGAGTCAACTGAAGATAAGGAGCTGTCCTTCCCTAGGAAGCCATAGCTCTGAATTTTTTTTTCTTTTTCATTCTGCCTTTCAAAAGCAAGGCATATATTATATTCCAGTGAGTGCAGTATGCAAGACTATGACATCTTCCCTACTCAAAAAAATGAGTGAAATGTAAGAGCTGGCACTCTCTGAGGGGGCGGGGTCTTGAGTCTAAAAAGTTTGAGAACCACTGGATTAGACTCATATGTCTAATACTAGACTCATATATCTCCAATAAAAAGTATTTTTTCAAGGTATATGTACTCAGCTATGGTTATTTACTATTGCTAACTGAGAGGATTGCTTTAGTATTGAAGAAGGACTTGCTCAGATAAAGCACTTAAACATAGGTTCAAACCTCAGAACATGTACATCAGACCATTAGTGCAGGATTACCTTTAACACACCATCACCTGGTTTGACCCAGCAAATGAGTACAGAAGAAAGGGAGAAGTTGTATTTCCAGTAATTAAGTTTTCCTATTTCCACTGTGCTCAAGAGCCTAAATTTTGGTTTTTTTTTTAAAGTGGTAACTATATATTTGAAGAGCAAGTTTATACAATCACTCTTACTGCATTGCACAATTTTCACTGACTCATAATCATAAAATGTATGATTCTACACCTGGGAATCCTAGTCTTTAACTTTTTCAGTCATAAATATGGAGCCCTCATCCCCAGTGATTATGTTTTTTATTAGAAGCAGAAATTCCCACCAGTTTACCATACCTCAGTCTGCTGCAAAGTCAGAATGTCAAAAAGATCCACCATAGCAAAACTACCACTTCACCCTCAGATAGACATCAGCCAGACTAAAGACATAGAAAACTGCAGACTACTCAATGAAGAAGTTTTGAAAGCAAGTTTACCTATCAACTCAACCATTGAGGCTTGGGAAAACCCTGGACAAACTAACATGTACAATACTACTGTAACAGTATTTGGCAAAAAATGCAACAAAAATTCAGACTGGTTTGAAGAGCACTCTGGAACTCTTCTACAACTACACAAATCTCCCTAGAAAATCTGAGAAAAGCTCAAAGAGAAATACAAATGGAGGCTAAAGGGTATGCTCAAGATTTTTGGCTGAAACTCCTGTGAGTTGTATTCAGAAAGCAGTGGACACAGGTAATAGACCTGGAATGTCCAAAAGTATCACATGAGCAACTGGTCCAGTCAAGAAGAAAACGGCTCCACTGAAAGACTTAAATGGAAATGTCATTACTGACAAACAAAAACAACCTAAGTCTTGGATTAAACCCTATGGAATTATACAGTCCAGTGAGACTGAAATCAAACATAAGGAACTCAAAGGATTACCACAGTTCAAAGTTATGATGGAATTAGACAACAAGCCTGCATTAGAAGATTTGCAGAAAGACGTTAAACTGATTCCTGGGAACAAGGCATCGAGCAAGGACTGTTGAAATCTACAAATGTGCCAATGACAAATTACTTCAAAAGCTTCATGAAGTTATACTGCTCTGCTGGAAACAGGAAGCAGTACCACAAGATTTCAAAGATGCTCAGTTTGTATAATTATACAAAAACAAAGGGGACAGAAGTGATTGCGACAACGATGGAGGTATTTCCTTGTTGAACAGTATCAGAGAAATTGTCACTTGCATCACATTCTCAAGGTGAAAGAATCTTTCCTGAAAGTCAATGCACTTTTCGTTCAGGACCCTGTGCGATTGCTATGATATTTTTGGTCAAGCAACCGCAAGAGAATTGTAGAGAAAAACGAATTCCACTGCTTTCGATACAACCAACAGACAGAGCCATTTTACTGTTCTAAAGAAACTGAGTTGTTCCCCCCACCCGAATGTTTAACATCATTTGCTCAATATCAAGGTATGAAGGCCACAATAGTGTATGAAAACAAAGAACCAAATATCCTTGACATCAACAATGGGGTGAAACAGATGTGTCTTAGCCCCCACGCTTTTTAACATCTACTTTTCATTCCTGCTCCTTCATGCATTCAAGGACAGCAATGATGACATTTATCTTTGAACCAAACTAGATGGAGGCTTGTTCAACACAGCAAGACTGAGAGAGAAAATCAAGGTAAAAGAACTTGTTCTGAGAGATTTCCTGTTAGTGGATGACATGGCCTTGGTTGCCCACAGAATCTCTTGGGCTGAATTTCTGAGTTATGCAAGAGCTTTGGGACGGCAATTAGTCTCAAGAAGACTGTGATCATGTACCAAGGAATGAAAGAACCAATACCTGACATCACTCTGGAGGATAAATCTCGTGGTGCCATTAAAAGTTTTTGCTACTTAGGTTCTATGATCAAGCAGGAATCTTGGTCTTCAGACTGAACTGACTAACAGAATCAGAAAAACAGCTAAACATTTTGGGCTATTGCAGAAATGTACATGGATAACAGCAAACTGTTAAGCAACGTGAAGATGCAAATCTATGAGACTTGAGTGCTGTCATCCCTGCTTTATGGTTCAGAAATGTGGACTACACATGCAAGGCATATCAAGAGACTGAACAGCTTCTACCTATGACATCTGTGTAAGATCCTGAAAATAAAGCGGGAAGACAGAACACCGAAGACAGAGGAGCATGCAGGACCGACACACTTAGAAACCACTATCAAGAAGAGGAGGTTGTCATGGATTGGCCATGTCAGGAGAATGGGAGAAGACCATATGCCCAAGAATATTTTGTATAGTGAGAGTCAAGATGACTCTATAAAGTGGACTTGCCCTCTATGGCAGTACCATGTCACGTGCAAAAATACGAAGTTGTTCAACATCAATGTAGAAAGCTGGGAGGAGCATGCAGAATCCCACCTGTTCCGCAGGTAACATCTTGCAATCTGGCACTGGGTGCAGCTCAACATGAAGTGGCTTTGATCCAGAGGATGGAAGCAAAGCAAGAAAAAAGAAAGCAGCATGCTATAAATTTGGACTCTAACTTAGATAATATATGGATTTGTGAAACGTGTAACACACTGTGTCACTCTTGAATCGGGCTTGTCAGCCACAAATGGATTCATTAGGCATCTGAATAGAACTCTTACATGTACACCATGATCCAGAGGATCAATAGTTGCCTACTCTAGGAAGCAGAAATTTCCAGCAGTTGATCCATGGTACAAACAAAGGTCCCATGTATATTTTAAATTATACCTCCTCGGAGAATTAATTAGTATGGAAGCACATCTAACTTCTTGTGATGCATCCCTCCCACAACAGTAGCATATACGAACTTTACAGGTACATGTAGCAAACTGCAGTAGCATAGATATAATTGAGATGAATTGAACAGTGAAAGAACAAAGGTAAAACAGTTCAGAAACACCAAATTATGAATAATAAATTAATGTATTCTAATAAGATCCCCAACATACCTACACATAGTGCAGGTGTTATTAAAAGCCATCTAAACTGGATGCCTAGCTGTTAGGCTCTTGAAACCCCTGCCATAGAACTGAAGACCATGCGATTTTACACTGCATGTCTTGCATATGCATAACACTTATAATTGTGGACTCTAGAAATTGAAGTTTTTAGGTAAAGTACTTATTGTTTCTTCTGTTTCCTCTAAAACCCCTCAAAAATTAAATGGGTCACAGTTGTTGTACCTATTTTAAGAGCTTTAGGAAATCTGACTTTTCACATACTAAGCCTGTTGACTTCACTTCTCTGCTTTTTTGCTCTATACAGCTCTATAACAGACATTCTTGGTTTCTTTCTGGTGTTCTATTGGTTCTAGTGCATATTTTTGAATGTATTATATTGCTTATCTCCTTATTTTGAGCAGCTACTTTCAGTAGATATTTAAAGAGGTAACAAGTTGTCAGTTATTGATTTACCTATTTTACTTTGGCTTTATGATTTGCCTCTCTTGCAGCTAGTGCAGGTAATTTATCGTCAACTACCTTTTTCTCTAAAGCTTCCACAATATCTTGTGGCAATGAGTTCCACAATTTAACTACACGCCATGTGAAAAAGAGCTTCCTTTTATTTTATTAGTTTTAAACTTACTATCTATTAGTTTAATTTTGTGATTCCCAGTCTTGTATTGTGAGATCCAAGGAACAGAGTCATGCCACCTGCTGCAGAGGAAGAACTCCCCCCCAGTCCCTACCAAGCTAACCATGGGGCAACATTCCTTCCTGATTCCAAAAATGGCAGTCTGACCCTGAGCAGAAAGGCAAGATTCTCTAGTCAGAAACCTTCAGGCTTAAGTCCCAGGAGGAGAGAAAAAAAGCTGAAGCTTATGTTCTCTGTCCTTTCTTACTCCTGGCTTAAATAACCAAAATATTGAGCAGCCATCAGGAATGCTGGTCTTCATTAGACCCCCAAATAAAAAAGACCCCTGTTGTAGTCATCTGATACTGGTATTTGGGTATCACAGAAAGGGCATGGGCAAAACCCTGGAGACTGAGCAAGTCTGAGTAAAGCCAACTGAAAAAGGGACACTCCTGTCTAAACCACGCAGAATTCAAATAAGTTTAATGAGGTAAATGAGAAGAACATAGGATCTAAATGAGCATTTGAGATAAAATGACAAAATGGCTTGCCTCAGTACATCATCTTATTTTTGAAGGGGGATGGGTTAGTGCAGGCACCAATAAGAAGCCCAAAGGGCTGTAGGAAAGGGCTTCAGGAGGCCAACAGCCTCCTAAACAATGAGGGGGGTGAAGGTGGAGAAGCTTTCAAATACTTTCAAAGGCATTCCATGGATACTCATAAGGCAAAAAACCCTCTAGTTGAAGCTTGGGGTGTGATAAATTCCTACACACAAACAATTACTCAAAACATAGGATGTCTCCTTAATATTGACCAAAATGGGTAAGTGCGCTCACTGAATCTTGTGAACATAGAAATGAACACATACCAGATTAAGTCAAGAGAAGGACCCTTCTCTGTGAATTTAAGATAATTTCAAAATTATTACAAAGTACTTTTTAACAAACACCTCTCCACATATTAGAATCTTTCTATAGTCAAGCTTGCCTGATGCAGTACAATGGCTCCAACTGAACTACAGCTTCAAGGATTTCTAAAATATTTCCCAGCTAGGCTCTAATCCTAATAAGGACCTATTCACATGCTTTATTTTAAATGCCATGAGAATAGGAATATTCACAGTATGTATAGTCAAGCACATGCAGGATCAGGGCCTTAGACTTGCTTTGAAGAGACCATGTTCCAAACAATAAAACAAATGCATCTATTAAAGGCACATGAAAAACTAATGATATAACCTTTTGGCTCATCAGGTTGGTTTTTAAATGATTAACAGTCTGTTCTTCGTTCTAACTATCCTGAAGATTACTCCATTCTAAATTAACAAGCCCATATTTGTGTTATACAAATGTAAAACAAATTAAAAATGAAATTAGTGTTATTTTAAAGTGCACTTTTTAAGATTAGAAATCACATTTGCACTCTGTTTTACTAAATAAAGAAACAGTTCTCGGCTCAGTCTCTGAGGATTTTTTCACATTAATTTTTATAGCTGAATTATAAACACTTAAGAGTAAGATTGCTATTATGGAAAAAATAATATAGTCAAGAAGGTGCCAGAGATTGGAGCATGGGTGTTTTCAAGTTATCTCATATTTGTCATGAAGATAGTATCCATGATGAGCAAATCATGTTCTGCACATATACTGAGGAGGGGATACCATAGGAATTGACTTTCCCCACCCCCTCTTTCCTAGTAGTGCCACTCCATAGTTCAGAGTGTCACCCAACTCTTGCACAGAAGTCACCCATGAAGATGAGCTTGTCTTCCTTGGCAGTGGCAGTCAGGTCTATATCAAGATCACATTAGAACTGTTCCTGGTTGACTTCATCATCAAGTGTGGGGGCATACACACTGATGACCGTAGTATACTGGTTGTTACTGAGCTTGAGGCATAGAGTCATAAGGCATTTGTTAATGCCCACAGTAAGTTCTGAAAGCCGACTGACAATCTTGCTCTTGATGGCAAAGCCAACCCCATGAATGTGCATTCTTTTCAAGTGATTTTCCTTTCCAAAACAAGCTGTAGCCACCTCCTCCTTCTTTCATTTGGCCTTCATCTGCCCAGTGATTCTCACTCTGGATAGCAATATCAATGTCATATCTTGCAAGTTTTCTAGCTACTATGGTGGTTCTTCTTTCAGGACACTCACTGTTTCGGGGAGTCCATGAGAGTGTGGGTCTGGTGGGGCACCTGATTGCTGAGCTGGGAGAATGTGGGGAGACACCACAGCGTGCTCCTCAGTGGACCCGAAAGTGGACCAGAAGTACTTCTGGTCCACTTCCAGGTTCATCGCCAAGCACATGCCCCTCCGTGCTCCTGTGCGACACTCCATCTGCCCCAGGATCGCAGTGTTCACAAGCCACACCTGGTACCTTGACATATCTAGAAAAAACATTTAAATCTGTGTCTATAGCCGAATCACTGGTTCTTCAAATCAGCATCAATCTTCAGATTCAGCTTCAGCCAAATCGAATCAGGGAAGGTGATCCAAATCAACAAATCAAATCACTGTCCCTGATTGGGCTGAATCCGAATCAAATCAGGCCCGTTTTGCACAACCCTAGTGGCAATCCAGCCAGAAGAGTTTAAGACAGGTGTTGTTTAGAGCACCTTTTCTAGCCCCTTCCCTGTTCAGGGTGAGCAGAGGGAATCCTAAAGAGGATGGCTCAGTCATGGCTACATCTGTCTACTTGTGTCTTGGTAAGTGCACAATGATCATCACAAGACGGTTGCCTATGTTCAGATTTGTGACTAGGAACTCCCTGAGATCCCTGTTTTTGTCCCCACCACCACACATCTGTCGCCACAGGACTTGCTTTGTGGGAGATGTCAACATCCCTAGTAGAGGACTGAGCATGACATCTTTTAACATGGGGAAGCCAGTGTGCAAGCATCAGCCACACAAACTTGATAGAATGGAGCCCTGAACTCAGTGGCAAGGATGTCCAAAACAACCAGAGATCTCCATCCCACTGCAGACCTCATCCATCTTTGCAGCCAGAGAGAACCAGCAGGTCCTCAAGTATGCCTGTTCCGCCATTGGGGTCTTCAGGAGTTTGGATCATGCTTAGTCTGGGACCTCACCTCAAACCTATTCACCAAGGGAGACCCTACCAAGAGTACAAGACTCCAGACAACATAGCTCTGAGGGTCATTGGAACACATAGGCCTTTCCATCATGGCAAGGTTAAGGTCCAAAGAGAGGCCTGACTATATTATTGTCAGAGCCCGTGATTGTACCAATATCCGTATCACCCAAGTCTGGAGAGGTGCAGATGATGGTTGGATGGACCATGTAGTCAGATCAATCATGGACATTTAGCTTGTACCATAACACTGTAAACAACTGAAGGAATGTGGAAGAGATTTAATACCAAGGCACTCCAAGACCAAGCTAGATATGAGGCTCTTCAGCAATGCCTTACTGAGAGGCTCTCTGACCTACCTCTCTGACCTACCTGGACAAGCTCAGCAAATGGGCAGACGAGAACCTCATGGTGTTTAACACCAAAAAATGCAAGGTTCTCCACCTTGGGAGAAAAAACCTGCAGCACCCTTATAGACTCGGCAGTGCTACGTTGGTTAGCACTACAGAAGAAAGAGACTTGGGGGTCATCATTGACCACAAGACGAACATGAGCCTGCAATGCGATGCTGCGGCTAATAAAGCGACCAAAACGCTGGCTTGCATCCATAGATGCTTCTCGAGCAAATCCCGGGACGTCATTCTCCCCTTGTACTCGGCCTTGGTGAGGCCGCAGCTGGAGTACTGCGTCCAGTTTTGGGCTCCACAATTCAAAAAGGATGTGGAGAAGCTTGAGAGAGTCCAGACAAGAGCCACGCACATGATCAGAGGTCAGGAAAACAGATCTTACGATGACAGGCTGAGAGCCATGGGACTCCTTAGCCTGGAAAAGCGTAGGCTCAGGGGTGATCTGATGGCCACCTATAAGTTTATCAAGGGTGACCACCAGGATCTGGGGGAACGTTTGTTCACCAGAGCGCCCCGAGGGATGACGAGGTCGAATGGTCACAAACTCCTGCAAGACCGTTTTAGGCTGGGCATAAGGAAGAATTTCTTTACTGTCCGAGCCCCCAAGGTCTGGAACAGTCTGCCAGTGGAGGTGGTTCAAGCACCTACATTGAACACCTTCAAGAGTAAATTGGATGCTTATCTTGCTGGGATCCTATGACCCCAGCTGACTTCCTGCCCTTTGGGCAGGGGGCTGGACTCGATGATCTCCCGAGGTCCCTTCCAGCCCTAATGTCTATGAAAAATCTATGTAAAATCTATGAAATCAAGGACATCCACCCACATTGGAAGGAACTTAGGAACGTTATTCACAAGACATGCACTGAATCAATTGGATACTCCACTTACTGTGACCAAGATTGGTTTAATAAGAATAATGAGGAAATCCTAGCACTTATCCATTAAAAGAGAACTGTTTTCTGCAGTTGGCAAAATGAACCCTCCAACCAGTAAAAACAAGACGCTTACCACTGGCTTAAAGCTGTAGCTTAGAGGAGGCTACAGGATATCAAAAACTAGTGGCAGCACGCAAACGCCATGGAGATCCAGGGTTTCGCTGATCAACATGACCTGAGAAGCTTCTTTCAAGCAATAAAAGCCAGTCATGGGCCATGTGTCAATGGCCCTACCCTCTTGCAATCCCAGGACAGCTTCACCCTTCTCACAGATAATGTACCCACTAATCATCACTGGAAGGAGCATGATTCTACTCAACTGGAAATCTGAGGTCTCAGCTGCCACCATTGAGCCCATCCCTCAACACCCAGTAATAGAATCTTTTGCTGATCCCCCTTCCTTTAAGGAAGTCTGGCGTGCCATCACTCAGACCAAAAACAATAAGGCACCAGGACCAGATGGCATTCCCGCAAAAGTCTTCAAAGCTGGTGAGAACAGCACAAGTGCAAAAATTTTACCAACTTCTCATCAAAACATAGGTTAACAAGGAAGCTCCACTTGACTTAAAGAATGCTAATATTGTGAAAATTGTCAAGAAATGGGACAAGTCAGTGTGTGGGAATTACCAAGGCACTGCCCTCCTCTCTGCTGCCAGAAAGATCCTTACTCATATCCTTCTGAATTGCTACCTCTCCCTTGCCAAAGATGTCCTTCCAGAATCTCAGTGTGGCTTTAGATCATCTCAGGATACCACCAACATGATTTTTCTTGCACAACAGATCCAGGAAAAGTGTAGAGAGCAACACCAGGAGCTGTTTATGTCATTCACTGACCTAACCAAGGCCTTCAACTCCATCAACTGTGAAGCCTTATGGAAGGTGCTGGCTAGGTTTGGTTGTCCCCTGAAGTTTGTCAGCATCCTCAGGCTACTCCATGACGGGATGACTGCCACAATTCTTTGCAATGGATCAGAGACAGACCCATTTACCATTTGTACTGGTGTCAAGCAGGGCTGTGTCTTTGCCCTAACCCATTTCTCCACCTATCTTGCTGTGATTTTGATTCTCATCCATGACTGTTGTGAGGGAGTGGGGCCTAGGAGCGGCCGTGAACTCCCTAGCGCCCCCTACCGTCACGTTAGGGTGAACTCAGCACCCTCAGAATCTCGCCCGCCACGACTTTGATGACAAATAAGTTGTATGGGAGGCTGCCTCTGTTTCCCTAGTTGACGGTACCGATGTTCCTGCCCCTACTCCGAAATGGCAACTCTCGGAGACCATAAAAGCTAAAGAGGCAGTGGTCATGGGGGACCTAAACTACCCGGACATCTGTTGGGAGACACAGACAGCAAAGTCCCACCGCTCACACAGGTTTCTAACCTGTGTACAGGACCTCCACCTGACGCAGGAGGTACATGGTCCCACTAGGGGGAATGCCTTACTGGATCTGGTATTGGCAATGGGGGATGACATAGTAGGGGACCTACAGATCGGTAGCCATCTGGGGGACAGTGATCACCTAAAAATACAATTCAACATAAGGCGTCGAGTGGGTAAGGTAACTAGTAGGGTGAACGTGCTGGACTTTAGGAAAGCTGATTTCAGTGAACTCAGGCGATTAGTGAAGGACGCACTACAGAGTAGTAGTTTTGAAATGATGGGAGCCCAAGAAGGGTGGCTGTGCCTTAAGGAAACTATCCTTCGAGCACAAAGCGAGACGATCCCCGTGAGAGGTAAAAGAGGGAAAGGGGCCAGGAGGCTTCCCTGGCTGACCAGAGAAATCCAGGGCAGACTAAGGGCCAAAAGGGGAGCACATAAAAAGTGGAAACAGGGAGAGATCACCAAAGAGGAATATACCTCTTCTGCTCGTGCTTGTAGGGAGGCAGTTAGACAGGCCAAAGCTACCATGGAGCTGAGGATGGCAACCCAAGTAAAAGACAATAAGAAATTGTTTTTTAGATATATAGGGAGTAAAAGGAAGGCCCAGGGAGGAATAGGACCTCTGCTAAATGGACAGAAACAATTGGTGACGGACAGAGGGGACAAGGCTGAACTCCTCAACGAGTTCTTCGCCTCAGTGTTCCTAAGCGAGAGGCATGACAAGTCTCTCACTGGGAGTGTAGGGAGGCAGCAGCAAGGCACCAGACTTCCATGCGTGGACCCTGAGGTGGTGCAGGGTCACTTGGAAGAACTGGATGCCTTTAAGTCGGCAGGCCCAGATGAGCTCCATCCGAGGGTACTGAAGGCACTGGCCGACATCATTGCAGAGCCACTGGCGGGAATATTTGAACGCTCGTGGCGCACGGGTCAAGTCCCGGAGGACTGGAAAAGGGCCAATGTGGTTCCCATTTTCAAGAAGGGGAGGAAGGAGGACCCGGGCAACTATAGGCCAGTTAGTCTCACCTCCATCCTTGGCAAAGTCTTTGAAAAAATTATCAAGGCTCACATTTGTGAGACCCCGGCAGGGCAAGTTATGCTGAGGGGAAACCAGCATGGGTTCGTGGCAGGCAGATCGTGCCTGACCAATCTAGTCTCTTTTTATGACCAGGTTACAAAACGCCTCGACGCAGGAGGAGGGGTGGATGTCGTATACTTGGACTTCAGGAAGGCCTTTGATACGGTATCCCACCCCATACTGGTGAACAAGTTAAGGGGCTGTGACTTGGATGACTGCACAGTCCGGTGGGTGGAGAATTGGCTGGAGGGTCGCACCCAGCGAGTCGTGGTGGATGGGTCGGTTTCGACCTGGAAGAGTGTGGGCAGTGGGGTCCCGCAGGGCTCGGTCCTTGGACTGATACTCTTTAATGTCTTCATCAGCGACTTGGATGAGGGAGTGAAATGTACTCTGTCCAAGTTTGCAGATGACACTAAGCTATGGGGCAAAGTGGACACGCCGGAGGGCAGGGAGCAGCTGCAAGCAGACCTGGACAGGTTAGACAAGTGGGCAGAAAACAACAGAATGCAGTTCAACAAGGAGAAATGCAAAGTGCTGCATCTAGGGAGGAAAAATGTCCAGCACACCTACAGCCTAGGAAATGACCTGCTGGGTGGCACGGAAGTGGAAAGGGATCTTGGAGTCCTAGTGGACTCCAAGATGAACATGAGTCGGCAGTGTGACGAAACCATCAGAAAAGCCAATGGCACTTTATCGTGCATCAGCAGATGCATGACAAATAGGTCCAAGGAGGTGATACTTCCCCTCTATCGGGCGCTGGTCAGACCGCAGCTGGAGTACTGCGTGCAAGTCTGGGCGCCGCACTTCACGAAGGATGCGGATAATCTGGAGAGGGTCCAGAGAAGGGCCACTCGTATGGTTAAGGGCCTGCAGGCCAAGCCCTACGAGGAGAGACTAGAGAAACTGGACTTTTTCAGCCTCCGCAAGAGAAGGTTGAGAGGCGACCTGGTGGCTGCCTATAAGTTCATCGGGGGGCACAGAAGGGAATTGGTGAGTATTTATTCACCAAGGCGCCCCCGGGGGTTACAAGAAATAATGGCCACAAGCTAGAAGAGAGCAGATTTAGATTGGATATTAGGAGGAACTTCTTCACAGTTCGAGTGGCCAAGGTCTGGAACGGGCTCCCAAGGGAGGTGGTGCTCTCCCCTACCCTGGGGGTCTTCAAGCGAAGGCTAGATGTGTATCTAGCTGGGGTAATATAGGCCCAGCACTCTTTCCTGCTTATGCAGGGGGTCGGACTCGATGATCTATTGAGGTCCCTTCCGACCCTAGCATCTATGAATCTATGAATCTATGGGGTATTTCTATGCGCCCCGCCTTAAGGGCTATGCGTGCCTCCAAACCTCCCCTTCAGCACGCCCCAAACCTCGCAGCTGTTTTGTAGGATGTTGTACGGTCCCTCGCCCCTCTGGTGCCCTCTTTCTCTCTCTCGGGCACCCTGGGCTCCTCGCCCACCTGGCGCCCCCTTGGGCTGGGCTCCTATCTTCCAGCCCGCTCCCTGCGCCCTGGGCCTGTCTCGCCGGTATCCGACTATCGCTGGCGTCCCCTGGGTCCAGCTCGCTACCACCGCCCCAATACCGGCACCCTTGGGTCTGGCTCGCTCTCTCTCTTTCTCAGCCCCGCTCTGGGGCTCTGCCCTCTCTGGGGCCGACACCGCGTGCCTTGCGCTCTCTCAGCCCCGCTCTGGGGCTCTGCCCTCTCTGGGGCCGACACCGTGCGCTCTTTCTCGGCCCCGCTCTTGGGCCTAGCCCTCTCAGGGGTCACTACCGCGCTCCGCACGCTAGGGGCACAGGCGACCACCGCCGTGCCTGTCCCCTTTGACCCTTCTCTGGGTCCAGTTGCCCCACTGGGCAAAACACCGCCCTTATGGGCTGGGGTCTGCAACCCCGCACACCGCGCCTCCCTGGCGCAATACGGTGCCTCTCCGGCACCGACAATAGTTCCCCGCTGGCACTGTGCCCCTACGGGGCACCGGGAACCCCCAAGCTGCTGGAGAGCCCCCGTGAGGCCTCCTCACTCCCCTACAGCCTCACCCGGTCCTCTGGTGCAAACTGTAACATAAGCTGAAGCCACCCGGCTATAACATAAACCACACAGAGTCTCCCTGCTCCGAACATAAACTCCAAACCCCACCAGGGCTCTCAATCCTACCTCCCTTCAGGGTGTTCTTGTTCCCCGCATCATCGCAGCCGGTTAGCATGGTAAGGCTGCGACCACTAACTCGGGCCACTCAGCTCAGCCGCAGAGCTCCTGCTCCTGTGGCAGCCATAAGGGAACTGCGAGGCAGGCTCCCGCCTAAGCTGTTTATAAAGGCCTGGCCCTGTCCCCTTCTGGCCATGTGACCCACCTGGTCACCCTGGTAACCGGCACCTGAGCTGCCCGGGTGATTGGCAGCTCTGCCGATCATACTCACAGTCACGGGGCACTTACGTGACTCCGTGACAACTGCCTCTTCCCAGAATTAGGGTTGAGTATTGAATGGATGGTCAGCTTCTCAACCTATGGTGCCTCCACAGCAAAACAAAAGTTACCAAAACTGGCTACTGAGTAAGCTTAAAAGCAGGCAGAGCTAGGGCCAAAACACAATTGTCAAATTTTATGACCATCTAAGTCTTTCAGCATTTGATCAGTCTCAAAGCCCACCTCCAAACTTACGTGCTTGCATAAAAATAAAAGCTTTTATTTAAAAAAAAAAACCAGTGAGTTACTGGCCTTTATATTTGCAGCAGAAAACCTGAAAATATGAACCCTAAAGACTCAAATATCAGAAAGCCAAGAAAAGAAAACAGAATTACTCAGGGCATCCTTTCAGAGTAGGTTTCTGACAACAATGTTTTGGTCTTAACTCTGTCTGCTTTTAAGCTTCCTCAGTAGCCAGAAACCTACTCTGAAAGGATGCCTAGGAATTCTTCTGAAAAAGAGAAAGCCTTGTTGGCACAGATCCAGCTCTAGGGCAGACTGAGGCACAGTATGCAAAGAAAGACAAAAAATCACAGCATTCCCCCTGATCCCTTCCCAAAGGACAAGCATACTTTATGGCACAATGTTCCCAAACAGACATCTAATTTTATCCAGGCTACTGCTTGATTTAAAATGTTTTTTACCTTTTTCATTAAAAGTACATATATTTTTAAAAAGGGCAATAAATATTTGAACCTCATATTTCTTTGTAGAAAAGAAGAGAATTAGTCAAACTGGTTTAGTATCACTACAGAATTACTATAAACACTGAATTTTGGACTAAGGTTTTATGCCATGAATCTCTGAGCTACTGCTGTATGTCTTCTATACATAACAGGTAAGTAAATGTATTGAAAAAGTTACTGAAACAGTGCCCATAGGGCAAAGTTCTATTTTCCTTATAAGAAGGATGTTACTTCACCAAAGTGCCTCATCCTCAACCAAGCAGCTGGAGGAAAAGATGTTGGGCGACTCCCTCCTGAAAAGCACAAAGGGGCTGGATCCCATGGCACAGGAGGTTTGCTGCCTACCCGGAGCCAGGATCCAAGACATCACTGTGAGGATTCCCAGCCTCATTCAGTCCTCTGATTACTATCCCATGGTGCATGAATAATGATTACTATCCTATGTGGCCATGAATAATGCAGCCAGGATTAGGCTGGACCGTGTCATGAGTAACTACAGGGCTCTGGGGGTCAGGCTTAGGAATCCAGGGACACAGTTGGCCTTCTTGTCTATCCTTCCGGTCAGCGGTCACTGTCAGCATCAGGACGCCTGCATCAGGGAAGTCAATTTGCAGCTCTGGAGTTGGTGCCATCATGTGGGTTTTGGCTTCTACGACCATGATCCGCGCTTCCCTGAGAGAGGCATCCTGGGATGAAATGGTCTTCATCTCTCTTGTAAAGGTAAAAGTCTGTTCTCTTACAGGTTGGCTGATCTCCTCCAAAGAGCTATAAACTAGGTTCACTGGATCAGCCCAGGTAAGCACTAAGGGGCCTGACAGACATCAGGACAGAGGGGTACCAAGGGCACACATCGGGGGGCTTAAATGTCTCTACATTAATGCTAGGAGAATGGGGAACAAGCAGGAGGAACTTGCACTCCTGCTTGCAAGCAACAACTCAACCTGATTTGACAAACTGAAACCTGGTGGGACCGTACTCATGATTGGGCAGTAGCCATTGAGGGTTACAGGTTGTACAGATGGGACAGAGTGGAGAAAAAAGGTAGGGGGTGGGGTTTGCTCTCTATGTTAAGGGACAATATACATCCTCTATAATCAATATGGGATTAGAGAAGGGCCAAACCAAGGTACTGTAGGACAGGAAAGAAGAGGGTCGGGGGAAAGGGACTTGGTAGTGGAGGTCTACTATAGATCACCACATCAGGAGGATGAGCTAGACCTGGAATTCTCCAGACAGCTCTCAGAGGCTGTATGGTTGAGCAATATGGTTGTCATGGGTGACCTAAACTACCCTGACATCTGCTGGGAGGAGCAGTCAGCCAAATCTAACTGCTTACGTAGGTTCTTAACCTGCATACAGAACCTCCACCTAACACAGGAGGTATATGATCCCACTAGGGGAAATGCCTTGCTGGACTTGGTGTTAGCTACAGGGGATGACCTGGCGGGGAATCTGCAGGTACAAGGTAACCTAGGGGATAGTGACCATTGATTAATTGAATTCACTATCCAGTGAAGGGTGGGTAAACTGACTAGCAGGGTTGAAGTGCTAGACTTCAGAAAGGCTAACTTCAGTGTGCTCAGGGGATTAGCTAGTGAGGTGTTAAATTTCAAGAGCATTGGCGAAATGGGGATCCAGGAACGGTGGTCATTCCTCAAGGGAGCAATCCTATGGGTGCAGAAGGAGACAATCCCATTGTGCATAAAAGGGGGCAAAAGGACCAAGAAGCCTTTCTTGGCTGGACATTGAAGTCCAGCGAAGCCTAAGGGCAAAGAGAGAGGTATACACGCTGTGGAAACAGGGGGTAGCTACCAAGGAGGAATACACTTCCCTGGCTCGCACTTGCAGGGAATCAGTTAAGAAGGCCAAAGCAGAATTAGAATTAGGCTGGCAACAAAAATTAAGGACAACAAAAAGTCCTTCTTCAGGTATATAGGGAGCAAAAGGAAGGCTCGGGGTAGTATAGGACCCGTACAGGACAAACTAGGGCAACTGGTGACAGAGAGGGGGGACAAAGCTGAGCTCTTCAATGAGTTTTTTGCATCTGTATTCCTAGACAGATCAAGACAAATTTCCCAATTGGATCATGGATAGACACAGGAGGGACACCAGCCCACCAACTGTTAGCACAGACTTAGTGAAGGGGCATTTGGAGGGGCTGGATGTGTTCAAATCAGTAGGCCCGGATGAACTTCATCCAAGGGTGCTGAAAAAATTGGCCAGTGTCATAGCAGAGCTGCTGGCATGGCTTTTCAAGCACTCATGGTGCTCCACTCATGTCTGAGAGGGCTGGAAAAGGTCCAATGTGGTCCCTATTTTCAAGAAGGGGAGGATGGAGGAACTGGGAAATGAGGCCAGTTAGTCTCACCTCTATACTTGGGAAAACTCTGGAAAAAATCATTAAGGGAGCCCAGCAGGGGAAATAATGCTGAAAGGAAATCAGCACAGATTCACTGCAGGTAGATCCTGCCTGACTAACCCTGTTTCTTTTTATGATCAGGTCACAAAATGCTTAGACACAGGAGACAAGGTAGATGTCATCTACCTAGACTTTACGAAAGCCTTCAATATGATATCTCATTCTGTTCTCATAAATAAACTGACAGGCTATGATGTAGATGATTACATGGTCAGGTGGGTGGCAAGTTGGCTTAAGGGTCGCACCCAGACAGTGGTGGTATCCAAACTTCCTTGGACACTTTCTTTAAGAAAGCAGACAAGACTCCAGAAAAACCTGCAGCCAAGACTCCTGAGAAGACTCCAGCCAAGAACCCCTCAAAAAGTCCAACCAAGAGCCTTTCAAAGAGTCCAGGAAAGTCACCTCAAAGAAGTTCTTCTAAATCAATATGATTGCTATTTACAATATAAATACATTAATGTAGTTTTAGTACTCATCTATAATTGATCGAGTACAGAATTCTGGTATTTTTAGCAAAAACAGGGTATCAGGCCTTGGTTCAGGAACCAATCCCCCATTTATAACATTGTTTCTTAAGAGAAAATTGGTTCTGAGTTATAACGTTTCGACTTAAGACGTGGTTTTCAGGAACCAAGTGTGTTGTAAGTCCGAGGACGACTGTCTGTAGTTGATTTCAAAGTGAGCATTATTCAGCACTTCCTAAAAATAAGGCCATTTAAAGACAACCTAAAATGGATATCCAAGAATTGAGGAACCCAGTATCACCTATCTTTTACATCATGACTTTAGGACAAGAGCTAGACATACACAAATTGTAGCAAATGGTCCAAAGATCTGTAAGTGTACTTCTAGCATAAAAATATATTTAGCATGCTAAATGACCACAATATTGCAAATAAATGAAAATCAAGTTTAACTTTCACATTTGGTAATTCCCAAAGCTGTTTGATTTAAAAAGTGACATGAGTACAAATGACATTTGCTTTGGTGAGGAGCAAAAATAATTTTTTCCAGCTGAAAAGAAATCATGTAAAGAAAGTTCAGAGCTGATAAACACAGAAGTAGGTGTTCTGTAATGATTCCATATTACTATAGGAATGAAAAGAGCATAAGTTAACTACAGTAGTTTCAGGCTGAAGAGTCAAACACTGTACAGAAAAAATTTACTTACTTATTCCATGCTTGTCTAAGGTTTTTAGGACCATACTGTGTAAATCGTTCTGTAACAAAATAATGATATTTAATCTTTTGGTTTAATTATAGTAAAAAATATATATATATATGAACACATTTTAACTAGTAGCAGTTATTGCTAGTTAGCATTACTCCTAATCTGCCCTAGTATGAGTTAAATATTGAAAGGCACAAAGGTAGGAATGGGGAGGGGGGAGGGAAGAGACATAGTAAAAAACACAATAAACAGCAGCTTTGTGGGTGTGACTCATTTACAGTGAAGTCACTTTATAGCAGAAACAATGCTCATTTTTACACCCACTTTGAGGCCACTATATACTGCTAAAGTGGTATAAACAGGTTTTATATGCACATGAAAAACAGACCTTATGTTTCTTTATCATGAAAACATTCTCTGCAATCTTAGTTTTCTGATAACGTATTTCAGAGGTTAATAATTTTCTACTAGTAAACTGAGTTTTCTGTGATGTACATTTATATAGCTAAAAATGTTGATAGTCACATGTAAACCCTCTTTTTACAAGGTATATAAATGTAACTGAATACACTGCAAGTATAGTGATGGCTTCTTTCTTTATCTCTACACATTACACTTTTCTTCAAAAGTCTGTGTGTAAATACTTCCTCAATCAGTTACTGCCCATTCTTCCTCTGAAGGACTGTAGTTGGCCAGGATAGAATTCTTAGAAAAGTGGGAGGAACAGATATTGCATTTCTCTTCAAAGGGAAAGCAAAGCATGCCCCAGATATAAAAATACAGATTAGCTGTCTGGTTTAGGAATTGCCAACAATATTAATTCAGGTCTTGGAATACAGATAACAATTTAGTGGGTAATACATTTATTAGAACAGCTCCCATGCTAGCACTGGAGGACTAAAGGAAGTAAACTGTAGGACAATAGGGCCAAACTTTTTTTGGCAGATATGCCACAAACTACTCCTTCCCCTCACCAAGCACCACTCTGATCTCTTTCCCCAAACTGCTGCTCTACTTTCTGGTCCTTGCCTTGTGATCCCTGCCTGATTGGCTGCAATGCTTTTTGCCCTCTGCCACTGTGCTGCCTGCCCCATACCACACATTAGCCAACCCTGAAATAGGAAAATATTTTAGTGAGCAGAGAAAGGAGACATAACTCTGAGAGAATATCTATAGAACAAACCACCATCTTTACTGTTACCCTACAAAATAGAATCATTTTGCTATATTGTATCCATGGGAACAAATAATCTCACTATATTTATGTTAGTTTTATGTATTATTTTTATTTTAATTTGCTTTTCAGATTAGAATATTGGGAAGAAAACCTTAACTCTGAGACTTCCTGCCTAAAGTAATAAGTGATAAGCTTTTAATACTTTAGCAATAAAAGTATGTTCCTCAACACATATGCCTTATAAACTAGAATATGCACATTTATGACACCTACGTTAAAACAGTAAAAACATTTGCCAAGACAATTTCCTGCTAAAAACAGTACTACATTTACTTAGGATTTACATGAGTGGTCCTAAGATGAAATACTGAAATGCTGAACATCTTTGTTATTCTAGTTTTATAGTTTAGTAAATTACCGTACCAAGAACTAAAGTGCCTTCCCACTCCAATTATGGTTAAACTGAAGAAAATTCAAAGCATATTATCTAAGGCACTCACTAGCTTGTAGCGTAACAGGGAAGTGCAATTAATTTAAACCTGCAGGGTGATTTTTCACCTATTTCCATTATGCTCTGAAACTGTGGTAGATACACAGCAGCAGGGGTTAAGGAAAGAGAGGAAGACTAGAGAAGTGAGAAATTACTGTGTACATAATTGCACAAAGTAGCAAGTGAAGAGTTTCTACTCCAGTTCTCTCTGTGCATATACTGCAATTAAATTATCTTACTTCTGAGGTACACTGAATAAAACTATGGGAAATACCAAATATTTATATTTTTTTTATCTTTATTGCAATTACTGCATATATGACTGTAGAAAGAGACAATAATTATGGTAGATTTTTGAAGGATGTAAGTACTGAAAATCACTACTACATTCACGATAATGGAGCCCACAGGAAATAACATGATATGAAAACAAAGTCCATGATCAGATATAAAAATATAACAGAATCTGAGAAAAAGAGGTAGGACTGAATTAAATACTTTACAAATCAAGTGACTCAAGTAAAATATCAGCCATAGAATTTAATACAAAATTAACTGGGAAATGAGCATTATAACCTAAGTTCTTAAACTTGACCCATTGCTTAATGGCTCAATCACTGACGAGGTAAAGTCTTGATTTTCCAAATGACAATAACAAAGCTAACACTAGATTTAGCAGGGCCTGGAACAAACCCTTGAATTTAAGTTTAAAAATACTGTAGGTCTTGCTGGAGCATGGATTGGTGCAGCCATTGATCAATGCATACAGAAATCAAGTAGGTCTGTTAGCTGCATAAACCAAAGCAGTCCTCAGTAACAGCTTGAGCTATAGACCTTGGTGTCTGGAAAGCAGATAGTACATGGCCTAAACAAAAATGCTGGAAAAGTTAGGAATATTAACTCCTAGGCACATCAGATGACCAGCAAATGGAAATGAGGAGATAAGCTGGGAAAAAGACACAAAAATAGAGCTTAGAGTGTCCTTGTAAACAGACCCCCCTCTCCAGCGGGAAGGTCACAATGTCTGGTGAAAACTGGATGTGAATGAAGGATGTAACCTAAAAACATTTAGTGACTAGTAAGGATTTGAATGCATTTGTTATAAACATAAGATTGTTTTGATCAATCTATAAAAGAGACATAGAAACCCTGAATATTTGGGGCATGCCAGTTTCTAGGCTTGCAAATAAACCTCATTGTCACCATGCCTGATGTATACTGCTAGTGTCTGGTTGGTTGGGACCAATAAGCCCTTAGAATCGTTGTTACTAAGAATGAGGGCCTGTACACTCTTAATTACAACTAATAAAGTCATTAAAAGTACTACTAGTAGTATTATAGTATCACCAACGGTATCCTGACAGTGCACAAAAACCATCCAAACAGAGGGAGCCTGAAATGACCGGTACTACTCCACCCTCAGTGCTGACTGCACCAGACATGACAGGAGTCTGACATGAGTGACTGTCGGGCTAGGGACAGAAGTTGCATATAAACCAGTTTAAGTGATCAGAAACTGGTTTAACCCTGTAACAGAATAGAAGCTCAATGCACATAAACCACTTTCAAAATGGCTTAAACTGGTTTGAAATAAACCTGGTTGAATGTAGTATCAGACTTAGCTGATTTAGGTCAACCCAGTTTATGAAACTTCTGTCCCAGACCCCTTCCTGGTTCAAGTGAAACCAGAGTCCCCCAGCATCCCAGGATGCTTTGCAGCCCTGGGCTGGGCTGTGCTGTCTGCTCCAGAGAGCAGGTTGGCTCTGCCCCTCTGCTCCCTAGCTGGAGCAGTGAGGGCTAGCTGACAAGGGACCCAGCTGGGGACCGCAGCTGGGTCTGCCTGGGGGTGGGGGGCAGGGGGCAGGAAGCAGCCCCCGCCAGACTTCTCCCTGCTGAAGTGGAGGGGACAGGAGTGTGGGCAGAGGCACGGGGGGGGAGCAACAGCCTGAGTGGGACTGCCCCCCCAGGCAAACCACAGCTCGGGTCTGGGAGGAGCTTTAATCCCCCCTTCTCCAGCTCAGTGTGCTGGCCACACCCCCTCTCCACTAGAGCAGGGCACGGGGTGCGGGGCTGGGGGCAACAGCCTGGGAGGAACAGCCCCCCAGGCAAACCCCAGCTAGAGTCTGGGGTTTGGGAAGGGCTTTAATCTCCCCTTACCCAGCAAGTACAGCGCTGGCAGAAGACCAGCAGACTCCATCCCTTCCCACCGCCGGTAACGACTGAGGCAGGCAAGCAGTTGATAAGGGGAGGGAGAGGGGAGGGGGCATAATTCTTCTCAGCTCCCCCAGGCCATGGGAAAGGGGAAGAGGCTGGGGAGCCAGGGTTGGAGGGGCTGGCCACCTGCCACCTGTGAGCACAGGGCCAAGCCCTGCAGGACCACACTGAGAGGTGGGAGGTGTTGGCAAAGACCTGGCACAATCATCCCATGTATGTGCTAGAGATGTAGTTAAGGGAATGGGAGAGGGTCCCAGACTGCTTGGGCTGGTGTGACCAAAAGAAAGTGGAGAACTACATTTCCACTATGAAGCAGAACCTATCAAAGGTGGGAGACTGGAATACCTAAGCAGTGACAAAAGATACTGAATGCATGAGAGTCTTGCCAAAGGTGCTATAGGTGACAAGCATATTAATGTCAAGACACCCAAGGGGGAAAAGGGGTGCAAGTTCACCAATAAAAACCCAAGTAGAGATGAGGCCTGTGGGATCTCCACTCCAACACCTGAGACCACCTGCTGATTTCCAAAGAAAGACTTTCTGAATACCTGGCTGTACAAAGACACTCTGCCCCCAGGATTACATAAAACTTATGCAAGGCTTTGTCTTGTCTTTTTAGTTTACGATGTTCCATTTCAAATTAGACTAAGCTGTGTGTGCTCTCACTGTGTTTTACTAGGCTGTATCTTTGCTTAGGCAAAAATTTTTGGATGTTCTTTGTTAGGTGCTTGAGGTTCAAACTGCTGTGTTCAATACATGCTTCCTTCAGAGAAAGAACTATTCCTGTTCAAGCTTTTGTGAATTCAATGCCACTACCTTTTTTCCCCACCCACCCCCTCAGCCCGACAGGAACTGCCCTGCCCCTGAGCAGGGAGCAAGGTGGGGCAGAAATCTGGCAGGCACTACCCCTCTCCCCCATACACACACACACTCAGTCAGACTCGGGCTGGGGTCTCATGCAGGTCGCGGTGGGTTAAAAGCTCCCCTCCCCCTGTCTTAGTCCCTGGGCTGGAGCTGAGGACCAGCCACACACACTCCACTTGAGCAGGGAGTGGGGGGAAAAGCCTTGGAGCTTCATCCCTTCCCTTGGCAGTGGCTGGCAGGCTGGGAGGCATGCTCTAGTGCCCCCCAGCTTCTAGCCTGAGCCACTGCAGGCATGTGGCTGCATTTCCAGAATCAAAAGTGAATGTCTGTCACTTGCTTCTCAGTTTAATCTGTGCAGCTTAGACTAACCTGCAAAGACTGAATTGGTTTCAGCCTCAAGCTTTTTGACTGCCTGCGCTTAGCCCTGGAGTAAGTGATATAAGTCCAACAGATATAAGTGAAAATATCGTAACAAATTGATGACAAAGACAGCATAAGTGCAGAAAAATAGAAAAAAAAAAAAGGTGTATTTCTAAATTTTGAAACCAAAGCAGTATTCAAGAAATAACGTTTGTTCAATATTTGAGCAGAATTGCACATTAGACTATTTTGGTACAGGGAAGTGGAAGGTGGAAAGAAAGCTAAACTGACTTCACGCACTGCTGAAAAGCTAACCTAAATATGTAGAAAACCAAAAGCGCTGAATTTGATTTTTCTGTCAGTCTGTAATATGTACATGCAGATCCTTAGCTGCTGCGAACTGACAGAGCTACACAAACTTCACTGGAGCTATACCACATTGCACTAGGGCTGTTTACAGATGTAAAAAAAATTAAACCCCAAAACAGTGTTTTACTTTAGAGTCAGTGTGCCCCCATGCCAAGCCCAGCGCATGCCCAGAAGAGGCATTGCATTAGTTTGACCCAGCTCGCCCAACATCTGTATAGATTGGGCACTTCAGTGGGGCTTTTTGGGTGTTTTTATCTTATAGCCGATTTAATCAGCTTTAGATAAAAGCACCAAAAAGCCCCTCTGAAGTGCACGATCTGTACAGATGCTGTGGAGCTTGGTTGAATTAACACGCTGCTTCTTCCAGTAAAGCACTTTTTTGGCTTTGGGTTGTTGTTTTTTTTTTTACACCTGTCAGCAGCCTAGGAGACTCTCTCTCTGCTAGAGTAGGCTGGCAAATGCATTACTTGCGCGATTGGGATGACAAAGGATCTGGGTAATGAACTTCCTCCATTCTTACTGGATAAAGGAAACCCTAGCTTGGTTACTTGTTCCAGTCAGCTTTCAGGCTTTTGCTCAAGAGTAATGTTCTGAAGACTGGTCCCTTTCTGGGGCACATTTGAAAGTGCCATTGTGCTGAATGGGGAAAAATATCTGAAGCTGAATGAGCAGGAAAGTTCGTCTCTGGAGTGCTAAGGAACCAAGAACACCTTCAAGAGTAAATTAGATGCTTATCTTGCTGGATCCTATGACTCCAGCTGACTTCCTGCCCTTTGGGCAAGGGGCTGGACTCGATGATCTCCCAAGGTCCCTTCCAGCCCTAATGTCTATGAAATCTATAAGAAACACACTGGAAACTAAGCAATCAACTTTTTAGGAAATAGTCTTGATATTTCTACATTAAAAATAAGCAAGCATATTTTTTTTCTTCAGGAAAACCATTAAACAAACTCAGTGCTGCCATCTTTTAAAGGAAATTGTTTTACAACAATATGGTTACAATCAGCAAGCTTATCTATGAGAAAAAAGGGTAAAAGGTTAAAAGAGTTTATCAGCTACCTTATGAACCCCAGAAGCAGCTTTCCTGAATAACTGGAGGGATTATATTACATCTGTACGTCTAAAAAGTACATGGGGGAATGTCTTCAGCATAAGCATCAGGGAAAGTGGAATCTACCAAGTACAATCCAAGATGACCCCCGCCCCCATTTACCATGAGGACAAAAGCCCCTTGTCTTGGATTTGACTTGGAGAGGAAAGGGCGGTGGGGGGGAGCAGTAGCTGTGGCTCTGACTCAAGCCCCAACCTGGATTCAGGGTTGGAGTTGGAGGCACAGATGTTGCCTCCCACCCCCACTGCCCCTGTTCCCATCCACCCCTGCAGCTTACCCTCCAGTCTACACTCCAGTTCAGGGCATAAAGCACATGTTGGCTCTGACACTTATCCAACCATGCAGCAGTGTTTGCGGAGATGGTCATGTGGGCAGGGTTGTAAGTGGGAGGGGCAGGATCCAGAGGGTGCAGAGACATGGGGGGGTGCAGGCAAGAGGGAGGGCAGGTACCCAGTGGCAGGGGGGAAAGTGGTGGGGAGGCGGTGGGTCAGATGTCAGGGGGAGAGCAAGTGTCAGGGGGAGAGGCAAGTGGTGGCAGTAGGGACAGGCAGCAGGGGGAAAGAGACAGGGGTCAGGCCACTTGACTCCCCCACTGCCTGCCCCACTACTGCTGCTTACTCTGCTAGATTGATAGAGAGAAAGAGAAAAAACAGAAAAGCGCCCAGTAAAAAGAAAAGATACAGGGGACAGTAAAGAGCCAGAAAAAGTCAGGAAAGAGTGATAAATGGAATGAAGAAATATAACAGAACAAAACCCTTCATCCAGCAAATAAGGTTGTCAATAGATAGGATCAGGACATTTAGATGATGAAATAATCAACATATATTATTTTGTTGGAGCCAACATGATTCATGGAGACATACTGGTTTTAGTAACATTTTCATTTGAGAAGGCTTTCATAGTGAGAAAGAAAGAGTCATGCTTTCGGGTCTGGTGGGGAAGGCACTGAGCTAGAAGGAAGAATGCCCAGTCCTTTCTAGAGAGCTCTGGAATGAAAAAAATTGCCTTGAATATGGAAAGATGACAATATTGTACACACTGAAAGTTGTGAGACAGAATTAGTGTCCAGTTCTAGTTGTTCATCAACTGTTTCTTCTTATGTTTGCAGATCAAAACTGTCTGACCAAAGCACTTAAAGATGCTTGTTACATCCAGCAAGTGAATTTGGGACAGCTGGACTTGTAACAGTAATCAAATACAAATAAAATATAAAAATAATCATCTTAAGTACTACTGAAGCTAATGAAAAGATGTGAACATTTCTGGAACCTCCTTTACTCTGCAATCATTTTTAGTTACTGCCTAGCCTTGCACAAACTAATAACCATGGTAATGAGTGCAGTATGAATGCCTAAATACAATTAGATTAGATTTGATAGTGCATGTTTCCATGACACAGAATACTAATGCATATTTTATCGATCCCATCCTTAGAAGATACTGACATATATTTGTGCACTGGAATTTAATATTAGTTTTACTAACATACCATCAGAACATACTGTGCAAAACTGTTTAAAAAAAAAAAAATCTTCACTCCCAGTAACCACAAGAATTAAGACTGTAACAGAACCCACCATATACAACTCCATAATGACAACAGTGTATGGATGTTCAGAACTAGCAATGCAAAGAATTATGGAACGTATTAGCCATTTTAGTCTGTAAATAACAAAAGAGGGAATCAGGATGCCACTAAATACCCATCATAATATTAATTCTACGTCTGTAACATTCAAGAACTTTAGGTTGAGGCTTTGAAGAGTTTAAGGGACTTAGGTGCATAGATCCAGAGAGGGCAGGCATCTAACTTCCTTTGAAAATCTATTTTAACCTTCAAAGATCAATTTCAATCATACAATGCAACTATAAACTACTGTTAAATTAAATATGATAAAAGGTGCCTCCTAGCACCTGACCCTATGAGGCCCTTCCATGATTATACTAGGAAGGGCAGGTGTGATTGAAATGTGCAAACTGAAAATTTACGTTTTTCCTTCACACTGTCTCCTGCTTGGTTTCATATCTATCTAAAAGGAATTCTCTATGCATCCATGAGTGGATCTAGGATTTTAGAAAGGGGGGAAATGGGGGGGCGGACGGGGAAGTGAGGGACAACTGCATCACTGCATGCAACCCCCACCCCCTGGATCCACTCTTTTACGTAAAATTATTTATTTAGCCAAACAGCTCTCTCAAGATGACAGAAATATTAACTCCCCTTTTTACAAAGGAACATTTTATCCCTCCTGAATTTCACAGTCTATTACTAAGGAGCCTGCTTCTCCTAATAATTGATATTTAAAATCTCCCAGAGGGGCTCAAGCCTATTAGGTCACAAAAACCAGTTTACTTGATCAGAAACTGTTTTAAACCTGTAACAGAACAATGTACATGAATCAGTTTCAAAATGGGCAAACCAGTTTGAGATAAACCTGGTTGAGTGCAGTATCAGACTTATCTGATTTGGCTTAACCTGGCTTATGCAATGTCTGTCCCAGACCCCTTGCTGGTTTAAGTTAAACCAGACTCCCCCAGCATCTTATCACGCTCTCTGGATTGAACTGAATTGACTATGTAGCCCAGACCTTTCCCCTTGTATTCAGGCTTGTTTTAATGTTTTTGGATTAAAGCATTGTTGAATATGCAGTTCAATTTTTTTTTTTTTGCTTCTAAAAAAGTAAACCTCATTAAATCTCAAAATTATCTTGATTCTCCTTGACAAGTTCAGAAACTGATATTGAGATATAATTGATATATATGGGATCAGTAGATATTGGATTAAAATTTTTCTACAACCATACTTTGCAAAGGAACACAAAGTAGTGCAAATCTTTTAATACGCTAGTTGTGTCTGGGGTGGAAGCATGGGTGGTGCAGTGATACACTCCACCCCCTTCAATTCCCAGTCTACCCAGGCCAGGCACAGACATTACACATAAACCAGTTTAAGTGATCAGAAACTTAAACTGAGAGACAGTGCACATAAACCAGTTTGAGATAAACCTGGCTGAATCAGACTTAACTGATGTGGCTCAAACCAATTTATGCAACGTCTGTCTCAGACCCCTTGCCGGTTTAAGATAAACCAGACTCCCCCAGCATCCAGGCATGCTCTCTGGGCTGGGCAGGGCTCTCTGCTCTAGCCACAGGGCTGACCCCACCCCTCTGCTCTCTAGCCCAAGCAGAGACCAGCCCTAGTGGAGATACTGAAAGGCATGGCCCCATTAAGGCAAAGTGGGCAGCGAAGGGATTAATTCTTCCCTCCTTCTCTTCCCCCAACACAGCTGGGATCAGCCTGTCTGCCAGGGAGCAGAGGGGAGGGGCTGCAATGAGGGCCCCTGGAGGTGGCAGACCCCAGGTACAGGGAAGGGACAGAGTCAGGAATTAACCCTTCTCCCTGCCCTCTTCACCTTTAACAGGGCCATGAGGGGTTGGCTGTCCCACTGGGTGGTGAGGGGGGCACTCTTCCACCTCTTCCTCCTCCAGGGGAACTCTTCTTCCTCCTTCCCTTCCCTCCCACCGCTGCAGGGCTTGGAGTGGGAGGCTCCATGTTATCCTGCTGGCCCAAGAGTGGGTGAGGGAGGGCAGGGGGGGCTCTCTTTCATGATGGGGGGAACTTTTCCCCCTCCTCTTCCTCCTCCCGGAGGGCAGTGAGAATGTGGAACTCAGCTGAGCAGGGTATGGGTGGGTAGGGTGTGAAGAAGTGTGAGGAGTGCAGGGACCCCCACACACTCCCCACCATGGTGTGCAGCCCTCACTGCCTGGTAGCAGCAGCAGGCAGGCAGCTCCGGGCACTCATGCCTGGCACAGGCACAACTCCCACCAGTGCTGTATGGGGGAAAGGAGCAGAGCCTGCCTTACCCCCATGGGTCTGCTTCCTGAGCCTGCAGCTCAGCACTCTCAGAGGGGGGAGCCCTGCACTGGAGCCAGCTACTTCCCCAGCTCCCCTCTGCACAGGTCCCTGCACTCTGCCAGGAGTGGATGGAGCTCTGTCCCCTGCTTCCCCACAGAGTCCAGAGCAAGGCTTCCCTCTGTGAGTGTGGAGCTGTAGGAGCATGGTGCGGAGCCCTTGATATAGGGGCAGCCAGCATTGCACTGGGGCAGAGAGTGCAACCTGCCCAGCCGCTTCTAACCCCGGGGTTCGGCGCTGCATGCCTGCAGCTCGGCACACACAGAGGGGGAAGCCCTGCGCTGGACTCTGCAGGGAAGCAGGGGGCGGGGCTCCCTCCACTCCCAGCAGAGTGTGGGACTTGCACAGAGGGGAGCGGGGAAAAAGCAGCTGGCTCCAATGCAGGGCTTCTCCCACTAAGAGTGCTGGAGCTGCAGGCTCAGGGAGGACAGCCTGGGGAATAAGGCAGGCTCTGCTCCCTCCCCCTGTGCAGCGCTGGCTGGAGCCACACCTGTGTCAGGTACAAGTGTCCTGACCTCCCTGCCTGCTGCTGCTACCAGGCAGCAGGAGCTGCGTGCCATGGGGGGAGTGTGTGGGGGTCCCTACACCCCCCACTCTCCCTCACACCCCACACACCCACACCCTACCCAGCTGAGCTCTGCATTCCTTCTGCTCCACTGGGGGGAGGAGGAGAGGGAAGAGTTCCCCCCAGTATGGAACAGAGCCTCCCCCTGCCCTGGGGGGGAATTGGGGAAGAGTCCCCCTTTGGGGCTGGGCAGCATCCCATAAAGCTCCCCCTCCCCACCCCACAGCAATGGGGGAAAAGCAGGAGGAAGAGTCCCCCTCTGGAGCCAGGCAGCTTCACAGACCTTCTCTCCCCGTCCCACTGCATGGGGGCAGGAAGGAGGAGACAGAAGAGCCCCCCCAGCACTGAACAGGTCCCTGCTCCCGGCCACAGGGAGGTGGGGGAGAGGGAGGAGGGGGACGAGTTCCCCTCTGGGGCTGGGCAGCCCTGTGTGCCGGGAATCCTGGCTGTCTGGGAGCCGCTGGGTAGGGTCTGCCAGGACCTGGCCATGCCCCGTCTCCTCAGCTCAACTTCCCTGTGGAAGGCAGGGCTACTCTAGCACCCCCGGGCTTCTGGCTTGAGCCACTGCAGGCACGTGCTGAACGTCTATCCACTTGCAAGCCGATGCACTCTCTGCAGGTTAGTCCAAGCTGCAAAGACTGAATGAATTTAAGCTCCGGCTTTTTGAACGTCTGTCCCTAGCCTTAATGTTGTTTTCTTCGATCCAACAATCACATGAACTAAACTGTAAAATATCTAGGTAAGAAAAAACTATACAGGAAGAAAATGCTTTATTTTTAAATATAGGAAAATTATTAATAAACTCTTAGACATGCCCACTCCAACCAAAGCCTCACTGTTATCATTCATAGATTATGGGGACAGAAGGAATTATTGTAATAATTTAGGAAGACCTTCTGAACATCACAGACTTTAGGAGTGCTATATGTATCTACACAGTTTTGGACTCCCCACTACAGAAAGGATGTGGACAAACTGGAGGGAGTCCATCAGACAGCAACAAAAATGTTTAGAGGGCTGGAGCACATGAATTATGAGCAGAGGCTGAGGGAACTAGACTTATTGAGTCAGGAAAAGAGAACACTGAGGAGTGATTTAATCAAAGCTTTCAAGTACTTGAACAGTGGTTCCAAGAGGATGGAGCTAAACTGTTCTCAGTGAGGGCAGATGACAGAACAAGGAGCAATGGTCTAAAGTTGCAGCAAGGGAAGTTTAGGTTACCTGTTAGGAAACATTTTCTCACTAGGAGGGTAGTAAAGCACTGGAACAAGCTAGCCAGAGAGGTTGTAGAATCTCCATCCTTGGAGGTTTTTAAGACATGGATAGACAAAGCCTTGGCTAGAATGATATATCTGGGGATGGTCCTGGTTTCAGCAGGGGGTTGGACTAGATAAGTTCCCTTCTGAGTTCCCTTAGATGTCCAGTAAATGCTGGCACATGCCTGCAGTGGCTCAGGCCAGAAGCTGGGGAGGCACTAGAGCATGCCCTCAGCTTCAGGAAAGATGTACTGGGGGGAAGGGGTGGTATTGCCAGTCCCAGCAGTAACCTCAAGTGAACTGGCCAGGGAGGGGGTTTGATTTCCCCCCCCATCCCACCAGCACAGACCCTAGCCCCTGCCACCACTGACATGCATCCTTAATAAGGCTTCATACCCCAGATTTTGGCAACTTGCCTTGTTCTCACTCACCACATCCCCAAATTCCTAGCTTCTCTGGGTTCTCCAGGGGC
This sequence comes from Crocodylus siamensis, assembly GCF_052110815.1. Taxonomy (NCBI): domain Eukaryota; kingdom Metazoa; phylum Chordata; order Crocodylia; family Crocodylidae; genus Crocodylus; species Crocodylus siamensis. The sequence continues at coordinate 171,134,819 of NC_143399.1, forward strand.
CAGATGACCATACATTTGACACCTCTGGTATAGGGCAAATAGTCTTAGCTTTGAGATCAGGAAATAAAAACTGTTCTTCTCTTCTCCTTCCTTTCCACATAACTAAATGGGAAGGGATCCCTGGTAGAAATGGAAGGGGGAGTGGAGATCATAAATTAATTCCAAATGAAGGTGAAATCAGTTTCTGTGGGAAGATATGACTGAACATGAGATTAAATACTGAAGCCTCTCTTACCCAGGTGGGTTGAAAATAGAAAACTATCAAGTAACATCTGTAATTCTGTTCTTTTCTAGAAAATAAAGGTTCAAATCCCTTTAGCTAAGTTTCATTTTACTAAATAAGTAAAAAAATAGTTTACTAGACAGTTTAATAGACAAATATGCTGGTTCTTTTGAGAACTTAAAACTAAAAAAGATGGGTTGGGTGTGAAAATTATTAATTGTAAAGGAACACTTAGCTGTTTGCCAAACCTTTATAAATACGTTCAGCAAAACAAATTTTTTCTTCGTTAGCATTCACAATATACATCATCATCACCATCATTATGAAGCATGTCTTACTAAGAAAAGAATGGACTTGCATGCAAGCACAGCATTACTTCAGTTAAAGATCATTTCCAGCCATATGAAGCAAGAGAGAAAGGAAGAAGTGACTTCAGATTTTGTTTAAATTGAACAAACACTTAAATGTGTTTAACATTTGACTTTGAAAATGTAGGTCCAAGCTAGCAAATTTGCAACTAATGAAGTGGCCTGTTCATAACTAAGTAAACAGATCAGAGTTCTGAATGGCTAACAGTAGCAGTTTCCTAATAGTAATATTTCTCATCTGAAAGAAGAATAAAACCAATATTTTTATAGATTATAGGTTACTATTAGGGTTTAAAAATCTAGCAAATAGCATAACTGAGGGGAAGTGGGTTACATATGCCTATGTATTCCCATTCGCTCATGTGCTCACACACATACCTACATGCTCTCCACCACAAACATCATTAACTGCCCGATAAATAGGCTCTCTCTGACAGCCTTGCATCAAGGACATGTTCAAACAGAAAAGAATTTCAGCAGAACTCACTAGTGAGCTTATTAGCAGACCGTTCAAGGAGCTACTGGTCTGCTGTGAGAATTGAAAAAATAAGTGCTTGCATTTTAAGTAACATAAAACAAGATGAGTTTCCTTCTTTCATCAGTCAAAAAACACATGAGCTATTATACCTTTCCCATATATTTGACTTGAAAAAAAAAATCTAGAACAGGCAGAAAAAGCCATGTGAGGAATTAAAGTAGGCTACATTTTGATTTTGGTAGCTTTATTTACAGTAAAACTGGTAATCAGCTTCCCAAAACTATATAACTTAAAACGCAGTTTGACTTCAAGGCATTTTTTGTATTATTAATCAAACCATGCAAACTAATATGCATTCCTTGATTACTGTTTTTCCTTTTTAAAACCAAATGTGATTAGTTTCAATGCAAATATTTACATATTTATCAAATAATTCATATTTTGAACAGTCTAGTAAACAGGGTCCCCCAACTGTGTTGTGTTTTTATTCAAATTAAATATTTTAACACAGGAAAATGGTACTGTATAGCATCTGTGATTGTTACATAGTCCATCCTTTTCTTACTTCAGATTAACTGACCTTTTCTTGGTGTTATATCAGCTGAAGGTATAAAAGACAAGTAAGCATGAAGACCACCAAATTTCACAAGTTCTGTATGAGGACAAAGCACACAACTTGGGTTCTGTAGCTAATTTTACGCATACGCATTAGTTCTGTCTTGCAGGTGTCAGACAGATTGGTAAGAAGTGCCCTTGCCTTAATATGATCCTAGAAGTTCTTCAGTGCATTCCAGAAAGAAAATCTTCTCCCTCAATGAAGGATTTGCTGATGGACTTACAGAAAACACACTATCCCCAAATCATCAAAAGCACTTACGTGTTTAAGCCACAGTGAAAGCTAAACATTTGTACTCAAGTGTCTTCCTGAACAGAAGCCATTGTAAGGAGGGCATGTTTGGTCTTGCAGGCAGAATATGAACCTCATCACCTCACTCTAACTTATCAGCAGAAACAGATCCACACAATGCAAGAACAGTTGTCTTGAAGAATCTGCCTTTCCTTCTTTGCCAAAAAATAGCTATACATTTCACTAGGGACTGAAAGAGGGTAGTGAGAAAATGAAAGCCATAAAAGGCAGAGTAAATAGTCATATATTTTATGGGCTCTGTGACAACCCCGGGGTGCTCCTAGAGTATGCTTACTGGTCCAGTTGGGTATGCCCTGTGCAACAGGGAGCCAGGGGTCCAGTTACTTTAAGGGAGAGCCTTCAGCAGAAAGAGTCCCAGGCAGTTGAACAGGGGATAGCAGCAGGAGGGAACAACTGCAGCCTAGGCAGTAAGCTGCTAGGGCCTGTCCTGCTACACCCAGATCATTCATTTGCCCAGGAATCACAGCGTACCTCAGGCATTTCAGAAAAAAACAAAAGAGCTCCTCACACAGAAAGAAAAAAGCAATCAAATGCTTTGACACCAGAATATGGAAAAACAAAACTGACAAAACCCTTTCCCTACTTTCGGACTACCACCTAGCCCACATAAAATCCTCCAGGGTCAACCTCCCTTCAGTCAGAGGTTGAATTCAGAGTCTGAATGCAGTATCAGACTTAACTGATTGAGGTTAAACAAGTTTGGGGAACTTCTGTCCCAGACCCCTTCCTGGTTTAAGTTAAATCAGAGTCCTCCAGCATCCCAGCATGCTCTGCAGCCCTGGGCTGGGCTGTGCTCTCTGCTGCAGAAAGCAGGGCTGGCCCCATGTCTCGACTCTCTAGTCAGAGCAGGGTGGGGCTGTAGCCAGATGCCAGTAGGTATGGCCCCCTAAGGCAAAAGGGGAAGGATAAAGGTTATTTTCTGCCCTGCCCCCCCACTCCCTTGTCCCACTGGCAGGGATGCAAGCAGCCCCTGTCAGGCATTTCACCCCACCTGCTGCTCAGGCCAGGCCTGGCAGCCTCAAAGAACAGGGCACAGAGGGGATTTAATGTCCCACTGGCATGCCAGGGCCTGCTTGGGCTGGGGCAGAGCAGCCTGTGTCACGGCTCCCCTTGCACTTGCTGCTGCAGTGGCAAGTGTGGGGGGATGGCCAGGTGCTGACCCAGCATGGCCCTGACGTGAAGGGGGCAGGGAGGGGGTTTATTCCCTCCCTTCTCCCCCTGGGGAACTGCAGCTGGGGTCTGTCTGACTGGAGTGCAGTATCCCCTGTCAGGCATTTCCCCTCCCACCTCTCACCAGTGAAGCAGCGGAGGGCATGGCCAGCCCCAGCAGCAACCTCATATGAAACAGGGACCCCTTGCTCCCCTGTCCCACCAGTATGGACCCAAGCCAGGGTCTGCCTGACCATGGTGCAGCAGCCCGTGTCAGAGTCACTCTCTCCTCTCAGCTCCAGTGGCAGGGGCATGGCTGGAGTCACCCAGCATGGCCCCCTGAGGTGAAGGGAGCAGGGAGGAGGTTTACTCTCCACTCCATCCCCTCTCCCACTGGGAGAACACAGCCAGGGCCAGCCAGCCCCCAGCCTCTGCCGCTCACCCCTGGCCAGGCAGACCCTGGCTGTGGTTCCCCAGGAGGGAGAGCTTAGGGAGGGGGGAAATGACCCTGGCATTGGCTGCTGCACCTTGGCCAAGCAGACCCTGGCTTGAATCCGTGCCGCTGGGACACTGGAGGGAGGGGTCTCCTGTTCATTTGAGGTTGCTGCTGGAGCTAGCCATACTCCCCACCAATCCAGTGCCAAGAGGTGGTGGGGGACAAATGCATAACAGGGGCTACTGCACGTGAGCCAGGCAGTTCCCTGCAGGGAGAGGGGAAATAAACCTCCCCCCTACCCCCTTTGCCTCAGGAGGCCATGCCAAGCCAGCACCTGGCCATGCCCCTGCCCCTGCTGCTGCAGCAGCAAGTAGTGGGGGGACCCTGAAATGGGGTTCTCCACCCTGGCCAGGCAGACCCTCCCCTGTCCCACTGGTGTGCTGGGGATAGGGGAATTAAACTTCCCTCTGTCCCTTGTTCTTTGAGGCTGGTGCTGGGACTAGCCACACCCACCACCGGGCAAGCAGCAAGGGGCAAGGGTGGGAAATGCCGGGCAAGGGCTTCTTCTCCTTTCCCCCTCCAGGCACACCTTGACTGGGTCCCTGAAGGCCAGGGTAGGGGTTTCATAGATTTCATAGACATTAGGGCTGGAAGGGACCTTGGAAGATCATTGAGTCCAGCCCCCCACCCAAAGGGCAGGAAGTCAGCTGGGGTCATAGGATCCCAGCAAGATAAGCATCCAATTTACTCCTGAAGGTGTTCAATGTAGGTGCTTGAACCACCTCCAATGGCAAGCTATTCAGACCTTGGGGGCTCAGACAGTAAAGAAATTCTTCCTTATGTCCAGCCTGAAACGATCTTGCAGTAGTTTATAACCATTCGACCTAATCATCCTTTGGGGTGCTCTGGTGAACAAACGTTCCCCCAGGTACTGGTGGTCACTCCTGATGAACTTATAGGTGGCCATCAGATCACCCCTGAGCCTGCGCTTTTCCAGGCTAAAGAGTCCCATGTCTCTCAGCCTGTCATTGTAAGGTCTGCTTTCCTGACCTCTGATCATGTGCGTGGCTCTTCTCTGGACTCTCTCAAGCTTCTCCACATCCTTTTTGAATTGTGGAGCCCAAAATTGGATGCAATACTCCAGCTGCGGCCTCACCAAGGCCTAGTACAGGGAGAGAATGACGTTCTGGGATTTGCTTGAGAAGCATCTATGGATGCAAGCCAGCATTTTGGTCGCTTTACTAGCCACAGCATCACATTGCAGGCTCATGTTCATCTTGTGGTCAATCATGACCCCCAAGTCTCTTTCTTCCGTAGTGCTAGCCAGCAGGATTTAAACTCCTCTCCAATCATACTCAGGCCTACCAGGGCCTGGCCACTACCCCACCTCAGCTCAGTTTCCCTCTAGCTGAGGGGCTCGCTCTAGTGCTCCCTGGCTTCTGGCCTGAGCCACTGCAGCCACGTGTTTGCACTTCCGGAATCAAAAGTGAATGTCTCATCACTTTCAAATCAGTTCAATCTATGCAGGTTAGACTGACCTGCAAAGATTGACTTGATTCAGGCTTGGGCTTTTTGTATGTCTGTACTTAGCCCTCTTGATACGGATGATTTCCATATCAAATTCTTAGCATCCTAGCATTGGGTGCCTATTTTATGGATCTAAGCCAATGGGGATCCCACTCCACCAGGATCTTAAATCACTGACTAAAGAGATAGCATTTCAATTGTTTTAGACCAACATGATGGTATAGCACTCTTTTCATAATCACCAAGTATCTCTGCTCATAGGGAATTAGCTTTTTACTCAGGAAGGTAATGGGGTGTTTTTTAGCTCCCTCCCGTTTGCAACAGTACAGCCCCAAACCCCATACCTGAGGCATCTGTACATACCATTATTTACTCAAATATAAGATGAGAGGTTTTTCCCCCAATCAACATGGGGGAAAAAAACTCATCTTACATTCACATACAAGGAAACCTCATTAAATACACAGTCTATCATTAAACTGCTACCAAAAACAGTAATGGAAACCAGCTATGAAGTTGATTATATGCAATCAACACTGAGCATAACTATAAAACATATGGCTTATATTGGGTAAACATGATGATGGGAACCTACCAGAAAGACAAGTTAGTGCAGCTTATCTGAATAGCATATATGGTAGTGTCCATTGAGCGCAGTCCCCCTCAGCACTAACTCTTTTTCAAGTCATGGCAAGCCATGACACTACGTACACTTAGACTTCCTCTTCACTCCCACAGCTGAGCTGTGCCTTTCTTTCCTATTTCCAATGATTCTTGTTTCTTTGCCAGACTTAAATGGTGGTCCCTTTGTCCCCACCAACCTCTCACAAGGGCCCATGGGGCAGAAACCCTGCCACTACATATTATCACATTAATCACTGGAATTTTATTTATACTGTTCCCCATAAGAATATCCACATGCAGTTCCTTGACTACTACTGCTTTGTCTTCAAGGTACAGATTGGCCTGCCTTGCAGCCTCCACAGCATCCTTTGAGTCCTTATTTGAAACTACCTCCTTTATATCCTTGCTAAATATGGTATAGAGTTGTTTGAGGTCAGCTAGATCTACTGTCATTTTCATGTATTCTGACCTTTGCCTTTGACCCATTTATTCAAATAATCATTAATTTAGTTCAGGGTTGCTGTGTAACTTACTGCTTTCTGCTTCTGCACAGACCTGAATTTTTGCTGCTAAGTTTCAGGGGTAATCTGAAACTTGTGTACCATAGTTCTCAAAGCAAGTAATCTACAGTTTAGTTCACTTTCAGAGTGTTAAGGACACTCATGGCCTCCCCCTCCAGCTTGGGTATGAGCTAGGACATTTTGTGTTCATCCATGACATGGTAGATATGGCACATTCTCTCAAAGGATGGTGCAGGAGGGACACCATGTGGGGAGAAGAACTGGAGCCTCACAGTCTCTGTAGCTCAATCTCCAACCAACTGTGCTAGCTGCAACTGTTTGCTTATACCTACTCTGGCTTGGGCCAGACTTGTCTTAGAAACCCTGTCCTTCTTCAGCTCATAATGGGCTAGCATTGTCCTGAGCAACTTCACATATTTCCCAGCACACTCAACATTTCTTTTTAGGCAATTTTCACAATCTGCTTTGCTGAGTTTAGTGTAAGCTCTAGTTTGGATCATTCTTTTGCCTGCTGTTGTCCCACAAGCTGACAGCAAGTTTCTCAGAGCAGCATTATCTCCCAACCATGCAGAGACTCTCAGCTTACTTTCCACACATTCCCCACTTGTATATACAAGACTTCAGGGCAAAACCAGCCCTCAACAACTGAAGTCCCTTCACTTGTCCCTGCACTGATAAAAATTTCCCAAGCAGATTCACCACTGCTTGTAGCTACAGATTCATTTTACTTGGAGCTATTCCCTTCTGTTTCTTTCTAGCCTGTCCCTGGAACAAAAAAGAAAAACAACAAAAAAAAATAAATTTATCTACTAAGTTAAATCATTCCATTATTTATTCAAGGAAAAACAGTGATTCAGGCAAGTGATAACCAGACATTGATCCTGCTGGCTATATCAATGTGTTGGGGTACTGCCATAGATACACCCTGAATTTGTGTAAGCTTACTGGTCCTGTACTCTGCTAAATGGGTATGCCTAGGTTATAATTTGCCCAGAAATCACACAAATGTACCACACGCACTTGAGTCAAACAACATGAAAAATAAAACAGAAAGAAAAAATGATCAAATGCTTTGACAACAGAATATGGTCAAATAAAACTGACAAAATCCTTCCCCTACTTTCAGATGACCACCTAGCCCTCATCAAATCCCCTAGTCACATCTAGCTCCCTCCACTGGGGGCACGCAGTCCACTGTTCCTCACAAGAAGCCCTCTCCTGTCACTCCCTCCAGAACGCTGCACCCCGCGCCTTCCCCCAACCTGCAGGGAAGCTAGAGAATTTTCTCTAGCATCTTAACCTGTGACTATGATACGCTCTTTCACCCCTGTCTGCACCAAGCACAGCTCAGATCTTTCCCATCTGTAATCTGATGATATAAGTGCCTCTATCACAGTACATAAGTTTAACTGAAGCGCCTTAAGAGCCTATATTTAATTTAACAGCCTAGGTTTGACAAGGTTATTTTGTGGAACCATAACTGGCAACTACTATGACCCAAACTATTAAAATAACACTGTTAATTTTATCCAGTGAAATATAAACAGTTCAAAGTAGAGGTGCACCATATATCGGTCCATATTGGATCAGCACCAATAAAAGGAAAATTGACATTATCAGTAATTGGCTCCTTTTGCCAGTGTAGCTGATAATGTCACCGATAAATGCCAAATGCACGTGCCTAGCCACAGCATGCATGTGGCCAGGAATGCAGCCAGGCATCTTGGAGAACAGCATCCATCTGGTAAGTCTGTGGGCGGGGAAAGAGTATGGGGGAGAGGAAGACCGAGGCACCCAAGGTGAGTGAGGGAGTGGGGCAGGGCATGGGACAGAGCTGGAAACTCCCCGGAGCTTGTGAGAGGGATACCAGCAGCAGGGACCCACCTATGGCTCCTGTACCAGGGATGCAGTCCTGCTCCATGAGAAACCAAGCCAAGGGGCAGTATACACAGGGTCCTCATAGTTACTCTAGAGTATACAAGTTATAGACTGAGTGTGTAAATAAGTTACTGATGGTTCATTAGCTGGTGTATCTATTTATTTATTTACTAGTTCCTTAGGTGGCATGGGTGATCTGTATGCCTTCCCCTGGTGTGAGGTGTATCTGAGAAGCATTCACTCTTAAGCCACCATCGCCAGGTTATGCTGTGTAACATTATTTGTTTTATTGTATTAGTTGTATGTTATTTTGTAAATAATTAAATTCTGTAAATAGCTTTATAACAGTCTGCAAGGTTGTTTTGATTGTAAAGGAAGGTTCTCCACTTGGGAACCCTGCAGCAGCTACCCAGGTTGCTGAGCAGGGCCACCGGCTACTGAGTACCCCAGGATCCTACTATTCAGGTGAGGATGCGGATAGCGTCATGACCAGGGTTACATTTGTTTTAATTATTCAATGTGGACGTGTCTATAAAAATCTGTACTCCATTCATCTTAATCTCTAGTCACAAGGACTATGCATTCAGGGGAAAAATGAATTCCTTTCTCAGATAATTTTTTCTGTAATCAGTCCAAACCAACTTGGATAGAAATTGTGAGTTTAGAATACTGTGAAAAATCACTACCTTGCAATTCTGACATTTCGTCTTCTACAAATATACAATATGACAGAACCTCCTAATCCAGGTTTGTAAAGTGCCAGTTGCATCTTAAATCAACGCAAGATCCTTCAGCATTGATTATTACATTTTGAGGGGAGAAAGCCCAGGTTTCTAGACAGAAATTTCTGTAAAGCTGAACTACAGCTTGTCACTGGCAACTGTTTGGTCATAATCAAAATAAATAAATACAGCTTCCTTACTTTCTTATCAAGAAACACCAAGTATGATGTGACGGTATGTTTCTTTTTTAGACCCTCTAGTGAGCACAGACAGGAAATGCAGGTTGTAATTGGTACTATATTAAGCAGCATTGTCTTTTAATGCCATGTTAAATTCACTTTCAGAGATTAATCTGCCCTTTAGCAGTGCTTACATTTTTGCTCCCTCACATATGCAATGGATGCTTTAACTTTTAGTTCTGCTGAATTCAACCAGATTTTATGATAATGTCGATTAGCCTGCTTCCTCCCAGATTGTGGATAGTACGGATCATAATAAACAGAATTTCAGCATGTCAAAATTTAAAAAAAAAGAGGAGACTAAAAATACAGGAATCCTTCTGGACTCTTCCCACCCCTTTTTCAATTATCTCTAACAGATACAATCATTAAGTGACCTGATAGCACAGCTACTGACCCAGGACAAAACAGAAATTGTTAACTGAATTTTTGTGCAAATTTACAGTGAAAGTTATTAGGAAAAGTTCAAAAAACCCCCCAACAAACTCTTATTTCCACATGCAGTATCATAATATTAGAGATTCTGCTATGTGTAGATTCTCTTCCTGTTCCTTAAGAGCAGTCAAGCATTGATTTAATCTCCCATGCTATTTGGCAACAACAGTATGTTAAATCAACACAAAACTGTAGGTATTCCTATCACTTTGTCCTAACAACTGCTCATGGACCCTCAGTGCTAGGATGGTTGTTGCTGTATCACCTGTCTTCAATAAAATCATTGTCATGTCTTATCTCTTCTCATTTTTCTTACTGCAAATGATTTTAATATTGCCTCTTTAAATCTTAGGAAGGTGTTGTGATGGTATGTACAGGCCCTATACATTATGGGAGAAGTTAAAAGGTAAATGCAGACCCTGGGAGAAACAAAAAAGTTATAATGCAGCTGAATTCACTGGACAATCCATTGGACAAGTCAGTGAATGGAGAATAAAAGCAAGACGCAAGGGAAGAGAAGTACAAGAATTCAGACTGAGGCAAACATCATAGATTTCATAAGACATTAGGGCTGGAAGGGACTACACAAGATCATTGGGTCCAGCCCCTGTCCAAGGGGCAGGAAAATAGCTGAGGTCAAGTGATCCCAGCAAGATAAGCATCCAAGTGCTTCTTAAGTGTCGAGGCTTGCACCACTTCTGGGGGGAGTCTATTCCAGGCTCTAGCAACTCAGACGATAAAGAAGTTTTTTCTTATGTGCAGCCTAAAACAATCTTCCCAGAGTTTCTGACCATTAGACCTTGTCTTCCCTTGGGGTGCCCTGGTGAACAGATGTTCTCCCAGTTCCTGATGCACACTCCTTATATACTTATAGCCTGCCTTCACTTCTCTAGGCTGAAGAGTCCCATGCCTCTCAGCCTCTCCTCAAAAAGCCTGTTCTCTTGTCTTCTAATCATGTGAGTGGCTCTCCTCTGGACTCTCTCAAAGCTTCTCCACATCCCTTCTAAAGTGCAAAGCCCAGAACTAGATGCAGTACTCCAGCTGTGGCCTTACCAAGGTCAAGTAAAAAGGAAGGATGACTTCATGGGTCTTCCTTGAAATGCATCAGTACATGCAATCCAGGGTTTTGTTTGCTTTGCCGGCTGTGGCATCACATTGGTGGCTCATGTTCATCTTGTGGTCAATCATGATACCCAAGCCTTTTTTGGTCATGGTGCTAGTGAGTGTAGCACAAGCCTATACATATGATGTCATCAGGTTTTGATTCGCCCACCTTGAGAGCCTCTCCAGGTCAGCCTGAATCGCCAGCCTATCCTCTAGTGTGACCACACTTCCCCATAATTTGGTGTCATCAGCAAATTTACCCAGGCCACTTCTGATACCTGAATCTAGATCTCTTATAAATATATTAGAGAGTACAAGTGGAACCCTGGGGGACCCCGCTGGTCACCATGAGCCATGCTGAAACAATTCCATCGACTATCACTCTCAGCGTCTGACCATGGAGCCAGTTCTCAAGCCAATTGGGCTATAAGGTTGTCAAGGCTGCAGTTCCTCAGTTTAACCATGAGGACTTCATGGGAGACCAAGTCAAAGACTTTTTTGAAGTCCAAATAAATTATATCAACCTCTTCTCCTTTGTCCAAGTGATGCATCACCTGGTCATAGAAGGAAATGAGGTTTGTCAGGCAAGACCTACCTGCAATGAAGCTATGTTGGCTATCTATCAGAATGCTGCATTCCATTAGCCTGTTGTTAATGGTTTCTCCGATGATTTTTTCTAATATCTTACCAGGGACTAAGGTCAAACTGATTTTCCTGTAGTTCCCTGGCTCTTCCTTCCTCCCTCTCTTAAAGATAGGCACCATATTAGCCCTCTTCTAATCTTCAGGAACCTCTCCCGAGTGCCACAAGTTCTCAAATATCCTCACCATTGGTCGTGCTGTGATGTCAACCAGTTCCTTTCGCACTCTTGGATGCATTCCATCCAGACCATCTGATTTGTGGATGTCCAGCCTCTCAAGGTGTTCCCTCATGAGATCTTCACCAACGTTGGGCATGTTTGCCTATACCCTAGTAATCCTGCATCTTGTTTTGGCAGGGTGATCCCCATGGGCTGGTGGAAGATGGACACAAAGTAATCATTAAGGAGACTAGCTTTTTCCTGGGTGTCAGTTGTCAGCTGCGCCATTTGGTTTAGCAAGGGTCCAATGTTGCCCTTGTTTTTCTTTTGACTAGCCACATATCTGAAGAAGGACTTCTTGTTGTCTTTGAGTCCCATAGCCAGTTTGAGTTTGGTTTTGGGCTTGAATTTCCCAGTTTGCTCCATACAGGCGCGAGCCAATGCTGAATACTCTTCCTTGGTGATGTTACCTGACTTCCACCCCTTATAGACTTCTTTTTTCAGATACAGGAGGTCCATGAGTCCCCTATTTAGCCATGGAAGGCCGCCCAGCCCTTTTGCTACCTTTCCTACAGACTGTCAAGGATTTCCCTTGTGTTTCAAGGATTGCATCCACTCATTATGGGCTCCCCTCTCTATCAGATCATGGTTTCTCAGGGCCTCGGCAACCAGCCTCCTGAGCTTCTGAAAGTTGGCTTTCCTAAAAAATCAAAGATTTCTACATTGTTGACTGATTTTCCAGCTTTGCAATGGATAGAGAAAGTGATCAACTCTTGATCACCGTCTCCCAGCTTCCCTTTGATTTTTAGGTCACTCACTCGATCATCTCCTTTGGCCAGTACACCAGATCCAGAAGCGCCTTACCTCTTGTTGGCCCACAGACTTCTTGAGATAAGTAGAGTTCGTCAATGCAGGTGAGAAAGCTATGCGACCAATCAGATTTGGCAGAGTACTCTTCCCATGAGATGTCAGAGTAATTGAAGTTGCCCATGACAACCATGCACTGAGAGCATGCAGCCTCTGCAGTTCCCTAGTGAATGCATGGTCAAGATCTTCTTAATTAAGAGGACTGTAGTGGACTCCTATCATTATATCCCCTTTACCACGTTGGCAACGTAATCTAACCCAGAGGGTCTCAAGTCACCCTTCTTGGGTGCCAAACTCCACTTGTAGGGAAGTGTACTGCTTCTACACATAGAGAGCTACAGCCCCACCCTTTCTAGCAATATGATCCATCCTGTACAAGGTATAGCCATCTATATCTGTGGTCCAGTGATATGTGAAGTCCCACCAGGTCGTCATTATTCCTATTAGATAATATTGATTTTTGTTTAGCAGAAGATGAACATGAGCCTGCAATGCAATGCTGCAGCTAATAAAGTGACCAAAACGCTGGCTTGCATCCATAGATGCTTCTCGAGCAAATCCCGGGACGTCATTCTCCCCTTGTACTCGGCCTTGGTGAGGCCGCAGCTGGAGTACTGCGTCCAGTTTTGGGCTCCACAATTCAAAAAGGATGTGGAGAAGCTTGAGAGAGTCCAGAGAAGAGCCACGCACATGATCAGAGGTCAGGAAAACAGATCTTACGATGATAGGCTGAGAGACATGGGACTCTTTAGCCTGGAAAAGTGTAGGTTCAGGGGTGATCTGATGGCCACCTATAAGTTTATCAGGGGTGACCACCAGGATCTGGGGGAACGTTTGTTCACCAGAGCGCCCCGAGGGATGACTAGGTCGAATGGTCACAAACTTCTGCAAGACCGTTTCAGGCTGGACATAAGGAAGAATTTCTTTACTGTCCAAGCCCCCAAGGTCTGGAACAGTCTGCCAGCGGAGGTGGTTCAAGCACCTACATTGAACACCTTTAAGAGTAAATTGGATGCTTGTCTTGCTTGGATCCTATGACCCCAGCTGACTTCCTGCCCTTTGGGCAGGGGGCTGGACTCGATGATCTCCCGAGGTCCCTTCCAGCCCTGATGTCTATGAAATCTATGAAAGGGCCAGCCTGCCATTGGAGGCCCTAGGCTTCCCAGCACTCCTAGAAGAGTCCTGTCCCTGGGCTGGAGTAGGAGCGAATTCCATAGATTTCATAGACATTTAGGGCTGGAAGGGACCTCGGGAGAGCATCGAGTCCAGCCCCCTGCCCAAAGGGCAGGAAGTCAGCTGGGGTCATAGGATCCCAGCAAGATAAGCATCCAATTTACTCTTGAAGGTGTTCAGTGTAGGTGTTTGAACCACCTCCGCTGGCAGACTGTTCCAGACCTTGGGGGCTTGGACAGTAAAGAAATTCTTCCTTATGTCCAGCCTGAAACAGTCTTGCAGGAGTTTGTGACCGTTCGACCTCATCATCCCTCGGGGTGCTCTGGTGAACAAACGTTCCCCCAGATCCTGGTGGTCACCCCTGATAAATTTATAGGTGGCCATCAGATCACCTCTGAGCCTGCGCTTTTCCAGGCTAAAGAGTCCCATGGCTCTCAGCCTGTCATTGTAAGATCTGTTTTCCTGACCTCTGATCATGCACGTGGCTCTCCTCTGGACTCTCTCAAGCTTCTCCACATCCTTTTTGAATTGTGGAGCCCAAAATTGGACGCAGTACTCCAGCTGCGGCCTCACCAAGGCCGAGTACAAGGGGAGAATGACGTCCCGGGATTTGCTCGAGAAGCATCTATGGATGCACGCCAGCATTTTGGTCGCTTTACTAGCCGCAGCATCGCATTGCAGGCTCATGTTCATCTTGTGGTCAATGATGACCCCCAAGTCTTTTTCTTCTGTAGTGCTAACCAACGTAGCACTGCCAAGTCTATAAGGGTGCTGCAGGTTTTTCCTCCCAAGGTGGAGAACCTTGCATTTTTCGATGTTAAACACCATCAGGTTCTCGTCTGCCCATTTGCTGAGCTTGTCCAGGTCAGCCTGGATCACCCGCCTATCTTCTGGCGTGGATGCTTTGCCCCAAAGTTTGGTGTCATCGGCGAACTTGGCCAGTCCACTCCTGACTCCAGTGTCCACATCGTTAATGAAGATGTTGAACAGTATGGGTCCCAGGACAGAGCCTTGAGGGACCCCACTGGTCACAGGGCACCACAATGAGTGACTGCCATCAATCACAACCCTCTGGGTCCGACCACGAAGCCAATTTCCCAGCCAGCGGATCGTGGTGGAGCCAAGGCCACAACTGGCCAGTTTGGCCAAGAGGTGATCATGGGATACCAGATCAAAAGCTTTTTTGAAGTCAAGATATATGACATCAATCTCTTCTCCCTTGTCCAGGTGATAGGTCACCTGGTCAGAGAAGGAAATAAGATTGGTCAAACAAGACCTACCCGCAACAGACCCATGCTGGCTATCCCTTAGAATGTTAGCCTGGGCCAGTCCCTCAAGGACGGCCTCCTTAATAAACTTTTCTAAGATCTTCCCCAGGATAGAAGTCAGGCTAATGGGCCTGTAGTTAGCCGGATCCACTCTCCTCCCTTTCTTGAAGATCGGCACCACATTGGCCTTCTTCCAGTCTTCGGGCACTTCCTTGTACTCCATGACCGACTGATTCTGCAGTTGACACTTGGTGGGCTTGCACTGGTGATTAGCCTCCCATCCTCTGGCAAGCTTAGTTTAAAGCGTTGTAAAGTAGGTCAGCCATTCTGGCTCAGAAGAGCTTCCTCTGCATCGGAGTGAGGTGGAGGTTGTCCCTTCCCAACAGACCAATGCCTCTGCCTCTGAAGTGCAGACTACAGTCGAAAAGCCGAAGCCTTCAAGATAGCACCAGCACCACAGTTTTCTGTTGACTTCATCAATTTTTCTCTCCCTTCTGTGCCCATGACCCATAACCAGAAAGACTGAGGAAAAAACTACCTGTGCCCCCAACCCTTTGAGCCCCGCCCCCAGAGCTCTGTAGTCACTCATAACTCAGCTGGGATTGCTCCAAGGCATATCATTTGTGCCCACATAGATGAGGAACATGGGGTAGCGGTCAGAGGGCCGGACAAGTTTCAGGATCCTCTCAGCTACATCCTGAATACAGGCTCCTGGGAGGCAGCAAACCTCATGGGCCAAGGGGTCAGGGCAGCAGATAGCTCCCTCTGTCCCCCTCATGAGGGAGTCACCCATAATGATCACTCCATGTTTCTCCTTTGGGGTGGTTGCAGGTTGCCTTTCTTCCTTGAGTGCTGGAGCTGGCAGCTCAGCTGGCTCTATTGGTGCTCTGAGGCATTTGTTTCTGTTTGTGAAGTTCCAGGGGGCGGTGACCCTGGTGCAGTGTGCCTAGGGGCCACAGAGAACCTTAATCCAGGCATCCCCTAGCTGGACTTCACAGGAACTTCTCTTGTCCACCCTTGTCCTGCCAGCCATCCTTGTACTTCCCTCTTCATTCTTCAGGTGAACAGTCTAGCGGTAAGAGCTGATCCACTCTTTGCTATCCCTGATGGCACGCAGCCTCTGCACCTCAGCCTGGAGCTCCCCTATCCGGCACTCCAGAGACAACAATGCAGAGCAAACCTCACACAGGGAGGTGTCATTGCTCCTGACCCCAGTAGCCTACAGTCCTTCCTGGCAGCCCCCCACAGCTGAGAGCCAAGGGCCCCATCTGAGCAGAGGCTGTAACCATGGGTTCTGTCTGGGAGGAGGCCTCAGTGGTACCAGAAGAAAGAGAGAGAGAGAGAGTGTGTGTGCGCGTGCACGGTGGGGTGTTACCAGACGCAATGGGGATCTTTGGGGTGTGGCACATCACCACCATCGCACAGGCAGCAGTAGCCTGGGCTACTCATTGAAAAAGCTTAAGTTAAAATGCCCCTGATGCCATTTTAAAGCACAGAATGCTGAATACACATGACACTGTGAGTACTTTAACTAGAGCTGCTCTTAGAACCACTCTAATTAAAGCATACCCCCTCCACCCTGGAACACGTGTATAAACACCCATTAATTTTAACCTGAAACAAAGAATAGGCTAAGTTCATATTTCACTTGAATGTAACACAGATGTTTAAGCAAAAGCTCTACATTAGTGGTATTCAACCTTTTACTGCCATGAGCAAGATGAGAGGTCCAAAGCCCCTCCATGGGCTGGATGGAGCCCTATGCACCAGGAACAGGCTGAGTACTGACCCCTCTTTGCTTGGTAGGCCAGAACTGGCCCCAGAGGGGCCTTATGGTAGAGATGCCAAGCACCACCCTTCCCTCTGGGATTGGACCACCTCCACATGCTAGTATTGAGACTTGCAGGCCCAGCACCAACCCCTCCCATGAGTATTGGACCCTGGAGGTCTGGTGTTGTCCCTTTCCACCTCCTACACTGGGATTGGGCCCCAAGAACCTGGCAATTCCACCTCTTCCTCCTGCCCCCAACACCAGATTTGGGCTCTGGGGTACAACCCTGAAAGCTGGGATTGGGTCTCTGATCCAGTATACAGGGCCCTGGACACCCTGTGGGTTTGGAAATTTGACAGTAGGGGAGCAGCACAACTGTTCCCCCAGTGCCAAATTTCCAGCTCCATAGGGAGCCCCACAGGCTAAATGGCATGGCACCATTGACTGGATCTAGCCCAAGGGACGGGGGTTGAATACCCTTGCTATGCATTGCATACGGTACATGCAGTGGGAATAAGTATACAGTGTTTAAGGATTATATCTTAGTAAAAGGTAAAAAATAAAAAAAAAAACCAGACAGGAGTCTAAATCATGACCTACTAAATGGACTATGCAAGGGAGTGAGGAGATTCATGACTCACCACCTGATCCTTCATGAGTTATCAGTATTGCAGGTCACAAGGCTAGCAGTAAAATGGCTTCCCTTGAAGCTGGTACCCCCTTCGGCATTCAGATGGATAGACATTAGTAAATCCATGCCTTCCATTCCCCTACCTAATGCAGAAGCCACCAGAGGTGAGCTAGCATGGAGGGGCTGGGTCTATTCTTGGGATAGAACGCATGTTTAAACATGGCAAAGAACTTTCCAACATCTTCAAAATTTGTAAGAGGTAAAGGAACAAAAGTTGGCATCAGGCTAAGGCAAATAGGTGGGAAAACAACCTACATGAGTGCCTCATTCAGAAGTGAAATAAATGATACAAGTGTTTTACAGGCTGTGAAAGCTTCTGAAACAAGACTGTTGGCTAACTTGGGCTTTCCATGGCTAGAATAGAAACTGATGTCATTCAACCTCAGAGAAGTATATTAATCTTTTAAGACATCGGAGGGCTTCCACTGACCAATCTCTGTAAAATGCCCCTTATGTCATCATTTACACACTTGCTACAGTCTGTAAAAATGGGACCCATGGATCCTCAAGGGAGAAGAGATTTTTTAAACCAGCTAATGCAACACTTTTTAGATGTTGTTTCTCCCTAGTAAAATGTGATTAGCTGTTTATGGTTAAATCACAGCCTAACAATTAGTTAGCTACACTTGAATGCAAGCAAGAAATAAAACGAAGTATTTTTTCAACTCTGCTTAGATTTTATTATTATTATTAAATGTAATATTTCATTTTGCTGCTCCACAAATATTTAATTAATTGCAAGTGGTTTTTGTTGTTTTTGTTTTGTTTTACTATAGAAACTATTTATTACTGATACCTTCTGCTCAATGTCTATTGTTTTATGTTTTTAAACACAAGGCTTATAACATCAAAGTCTTTCTTGAGCAGATGTTTATGTTTTTATCATCAGTGCCGTCCTTGTATTTCTTCCTTTCAAATAAGTTAGTATAGTTACTGTTAGTTATTATTGGACTTAAAATTACAGTTTCTACATTCATGTCAAATGCAGTTATTTTGTTACAGACCCCTCTACATCTTGTGTGTATTATGCAATTACCTGAGTATTTGAAAAGGTCCAACCAGCTATAAAGTTATTGCTGGAAAATGCATAATAATTTAATTATGTATTTATGTTTGTTTTTTATCTAGCTTCAAGTTGCACATGTAGCTTTTGCCCCCATGGCTGAGAGCCCCATCAGCTGATCAGAGCTCCCAGCTGTAGGAGACCCATGTTCACCCCCCAGCCTGGAAGCTCTCAGGTAACTCTGGCTCCCAGCCACAGGAGCACATGTCTCTGCAGCTGGGAGCCTCATCAGCTGACAGGGGTACTCCACACATCCCCATGACTGAAAGACCACAACTGCTGTGATCTCCCAGCTGCAGGGGTGCCCGAAACACTCTGTCACTGGGATAGCACAGCTGCAGCAATCTCCTAGCCCAGGATCAGGCTCCCTCTGCATTGGCAATAAGGCATGATGGGATCTGATTTGTGATCCCACAGTCACACTTCCTGCCATGCAGGCGTGGTATGGCAGGGGGTGTAACTGTGTGGATCATGAATTACATCTCCTCCCGCCTTTACCTGCACGTTTAGAGGGACCCTTAGGGTTGTAGTGAGCTCTCACAGCAGTTGTGCAAGTGTCAAACAGACTCTTTGAGAAAGAAAATCTACCCTGTGCTTTCTATTTCTAAAAGTAATAAACTCACAAGGATGAAATCAATTCAAATTCTGCAAGATCATTACTGATTCACAACACAGTATACTGTGACTAAGGAAACAAAAAATACCAAGGAATCTCAGAACTTCAGATCTGAAAAGGAAAGCATTAACTCCTCCATTTATTATAAAAATACTACTTACTAAACTCAGTGAAGTTCTCTCAGAAAAAAACTCTTATCAGTTATAATTCAACCTAATGCATGGGGGTCCATCTACAAGTTAAGCCCCACAGGAAAGAAAGAAAGACTAGTTAAGCCTCTGTAAAAGCAGAGGAAGCAACCACTGCTTTTTCCAGAGACTGCCTTCTAGGCAAGTTAGTGTGGAGGGCAGCTTTTCAGGAATGGGTCTCTGCTGCTAAGATGCAATGGGCCTAATAGCCTGGACAAGTAATAATATTCCTTACTCACAAACAGGTTGGAGTACCTGATATGGGGTGGAGCTTGCTTCATGTCATAGATTCATAGATGTTAGGGTCAGAAGGGACCTCAATAGATCATCGAGTCTGACCCCCTGCATAGGCAGGAAAGAGTGGGTTCAGATGACCCCAGCCAGATGCCTATCTAACCTCCTCTTGAAGATCTCCAGGGTAGGGGAGAGCACCACCTCCCTTGGGAGCCCGTTCCAGATTTTGGCCACTCTAACTGTGAAGAAGTTCTTCCTAATGTCTAGTCCAAATCTGTTCTTTGCTAGCTTATGGCCATTATTTCTTGTAACCCCCAGGGGCGCCTTGGTGAGTAGTGAGTAGAGCCTCACCAATTCCCTTCTGTGCCCCATGATGAATGAGGCAGCCACAAGGTTGCCTCTCAACCTTCTCTTGCAGCAGCTGAAGAGGTCCAGGTGCCCTAGTCTCTCCTCGTAGGGCTTGGCCTACAAGCCCTTAACCATACGAGTGGCCCTTCTCTGGACCCTCTCCAGGTTATCCACATCCCTCTTAAAGTGTGGTGCACAAAACTGCATGCAGTACTCCAGCTGCGGTCTGACCAGCGCCCAACAGAGGGGAAGTATCACCTCCTTGGGTCTGTTTGTCATACATCTGTTGATGCACGATAAAGTGCAGTTAGCTTTTCTGATGATTTCGTCACACTGACAACTCATGTTCATCTTGGAATCCACTAGGACTCTGAGATCCCTTTCCGCTTCTGTGCTACCGAGCAGGTCGTTTCCTAGGCAGTAGGTGTGCTGGACATTTTTCCTCCCTAGGTGCAGCACTTTGCATTTCTCCTTGTTAAATTGCATTCTATTGTTTTCTTCCCATTTGTCCAACCTGTCCAGGTCTGTCTGTAGTTGTTCCCTGCCCGACAGTGTGTCTATTTCTTTCCACAATTTTGTATTATCCGCAAACTTGGACAGAGTACAAAGGCCCATTGCATCTTAGCATCAGAGACCCATGTCCTGATCCTATAAACTAGAGACAGGCATTCAAAATCGAATTGATGTAATCTTTGCAAGTTGGTCTAACCTGCCTAGGCTAAGCCAGTTTGTAACTGTACAGACCTCCTTTCTGGACTGAAAAAATGCAGTGGCTCAGGCTAGAAGCCAGGGGGCACTAGAGCAGCCCTCCCTTCCCTCCCACAATGCTGAGCTGTGGCAAGGCCCTGGCAGGATGTTCTGATTAGGGTGGGGTTCCCCCACTCCCAACCAGCCCAGCAGGGAATTGAAAACAGTGCTTATCATCCCTAACTCAGTGTTTATCACCCCATTAAGAAAACAACAGAGGGATGGTACCAGCTACCTGCTGATTCTGCCTTTGTCCTGTCTGCCACAGCATGGACCGTAGCCAGCATGTGGTCTGCTAGCTAATGCACAGACATGTCTCCGCAAGGCAAGGGGGAATTCTTGCTTAGCAAGGAGTGTGGGGAGGAGCAGCCTGCAGTCTCTGCCAGAGCTCCAGCCCATGATCAGAAGGGGAGGGGCCAGCCCTGCTGTGGAGCAGAAAGCCTTGGCCCGGCCAGAGAGCACGCTGGGATGCTGGAGGAGTCTGGTTTAACTTAAACCAGCAAAGGGTCTGGGACAGATATTGCATAAACCAGTTTGACCCAAGCCACTAATGCCTGATACCACATTCAACCAGGTTTATCTCAAACTGGTTTCAGATGTTTTCAAACTGGTTTATGTGCACTGAACACATGTTCTGTTGCAGGCTTATTAGAAGGGTTCAAGCAACCTTTCTGTCACTTTTAAAAGAGCTCTAAGGAGAATGGACAGGGCAAAGAAAGCTCTGAGCTTTCACTTTCACTATGTACTTCTAACAAAAAGAGGTTTTTTCTTGTGGCAAAAACTGGAGCGTTTAGGATCCTCATGTAAGCAAATGAGAATTGCTCAGCACACCTTATAGCAAGAGGCCCCAGAAAGATGAAATAGCTGCCAGCCAGGATAAAGTTACTTTGACTTGCAAAACTGCATACTTCACTGAGGCAGAGAAAGGCTGAAGGAGACAAAGAACAAGCTATAAACTCCTATGGAAATAGGGAAAATGTTGAGTGAGCATTTACCACCTTGCATTTATCTTGTTTCCCCCACTGTACTGTATTACTGTATTTTTATGGCTAATATATATTCATAGCTGGCAAAATCCATGCCCTGGAACCGTGGAAACAAAAACAAATAAAAAACAATGGCCATTTTAAAAACAACATGCTCTAGCTATGTGTTGCTAAATACCAACTGTTAATTTATTTCCAAATGTCCTTTTGTGGAAACTGGAAGAACAAATGAATACTGCTTGATGCATTTCTAATTCAAACATAAAATGAAACAAGAAAGTTTCTTGACTGCCATCTGCTGTTCAAAACACTTTTCTGACAAAAGGGCCAGACAAATCCGAACGTGTTAAAAAGAGTGCTGTCTTTGGAATTTTGTTACAAATGGTGTTAAGAGTAAAACAAATGAAACTACAAAGAGTTAAAGTTAACATAAAACTAGTTGTGCATTATATAATATCTATATAATGCAAAAAGTATAATAAAATACATATTTTTTACTGTAAAAGTTGCTTGGCTAAAAGGTCAGTGTTATGAATCTACGTGATGCTCTTATTAAAAAATTTTATTTTAATACATTTTTATGCTCTACTATGGCACGCAGCTCTATATTCACCTTTTTATACAGGTCTTTGGGTCTACTTAGATTCCCAATTATGCAAACACATACATACAAAGTTAAAAACAAAAGAGCCATGGTGGCATCTTAAAAACAAGAAGAAAGGAGAAAGGAAACAATGGGACAAATAGTAAACAACACTCAAATGCTTAAATGATTGACAGAACCTTTGGGCTAGGGACAGAAGTTACACATAAACTGGTTTAAGTGATCAGAAACTGGTTTAAACCTGTAACAGAATAGAAGTTCAGTGCATATAAACCAGTTTCAGAATAGCTTAATGGTTCAAGATAAACGTGGTTTAATGTAGTATCAGATTTAGTGGATTTCTATCCCAGACCCTTTCCTGGTTTAAGTTAAATCAGTGTCCCCCAGCATCCCAACATGCTTTTCAACACTGGGCTGGGCTATGATGTCTGCTCCAGAGACCAGGGCTGGCCCTACCCCTCTCCTCTCTAGCTGGGGCAGGGAAAGGGGCATTGCCCAAAGCCAGCCCAGCATGGCCCCCTAAGGTGAAGGGGGCAGGGAGAGGGCTTATTCCTCCTTCCCTCTCCTCTCCCACCAGGGGACCACAGCCAGGGTCTGTCAACCCCAGCCAATGCCTCTGCTGCTCGCCCTAGCACAGGCTGAGCGCCTCCTGACATGGACTGCTGTGTCCAGGCCAGGAAGACCCTGGCTGGGGTCCTCTGGGGGGGGGAACAGGGTGGAAGGGGGAGAATAAACCCCTTGCCTGCCCCCTTCACCTCAGGGGACCATGCCAGGTTGGCATTTGGCCATACCTGACTGGGGCAGCAGCCCCATGGTGTCCCAGGGACTACAAGCCTCTTCCGAATGAGGGAGTTGAGAAGGGGCTGTGCTGCCGACAGGAGCAGGATGAGCAGAGCTGCTGCACCCTGGGAGGGGCGAACAGTGGTGACAAGGCTCAGAAGGCTGGCTATGGGGGATAAGGTGAATTTTAGGGTGGCCATAGCCTCCCCCCTGCAAGCCCTCCTAGAGTCACCACAGCTTAGCCCCCTGTAGCCACCCCCCCCCAACCTGGCCACCAATGCCTCTCACGCCAGCTCAGCTCCAGTCCCAGGTCCAGCCCTGAGCAGATGGTGCAGCTGGGCTCCAGGGGCAGTGCCCTTTCCAGCCAGCTGCAGCTCAGGCTGGGGCCACAGGAGCAATGCTCCCAGTTTGTTCCTGGCTCCCTGTGCCCAGGTCAGGCCACACGGTCAGGGAGCCACTGCAGCCAGCGGGGATCTCTCCATCCTCCTCCTCCCCTGCCATAAGGGGGGCTCTATGATAGTCCAACACACCTCAGCCTGGGTGCAAGGAGCTGGGAGAAAGCTTGGTGCACAGCTCCCATGGCCCCAGCCAGCTGGGAAGGGACCTGCCTCTGAAGCCAAGCCCAGCTCAGCCTCACCATTATAGATTTCATAGACACTAGGGCTGGAAAGGACCTCGCAAGATCATCGGGTCCAGCCCCCTGCTCAAAGAGCAGGAAGTCAGCAGAGCTGAAATGCTGCCAGCAAGATAGGCATCCATGTGTTTTTGAAAGTATCCAGGGTAGGTGCTTGCCCCACCTCTGGGGTGAGTCTATTCCAGGACCTGAGGACTCAGACAGTAAAGACGTTTTTCCTTATGTCCAGCCTAAAATGGTCTTCCAGGAGTTTGCAACCATTGGATCCTGTCTTCCCATGGGGTGCCCTTGTGAACAGTTTAATAGTTTCATAGTTGCTAGGTTCAGAAGGGACCTGAGCAGATCATCAAGTCTGACCCCTTGCAATGGCAGGAAAAAGTACTGGGGTCAAACGACCCCAGCAAGGTGACTGTCAAGCCTCCCCTTAAAGACCCCCAGGGTAGGAGCCAGCACCACCTCACTTAGAAGTTGGTTCCAGATCCTAGCTGCCCTGACAGTGAAGTAGTGCCTCCTGATGTCTAGTATGAATCTACTCTCTGCCAGCTTGTGACTGTTATTTCTAGGCACTCCTGGTAGTGCTCGGGGGAACAGGGACTCCCCCAATGCCTGCTGATCCCCTCTGACTAGTTTGTAACAGGCCACTAGATCCCCCCTCAGCCTTCTCTTCTGGAGGCTGAACAGGTTCAGGTCCGTAGCCTCTCCCCATAGGGCCTGCCATGCTGTCCCCTGATCATGCGAATGGCTCTCTTCTGGACTCTCTCCATGTTGTTCACATCCCTCTTGAAGTGCAGCACCCAGAACTGGATGCAGTATTCCAACTTCGGCCTGACCAGTGTCACATAGAGGGGGAGGATCACCTCCTTGGACCTGTTCGAGATGCATCTGTGGATGCATGGCAAGGTACGGTTAGCCTTCCTGACTGCATCCCCACACTGCCGGCCCATGTTCATCTTGGCATCAATGATGACTATAAGATCCTTTTCTGCCTCTACACTGACGAGAAGGGAGCTCCCCAGCCTGTAGGTATGGTGCTGGTTCTTCCTCCCCAGGTGCAGCACCTTGCACTTGTCAGTGTTGAAACTCATCCACCCACCGCTATAACCTGTCTAGGTCTGATTGCAGCCTATTCCTACCTTCTAGCGTGCCCACATCCCCCCAACATCTTAGTGTCGTCAGCAAATTTGAACAGGGTGCTTCTTACCCCCTCATCCAAGTCACTGATGAAGATGTTGAACAGTGAGGGCCTGAGAACCGAGCCCTGGGGGACCCCACTGCCCACATCCCTCCACATCGAAAATGACTAGAAAGTGTCCAGGAAGACTATGTTCACTGCTACCCTGCATCTAAGGATCTTGTGACCTGGTCATAGAAGGCCACCAGGTTGGTCTGACAGGACCTGCCTCTAATGAACCCGTGTTGGTTGCCCCTAAGCATAACCTCCCCCGCTGGCCCCTCGCAGACATGCGCCAGGATAATTCCCTCAAAAAGCTTACCCAGGATCGAGGTAAGACGAACTGGCCTATAGTTTCCCAGGTCCTCCTTCCTCCCTTTTTTGAAGACTGGAACCATGCTGGCCCTCTTCCAGTTCTCTGGTACCACACCAGAGCACCATGAGTGCTCATAAAGCCATGCCGGGGTCCCACAATGACCTCAGCTAATTCCCTCAGCACTCTGGGGTGGAGATCATCAGGACCAGCTGATTTAAATATGTCCAGTCCTTCCAGAGGTTCCCTGACTAGATCCTCAGTGACCCTTGGCCTGGGTGCGCCTCCCCTGCGGCCTGAGGGAGTCCCAGTTGGGTGGGCTGATCCAGTCCCTGCTCAGGAAATTGGAGGCAAGGAAGTTGTTAAATAGGTGTGACGACCAGATTTCCTAGCATGTCTTGCAGGGGTCCCACATTACCCAGTACCTTCTTTTTGCCCCCTATGTGTTTAAAAAAGGACTTCTTGTGGTCCTTGATCCAGGTAGTTAGTCCCAGTTCCATCTCTGTCTTGGCCTTCCTGACCGCCCCCCTGCAGCCCCGAGCAACCACAGTATAGTTCTCCCTGGTGATGGCCCCTCCCTTCCATTGGGTGCACACCTCCCTTTTAGCTAGAAGACATTCCTGGATGCTTTTGGTGAGCCATTGGAGCTTTTGCGCCCTCCTGCTCCCTTTGATCCATGTTGGGATTACCTCCCTTTGGGCTTGGAGGATCATCTCCTTAAGGAGCGACCACTCTTCTTGGACACCCAACTCCCCTCCCCTCCGGGACCTCAGTGCCTCCCCAACTATTCTCCTTAGCTCACTGAAGTCTGCCCTTCTGAAGTCTAAGGCTGCTGCCTTGCTGCAGGCCTTTGCCATCTTGCACTGGATGGTGAATTCCAGCAGGCGATGATTGCTATCACCCAGGTGGTCAAGCACCCGCAGCCATATCACCAGGTCGTCGCCTGTGGCCAGCAGCAGGTCCAACAGGGCATCTTCCCTGGTGGGGCTGTGCACCTCCTGGGTTAAACAGAGGTCCTACATTTTGGCTAGGAACCTATGTGAGCAGTCAGACCTGGCTGACTGCTCTTCCCAGGAGATGTCTGGAAAGTTCAGGTTACACATGACAACCACATCCTGATGCACACCCATTATGTACTTATAGGCTGCCACCAAGTCACCCCTGAGCATCTGTACACCTTGCCTGGGGCTGGGGCTGGGGCTGAGCTGGGCCGGCCTGTGGGTGTTGCTGAGGGCAGACGCAGAAGGGCTGGGCCTTCCCCAGCCAGCAGTGGCTTGGGATTGGGCTCCAGGAGCTGTGCATCCAGATTACTGCCAACTCCCTGCGCCCACACTGAGCCAAGCTGTCAGGGAGCTGCTGACATAGCACTACACAAAGCCTCCTGCCCCACCCCATGGCTGGGGAAGGGGATGAGGAAGAGAACCTAACCACTGCAGCAGCTCCCTGGCAGCCTGCCTAACCTGAGCACAGAGCAAACTGGGCTAGGCTGGGCCAGGCCATGGGGACAGGGCCCTTCCCAGTTGGAGGTGGGGCTTGGGCTGGGGCCACAGGAACTATGAACCCTGATTGTTCCTGGCTCCCCACACCCAGGCCTGGGCCAATTTGCTCCCAGGTCCCTGTGCCCAGGCTGGGTTGGGCTGTCAGGGAGCCGCTGCAGTGTGCAGGGCTCTCCCCCTCCTCCTCCTCCTCCCCTGCCATAGGGTGGAGAAGGAGTTTGGCCATACCTCTGCTCTTGCTACTCAACCCTTTGGTACCAGCTGAGGGACGGAGTCTGGCCACACTCCCCCCTCAGTTCTGAAAAGTCGGGCAAGGGCTGCTTCTCTCCCACCAGGCACACCCAGGCTAGGGTCCCTGAAGGCCAGGGTGGGGGATTTAAACTCCTCCCCAATCATACTCAGGTCTGCCAGGCCCAGCTACACCCCTCCCCGACTCAGCTTCCCTTGGCCACTGCAGAAGAGAAGGGAAGGTTCGCGCTACCACCCTCTAGCTTCTAGTCTGAGCCACTGCAGGCATGTGCCTCCATTTCCAGAATAAAAAATGAATATCTATTCACTTTTAAACGAGTTCAATCTACACAACCTGCAAAGATTGAATCAATTCAGGCTTGTGCTTATTGAATCTCTGTACTTAGCCCTAGAGTGTAACAAGAAATAGATAATGGAGAACAATTATATTTGAAACTAGTTTGTTATTAACATTAACTAAGTATAGAATTTGGACTGTGCTAAATCACAAATGAAACTTCCTAATAGAAAGATCTATTAAATCTGGCTCCATTTTTCCAAAGTAATGTTAGAAGCAATATCAGTTATATCATTTTAAACCTAGATTGTGAAAATGTTTGAAAATACAACAAACTAAACACTGGCAATGGGAGGATCTAATACCAGAAGGATGTGTATCTCCAGTTTCCTCTTCTGTCATGTTGGTTTCCTCCTTTGGTACATTAAAAGGCACCCAAAGTAACTGCTCACCAACAATATTGTACCACGTTGGCCTACCACCAACTTGAAATATGAGAGGCTTAATAGTGATCTGCTACCTGAATATCCTCCAATGTGTACAGATTATGCCAAAAATGAAAAAAAAAAACCACAAAGAGATGCATAAAATGAAGTAAAAAAAATAGCACAATAAAACGTGTAAAGTGAATGCATTGGTGTATGCTGATAAGGCGTTTGCTCCAACACTATTCAGGTTATTTTAGACAGTGCTACAGAGCTCCACTAGCAAGTATATTAACATGTGCCAAAAATTCCTAAGTGTCTTTTTCACAACACTGCTGTCAACTGGCAAGTAAGACTTTGAAAGGCATTTCTGGAAAGAGAATTCTTAAGAACTTGTTTAAACCTACCTGGTTTGAAATGGGGTAAAGAATGGACTCCAGGCCAAGTGTCTTCATTTGGCGTTCCAAGCACCTATTAGCAAAGGGGAGGAGGGGGAAGAGAGAGAGAGAAAGACTCTTTAATTTATAGCCTTCTCATGCTTGGAAATTATATAGAGCCATTTTTCCAAAGATCTCAAAGAACTTTATAGAAGCTTAATTAAAGTTTATATTGTAATGAAGAGGAAGGTTAATCGACTCATCACAGATGAGTCAATGACAAACAGCAGAGTAGATATAGCTGCTCAGACTCCCATTCCTTCAACCTTCACTAATGAACTAGATCATCTATATATATTAAAGCTGATTTCCTATTGACAAATGTCAACCTATTAGTACATCACAGACAGTAGAAATTGCAGAGACTAGTTCTTTGAGCTTATTAGAAAGAAAAATCTTTGTACTCATTAATAAACTGAATAGATGCATACAACTTAAACTATGTAGGAGCTTGCACAACTGCTGTTAGTACAGAAAAGATACACAGAGGATGAAGACTGCATTATGAGCCAGATTATATAAAGGATGTGGGCAGATGAACAGATTATACTGAATTAAGAGATGGGAAAAAGATTTATCATTTATCATCAGATTTGCATTAGCTGTTTTATGTCTGTTCTATCCAGGGTAAGTGGAAGATAAAACACAGTAATTTAGCACAGTGGTGTAACTAAGGCAGGGTAACTGGGACAGCTGCTCTGAGTCCTGACTTGGAGGCAGGGTCACTGGAAAAAACAGGTTGCTGCTACTGCAGATGCAGCCACAGCCACGCAATTGCTCCATCAGTGTGGCACCAACCAAAAGTCATAGATTCATAGGGAAGTAGGACTGGAAGGGACCTCACAAGGTCATTTAGTTTAGCCCTCTGTTCAAAGCAGGATCATCCATGAGTAGACCATCTCAACCAAGTGCCCGTTTAACTTGCTCCGGAAAACTTCCAAGGATGGAGATTCCACAATTTCTCTAGGTAACCTATTCCAAAGCTTGACATAGTCAGCAAGTTCATCCTAATCACCAAACTAAATTTCTCCTCCTGAAGCTTGAGGTCACTGTTCCAAGTCCTGCCCCTACTACCACAGACAAAAGCCCATATCTATCTTTTCTGTACTTGCCCTATTTGAAGACTTTTTAAATGGCCCCTCAGTTTTTTCTCCAAATGAAATAATCCCTGGCCTTTCAGCCTTTCCACCTAAATTTTGCTTCCCAGAACCCTAATACATTTTGCTGCTATGTGCTGGACTCTGCACAAAACTGTTCACATCCTACTTGAAATGTGAGGCTCAAAACTGGCCACAGTACTCCAGATCAGAGGCCTCACCAGTCCTGAATACAGCAGAAGAATCACTTCTCTCGAAGTGATTTGCAGGTGACACTCCTATTAGCCAGGATATTGTTGCCTTTTTTTTTGGAACAAGAATCATAGGATCATAGAAAATTATTGTTGGAAGGGACCTCAGGAGGTCATCCAATCCAACACCTTGCTCAAACCAGGACCATCCCCAACAAGATCATTCCAGCCAAGGTTTGTCTAGCCAGGTGTTAAAAACTTCCAAGGATGGACAGTCCACAACCTGTCTGGGTAACCTGTACCAGCATTCTACTACCCTCCTACTGAGATAATTCTTTTTAATATCTAGCCTAAACATCCCCTCTTGCAACTCGAGATGATTGCTCCTTGTTCTGTCATCTATCACCACTGAGAACAGTCCAGCTCCATCCTCTTTCAAAACCTCTGTTAGGTAGTTGAAAGCTGAAGTTAACCCCCCTCTCAATCTTCTCTTCTTTAGACTAAGCAAGCCCAGTTCCCTCAGCCTCTCCTCGTAAGTCATGTGCCCCGACCCCCTCACCATTTTCACTGCTCTCCGCTGGACTTGCTCCAATTTGTTCACATCCTTTGTGTGGTGGGGAGCCCAAAACTGGACACAGTACTCCAGATGTGGTCTCACCAGTGCCAAATAGAAGAGAAGTATCACTTCCCTTGACCTGCTGGCAACAGTCCTACCAATGCAGGCCAGTATGAAATTTGCCTTCTTGGCAATAAGGGCACACTAGAATTTTATGGAAATTCAATTTTATGGAAATTGAAGTAAAGAGGGCATACTTCAGCCTTTTCTGAATCATCCGTAACTAAACTGCCTTCTGCATTCAGTAAGAGTCTACCTATGGTTTCTCCAGTCTTTCTCTTACTTTTTTCACACTTGTAGGATCCCTTTTTATTCCCTTTTATGTCTCTTCCTGGCTGCATCTCAAACTGCATTTTGGCCTCTCTAATCTTCTTTCTGCATGCCCATGAGATACTCTTATACTCTGCCCTAATATTATGACCAAGTTTCCATTTTTATAGGATTCCTTTTTGAGTTGCAACTCATTGAAGAGATTGCTGTCTAACCAGGCTGGCCTTCTGTTACACTTCCCATTCTTCTGTTGTATCAGGATAGTTTGCTCCTGCACTCTTAAGAGGGCCTCATTAAAGTACAGTCAGTTGTCCTGGACTCCTTTTCCCCTCAAACTTGCCTCACAGTGAATTCTGCCCACCAACTGCCTCAGTTTGTTATAGATGCTTTTCTGAAGTCCAGTGTCCTTATTCTGCTGCTCTCCCCCTTAGGATCATGAACTCTTTCATTTAATGGCCACTGTCACTCAAGTTACCTTCCTGTTTGCAAGCATTAAATCAAGACGAGATTCTCTCCTCACTGGCCTTTCTACCATCTGCACCAAAAAGTTATCCCCAACACACTCCACTAATTTGCTGGACTGTTTGTGCACTATTGTGTTTTCCTCCCAAAAGATGTTCCATTATTTAAAGTCCTCCATAAGAACCAAGTCCTGCAATCTTGAAGCTTCCATCACTAGTTTAAAGAAGACTTTGTCCACCTCCTCCTCTTGGTTTGGAGGCCTGTAGCAGACACCCACCATGACATCCCCCCTGCTGCTCTCCCCTCTGATCTTTACCTGGAGACTTTCAACAGGCCTACCTTTCACCTTCTAATGCACCTCTGAACACATATACATCAACTTTATACAGGGCAACATCGCCTCCTTTTTCCCCTGCCTATTCTTCCTGAACAAGCTATACCTATCCAAGGCAGCACTCTAGTCCTGTGAACTATCCCACCATGTCTCCATAATTCAATTACATCATAAAGCTCTGCTTGTACTGGGACCTCTAATTCTCTCTCTTTGTTCCTCGTGTTTCTCACATTACTGTACAAACACTTCAGGTATCTGACTATCCTATCCTCTTCCTGAGACACTGTTTTTGCTTACTATGTTTTTATCCAGGTCTGCAGGCTGTTTTTTTTTTCTTCTCAGCTTTTGTCTCCATACCTCAAGGAACCTAGCTGAAAGCCCTCCTCACTAGGTAAGCAAGCCAGGGCGTGAAGGCACTCTTCCCTCTCTTCATTTGTGTCTTTGTTGTGTCATCAGGTGGACTCCATGATCAAAGAAGCCAAAACCTTGCTGGTGACACCATCTATGCAGCCACCTGTGTCTACTCCTAGCCAGGCCTTTACTCTCGACTAGAAGCATCAACAAGAACACTACCTGGACCCCTGTCCCCTTCACCTTTGCACCCAGAGATGTGTAGTCATTTTTTATCTGCTCAAGTTTGCCCCTGGCAGTATCAGTGCCCCTGTGGATGAGCAGCATGGAATAGTAGTCAGAGGGCTGGATGAGTCTCTTCCATAATGTCTTGGATGTGGACTCCTGGCAGGAAGCAGACCTCCCAAGCTAACAGGTCAGAGCATCAGATAGATGTCTTCATGCTCCACAGGAGGAAGTCACCAACCATCACCACCCATCACTTCTTCTTGGTAGCAGTGGTCTTGATCCTCCCTCCCCTAAGGGTACATGGCTTGGCCTCCCCTGTCACTGGAGTGGGCTCCTTCTTGTCCTTTGCAGTGTTCCATATATATTCTTCAGCTGGACAGCCACAGGTTCAGAATAGTGCTTTCTGTTACCAGAGGTGACAAGCTACCCACTTCTACCTTCTAGAGAACCAGTGTCTTCCAAAGTCTTCTCTGGCTGTGCCTCTTCCATGATGCTGGAGGTCTCTTTGTGCACCAAGTCAATGAAAGCCTCATGCTAGTGGATGCTTCTTAACCACTGTCTCTTTATATAGCAGCTGCCCTGGCTACCCAACCATGTCATTACAACTCTGACTTAGCAGCCGGTTTATTGAGAGCAGTTCAGAGGTGTAAAAGGGTATCTCTGGGTCAGAGGAAGCAGCAGTGCATGGGGCAGTGGGGAATCCTGATTCTGGCAGTGCAGCCAGCAGGCAGCAGCAGCAGAGACTTAATTTTCAGTCCCTATCCTCTCCCCCAGTTCCCAGTCAGCAACTAGGTCTACTACTGCAGTTGGTCCCCCTTAGTTACACTACTAAAACAGTTACTATGTATTAACTAATGCATATGTAGGCTCCCCTGCTCCCCAACCTGATATAATTTATCTGTCCATGCCCAAAGAAAGATCTTAATTTTAAACTGAAGGCAAGGGTCATAAAAGGCAAGGGTCATGAGTCCTGCATCAACTCATGCAATAGGTTCTACTTCTAGTCTCTGCAGAAATATTATTGAAGGTGGAGGTTTAATTTAGTACACAAGACTCTGTGTACTACTGAGCAGAACCTGTGTGAATAAGGGCTTTAATAAAGAGACCTCCTTTCCTGCTCCCCCATCCCCAAACTTTACAGAAATACTATGACCTCTCTTTCATACTGTGCACCTGGCCAGTTACTTATGCTTTGATATTTCAAAACTGGATTGCCATAATGCACCCTGCTTGGAACTATGATCTTAGGTAAACAAAATTAGTGGAAGACACAGTGGTCTATTTATTAAATGTAGCTACATGCTGACCACAAATTGTAGTGGAGTTTGAAGATCTGTTCTAGCTGCAATTGAAACTATTGGTTTTCCTCTAAAAGACCCTAATTGATTTGGGACCTGGCTACCTGACAGATTGTCACTATATCTCCATGTCTTTCTAGCACAGCTAAGGTATGTGGAGGTCTTCAAGCTGGAGCTCCCTCCATGTAAATGATGAAGTTGCGGCAAGGGGTCTTCATTAAGGGCCTGAAAACTTTGAAATTCATTCCTCTCTTACCCAGTTATGCCCAATTCTGTTAAGATTCACAGAAAGCTCCATCTTTTCTCTCCAGTATTTACTTTTAAGGTGAGCAGAGTCAGAATGACCATTTGCGTGTGAATAGCATGAAGAGGTTTTTTAGTATTTATCCCTACATAAATCAAGGAAAACTTTGCATATTCTAAAACCTGGACTGATTCTAAATTAGCCATTATTTTAGATGAGATTCACATGCACTTAACAAAATTAAATTGAAGCCAGTTCCCAAAATAATTTAAAAACTTGAGTGAACTTGTCTCTGACTATGAAATACAGGAGTCAGAGAACAATGAACTGGCGCAACCAAGGAAGCAACTCCAGCTTCAAAAGCGACACAGGGACCAACACACCTGACTTTGCTGTGCGCCCATTTTTGCACAGACACTGTGTTGTCACTCTTCTCCACATCCTTTTTCACTGCTCCAACATATCTGATTTGAAACTGGTTGAGCAATCTAGAATATATATTATGAGAAGTAGATTACAGAAGGGTGACCAAGTTCTCATCTGAGGGATGAGGAGTCGGTTTTATAGATCTCGTGTGTGTGTGTGCGCGCACGTGCGTGCATGCGTAAATCCTTATTTTAAGAAAAAATGTTTAGAGCTGAGGTCTGGGACTCTGAGCCCTGTACTGTTATCCCTGTCTCTGCCACAGATTTACTTCACAACCTTTGGCAGCTTCACTTAAATTTCTCCCTCTGTGCCACAAGTTTGGTAGATATGATAGTTCTTCCATACGAAGTAGGGAAAGTAAATATTGATGTGTTGAAAGCACCAA
Organism: Crocodylus siamensis; assembly: GCF_052110815.1. Lineage (NCBI taxonomy): Eukaryota > Metazoa > Chordata > Crocodylia > Crocodylidae > Crocodylus > Crocodylus siamensis. The sequence continues at coordinate 171,168,490 of NC_143399.1, forward strand.
CCTATACGATTTAAAACATTAAAACAAAAGACAAAAATCTCTGCTCCAAACACTTTTCTAACTAAAAAGTAAGTTTTTGGTGGATGCATATTAACCTAAATAATAGCATTTTAAATACTAATCAAGAGGAACAAATACTAAGAATCTGAGTGCCAAAAGCCAGGAAAAGTCAAGCACTAGAGTTCAATATTACATGGCCTCTGAGGTGTGGGATACATATACTAATGACTACATTAATGTCTGGCTGTAATCCATTGTTTTCAATATTTATAAATGAATCTCTAATTACCACTTCAAAAAAAGACAGAATATGCTAGAGAGGTGCCTCCCATACAGTGCCACTTTCCCATTCTTTTTTTCTTTTCATTACTGTTAATGACTAAGAAGAGTGTAGTATGGTGGTAAAGGCAAGGTTTAAAATCCAGGAGACAACTCAACTTTACTGTGTCATGATTAAATAAAACATTTAGATAGTTCTTTACAAAGCAATTTTCTTCTAAGAAACTCCAGCTTGTGTTAAGTCAAGCTCTTACCAGCAACTGTGTATTGTTTCTGTCAGACCAGCAGAGGGAGCCAACAGATTAAAAACAGAAAGATTTTTCCACTTGTATCAACACGGTGTATGATCAGACTTTGTAAACTTTACAGCATGTCTTAGCAATTTGCAAAAGAACCCCTCTGTGTTCCTATATAAACCAGGGAAAACTTTACATGTTCTACAACCTGGATTGGTTTTAATTATTTTAGATGAGATGCACACGCACTTAACTAAATGAAATTGAAGCCAGTTCCCAAAATAACCTAAAAACTTGGGTGAACTTGGCTTTGATTATGAAATATAGGAGTCAGAGAAAGATGAACAGCAACTCTGGTTTCAAAAGTGACACAAGGCCCAACACACCTGGCTTTGCTGTGTGATGATTTCTGCACTGAAAGTGTTGTCACGTCTCCACACCCTTTTTCACTCATTGCTCCTCTATATATTCTAATGAACGCATCTTCCCAGAGCCAAAAGCCAGCTCCCAAATGGGTTCTGTTCAAACTAGGACACAACTACAGTACTTTACTACAGTTGGAAGCAGCTCTGTAGTACTTTACTACAGTACAGTACAGTACTACAGTACTTTGCTTTAGTTGCAAGCAGCTCTTCTGCTAAAAAGACACTGGGTTTTCTGACCTCTATCCTTCAAGCCCCTCCTTTAGAATTTTAGCAGGAGGTGCTTTGGGGATCAGAAAGTTGAAAGAGCCTCTTGGGAGTTAACAAAACTAGAGGCAAAGATTAGAGTGAATTTAAATTGTTAGGATATCCAGACCAGCTCAGCACACTGGTGAGGATGTCTGACCATCATCACTCTGCCAGCCAGGGCTGATGTAAATGGCTGGGAAGGTAGCTGCCTAGGGCACAAAAGTGAAGGACATGGCAAAAAATGGCATGCATACAACTCACACATGCTCACTGAGATGGGCCTTTGGAGTCTAGGCATATGCAGAAGCAAGCATGGCAGCTCCAACCCAACCCAACAGACACAATATCCTAACCTCTCCCTGATTCTCCTTTTCACATTCTGCTCTTCTGTTCTCTTGGCTTCTCACTTGATAAACTCCACTCTACAGAGCCAAGGTGATGGGATGAGATAGCCAGAGAACAAGTTAAAAGGAAGACATCCAGGAATGAAGCCATAGCAACTGCTGTCATGACCAGCAATTTTCTCTGTGTAAAACTGCAAAAGCTCCGATGTAAAAAAAAACCAAAAACCCGCAAATTCTCTAAACCCCCAAATCTATTTTTGTCCGCGATTACAATTAAACACCACTATATATATAGGTATCGGCTGAACACAATACTTTATTGATATATTCAGTTTTAAAGCAACTTGGAAACCTACCAGTGCCTCAACCAGTGCAACTGTTATAATAAAATAAATTCTAAATATCTATAAATTTTGGCATTTGATTTTGGGTTTTTTAAAATGGAAAATCAGAGCTCCCCCTGCCCCCTTCGCTCATCAGGACATGGGTCCAGCTGTGGTTGCCCCCACCCTTCCCCCCTGCTCTGTGGCAGTGAGCAGACCTGATATGCCGGTGTGGTGTCCATGCCATTGCCCCTTGCTCCTGACCCATAGCCCCACAACCCTGCCAGTGCCCCACCCACAGCTCCCTTGGCTCTGTTGGTACCTCTCACTCCCCAATCACAGCCCCTCTACTTCTGCAGTGTCCCTCACTCCCCAAGTGTAGCCCCCTGCTGGTACCCTTCGCTCCCCGCCCACAGCCTCCTGGGCCCTGCGTGTATCCCTCACTCTCCACCCACAGCCCTTGGCTCTCCCAGCTCTGCTGGAGCATCCCCCAGTTGCCAGGGCTATGGGACCAGGGACCCAGGTCTACAGTTCCCTACATCCCCCAGCAGTGCCCAAGCCCCAGCTGCCACCCGTGGGAGGCAGTGGCTGCTGTGCTGAAATGTAGAACGGAGCCTGGCTCCCCCCCCACAGGCAGCATGGGTGGAGCAGAGCCCTTGGGGGTGGGGAGGGGCAGATGCAGGCTGCCCGCTATGGGCTCAGGGCTCTCCACCCTGCTTCTCACCCTCTCAGACCTCTGCAGCCCAGTGGGTGAGACCCAGCACAGCAAGGCACAGTGGAGCCAAGCGAGGAAGCTCACTGCTACTACTGGAAACTCTGCGCCACCACAGCGAGGTCCACCCTGCTCATCTGGCAGCAGTAGGGGCACAACGTCAGGCTGCCATCCCCGTTGCTGCCAGGTGGGCAAGTGGTGTCTCATCATAGGAGCATGGGGCTCACGGCAGTGGCACTGAGCTTCCCCACCCTACCCCACCCTGACATGCCGGGTCCCTCGCACTGGGCTGTGGAAGCCCTGTGGGGAAGGAGGCAGGGCAGGGAGCCTGAGCGTGCAGAGAGGAGCCTACCCCTACTCTGTGCAGAAATCTGCAGGGCATGTGTCCCCATGCCTCCCCCAGAAATATGAGCAGCAGTGGGCAACCAGACCCTCTCACCCCCCCCAAATGAGCCACCCACAGCTCTGTCTCACTCCCTGCCCAGGCCCTGCAGCCACACATTCTGGCCCCATGCACCACCCAAACTGGGCAGCACCCCCAGCCCCAGGCTCCAGCCCCAGCCCTATGCCCAACTCTCTCCCTCCCTCACTATGCAGGCCTCAATCCCCCATTCCTGCTGCCAGACTTAGCTGTGGGAGCTGCGCTCCAGGCTGCCTGGAAGCCACATGCATGTGTACATGCACACATAAACATGGAGACCCCCTGCCTGACTGCTCTCCTCCCGCTCCCAGCATTTCCAGTGTTATTTTCTTCTAAAGGAGAAAATCCAGATTTCTTTCCCATTAGAAAGAATTGCTAGACAGAAAAAGTGACTATTATTCTTTCTCTGAGAGACTTTGATTGTGTTTGCTTTCCCTAACTATTCAGTTGTAAATGCTTTTACGTTTATATTTCAATTATTCTCTTTTTTTGCTTGTAACTTACCTCATACATTTCCAAACTTTGGCATGAATTTTCTAGTGTGTTTTCTATGGAAACAGGCAGGCTGAGGTCTCTTTTGAAGTGTTTGATATTGTATGGTTACAGCATTATTTTAACACCTTTGGCTCTCTGGACTCATTTATTCCATTTAAATTACCACCGAACTACTTTAATTCTTACCATCTCTTCTTTCTTTTTCAGAAGCAAGGCTAGAGGCTAATTTTATTTACATGAAAAGAAACTGGTTCATATTTAAATGCCACATTTATGTTAATGTAAGATAGCAGAAAGCTCCTCACAGCTTCCTACCATATTTTCTAGACTATAACAGGCTCCTGACTATAATACATGATTTGTTTTTGAAAAGCAGAATAAAGAAAAAATATTTTTCCATAGTTATGGCTGCACAGAGAAGGGACAGAGCCTAGTATTCAGGTGGCTCATCCTCACTTTCTTGCTCAACTAAATTTAAACCCTAGCTGTTGCTGAAGACTGGTCTCTATGAAGGGATCTATAATTTTTAAAAGAGCTAAAGAATCTCCAAGGCTATAAAATAGAAAGAGAGAAACCAGAAGCAGCTAGCAGACACCAAAATTCCCTTACAAAAGGTTAACTTGAATAATGGCACATCAAGAACATTAAAAAGGAGGGACAACTGTTAATACTTGTAAAGAACAATAAGCCATTAAGTCATCTGACTCCTTGCCTGAATAGTCATGTAACAGCTGCTGCACTATGGAGAAAGAATCAAAGCAGAGTGCTTCTATTCCATTCAAAAATTGACTTCCCAGCTTATATGCTTCATATTTGCCAACTTCCCACACCCCAATTTTGGAAGGCTGATTTTGTGGGGGAAAAAAATGCATGTTGCATGCAAGAAAATATAGCATCCAGTACAAGAGAAGAATGCTGATTTTCCACACAGGAAGTGGCAGGGTGTTGCCTTCAACCTGGAGCCCCAGCCTGCCTGGCATGATCACTCATCCTGGTCTGCCACCTCCACAGCAGAGCACTGGGGCAGACACAGATGGCCAGAACCCTCTAGCTGGGACATAGCCATATGCCCACTCCCTGCCACTGGAGTGGCCAGATAGAGTCAGCTTATCCCCTCATCCCTTCCAGTATAAAATCTCTGAGCAGGTAGAGGAAGTATCTGGCCAACAAGGTTCCATCTTGTATCTAGTTTGTTGCTCCCTTGGCTTGTGCTGCTGCTGACTGACAGATTCTTTGGATATCTCACCTGGCTAGCCTCCCAACCTCACTCTCTGCCTGACCCTCTGGATATCTGGCCTGGCTCTGGGCTGATCTTCCAGATACCCTAACCCAATTAGCCCTCTGACCTTGCATTCTGCCTGACCCTTTGGATCCCTGACTCAGTTCCCCAAACAGATCTCTCAGATTATGGTTTCCTGGCTTCTCCCACACCCTGAGGTGACCCGCCAAAAATGGCCACCCATGGCCTGGCATGACAGAGAAGAAGCTATTATGGACAAATTGCCCAGGGAAGATATGGGATGTATTAAGGAATAGGGTTGGATTAAGAAATGATGGGGTTTTATTGCATTACCTTAATTTTTTGAGTTAGGAAAACAGATTTTTTTTTAAATCAACAATTTATTTTAATTAGTTTCTTTCAAAAAGGGCTGAGATTCTTTCAAACATGGCCACCCTACTTGCTGATTTACCACATAGCATTGAGAGAGTTCCTGTCTATAACTCGTCATAAGAGATTACGACTGTCTTGACAATCCAGTTCAAAGGCATGAATTAGGCCACCAAACATCTCCTTCCAGGGGACCCAGCAGTGACATTTCTAAATTAGCATTCTTGTGTGGTGTCAGAAATGGTATGACTGAACATCTGGAGTTTCAGGTGTTCATATTTTAAAAAAGTTGATTTTTTTCCCTGCAGAAATCATATCATTTTCACAAAAAGTTAATTTAGTCAAAAGCCTAGGAGCAGGCACCATTTTACTTATATAGAAGCTTTTCCCAGGCGAGAAAAGCTATCCTGACTACAATTCATATATGCTGCTGAGAATAGAGCTTATCGCAACCAGCCTGTACTGCAGCAAAGCCTGCTCATAGGGTCATTTCCTTTGCTGAATAAATCCCCATCTGGTTGCTGAGAAGTTTATCTGATCTGTTCCCTCAGTGACGAGGGGTCATTTGTTGTGCTCCCATAACTACAGGCACAAGCAGAAAGTGAAGATGGCACTAAGTTATAACAAAAAACAAAAAACAAAAAAACAGACAATGGAGGAGAAAAGAACTGCCTGTCCCAGGCAAGACAACTGCAGTGAAGCTCTCCTCCAGATAATTCATCTTAATTATAATAGTCAGCAAGTTTCATCATACTGATTTCCATGATAAGACCAATATTACTACCAATGACAGTAAGGGATATATTGTGGTGGAACAGGAGAAAGGGTAACATACAAATTTTGCTTTTTCATATTCATATTTGGTCTTTGTAGAAAGCATTTGAAAAGGTTAGAAGTAACTATCACTATATCAGGTATGCTGACTTGGAGTCTCCTGACTGACATTTGTACCTACTTATCTTACTTTGCAGGGTATGGTATATGAGAGTTAGGTGTCAAGTATAACAATGACAAGAAAGAGAGAGAGAGATGGCATGGTCTCAATATCAACATACATGTAACATGAAAAATAATGTCAGGAGGTTAGCCATTCAATCTTCTTAAAAGGCAATAAATCTATCAGTTAGCATTATACACTTACACATGTACTAGATATAGGGCAAAGAAATTTGCCCCATATGTAGTACCTATCTCTGGCAAGGTACTAGATATTCAGAGATCACTAGAGTAACTGGAAAATTATATAATTCCTTCTATAGGAAGGACAATGACTATTAATTAAGGTTGCAATAGAGTATTTGGGGATACATACACACATACTTACATACATACATTTAGTTATCTGGATTTGCACACAATAAAAGATCATCCAGATATTTGTTTCAACAGTTCTTGACATAACTTAAAACTATCAAAACATGATTCTATTATTATTATTATATTAAACTGCAGTGATTCCACATAGTCCTAACCAGGAATCTAAATTAAAAGTTAAAACAAAAGAAAATAGATCATCGTCTACTTGCTAAGGCACAGACCTGGGATAAAGGAGAACCAAATTAAATTCCCTTCTATGTCACAAACTTACTCCCTATGGCTAGGTAGAAGCATTGAAAAAGCCCAAGGCAGAATCAGTCTAAGTGATGTGATTTTCTGTAAGCAACGTAGTTTATCTCGGTAGCAAACAAAACACACATTAACCCTCTGCTGGCAGAGACAGGGGATGGACAACTATTAGACTGGGTTCTGCCATTTTTAAACAAGTCTGTCTGTGCTGAACTTCTTTATGGGTATAGACCAGTTTTGCGTACCGAACTTCTGTACTGTTACAGGTATAGATTGGTTTCCAATCACTTATATCAGTAAAAGTGTAATGTCTGTACCTGGCCCATGTTATCTTTGGCAAGTTATTTAATTTTCCCTGTACTTCAATTCCTCACCTATAAAATCAGGATACTACTACTTCCTTTCTTCATTCTTCTGTCTACTTTGTCTCTCAGGAAGTAACTCTATGAGGCAAGAAATGTCTCTTACTATGTGCACATGCAGTACTTAGCTTTATAAGGCCCTGATTCCAGGTGCTATTCTAAAACAATAACCAACATTCTCCTTAATTGTCAACAATTAAACATCATCACAATTATCATCTCTTTTCCTAACAGGCATAAACTGTGAGATGATACAATACATTAGACATATGCAGAGGAGACAGTCACTAGATCAGAATAAGATGCATTTATTTTGCAACCGAAAGGAACATTTTTGATTGAAGGCTTAGACACAAAAATATATTTAAATTTAGTTTTTTAAATTTTACTATAAATGCATTGCCTATTATTGCTACTTGCTTTCTTTGCATAATTCTACTATAGTAACTGAATATTTACAAGTGATGCATGATGTGAAGAAAATATTTTTAAATCACTGCTGATGCAATAAGCCAGTGGCACAGGTGCTCACTACTCACAGCTGCAAATGAAGTATATAGTGAACGTATTTAATGTTGCATAATGCTAAGTGCTCCAGATCCTCAAAATGGCAGCCCAAAGAAAAAGAAGGCTGGTCAAAAAACATGATGAATTCTTAGCACAAATATTTTGTTGAAAAATAGATAGCTAGATAGAAATAGATAGATAAATAGTTATAAATAAATTAATAAAATGTACACACATACATATATACATAGAGACACAGGCAAATACATCTCCAGGCAACACTTTTATTCAGGAAACTTGAAATTCTTCCAGTGCACTGGAGAAAATAGAGTATTGACTGACAGGCTGCTAATGGCTATAGTGTCCACAAGAGCAAGACTCAGTATATAAAAAGGGAAAAGAGCATTTACCAACAAAGCAACTACTAAGCTCTCTTCTGCTGTTCAGTGAAGTGATACTGTTTGGGGAAAAATACAAGTTGCTAGAGTCTATTTTCTCCTGTGCAGCATGAAGAAAATCAATAAAAACAGGAGTGTGTTTATCTAAAATAAAACTGACACTTTCAGCCACTATACAGTATTTTGTTATCCCATCACATGAAAAACATCCATCAACACATGAAAAACACCCATCTCAATGCATGAAGGGTGTTTTATTCTTGAATCTATTCCAACTAAGATTTAAGTGCCACGTCAGTAAGAATGAGAAAAGCAGACCAGATACAGTTAATACTGACCTGCCCATAAACCTTGAACAGAATACAAAATTAATTAAAATTAAATTTGTGCTTTGTGGTTTTTAGTTCTGGCAAAGACCAACAGCACAACTTCAAAGCAACATGGACAAAATATCTACTCTTCCCATACTGTCAGAGTGAAAACCGAAAGTTACCAGGAAACTATTTTACCAAGGGATTTCTCACCTAGTTTAGCAAACTTAGACTGATTCCAACCATTTTTGAGTATTCACCCACATCAGACCTTTGCAATTTATCCCCACACTGGCTATGTGCCATTCACAGGACTCCAGTAGTACAATCACTCATAATTCTCCTTGTGTAGGGGTAACTGAAACCATGAGTTTCAGGGTTTACCGGCAGGGACCCAGCATATTTTTGCTGAGCAACAGTAAGAGGATGGAGACTAAAGGCTGCACAATGGGATCCCCCCCTTTTTGTTGCGCAGTGGCATGAATTCATCCAAGCTCCTACACAACAAAATGATGAAACAAGAATATGTATGAATTAGTGAAAATTAGAGCTACTTCAGTAACCTCTAGAGCAGTGATCCTCAGCCAGGGTGCCAGAGACAAACCAAGAGATTTCATATAGAAATCCATAGTTACAGTCTTTTTGAGTTATTTGCAACAGAAAAATCTACTCTATTAATTTTCTGGGGTCAAAAAAAGAGTGAAAATTAAAAGCTGGCACTTTCCAAGAGGTGCCTCAAGTCTCTCCAGGGGGGTCCAGAGTCTAAAAAGATTGAGCGCCACTGATTTAGAGACAAGATGTGTCTTGGTACAATATGTACAAAGGCCCCATCACCAGACTTTCTGAGATTTATACCGCCCTTTTCTCTTCAGAATGGTTACTCCAGGAGTGGGCCAAGTATGGCCCATGGGCTGCATCTGGCCCACCAGGCTATTCTATCTGGCCCATGGGACCCCTAAATATTTTACAAAATTTATTTTTATCTGCCCCTGTTGCATGTCAAAGATGACCGGCCCCAGTGACAGCAGGAGCCAGCAGCAGGAACCAGAGGCTGGGCAGCAAGGCCTGCCTGGCTCCACACCATCCCAAGACCCCCACCTTCCCTCCCACCCCCAACCGGAAGCCTGAAGCTTCTGCCCTGGTAACCCTGGGGCTGTTCCCTGCCTCCCTCAGTGCGAGTGGAAAGGAAACCTGGAACTACATGGTGCTGACCAGGGTAGAGCCAGAGCAGGCTGGGGGCAGGGGGGAGGGGAAGGGGCATGGGAAGTGGTGGTCGCATGGGGAGCAGTGGGGGGGGCCGCAGGAAGTGGTGGTGGCAGGGAGAGCCACGGGCAGTGGTGGCAGCAGAAGTGGCAGGAAGTGGCAATGGCAATCTGGGAAGTAGTAGTGACACAGAAAGTGGCAGGGGCAGCAACAGGGACCAGTGGAGGGGCTGCAGGAAGTGGCGGTGGGGGAGTTGTGGGAGGTGCCATGGAAAGGAAAGCAGCAGGGAGTGGTGGCTGGGATCAGTGGCAGGTGGGTGTGCAGGAGGGAAAGCAGGGTAATGGCGGGGGAGTAGTGGTGGCAGGTGGGCGCACAGAGCCCATGCCAGTCTCCTGGGGCTGGCAGGGACCCAGGTTGAGATGGCAGGAGTGTGGAGCCTGAGCATGCAGTCTGCCTGGCTGCATCACGTGAGGCTCTCATGCAGTCGGTGAGAACCACATGCAATATAGCCAGTGGCCTGGCTTGCGGGGGGGGGGGGCGGCTTCTTGCATTCCCCCTTTCTCCCTCTCTCCCACCCCACCCACATTAACACCACAATCTCCCACAGTCCCCACCCCAAACACATACCTCACACCCATCCACACCCACCCACCATACCCACACCCCCACTCCCTAACCACATCCCCACATATATTCCCTTACTGCCCACACACCATATACAGTAGGACTGTAGTTTGAGCTCGTACGCAATCACCTTTAGGTACACTTCACAAATACGTAAAACAGTGCAAAAATATTGTTACATAAAGTTAAAATAAGTTACAGTAGTTATTTTATTTTTTTGTATATGATTCGGGGAGGGGGGGGCCTCCGGTTTCAAAAGAAGTACCTTCCCTCCCAAAAGGAGTACTTCCAGGGCACAGGGAGGGACTTCCAGTGGCAAAGGTCAGGGATTAGGAGGCGGGATCTCCAATCTCAATATGGTGACTATGGGAGTGGCAACTGTCAAGTGGCAGGCTATCCATATGGCTCTCAACAGCTCACCAAAACTCTGTTTGTGGTCCTCCACCCAAAATAATTCCTGCCCCAAGTTATCCTATGAATCTGATGAAGTAAGCACACTGTTTATGAAAGCTTATGCTATGCAGCTCTGATTTAGTTAGTCTATGACAGAGATTCTCAACCAGGGTACCTTGAGATCCTTGAAAACTAAGAGCTGGCATTTTTCAGGGGATGCATTGAGTCTATCCAAGGATACTTCATATCTAAACAGGAAGAAAACCATGAATTTGTAAAGTTCAAATCTATCCTGCCTTCTATTCACTCTACGGACACAGTGAATGGAGAGGCAAGGCCCAAGCCATAAACCTAAAGCAAACAGTGCTACCCAGATGAGGAGACTGTAAAGTGAGCAGATGGTATACTGAAAAGCAGCCACATGAAAAATTTTAAAAATTGCCTTGGATTTATATGGGGGTATATTTACCACTCTCAATGTGGGACAACATTGCTTTTAGAGGGTGCATTATCCTACCTTTTAAAAATGAGAACAGTTTGAGCTACCACAGATTAACGCAGTCATGTGTCTAAAGCCTATGCAGTGAATGTGTCCCTGGGTTAAAAACTTTGTGGGACTATGTCAGAAAGAAGCAGAATGAGAAATCCTGTGCTGTACTGATAATGCCCAACTCATATATGTTCCTAACTATTGAGCTGGGTGAGTGATTTTTGCAAACAGTATCTTCAGAAAAAAAGTCTTATAATTTATTTACGGTTTTTTGGTGGCAATAGCTCTGCCAGTGAGTTGCATTGTTAAATATATATTTAACTATATTATGCATTTTACACACACACACACACACACACACACACACACATATATATGAAAGATCAAAGTTGGGTATATTCTCTATACTTTTCAGTAGACAAACGGAGGAGACAGGAAAGAAAAGTTCAAAGTTAAATAACATTAATGCTGGAAGTATTCTATTGGGCTGAATCACTCCTTCCCTCCTCTTCATAATCTCTATCATAAGCAGGGGTGTTTGCACCATTTACATACAAGACTGATGAACACTTCTCATTATAAAATCCAGCTTTTGGTTACTTCTAACTTTACGAAATATAATTGGGCTGAATTTTCCATGCTGTACGTCTGCCTCAGATTTTCTTTTTTTGTCTCGTTTCAGGCAAAATTGTTCAGCTGTTTCTGAGAATAATGCCAGGGAAAAAAAAACCTTGTTTATCAATGTTAAAATAAATTCTGGTAACCTGATATGAGTTTCCCCAACTTTTGGAACAATGATATGAAGCTTGGTATGTGGCGGCCTCTGTGTCAAGGATGTGCCTTTTGCACTCCCTGTGAAAATGTGCCTTAATTTGCCTGAATTATATGCTTTGAAAACGTGCAATTTGCATGTGTTTAGAAGAGGCTTGCTTTAGTTGTAATAGCTAAAATCTCTGAAGCCTGCATTCCTACTCAGTTTCTCACGACCTTAGAGTTGAGCAGACTGCTTATGAGACATTGCCACAAAGCAACCAAGCATTCTCCATCCCAACCCAGAGCCTGGGTGTGAGACTGAGCTGCATATTGTTGAATGTAAAGCAGTTATTTAGCTATGTGAAGTCACTGTGTATACATTTATTGTAGTAAAGCTGTATGTTCCCATATAGTACACAACGGTATATTTATAAACTGAAAGGATTTTGTTTTGTGCTACGTCAAGCTGTGAACCAAACCCTCACAATGTTTGAACGTTAATATTAGTTGAGCTCTGAATTGCCTTGGCATTGCTTAGTGAACATTTCTCAAACCTGTCCAGTCAGAGTTGTTTAAAGTTTAGCAGCAAATGCATTATTTTGTAAGTAGAGATGCCTAGCTGGGCAAAGAGGTAAGTTCTGAGAACTAAGGAGGGAAACAACTTGAGGGAATGCAGGAAGCTGATACGCAGGTAACTGAGACCGGCAGGACAAGGAGGATAGTAAATGGGATAGAGAGAACATCATGGGGGAGGGGAGACAGATCTGAAATGGATCTTGGAAGTGGAGAGAGAAATGACTCCAGGTGAACAAAGAGATGAAAAAAGAAGCTCATGGGAGTGAACACAGGTCGGGGGAAAAGCCTGGGAGCTAGAGGGGGTAGGTACACAGGTCGGGAGAGGACTAGTGGCCAGGGTAAGGGAGACAGATATCAGAGTTGGAACCTGAACAGATAAGCAAAGGAAACTGTCCAAAAAAAATGGTGGTAGAGTGGGAAAGGACTGGAGGATGGCTGGCAGAGGTGCTGACTACTCCAAGGTGCAAATCAAGTCAATAGGAACTATATTTAGAATATGCACATGCTAAATGCTGTGGGAAAAAATAGGGCTGGGATAACTCAAAAAGGCAACCCAAAAAGTGGATCTCTCTGAGCTTCAATTTACCGTCTGTAAAACTTGGGATAATACTCCCTCATCTGAACTCCTGTGCACTGAATGAATTCAGGGATCCTGTGGGAAAAATTAGTGAGGGATCCTGTAATTAAAAACTTCATCATAATGCACACTCACCATAGGGTGAAACTGAGGTTGCCCAAAGCGCACTTAATTCCAGCATTTCCTAACTTTCTAATGTTTACTTTGCAAACCTCATCATCATCTTTTCAGTGCCAATTCTTGCATATTCCATTTATATAGAACACCTAAAGTAAGCAAGCTATACCAGAAAACTTAACTGGATTCCCTCTTACATGTTTCTCATTGAAACCGAGCAAATAACAACAGAATTACATTAGCTTGAGAATTCTGACGACAGTAAACCAATCGAATGCCAGAACAGAGATGGTGTAGTAAACAAAAGTCTTAGAGTGCCTGTGAGCCCAATTTATTTCAGGATCTCTGGCTTTATGATCTGCACAAGCTTCCGTATACTCTACATCAGGCTGAGCCATGTTCAGAACAAAAAAAAAGTCATCCTGCTCTTAAAGGCTAGGGACAGATTTACACATAAACCAGTTTAAGTGATCAGAAACTGGTTTAAACTTCTAACAGAACAGAAGTTCAGTGCACATATGCCAGTTTCAAAATGGCCAAAAATAGTTTAAGGTAAACCTGGTTGAATGTACTATCAGTCTCAACTGACTCAGTTCCAATCAGTTTGTGGAACTTCTGTCCCAAACCCCTTCCTGGTTAAGTTACATCAGAGTCCTCCAGCATGCTTTGCAGCCCTGGGATGGGCTGTGCTGTCTGGTCCTCTGTCCTCTAGCTGGAGCAAGGGCAGGGGTGTGGCCAAATGTCGGCATGGCCCCCTGAGGTGAAAGGGATAGGCATGGGATTTATTCTTCTCTCCCTACCCTACCCAGAGTCAGCCTAGCCAGGCATTTCCCCCTCCACCCTAGTTGACTGAGCAGCAGGGGGCATGGCCAGATGCTGATCCGGGGCGGTTGCCTGAGGTGAAGGGATGAGGGAGGGGGGATTAACCTGTGTGGGTAGGAGATGGGAGGGAGGAGAAGGATTAATCCCCTCTCCTAACCCCCACCTGCACAGAACCCCAGCTGGGCCCCTGCCTGGCATTTCGTCCCCCTTGCCAATTCAGTGGCGTGGGGGGGGGGGGGGGAGGTGGCCAGACAGTAGCCCCCAGTGGCTGCCTGAGATGAAGGGGTGAAGGGTGGAGATTAACCCCCCCTCCCCCAGGGAGACCCTAGTCAGGGTCTGCCTGGCTGGGGCATAGCAGCCTGTCAGGGTCTCACCCCCCTCACTGCTCCAGCAGCAGGGGCAGGGGCATGGCCAGATGTCAGCTGGAATGGCCCCCTGAGGCAAAGGGAGCAGGAAGGCAGTTTATTTCTCTCTGGCCACACTTCTGCCCCTGCCACTGGAGTAGCAAAGGGGTGGGGGGGACGACACACCCTGCCAGGGGAAGCAGCCCCTATCCCGGTGCTCTGGGGAGTGCAAGCCTCTTCCCATTGTAGGGGCTGCATTTGTGGGTGGGAGTGGGTCGGACAGAGCTGCCACAGCATGTGCAGGGTGAGCAGGGGCAGGGCTGGGTGGGGTGGCTATGAGGGGATAAGCAGCAGTGGTGCTAGGTGGGGCTTGAGTGGGCTAAGGCCACCCCAAATTCACCTTAGCCCCCGTAGCCGCCCTTCCCAGCACTGCTGCCACTTGCCCTGTAGAGGCTGCAGCAGCTGTGCCTGCCCTGCTCCTGCCCACAGCACAACCCTCCCCCTACCCCCCAACTGGGAAAAGGCTTGCATTCCCCAGGACACCATGACAAGGATTGCTGCCTCTGTCAGGGTTCCCCCACCCCTCGCCACTCCAGCAGCAGAGGCAGGGGCATGGCCAGATGCTGGCCGGCATGGCCCCACCATCCACCTGCCTTGCCTGGGGCTGGGGATGTGGGGCTGAACTGGGATGGCCCGTGGACACTGCTGAGGATGGGCATGGAGGGGCTGGGCCATGGGGGCAGGGCCCTTCCCAGCTGGCTGAGGCTCAACCTGGAGCCATGGAAGCTGTGTGCCTAGTTTATTGCCAGCTCCCCACATCCAGGCCAGGCTGGGCAGTCATGGAGCCACTGTGGTAGACAGGCTCTCCCCATTCTCCTCTTCCCCACCGCAGGGCCAGGGGGGCTCTACCGTTCAGTGCCAGACAGGGACTGGGGTCTGGCCACAGTCCCTCCTGCCCCCTCCCCCCCCGCCCCCCCCAGCTTCTGGCTTGAGTTACTACAGGCATGTGGCTGCATTTCTGGAATCAAAAGTAAATGTATATTCACTTGCTTGCCAGTTCAATCTACACAGGTTAGACTAATGTGAAAAGATTGAATCAATTCATGCTTGGGCTTTTTGAATTTCTATACTTACCCAAAGTGAACAAAAATGACCTGGCAGCCCTCTACACACCTGGAAACTATAGCGCTGACCTGGAGTCAGGTGGGGAACTCATGTGTAAGCCTACAGCCTGTCCTGTCCACATTCATCTTCCCTGTTTCCAGATTGAAGAGGCTGGGCTTGTGAGTCTGGCCAATATTATTGCTACTAGACTGTCAGATTAGGAAGAGATAGAATTGTTTTTCTTCAAGACAAACCTAAACAAGTCCTTACTCTGGAGTGAGTTGATGGAGAGGGACAAATAGAAATCCCTGATTGGCATCTCTGCTCTTGATTTCTACTTCTTGAAAGTCTCTTTCCCACTTACTGGAGAGGAATAAATTTGTCTCTTGTAGAGGAGGTGAAACAGTCAATCCCTGCCAGGCACAATTGTTTACATGTACTGTCACCGTTTAAAATCTGCTCTGGTTTACAATGCAGAGAGAGGGAAAAGTACAATCATGCTTTGCCATCATGCTTATGTGACCATGGAATACCCTTCCCCAAACAGGAGCAGTTCTTTCCTGAATGGGGTCCATCCCCCACCCCAGATTCTCTACTGATTTTCTTTCAGCTGAACAAGAGTCCTAAAAAAAGCAGTAGAGGGCTTTTACACAAGCCCTGCAGCACTGGCTCAGCAGCCAGCTCATTTGAACTTGGTGCTGCTGGAGTATATATTGTACAAGTTCTTTTGGAAATAAAGGTATATCAGAAAAGTAAAGCTGTTTTTGGATCAGAGCCATTTTTGACGACCATAAAGCTGGCACAGATCACACACACACAAACCCCTGCTGAGTGTCATAGTGGCAAATCTTTTGGTCACAGACTGAGAAATACCATTTCATCAAGATACTGATAGGCTTAAAACTATGATCCAGCACGAAAGCTAATATATTCTGACTATGTGTGTATTAATATGAACCATTATAAGAGGCATAATGAAGCACCTTTAAGACTAAGTAAAATGGTTTTCTCTAGGATAATGTTGTGTTGTGTATAATCTAATATAATGTTTTAGAAAGCAATACCATTTGTGCAAACTACCACATTTTAAGGTAGATGTTGAGCTGGTATGAATTTATCTAGCACCACTGATGTCTGTAGAAATATGCTAATTTATGGCACATGTAGATTTTGTCTAGGGTTTCTAATTTGCATATCACCACATTTTGCCAGAGAAAAATTCCACTCAAAGCAGCAAGATAGATAGTGCTGTTGGATGCTGGATATCCTTTTCTCTTGGGCACAATTCCTAGTCCTAACACATCTGAAGGACCTCTTGTTATGCTGGTCCACCAGACAGATCTCATCTATCCTCATGCACAAAACAGCACATACACAGTACAACAGAACCTCAATTACATGACAGAAATGCATTTACAGTGTGAAAGAGAGCTGATATAGTTGTCTGTTGACACACACAAGATGATCTAACTGCTGAGCTGTTGTTTGGAAGAAAAAAGACAAGTAAGTTCCTTTTTTCACTTTAAAAATAATATATATAAGGTTGACACTTGACTTTCATGCCCTGGAGTCAGAGTAGTTGTGTTAGAAATCTTAGTTATTGTTGGTAGTTGGCTCAAGAGATCAATATTACTGTGCTCATGAAACAGCATTAATAAAGAGTTTCAATTGAGTGTGGAGGGAGAGCGAGGGAAGGGAGAAGTGGATATACATGCCCTTTTTGGTATGCCTAAATATCCTAGTAATCCCTACACAATAGGCCTAATCACATACCCTAATTAAAAAACAGCTGAATGAAAGTCCTACCATTGCAATTCTAGGTCCTATCTTAAGTTGTTCTGCTTCCCACATGCTCAATGCTTATTGCAAGACTAGTAAGGACAGAAGAGTTACATTCTAGTATTAGAAAGAAGGAAGCTTGTAAACTTGAATACTCTTTTTGAGCACAAGATCAGCAGAAAGCAAAGACTCTTGGTAACAAAGCACATCTGTTGAAGGGGGGGAAAAATCCCATCCTATATATGGCTGATGGATGGCCAAGAAAAGGTTAATCTCTGTTCTCTCCTAAAGTCAGAGTGACTCATAAACATTACATTCTATGCATGCCATAATCATCATCCTTAATTTGCAAATGAGAGACAGAGGCACAGGGAGACTTTGAACATTATTCTAAGAAAAGACTGCCATTGAATAGGATGGGAGCTGGACCAGCCCTAAGTGACAGAAACAGTGCCCCCAATTACACCCATGACTTTTGAGTTGAGTCTAGGGCATTAAAGCACTTCGTATTAGAGCTGGTTGGAATGTTCTGTTTTTTATCTCCTGATGGATGACAAATTGGTTTCAAAACTTTCCTACCTTATTTCCAACTATTTCTTGCCAGCCCACCAGGAGCTGGTGGGAGCCTATAATACTGAGAGAGTTGAACAACACAGGAAGCCAGATGGCCTGGGAGTCTGGCAGCCTTAGAGCCTTGTAGAAGTCTACATGGCAGAGCTGTTACTGAACAGAGAAGCAGCAACAGCTGCAGAATGAAACTGACAACTGTCAGTTTCACTGCTGCCCACCAATGGATAGCAGTGTAAAACAAACGCTACTTCATTTCAGAAACATCTG
The DNA here is from genome assembly GCF_052110815.1 of Crocodylus siamensis. Lineage (NCBI taxonomy): Eukaryota > Metazoa > Chordata > Crocodylia > Crocodylidae > Crocodylus > Crocodylus siamensis. The sequence goes on from NC_143399.1 coordinate 171,186,343, forward strand.
TGCGCCAATGATTCCAAAATGAAAATTTTAGGAAATTTCCATTTTACAGCAAAGTTTGGGTGGTGGAGGGGGGAGAGGGGAATCCTGTTTCCGATCAAAACTGGGACAAAACCAAATTCTGAAATGCTGAAAATTCTTCAGAGCCGAAACTGCAAGTTTCAAATGGCTGTATTTTACACACCATTTTGGCAACTTTGTGTTAAGGGAGATGCGTCTAGCACTATTAAAACAAAATATGCATCTGGTGATGTTTAAAGATTTTCATTTTGCTTTCAAGTAGATGAACGTAAAAGCTGATAGGTATAGCTCAACTAGAAGAGGCTGACACTGACAATTTCGGCAAAGATTTAACTTTCACTTTAGCACTCACTCTTCCCCTGTGACTACTGGGCTCTCAGGTTTTTGGGGACAGACGGACCACTCCCCCACAAAAAAACTCTCTCCTGACCTCTGAGCAACTACCCTGCAACAACTGCAGCCCTTGCTTTGCACAGAATGCTTCCTTTCACTTCTCCACAGAGCATGATCTCAAGAAAGACATAAAGGCCAAGAATATAACAGACTGTACTCCATGGGTTCCTGCTTGGAGTCTCAAGAAAATTCTTTACATCACTATTTAGGGGTGGAGACAGATCAACTCACATTTGAACAGTATAAAGCAATTTGTATGCCAGTGTAAAACTGTCCTGTGACAAAAAAAAAACCCAGATGCATTACCATCACCTAGCTATGTCAATTTAGCACTCTCACAGGGTGTGATAAATGTTACCTAGGAAGACAGGTATTTCAGCACTCCTTGTAGCCCACCTACTCTAGTACCTTATGGTGAACTGGGCTTGAGATGTCCAAAGCCTCATGCCTTACAAACTAGGCAGGAAAAATACACTAGCAGGAAAAAGATACTGTTATAGACCTGAGATAAGCAGTGGGATGAGAACTTGAGGATGACAAAGCCTATGTTCTTTGGAGATATGCTCAGAGCTGACCCTTGTGAAATCAGACCACCAACATATGAGTCCCTTTCAGCATGGAGAAGCAAGCAGTGATCGCAGTTCAGAAACTGAGAAATCCTAACTGCCACAGGTCCATCATCAACCAGTTTCCCAGTTGGGTCTGAGAAAAACCCAACGCTGTATCTCCTGTTCATGAGGTATGCATGTTCATCAAGAAAACATCCATGCTATATCTATTCAGGCTCTCCTATAGCCAGGAGATATAGATGGATGCATGCACGTGGGGTTCTGTGCAGAACTACCCCATGCTTTCCAGTACCTGGGATGGATGCACCTCTGGTACCTGTATGAGCTCACACAAGTAAGGTGCCTATATAGTGAGGGTGGCTAAGCTTCAGTAGTGATGGTAGCTTAGACGAGACAAACATTCAGTGAGGACTAACTCATGCTTCTGGGTACTGCACGGGATCTTTTCTGAAATGCTTGTATCAGCATCTTCTGAATCTTGCCCAGAGTTGGCATGAAATATCACTTGATGCTGTCAAGGACAGCTGCTCACAAAACTGACAAGCAGCCCACCTCACACCTGAGTGGTGGATTGCATTCCATGGGGGTTTTGTTGTTTTTTTTAAGGTTTTTGCCTCAGCTCTACAATGCTATCCATTTCAAATGTGGTCTCACGTAGCCATATCCATTGTAGTGCACTCAGAGATGGTCTACAGTTGTGGTGGCTTCATCAAAGGGTCTGATGAACCATGTCTGCAACCTACAGGGTCAAGAGGTTAAGAACCTCTTCGTGTTTATAAGCTGGTCGAGCACCAGGTGGCCCTAAATTCACAATGGTCAGGATCAGAGCAGGAAGCCAGGGAGGCTGTCTCACAGGGCAGATGACCAATAGTCATATGAGCTAGATGAAACCTGAACCCATATATTCTGTACCAATATTGGTTCAATTGTAGCAGAAAGCCCCCTTTGTACATTTCCCTCTGGACATAGATATAACATAAGCCCCTTCTTGCCTGCATCCCCCATTGTATTGGCAGAGACCTAACATACTCACTGCACAGGTGTGGCAAGGCTCAAAGCAAGCCAGAAAGCTGAAGTGGCTTTGTGCAGGAGAAACCTAGAAACTATAGCTACATATCAATTAAGCTCAGTGGTCACTAAAGAAAAAAAAGAACTAAAATATGCACTTCAAAGACTGTAACTATATCCTGATGCTAAACTAACCCACTTATTGCCCCCATTAGCCTTTCATCCTCCCTAGATCACTTTTGCATTTTTATATATTTCTTACAGTGCATTTTTATACTTCATCTGTATCATCTTTACCATGGCATTTTGTATTTTATATTTTATACTTTTAATCACTTGAGGAATGTACTCCCTGTAGAATGAAGTTACATCCTGGACCATTGTTAAAAACTGCACTGAAATTGTAATTGTAAAGTGATAAAATCTGCTCTATTGTGTGGCCCTTTGAGTGAATGCAAGTGTGTATGGTGATTAGTAGGTAATTAAATGACTATAGCCTAGCCATTACAAAACTATACTCCATAAGCCATTTTAAGCTAATCAAGCCAAGGAACTGATTCCTAGGACTAAGCACTCACCTTATTGACCATTCCTGCAACCCTTACCATTGTTAATTAATCAAAATCACAAACTGATTCCCAAAACGACACTATTTGGACAAAACCCCCAAGGACTGTGACTAACAGCTGTCATGCACTACTCAAGACCTACGTGGGACAGCAACCTTGGGATTAGGTAGCCAAAATGGTACTGGAGGATCACAAAAGTCTGCCAGAAAGGGTAAAGGGCAGTAAAGAGCGAATCTCAGTGGCGCCCTCTCATCCAGCACCTGACCTACTGAGACAGAAGGACAAGCAGGCGGCCCCCTTCTGAAGAAGACATCGTCTTGAAGGAAGCTGACCATAGACAGCAGACTCCAGGGCCTCGGATGGGTAGATATACTGACACCAGTGCTCTCACAATCAGTACAGCAGCTACTATACATTATACTACATGGGTTTAAATGACATGGGTTTGAATGAGTGAGCACGTGTGTGTGTGTGCGCTAAGGTGACCAGTATCACTCATAACTCAAAGTTTGCATTTATGATTTTATTGGTAACTTCAAATCCCATCCAAGAAACTAGAATTTATGATGATCCCGAGGGCTGGTCCTTTGTAGCCAACACAGTCCTGAAGTATATTTCCATTGATTCACCAGGCTTATGACAGTTTATGGTTATGTATCACCTGTCCTTTTTAAAGCTGGTTTCAGTTCACTTAAGTCTATATAAATATGTTGTCTATGCATACCCTATATGTTCATACTTAGTTGCTCAACAAAACATCTGAGTAAGTATTGCTCACAGGAGGCTCAGAAGAGGCTACTGGGAGAAAAGGAGCTATTTCTCACTGAGATTTCTACCCACTGCTAAAAACATCGCTCTTAGTTACCTTTTCAATTTCCGCTTCTCATACTGTTCCTCTTCTCATTTAGTTTCCCATGCAATGCATCCCAGAAGGAACTAGAAACAAAGGGCAGTTGTGGAGTGGAGTACTGAGGTCTGCTGAGGCTTTTGTGGAAAGTGAGGACCCATTGCCTAAGGTCTTTAAGAGAATTAAGAGAATAGAGGACCTGGAATGAGCTAATCATGGAATAAAGGATAATCACTAGTGAAGCCAAAAAAAGGGAAAATGCAGAGCTGCTGAAATACTCTTCAAAACAAACACACATTAAGGTCAACTCTGCCACTGGAGAGAACACGGGAAAGAGTGGAGACAGAAGATGACACACACAAATCCATTTACAAATACAAAAAAGAGAATTTTAGATGGAAAAAAGAGATGCACAAAAACACTGAAGGGGAAGGGTAAAGAAAGAAAGAAGAAAAATAGAAGAGGTCTTAATGGTGCCCAGCAACATTTTCCCCAATGAGTAAGGCTAAATGCAACACTAAGCTACAAGTTCAATTACTTTGTAAGAACTTTCTTTGCATGCAAGCAATCTTTATACAAAACCCCTGCTGCCATCAGTACGGTCTCCGACTGGGGATTATGGGGGAACACAGCTCTGACTTTATAGCTCTGGTACACAGACCTTAATTAAAAATTAATCTAGTAAGCATGTTTGAAACCACAGAGGTAGCTGTATTGTGAAATACAGCTTTACAAAACTTAAAGATTACCTATACTTCCAAAAATACTGGATAAAACTGAACTTACTAACACACAGTACTAGATAAAAAGCCATGTTTATACACAAGACAGTATGCATGCTTTATGAGAAGGGCGTATTATTTGAGCAAACTGCCCTTGTGTGCTCCTTTTCTCTTCAACTCACAGCTCCTAAAATTGTCAGAAGCCTACTTGTGGGTTTACAGAACTCTTTCAGGCTCTCATGAACTCTCAAGTAGTGCACACAATTAGTAAGTCTGTATTTGCATAGCTACAAACTATTTACAAATGTGTAGCTTGTGCTACAAACCTATGAGAGAGCATACATACCTCTCCTTCAGAATTGAATAATGACTACATTCATTCCTTTCAGAGGGACATTTTGTCGGCATCACAGTTAAAGTGCTAGAGTGGTACATTTCAAAAACATAATTGACTCCGAAAGGAAGGAAATGCTATCCTAGTACAACACAGATAACTGTAACTAAGTACTTTATTAAAGAGAAAAAACAAACTTTCAATAAGACTAAACCTGGTGTGGGCAATGGATCTCTTGGGCTGAAGAAGGAATGAAGAATTAGTAGTGAGAAATTATTATTAGGCTAGATAAAATAGCAATAATAATATTAAAGCAAGGAAGAATACTTTTGTCAGCAAGAAGTAAAATAAGATTAAGTAAAGGAGTAGCAATAAAGGTGATCTAGTCCTATAGAAACATTTGCCTCCTACTGCTTCGGATAAGAGAACAGAAAGCAGGTGAGTGAAATGACTATTTTAGATTTTCAGTTAACTACCCACTTCTGATACCATTCTTCAACCAGGAAGAGTGGTTGCTCCTCAAGGGAGCAATCCTCAATGCACAAGCTAATTTTATTCCATGTTGCAGGAAAGGCAGCAAGAGGGCACAGCAGCTCCCCTGTCTCTCCAGGGATCTAGCAGACCTCCTGAGGCTAAAAAGAAAGGCCTACAAAGGATGGAGAATGGGATTCACCTCCAAGGAGGAATATTCTGCACTGGTCCAGTCCTGCAGGGAGCAAACCAGGAAAGCCAAAGCTGCAACTGAACTCCAACTAGCTTTGAGCATCAAGGACAATAAAAAGTCCTTTTTCAGATATGTGGGGAGCCGGAGGAAAAGCAAGGGCAACAATGGACCCCTGCTGAACCAGATGGAACAGCTGACAACTGACACCCAGGAAAAAGCCAACCTATTAAATGGGTACTTTGCGTCAGTCTTTCATCAGTCCCATGGGACGTCCATGCCCACTATGGGACAAGGAGATCCCCTGCCCTCCATTAATGCTGGCCTCGTGGAGGAACACCTTGAGATGCTGGATACCTTCAAGTCAGCCAGCCCTCACAATCTACACCCCAGGGTACTCAAGGATTTGGCTAACATTATAGCCCAGCCTCTGGCACAGATCTTTGAAAACTCTGGCCCTCTGATGTAATGCCCAAAGACTGGAAGAAGGCCAATGTGGCACCTATCTTCAAGAAAGGGAGGAAAGTGGATCTGGCTAACTATAGGCCTATCAGCCTGACTTCTATCCCGGGGAAGGTCTTAGAAAAGTTTATTAAAGAGGCCACCCTCAATGGACTGGCCGACACCAACATCCTAAGGGATAGCCAGCACGGGTTTGTTGCAGGTAGGTCTTGCCTGACCAATCTCATTTCCTTCTATGACTAGGTGACCTATCACCTGGAAAAGGGAAAATAGATGGATGTCATATAACTTGACTTCAAAAAAGCCTTTGCTCTAGTATCCCATGATCACCTCTTGGCAAAACTGGTGAATTGTGGCCTTGGGTCCACCATGATCCGCTGGCTGGAGAAGTGGCTCCGTGGTCAGACCCAGAGGGTGGTAATTGACGGAAGTCAATCATCATGGTGCCCTGTGACCAGTGGGGTCCCCCAAGGCTCTGTCCTTGCACCCATATTGTTCGACATCTTCATTAATGATGTGGACATTGGAGTCACAAGCGGGCTGGCCAAGTTCATCAATGACACCAAACTTTGGGGCAAAGCATCCATACCAGAAGACAGGAGGGCAATCCAGGCTGACCTGGACACACTCAGGAAATGGGCGGACGAGAACCTCATGGTGTTTAACACCGAAAAATGCAAGGTTCTCCACCTTGGGAGGAAAAACCTGCAGCATTCTTATAGGCTCGGCAGTGCTACGCTGGCTAGCACTACGGAAGAAAGAGACTTGGGGGGTCATCATTGACCACAAGATGAACATGAGCCTGCAATGTGATGCTGTAGCTAGTAAAGCGACCAAAACGCTGGCTTGCATCCATAGGTGCTTCTCAAGCAAATGCCAGGACACCATTCTCCCGTTGTACTCGGCCTTGGTGAGGCCGCAGCTGGAGTACTGCATCCAGCTTTGGGCTCCACAATTCAAAAAGGATGTGGAGAAGCTTGAGAGAGTCCAGACAAGAGCCACTTACATGATCAGGAAAACAGACCTTACAATGACAGGCTGAGAGCCATAGGGCTCTTTAGCCTGGAAAAGCGCAGGCTCAGGGGTGACCTGATGGCCACCTATACGTTTATCAAAGGTGACCACCAGTACCTGGGGGAACGCTTGTTCACCAGAGCGCCCCAAGGGATGACAAGGTCGAATGGATATAAACTACTGCAAGACCGTTTCAAGCTGGACTTAAGGAAGAATTTCTTTACTGTCCGAGCCCCCAAGGTCTGGAACAGCCTGCCACTGGAGGTGGTTCAAGCACCTGCATTGAACACCTTCAAGAGCAAATTGGATGCTTATCTTGCTGGGATCCTATGACCCCAGCTGACTTCCTGCCCTTTGGGTCGGGGGCTGGACTTGATAATCTTCCAAGGTCCCTGCCAGCCCTAATGTCTATGAAATCTATGAAATCTTTATGAACAGTACAGAACAGAAATTTAGAAAAGTGGCACTCAGGTTATTCAGACTCAAGTCACTGAGGTCCTGTGTCACCGAGTAACCTGGAACAGCCCATAAAGAGATGTGTTGCTGAAGGGTAAGTCAGACCATAGGTGGCAGAAGGGTGTGGCTAACCAGACTTAGCCCCCCCAAAAGCAGGGCAGTGGTAGGGCCACAAGGCAGCCCAGCCATGGGCTTCCTGCAGCTGCCACAGGGGTGGGGAGGGGCACGCAGGCAGCAGTGAGGGAGCGAGTGGGACTGGGGCAGGGGCAGGTGCTCAGGGCAGCACTGAGCCCCAAGCAGCTTGTCCAGGCAGCATGGCTCCTGCTGCTAAGCACACCCCAGAAGGCATGGAGGATGTATGCCCCCAGATCTGCACAGGGTAGGGTGGGCTGCCGCTTTAGGCTGGGGCCAGGCTCTTCCCGGAGGGGGCGGGGACAGGACTATGCTTGGGACGGGCGGCGGCAGTGCTGGGAGGGAGCTGCAGTTACCCCAAGATTCACTGTAGCCCACCTGACCCTGCTCCTAGTGCCACCAACCGCCCAATTGGAATACAGCGCACCCCGCCCCCTGCTGGGAAGAGATCAGCGCTGCCTCAGCCCCAGCCCACAGCATCCCACCCTGCCCCACACAGATCGGGGTCACACGGTCCTCATGACTACCGGGATGCGCACAGCGGCTCGAGCCACTGCCCCTCCATGTGCCCCCAGATGAGCCATGGCTCTGTCCCATGCCCCGCAGCTCTGTCCCACCCTGATTTGGCCATGTAGGGTCTGGTGGGGTGGGCACAGGACCCCAAGGGCTCCATCCCCTGCAGCCCAGCAGTGCAGCTGAGGCTGGCCCTGCTCCAGCCCCTGGCTCTGGGCCCCCCCCCCCCCCCCCCGGGTGGTGCATGGCTGGGGCCAAGGCGGGGAGGCAGTCAGAGCTGGTGTGTTGCAATGCCACGCCCCAGGGCTCTTTCCCCTCTCCTCTTCCCCCACAGACTTTCCTGTGGGGAGGAGGGGTGTGCATGCATGTGCACACTCAGCCCCCCAACAATTTATTTTTCTTCCTCCACCTACGATTCAGACTCATCTTCACCCTTGATCTTCCCCCACAGGAAAGGGCAAAGTACACAGTAATGCTACAACCCAGATGGCTATGAAAGAACACACTATTCAATTGAAACTACAGAAGAAAAGTAAGTGAGAAGTTTGTTGGTATCCAAATGGGAAACGGGACACGAGACAGACATTAATCACCCTTAAAAGAAGGCACAAAAAATGCCACAAGATCCTTAACAGTTATATAGCTAGGGTCACTTCTTAATCCAAACAACTTAATGCACATCCCACAAACAGATGAGAACCAAAGGAGGAAGGCATGAGTTGTAACAGTAACGATTAAATCTGTGGACTTGATGCTCTAATTTTAGTAAGAGGTCAGTCTGTGGTCTATTTGAATTAACACAAAATCCTCCTGAATAAATGAGAAAGTTCATTAACTTTTGCTTCCTTCTCTGCAATAAAATTGGCTAATTAGTAACTGCTGTAAATCAGCTACATTTGGTTATACAGAATATTTAACGTTCATTTTAAAATTGCGTATGAGTGAAATGGGTTAGAATATAATGAATTCTGTTGTCAAGGAGGACAATGGTGCCCTCACTGACAATATTTTGAATAATTTCACTTTATAAGGGAAACAATTAATCCACTTGTGTGTTAATAATTCTATTTCTCTTCAGGGAAGATTCATAAAATAAACCACCTGAAAACAGATTGAACAATCATTTTATAATGATAGAGCTAAATTAGGGCAGAGTATAAATCTTTTAAAAATTCAGCTCCAATTTTCCTCCCAAATGTTCATTTTGACATTGATGCTTGCTCCTCCAGTAAAAAGAACCCTCCAGTCTTACAGCGAATTTATTGGCCTGACCATGAAAGTTGATGAGTAGTCACTGCTTCCAGTAGCTTCAATGAGTGTAAAGCTATCCTGAATACACACACAAGCAGGGGAAAAAAAACACATTATAGTGAAGTACTTTGTATGAAATGATGGATTCAAGTTTGTATTATGCTTCAAGACATGTCTAAACTTGAGCCAAAGCAAGACTAAAGGATTACATTCATGACAATGGTCTAGTCCTTGCTACTACTACAAAGGCACACTTGCTATTTTGTTCAAGGACTAGAAATGAAAAGCAATTGGATTTAATTGTCTCTCAACAGCTTAGACTACCCATGTGAAACAATGGGCTTTCTGTACAGAAGGCCTTGGAGGATGGGGCTTGGGTTTTCTAGTTCAAAGTATGGCAAAAAAGCAGAATTCTAGTCTACGTTAAAGTTGTGAATCTTCTAAGCTTATACTAGCAAAACTGTGCTTTTAACTTTGTAACAGGCTAACCAGTTCTCTGACCAAAGAAAGGGTATGTACAAGCATTTGCAGTACCTGGTTTAGGTTTAGGTGGCTGACTTTAAACAACATCAGGCATGGAGTGATTTAAGCCCTGCAAGTGCTTGCACGACTGGGCATTTAGATGGATCTACCCTGGTTAGGTAGATCTACATGTAACTTGTATGTACCTCCAGCTATTCATGGGAAAAAGTATTGATACACTAGTATACCTGTGTCCATATTAAGGCCTAAAGATGCACCCCTGACCAATAATGCTATACTGGAAAAAGTTCTTGGGGCTGACCTGGTCACTGACTATATTTAAGAGGGCAGTAGTGATTGACAGATCACCACACAGAAGAAGGAACTGCAAGAGAGAGAACTTTGCTTGGAATGCTGAAAGAAAAACTAAGACTGTACATGGAATACAGCAGACCTTTGTGGAAATACAAGCAGAAATCACTAATTCACAATTAACTTTCAAGAGCAATCTTTCCAGATCTTTTCCACAATGACCCCACTTAGAGGACTGGACCAAAAGAAATCTCATGAAGTTCAATGAGGACTTCAAGCACAAAGTCATGCTCTTAGGACAGAACAATTCCATGTGCTGGTACAGACTGGGAACTAACTGGATAAGCAGCAGCTCTGAAGAAAAGGACCTGGAAATTACAGAGGAGAAGTTGAATGTGAGCCAATAGTGTGTCTTGTTGTGAAGAAGGCTAATAGGAGTTGCACTAACTGAAGTGTTGCCAGCAGATCAAGGGAAGTGATTAATCCCCTCTATTTGCCACTGGTGAGACCATATCTGGAGTACTGTGTCCAGTTTTGGGCTCCCCACTACAGAACGGATGTGGACAAATTGGAGAGAGTGCAGCAGAGGGCAACAAAAACGGTTACAGGGCTAGGGAACATGCCTGATGAGGAAAGACTCAGGGAACTAGGCTTACTTAGTCTGGAGAACAGAAGACTAAGGGGGGATTTAACAACAGACTTCGACTATGTGAACAATGGTTCAAAAGAGGATGAAACTAAACTGCTCTCAGTTTAGTTTCTCAGATAACAGAACAAGGAACAATGGTCTCAAGTTACAGCAAGGGAATTTTAGGTTAAATATTAGAAAAAAACCCGTTCTCATGGGAGATGAGTAAAGCCCTGGAACAGACTACCCAGAGAGGTTATGGAATCTCCAACACTAGACTTTTTTAAGGACCAGGTAGGCAAGGCCTTGGCTAAGATGATATAGTTGGGGGTGGTCCTGCTTTGAACAGGGGGTTGGACTAGATGACCTCCTGAGGTGCTTTCCAACTCTAATTTCCTACGATTCTATAATTCTGATACCAGCTGTAAGCCATTTTAGTAAATTCAGGAAAGTAGAAATAGACAAAAAATAGGTTAGAGGTCTTGCTCAGTTTGCTTTAAAGTATGTTTAGTAGTTAGACAAAACATTTTTTAGACAAAGCAGAGTTTATATAGGGGATAAGACTAGGCATATGAATATTACAGTAGCAGCTGTAAGACAGATTTTTAGCCAAGCAATAGATGGGTTCATCTCAGATTCTGGGTTCTTGCTGAATAGTCCACCTGCAGATGAACTAAGACAAGTGCTCTTTTAAAACTTAATTTGAAACCTACATAAGAAAGTCCTTTCCCTAATGGGCTGTCCACCTGATACAAGTTTTTTTAAGACTTTTAGGATTTAGAAAGTCTAAGATTATATTGCTTTAAAATATTGATGAGATTGTTATGTCTTGAGATAAATGTGTATTTTATACATTTTAATCATTTGCTACGCTACATGTATTTAATTTTGGTTGAACTGGCTCTTTAAACATTTCTTGGCTCTCAAAAATCTATTTGAGGGTCAAAAAAGGGCAGAGGCAAGGTGTTGATCTGGAAATGTGTCATAGGAACCTAGAGCTAGAACCAGTAATTCAGTTGTACCCTGTGGCAGGTTGTCCCTCCTTTAGCTGGACCCAGGAACCAGTTTATTCACAGGGTGCTTCCACACGTGCAGGCGCATGTGCTTGCAACAGCTCAAATAGCAGTGGCACAAATGTGGGCCAGAGATTTGTGCCTCAGAACATGTACCTGAATATTCACTTTGGTGGGGGAAAACTGTGCTGCTTGGGGCAAACTGACCCTGGCCAGGTCCTCCTGGATCTTTAGCCAGGACAGCTAGGGGCTGGGGCCAGCACAGGTGCTGGCCCCAGCAGTATAAGAAGCTGCCCTTGTGAGCAGCTCAGGGCTACTTGCCCTCAGGAGCTTCTGAGGTCTGGCCAGTTGGTATCTGGGGACACAGCCCCCTGTGCCAGCTGAACTATTGCAGCAGCCCTGACCTAGAATGGCCCCTGCAACCTTTATACACAGCAGCAGTCTGGCAGCTGGGACTGCTGCCTGGCTGTGACCTGCTACCATCTACAACAGCATCTGCCCCACAGCTGCACCCTTGCCAGACCCATACTGAGACCACAAGGCTGTCTGGTTTGTGGTAAGGGCACTATAGCAGAGCCACCTGCACTTCTGGGCCAGCTGCCATTGGGCCATGGTTGCACAGTTGGTCTTCGTGTGGCACTGTTACCATGTCTTCCAGTACTCTTGCTCTGCCACCTGGGCAGCTATGGCCAAATAGCCAGGAGATCAGCTACTTTGTCTGCCCTCCAGCTGGGTCCCCAATGCTAGCCCTGGACAGGCTCCTCTGCCCAGGTCCCCCCACTTACCCCACCAGGGATCCTGGTTTCTATATTTAAAAATTGTGAAATCTCTGAAAAAAATCCCAAATTCTCAGATTAAAATCCCCTAAATCTGTGTTTTTTCATGATTATAATGAAACACTACTATATATACATAGATATAAGTATCAGTAGAGCACAAAGTTTTATTGAGATATTTACAGTTTTAACGTAATTTATAAGCCTACCACTGCCTCACTCATCATAAGAAAATAAATTCTAAATACCTATCAATTTAGTATTTGCTTTTGGTTTGTTTATTATAGGAAATCAGTGCTCCCCCTCCTCCCTTTGCTCACCAGGCTCACCCTTTGTCCCTATAGCTGCTTTGTGGCACTGAGCAGCACCAAGATGCTGGTGCCCTATCACTGCCCATGTTCCTCATTCCCAAACCATATCCCACACAGCTCTGCCAGTTCCCCACACTTCTGACCCCACCAGCCCCTACCTGCTCCCCACTGCACCAGGACACAGGTCCAGCTGCAGCTGTCCTACCCGCTACTTTGGGACCCTGAGCAGTGCCAGACCTTAATGTTCTGCTCCCTGTGCCTGTGCCCAGGACCCAGTGATCCCCGTGTCCTTCCTTGGAAGCCCCTGACTGGTGCTCAGGGACTAGGCTGGGCAAGCCCCATCCCTTCCAGGCTGGCCTTCTCCTGTATAGGCTGCTCTAGGAAAGCAGTGGGGCTCCAAGCCCAGCTCTGGTGGCCACTTCTACCTGGAGCACACTGCACCACACTGCATCTTTCTCTCAGACACACACGTAACCACTGACCCATCACATGCCCACACAGACCCCTCTGCCTCTTCAACCCACCCCCAGTGCCACCCCATCATATGCCCAAAGTGGTTCCCAGGACCAGGAGCCCACCAGGCTAGGGCCAGTGTAGGTGCAGGGCAGGAATGTAGTGTGGCAGCTACCCATGTGACTATGGCTCCCGCCAACAGGTCCCATCCCATTCAGTGGCTGGGCCCACAGGTTGTGGGATTTGTGGTGAGGGTGTGGGTGGTATTAGAATGTGTGGGGCTTGTCAGGGGGTGTGGGTGTGGGTGTGTGTGTGGGGAGATTGTGATTTGTGGAGAGTGTGTGAGTGGCCCCTGCCACATGCCCCCCCATGGTGCACAGTTCCCGCCACCAGTGGTATCAACAACAGCAGGCCCTCAAGGTGCTCATGGCCCATTTCAGGTAGAGTGCACTGGCAGCACATGGCTCTGGCTGAGTCCTGCACGCTGCAAGTAGCGGCATGGAGCCAGCCCAGCCCTCTGGTGCATGCCTTTGAGGGGAGGGTGCTGAACCGGGATGGCTCTGCACCAGCACATGGGGCCCCTGGAACTGCAGGTAGGAACCATATGCCATCAGGCCAGGCCTGGCTGGCTCCATGCCTCCAGGTGGGGCTTCCAGCACTCCAGCAGCCCACCTGGCCCAATGGCATGCAACACCCTGTGGCTCCCAATCCACACGTGCCGCCAGGGGACTCTGCCCATTGAGGACCATGAGAGCTCTGAGGGCCTGTCACCTGCTGCTGCTGCCAGCAGCAAGAGATATACACCCTGGGGGGTGGAGGTGGGGTGGTAAGGGGTTGCCACACTTTTATTTTCTCCAGCATGAAGCAGCACACTGGAGCAGCAGGGGGATGCAGCAGATGTAGGAGACACTTGGGCCAGTTGCCTCCAGTTTTTTCTGGGCATGCTCTGAGAGCGTGCCCTGCACTGTTTTTTTCTGGCATTTTTTTTATAGCGGGATTTCCCCAGTATCAAATTTAGTGCCCGTGCTGCAAATATGCAACACAAGAAACATTTTCTTGTGTGTGGTGTGCCTTCTACAGCATCTCAAACTTCTTTGAGATTCTGCAACACACACACTCGTGTGGATGCAGCCATAAAGTCCAATCAGCTCTCAGTTCCAGTCCATTTATTGTACATAACACTTCTCACCACAGCAAACAAAACAAGCAAGTATGCAAAGAACAAACAGAAAATCAAATCTCAGGTCTTTCTTCAGAACTGCAGAGAGAGACAACTCAGGCTCTGTGCTTTTCCAACCTCTTCCCTCTCTCAGCTTCCCTCCCTGGGAGCTTCTTACTTCCTCTGAGCCCACCCAATCATCTCTATGACCGGGCCCAGTGTTCCTAAGCAGGTAGGCTATCCCCTGGCCTCCTGCAGCTGGGCTCCAGCCCCTGAGTCATGCATCTCATTGCATACCCAAAACCCCATCAGTTTGGAAGATGATGGGAGGCAGTGACTGGGTGCCCACTGAAAGAAGTACTATACCAGTTTGTAAAACCTGGAAAGTTTTATTTCATTCAGATCACCTTCAGGATATACATTTTTTAATCTTTAAAAATTAAACAAGGGCTACTTTAACATTATAATGGTTCAACTTTAGTGCACTGTAAAGGTTAATCAAATAGAAAGTGTCCCCTTTAAGTCCTGGAGGACAACTGATTTCTCAGCTGACAAAGTTACAAAAAAATCAAACTGTACATTTTCAATACAACTAAAAAGAACATTTCCTTTGATTTCTCCTCTGGATATCATCATCATCATCAATGCTATTCTCATTCATGTTAGTATGTAGCCCATTGCACCATGGTACAATTTACCTCATGTAGTTGTCTGTTTCATCTCTCACTGACAGGCTTTGGAGTTTTACGCAACAGCCATTCAATTGTGTTCTATCTAGAGAATGCATTGTGAATAATTCTGATTAATCTGTGCTCTGGAAAACTATATAGTTGCTAGTTCACTGACTTAGAAGCACTTGGAAAAAAACAGTAATAGTAATAAACAATCATAATAATGCTCTACTGTGGCAGCTGTCCACTACCAGAGCAAAACTGAAACAGAGAGACATTTCATTCCTTGCAAATGTCAAACAGAAAAACTAGCTTTGCAGAGTTAGCCAGTTAGTCCAGAAGATCAGTGAAAGTGTATTCAAGTGAGTACGACAAGAAGAAACCAATGGACAAAAGGTACCTAGAAAACTCTTATTTTGACATGCTGGTTTCCAACACCCTACAACAAACATTGCATTACATCACTCATGAAGTACTTTACTTATCCTCTTAATTTTTGCTTTGCAGCTTCTTAATTTGTACTTTTTTTCCTCAGTAGTTTTTATGCATTTCCGTTTGACATAACTGATCTTCCTACTATCAAGACAGCTTACACTTACCATGGATCTTTTGTTTATCACTTTTACCTTACTATAGTATACAAACATAGAAATGGGGGGAAATATGCATCTTTTAACTTGAGCTCCTTCTACTGACTTGTTTTTGCAGTCATATACAATAAAAGTGTCAAAGTAATTAGAAATAATGACTATTTTTTTTCTATATATTTTGGTGACTTATACAGGTAGAATCTTAAAATGCATATTTAAACCCTAGAGGAGAATGTTAGAAAAATTTCAAAGCAGGATAAATTTAACACCCAAATTATTTAACTACTTCTTTAATGAACGAGGAAAGCCCTAACTTAATCAAATTGGCTCTTCAATGGCAGCACTCTCTAAGTTTACCTGATAATTTACTGTGTCAAAGGGAGTTGGAGACTCCATCTTACAGAAAGAGCTCTGCAGCCTTCAGGATTCACACACAGATTCTGCAAGGTCTAGCACAGATCCAGAGACATATAAGGGTAGATGAAATGATTAACTTTAGGCACTTGAGCATAACTGTCATTAATTGTGTTGAAATAGGATGCTTTCTTGAATTGGGACTGATAGTACTGAGACCTTTATGTTTTCACCGAATGTGAGAAGGCTGGAGGTATTAAGCACTGAAGCACTTCAGGGACATCTCAAACCAACCTCTAATTCTCAGAATTTGTGTCTAAATCATCAACTAAAATGGTCTAAAATACATTTTTCAAGTTTTTTAATTTAAGGAGTGTTTAAACTCAAGCTATAGATGATAAATACCAATTCTAGCATTCACTACAGTACTCAGCACCTATGGTTCAAACGTAAGACTTGAAAGTTGAATTCAGGCAAAAAACAGAGTTGGGCATAGAGGTAGGGGGAAGGTTCCATTTCATTATTCCTTTATTTATCAGTGAAAAAAAAAAGCAATATTTTTTGAAAGCTTGGGGTCTCATCATTTATTAACTTCCTTAACAAATAAAAGTGTGTTTTTGTGCACTTTACTTATGGATTACTAACCTGTACATAATTTTGTATGACAGAATACTAATTTCACCGTACTTTAAGGTACCAGTGCACTGATTTTTAGGGTTGTGTAACAGCGGGCCTTCTTGGGGCCGATTTGACAAGAAGAGAGTTCCCCAACCTGTAGGTATGGTGCCGCTTGTTCCTCCCCAGGTTCATCACTTTGCACTTGTCAGTGCTGAATCCCATCCTATTCTCATCCATCCACCCCTGTAACCTCTCTAGGTCTTCTAGCATGCCCACATCCCCCCACATCTTAGTGTCATCAGCAAATTTGAACAGGGTGCTTTTTACCCCCTCATCCAAGTCACTGATGAAGATGTTGAACAGTGTGGGCCCGAGGACTGAGCAGATGTAATAGTTAAATTGAACAGCTGATGCACACTTCCGAGCAGCAACTCCCTCCTTCCATCTTAAAATAGTTTAATGTTATATCCGTGCACAGCTTGATTTAGTGGAGCTAAGAATCCAGGCTTATGTTTTTAAAACACAGCTTATAATCATTCACTTGCATGCCACAGACAAATGTGGATATGAAACAATGTTTTCTTATGACTAAAGCTTATCTGTCATTCAGCAACTAAAATATGGTAGATACTAGAGAAACATTCCTATTCCAAAGAAAACTTAAGAGGCAATTGTTTTCAATTGAAATGTGTTTTAATTTGTTTTCTTTTTTGATAGCCAATTGCTTTCCACATTTTGCACTGCCAAGCAGGCAATGAGCCAAGACCTTGAAGTCCAAGTGAAGCTTTTGGCTTCTCAGAGTAGCATCTGGGTAAGAATTACTCCCAAGAAGCAAAAAATGCCACCTCTGTGAGAGCAGGCATCAAAACTAGTAGTGCATCCAAATTTGCAAGTAATATACATAGAACAAAAGGAACATAAATTAGTATTATGTGCAGATGATGATATAGTATGATATACTATTTGTAAGAAAACCAAGTAACAAAGCTGCCTGAACTATAAAAGGAAATAATAAAATATAGCAAAATTTCAGGATTTAAAATTGAACTATGAAAAGTCAGAACTCTAAGATATTAGTGTAGGACCAAATCCCCCCCAAAAAGATAAAAAACACAGCTGTAAATGTAAATGGGTAACTATTTCTTTAAAACACTTAGAGAAGAATATTACTAAAGCATGACAGGACTTGTACAGTTTTAATTATATTCCATTCATCAAAAGAATCAAAATAGACAACTGGTCAAAATATGAATTTTTTTGGTTAGGTAGAATAGTAGCAGTTAAAATGAATATTGGCTGGAGGGTCACACCCAGAGAGTTGTGGTGGATGGGTCGGTTTCGACCTGGAAGAGTGTGGGCAGTGGGGTCCCGCAGGGCTCGGTGCTTGGACCGATACTCTTTAATGTCTTCATCAGCGACTTGGACGAGGGGGTGAAATGTTCTCTGTCCAAGTTTGCAGATGACACTAAGCTATGGGGCAAAGTGGACACGCCGGAGGGCAGGGAACAGCTGCAAGCAGACCTGGACAGGTTAGACAAGTGGGCAGAAAACAACAGAATGCAGTTCAACAAGGAGAAATGCAAAGTGCTGCATCTAGGGAGGAAAAATGTCCAGCACACCTACAGCCTAGGAAATGACCTGCTGGGTGGCACGGAAGTGGAAAGGGATCTTGGAGTCCTAGTGGACTCCAAGATGAACATGAGTCGGCAGTGTGACGAAACCATCAGAAAAGCCAATGGCACTTTATCGTGCATCAGCAGATGCATGACAAATAGGTCCAAGGAGGTGATACTTCCCCTCTATCGGGCGCTGGTCAGACCGCAGCTGGAGTACTGCATGCAATTCTGGGCGCCGCACTTCAAGAAGGATGTGGATAACCTGGAGAGGGTCCAGAGAAGGGCGACTCGTATGGTTAAGGGCCTGCAGGCCAAGCCCTACGAGGAGAGATTAGAGAAACTGGACCTTTTCAGCCTCCGCAAGAGAAGGTTGAGAGGCGACCTGGTGGCTGCCTATAAGTTCGTCAGGGGGGCACAGAAGGGAATTGGTGAGTATTTATTCACCAAGGCGCCCCCGGGGGTTACAAGAAATAATGGCCACAAGCTAGAAGAGAGCAGATTTAGATTGGATATTAGGAGGAACTTCTTCACAGTTCGAGCGGCCAAGGTCTGGAACGGGCTCCCAAGGGAGGTGGTGCTCTCCCCTACCCTGGGGGTATTCAAGAGAAGGTTGGATGTGTATCTAGCTGGGGTAATGTAGGCCCAGCACCCTTTCCTGCTTATGCAGGGGGTCGGACTTGATGATCTATTGAGGTCCCTTCCGACCCTAGCATCTATGAATCTATGAATCTATGAACATGAATTTACTTTCTTTTTCCAACTCTATCTATTATAGCACCAACAAACCTCTTAGACAAATGGCAGACTATGATAAATTTTATTTGGGGAAATAAGAAACCTACAATCACAAATGCCATCCGACAAAGAACTCAGCAAAAGGAGAACTGATACTTCCAAACATTAAATATTCCTATGACGCCAGCCAACTTAGAAATTTGATGGATTGGGTAACACCAATTCACCGTAAGTATTGCGTAAAGATAAAGAGCAAACATACTGTATAACACAACAGTCAAACTTACTATATATTATCATGGCTACAGAAATCTTTCTGACCAAGTTTAAGTCACCCCTTTATGAAAATCTGCAATAATACAGATACGTAATTGAGCTCATACCCATCACCTTCCATCTACACTTAATAATAACAATGATGATGATAATAATAATAATACATTTAATCCTAATAATTTATTAAGAAGCTTCAACATCAGGAAACATTGGTATTCTGGACAATTATTCAAAGAAAATATATTTCAATCCTCTGAAAAAATATATGATACTGCAGGTGAAATAAGAATGCCATTTTCCCAATACCTTTAATTGAGACACTTTTCAACACATTCCCAAAAAAGGGAATTTCTCAGTAGAAATGTGACAGAATTGGAGAAAATATTGGTCACACTTTTAAAACACAGACCTGCATTATATGAAGCAACTTTAAATAGCCATATAGAACAGAAAACACTGTTTATAATGAAGTGGGCTAATGATGTTGGATCATAAATTAGTGCTAAAGGATCAGAGACCATCTGGAACAAAATAATAGAAGAAAATGAATTTAAAGTCTTGTATCAGTGATATGTCACTCCACTTAAAATTAAACATATTTATGATACAGGAGCAATCAACTGTTGGAGGGGGTGCAATTGGTTGGAAGGATTTCACCATATATGGTAGATATTAGGGCTGTGTGAAGCTTTGGGTGCTGATTCAATTCAGAGAAGATTAGGCCCGATTTGACAGCCAAATCTCCAAATCCAAATTGAATCAGGAGACCAATAACAAGGTCCGAATCAATTTGAAGCCTCCGAATTACTTCGGAGAAAGATTCTGTGATTTAGGCAGTCCCCACTCACCGCCGCAGGGCACTGGACCTGGGCTCCATGCTGGTAAGTAGGGGGCGGGGGGGGGGGGGGGGGGGGGGGGAGCTGAAGAAGCGGGGGGGGCAGGGATCATGAGGGGACCCCTGCCAGGCCTCATCCCCTGCCTGTTCCCCAGCCCCCCTGAGTGTCCCCCAACCCTTTTTTTTTTCTTTTTTAAAGAGCCAGGACACTGGGCCCAGGTGGGGTAGCCATTGACGGGACTAGGAGAGTGGATGGGAGATGGGGGATCACGGCGGCATGGGGCAGTGAAGATTCCCCCCCCCCCACCTAGCAGGAGTTGGGGAGTGCAGGGCTTTTTTTTCCCCTAAAGTGTTGGGATGCTGGGGCCAGGCAGGGCAGCCATTGACAGGGCTGGGAACGGGTCCTGTTTGATTTGAAGATTCAGCCAATTTGGCGGTGGCCAAATTTCCAAATCAGATTTGGTTGAATCAATTCGGGACAGTGATTCGAATCACCGAATCAAATCACCATTTCCTGAATTGGCCGAATCTGAATCTGAAGTGTATACTAGCTGCTTCACAGAGGCCTAGTGAATATTCCCAAAAATTAAACTGTTCTAGAAGAAGGTTGGAGACCTGGTAAGAAAAATAACTATCAGATAATCCCTTAATGCTCTTGAACCTTCCTGAGAACTTTGCAACATAAGAGTCATAAGAAATTGATCACTCATATTCTAGTGTCCACAAGAATTACAACTGCAAATGCCTGGAATAGAAGTGATACCTCTAAAATGACTGACTGGTTTCAAAAAGTTTGGGAAATTTTAGTAATGAAAAGTTGTCTTATCAAGTCAGTGCCTACAATGGAGAAGGAAAAAAATGCCTACGTGGAATTTGATGGAAAATTTTGGAATTTACTTAAAAAATAAAAAATCTTCTCCTGTCTCCAAATCATAAAACTTGAGAAACTTTTCTGAATATTGAAGGGAAGTGCAAGTTCTATGACCTAACACTTAAAAATAAATTTGGAATAAATTAATACTTACAAGCAGAAATGAGCAGAAGAAAGCAAGATTTGCATTAGGCAGAGTTCTAAGGAAAAAGATGGGGGGTGAATTATTATAGAGAGGCAAAGAAACACAAACACTAAGCATTGTCAGAGACCAAAAGAAAGAGTAAAAGAATACAAGACTTTTCGGATGTCAGTTTGGGTGAAGTTAGTACTGCCTTTATTATATTTTAGGGGATGGGATGCATCTTTAAATGTTAAATCTGTTATTTGATAAGTTGGCCACATTAAGAAATAATATTTTTAAAGGTAGTATGTTAAGCTATGCATCTAGCAGTCCTGATGTCAGCTGAGCCCTTAGAAGCAAGAAATAATGGGTGTATTTATATATAAAATCAATGCGACAAAATAAACTCTGACACATACCATGCCAGAGTTTATTGTTCCCAGGCACTACATTTACACATGCATCTGAGACCATAGCACACTGAGCCAGGTTGGAACAGCCCTGACTAGCAGGGAGCTAGAGGGTCAACCTGCCAGCCTGGGGCTGCTCAAACCTGGCTCGTGTTGCAGAGGCAATGGCTGGGGCACAAAGGTGCTCCTGTAAGGGGCTAGCCAGCTACCCATCACTCATGTGCCAACCAGCCCATTCAGCATCTACATATGCATTGCTGTGCACTAAAGAACACCGCCAAAGAACAGCACTTATATTTACAAGTACTAAACCATGGTGGGGTTAATTATTTTACTGTGGGCTAATAGGGCCAAATGCATTAGCAACACGTAGGGGGTGCATATGCACCTCCTGAGATTGACTACTGCCAATGCTGCTGGAAGCGTCTGTGGGCACTTGCCGCTCACCCCACCATGCCCCCAGTGCTGCAGTGCACTGATCAGCTGACCACCACCCCCAACACCACCACAGCCGCCTGTGGGTGGTCCCCACTCGGCCTGCCCTTGCTGCCGATGTCACTGGGGTCACCTGCAGGCAGTCCCAGCTCACCGCTGCCAAGCCCCTGCTGCTGCCAGCGGGCAGTCACTGTGCCTCCCCAGCCTCAGGAGGCATGAGGCATTCATGGCTGTACATGAACTTTACTGCACTGAGACTTTACTGCAGAGCTAATTAGGTAACTCCACAGTACATACCTCATGTAGATGCACCCAATATCAAGCATTAGCTACTATTTCCTTCCTTTTCCTTTATGCTGTTGGCTATACAGCTTTCCTAGTCAGTTCTATTTTTCATTGAAGCAAAATTTAGAAATAGTAATAAAATGGATAGGTAGATATATCTCTTTCCTGTTCCTGAAACTGTAAGTATAATTCAGGTATATGCAGGTATATGCAATCTGCAGGTTTATTTCTTGCTTTCTCTACAGTCTTCCTTGTATGTAGCATTCCGGGTACTTTGATTTTTTAACTTATTTCATTCTCCTTTTGAAGCACAGTTGGGAAATGTTACTTAATAACTTTCCTCAATTTTTCACAGGGTCACTACTTTTAAACCTCTTGCTTCTTTAAGTTTGGCGAATGGAGAAGGAATTCAAAGCTCCCTGCTGCAGTGGAAGTGTAGTTAAAGCACTGAAACAAAAAATTGAGAAATCTTTCAATTTCACCTATTCAGGGCATATCTTCCATTCATTCTCATGCAAGTATTCTGTAAATTAAGGCTATAAAGTTACGCCCTT
The DNA here is from genome assembly GCF_052110815.1 of Crocodylus siamensis. NCBI lineage: Eukaryota > Metazoa > Chordata > Crocodylia > Crocodylidae > Crocodylus > Crocodylus siamensis. The sequence goes on from NC_143399.1 coordinate 171,208,780, forward strand.
TCTTTCTAGTGGAGAAAGATGAATGTTTCAATGGAGTGCACTTCTTAAGCATTTTAGCTAACTTTTAGTAAATTACCCACTCATCTTCACTAGAAAAAAAGTCTTTCTGTATGTCTTATAGGACTAAAACCCATTGACAATCCTGGATTGCAGGCTATGCTACAAGACAATTTTCCAGGGATCAGTCAGAAACACCTACTAAACTCTATATACAATGTAACAGGGCCCTGCCCTGTCACTAGGGGCTTGGGGGAGTATGAGCAGCTTCACACCCAAGAAGCACCTCTGCACAACCACCCCAGACCTGGGAGAACTCACCAGGGGCTGGGGAACCAGGTCCTGAGAGGTAGTGAGTCCCGCAGCAAGGAAGCTGACACAGGTGTGGGGAGTGAGAGGATTAACCATGTGAGCCCAGAGTGGGAAGGATAAAATACACTGAAAGCAGCCTCAAGGGGCTGCACCTGACAAGCAAGCAGGCTGCCTAGAGTTAAGCAGCCATCAGGAGAGCCTGAAGCAGGGCTCTTCTCTGTTTGTTTGCTTGCTTGCTGGCTTGATCATTTGCTTTGTTGCACAAACCTGCAGGCTCTGCAAAACTTCTGTAAGATAAGAGGAAGCCAGGGGGTGAAGCCCAGAAAAACCACTGGAAGACAGGTAAGTGCTAACTTATTTGTTTAACTTCCTTTGTTTTGCATCGTTAACAAGCCTGGAGTGGGTCCTTGGCCAAAGCCAGCAGCAAAGGTAAAACTGGTCAACTCAACTAGCTTGACCAAACATACCCTGCTGTGATCTACCCAGACTTTACCCATAGCAGCCTACAACACCAATTAAAAACTCAACACCAATTGAGGAACTAGTTAGGGAACTGAGGAACTAGTTAGGGAACTTCTGGAAGGACTGGATATATTCAAATCAGCTGGTCCGGACGATCTCCACCCCAGAGTACTGAGGGAATTGGCTGAGGTCATTGCAGGACCCCTGGCACAGCTTTACAAGCACTCGTGGTGCTCTGGTGTGGTGCCAGAGGACTGGAAGAGGGCCAGAGTGGTTCCCATCTTCAAAAAGGGGAGGAAGGAGGACCCGCGAAACTATAGGCCAGTAAGTCTTACCTCAATCCTGGGCAAGCTTTTTGAGAATTATTCTGGCGCATATCCACGAGGGGCCAGCAGGGGAGATTATGCTTAGGGGCAACCAACACGGGTTCATTAGAGGCAGGTCCTGTCAAACCAACTTGGTGGCCTTCTATGACCAGATCACCAAACCCCAAATCCTTAGATACAGGGGTAGCAGTGGACATAGTCTTCCTGGACTTTCAGAAGGCCTTCGACACTGTCTCTCACCCTGTTCTCATTAAGAAACTGGGGGACTGTGGTGCTGACACCCACACAGTTAAACAGATTGCCAACTGGCTGGAGGGCTGCACCCAGAGGGTGGTGGTGGATGGGTCATTTTCGACTTGGAGGGATGTGGGCAGTGGGGTTCCACAGGGCTCGGTCCTCAGGCCCGCACTGTTCAACATCTTCATCAGTGACTTGGATGAGGGGGTAAAAAGCACCCTGTTCAAATTTGCTGATGACACTAAGATGTGGGGTGATGTGGACACGCTAGAAGGGAGGAATAGGCTTCAATCAGACCTAAACAGGTTACAGGGGTGGATGGATGAGAATAGGATGGAATTCAACACAGACAAGTGCAAGGTGATGCACCTGGGGAGGAACAACTGGCACCATACCTACTGGTTGGGGAACTCCCTTCTTGTCAGTACAGAGGCAGAAAAGGTTCTTGGAGTCATTGATGCCAAGATGAACATGGGCTTTGTGTGGGGATGCAGTCATGAAGGCCAACCGCACCTTGTCATGCATCCACAGATGCATCTCAAGCAGGTCCAAGGAGGTGATCCTCCCCCTCTATGCCACACTGGTCAGGCCGCAGCTGGAGTACCGTGTCCAGTTCTGAGCGCCGCACTTCAAGAGGGATGTGGACAACATGGAGAGGGTCCAGAGGAGGGCCACTCACATGATTGGGGGCAGCAGGGAAGGCCCTACGAGGAGAGGCTACGGAACCTGAACCTGTTCAGCCTCCACAAGAGAAGGCTGAGGAGGGATATAGTGGCCTGTTACAAACTAGTCAGGGGGGACCAGCAGACACTGGGGAAGTCCCTGTTCCCCTGTGCACTACCAGGAGTGACCAGGAATAATGGTCACAAGCTGGCAGAGGGTATATTTAGGCTAGATACCAGGAGGTGCTACTTTACTGTCAGGGTGGCTAGGATCTGGAACCAACTTCCAAGAGAAGTGGTGCTGGCTTCTACCCTGGGGGTCTTTAAGACAAGGCTAGACAAACATCTTGCTGGGGTCATTTGAGCCCAATACCTCTTCCTGCCATGGCAGGGGGTTGGACTCGATGATCTGCTCAGGTCCCTTCCGACCCTAGAAACTATGAAAATTAATACCAATTTTCAAACACCAAATAAGCTTAAGATCTGGTTTTTTGCTACCTTTTCTACAGATGTCATAATAAGAAGCAAATGTGCCATTCTATTTTTCTAGTAGCAATAAAGGATGGTCAGGTAGATCATAAACCACAATTACTAAAACACAATTTGAAGTGAGAGCCACTAGCAGACCTAAAATAGTGAGATTTGATGGCATCACTATGTCCTTCAATATGCATAATGATGTCCTCTTTCTCTACAAGTTGCACTGCCACATAATTTTATTTCCATAGAGATGTGCAGGGTGAACTCTGACCAGACTTGTCAAAAGTGCTGATCTAGAAACCAAACTCTCGGCTAAGTCAGCAGAAAGCATATAAGAGGAAAAAAATTAAAGGGCAATGCTGGTACAATATCTACTGTCACTAAAGGTATGCAGAAACCTCCAAACATCTTTCGAAAGAGGCCTGATTTTATATGAGTCATCAGTAGGGTTTTCTGTTTCCTGTGGAAAAATGTGGATTTCCCCTTTAACAGAGGAAAAACCTGGATTTTCCCCTTTGAAGTAGGAAACTGTGGGTTCCCTCTTTTGCAAACAGCTCTCCACAAGCTGGCAGACTTCCAGCCTGCAGTGAGCTGTTTGCAAGAAGAGCACAAAACCCTAAGCCCTGTCCAAAAAGGAAGCAGGGCCTGAGAACCTGAAACTAGCCATGGCTGGCTCAGACTCATTTTGTTTCCTGCAGCCTTTGGGGTAAGTAGGGCCTGGGGGGTTGGGGGCTTAGACTGGGGGTGGGGGGCAGCTGGAGAGCCCCTCAAGTAGGGCTGGGTGTGGCACAGGGCTGCAAGTTGAGAATGAAGAGCACCAGCATGGGGGGGGGGAGGAGGGGGCTGTGGGTGAGGTGTGGGTTGCACTGCCAGGGTTGGGGAGGGGCGTGGCCTGCAGGAAGAGCCAGCAGGGTGGGCAGGGAGGGTATGGGTGGGCAGCCTGGGCTATGTGGGGTGGAGGGGAAACATATGGCAGCAATGGCAGTGACGGCCAGAATCAGAGAGATTAATAAGCAATAAATATGTGCTTCTTGGAGGTATTTGGAATTTTTGTCTAATATAAAGCTTGTAAGTTTGTAACCTGCAAATGTAACTTGTAACTGTTCATGAAACTGACTAGGCCTCAAAGACAAAGCTATAGCTGTAAGATTAGCTGACCTAATGGCTTTTGCTCAGAGTTCAGCCTTGATGATAAAAACTGGATTCAACTGTCTGGCATACCCAGCACATTCCAGGAAAGCATGTCTCAAAAAAAGCATAGTCGGAGAGATCTAAAGGTGTTGGATTTAGGCAGAGTAATGTTAATTTCAGACCTGAAAATGCTGTATTATAATTTGCTCATTGGATAAACCCAAGTTTGGGTAGTAACCTTTTATGATAATTTTTAACACCTTTTAATCCCATAGGGTAATAGCTGTAGGGCAAAATTGTGAGTGGCTCTAAAGCCAACAGATTAGCGTAAGACTAAATATAAAACGTGCATGCGTCAGGTGACCAGCAGGACGGAGGGAACAGGACAGTAATTATTTTTCCAAGCCCAGACCCGGACTCTCGGTGTGAGTGAGGATCAGATCCTGATCAAGGGACCTTCCCCGGTAATCCCTACGACAGCGTCAATCGGAAACGCCTGACTCTGCTAGAATACCTGGCGCACACTTGGCATTGAGAGACTATTGATAAGTTGCCAACCCATGTCTGTCTACTTCTTGTTTTAAACAGCCTAGTGGCTGATACCCTCACAGTGCCCAGTTAGATTAATTTGTCGCAAGCCATCTATCTGTTGCTATTATTTACTATTAGCTCTTTACTGCATTATTTGCTTATCACATTTATCTTTCTGTTAACTATTCTGTGTGTGTAAACTACAATAAATTTGCCATTACTTTATTCCCAACTCTGCCTCCTAGATCTCGAAACAAACAGCCCAGTGGCTGATATCCTCACAGTGCCCAGCTGGCCTGTGACATGGCAGTCCTCCAAGACCTGACTTCCTGGCTCAGGGGTCCTGAGCTGGGTAACTGGTAGCAACAGGTTTAATTTGCAGAGCTTGGGGGCTTAAATTTCATAGGCTCATCACAGTCCCAGGCTCCATTCTGCTCTTGCTACACCCAGCTGCCCCAGCCCAGCTGGACCAGTGGGGATGGGGAGGATGCTGGGTTTTTGGTTTGGTTTTTTTTGTGCAGCAGGCTCCCCTTTCAGAGCGTGGGTTGAGTCCCAGGCTTGAGATCCTGCTGCTTTGATTGGTGGAGCCTATCCACCAATCAGGAGGCAGCAAGAGAAATAGTCACACCCTTTCCTGAGGGGAGGGAGAGAAGAGCTCCCCTGGACCTGACTGAAGACTGTAAACTGTCAGGTCTGGAAGACTTCAGGGGTGGAGCCCTGGAGCATATAAAAGGAGCTGCATGCCCAGCATGAGGAGGCAGATGCAGCAAGGAACTCATAGGTGTCATGGAAAAATCTTAAGTATATGCTGCCAACACAGAAGAGCTGGACTGACATGTGCATTTGACTCTGTGAGTGGAAAGTTCCAAGGCTCACCCAGCCCTTGCCCCCTGGGTGACCTGCGGACCTGTCAATCATTGTTGACCTACTTTCCCCACAGACGCATGCTCAGACTGTGTCAGTTTCTGACTGAGAGCATGCTCAGTCAGAACCTGACATGAGGTAATCTGGCTAGAAATTTCTCTGCGGAGAGCGTTCTGATTAGCCACCAAATTTATATAAAGTTCAGTGAGCCCCTCCCTCGGGGGGAAGAGATCGTGCTGGCTGGAGACAGAGGCTGCCTTGGCAGGGACTGTCTCTCAGTCAGGCTTTAGGGCCTATTGCTCTCCTCCCTCGCCCGGCATTCTATGTTGCATATTGCCAACGTAATGCGGTTTTGTATTCTGGTTCTCGACTTACTTTTGCTCCGATTTTCGGCTATGATTTTGGATCATCCTTTTGGACTCTGTTTGTAATTCGGTTTCAGATCATCGACCTTGGATTTCTTCATCAGTTATGACTCGGCTCACATCCACTGACCTGACATCTCCGTTGCATCACCTCCTGGCTTTCGACCTCGGCTTTCTCCCTCGACCACTCGATTGTCCATCACCTCGGACTGGCATCACGACGTTTTGTTACAGTTTTGTTCGTTTGTGTTTCCCATTTGATGAGCTGTTGACCAGCCCTGGGACTTATCCGACAGGCTTGTCTTGTCGGTGAACCTTGCGGGCCAACAGACCCCTTTGTTGTTTGTCGTTGTAATCATCGCTGTAACTGAAGAATATCTCACTTGCGCTCTACTAAGTGTAAGTTCAATAAAAACTCCCTTTGTTTATACCCGCTGCAAGTCTCCTCCTCTGAACTCCACGCCAATAATCCCACCTGTCTGTATCTGGTTGCCACCCTGGCCCACCGTGACCTTGGGGCCCGATTCATTCTGTTCGGTTTACCCCGACAATAGGGAGCCAAGAAAAGCTGGGGAGCTTTCCCCCAGCAGACAATAGGCCCAAGGATCCTGAAGCTGCCACTGGAGGAGCAGCCTTGGGAGTGGTGCAAGACCGCTCGGGCTGTTGACCGCGCACAAGGATGGTACACAGAGACCTGGCCCTGGGAGCAGTGTGAGACCATTCAGGCCCATCATGGTGCACAGTTTAGTGCATGGAGACAATGCTTTGGGAGCTGCAAGCGGCAGCTTGATCCTGCAACCTCCAAGGGCCAGCAGGCCACACAGTGCACAGGGCAGCACATGGGCGCGAGCCTTAGAAGCCATGGCAGGGCAGCTCTGGCATCATTTGTGAGTAACCGCAGCAGGCGACCAGACAAGGAGGTGCGCAAGTGGCCCACAAGGGAGCAGAGCCAGGGAGCAGCGGAGGCTGTTTGGGTTAGCCACCCAGCATAAAAACAGAAGGCCAGAACCTGAAGGGCCCGGCCTGTGCTAAAAGAGCCCTCAGTGCTGAGCCAGGGCACAGGGAAATAACAGTGCTGCAACGTGAGGCTCAGCACCCAGAAACCAGCAGCAGTGGTGCGGCAGCTGAGAGGAGCTGAGCCCTCGGTGACCAGAGTGGGGCACAGGGTGGGTAGGAACCCAGTGGCACCGGAGAGGCCTGGAGAGGTGCTCCAGCAGAGGAGACCCCATCAAGCTGCGCCCTGACCACAGCCACCTGAGGGAGTGTGAGTCATTGGGCCCTTGGGTCCCACAGGGGAAAGACATTTGGGGTAGGCAAGGCCAGAGAAGGGTCTGAGTGAACAGCCCCCCACCTAGTCAAGGCCCTTAAAGGACGGGCCCTTCGTACTTCCTGGACACCCCACAAAGGATCCCATTGGAAGGAGGACTATCTCTTGCCATGGGTCAGGAACTATATTAAGGAATATGTGTTATTAAAATTGTTCCTGTTTGTGCCTTATATTTTGTAATTGAAATGTTGTATTGTGATGTTGTTTTGTATTGATGCTGCTGAAATTGTTTTACGGTGATGGGTAAATAGTGTTATTTAGTGCTTGACCTTGGCTAATGTTCACTGTGTAAATATATGCATATGATATTTAGTTTTGTTTATGCATATTATAACTCAATAAATTGTATATAGTTACGAACTTTGGGCTTGCGTTAACTCTATAGAGGAAAGAGGGATCTGCTCGAAATTCTGGCATCCCTCTCACAGCACCCCCTCCTGCCTACCCATCCCATCCAGCTGAGAATAGGGCACACCCCTGGGTGTACCTGGGTTACACTTGCTCCCCCTAGGGCCAGGAGAGATGGGCATGGTGGATTATTATTTATTTATTTTTCTTTCTTTTTTTTTTCTTCTCCAAGAGCTGGGGGGGAGCCAGGAGCAGCCAGGAGGTTGCTATTACTGCTGCTTTTTCTCCCCCAAGAGACAAGCAGAGGTTGGTCAGCTACCCATTAGGGATGTGCCAATGCTCCTGCTGAGACTCAGCCGTGGAGGGTACTAGCTACAGGGTCTAGCCCTTCTGGCTCAGGGTCACCAGGCACTGCACTGGGGTCAGGAATGAATTTTCCCCTGGTCAGATTGGTATAGACTGGCAGGGGGGAGGGGTTGCCTCCCTCTGCAGAGGGGGCATGGCCTCTGTCTGGGATCTTGCAGCAGCTGCTGAAAGCCTGCATCAAGGCGAGCCATACAGGCAGTGCCAGCAGCCTTGTGGTGCTTTTTTCATGGAAAACATTTGATATTGCGCTTTTTGGGGGGGAAGCAATCATAAATTGAATTGGTCCCTATGGACAGGGGGTCATGCTTTGATACATGCCAATGTTTACTTTAGCCTCTGGACATCACATTTAAGTCTAGAAAAGATGCAAAGAGTGCAAAAGTCACCAGTAAAGACCATGTTGCTCAGTTTGGCAAAGATAAATTTCACACTGATGGTACTGTGCTGTTCTGCACTACTTTCAGCAAGACTGTATATCACATTCGAAAACAGATGACTGTAGAACACATGGAAAGTGCTAAGTATAAACAGAATGAAGAAAGACAAAGAGAAAATGCTGAAACAGCAGGACCACCAATAAGAGTGAAGAAACTGCATGGTGATTGCCAAAGACCAGCGTGACACCATCGCTTTGGATTTTGTTTGAATGTGTTTAAAAGCAGATCTTCCTTTTGCATAACATGGACTTACCTGTTGTTAAAGATTTTTTTGGAACAAGCATGTTAAGAGAGGAAGTGCCATTCCCAAGTCAGACCACTTGTACTGCCACCTACCAGCTGTTTTTGAAGAGGAAAAACAGTGCCTTCTTAATGACTTTGAAGGAAATTTCATTGCTGTGATAATCAATTGAAACAACCAACTTCCAAAACAGACCAGTTTTCAACTTTTTTTTATATGCTCAAGGTACATCATCCTAGGCATGCTGACATTCCTGCACTACAGCTGGTAAAGACATGTCCTGGGGGAAAATTAATCATGCCACCTTTTCACAGGCCTTGATTTCTTGTATGGTGAAATTCAGCATCCCACTTGAGTGAATATTGGCATTTGTAACAGACAACGCGAGCTACACAGTGAAGGTTTGGAATGATGTACATTGCAATCTGTGGTCTAACTATGTACATATTCATTGCTATGCACATGTAGTTGCTCTGGCAAGAAATACTTGGTGAGATACCTTCAAACAAATAGATCACGTTTGTTGCTTTGATGAAGTCACATTTAATGAAAGCTCCAGCTCATCGTGCACACTTCTTGAGATACTTGAAGGAACAGAGTGGTGATTTGCTAATGTTTCCACCTGAACCCGCTGTGAGCAGGTGGAATGCATGGTTCAATTGTGTAAAGTACCATGCACAGTACTACCAGCTCTACCATGGATTCATAATAGTACCAGCTCTACTATGATTTTGTGGAGCATGAACCAACAAAACAAATGGATACAACTGTTCCGTGGGAACTAGCCAGCATGTTAGCAGTAAAAGACCTGCACACTAACCTGAACTACAATGCAAAGAACTGTGGGCACCTGGGCTAAGTACAGGTACTCAAAAATCCCAAAGCTGAATTGATTCAGTCTTTACAGGTTAATCTAAACTGCAGAGATTAAACTGAGAAACACTGGACAGACTTTCACTTTTGATTCAGGAAATGAAGCCATATACCTGCAGTGGCTCAGTCCAGAAGCTGGGGGGCACGAGAAAATGGCTCTTTGGCACACAGCCAGTATGTGCTATGTATTTGTTTCTTCTTCCTGCTACCCCTTCTCCCTCCCCCACCCCCCTGAGGTCTCTGGGATTTGTACTCCAGAATCACAGTACCAGAACTCTGCAGGACTGTTCATCACTTCCTCTTCCTGCTTCCAGGTGCTTCTGGGATTTGTAGTTTCAGAGATTTCATAGACATTTGGGCTGGAAGGGACCCTGGAGGATCGAGTCCAGCCCCCTGCCCCAGGGGCAGGAAGTCAGCAGGGATCATAGAATCCCAGCAAGATAAGTATCCAAATGTGTTTTGAAGGTGTTCAAAGTGGGTGCTTGAACTGCCTCAGGTGGCAGTCTGTTCCAAACCTTGACAGTGAAGAAGTTCTTTCTTATATCCAGCCTGGACTGCTCACAGTGGAGTTTGTGACCTCTCGATCTTGTCATCCCTTAGGAGGCTCTGGTGAACAGTCGTTCCCCCAGATCTTGATGAGCACCCCGATAGATTTATAGGTGGCCACCAGATCACCCCAGAGCCTGAGCTTTTCCAGGCTGAAGAGCCCCATTGCTCTCAGTCTCTTATCATAAGGTCTGTTTTCCCATGACTCTCTTCTGCACCCTCTCAAGCTTCTCCACATCCTTTTTGAATTGCAGAGCCCAAAACTGGACTCAGTACTCGAGCTGCGGCCTCACCAAGGCCGAGTACAATGGGAGAATGACGTCCCGAGATCTGCTTAAGAAGCAACTATGGATGCAAGCCAGCATTTTGCTCAATTTACTAGCTGCAGCATCACACTGAAGGCTCATGTTCATCTCGTGGTCAACCATGACCCCCAAGTCTCTTTCATCTGTAGTGCTAACCAGTGTAGCACTACCAATCCTATAAGCATGCTGCAGGTTTTTCCTCCCAAGGTGGAGAACCTTTCATTTTTTGGTGTTAAACACCATCAGGTTCTCATCCACGCAATTCATGAGTCTGTCCAGATCCGCCTGGATCACCTGCCTGTTCTCAGGTGTAGATGCTTTACCCCAGAGTTTGGTGTCGTTGGCAAACTTGGCCAGTCCACTTCTGTCACCAATATCCACATCACTGATGAAGAAGTTAAACAGTATAGGCCCTAGGACAGTGCACTGTGGGACCCCACTGGTCACAGCACACCAAGATGATTGGCTCCCGTCGACCACCACCCTCTGGGTCCTACCGCGGAGCCAGTTCCCCAGCCAGCAGATCGTGGCGAAGTTCACAGTTCACAATTCACAGTTGCAGCTACCAATAAGTTTTTTAGCAGTGAAAGACAGCTCTGTACTCAGAGGAGGGGAAGCTTAACCTGCCTCCCTGATCCGAGGCCCCAGCTAGGGCTTGCCTGGAGGGGCAACCCCCCCAACCCTTCTCTTCTGGAGCAGACAGCCCAGCCCAGGGCTGGAAAGCATGCCAGGGTACTACCACTGGGGGACTCTGATTTAACTTGAAACAGGAAGGGTCAGAAGTTTCATAAACCTGTGTGACCCAGACCAGTTAAGTCTGATACTACACTCAATCACGTTTATCTTATACCAGTTTCAGGTAATTTTGAAACTGATTTATATGCACTGAACTTCTCTTCTGTTACAGGTTTAAACCAGTTTCTGATCACTTAAACTGGTTTATGTGCAACTTCTGTCCCTAGACCTGGTGACAGCACTGGATATTTTACAGTCCCCAAACATGCCAAATACACAAAGTGTAAAATACTATCCCAGATTTAATGGCTGGAGCATCTTGCTTCATCAGCTGATGATGTGAAAAGGTCCATAGCTGCTCAAATTGCTGCTGACAAACTCAGACAGGACAAGGTAAAAAGCGAACACCCAGCAATTAGTTTTCTCCATACTGTTGATGCACTGGATCCTAACAAATCAGTGATGTTTATATAGATTATGAAACTCTGAAACAGGAATTAAAGCTGCCCAATAAATGCAACATGGAACAGCCAGTGTATTTAGGGATTGTCAAAGATTGACTATATGAGTTGAGGATCCCATTCATTTCTGGATGACTGAAGATTGCATTCCCAAGCTGGCAAAATATGCAGTGGTTCTCCAACTGACTGTAAATTCATCTGACATGGAAAGAAGTTTCAGCAAACTAGGGGTTCTTTTCAGTGCTCAGCGACAACATCTGAAACATGAAAATGTGGCTGGAATGTTGTAACTCTATTTGAACAACCTGGACTAACTCAAAAAGTAATTAAAAAAAACAATTTAGCTAGCATTTGGGTTGGAGCCCTGGGCTATCCTGAAGGCTTTCTGTTTATTTAAGAGGGAGAATGCCTTACAGGCATTAGTCACTGAAAGGCCCAGCCCGTGACAGCCTTTAATTCTGCTCCAGGGAGTTTGTGGATTGGTTCTAGGAACTTGGGGGTGCAGTTATTGGCAAAGGTTGGCAACCACCCCCAACAGCCACCAGGGGGGAGTAAGGACCATCACACCCCAACAGCTCACTGAGGACCCTCCCAGGAGCAGCTTATATCACAGCAAGGACCAGCACGCTCCAGTAACTTACTCAGAGGCAGGGACTCCCCAGGAGCAGCTTACATTGCAGCACATCCCAGCAGCACACCTCAGCAGTTCACCAAGTAGCTGTCCTACAGAGCAGCTTATAGGATTCCCTGGTGTGGTCTCCCTATCCAACCAGTTAGGGTGAGGCAGGTACAGGGTGGTGGGCCCTGGGACTCTCCCCTTATGTGGACCTCCCAAGTCCAGACTGCCTGGGCTTGGCAGAAGCTCCCCAAGGGGTAGGGTGTGGCAGGGTACTGTGGGCACCTGCCACTTTAGGAGTGGATCGGGCTCCAGGAGCCAGAATACAGAGGAGTAACTGTCAATCAGGCCAGTCACATGACCCTCTAGGGATGGGGCTAGCAGTCTATAAATCCCAGCTAAAAGGCAGAGCAGACAGTCTGTTACTGGCCAGGTAACATCTGATGGAATGTAGACAGGACTGTAGGGGAGGTGGAGGTCCTGGTAGACCCCGGAATAAGTGAGTGGCCCCAGGAGGGCTGAGGACAGTGGAGAGCCCAGGCGGGGCTGGACTGCAGAACTTAAAGCCAGATTTACTGTAGGACAAAGGAGGAAGAAACACAAAGTACAGCTTAATGCACTTTTATACTCTAAGGCTTAATTGGTACATTGCTTGAAAAGGAGATATTTGTTCATTCATGACACCTCAGTTTAAATCTAGTTGTCCCAGGTTTCTGGTTGGAGGCTTAAGCTGAAGCTAATTTTTTGGGGACCTCCCAGAACTTGAACCCAGCCCTTATTGCTACTAGGTACAGGGGGCAGAACAACAGGAGCCAGCACTGCTCAGAGCCACAAAGCAGCTGGGGGGGCAGCCACAGTTGGACCCATGTCCTGGTGCAAGGAGGGGAATTGCTGCCAGGAGGGACTGGGGGGTTGGCAGGGGCTGCAGATCGGGAGTAAGGGGCACTGGAAGAGCTGGTGTGGTTGTGGCTTGGGAGTGAGGGGCAACAGCATGGCTAGGGGCAGAGCACAGGCATGTCAGGGCTACTCAGCACCACAAAGCAGTGGGTGGGGTGTTAGCTGCAGTTGGAGCTGCATCCTGGTGCAGGGGGGGAAGCTGCTGCCAGGAGGGAGTGAATGGGAAGTAGGCACAGGCTGAGGTTAGGAGTGAGGGGCACCAACAGAGCTGTGGGGCTGTGGTTTGGGAGTGAGGGCCAGTGGCATATTAGGGCTGCTCAGTGCCACAAAGCAGCATGGGGGGAACAGCTGCAGCTGGACAAATGAGTGAAGGGCATAGGAGGAACTCTAATTTTAAAAGATAAAAGAACCAAAATCAAATGTCAAAATATACAGGTAGTTAGAATGTATTTTATAATAATGATTGAGGCACTGGTACACATCCAAATTGCCTTAAAATTGTAAATATATTAATAAAACACTGTGTGAGTGAGAGCAAGAGAAAAAGAGAGAGAGAGGTGGGTTTAATTTAATTGCAGAAAAACATGGGTTTGGGGTTTTTATCAGAAAATTTTGGATTTTTAACAGAGAAAACCAGGATCCTTGGACATCATTAATATGGATCTATGGTAGATGTACCAAACAACATTAAATACAATAGTGCTATTGGTACTTAAAGGTCCCAGAACGGAGTTTTGTTGGGCACATCCTCCCAGTTATGAAGGAGCTGGCTTGCTGGTGAGTGCATCTAATGGGAGTTCTGCCACCAGAAAAAAAAAAGAATTGAAAGGCTACCTATTCTTTCATCACTAATGTATTTCTGTGACAGTTCTGTAGCTATATAAAACTTAGAAATAAAATGGAAATCACATATATTGCTTATTTTTGTTCATTTTAATTACACATTTTCAGTAGGTAAAAAGTTAGCTTTCAAAAGAAGAGACAAACAAAAGCCAGTCCTAGTTGTTTTTCTCAATCCCTAAAATATACCAATCCAGATTGAAATATAAAAGAGAAGCATTTTAAAGATATATGCAGAAGATGACTATTACACAAGTTTAAAAATTGTATTCCTTTGCCCTCTTAGCAATCCTATACTATAGACATAGGCAGTAGAAAGGGAAAACTCTTTTATGCCATTTAGTTCCTGGCCTTTGCCAGTAAAAGATCATTTTCTATAATATATTCTGCCCTATTTAGCTCTGAAGTATACAATTTTTACCCTAAAATATAGAAAAAATTCTAAAGCTTTTACAGGTAAATGTATTACCATGGAACAGATCAGGCAGGGTGTAACTTCCTCTCAGAGCTCCCCCTCAGGAACACAAAAGATTAAAACCCAAACTCAGCTGCCTCAAAACCTAATGTGTTCCATCTGATCTGAACACACTCTACTTGATAGTCAGAGTTTTTAATGAGTAGCAAAAAAAGCATGCATTAAGAAGTACTGAGGAATAATAGACTTTTATAAAGCTGGGAAACTCAATACCTCATTAAATAGGTACACTTCAAACAAATAAGAGCTAAAGAATTATTCCACAGGATTCTGCATTGTTTGCTCCTTAAATGGTGTTATAAGTACAATGTGCCTCAAAAAGAGATTCTTCTGGCCTAACAGTTGATTAAAAGAAATCCAGGTCTGCTGAAAATATTACTCGAGGCTTTAGATATAATTGACGTGAAGCAGCCTCTTTAGATGTGGAACCATATGGAGACACCTCAATAGATTTATAAATGCCTGTTAACATTAGGATCCCAAAGCAAATGCTAGTATCCTTCATTACATGAAACACTTCATGCAGGCAGTTATATAAAGAAAAAAAAATATTACCAGCTTGTGACATTTAATAAGAGATGTATAACTTTCATAAGACTTTAAAGGAACAGAGCAATTTTCATAGCCAGCATTTGGAAATTTCAAACAGTCGAAAATTCTGCAATACAAATACATGTAGAATGTATTTCACAATAGAAGGATTTTGGGCCGAGGAAAATATATATTGCTCTCTTAATTATTTTTTTAATATTATGTGTGATAGAACACAGTACAACAGTGATATCCAATATCAGAGAGAAACTCAAGTTTTGCAGTATGCATTAGGGAAGAAAGAGTTTCCTGGCTACGAACTGTTTTTTGAGCCATGGCATGGTATGTAAAAGTGTGAACAAGAATTTGTGGTGCTTGGCTTGGCTTTTGGTGATTTAGTTTAAGCTGCCTAAACCTGAATCAGGATTTGTGTGTGCAAGCACTTGCTGCTCACTGGGAGGAGATGCAGGCAGCCAAAGGAAAGCAAGCTGGGTAAGGAAGAGAGAACAAGAATAGCACAGACCCAGGGCTATGCTGTGAAATGTATGCAGGTATTCACTAGGTCAGGTTAACCCCATGCCAACCTAAAGTTATTTCACATCTGACGCAAACTTAGTTTAAATCAGGAGTGCCATTTTTAGGGCTACCTAAACCCTATAAACACTTGCATACCCAGGCATTTAAGGCACCTTTACAAGTGTTCTGATGTGTTCTGGTTGGAATGCATTAGAGCAGACTCAATTAACTTGATTAACTGAGTCTGTAGGAGCATTCTAATCAGAACACTCCAGCATGCTGCAATGTCCATGTATTCCATGTCCCTTTACTTCAAAATAGCGGTCAGGGTGCTTTAACAAAATGAGCTTTACCTAAAATGCCCCTGCTGCCATTTTAAAATCCAGGACACTGAACACACAAGATATTATGGGCATTTAAATTAGACCAACTCCTGAGAACTGTTGTAATTAATACACTCCCTGGCTTTCCCTCCCACCCCCACTCCAGAGCACATGTACAGGCATCCTTAGAAACCACCTAACCAAGGGGGATCTAAATGTACCTACCCTAAGCTATAATAAATATACTAAAATATTTATTCCATAACCACACCTGCGAAGTAAATCCACATTTACCGACTGAGCAGTGTTTGATTTGATTTCTCTTGTCCTTGTGCAAAGATCTGCACAGATGCTTGTGTGTCATCTTTATGAAAGAATGCAGCTCTTGGTGTGGGTAGCACCCAGGCTAGAGTTCACTTTACATGGTGATTATTTTCCAAAGAGGAAGGTTTAAGAGTATGAGGTTAATTCATCTGTCCCTCTAACTGCTCCCAGAATCTTGGCTTAGCTAAAAGACAATGGCACAGTAGGCTTTAATGCCTGAACGTGTAGACACTGACCTATTCCCACTTACTGCACAGTAAATTTAAGCCAGCATAAATACACATGTAGACATGCCCAATGTAACAGTATCTTTTGTTCCTGGGCTATCAAGATATCAGACTACTACTCAATGTAAATTAGATCAGCCTTAAGGCTGCTCAAAATTATGCTGATTCTCAAGAGCTCCCAAATTGCTGCTGTTCTTGGCTGAAGTGCAAGATCAATCCAACCATGTTGCTTTTCCCCTGGTCACACTCCATGCAGTGCCTGATTGAACATAGCTTGAAGCTGCATCCCCGCAATTGGAGAAAACAACCAGTAGCTGACTGCACTCAATTTTCTTTGTCTAGGAATATTACATACATCAGAATCACTGTATTAGGGGCACTCACGTTTTGACCACCCAAGCAGGATACATGGCACATAGCCTGTCTACAGGCCAGATCAGGCCCTGAGGCCTAGCACTATACCCTCCCTGCCCCATAGGCCAGGATTGGGCTCTGGGGATCTGGCACTGCACTCTTCCACCTGTGCTCTGGGGGAGGTCAGTACCACCCGCTCCCATGCCCCATGTGCCAGAATTGGGTCTCAGACAGCCAGTGCTGGGCCCTCCCAGTCCCCGACACTGAAATTGGGCCCTGGAACCCAGCATTGGCCCCTCCTGGCGCTGTGCACTAGGATCAGGCTCCAGATCCAGCATGCAGAGCCTGGGGCTCCCCATGGGTCTGCAGATTTGGCAGCAGCAGAGGGGTGCCACCACTGTCCTGGTGCCAAATTTCTGGAAACCAATGGGCACACCATGGACTAGCTAGTACAGAGGTTGGGCACCCTTGTACTATATTGAATTAGTCAACTGGTCCATGAAATTTCGGTCCATGATAAGTCACCTGGTTGTAGAAGGAAATAAGATTGGTCAAGCAAGACCTACCCACAAGAAACCCGTACTGACTATCCCTCAGGATGTTGCCATCGGCCAGTCTGTTAAGAATGGCCTCTTTGATAATCTTTTCTACGACTTTCCCTGGAATAGAGGTCAGGCTGATGGGCCTGTAGTTTGCCGGATCCACTTTCCTCCCTTTCTTGAAGATAGGCACCACATTGGCCTTCTTTCTATCTTTAGGCACTTCAGAGTGCCAGGAGTTCTCAAAGGTCCATGCCAGGGGCTGAGCTATGATGCTAGCAAGCTCCTCGACTACCCTGGGGTGTAAACTGTCAGGGCTGGCTGACTTGAAGGTGTCCAGCCTCTCAAGGTGTTCCTTCATGAGGTCAGCATTGATGAGGGGTAAGGAATTTCCCTCACCTAGGCCTCCGTGTTCCGTAATGGGCAGGGGTGTCCTATGAGACTGGTGAAAGAACAATGCAAAGTACGCATTTAGCAAGTTGGCTTTTTCCTGGGCATCAGTTGTCAGTTGTCCCATCTGGTTTAGCAGGGGTCCAATGTTGCCCTTGCTTTTCCTCCGGCTCCCCACATACCTAAAAAAGGACTTTTTATTGTCCTTGATACTTGTAGCTAATTGGAGTTCCATCACAGCCTTGGCTTTCCTGGTTCACTCTCTGCAGGTCTGGACCAGTGCAGAGTATTCCTCCTTGGAGGTGGATCCAATCCTCCATCCTTTGCAGGTCTTTCTTTTTAGATGCAAGAGGTCCACTAGTTCCCTGGAGAGCCAAAGGGGCTGCTGTGCCCTTTTGCTGCCTTTTCTTCAAGAGGGGATAGACTTTGCTTGTGTATCCAGGATCACTCCTTTGAGTGATGTCCAGGTAGCTGAAATCTCCCATGACAACCATGCACTAGGAGTGTGCAGCCTCAGCCGATTCCTTGGCAAACTCCTGATCAAGCTCTTGATCCTGGGCAGGAGGTCTGTAGTAGACTCCCACCATTGTTTCCCCTGTGCCGTGTTCCCCATGGATTTTAATCCAGAGGGTCTCCAATCATCCACCCTGGGTGCCCATATCAGCTTGCAGGGACACGTAGCTTTCCTTGACATAGACAGCTACACCCCTGCCCCTTTTGTCCACTCAATCCCTCCTGTACAGGGTATAGCCATCTATACCTGTGGCCCAGTCATGGGTGGATTCCTACCAGGTCTCCATTATCCCTATGACATCATAGTTATTTGTGTTAAGCAGGAGGACAAGTTCTTCCTGTTTATTCCCCAAGCTCCTGGCATTTGTGTACAGGCAGGCAAGTGTGCCTTTGGGGCCCCTTGCCTTGCCCACAGTGCACTCTAGGGCTGGGGCAGGGGTGGGCTCCCTTAAGTGCCTTGGCCTCCTGGCTTTGCAAGGGTTGCTCAGTGGGCCAGCAGTGACAGTAGTCTCCCCGCCCCCTGGCGGACTTAGTTTAAAGCCCGGTGGAGCAGGTCAGCCAGTCTAGCTGAAAACAGCCTCCTCCCCAGGGGAGAGAGGTGGAAGCCGCCTCTTCGTAGCAGCTCACTGCCTCTCAATTTGAAATAAATCAGTTAACTCTGTTACTACATGCATCCAGGTTTATTTGAAACCAGTTTCAGCCATTTTGAAAGAGGTTTATGTGGACTGAACTCCTGTTGTATTACAGATTTGAACTGCTTTCCGATCACTTACACTGGTTTGTGTGTAATTTCTATCCCTGCCCCACATGATTATTTATAAAGACTCTTCATACTTTTACTAGACAAGAAGAAGAAATCCACATACTAATTAATGACCAGGACACAAAACTTGACAATGGTAATTTGCAACCTTTCATTCATGGTGTTTGATCATACCAAGTCAAATCCCAGTTCTGTCACTGCCTCTTGGTTTATGCATGTATAAACTCTTTGGAGCCCTACTGTAGTAACGAGACTTGGATTTAGTTAAAAAAAATCATGTAAAACAGGCTTAATATGTATAAATAACCTAAATTATGCCTGTATGTTAAGAAAAAGACAGAAAAAAACTCAAAAAACAGGTCTTGAAATATATGTGAAAGATGAACATCTTATTCTAGTCTGATATAGATAGCGACTTGGTTGCAACCAAATCAGTGGTTGTAATTAACTAATTCATAACCATAAACAGAGGGAGGCATTTTTTTGTACCAATTCTACTCTTTATGGTCACGTTTAGACAAGTGCAGCTGTGCACTATGTGGTGCCGCAGACATACCCAGGGGTCAAAAAATCCCAGGATATCCAGGGGTCAACACCCCCTCCCCTCCCCAAAAAAAGCAGAGTGGCACTTGTGGGGGCAGCACACGCTGCTCAAAACCAGAGCCTGGCTGGCTGAAGCCATGGTCCAGCTGTCGGCAGGCTCCAAGCAGCAGGATTATTGCTGCTGCTGCTGCTGCTGCTGCTGCCGCCGCTGCCTCAGGAGGCCCCCACGTAAAGCTGCTGAAGCGAGCCCAGTGCTGACCCCAGCCTTCCCTACCCCACCCAGGGTAACCTGCTGAGCACCAGAGAACACCTGGCATAGGTGTTCTCTGGGCACAACTAGCAACACAAGGTGTCTTTCTACTAGCTGTGCTCAGGGAACCAAACATCTATGCTCGTATGGACATGGCCTATGTGTTTTATATGAAAGGGATTTAGTGAGGAGTTATAAAAGAACACTCAGAGGTTGTACTCTAATGTGCACCTGATAATCAGTGGAAAGGATAATGAGAAGAAAGGATGCATTATTTTTATTGTACTTCTGTATAACAGGAAAACATACAATAGAATCAGGACCCATTGTTTAAAAACTACATAAATGCTGCCTTGATAGGATCGGTCTGTTTACATTAAATTATGCTCAGTTGTCCTACATATTATTTCTTATCAAGCACTGTCTTTTCCTTCTAAAATACAAGTTTCCAAGAAAGCTAAAATCAAATCAGATTTGAGCCAACTGCAATGGGGCACTAGTCTTTGACTGGAGCTCCTACGTACTACAGTAATACAAATAATGAGAACAAGGACAATGACAAGACATGGTTTAATGTATTTTAGATTGCAAAGTTTAAGTTTTAAAATACATTACCTCCAAACACTGCAGGGCTAAAGGATCAAAGGGAAGGTATATTGTACTGATCCAGTTGCAGAATACCACACACTGTGGCATAAAACCTTTTCACTGCTGGAGATGTTCAAAATGTGAACTAAAAAAAGACTTTAAAAAGTCTTTTGTTACCTGATCCGTACTTCCTTTCAAGGCTGAATAAGGACTCTGTGTGTAGGAGTTAATTGTATTACTTATCTTGAGAAACAACCTGATTAATTTTGTACTTCAAAGTTATTAACCACCTTACTGTACACAATTCACTGGAGAATGAATTAATTTAATCCTTCTGTTCAAATACAAAGCAAACAAGAATAATCCCTTGTTTTATAATTTTTAGATAGACAACTTCTTAAATTCTTAATGATGCTTACAGTATTTTATGGAAGCCCTCCCCAGAACCATTTTAACTAAGGATGGCCAGATATTTCTATTATGACCTCCTAGTCTTAATTAAGATTTAAAAATTAATTCCAGTTTACAACATGCCATAAAAACATCACTTCAAAAGCCTCCCTTTCTTTCTTTTAAAGTTTGTACAAGATCACTATGACCTCCTGAGACAAACTCAAAAAATTATGTTTAGTTATTTCAGAGGCTGTACTTGATGACTGCAGCTGCAATTTCAAAACTTTTTTCTAAGCTAAAATATGGCAATCAATTCATGCTAGGATGAATAAATTTCAGTATTTTAATAAACAAAGCACATGGGGCAAGGAAATTCAACTGAAGGTACTGAGAAGCCTACAAATGCACATATATGCAGCCCTAGCAGGCAGCATGCAAGTGGGTCAGTTGGACAGCCCTGTTTTATACAAACTGAGAAACTGATGTAAAAAAATCAAAGGACACTACAAAAAAAAAAGAAATGTGACAATTTTGAGAGTCATTCGTGAGAACTGGACTGAATTTTAATACTGCAATGTCAAATCCATTGGCCCAGCCATCACAGCAAATAAGACACCATAAGCAGACGCTTGGGTGTGGGGCAGGGAGTAGGGGACTTCCCTGCTGCTGCATGCACCCCCAGGGGAGGCATGGGGAATATGTGCCTCCTAGATTTGTGCATGGGGTGGAGGCAGGCTGCTCATTGCAGGCTGGGGCTCTACACCCTTCTGCCTTTGTCCTGGGAGCCATACACTGGCCACGGTTTGCGTTCCCTGCCCACCTGCCATTAGGAAGCACAACATGGTGTTGCATGGCTCCTGTGGCAAAGGCAGCACAGCCCAGAGCCCCAGCCTACAGAGGCCAGCCCTCCTCCACTCCATGCACAAATTTGGGGGCACATGCCCCCCATGTCTCCCCCAGGAGTGCATGCAGTGGTGGGGAGCCACACCCCCTTCCTGCACCATTGGATGAGCCTCCTGCAGCTCTGTCTCACAATCCATTCTGGTCCTGGGGCCCCATTCACCCCAGCCCCTACCCCACTCCCTCCCTCACCGTGGGGGCCTTGATCTGCCCTCCTTCCCCTCTACAGACTTACCTGCTGGGTGCTGCTCTACCCACTGCTGAGCTGCAGTGCGCGCGCGCGCGCGTGTGTGTGTCCTCCTTCCCCACACCATCCTGCTCCAGTAGCCCAGAACCCATGCCTGGGCTACTATATGGCTCCTCTGCACTGCTACGGCTGCCCTGCTGGGCAGCCTGGAGGCAGCAGTGATGGTGGAAGAGTGGTGTCCTGGCATGGGCTCCAAAACCATGTATACAATTAATGCATTAAAAAAATGAATGCAAGAACCAATTAATGCATTAATTGTATACATTAACAGTGATTAATTGAGAGCCCTGGTAGTTACTGATTGTTTCAGAAAGCATCAATGAGTGGGAAAAACATTCAACATTACCATGACCAAGATTTATTCCTTCTATTTTCCTTCCTTTTACAGTTCCCATTGCATCACTTCATCTTGCCCCCACTATATCCCTCCCTACAGCAACTCTGACATCTCACCCAACATGCATAGGCTTCTCTTCTACCCCATGGGCCATTTCATTAGAAGTAATATAATTCAGACATTAAAATAGGATTAATATTAAGAGGGGTACCTCTCACAGAGTCATTACTTCTGATTGTATGTAGATTAAGATAGCAACATAGCATTTCTTTCCACTGGGATCACATCTGGAAGACTGTCTCCACAACGAGATCAAGAAATATGCCTTTTTAATGAAAGCTAATATTATTCTGAGCACATCGTATTTAAGAATATATCAAGCAGGCTGGACCGGGCTTGTGGGCTGGGTTTTTTTGGCATATTTGCTCCAGAACAGAAGAGTAAACTTTTCACATGGGTTAACACCCTGATTTTTTTTTTAATACCTTTTGTTATTCACTATGGAAGAAAAAATGTTATATGCAAACATATTAATTCAGAAATAAAGAACTCACCAGAAATATTCTTTCAAGTTGGTCTTGAATGTCTTTCATTCCAGGAAAAGCAGCAACTCCTTGAATCATTTCTACAAAGATACAACCCACTCCCCTATAAATAAATAAAAAAAGTATAGAATGTGATAAAGATTTTCTTGAGGTTAAATCATTAATATACAAAACTGTTTTGTCTTCATCACTAATGTCACAGTAACATCCTCAACTGTTTATGGGTGACAGGATGACAACTAAAATGCACGGTTTGATAAAAAATAATCTATGCCTTTAAAATATGTATTCTTTAATTTCACTTTGTTCCCAAAAGTCAAACACTGGGAATATAAACAATGGGGGGTTTTGTATGCTGCATGCTTCCAGTAAGTCAGAAAATATGACCAAATATTTATAGATGCCAGTTAAGCAAGATAATTAGCACACTATGTAGCGCACATCGTTATGACGGCTATTGACTAATTAAATAATTTTATTTTAAAGAGAATTATATGTGATAATCAGATTTTTTATATATAACATTACTTTTCAATTATATTTCTTAAAGATTAAATATCTCGATCAGATATTTTCATTAGCCCCTAGAAAATGAAGAAAACACAGCCAACAACATGCAAATCTGTCCCTGGTCACATCCAGCAGATTTTAAAAAGGAGGGATTAAAAATTATGTTCCATATGCCCTTGTTGGTTACTGAAGAAACTGAATTGATTAAACTGCCACTCATCATTTACTCTGGTTAGTGCTTCATTAGGCACAGAGAGGCACGATATATCTTAGTCAAATACTTATAAGCAGTATTTAGTTTTCAAGAAAGGAAAATTTCAGGATTTTGGACAGAAGCCATTTACTCAAGATAAGAAATAAAAAACTAGATTTGGTCTAGAGACAAGAGGATTAGACTTCTATTTTTGCAACCACACAGAACTTTGATTATATTAGTTTATCATTTTAGACCATGTCCAGATAGAGACAGATAAACACTAAAAGCACATTTGTACTGAAATGCAATAAAAGCAAGCAAAAGCAAAATGTTAGCAAAAATTTTATATACTAATCTCACAGACTCTTGGTTACAACCAATGGAACTTGACTCAGGTATAGAATGAAAAATGGATGAAGAATTGCTAACAGAAATTTTAATAAAGAGTAAGATCTCTACTTGGAAGCGTCACAAGGACTTATCTGCCCTAACACTTCATTTTATTAATACACTGAAAGAAGGTGGAAAGGCACAGCAGCTGAACTAATAGATAAAACTAAAGCAGGAGGTATAATTAAATATCACTGAGGAGAGAAACCACAAGATGATTTCTGCCTTGATCTGGAAGTTATGATCACACCAGCCACAATCTAGAAAATCACTTCCATGTACACTGAATTATAAGCATAAGAGTTGTCCAATTGTGCAAGATCAGGCCTGGGAGAAGACACAAATATAAACAAAAAATAAAAATGAGATTCCTCCTGGGGAACTACAAGAAAATAAATTGTGTCAAAAAGAATCTTAAGGAAAAACCAAATGAATTATAGGTAATTTTCTACATGGAAAAGAACTTGTAAGCTGCTGTGTCAGATGAGGACTTGGGGTGATAAGGCTGACACAAAGACCATGGGATTAACAGGAATCTTTTTGTTCAAAAGCTTCAGTTGGCTTTAATCAGGCCCATAGTGAACAGGAAACTGAAAATGAGCACATAATATGATTATTAAGCCAAACAAACAAAAGCAGTGTTTTGTGTTATAAATACACATAGACATCAAAACTCTACACAGCCTTTTTTGTGTATACTTCTAGGCAACCCTGAACAGAAAAAATGTTAACAGAATTACTTGTAAGCAAATTCTAATAGTAATTTTCAATTGCTGGAAAAATTGGCTTGTAAGGAAAAATTAAATGTACTGAGTAACTCCTAGCTACAACAGTGAATAAGGGGTGGGAAGGACATAACCATATGAACTTATATATGAAATATATGAATAGCAAAGAAGGAAGAATTCATTAAAATTTCATTGGTCTGAAGAACTGCAGACATATCCAAGAGGCGGGTATAACTCAGAGTAATGGGGTAAATGTAAGTGCAAAATTTAGGACACTGGGGGAAATTACTGAAAAGCATGGCCAATTATACTGTAGAAATACGTCTCCCAAAGCCATGTAAAACCAGACTTGCTGAAATATATCAGACGCCTATACATGAGCAGCGAGGCTGCTCTGACGCGCTGCAATCACTTGATTAATCAAGCCTGTTGGAGTGTGGTAATTACCGCACTAAAGCGGACTCCAGCGTCTCATGTATCAGTGTCCCCGTGCTGAAAAATGGTGGCAGGGGCGCTTTAACTAAAGCTCATTTGACAAGTTTTAGTTAAGGTGCCCCACTGCCATTTTTCAGCATGGGGATGCTGATACATAAGATGCTCTGGCCACTTTAATTAGAGGGGCTCTCAGAGCCACTTTTATTAAAGGTCCCTCCCCTAACTCCTTGGACCACATGTATAAACGGCCTTAAAGTCTATTTTTCTGGAAACAATCTCACAGGAAAAAGTAATAGGACAGGATGAGCTAACACATCTTTCTCATCCCTGATCTTCCCTATACTAGATTATTTGGTCATATTTCACATTTCAAGCAGTAACCTTTGCTTCACAGTGTGTATGTAAGTGTGTGCATGTGCATTTATGTGTGTATCCTGCTCTCCCATCACCAAATTTCTAGACCCCTGGGGAGCCCCACAGGCTATATGACATGGTGCTGCAGGCTGGATCTGGCCTGCAGGCTGGAGGCCCTATACCCCTGGCCCACACACACACGCACACTATAGCCATTATCATGCAGCTTTCCCTAATATTTTCAGCAAAGTATTTCAGAAAGTATTTGTGCATCAGCAAAGACCATTAGAAATATTTTAATCAACTTGAGCTAGATTCTCTGATACCCTTTGGGGAAGATCTGAATTTTGAGAAGTATGCTGGATGGCTGTTTTTTGGATATTCAACTCAGGAATCTCTGATGAGCTAAGTAGGATAACCTTGCAAAGAAAACATAACTGAAGCTTAAGTGACAGCCATTTAATGTTGAAACGGGTGACTTACCCTCGAATGACAACAAGCCTGACTAATCCTATTGATGTATTCATAAGACCATATGAGCCCATACGGTCTAATATAGCTCTACCATTGTCTTGCCTAATTTCCTAGGACTTTAGCTGTCACCTTACTACATTAGATGCAGAATAATACAATGTAAGAGTTCAAGCTTTAACTCAGTGAATTACTCTTAAATTTCAGTTTAGATGGCAAATGAATACCTGATGTGAAGTTGAAGTATCTAAATACATTTCATTTTTCTGCAGAGTACTTGTAAACTGAGAACCCCATTTTGTAAAAACTAACTTTATTTTCTGGCTGTTGCATTTGTTTTTAAGAATTCTGAAGACATAACCTGTACATAGCAGTGGACATAATGGTACAATCCATCAGACTGAATTATTAAAGTGTTTGTATTACTTTCTTTCACACAACACTACCTACAAATCTACTAAGATTACCAATTGCTAGTTTATTACTTCTCAAGAGCTTCAAATGAGAATATAGTCTCATTTTTGTTTAATGATTGTTTTTACAATGATTTTTTTTGTTTCATTTAAGTACAGATGTTAAAATTTGTAGGAACAGCTAGATACCCTAGTTATAATATATGTTGTATTTTGTACCCTAAACAGACAGGTCTTTCAGAGTTTTTAATTTTTAGTTAAAAAGAGACTTCATTCATCATGATGTTACTCCACACAACAGACGTTTATGTTTTAAAATTCCAGAAGATCTGACATGAAGCTTTATTTAAGATTGCAGAATATAG
The DNA here is from genome assembly GCF_052110815.1 of Crocodylus siamensis. Taxonomy (NCBI): domain Eukaryota; kingdom Metazoa; phylum Chordata; order Crocodylia; family Crocodylidae; genus Crocodylus; species Crocodylus siamensis. Next base: position 171,234,759 of record NC_143399.1, read on the forward strand.
CTCCCTGTGAGATATAGGTGATTATTTCAGTACTAATAAGTATTTAACAATAATACTTATAAAATTGACAAAATGAACAATTCAAATTATGGTGGGGAGGGGTTGTTTTTTTGTTTGTTTCTTACTGACGTTATAATAGCAGCAGGTAAAAATATGCTTGGCATTTTCTACATCACCACCAAGAGGCAATATTGGAGTACTGAATGCTTTAACAAATACCAAATGCAAACACTTAAGGAACAATAGCAATACTTCATATATCAAAAAGCAAAAGCACCACCCTCCATGCCCAACATTAGTGGCTTGATAAAGAAAATTTTTATAGATTTCCTTACGGCTACATTATTAAAATAGAAATGATATACATCCAATATTTTTACCCCGAGGAAAGCCACTTTTTTCTAGAGAATGTGCGTATGTTCATTATACCTCTGATAAATTACTGTAAAGGATAAATATGTTTTATTTTGATTATTAAACTTGGAGAAGTGAAATGTTGTTTTTGATTACCACTGACTCTAAGAATCTGGTTATCTGGAAAAATGAACAAACAACTTATCGTATGAACTCAGGTCCCACTGAAATAAATAACAAAAAGATTCTTCATGTCAATGGACTTTCACCTCCATTTTGCACAGGTTTTTCTGTCTCATGGAATTAAGACTGTATGACTGCTACTGATGGGCTTGATAGTTTACAGAAATATGCCGTTTGACTGTATGAATCTAGGGGGGTGTTTGCTAAAGTTGAGTGAATATTTTCCAGCAATAAATGGGGTGTTAAACAATACTGTTTAAATTTCAGAACAACTAAGGAACAGTACTGGCCCATGGCACATAGATAGGTACTCTAATCAGTTTAACGCACAAAACTGGACATTTTTTTACTAAAGCGGTGATGTTATATTGATTTAGTTACACCAATCAAAATAATGTGTGGACATTATTCTTACTCCCTGAAATGAATTTAGCTTGTCTCTTTTACAACTTCTGTATGTAGATAAACTCTGAGACTCATGGGATATGAACAAACAAAGATTTGGAGCCATATCAAATGGGGAATGTTTTAAAAGGGGATCTGTTGGATTGGGAGAGTGCAGCAGCTCTTACATTGTAACAGTTTAAGAGATTCTACAGTAGAATTGCCACATATGCAAACCTCCCAGGTTGACAGACCTCTGCTGATAGACCTAGTAAAACTTGCATCCCAAAAAGTAGGAAAATATTCGATTTTTTAAATACCTATTAACAAAAGAGACATTTCCTATACATTATGCCTCTGAATCTGGCCCCAGAAGAATGTTTTAGTTGCAGGTTAATTCAACAGACTAGAGCTGATAACACTTCTTTCATTGATAGTGTCTGTCTTCTCAAGAAGTGTAATTAACAATACTTTGATGGTTACCACAGAATCCTGATCTCTTAGACCAGGTACAGTCATTACACTTTTAACAATACAAATGATCAGAAACCAACATATGCCAATAACAGAAGAGAAGTTTGACACATACATCTGGTTTATACCATAATAGAGGAGAAGTTTAGCATACAGACTGGTTTAAAAATGGCAGAACCCAACCTAAGATTTGCACCCCCTTCAAGGGCAAACGTGCATTCTGTTCTCTACCAATTTAAGCTATGGCACTTAGAGAAGACCACATAACTTAGATCAGTTCTGCCTCAGGCTTTTTGAATGTCTGCACCTAGCCTTAAGGATTACCACTTCTTTGGAGTGGAAGTCATTATGACAAAGCACAAAAGGGCAAGAGAACTAATTTACCCTGCTGCACACTCTCTCTTTCTCTCTCTCTCGGGTCTTCTATACTAGTTCTTTAGACTGTTCTGGGATTACTAGTCCCAGACCCTTTCACTGCAAACTGTTTACAGGGGATGGAAGATAGAGGCCTCTGTAATGTCCCTTGTGTAAACAGACAATTTAGTGCACCTGTGTCCTAGAAAGGATTATTTTTGTATAATAAATACCTTAATTGTTGCCATAGGCCTAGATTAGACATGTATTCATGAAAACAGGAGAAATTATATTAGAAAATGTCAGACAATGGTGAACTGAGTCTATGTTACCAGTAGAACACCAGTATTTTTCATATATGGGAGAAAAAACTTAACCCGAGCACTTTTCCTTAGACTCAGATCAACAATGAGATCATATCTATCAACCCAGCTGCTACAAAGTTAAATAAATTAATGTAAATGTGAAGCCAGAGATGTAACGTAGATAATGGCGATCTAATAGGCAATTGCATTACATTTGACAGGCTTAGTTAAAAGCAATTTCTTCCACAGCAATAAGCATAGTGTATGTTAATTAATAAAATTAAAAGAAAAGTCTGGACCATCATTTCTTATTTTACCTAAATTGTGACCACAAGAGTTCACAATCTATCAGTCTTCCACCAAACCTTATAAAACAAAGAAATTTATAATAGGCATAGGATATACTAAGAAAACCGCTGTTGTTTGTCAAATAGTTTACAACCAGCTGCATTTTAAAACTAAATATCCCCAGTGACTTCCTGTTTTAAAAACAGATGTAGAAATGCACACACTGTGAGAATCAGAAAGCCACTAATAACCAGTTTAAGTGACCTCATTTATTAAATGTGTTCTTTTTGTAAGAAATGAGCAAAACATAAGTATAACAGGCCTCTTACATTTTTATATTACTGATATATGATTTTTAATGTTGTATAAAACTGTTAGGTATAGGACCTTAAAGATTATTACTCCTGCACTGACTTTCAAAGGAGTATAAAATACAGGGATTAAGAAAAATTATACCACAGGCAAGGAAAAATGGTACTCTTACCTACCAGTAAGCCCTCAATCAAGGAATAAAAGCATATCAAAGGTTATCAAAACTCTTTGATGAAGTCTCAAATTGGATAATACATTCACACAGTACCACTATATCATATGCTGACAGCAGTAAATCACACTGCATACTGCACTGATTTCCATCACTAGCTGACACCATTAATGTATGTATGTCTTCATTAATATTTTTTATTGCCAGTGGCTATTTAAACAGAAAGCAGTAAAATGTAATACTGTATTTGGATCATTAGGTTTTAGTTACTATCCTAATGCCCTACAATAGCAAATGAAGTGTAAAAATAGCCTGAAGCTACTGCCACCTGCTTCTCTGCCACTGTCCAGTGGTTAATATTTGTACTCTTTTTTGCACAGCTGGTCTGCTGCTCCCCATTCAGTTTCATGGGAATCCCCATTAAATGTCATTTATCATGGCTGAAGTCAATGCTTTGTGATGTTTTTTTTCTAAATGGAAAAAACAAATGTGAATTTTATATTAACGTTATTTAAATATTTAGTGAAATCCCTTACCGTTTTTGTAATACAGACATACACAATGAGCCAGGCACAAAATACCACACAGGATTTAACATAAGGACCTAACACCAATACTTGCTCATAAATGCTAATACCCCACACATTTCTTTCTGGATAACTGAATTCTCTTAGCAACTGATATAAGCAAGGATACTCTCTCCATCGATTCTGGGAAATCACTACTTAGCTTTAATTCAATCATTGTTCAGCAATATACTGCTGCTGAAAAGAAACTCTCAGTACAGTCCTTTCATGTGCAATATGAATATGCTGTGAACCATGCTGTGGTCCTGTTAATACTTGGTATCCAGAAATGCTTATTATTTGCCCATTGGATGTATAGCTTTGACGTGTACAATGAGAGCTGCCTTGTTTTTTCATTTAGAACAAAGCTTTCCAGATCTCCTTTGGACCTGTGCTGAAGGTCTTACATCAAGGGACATCAATATTTTGTCTGTTATTGAAGACATTTTTTTTATGCCCTCCAGCAAGGGTCCTTGCCTTACCTTTGAGGCCCATTTACTGAATATGATTACATTGACCAGAGGTGTATGGTTAAGTCCTCCTTGGATTGGTGTCTAGTAGCACCTTCATACATAATAATGGCTACATTGATAGTGACTTCACTGTTAAGCTGGCATGTAGAGGAGTACTAAAAGCATTTTACTACAACCATATATCCTTTAATTTTATTTCCCAGTTTGTTATAATCCATATTTACTTGAACCAAAGACAAGTTTTTTCCCCCAAAAAGCATAGGGAAGAGAAAGCCTCGTCCTGAATTTGAGTACCTGTCTGGGGCAGATGACAGCTCAGCTTCAGCTTTGGCCCCAGGCTCAGGGCTGAAGCCAGAGCTAGGTTGCCACTTGCACTGGGCTGAAAAGGCTCATTTCATAGAATCATAGAAAATTAGCGTTGGAAGGGACCCCCTGAGGTCATCTAGTCCAACTCCCTGCTCAAGGCAGGACCATCCCCAACTATATCATCCGGGCCAAAGCTTTGTCTAGCTGTGTCTTAAAAACCTCCAAGGATGCATTTGATAGGGGAGGGGGCATGCAGCCAGAGGGAAGGATGGGGGAAGACTGGAATGAGGAACTTGAACCCCACACTTACCTTCTGCTTCAACTCTGGTTCCTCCAGCCCTGCCCCAGCCTGACAAGGAGCCGTCAGGCAGGGCCAGAGCCACCACTGTTACTGACTGGCCCAGAAGAGCAGAGCTGCAGCACAAGGTAAGGGGAAGGATGGGGAATAGGGTGGGGAAGGCATGGGGTGGGGGAGATGGGCTGCAGTAGGGACCAGGGGGTGGGACAGACGGGCACAGACATGAGGGCAAGGGGCATGGGGCAGGAACGGTGGGGGGGAGGCACAGGCACTGAGGGGCGGGCAGCAGAGGTCGAAGGCACAGTGGGGTTCCAGGTGCAAGGGAAAAAGGGATAGCAGTCTGGCCCCTTACCCTCCACTTCTTTCCCTACCACAGCAATGTGGAGGACAAATTTAAAATGACCCTAAAACTTGCTTATATTTAAAGGTATAAAGCTAAAATAAAAGGTATCACCTACAAGAATTCTTGCATTTCTTTCAGTTTCTGTAGCTAAAAGTGTTCACAGATCCGCTCCAAATATGCATGCACACACATCCACACCCACCCATCCACCCACAGACCCCAAGGTTCTCAACTATCTGTAACTTTACAGTCAGTAAAAAAATCAGACAACAATTTTCATCCATAAAGTCTATTAAAAAAATCGAGTTGGCCAGAAAACCTCTAAGCAGTTGGAGCTGATTGAAGATTCCTCGTTGAAACAAGCTGGATGCAATATTAAAGAACACATAGAACACAGCAACACTACCTGGTGTCTAAGTGGGAGTGCAGCACCCTCCAGGGAGTCTATGGTAGATGCAGTTTACTGGAAAAAAGCTCTTCCTCCCTCCCTTCCCTCTGACACTGGCACCTACCTCCTTCCTCTCTTCTCTCCTTCTTCCCTCCCTTCCCCCCCACTACCAGAATGAAGCAGTGGCCAGCAGTGTAACTAGGTCACAAGTTCCTGGCCTGACACTCTAAAAGGTTTAGTTCCATTGGCTTAGATGATCCAGCAACCACTTCAGTTTCCCAATGCAGCCACCCTTGCTTCACCTAGTGCATGCTTCATATCCCTTACAAGGATTAGTTTGCATGTCGACAGTGATGGGGAGTGTCTCTTTAAAGAGGTGAGACCTTATATGATAAGTGGGATGCAGAGCAGGCAGAGAGGGTACATGCCTGTGGAGACACTTGGTTGAACACAGCTTCGTGCAGGTAGGGAAGACTGAGTAGGGATAGGAAGGCAACATGAGGGAAGTGAGGCTAGCATACATGACATGGAGAAATCTCTGTCCATATGATCTGTGGCGTTAATTAGCAGCTATAGGGCTCCACAGAAGCCCTATCCATTTCTTTAACTCTCTGGTACACCAAGTTATTATATAGTACCACTGGCTCACCAAGAGCTCTAACATGGACTTCCTTGAAACATCAGGGATGGTACCACAGGCACCACTGTATTTTGGCTTACAATGTTAGATATTCTAGCATGTATTCTATGCAACCCATGAAATGAAACAATAATACCAGATACTGCCTTCTACTCCTGGGAAGCTGAGACCTGCAAGGAGAACAGCATAGTGCTTGGGGGAAGAAAAAATGATATATCTGGGGGGGGGGAAATGTAATATTTGCATATTCCTGTTTTAAAACATCACTTTTCGGCCACAGAAAATTGAGGCTCAGTACTGCCAAGTATTTCAGACATTGTGTTGAAAATATCGCTTCTTCTCACTAGAACAGAACTTAAATGTAAGTCCCCCTTTCGGCTTTAGCTTACAACTCTCTCTAAATTAAAAATAGCCTATCCGTGTACTAAATTTGTTTATGAATAGATTCATCACACAAAAACAACACGTAAGTGGTATTTCTGGTAATTTTTTTACTAAATTGGGACAGTCCTGTGCACTGTTTAAAAACATCATAAAAAGCCACGTGTAGGCTTAAAAAGGTCATATACATAAATCTTAAGACAACCCAGCTAAAAGTCATTTCCTCTGGATAAAGCTAGAGCTTTAATAAATCGGTTGTAAGATTTTCCTCTTCCACTTGCATGCAAGTACCCTGACCTTAAGGTTCTGTGCTTTCCCTGAAATATTTGATGCTGGCACTAACAGCAGAAGCAGCATGGGTTATGTAGGTACTGGTGAACTTAACAACTAGTTGTAGGACAAAGAACCACAAGGTTGGAACTTGACAAGTAAAACAGGCAATTCAGTTTACTATAAAGTAGTGAACTGAAATTACAAGTAGTATAATATCTCGACCCCGCCCCCCCCTTGCTCCAGCCCCAGATAGACAACCCCCACCTCAGCAGATCAGCCAGCCCCTCAATCCTGCAAGCAGCTCCTGGTGCCAGTTTTCCTGGTGTTCACTGGTGCTGGAGGCTGAGGAACTAAGCTGGGGTGGGGGAAGGGACAAGGGGAATCGGGGATGGGGGTTGGTCTGCCGGGGTACGGTTGTTCGTGTGGGAGGGAGGGAGGGGCCTCAGGAGGCTAAAAACAGCCCCTGGTCTGGTGGACTCTCCCCCCGCCCCGCAACTCCCCCCACAGACCACACTAGCCCCCCTGATCCTGCCAAACCCTCTTAGACTCCACCAATCCCTTTGCCCTCTGATCCCTCCAAGCCTCCACAGATCCCACTAGCGGGGGATCTCCCAAAAACCCCTACAGAACCTGCTTGCCGCCAATTCCCCCAATCTCCCCCACTTGCTCTTCCCTCCCACCCCCCCATGATTCCCCCAAGACTCTTCGCTAGCTCCCATATCCTAATTTACGCCTAGATCAGGTGGCCATTTTTAACTTGATCTAACCTCCCCCTAACCTTCCCAGATGTCTGTGCATACCATGTGTGTCACACTATGCATTACTACAACTAAGGTAGAATAAGTATCAAGGACAGGGCTGTGCTTTTTGATCAGAAAAATCCTGATTTTACCCCTGCTGTTGCTATGAAGTTCTGAGTGGACATGGCACATGTTATAGCATAGTGACATATGTGAATGTCAAAACATAGTGACAAATCAAGGTCTCATTAGTCATAGGCTTGTAACAACAGTTTTTGTCACTGTACTAAGTACTGTATCATATTAATGTAACATGGATTACAAGGCATTTACCATTCACTTATTCTTTGTTAGAAGGTAAAATCAACCTTCTGCAAAGCAGAATTCTGGAATAAAGATACAAAAATAGGCAATCATGACTAACGTGCTGTCCTGGAAACTGTAATTATCCATACTAGTCATGTATCATTACTGGACACCAGCTGCAAACTGCTGGAGGGTGAAGAGGGGATTCCTCTAAGGAAATACCATCTAGGAGACTCCACAAGGAGTACTGCACACAAACAATCTGCCCTACACCATTAATCTTACTACATACTTGTTATGCTATTTGTCTGGACTAAGTCAAAACCAAAGCACCTAGATGGATTATCTTGGGTAAGGATGTTATTCTTACCACATGTCGAGGCAAGTGGAGTATTCTGTCGAGCCCAAAAGGACATCTGGAGGTCTGTACCACAGGGTAACCACTTCATTAGAGTATGTGTGGCTGGGGACTGATTTGGCTCTTGCAAGACCTGTAGGATAAATGCAGTAAAAAGCCATAAACATAAAGAAAACAAAGAAATGGATTGCTACACACCTCATATCTTAAATAGCTGTATGACACATGAACCTGGGCACATGCTATGAGCAGGGCAGCCTTTTGTATCTTTTGGCCTTGGTGTAAGTCAGGGGTTTTCAACCTTTTTTGGTTGGGGTACCCCTGGCAGCTGGTCAATGAGCAAGGGTAGGGCGGGGTGGGGGGGAGTTCCCTGGTGGCAGGTCCATGAGTGGAGGGGGGTTCCCTGAACAGCGCATGGTAACAAATCCAGAAGTACCACTGGCAAAACGAAGTGCAGCTGGCTTCTCCATGCCACTGCCACGTACCCCCTGGGGCATTCCAAAGTACCCCCAGAAGTACGTGTACCCCTGGTTGAAAACCCCTGCTGTAAGTTAATTAGGGAAACAACCCAGTAACATCTATCATTTGATACATGACTAAACAAAGCCACAATTATTATGGAAGGACTATAAATACAAGCTTTTAATAACTAAGGAATCGCAATAAATTTGGCACCATTCAGAATTTTATTCTTAGTATTAAAAAAATCAGATAAATCATTACTAGTCAATTATTCAAAGGAGACAAGAATCAAAGCAACATGTCAGTAGAACTCCAGACAACACTTTGACTTTATAGGGTCTTAAATCTTTCCCTGGGACAATCAATATGTATTCACATGAGAAAAAATACACTGAAAAATATTTACAATTTCAGGAATGCTTTGTGGTATTCCTGTATGGCAGATAAACAAACAAGTGTTGTCCTTTCATTAACTGCTCATAATTCAGCCAAGTTTTCATCACTGATCATTTTTCATTTCATTTGAGAGCGAGCACATGAGAGAGCAAAAGGTCTAATGTGAACAGCTGGGATTGTTGAGAGCAGCCAAAGAAGTGTCTGTACCTAGTTTTGCAGTTGTTTGAGAGAGATGCTTGTGTATTGCAGGCATAAATGAATTCTAGTTTGAAAGAAAACTATATACCATAAAATGTGATGAGACCATTTTTGTGCTGTTTTTTATGGATATAATGAAAGATCTTTGTATTGTGCTTCCTATTTGTGTATGTAGACCAGCAGGGCAACTAGGGCTAGGTACAGACATTACACCTATTGTATGCTAATTGTCCAGAAAGCACTTTAAAGACATAAGTAAACAGATGTTCATAGCTCTTAGACCACTTTAAAAGTGGTGGATCTTGTGCTAAGTTAACCCTCAACAGATGAACTATTAGACTAAAGTACTTTCTGTTAGAGCACTTATTTAACATCTGTACCAGATCCCACTGAGTGGTAACTTAAGAGTGTAATCACCACCATCCCAGGTGGTGTTGTGCAGGGCTGTGTTCTAGCCTCAGGCAGAACTCATTTGCTCTGCCCCAATGCTGGGCCAGCCACAACCCCCACCTGCTGCTGTCAAGGACCCAAGTCAGTGATGGCTTCTGATTCCAGCCTTGCTTCCACTCTCTGGCCAGCTGTGAGCCACAGCCTAACGGCAGGGGGAAGAGTTGCCAGGGAGAGAGTCTCTCCCTGCAGCCACCCTAGACTCATGGCACACTGCTGCCTGGCTAGAGGCGCTATGGGGGGAAAGTGCCTGGACTCTGCCTACCTGCAGCAGTCCTGGTCAAGCAGCAGTGTGCTGTGAGCTGGGGTTGCTGCAGGAACAGAGCCCAGATCCCTTTCCCCCAAAGCTCCCCTGGCCCCACAGCGCACTGCTGCCCACCTGGGGACACTGAAGGGGAAAGTGTTCTAGGCTCTGTGTCCCCATAGTAGCCCTGGCCCTGTGGCATACTTCAGCAGAGTCAGGGTTGCTCCTTTCCCCAAGCACTATAGCACAGTGCCACTTTTCACCACCCTGGGAACTCTGGTGGAAGGAGAGAAAAGGGGCTCCTGGCTGCAGCTAGGGGAAAGGAGCCCCACTCCTGGGCAGGCCCCCCAAGGATTCTTAGTTCAGGTCTTAGTGGGGGCTGAGACAAGACGCAGTGACACTTTCTGCCACCCTGCAAACTTTGGGGGGGGGGGGGGAGAGTGAGGAGCAGCCCTGCCCCTCCTAAGGCCCAAGCTGGGAAGCAGGGGAGGTCCAGTTGGCAAGGGGGCTCTTTTTTCACCCCTCCCCGACAGTTCCCAGTGCTGTGAAAAGCAAGCAGGACTCAAAGGGGGTGGGGGATGTGTCTGTGTTCAGCCTCTCCCTCAGTGATCCTGCTTTGCATCTGTCCCCTTCCCTGGTCCACAGCCCCCATTGTGGCTCCACGGAGATGCTGGTGCCCAGCTGCCCCTGTGAGGACTTGGTAGATAGGCTTCCCAACCTGGGTCCTGGCCCCCGGGCATCCCCAACCTGGCGAAGAAATCCCTTCCAGCTCTGCTTCTCTGCGATTCCCTGATTCCTGTCACTGACAAGAGCAGAGCGGGGAACTGCTCCCCCACGTCAGATAGCCAATCAGGGATGACTTGCCCATTTGACTGCACCTAGGAGTCTCCAGCAACCTGGGGAGTCCACAGGACCCACCAGGAAGCATGGGAGAACTCCCCCTACCTGCTGGCCTTGGGCAGTGTGGGCCCCTTCTCCCCATGGAATGGCAAATGTCTGTTTGGTTTTAGTACACTCTAACTTACAGCACTTTAAGTAAAATACAAGTTAGAGTGCTTTTGCCACAGTTTTTTTGAACATCTGTACTTAGCATATTTGACCAAACTGCAAGAGCAACTGCAGACACAGAGTGCATATAATGCATATACAGTTAGGAGTATTTGGGCTCACATGATCAAAATCAGTGCATGTAAATTGCATTACTCAAGGCATGAAAATATATTTTCAGCCTTTAGACATTTACAATTGATTTCAAGCCAAAACTGCCAAAAATATATACACAAAACTAACAAGCTACAGTATTTCTGGTTTTGATGCTCTAGGTATGACGGTTACCAGCTTTTTCAAATATCCTTCTGCAAAGAGATTGTTACATATTTTATACTGTTTGCACACTGAAATATGCTTACTCATGCAACATTTATTTAACTGTATCCTTCAACTGAAGGAAAACTGTAGGGTAGGATTAATTAGCACAGCATGTTCGATCACTTTCTTTAAGGGTTTCTTGTCCGTTTCCATGGTTACCCCACAGGAAGAGTCACAATCTCTTTTTAAAAAGACAGCGCTTATGGGTGATCATCAAAACTTCTAATCCTAATGACCAATGTGAATAAAAGGCCAATAAAAAGAGAGAGATCACCAGGTGAGTACACAATATTTGCATAGTGCTGCCTAAAGACATAGTGAGGACTTCATGACAGTTTACTGAACTGTCTTTCAGATCCTGTGTCTTCAAACAGATTAAAAGGTCATCAATTAGACACCCTACTGGTACAGTCCTATTCTTAAAGTAGCAAAGCACTCATGAAGTTATTAAAAGACAATTCACATCAAACCTACTGTGGAACTTCTACATAATAGTCAGAATATTTCAGCATACTGTTCTACATATTAATTTCTTTCTTTTTAGTGCTTTACTTGCTAATCCTTCACTTTCCTTAGAAGAAAAAGCACAATTATTAAAAAACTTTGCATAGTAAATCTTTTCTGCAGAAATATTTACAATGCCCATCACTTAGCATTTAACATTCAGGGCCCAGATATCCAGGTATAATTTTTATCACCCAAAAATAGTTGTCTCAGGCATTTTTTTTCAAAATCGTGACACGTATGGAGATATTTCCTTCTTCTGTAAATATAATTTTCTATCCTTTGGTCTCATCTCACACCTCAGTCCCCATGAGACTGTGTCTGAGTTTACCTTTTATGGTCAAATCCACACATTGATTTATTACTTTAATATTTTCCTATTATATTTACAGTTAAAAGATGATATAGCTATATTCATACTAGAAGCCTATTTTGAGAAAGGATTGCTGGATGATCATGGTAGCCCTATGGCCACATAACAGCTCTCTAGTCAACACTGTGTGGAAAACCAGGAGGGGTGTAGTCATACCTACTATGTGTGCATACAGGAGGCAAACATTTGCAGGTAAACAAATATGGGTTTTCCAAGTATTGCAAAAATCAACGTCTTCATAAATTCATGCATGTTAAACACCTCTTAATTAACATTTAACTGAATATTTCCATGCAGAACTATATACACCGATGTTTTCTCTTACATTTGAATTTTCTTGGCATGCAACTTATCTTGACTTGGATAAAACAAAAGGGTTTCTGTAGGTCCCTAACAAAAAATTTTTTTTAAAAAATTAATTTTTCCTTAGTTTAGCATCCTGTTGGGGCTATCAAATATTATTTTAATAGGTACCACTAGTGTTACATAGTTAACTTTTACAATCATAACTATTCTTCAGATAATCTGATTAAACATTACTTGCTTCTATTGTAATTATAAATCACCTATTTCAGTTTACCAATGGCACTCACTGCCAACCTACTTACTGAACAGGGAGTGGCACATTTATCTAGGGAATACCCAAACTAGAACAGGACGCAACACAAATAATTTGGGTAATCACTATTTTGGTAAAATAGCCAACTGCCCAACCCAGTGGGCAGTCCTTGTAATTCAAAGCTTTATTTCAGCTGTCACTCTTGTGCTTAGAATCATAGAATAGAAGGGCCACAAGGGACCTGTATGATCATCAAGTCCAGTGCCCTGCCATGGGCAGGAGGTTATTGGGCTCAAATGAGCTCAAAGAGGTGCTTGTCTAGCCTCCTCTCAAACACCTTCAAGGATGGCAACTGTACCACCTCTGCTGGGAGTGTGTTCCAGATTCTAGACAACCTTACGGAAAAGAAGTTTTTCCTTATGCCTAACCTAAATTTTTCCTCAATTAGCTCTTGCCCATTGGTCCTTGTCCTCCCAAGGTGTAGCAAAACCCCATTTTTTCTTTATATATATATGATAGATATGCATTCCCTTCCTTTCCCCAATTATTTCTGGCTTTTCTTTCTCTCCCTCGCTATTCCCTATGGACAAGCATAAACGAGCTCAGACTTAGGATAAGCTTTAACGTTTTTATTTTGGTAGCAAGTTTTTGGTTTTAGATATCCACTGTTTTATATTGTATTATTACTAGGTTTGTTTTGATTTTTACTATTGTATATTGTATTATTATCATTTTTGTATTGATTTTTATGGTTTCATATGGATATTGTATGGTTTAGGCCTGTGTTTGTAAGTGAACCAAAGTCATATCAAGTTTCCATTTTATATGTTAAGCCTCCATCTTGTGTCCTCTGCCTGGGCATCCCTTGTGTTGCAACTTTATGATTCATTGTACCCCTCCCATGTAAACTGGTTCCCAGATGAATGAGAGTGATTGGGAATGACTGAAATACAGTGGTAGCAGGCCTCTACTGAATGGCTTGTAACGACTGGGCCATCACCTCGCATTGATTCATCCAGGAACCATGGACCTTACCCAGGAACAGAGCCAAGAACCCAGCATTTGAAAGACAAAAGACCCTGCAGAACCAGCAACTCTGCCATTGTATCCCATCATTACAGACACCCAAAATTGCACATCCCTGCATGGAGCACACATGCTCAGTACGCCAAGGGCTGACCCTTGCCTGGGTATGCCTCCTGTCACTAGGGTCACACAAGGTCTCCCCCTATAAAAAGGGGCAGTAAAGACAGAACCAGTGGGAATGCCATTTCCATTCGAACCAGACCAGTTTCAGGTCACCTATCCACCCCAGAGCTCCTGCCAGTGACCCCCTCTGGACAACACCGAGCTGAAGGAGACACCGACTGGCCATCGAGGATCAACTTCCAGCCTGGGATAGGTAGATATTACCTGCACACTTCCTCCTACAATTTGGACTCTCTCTCTCTCTCTTCCTCTCTCCTCCTGTACTTCAGTGAACTTCAGCCCCTGCACCAAGCCTCTCTAACCCCTGCTGCCATTGTGTGCGTGTGTGGGGGAGGTGGATGGGTGTGTGTGGATTGGTGGGTGGGTGGGTGCAAGGGAATCAATAAGACATTGTCACCATCTCCCCTGTTTAATAAAAACACTGTCATTTGCAACCCCAAGTTGGGTCATGTTTTACTGAATCCCAGTTCCTTCCTTACCCTAAATTCCAGCCTTGTTCTCTCTCTCTCTCTCAGCCCCACCCCCACCCGCACTCTCTACTAGTTTCCCAATCTCCTCCCAATTCCGTCTCCCCTTTTCTGCCATCTCTCAGCCTCTCCTTGCTTTCCTGCTGTCCCTGCTGCCTTTTAGGCTCCCAGGCCATCTACTGCCTTTTCCCTGCAACTTTCCTTTTTCTGCTTTCCTGCTGCCCTGCTGCCTTCCAGTATCTCCTGCTGCTTTTCTTGCGATTTTCTGCTGTTCCTGTGCTCCCCATGCTCCTACTGCCTTTTGCCTGTGACCTTCTGCTGTCTTTCTCTGCTTTTCCACTGCCCTGCTGCCTTTCAGTCTCTCCTGCTGCTTTTCCTGTGATTTTCTGCTGTCCATCTCTCTGTTTTCAGGCTTCCCCCACAACATCTGTAGTCCTCCCTCCCCCCACCCAGCTTCCCAGCTCCTCATGGCTGTCCTGCAGTTTTGTCCAGCAGCTGGAGCCTTTCTCCAGCTCCCAGCACCTACTGCCACTCCCTACAGCTTCTTTAGCTGTCCCGGAGCCATCCTCTAGCTCTCCATATCCAGAGCCCCTCTTTAACACCCACACTTTCCCTTAGTTCCATTTTCCCTCTCCCCACCTACCTTTTCAGCTCCCCCATAGCTCTGTGCTGGCATCCCTCCCCTGTTCTACAGGCTTTGGGTGTTGTCTTTTAATCAATTAAGATCAATTAACCTAAAGTTACCTCCCCAGCCTCAGTTCTTCAGCCCAGGCCCCTGTAGTCTACATGTTCTAATCCCGGTCCTGCTAAGTTTCACTCTCAGCAACTTTCACTCCCTACACTTCTACTTTCTTACCTTAACCTTTCTCCAGGTATCCCAAGTACACCAAACACATACATACATACATGTACACACATCACAACACCCAACTTAGGAACTCACTTGCGTGTATGTGTAGGTGGGTGCTTTGTGTGTGAATTAGTGAATACACATATATATACACATATATAGATATCATTGTGTGTGTGTGGTATATGACTTAGTAATCCACGTATGTGTATTGGATGCGTTGGTAACTGGAAACTGATTCTGTCTAAATTTGGTGTGTGTAGCGTGTATGGGCTTAAGCTGGTGATAGGTGTGCATGAACCTAGACTGGTTATTTTGAACATGTGCGTAACTGAGTTGCTACAGTGAGCGTGTATGCCTAGTGGGGGTGTATGCACCTAGTGAGTGTATGTATGCTTAACTGATTTTTATGTGTGTATGTGCAATTGTACACCACACCCTCCTCTCTAACAGCGAAATATTGAGATGCTGAGCATTGGCCTGACCCCTAAGGGCTGCCTTTCTGAAGAGTTGTTCCCCTAGATCTTGGTGTTCACCCCTGATATACTTGTAGGCAGCTGCCAAGTCACCTGTCAGTCTTCTCTTACACAGACTGAACAAACCCAGTTCCCAGAGTCTCTCCTCATAGGGCCTATCCTCCAGGCCTCTAAGAATATGGGTGGCTCTTCTCTGTTCCCTTTTGAGTTTATCCACATCATTCCTGAAGTGTGGTGCCCAGAACTGGACACAGTACTCCAGCTGTGGCCTCACCAATGCCAAATAGAGGGGAAGGAACACCTCTCTGAATCTATTTGCAACACATCGGATGATGCACACCAGGGTTCTATTTGCCCTACTTGCCACTTCATTGCATTGTTGGCTGATATTCATCTTCTGTTCGTTTGTCACTCCCCGGTCCATTTCAGATGCAGTGTCAGCCAGTGGACCACCACCCATCATCTAGTTATGGTGAAGGTTCTTCTTACCCAGATGAAGGACCTGGCACTTTTCCCTACTGAACCTCAGCTGATTGCATTTGGCCCATAGGACCAGTCTGTCAAGGTCATCCTGGATACTTACCCTCTCCTCAGATGTGCCCACATTACCCCACAGCTTGCGTGCCATCCACAAACTTAATCATTGTACTATCCACACCCTCATCCAAGTCATTGATAAAAATGTTAAAGAGCATGGGCCCAAGCACTGATCCCTGGGAGACACCACTGGAGATGGCCCTCCAGGATGACGCCATCCCATTGATTACAACTCTCTAGGATCGGCCTCTGAGCTAGTTGTCAACCGACCTCACTGTAGGCTGGTCTAGGCCAGTACCCTCCATCTTAACTGAGAGAATCTCATGGGAAACCATATCAAAGTCCTTGCTGAAGTCTAGGTAAATGATGTCAACCTCATGTCCCTTGTCCAGCTGCTTAGTTACCTGGTCATAAAAGGACACCAGGTTTGTTAGGTGTGACCTACCCTTGACAAAGCCATGCTGGTTACTTCTTAATACTCTGCCAGTTGCAAGCTTGTGATTGATGGCCTCCTTGACAAATTTTTTCAAAGAATCATTTTTTCAAAGATTTTTTCCCAGGACCAAAGTCAGACTGACCAGTCTATAGTTTGCAGGGTCGTCCCTCTTCGCTTTCTTAAACATGGCTACTACATTAGCTCTCTTCCAGTTACTCGGGACCATTCCTGAGTCCCATGACTCATCAAACAGCTACACCAGAAGTCCTGCTATGAGCTCATCCAGTTCTTTCCGGACTTTTGAATGCAGGTCATCTGGCCCAGCAGACTTGAAAACGTCCAAATGTTCTAAGAGTACCCTCACCTGTTTGGGACTGATTTCATGTGCACTGTTGTCTTTACCTTATTCCCTGGGCCCCTAGACAGGTGACCACTTCCCATCTGATTTCAGGAATACTGATGTGAAGTAAGTATTTAGGAGCTCTGCCTTTTCACAAGGATCAACTATGGGCTGCACTCCCCACCCTCCCTGGCCTCCATGACTGCACTCCCCTCTGGATGCTGACCCATTTTTTCATTGCATATACAGGCAGTCCTTGATTTAAGATGTTTTGAGTTGCAACAAATGGCACTTACAATGTTTATAAATTGATATCATTTCAACTTTCTGACGTCAGTTTCAATTCTATGATGCTTGAACCAACAACACACCATGTCAGCAAACATGTTCACTGCATCACCCATCTCCCTGGAGAACATCTGTCCAAACTTCCTTGGACAGTTTAAAAAAGCAGACAAGACTAAAGAAAAACCTGCAGCCAAGACTCTTGAGAAGACTCCAGCCAAGAACCCTTTAAAAAGTACAACCAAGAGCCCTTCAAAAAGTCCAGCAAAGTCACCTCAAAGAAGTCCTTCCAAATCCATATGATTGCTGTTTACAATATAAATACATTAATGTAGCTATATTACTCACCTATAATTTATTGAGTACAAAATTCTGGGGGTTTTTTTTGGTGAAAATAGGGTATCAGGCCTTGGTTCGGGACCCAACCCCCCATTTATAACATTGTTCCTATGGGAAAAGTGGTTCCAAGTCATGACATTTCAACTTAAGATGTGGTTTTCTGAAACCAATTGTGCCATAAGTCTGAGGACTGCCTGTATGCCTCTTTTTTCATTTTCAAAAGTTTCCTAATATTCTTGTTGAGCCAAGCAGGTCTCTTGGCCCCTTTCCCTCTTTTTGACTCTGTGGGGACGGCCTCTTTTTCAGAAGTGAGAATTTCCTCCTTAAGGAAGCACTACCACTTCTGAACTCCCAAATTATCTAGTCACTGGTCATGAAGGGCATTTCTAACTAGACTCCTGAGTTATCTGAGCAGAACCTGAACAGAATTTATATAGAACTATACAGGTCTCTTTGAATTACTGAAGTTATACCAACACTGTCACACCATTCCATCCCCCTCAGGAAAATAACTATATATGGGTGACAGAGATTTCAAGCTAGAGTTCTGATTTTTTTCCCCATCGGCCTTAGTCCACGTACACACATTCAATTTTTCCTGGGAGAGTCACTGAACACAAGATGTTCAATATTTTTCTCCCAGAGCAAAAATAGCCATTCCAAGAGAAAAATAGCCCAAGAACAACCAGCATCAGGATGTCTGTACAACTTATCCTTGTGAGAGAAGCCACAGCACCATCTTCCAGCATCCCAGCATTCTTTGCTCCTCATCCCACCCCATAGGCCAGTGCGTTGCTTAGGCTGGACTGTACTACTCCAATCAAGCAAGGAGCAGAACATGCCCTCTTCACAATTCCACTTTGTTCTGTAGTGAGATAAACACTGACTCTAAGGAGTCTGGGTCAGCCAAACAGGGCCATCTTATGCACTGTTGCCATCTGTTGCCAGGGAGACTGAAAGAGCCTACAGAGCATGGTTAGATATGTGCACAGGAGGCCTCTAACTGCACAATGTCAACATTACAAGCTCCCTGCCCTCAGGAGCTCAGCATTCAAATGTTTGCTCAGGCATCTCCCCAGCAAGGATTTCTATCATGAGAACAATCCCAAGAGAATTCTCCCAAATCATTCAAAGGTGTGTGCAGCCTTAGTCAGCACATGGCATCAAGAATCAATTAGCCAATACCTACATATCTATGTGCAGCATGGTGGCAGAGCAATCAAAGCATCTTATTATGATTTGGTTGACTGTTCTAAACTTGAGCTGAAGGCTCAGTAGACCCAGTTGTAAATGGAAACCTGGTCACTTAGGTTGAAGAATCAAAGGCAACCAGATACGATGCTAGAACCATCTTTCTCTTGTGTATCATTGGCTACAGTAGCCTGTGTGCTTTAACTGTACTAGCCCAATAAGCCACTAGACTAGACCTTCAAATTATCTGGGTCCTACATGACTGTTGTTTTATTGCAAGAATTACCTGCCAGGTTCTTCCCAACACAAATGACAAGGCATCTAAGTAACAGTGCATGAACTATCAAATGGAATGTGATAGAGACATTCAAGTGTTCAAGACATTCAAGCAGATGGAATCCAACTGTCAATATGACAGCCTAAAGAGTCAGCAAGAAGTATGCTGAAAAGTCAAGTGAACTTTGCAGTCATAAAAGGAAGCTTTTGCTCCTTGTTAAAGCCATTTTTTCCCCTCTCAAAACTTCTAAGATGTTTCACAACCATACTGCCTAGGAATCCTCGCCAATGTATGAGTGGAATCACACGAAGAGTTCTGCTACTGGCTGGCCACTGATGACCCCCAGAGTTCATTAGAGCTGTCAGCCATTTAGCTCTAATATTTACGTCTCACTTTAAAAATCCTTCTAAAAAAGGTTTTGTCACTTCTGAAAAAGCCAACTAAGTGTAACATCCGCAAAATGTGCAAGCCATTTTGTACTTCAAAAGTGTTCCAGTTTCGCATTGCTGTATATAATATTATAATTGAAATGTGACCATGTTTGTGTCTGTATTGGCCTCTCCCTTCTTTGTCAAACTGAGAACAAATGTGTTGTCTGCTACAGAAAAAACCTCCTTTGTTTAGGCCCTTTGTAAACACATCCTGCTGTGTACTGTAAACAAGAGAGCACTGGGTTCAGTCACATTAGTAGGAGGATCAAACCCTAACCTGATTTGCTAAACTGTGTAGTGTACTTTTAAAATTAACTCACTAAGAGAGAAACTAAAGCATGGCAATCCCTGATTGGAAAATTTAAGGGTGATGCCATACCAAGGTATATAGGAATCTCTCAGCTGAAGCTCTAGTCCCTCTCTTGGGGTTGCTGAGGGCTGCAAAGCTAAATGTCATCTGGGAAGAACTGCTCCCTATGAGGGGGGTCTCCCCTCCTTTATTGGAGAAGTGCGTTGGAACTTTGTGAAGCGGAAATCCAAATTCAGGGATCTCACATTTCTGGGTGGGGACTCGAGTCACGTTAAAAACTTATTGTGAAATTTTAATCCACTGAAATTTTAATCTGGGCCTTCTTGCTGCTGACCAGTGCCTGGCAGAAAGGTTACATAATGTTGAACAGAGTACCACAATTAACAAATTCATTCATTTCCCATTGGTGGAGAGAATAATTGCAATTTTAGTCTCAAACCAGTGATTTGGAAGGTAAAGGGGGAAAAATGTTGCACTTGCCAGGCAATGAGAATATACCTTATGGGTCAGACTGAACATGTGCATAATGTCTGTATTACTTTGGAAATAAAAAAT
The DNA here is from genome assembly GCF_052110815.1 of Crocodylus siamensis. Lineage (NCBI taxonomy): Eukaryota > Metazoa > Chordata > Crocodylia > Crocodylidae > Crocodylus > Crocodylus siamensis. The sequence continues at coordinate 171,254,911 of NC_143399.1, forward strand.
AATGATGTAGGCAAAAAAATGTCTACATCAAGAACAGAAACACATGCAGGCTCATGGTACTCAGCAATTCCACATCAAAGATAACATCTGCATTAATGAAGAAACTGGATTCATTATGAATACAGAATATGGGCACACAATATTTTAACAGTTGACTGATTTACATTTTGCTTTTCAGTTTCTGGCTTCCCTTTTAATGAACCTCACTTTGTTGTCATGCAAATATTCTATAAGAAAATGACAGCCTCTGTTGCTAATAACATCACAGCAGGAAAATGTCACTTTGATAGTAAGACCATAAGTGAAAATATATCAAAATCACTCCTTTTGCAGATTAGTCATTAAGGTAAAAGCAAAGAGTTAATAATATTCACTGCACAGATGGTTCTAAATTAGGAGGAGTTGCAAATAATTGCAAGGCTATTACAAAGGGATGTAGAGAAACATGGGCAGAAAATAATTCATCTTGGAAAAACTGAAAGTTAATGCATCTGTGGGATAATAATATGAAACATTGTCAATGAAAGAGACAAACTTGGGAAGCAGCTACTCAGAATTAAAATAAAGGGTGATGCTGGACAGCAATTTAGATGTATTAGGAATGTGGTATGACTATAAAAATGATCAATGCAATTAAAGAGGCATATGCAAAGGTCACATGAAAGAGAAGGCAGACAATAGCCCGTTTTCCTGTAGCACTCTAGCAGCCACTTTTGGAAAACTGCTCCAATTTCTCAGAATCACATTACTGGAAAAATATTGACAAATTAGAGTAAGTTCAGAGAAAATAAATGAAAATGATCCAGGTGTACTGGAGGAATGGATTTATGTGACAAGACTGCAGGAGGCACATATGTATACCTGAGCTAATAGTCAAATTATTTGTAACTAGTGAATTGCCCATCAAGAATGACGGGGGATGGGTGGGCAGGTGGGCACGAAGTACTGCAATCCACTACCCCACGCCACTGCCGCCTCCCAGAAGCAGGGAGAGGGAAGCTTGCTCCGTCTGCTAGCACCCTGTACTGCCTCCACCTCTACTTCCAGAGCCGGAGGGAATGGCAGGGACAGAGTAGGGTGGTGGAGCACCACCATGATGGCTGGGACAGAGCTAGCCAGCGCAGCTGCCACCTCCAAGGAGCAGGGCTGGTGGAGGGGTTTTAGGAAGCACTGAGATTGGCTGTTGAGACAACCAATCAGAGTGATCCAAGAGCATTACAGACAGACAGACAGACACAGACAGATGGACTAAGCCCTTTATATATATAGAACAGTCTATAAATACCTTAAGAGCTCAAACCACTAAAGAGGAAACAATATTTTTTGTGGGACATAACAGCTCAACTAAAACCAGAACTGAGAGACAAATAAACATTCACTATTCAAGGTGGACTCTGAGCTCCAGGGTAAGTGAACACTAACTTCTAGCAGCTGGTTATAGTCTTTTAGGCTAAGTACAGACATTCAAAAAGCCTGAGCCTAAACTGATTCAATCTTCACAGGTTAGTCTAAACTGCATAGATTGAATGGGGAAGCAAGAGAATACACATTCAATTTTGATTTCAGAAATGCAGCAACATGCCTGCAGTGGCTTGGGTCAGAAGCCAGGGGGTTCCAAAGCAAGCCCTCCCTTCCCTTTGGCAGTGGCAGGAAAGTTGGGAGAGAAGCTATCCATGCTTTTTCCCACTCTATGCTTGAGCTGGGGGTAGGGGTGTGGCCAGGCCAAGCCAGGCTATTTGGTATGACTGGGGAGGGGTTTAAACCCCCACCCTGGTCTGCACAGTCCCCAACTGGGGTATGCCTGGAGGGGGAGAAGGGAAGCAACCCCTGCCAGTCTTTTCTCCATTCACCCCATGAGCAGCAGGGGTGGCATGACCGGGGGGTGCGAGGGGGGAGGGAGGGGGGTTTAATCTCCCAAGAATTTTTTTCTCCCTCCACCTATGGGCATCAGACCCCAGCTGGGGTCTGCCTGGCAGGGGCACAGCAGCCCCTGCCAGGCTTTCCCCTCCCCCACTGCTAGCCATTTAGGCAGCAGGGGCAAGCCTGGAAGGGGCTGCTGTGCCCCTGCCAGGCAGACCCCAGCTGGGGTTCTGTGCTGGTGGGAGAGGGGAGGGAGGTGGAGATTAAATCCCCCTCCCACCCCCCCTTTTCCATCAAGGGGCCAGCTCTGGCTGGCATTTAGCCATACCCGCACCCCTACTACTCGAGTGGCAAGTGGAGGGGGGGGAAACCCTGGCAGGCTGGGGTCCCATGCTGGTGGGAGAGGGGAGAGAGGGGAGGGATGGGGGATTAAATCTCCCATCCCTCCCTCCTCTTCACCTCAGGGGGCTGGCCCAGGGGCTGGCCACTCCCCCTGCCCCCAAGCAAGGAAAAGTGTGGCAGGAGCTACAGTCCCAAGCAGGGTTTCCCACCCCACCCCCTTCTCAGCTAGCCAGAGCAGTGACAGTGCTCCAGCTGGGGAGCAGAGGGGCAGGACCAACCCTGCTCCACTGCAGCAGACAGCATAGCTCAGCCCAGCCCAGGGTTGCAAAGCTTAACTTAAACCAGGAAGGGGTCTGGGAAAGAAGTTCCTTAAACTGGTTTGACCTAAATCAGTTCAGGCTGATACTACATTCAACCCAGTTTATCTTAAACCAGTTTTGGCGCATTTTAAAAGTGTTTTTTGTGCACTGAACTTCTGTTCTGTTACAGGTTTAAACCAGTTTCTGATCACTTAAACTGGTTTACATGTAGCTTCTGTCCCTAGCCCTATGGAACAGCTCAGCATAGCCTAAGTAGACAGCTAGATGTTTGTACCAGGGTCAAGTGAAACAGGCTGGTACTAGGGCAGCACATAAGTTCTTTGCTACACAAAAATGCTTCTAGAAATTCACAGGTGCAAAGATCCAAATACTTTCCAGCCACTCTGATGCTCAGGTGGTACTAAAGAGCTGGGAAATGCACCAGAATTTAGCCCATTAGATACACTGAGTCAGCAATGGCATTGATACCCTTCAATCATGGTCTTACATTCAATTAGTCAATGGACCAATTATGAAGATCATAATGCACTCAACCATTGTGGTAATGAATTTAACTTAGGAAATGACCCAAGAAAGAGTATATAAAAGCTTAATTTCCATAATTTTATATCTAGATATCTATTTAATTCTTTAAATATTTGAAAGCATGCTGTTTTCTTCCAATTAGAAACAGCTGTTCTCAAATACCTATAAAATGCTATTAACTATGTAAGACCACAAAGGCCATGAATTGCCCATCCTATTAATTAGCAATAGTAAACAGCTATGATAGTACTGACCACTCTAACAACAGTATATGCTATCACCATTTCTGTTTCCAACTGGGGGACTGCCCTGAACAGCAGCTCTTTTAAAATGGGTGGCACTGTTCTGATATTCAATCACTTTTTTTAAAAAGAGGTAAAAACATCTAGGGAATCTGATAAAAGAAAATATTTTAAACCATGGTTAATTATAAGCATGGTCAACTGCCTGTAAATTTACTTGAGAATAAATGCTATGGAAGTTTAGTTGTACATATTTTTATATAATAACATAATGAAAGGGCTGCCCACTGAAGCAGTTCATTTTTAATTGGGTGGGGGGGGGCACATGAATAGCAAAACACAAATAATATTATTTATCTAAAAAAGAACCATCTTGGCAGTGTGGTTTTTTTTTTTTTTTTCAAATGAGACATTGCTATTTACTTGAGTTTCTGAATGAATTACTTCATGTTTGGAAAATTAGCACCATATGAACTGAGAGTTGTAGAGTTTTGCAGTTTATACGTAAAACTGCAAAACAAGATAATCCATCTACATGTAAGGAAATGTGTAAAGTGCAGGGCTCATTTTCACAAGCCTCCTATCTCTTAGGCAGTCCTGGCAAAGACTTTGGCAAAAACTGGACATAGAGCAAATGTACTTTGTGGGTAGAAAAGCAAAACAGTAAACCTCAACAATCTCAATCCAGGTTCTTTGAAGTATTTTATCAATCAAACAGCCACAGAGATGTTGCATTCACTTGGGGCCAAAAACTGTTAGTGTTTGAAGATTAAAACTAAAACATGGAAAAAATGTGACAAGCCACCAGGAGGGGAAAACAAATTGTACCAGAAACAGTACTTCATTAGTTAGCATTCTTGTCATTACTTGCGGGGCGTGATTATCGCCCTTGTTCTCATCCATTCACTTTAGTTAAGGTAAGACAAGGCAGTAGAGGCAACTGCCTAAGGAGAACATCTTAGCATACAAATGGAGCTTGTCCGTGGAGGGTCTCACAACACTGCAGAGATTCCAGCACTACTGCAACTCATAAGACTCCTACAGAAAGAAGCTGACATCATTTTTATGTATCCATGCTGCTCACTATAGCGAAGTAATACCTGAACTAGCTTGAATACCAGAAGCTGTCTAACCAGAGTAGCACAGAGCTGTGGGGGCTCACTGATGCCGCGAATAATACTAGGGAAACTCATTTTATCAGTGGGCCTAATCATGATTTCATTTGCAGTAATCTGAGTCTGCAGGAAATGCTTGGAAGACAACAGAACTATACCAATGTAAAACAAGCTAAAATTTAAGATTTTGTTGACAATAAAAGTGTAATTTAACTGTAAAATTATATGCTCTGTACATATTTAGAATACATATTTCTTTTGCTTTTTAGAATGCCCAAAATTGTAAGTTTGTATGATCTGAACAGACTAATTTCATCAAAAGGACATGATGGCACAACTTAAGTGTGAAAGGAACTTCTAGAGTCCTCAGATATAACTTGGTTATTTTAATTTTTCTTCAAAACTTACGTTATATATACTGAGTTTAACTGAATTACAAATTAAAAAGGCAAAATTTTACATGAGTAAAATACATTTAAATCCAACCAGACTTGAAGGATTAATTTATATAATTAATTGGATCATATTATTTTAGACCCACCCAATCAGGTAATATACTTTTGCAACAAAAACATCTGTTTTATCAGGGCAAAATTAATGAAACACACAATAATTACACTAAAAGAATAGGGTTGTAACTGATACAATAAATACCTGGACACCCCATTAAGATTTAAACATCTGCCATCAAACAACGAGTTGTCATCTCAGAATGTCAAGGGGATTCAAGTAGGGCTGGAAGGGACCTCAAATATCATCTGGTTCAGCCCCCTGTTCAGGGCAGGATCATGCCTGACTATACCATCCTGGTCAAGTGTCTGCCTAACCTGCACTTGAAAGCTTCCAAGGACAGACATTGCAAGATGTCTCCAGGTAGCCTGTTCCAGTGTTTAACCTCTTCACGGTTAGAAAGTTCCTCTTAATCACCAACCTAAATTTCCTCTGCTTCAGCTTGAGGCAACTGCTCATAGCCTTGTGTCCTGCAGTTACAGAGAAAAGCCCATATCCATCCTCTGTGTACTTGCCCTTCAGGTTTGAAGACTGTTATCAAATCCCATTTCAGTATTATCTTCTCCAGAATAAATAACCTTATTTCTTTGAGTCTTTCCTCATAAGTCATGCCTGCCAGTCTCCTAATCATTTTTGTTACTCTATGCTGGACTCTTTCCAAACTGTCTACATCCTTCTTGAAGTGTGGATCCCTAAACTGGGCATGGTATTTCAGGTAAGACCTCACTAGTTTTGAACAGAGCAGAAGAATCACCTCCTTTGATTTACAAATGACACTCCTGTTAGTACAACCTAGTTTGCTATTTTGTTCGGCGGGGGGGTGGGGGGGGGGGTTGTGGGACTTTTTTTCCTGTGGGGATGGCTTTTTTTGCAATGAGAGCACACTGTTGGCTCATATTCAGCTTATGGTCTAACCCACAACTCCTTCTCTGCAGTTGTGCAGCCTAGCCTGTCATTTCTCAGTCTGTATGTGATGCTTTCCATCCCAACTGCAGGACTTTGCACTTGTTGTCCTTGTTGGATCTCATCTGTTCACCTAGTCAACTGACAATTGTTGAAGCAATGTCTTCACTTAGTGACTGAGGTAAACTACTCCTAAAAAAATAATGTAGTAGCTTCCAAGAAGCATGCAACTATATGCTGAATACAGAAAAATTGAGGGCAGCTGCAATATAAGTATTTGACAGTCAAAGTTCTATTTAAACTATTCTTCACTGAAGTCCCAAGCTAAACATACTTGATGATAACTGAAAATTCTATGCCTCAATTTGCTGGTTTAAATGATGACCTGAAATATGTAGAAAGAGATGATAATCTTTCTGATGAAGGTTTGCACAGCTAAATATACATTGCAAACAGCTCAAACCTAAGTCAGATTCTGACACACTATTTAACTTCACATATTAACTGAAGTAGACAACCTTGATGGCAAAGTTGGCAATGTTCACACATATTTGAAGACAGCATGATATGGCAAGGCCATATTTTCAAAAAGCTGTCAAAAATATACATTCATATTTGTCCATGAGGAAGTAGCCATCTTTTTTGTGGTCTGCATTTAATTTGGCAGCTGCAGCACATTTTCATATTCCTTAATAGACGGGTTAAGCACCTTTGCTATGTCAGAACTATGAGTACAAATACCACCCAAAGGTTTTCTTTTCTAATTTTTCTGATTCAAGTATTTGCTTCTACAGTCAACCCTTCCCATGGCAGCTAAGCCTAAATCAAGAACACTAAAAACATAGAAATAAAATGCAAAATGAATGTAAGTTAATTTCAGAGAGAAAAAAGAAGCCAGTTTTTATGCGGCTAAAAACACTTGACTGAGGAAAATTGATGGCACTTCACTGGCATCTGAAGAACCACGGTGATTTATACATGCAAAAGATCTTTCTCAGTGCTCAATGTAAGAATAAGCTAACGATGTTCTTCTCCATGTGCAGAGATCACATCAGTTTTGTTTGCTGGTTTTAGCACTGCTCAGGAGGGCCAGAAGCTGCTGACTTGTAATCTCAGCTCTTAACATTGACAACCTCCGTGGCTTTCAGCATTTCATTTAACCTCTATCTTAGTTTGCCTATTTGTAAAATGCATTGCAGGAGTTGTGTCAAGTTAATGTTTGTACAGTCCTCTGAAAATGTAAATCACTAGGGTAAGTGTTAGAAATTACTGTTATGAATGCTTCCTGCAACCTTTTGGGTATTCAGAAAGCCAACTGCTGCAGGGGGAACAGAATATTCTCATCTTATTGCCAGCAGATCTGCATGCACAGCTCCCATCTCTATTAACAGGAATTGTGCATGTGCAATAAAATCCCAGGACATCTAGGGGAGCTTCAGTAACAATGAAAATAAAAGGAAATTATTTAAAGTTACAAACATTAAAAATAACTTTTGTAAACGTGTTAAGGGTATTTAAAGCAAAAGTTTTCATTTTGATTTTATTACAAAACATGGTATCCTTTTCATTATTTCTTAAAAATTCAGTCATAATTGTGCAATTGTTTCATTTTATATTAAAACAGTACATTGGTTAACAAGAATTCTTCATCCTCCCTTCTAATCTCTTCTCCTGCACATCAATATTTTTGTTTTGCTGCTGAAAAACTCTTTCTTCTCTAAGCCATACTATTTTTCCTTTAAGATATCTTTTAATTTCATCCAGTCAATTATTGTCTATGTAACATACTTTTGCATAGCTATTAATATATTATAATTTAATTATAAATATCTAAATGCATTGCATAAATTTTCTATAATGAAATAGAGTGCATTCTGTCTAATAAGGGCTCATTAAACAAAATCTTAATCAGAGTAATATGCCAAGGGATTGAGAGAATCATGAGAGGGTCAAACAGGGTACCTTGATTCAACAGCTTCAATGTCAGACCCATAAAATATTAAGCACATGAAAAATGTTTGTAGAAATAAGAACACTTTGCCATTTTTCAGGTCAGAAGCAAAACTCTGAAGAGGTAGACCAAGAAACCATTACTTTTGTGGAAGTCAGTGGGAGTTACACTTGATCAGGACCTCTGGAACAAAAAAATCAGGCTGTATATTTTTAAAAACAGAAGAGCATTTCAAGGAAGTTTGCAAGGAAGTACATTAAGCTGTATCTCGGTTTTGTTTTATGCTTTTAAAAAGGATGTATTGTTTTGTTAGCAGCTTAATTCTGCTAACTATAACAGGGAGGCAGCGGCTCCCATTACAAAACAGGATCAGACTTATCATAAGGGTCACTACATGAGCAAACAAGCAGGAGAGATAAGGTGGCAGGGAACTGCTCATTATTCCATAATTAGAAAGACTGTCACCTGGGGACAGGGATAAGGATATTTCCAGTTCTAAAAAAGAGGACACGTGTCGAGGGAACACCGCTCTCCCAACCCATAACCCCCTGGCCCTGCCAGGGCCCCCAGTCCCTGCTGCTGCCCCTCACTCCTGACCTGCAGACCCCTGGCCCTCACTCCCAACTACAGTTCCCCCCAGGCCCTGCTGGTGCCCCTCACTCCCAACCTACAGCCCCTTGGTGCTGCCAGTGCCCCACATCCCTCCGCCCCCACCCTATGCCCTTACTCCCAAGCCACATCCCTCCCAGCCCTGCCACTACTCTTCACTCCCAACCTGCAGCTCCTTGCTCCCTCCAGCCCTGCCAGAGGGGGCTCCCATCTGCCCCCCACCCAAACAGCCAGAGCATAGCAACTCCTACTTGTGGGGGTGGCGATGGAGTGAGTCTGGCCCCAAGGCAAGCAGGAGGGAAGAGGAGGAGAGAGGCCTGTGGCACCCCCCACCTTGGGCTGGGGCTCCAGCAAGGTGCCAGATGGCCTGGCCACACCCCCCTCCCAGCAGTGTCTTCCAGCTGCCCTGCTGGACACATGCATGTGTGCATCCATTTGCACATGGCGCCTCTGCCTTCAATTGCCCTTCCCCCACTCCTGCCAGTGGAGCAAAGCAAAATCCTGGACATTTTTTCAGATTTCAAAAAACTGTTCAGATGGAAATAAGTGGATCCAAAAAGAGGACCTGTCCAGGAAAATCTGGACATATGACAACCCTAGCCAAGGAGTTCTGCACGGGTGATAATGGGAAGATGGAGATAACGGCTTGCTCTGAGGCAAGCCAGGCAGCAGAGGAATGGAAAGCAAAGTGAAGCACAGCTGTGCAAAGAAGCCCCAGAAAATAACAGAGCTCTCTTACAAGGAACGGGGAAAGAGAAAGACAGTGCTGAGGAACCCCAGGAGTGGACTGGACTTCAGGAGCCAGGCAGTGAGAAGTCCAGGGGTGAGCTGCCTGAACAGACTTCTTTACCTAACTAGGCTGGCAAGTTCTACTGCTGGCTGGGACACTGCCTGACCTGGGGCTGGATGCATTAAAGAGACAAAATACATTTTGTGCCTCGAGGTGGGATGCATTGTGTTAAGATGGAAGCTGGATCTTCAGTTTGTTTTCTCACTGGCAATTTGGGTTTGGAATTGTCTGGGGAAAAAAGGAGGCCCTTAAGGCATGAGAAGGGGCACAAAGCAGGCCTACCCAGAAGACTAGAGCTTGGCAAAAGAGGCTGAAGCCTAGCTAGGGCCCAGCAGCCCAAGAGGGGCAAAGCCAGGGCCCAGAGTAAGAAATACAAGTACCAGAAGCCCAGAGATACTCGCGGCTAAGGGCTCAGGCCAAGAGAATCAGACCTGAGTCAGTGTGCCGGGGCTGGAGGCTTGCAGCCAAAGAAAAGGAGTGGAGGCCAAAAGCACGGACAACCCCCCCAAAAGAGTAATTGTACAGAGACATCTGCAAGGCATGGGCATGGTGTAAGGGGCAGTTCAAGCCATGTAATAAGACCTTAAGGCACTGAATAATGAGACTGAAGCTCAGGAGTGGATGCAATCTCACTCAGGGATTCCAAGGGCAGCTTCCCTCTCTAAATATTTATTTACACCAGGTGTGGCCTTCCCAGAGAACTAGAGAAGAGGAGAGTGCTTACAGGACTGAAGGCAAACAGGAGCAGGGTGACCACCGGGGGGCACTCTTGGGGTCTTTGTCTGTTACACTATTGAAACCTCATTTCTAGCCTCACCATTTCAAGAATCTGTTTCTAACGCAGTTTCAAAATGCATGGTTTTAAAAAAAAAGCCACAGGGCTTAGATGCACACAAATTCATAGTGATGAATGAACCTGCCTTCCACAAGCAAGAGTTACATTTGTTTGTGCTATGTCTTCAGGTCACAAACTGAAGAAGGAACTTGGTCAGGAGCTCTGAAGACGGTTTCAAGAGACTGAAGGAGTGCTTGTAATTCTGTAGACACCACAGAACTCAAGTCATTCATATTGAGATGGTTTGAAATCCACTTAATATGCAACAGGATACTGAATAAAGGAGCAATCTGTGCAGCTACTTGTCATGGCTCTTACTTCAAAGGGCCTATTTCTGCACTCAGCTGGAGGACATCCACGGTCCTATATAGGTGTTTCCTGTGGTTGTGTATACCTTCAATTGCTTTGCAAACCCTTATATCTTCATATAAATTAACTACCCAAGTTTTTCTTTAACTATCACTGCACTGAGATGGAGGTCCTGTGAACAGAACAAAACTTAAACCCAAGACCCTACCTGTGTCTTTTAATGACTTACAAACATGTAAGTTCTAAGCTGCTATTTACTTTTAACTGAAGACCTATTTAGTGGACCATTCAACTCTAGCTCCTTCCTGGCAGAACAGTTGCCAGTTGCTATACCACAAAGGTGGCTGTATTTTACCAGCAGACAAGTAGACAAATTCAGTCTAAGAAACACCTATAGAAAACATTCTGCTGTGACTAGAAATGAGTTTCCTACTACCCACACACTCATCTTCCTTTCCCTTGCCACCACATATTTTTCTGGGGCAATATGAAAGGAGATCATGAAAACAGTATATGGCAATTACTGGTGAAGAGAGTCTCTCACTGGCAACAGTCTCCATTCAAAGTTCCTCAACTCCGAGCACAAATGAGATTTTTCTGTTTTCTGTTGCCCTGGAAGAGCCATTGACCAACATGTCAACCTGTCAGGCATTCTGGTGATTGGTACTCAGAACCTTACTCACCAGAACATTCAGCCTTGCTTCAAAAACCAGGGGATTTAGGCTCTTATTCACCAAACTAGCTTCTTAACAATGGCCTCCTTGACTTCCCTCACCTTCCTCTGCCTTAGTCACTCCAGAAAAGTATGGGAACATTACAAGGGTTTTTGCGCACTTGGTCTAGTTGTGCGTGCGCACACACATACACACACACACTGTTCTGCTTCTGTAAGCCTTGTGCCAAGATGTTGCACTGAACAATAATTCCTAGCTCCTGTTTTATTCAAGACTATGAAACCTAAAAATTTTTGGGTTTTGGGGTTTTTTTTATGAAAAGCAATTAGGGTTTCATTTCTATTCATTTCAACTTTTTACTTTCTCCCTTAGTCTCTCTTACCAGTACTACCCAGTCAACCCTCAGTTGTATGTGAACAGAGCTATCTTGCTTCTGGTTTGGGAGGCTGTGCCTGTGAGGAACAGAGCAGCATGATAGAACGCATCACTGCCCGGCACAGTAACATTGTGCTGTGAACATGCCTTAACTGACCCTCTCAGGGTAGATCTATTTTGCAGTCCAAAGGTGCGACTGCAGCTCATACAGAATTAGGGCTAGAAGGGACATCCAGAGGTCATCTAGTCTAACACCCTGCCTGAGGCAGGATCATTCCTATCCAAACCATCCTATACAAGCAAAATCTAAACAATGTATAAAACAACCCTCATCCCTGACACAGCATAGACCTAACACCCTAACCTGCCATAGGTAAATCAGGGGAATGGTGGCCACCAATGTCTGGCTTCCATAAAATGTTGTCAATAATCACTCAAGAAATCCCTAGTAGAGTAATGTGCCCCCCTCTACAGAGAAAGGCAAAAACCCATACCAATCTGTCCATACCAATCTGACCATGAGGTAAAATTCCCTCCTAATCCCAAATATAGCAATCAGCCTGACCCTGAGTGGAGGGCCAAGACTTTCTGGCCAGCAACCTCAGCTTTGCTCCTAGCAGGAGAATTGGCACACTCCAGTTGCAGCCTTGTCTGTAGCCACCACCCAATGCCTCTGGGGAGACTTAAAAACATTCTAACATGTATAGCAGAAAAAAGGGAGGTAGGGAGGAAGAACAACCAGCAAAGCAGAAGCATGGGAAATACCTATGGTAGAAAATAGGCATAGCTATGTCTAGATCATCCCTGACCAGTGGTTGTCCCACCTCCTCTTAAACACCTCCACTGATGGAGAGTTCACAACTTCCCTAGGCAGTCTATTCCCCTGCCTCACTATTCTAACAGTGAAGAAGTTTTTCTGGATACCCAATCTAAATTTACTTTGCTGCAACTTCAAGCCACTGGTCTACATTATCCTCTCTGCAGCAAGAGAGACATAATTGAGCTAGCTTTATATTAGCTAGCTCAGGGATTGATAAGCTCTTTTATTCAGCCAAGCAGAGCTCAGCATGGCCTACCTGCACCACTATTATTCATGAACACAGGCTGCTTTTGCAGGCCAGCATGAATCTCCTCTTGTCGCAGCTGTGCAAATTCCTAGTAGCTAAGTTCAACTAGTTAAAGCTAGTCTGGATACATCTATATGATCATAATTACACTTCTGGATGGCAGTGTAGATACACTCTCAGTAGAACAAGCTCATTGACAACACTATGTTGCTGCTCCACTAGCACCATTATGATCTCTCATATCAATATAAAAAAGAAAATTATAGACTATTGACATGGCAAAACAAAGAAGTCTATCCATATTTATAGAATCTTTCATCTAGGGATCATTTATGATACACTATAAAGAAACTTCTCATGGAACATTTTATTTGCTTCAGTTAAATAATGTAACTTCTATCATTTTACCAGTAAATTATGTGGTGCTGGGCCAATCCCTTGTGACATATTTCCAACACATGCTCTCCAGAGTAAGAATCCTTATGAAAATTCATGTAAATAGTCTCTGCCAATGTGCAGCGGCCAGTTTTTAAACTGCATTTCCATGGAGTACAATTCTCTTTGTTACGAACCCCAGGCCTCTTAGATCATGCTATCTATTATTAATCAACCTTGATGTCTAAAAGGACAGTCTCAAGATTTTAATCACATTTATCTGAAAACATTTTCTTTCCTTTAATTTATCATTAAAAAAACCCCTGTAAGCTTAGGGCAGAACCTCCCTAGACTTGAGGCCAGCTTCCTGCAGACCCTTAACGTTCACAGAGATCCCAAAGGATGTAGCAGGGTTGAGTGAAAAGCTGCCGGGGAAACATCTTGCCCTCAAACAGTTCACAGAAATATTAATTGAGAGCTCCTTGCACAGCTTTTCTCCCCACTAAGGCCAACTCTCATAACAAAAAATATGGTTTGGATACTAAAACCCCAGGATAAAACACTATTTTTTTTTAGTCTCCTTCCCCCTACAAACCCTGGAATATTAATTCATCAGACCCCATAAGAGGTCTATTTAAAGGTGATATCATTAACTGTGATCTTAAAAAATATTTTTTTATCTAAAATAATTATAATTAAAAAGCTAGAGCTGTGGGGTTGGTTTTTCCTACCTTTACCAATTACAATAAAGTACAAGAAATGAAATCCTAATAACTGTTCCCAGTTTCCCTATCATGCCCTTCTTTTCAAGTGCCTGGATGGCAGGGACTGTACATTGTATCTTACTGTGGAGTTGAGGGTGAAGTAGGGAAGAGATCCTATCAGATAACTTTTAAAAGTCAGTGCACATACAAAAGTAAATGAAGTGCCAATTACAAGCAGTGACTATACACCAAACACCTGTGCTCTACAATAATTGCACAATCCGAAAAACCATCCAGACTCTGAGAGTCTCTGGCTTCTCTTGTGTTGACAGAACCACAGACAAGTAATTGCCGTTTCCCTGCACTGCATGTCTAAAAGGAAAATGCCAAATGGAAATGGCAGTCCCTGAGAAATTTCAACAAGCAAGCACCTGCAATTAAATTTTTGGTCATGAAATAACAGAACAATAGCCCCAGTAATACTGTGGCCAATTTCTCCCATAACCACACAATTTGATAAAGTTGCATCATTCCCCCATCTGGTAGCCAAGTTAACCTGTCACTACTTCCTAGATGCCCATGCCCAGTGGAATTTTCAGTACACTGACAGATAATGGTCATGCCCCTACTTTCAATGATTCTGTGAATGTTTTTAACTCTTCACTGCATATCTGAGTCCTAATTTACACATACTGATAGATTTTTTCCCTTTAGTTTTATTAATTTTACACTAATAATTTCATGGACTTTCCATGAAACTTTTGGCTCACATCAGCATAACTATAAGAATCATATAAATTACTTGAATCATAAATAAAAAACATTGGTAATTGATAAGCTTTAAACACTGAGTATTCTACACACTGTAATTTAAGACAATATAAAATTGACAGAAATGTGACTTAGCTGAAGGTTACATTTTTCTTGTAACACCCCAACCAAACCATATCTCTAGCTTACAGAGCACGACCAAAACTAAAACATAAACCACTAGTTAGTATGATCATGCCAGCAGATGCTGCTCTGGAACTGCACAGCAGGTCAGTCTTCCAAGCCTGAAATTCAGTCAACTTAGTGGTACCAGTGCAATAGTAATTAGCACAGCATTAGTTACATTTGGACTGGAATAAGGAAATGAAAGACGGCACTTGACATTTAAGAGAGGGATTTCAAAAGTGCTTTCAGCATTGTATAACCTGCTCCTACGACATCAGTGCAAGAGAAGTTAAGCCCCAAACTGAGGGCATTTGAAATTCCACCCCAAAAACTATTCTCTATTACCTTTCTATCCAGCTGGGATCACTGCCAGGAGACAACTCTCACTCATTTGCTTCCTCTAGCACAGTAACTAGAAAGGTTTTTAAGACCCAGCTAGACAAAGCTTCAGCTAGGATGATATAGTTGGATGGTCCTGCTTTGAGCAGAGGGTTGGACTAGATGACCTTCTGAGGTCCCTTCCAACCCTCATTTTCTATGATTCTATAAAAGAGGAGTTAGCTCATGGGATCCTGAATGTGCTCCAACACCACCCTCAGGCTCTCCCAAGACAGAACATGCATTCAGAACATTTGTAAACACTCTATTCTGCCAAATTACCAAGACTGTCACAGTATAGAGCAGCAGCTGATAGACAGAACTCATTCCCTGACAGGGGCCCTGGCCGAGAGAATGGCACTGTATAGATATGGCCTTTGGGTTGGAATTTCAAACATACATAGTGTTGGACTAAAGTGGGAGCTTAAGCCTTCTACATGAAAAACGGAGCAAGACAATGGCTGTAATATTTTAAATACATATTTTCTTCCAAAGTCTTTGAAACATTTTTTTCTTGTGAATGCTTCGGGTGGCATTTTCCTACATTAATCTGAAAATAACTAAACACTAAAACAGCACATGTGATTGCTTATGCTATGTAGGATTTGCTAAGGGGCTACATGCCATGTAGGGCTTGATAAAAACAAAGGGCTTCATAAAGCGGTCATGATTTTAAACTGATAATAGATTTTTTTCCCTTATGTCAATACATCCATAATCGCATATACATTTTTGTGACAAATTATACTATTTTTAATATTCTCCAAGTTCATGCTTCCATCAGATATGGAATAATCTCTCTCTCATGCATGAATGAGTGCTGATGCAAGAAGTCTACGGGCCAATGTTAGGTAAAGCAGTGCTTGACCTGGTACTGGAAATGGGGGGACAACCTAATCTGCAACCTAACAATCGTAGGGAAGCTGGGTGACAGGGACCATGAGCTGATCACCTTCACCATCCGCCGTAAACCTGGCAATTCAGTCAGCAACACGGAAGTCCTCAACTTCAGGAAAGCTGACTTTGACAAGCTCTGGAGGCTTGTTGGTGAGGCCCTAAAGGACCATGACCCAAAGGGAAGGGGGGTTCAGGAAGAGTGCTTGCTTCTCAAGGGAGTGATCCATGATGCAGAAGTAAAGTCTATTCTATCTTGAAGGAAAGGCAGCAAAAGGGCACAGCAGCCCCCCTGGCTGTGCAGGGAACTAGCAGAGCTCCTGCGTCTGAAAAGAAAGACCTACAAAGGATGCAGGACTGGATCCACCTCCAAGGAGGAATACTCTGCACTGATCCGGACCTGCAGGGAGTGAATGAGGAAAGCCAAGACTGCAATGGAACACTAACTAGCTACAAGTATCAAGGACAATAAAAAGTCTTTTTTTAGATATGTGGGGAGCCGGAGGAAAAGGAAGGGTAACATTGGTCCCTTGCTAAACCAGATGGGACAACTGAAAACCAATGTCCAGGAAAAAGCCAACTTACTAAATGGGTTTTTCACCAGTCTCAAGGGGCGCCCCTCCCCATTATGGGACAGGAACGCCTGGGTGAGGGAGATTCCTTACCCTCCATCAATGCTGACCTTGTGAAGGAACACCTTGAGAGGCTGGACACCGTCAAGTCAGCTGGCCCTGACCATTTACACCCCAGGGTACTCAAGGAGCTGGCTAGCATCATAGTCCAGCCCCTGGCACAGATCTTCGAGAGCTCCTGGCGCTCTGGTGAAGTGCCTGAAGACTGGAAGAAGGCCAATGTGGTGCCTATCTTCAAGAAAGGGAAGAACATGGATCCAGCAAGCTACAGGCCCATCAGCCTGACGTCTATCCCAGGGAAGGTCTTAGAAAAGATTATCAAAGATGCCATTCTTAACAGACTGGCCAAAGGCAACATCCTGGTGGATAGCCAGCTTGGGTTTGTTGCAGGTAGGTCTTGCTTGACCAATCTTATTTATTTTTACGACCAGGTGACCTATCACCTGGACAAGAGATTGATGTCGTATATCTTGACTTAAAAAAAGCCTTTGATCCCACGATCACCTCTTAGCAAAAAACTGGCCAACTGCGGCCTCGGCTTCACCACAATCCGCTGGCTGGGGAATTGGCTCCGTGGTAGGACCCAGAGGGTGGTGGTTGATGAAAGTCAATTGTTGTGGTGCCCCGTGACCAGTGTGCTCCCCCAAGGCTCTGTCCTTGGGCTAACACTATTCAACATCTTCATTAATAATATGGACACTGGTGTCAGAAGCGGACTGGCCAAGTTTGCTGATGACACCAAACTTCGGGGTAAAGCATCTGCACCTGAGGACGGGAGGGCGATCCAGGCTAACCCTGACAGGCTCAGAAAATGGGCGGATGAGAACCTGATGGTGTTTAACACCAAAAAATGCAAGGTTCTCCACCTTGGGAAGAAAAACCCACAGCATGCTTATAGGCTCAGCAGTACTACACTAGCTAGCACTATGGACAAAAAGGAGTTGGGGGTTATGATTAACCACAAGATGAACATGAGCCTTCAGTGTGATGCTGCAGCTGGTAAAGCGAGCAAAATGCTGGCTTGCATCCATAGATGCTTCTTGAGCAAATCCCAGGATGTCATTCTTCCATTGTACTCGGCCTTGGTGAGGCCACAGTTGAAACAGTGAATCCAATTTTGGGCTCCCCAATTCAGAAAGGATCTGGAGAAGCTTGAGAGAGTCCAGAGAAGAGCCACACACATGATCAGAGGTCAGAAAAACAAACCATATGATGAGAGGCTGAGAGCTATGGGACTCTTCAGCCTGGAAAAGCGCAGGCTCAGGGGTGCTCACTAGGATCTGGGGGAACATCTGTTCACTAGAGTGACCCAAGGGGTGACAAAATCAAATACTCACAAGCTCCTCCATGACCGTTTCAGGTTGGACATAAGGAAGAACTTCTTTACTGTCCGATCCCCCAAAGCCTGGAATAGACTGCCACCAGAGGTGGTTCAAGCACCTACCTCGAACGCCTTCAAGAGGCATTTGGATGTTTATCTTGCTGGGATCCTATGACCCCTGCTGACTTCCTGGCCCTGGGGAAGGGGCCGGTACTCAATGATCTTCCGAGGTCCCTTCTAGCCCTAATGTCTATGAAATCTATAATAATTTGACACTGCTTGCAGTTAAGATAAGCATGTTTATTCTGGAAATACATCTGCTTTCAAAACTGCTAAATGACACATCACTAACCCAAATGCTCTGAAAGACTTTTTAAAGTCAATACACACCCAAATGAAATTCTGCATAAGGGCAAAATAAATACATCTTGAAATATTTGGAGTCCTAAAATATACAAATAGTCATGAGAAGAAATTGTGAAGAGCCCAAAGAAAATTAGATACATGATATGGCCTCTGTGGGCACGTCCAGTCACGTGTGCAGGTGCCTTTTGAGGGGGTCTCAGAGCAGTTTGGGACTGGTCAAGAGGCACACTGGCAATGAAAAAGTATTTCCTGTGCTGCATATTTGCAGCACTGACTCTAATTTTGATACCGGGAAATCCAGGTATAAAAAAAAGAACACTGTGAAAAAAGTGGCACAAGGCATGCTCTTAAAGTGTGCCCTCAAGCAATCAGAGGCTGAGTCCTCCAGAGAGATGCTCTGGCACCTAGCCAAGGTGTCTCTATGGCTGCCTTGTGCCCCTGCCACTCCAGCATACTACCTCACTGTGCCAGGGCAAATAAGAGTGGGGCAAGGCTGCAGCAGTGGATCAACCCAGGCTCTGTCCCATGTAAGTAGGGGCATGGAGGTGGGAGGGACTGGGGTGGGGTGACTGTGTGTGTGTGGGTATAGGGGGACACTTCTCAGAAGGGGTGGGACCCCCTCACAGCACCTCCCCCCCTCCACTCACAGCAGCAGCTGTCAGGGCTACTGGCAGAGCCCCAACCTGGCACTGCCTGTATGACAAGGCACCGCACCAGCCTGGTCCGTTCGTGTATACCCTCGACCAGAACTGGATCGCTGTCACCTGGGGTCCTGGCACCACAGGCAGGGGCCACACACTCTTAAACCAAGCCAGGTCCTGCCTGCATGTGCCCCACACGCCTTCGGGCAGGGCCAGCTTCATGCAGACGATACCCATCATGATGCAAAGATGCACGAGTTCCAAACTGCTTAAAAATTGTAAACATATCAATAAAACACTGCCCAACTGATTGCTCTCCATATATAGTAGCATTTCATTTTAATACAGAAGAACATAAATTTGGGGTATTTTAATAAGAGAATTTAGCTTTCTTATCAGAAAATTTGCACTTTTTAAACAGGAAAACACCAGGATCTCTGCTAGTGAGGCAAGTGGCAGAGAAGCATGCCCAGGGCCAGCACCGGGGACCCAGCTGGAGGGCAGACCAGGTGGCTGACCTGGCCATTTGCAGTCAAGAGGACACACTTTGATAGTTCAAAGTTGGCCACTGCAACGAGCACATCTGGGTGACAGCTGCCCATTTGGCAGAGTGGAAGCACTGGAAGACATGACAGCTGTGCCACCTGAAGGCCAACTATGCAGGCATGGCCCACTAGCAGCTGGCCCAGAGGTTCAGGAGGCTCTGCTGCAGAGCCTAAGTGGCTATGTGGTCCCCGCCCAGGTCTGGCAAGTGCACGGCCTTGGATCCACTGGTCCAAGAGGGCAGGTGCTGTCACAAGTGGCAGTAGGTCACAGCCAGGCAGCAGTCCCCACTACCAGACTGCTGCGGTAGGTAGAGTTTGTAGGGACCACTCCAGGTTAGGGTTGCTTCAGCAGTCAAGCTGACATAAGGGGTCAGTGTCCCCAGATACTGCTCCTGAGGGACCCTTTTATACTGCTAAAGATTCAGAAGGAGCTGAGAAGGGTCAGTTTGCCCCAAGTGGCACAATTTGCCCCACACCAAAGTGCATGTCCAGGCACGTGTGCTGAGGCACAAATATCCGGCACAAATTTGTGCCGCTGCTACTTGAGCTGCTGCAAGCGCATGTGCAGATGTGCCCCACACTTTGATGTGGGGCAAGTTGTGCCACTTGGGGCAAACTGACCCTGCCCTGCTTCGCCTGGATCTGCATCCAGGGGGCGCTAGAGGCTGGGGCCAGCACCTGTGCTGGCCCCAGCAATGTGAAAAGCTGCCTTCGTAAGCAGCTCAGGGCTACTTGCCCTCAGGAGCTTCTGAGGCCCAGCCAGCTGGTATCTGGGGACACTAGCTCCTTGTGCCAGCCAAACTGCTGCAGCTGCCCTAACTTAGAGTGGCCCATGCAACCTCTACCCACTGCAGCAGTCCGGCAGTGGGGGCTGCTGCCACCTGTGACAACATCCACACCCTTGGACCTGTGGCCACACGGCTGCGTGCCTGCCAGACCTAGGTGGGGACCACACAGTCACCTGGGCTGTGGTATGGGCACTGTAGCAGAGTTGCCTGCGGCTGCACAGTTGGCCTTCAGGCACCACTGCTGCCATGTCTTCTGGTGCCCCCACTCTACCAGCTTGGCAGGTATCACTCGTGGTGGCCCACTTTGAAGTGTGGAAGCATGTTCTCCTGGTCCCATATGGCTAGGAGGTCAGCCACCTCATCTGCCCTCCAGCTGGGTCACCAGTACTGGTCCTGGGCATGCTCCTCTGCCTGGGCCCCGACACTTGCCTCATTAGCCGTGTTCCTTGTTTAAAAAGTGCAAATTCTCTGACTAAAAACTGCAAATTCTCTCATTAAAATACCCCAAACCCATGTCCTGCCATGATTAAAATAAACTGCCGCTATATGTAGAGAAAGACCGGTTCAAGCTGGACATAAGAAAGAACTTCTTCACTGTCTGAGCCCCCAAGGTTTGGAACAGACTGCCACCTGAGGCGGTTAAAGCGCCCACTTTGAATGCCTTCAAAACACATTTGGATGCTTATCTTGCTGGGATCCTATGATCCCTGCTGACTTCCTGCCCCTGGGGTGGGGGGCTGGACTCGATGATCCTCCAGGGTCCCTTCCAGCCCAAATGTCTATGAAATCTGTGAAATATGAAATCTATGAGATCAGTTCGGCAACGTTTTATTAATATATTTACAATTTTAAAGCAATTTGGAAGCCTACCACTAACTCTATCATCATAATTAAATGAATTCTAAATAGCTGTACACTTTGGCATTTGCTTTTGGGTTTTTTATCATAGAAAAATCAGAGCTGCCCTTGCTCCCTTGGCTCACTAGGATGTAGGGCACTGAGCAGCACTGATATGTCACTGCCCTGCCCCTACCCTTGCCCCTCACTCCCAACCCGCAGTCTCTGTCTGCCCCCACTAGCTCCCTCCCAGCCACAGTTCCATCCCAGCACCAGGACATGAGTCCAGCTGCATCTGCCTCACTGGCTGCTTTGCAGCTCTGAGCAGTGCCAACCCTTACTGTTCTGCTCCCATGTGCACCATGCCCAGGTCCCAGTGACGTCCATGCCATTCCTGAGAAGCCCTAGTCTGGGGCTAAGTGACTGGACCAAGCAAGCTCCTTCCCTTCCAGGCTATCCTCCCCCTGCACAGGCTGCTCTAGGGAGGCAGGGGGGCTCTAAGCCTGGCTCTGGCAGCCTCTCCTACCCAGAGTGCTCTCCCATCCCCGACCCCCATCTCTCTCTCTCTCACACACAAACACACCTGCTGCCACCTCTACTCTTCCCCCCACCTATCAACCCCCCAAGTGGGTCCTGAGACCAGGGGCCCCCCAACCAGGGTGGGCTGCATGTCTCAGCACCAGTGTGAACACGGGGCAGGGCTGCAGTGTGGCAGTTGCCCCTGCAGCCATGGCTCCCACCAGCAGGTCCTGACCCATCTGGCAGCTGGACACACAGGGTGTGAGAAGTGTGGTGGGATGTGAGGTTTGTGGGGGAAAGGCTGTGGGGGTGTTGTGGGTGGTTGTAGGATTTGCGGGGGTGAGATTTGTGGTGGGGTGGGCCTTGTGTAGATGTTTGGGGGGCTGTAGGGTTTGTGGGTGGGGCTCTCTGGATGGATTGGGGGAAGTTTGTGGATGTGGAAGGATTGTGTAGATGTGCGGGTACTGCTTGGGACGGGCTGGACCCCCATCTACCTCCTGCATGGCACACAGTACTAAAAAGCAAAGCTCATAGCTGAATAACGATACTGGCACACACGAAAGTGTCAATATCTGGGAACTCTTCTCTAGAAAAGCCAGTGCCTACACTTTTGTAAAGATTCCTCTGCAGCTGTAATAGCATGCACCAAGAAGCACGAGTGGCTTTTCCTTTACTGTGTTTATACAAGAACAATGGTCTACCAAAGCCTACTTGTGGGTATTTGATACATTACACAGAGGGGATGAAACCTGACACTGAATTAAAAACTGGGACAGCGCAGTTGATTTTTGTAAACTTATGAAACCAAACTCTGAAGGTCTTCTCCTCTGGGACTGAAAGGCCTTTAGTCTAAGATTTGATATTTATTACACTGGCAAAGTCAATTCCGCCTCTGACAGAAACTGATTTCTCCTTGGCTTTTTATTTCTGCCTTGGGTGTATTTAAAAAAAAATTCTAATTTACATTTTTGTTTCTCATGTACTTTAATTAATCTGAAATATAATTTACACCAACTTCCTTCATAAGAACCTTCTAGAGAAGAAGTAGCCTGAGGGAGATAGAGCTCAAACAGGAACAAGATTGTATTTTACATCTTTAAAAGTATGTCCTTTTTGGATAACTGCATAGTATTAAAGACAGAGAGGGATATCTGTCTGCTTTCTCATTTCCCATGCTGTCAGTGAAGGAGGTCATGACCCTATAGCTTTTTACCTCATAGTTTTTAATTTTTCATCTTGGTTTTCAGGAGAGGGAACCAAATCCATCTGGTTTTTGATTTCACAAGGTCATGAGTCACAAGAAAAAAAAATAACTTGGAAAAATGCAGACAATATAATCTTCTCTCAGCGTATCAGTTATACAGGATTATACAGATTACTTTGTTAAAATAAACGCAAGGAAGTAAAAAAATTCTCTCTAACCCCAAACAGCAACAGAAAAATGGATGCTGCATTGCAAGCATTTTTTCTATCTATGTGTCTGGTCTTTACCTGGACTCTGCCCTTTCAAAATAATACATTACACCAAGACTTACATTCAAAAGCCTTGAATTTTTGTTAACGAAGAAATGAAATCCTGGTCCCGCTTGACTGCGAGAATGCAGCCAGGGTTTCATCTCAGGTAGACAGTGAAGGCATCTCCTCACACGGCAGGTGGAAGGCAGTCAGTGAAAACAGCAGATGCCACATACACTGCCTAATGCCATGGCTTAAAGAGAGCAAGAAAGTGGAACTGTGGTGTTCAAGTGCCCTGCCTAATACTGGGAAGTGTCACTGGGGATTTCGTAGTCCCAACTCAATTAAGTATATATTTGATGTAAACTACATGCATTTCCCTAGTCCAAGAAGGAGAGGAGTGTCATAGACCCAGTGCAGCATAAGCAAGGGGAATTTGCAGTCAATCGTAGGCCTCAGCATTCTGCCAACACATTTTTCTAAAAAGAAATCTCCATAATCTTCTCCTGTTTTTCAGGGAGACCTTTAGAGGAGTGCGCTACCTGCATTACAAGGAGATATGTCAACCGCTTTGGCAGATCTACACCTGTGAAGTTATATGGGAGGATGTGCAGTGATGCCATAAAGAGAACAAGACTTCATTAAAGCCGGCTAAAATTGCATCTACCCACCTGAGTAGGAAAACAAGCATGTTTTTATTTTACCCCAACAAACCTAACAAAGGTGCAACTCTGACAACTAAAATATTATTTACTTATAGCTTTAGTGATATTGCAATAGTACGTAGGAACCCAGTCATGGACCAAGACACTAGTTCTTAGGCATGAACTAAACATGTCAGTATGGCTGTCTTTGTCCAGAAGAGCTTATAGCCAAAGTAATATCCTCAAAGTCAGAAGTTTGAAACTACAGCTAGGTTTCCTATTATCCATGTGTATTGAAACATAATTAATCTTTCTTCAGAATGAACTTCTCAAACTCAAACTGGATGAGTAGGATTTCCCATTGGTCACAGATCTTCAGCACAAAAGAAAAGGTAATTGTCTGAAATGTGGCATTAGAATGGAAACTCTTAGCAATCATAAGGATGCCTTTCACTACCAGTCAACTTGATAATATTTCATCAGAATCCCTTGAGGGGTTTAATGTGTCATAACACAAATCAGTACCTATTCAGTGTCCTTATGCATCTCATTGCAAAACTAGAAATTTTCACTCAAGGAAACAAGTCAAACAACACTTATTTCATCAGAGAGCTAATGTTTCATGTATTTCTCTAGGAAAATCTCACTATAAAACATAGTAACTAGCAGGTCTGAGATTTATTTAAAATTAAAAAAAAATTTAATCTAACAAGTACCCTCCAAGTACCAAAAAGCAGCAACAAAAAGGGTGAATAACACTGTACATCTCTCACTCCTGATTCTGTTTCTTTAACTGTTTCAGAATCTACAAGCAAATCAAGTTCTTGTGGACTGCGTGCAAGCATACACAGCTGTTAAGCAAAGTAACTATAAGTAAAAGACAAAAACACCACCAAATTAAAAGTGAAATTGCCAATTAGTGTGTAAGGCCCCCTCATTACACTTGGCAAATTGAATATGAAACCCAGTGTGGCGGGCAGGGTAGGAAAAAGAAGAGAGACATTACAAGAAATTGATGGGCCATATTCTCAGCTTGTGTAATATTATGTATTTGAAATGCAAGTCCACTGCAGTCAATGGAGTTATAATTTACATCAGCTACATCTAATGCCTGAACTGTTTGTCTATATTTGGGAACTAACACTTGTAAACAAAGAACTTTTCTTTTTTTTAATTAACACAGACAAAAAAGCATTAACATCTAACATCCACATCAACACTGTCCTTGACAGGAAAAGGACATTTTCTAGGAAGAGTGTCAAGGAATTGCTAAGGGAGGCTAGCCTCACAAGGAAGGGACACAGAATATCTCATGACAAGATGTTTATAGAGTTCCCAAACAAGGGACCAACAATAGATAGTGAAATAGGCCACATAACCGTTGTCTCCACTAATCTTCAAGGGAAATATTTTTTTTTATTTCCACAAGCCTCAATCAGTGGCCATTTCATGAAAAGTAAATCCTGTTTCTAGATCCTTATGTCCTAAGGGCTGAACACATCAGCGATCACAGACTTAGTATCTCCTGTATACCCTGAGGCCTGAATTTCTTTGCCTTTTCAAACATTTGCTTCTAAATTCTAAGTATTGAGGTGTTGAAGCAATGAGGACTGAACTACTTTTATTGTACTTATTCTCTCTCATGGGATTTGGAGTATACTTTTCTCCACTTGCTCCTTTTAATCAAGCATTATGGTGACAATAATCAATGTTTTAGCCTTGGAGAATAATTTACAACTATCTACAGTGAAGTAGGTGTGTCTAAGGAATGGGTAAAATCAATGAAACATCTGTCTGACATTCCTACAATGTTATAAAAGAGACTTGAAATTAACTGCTTTCCTACCAAAGTCTGCCAGCTTTAATTCCCCTGTGTCACTGATCAGAAGATTCTGTGGTTTCAGGTCCCTGTGCAAAATGTAACGCTGATGGATGTAAGACAGTCCTCGCAGCAACTGAAATAAAAATAACTGAAAAAGAGGGAAACAGAAGAGATGACCTCTGTTAATATATGTATATAATGCACTGGTCTTCTACACAATCTAATTATCAAATTATAATAGAACAATTTCTCATTATAGCAGCAAAATCATGATCCTATCTCCCCCACTCCCCACAAAAATTGAAAAAAAATAAGAACGTTTTCAAGCATAAGAATAAGGAATAGATTTTGAAGAAATTCATCACCTATCCCTACTACATCATACACTGACTTTACCTGCTTTAAAACAAAACGAGAACAATACACCCACAAATGGAAGGCTCAGTTTCTACCAAATAGCAATTATATTCTGTTTACCCATATGGCCTTAGAGATTAGGTGGTAGCCCGAAGACAGATGTGTATCTTCACTAATTATAGAAAACAATAATATAGCTAGGATGGTGGTGATAGGAGGAAATTAGGTTGGGGGATGAGATGCTAGAGCTAAGAAAAAGAAGAAATTAAGGATATAGTAGCAATCTCTTCCTTCACCAACCTAAAGACATCTACAAAGAAAATATGGGTAGGCTTCTCTTCCAAAAGTTTTATACAGGATACTGTTGAATTCTTCATCTCAAGAAATAATGATTCTCATTGAAATTCTGAGAGGATATCTTCCACCTATTTTTTAGGTTGAATTCAGACCCAAAACCCTTTGCTACTGCTCTTTTTAGCTGTGCACCAGATTCTATGTATGCATTTTAGAATCTAGGGAGGTTTTGTGCAATTTACTGTTATGGCCCCTACACTAAGAAAAATTCAGATTCAGGTTCTTTCAGTCTCTTTTGATAGGCACTTGCCACTACAGAATGGCAAATGCTATATCGCTGATTTTACATGGATTAGCTAAACATGCCCTTTTACATCTTATGTCTGTTGGTACACAGGCCTTTCCTGATGATGTAATTTGTAGAAGAAAAACTCTGGTTTCCCTGTGACAGTGATCCAGTCCATTGTATGTCTAAGACAAGAAATGCAAGAGAGGGTATGACAGAATTACTCTCTACCTAGCAATTGAGCACTTTTTGAACAAAGATGTCTTGTATGCTTGGGAGAGCTGCACATGCAAAACCCAAAAATTTTCAAAACATCAATGCAGGCATGTGAAAGTCAGCAATTAGCTAGTAATACAACCTTTACATATATTTAGAGACTATTTAAATGAGAAAACATTATAAATGAGGTTATGAAATCTGATTACAGAAGAGAAGAGAATAAAGGTTGACATGAAAGGAACAGAAAATGTCACGCTACTCAAGTTGAAACAGATTTAATTACATCCTATTTTTTTCCCCAAGTACAGACACAATATACTGATGTTTAGCTATTTAGCCAGGACACAAAGAGCCATATCAATCAGCTTCTTGCCAGAGTTTAGCCTAACAATATGCTGAGGAAACATAAGCACAAACTATTCTAACAAAAGAAAAAATAGCAGAGAATTGATAAATAACCAAAATTTCCTTTGAATTATAGTTGGCGTGGAATTCACAGTACGGAAAAACTAGTTTTAGGGCAGGAAGCAAAACTGGCATTTATTATGGCCAGAAGATTTACACTGTGCATTATTAAATAAGTGCAGTCATGTTGTGAACAGAAAAATATGATATAGGTTTGCTAAATTAACTGAGAGGTATTTTACTTCAAATATAAAGTATGCAAAGAAACTCCAAACATCATGTAATCATTACCAAACAACATAACCAAAATCTCTTGTTTAAAGTTTAAAAAACTGGCCTTTAATATAATGCATTGGAATGACTTGAAGTGCTATTTCTAAGAAAATAATAATTTCACAATGCAGTAAATGGAATGAAACTACAAGGGCAGATTTGAAACCTGAAAACTTTCAACTTTATTCAAATCTCACACATGTAGGTTTCATGGTAAATTCCATGAGGAAGGAACTTAACTTTCTTGCCTGGGTAACTGTGGTCTCAGCCGTGCGTGCTTTTTTGAGAAAATACACACAGGAAAAGGGAAAGGCTCACTGAAAGATTTGCAAGACAGACTTTGCTCTCTTTTTACCTCCTCCTTCCTAGAGAAGAGCTTTCTAATCTTCAGTGAGAAAGGTGGCCTAGTGAAACCCACGGAACAGGAAACAAGACTGCAACAGCTGTATTATGGAGTACTGCTTCTGATGTTTCACGAGCTGTGTCATCCTGCTCACAACAAAGCTTCCTCATAGGCTTTCATACAAGCAGTCTCTTTCTCTTCTCTGCCATCTGTACTTACCCTGCTCTGAAAACCAGAAGCCCTGAAATAGGGTTAAAGAAATGCAAGTCACTACTAACTCTTACCCAAAATTCTAATGATAAATCAACCAAGTTGGCAGGGCTACATGTCACCTAAAGTGGCTGTTCCTGACTTTGCTCTCTCCCTACACCAATGTGCTCAATTCCAACAATCCTGAAATCATAACCAACAGAGATCGTATGTGTGGGGCTCCAAGAAGCAGTATGAATTTGAGGCTGAACCACTACCACTTCCTAGCTCTGCCAGCACTCTAACTTTCTTCCATCAGGAAAAAGGCAAACAAGCCACAAATTTTATGGATGCTGTGAGCCCATTCCTTTGGAGTCTACTACAGACCTCAGACCCAGGATCAAGAGCTTGACCAGGAGTTCACCAGGGAATTGGCTGAGGCTGCACACTCCCGGTGCATGGTTGTCATGGGAGACTTCAACTACACAGACATCTCGTGGGAAGAGCGCTCGGCCAAATCCGAGCGGTTGCAAAGCTTTCTCTCACGCATGGATGAGCTCTACTATCTGATGCAAGAAGTCAATGGGCCGACGAGAGGTAAAGCACTGCTTGATCTGGTTCTGGCAATGGGGAATGACCTAATCAGTGACCTAACAATCAAAAGGAAGCTGGGTGACAGTGACCACGAGCTGATCACCTTCACCATCCACCGTAAAGCTGGCAAGTCAGTCAGCAATACAGAAGTCCTTGACTTCAGGAAAGCTGACTTTGACAAGCTCAGGAGGCTTGTCAGAGAGGCCCTAAGGGGTCACAACCCAAAAGGCAGGGGAGCTCAGGATGAGTAGTTGCTTCTCAAAGGTGCAATCCTGGAAGCGCAAGCAAAGTCTATCCTGTCTCAGAGGAAAGGTAGCAAAAGGGTACAGCAGCCCCCTTGGCTCTCCAGGGAACTAGCAGACCTCCTACATCTAAAAAGACAGATCTACAGAGGATGTAGGACTGGGTCCACCTCCAAGGAGGAATACTCTGCATTGGTCTGGATCTCCAGGGAGCAAACCAGGAAAGCCAAGGCTGCAATGAAACTCCAACTAGCTACAAGGACAACAAAAAGTCCTTGTTTAGATATGTGGGGAGCTGGAGGAAAAGGAAGGGCAACACTGGACCCCTGCTAAACCAGATGGGACAACTGACGACTGATGCCCAGGATAAAGCCAACTTGCTAAATGGGTATTTTACATCGGTTATTCATCAGTCTCATGGAATGCCCCTGCCCACTATGGGACAGGGAGGCCCAGGCAAGGGAGATTACTTACCCACCATCAATGGTGACCTTGTGAAGGAACACCTTGAGAGGCTGGACTCTTTGAAGTCAGCCAGCCATGGCAGTTTACACCCTAGGGAACTCAAGGAATTGGCTAGCACCTGGCATGAATCTGCGAGAACTCCAGGTGCTCTGGTGTAGTGCCCAAAGAATGGAAGAAGACCAATGTGGTGCCTATCTTCAAGAAAAGGAGGAACATGAATCCAGCAAACTATAGGCCCATCAGCCTGACCTCTATCTTGGGGAAGGTCTTAGAAAAGATTATCTAAGAAGCCATTCTTAACAGGCTGGCTGAAGGCAACATCCTGAGGGATAGCCAGCACGGGTTTGTTGTGGGTAGGTCTTGCTTGACCAATCTCATTTCCTTCTACGACCAGGTGACCTATCACCTGTACAAAGCAGAAGAGACTCATGTCGTATATCCTGACTTTTAAAAAAGTCTTTGATCTGGTATCCCATGATCACCTCTTAGTAAAACTGGCTAACCGCAGCCTTTGCCACACCAGGATCTGCTGGGTGGGCAACTGGCTCCGTTATAGGACACAGAGGGTAGTGTTTGATGGAAGTCAATTGTCGTGGTGCCCTGTGACCACTGGGACTATTTAACATCTTCATTAATGATGTGGACATTGGAGTCAGAAGCAAACTGGCCAAATTTGCTGATGACACCAAACTCTGGGGTAAAGCACCCACATCTGAGGACAGGAGGGTGATCCAGGCTGACCTTGACAGGCTCAGGAAATGAGCAGATGAGAACCTGGTGGTGTTTAACACTGAAAAATGCAAGGTTCTCCACCTTGGGAAGAAAAACCTGCAGTGCCTTATAGGCTTGGCAGTGCTACGCTGGCTAGCACTACAGATGAAAGGGACTTGGGGGACATCATTGACCACAAGATGAGTATGAGCCTGCAATGTGATACAGCTGCTAGTAAAGCGAGCAAAACGCTTGCTTGCATCCACAGATGCTTCTCAAGTAAATTCCAGGATGTCATCCTCCCTGGAGCACTGCGTTCAGTTTTGGGTTCCACAATTCAAGAAGGATGTGGAGAAGCTTGAGAGGGTGCAGAGAGCCACACGCATGATCAAAGATCAGGAAAACAGATCTTATGAAGGAAGGCTGAGTCATGGGACTCTTTAGCCTGGAAAAGAGCAGGCTCAGGGGCGACCTGGTGGCTACATATAAGTGCTCATCAGGATCTGGGGGAATGTCTGTTCACCAGAGTGCCCCAAGGGATGACAAGGTTGAATAGTCACAAACTCTTCTATGACCATTTCAGACTGGACATAAGGAAGAACTTCTTTACTGTCCAAGGTTTGGAATAGATTGCCACCGGAGGTGGTTCAAGCACCTACTCTGAACGCCTTCAGAAAACATCTGGACGTTTATCTTGCTGGGATCCTATGGTACTTGCTGACTTCCTGCCCCTGGGGCAGGGGGCTGGACTTGATCTTCCAAGGTCCCTTCCAGCCCTAATGTCTATGAAATCTATGAGTCAACAGCAAATCTCTTATTGACTTTAATAAATGGAATAATAGATCTTTCTGAAAGGCACAGAATGATAGAGACCATAAAAGCAAGACTTGTTTTGGCATGTTATTAATAAAACAAACCAAATCTAGGATTAAAATAACCTAGACTGCATAACTGTCAAATAGTATTTGAGTATGAGACCATGACATCATACTGATAAGTTATCTTTAGCAAGAACTGAGGTTTTGGAAATTTTGAAACATTCTGGTGGAAATGAAAGATAGTAATGATTGAAAGTTGCAAAGGAAGAAAAACAGAAATTGGCTTAGATTAAACTATTTCTATTTTTAGTTATTGAGCTTTGGAAATCTCTAGTGGTACATGATGGATATCCAATAGTCTTTAAAACATCTCAGATATGAAATATAAAAAGCTTCATTTCAGGCCTTCACTTATTGAATACAACCATAAAAAGGCACATTCTTGGTATGACAGCTATGTGCTGCTTACTTTAATACGCATATTTTTTTTTCTAATAAAAGGCACCACAACAAAGGTACCACACGCAGGTCAAATCTATTCAAAGTTTTATGGACTGTGATATTAGAATGAGTTTTCTAGGTTTAAAATGTAAAGGAAAAAAGTAGAAAATGCTCTCGCTCTCAAACGGGTATCTCCAGGCCTGATCCAACCCCCTTTGACTCAGGCTCTCAGCAGGTTGTCTACATGTGGATCACTCACCTCCACATTGATGCTCCCTCCCCCCAGAACCTGAGAAGGACCTTTGCTGGGTCCAGGATATACATTCACACAGATGTAAAGACTGGAAAGGTTGGGCGGGGGGGGGAACTGCTTACAGTGCAAGGGGGTGAGTGGAAAATGGAAAGAAATGCACATCATTCATTCTCTATCACTCCCAATATGAAAAACAATATAGAGATTCATTATATTTTTTTCAGAGCTTCTCTTGGGGGGGAGACAAGAGCAGCTTTGGGTACCACATTGTCAGGGATGCAACCAGAGATCTGCAAACTCAACAGGGATATGACAGATTTATGGATTAGCCTTACAATACTTCCTTATAGACAAGGGGTCCTTTCCTTGATGACATGACATGAAAGGACATCTGAAATTATCTTGCATCTAAACCCCCTCCTCCCCATGTTTTATTGTAGAAGGGGACAATCTGGCTCTATGTAAGCAGAAAACTACACCAAATATTTTATTCTATAGCACATACACAGAGGTGTAAATCTTCACAACACTTCCTTCACAGCATGGGGCCCAAATAGAGCTGAACAGCTAAGGAAGACTCTACACTTGCATCTATGGTTCGGAACAAAGATAGAGTAATGCTGGATTAACGTGTTAATTCCTTCACAGAGCCATATTGTCCATTAGTCCAGTTACTATTAAAATGTAATCACAGATACTGCATTTTATCTTCCCTAGTAACACCGATGCTACTAATTATGATGTTTATCAAAATGTATCCATGGTGTATCACTTAATAATTTCAATTTCCTTTTGAGTATTCAAGATCAATCAATACCATATTTGGTCTTAATAGGCCACCAAATCTAAATACTCCAGTAATGAAACCCAGGACACTTCATGTTTGAAACCAGTTTCTGTTGCCTACTATCCATAGGTTACTGAAAACTCATATGTATCACTGGTTAATTTGAAAGACAGGTTAGTGTGGGAAACGTACAGTAAATTTAAACAGCTTGTAAAATAAACATGACAGGCTTGGATTATTATACTTAAATAAAACATTAAAATAAAACTTTAAAAAATCTGTGCAATGCTATGAATGGCTGCACAAATGGCAAATGTCTCCATGTGACCTCTGCTAGTGTGTCCAAACCTAATCAAGTGAAATCTTTTATCACTGTAGGTTTGTCAATTGTTTTTTTTCCCCCACTGTGATAATACCCATGAGATATAATGTAATTTTTCATTTCTAACAGTACCCTGGAGATATATTGTGCTTTTTAGGTTAAAGCTTTGAAGATTCTCATTTCAACTGTGAGGAGAAGAAACTTAAGAAACAAAGTGCTGACTGACTATGGACATATGCCCTTACTAACAATGGGAACTTAGTTAACTAAAAGAATTAGTCAGTAGAGTCAGCATGAACTTCACCACCATAATAAGCTTTATTTCAGTAAAAATTACTCCATTCTTAACTCCCCAAGACTATTGAAAGGGTTCTCAAAGAACAGACTTTTAAAATGGTCTTCCAAGAACAACCACATTTTTAGAGTCTTAAGAGCCTCATCCTGCACTCCCTACACACACAGGAAACCCACCTATTTCATGCAGGAATATTCAACAATATAAACATCAGACATGAAAAAAATCACATCTATTTGCTACCAATATACAAAAATTTATGCTTGATTGTAATGAAATGTAGTGAAAATGGACTGGAAAGCATTATACACGTGCTCCAGGTGGCATGAGGGAAGCACTTTAATTAATATAGGTTCAAAAGCCGTGCTAATTAAAAGTACCTGGAGCAGCATGTGTATCAGTGGCCCCATGCTGGAAAATGGCGGTGGGGCACTTTGAACTAAAACTGGTGGAACAGCTTCATTTTAAAGCACCCCGCCACCATTTTCAAGTGCTAATATACGTGACACTGGAGGCTGCTGGAGTGCGTTAATTTCCACGCTCCAGCAGAATCAATTGAGTGTGCTAGAACGTGCTGGAATTACAGCACATTGGAGCAGGCTCCCTGCACGTGTATAGGAGACCTTATGGCCAAGACCCATTGTCTTTGATATTCTTATTGATTGTTGTCTCTTAGAACTTATGCCATGCATAATGAGGAAAGCTGTGCTTTATTAACAAACCTTGATGATATTCCTTCCTGATCAGTTACAATGCGCAACTTGGTCACTTATTGTCAATAGGTAAACAATTATTTTTATTTCTTTATACAGCATGATGAAGAGTAAATGCTCTCCTTTGTTTAGCTTTTATCATGCAAATGCACTTACATCATGCAGCAGCTAAAGAATGTATTTACTACATCAGTTCTACTGTAAAAGTTTTTTCATTTCTTTCTCCTTAATTTTTTAAAATTTTAATGGAAGCATAAGCATATCAGAATGTATATAGATTTAGTGAGACTTTTTGTGCATGTTTGTCCAAATGCAGTGCATATTAAAGAAGTTAATAAACCTACCATGTTTCCAACTTTATTAATAAAATTTTCTGCATTTAATGTTCACATTTGTGCATAGTATCAAGTCATGTGTACATAACTAGCAACATTGATACAAAATAGAGTGAAATCACAACATAATGTCCGATCACAAGAAAATCTCATTTAAAAATTGATTCTCAATGCCATCTGTAAAAGACAACCTTAATTTGGCATAACATTATTCTGTCTGCTGTACACCTGCTTGTTCTCAGGCTAAAGAAAGAAAAACAACAACTCCTTATCCACATTAAAAAGCATATCATCCTGTCTGACATCTAATAATACACATGCGTGTGTATGTTATTTTATATTGTGCTTCGCATTAACGATATCACTAATTTCAATGAATATGAAAGAAATGTAAGACATATTGCACTAGTTTAAATTTAATCTGGAGAAATTTAATTTGGGGAAATGCTACAGAAGAAGTGTAACAATTATATTTACTTTTTGAAGCAAAATTAAATTTCAGCTAAGCTATGAGGAGGCCATAGAGTAAGTAAAACAAGGTATATTTTCATCTGGATAAGATTTTAAATCCACCTTAGCCAGATACATCATCATATCATTGTAGTTTGTTTAAATTC
Source organism: Crocodylus siamensis (assembly GCF_052110815.1). Lineage (NCBI taxonomy): Eukaryota > Metazoa > Chordata > Crocodylia > Crocodylidae > Crocodylus > Crocodylus siamensis. The sequence goes on from NC_143399.1 coordinate 171,289,154, forward strand.
TTGTTGACTAAGGTGATGAAATATCATAAGACAGCCCCACAAAAGGTGACAAAATTCTGGGCACTGTTGCTCTTGCTTATCATCATGCCAGAGAGTAATCCAGGAATTCTTAATTGGTGGGGTTTGCACGTCAGAAATTTTGTTTCTGCTTCTCAGTTTTCTCAGAGTAAATTATACAACACAAAGAAATACAAAATGTTGTGCACTCTTCATATAATGTTTTAGTAACAAATACAGATTATAACTTAGCACTAATAATCAATACCACTTTCTATTTAGAAAAAAGCCAGACGGTGTTTATTCATGCGTTTTCAGAAGTTATATTTCAAGGGAAATAAGCTATATTTGAATAAGGTATAGGAACTATTCTAAATGCTTCCTTACATTTTATGTTCCAGATAAGTCTAAGGTAGTAATCACTTCAGTTATGCCTTTCACAAACATAAATATTTATAAGCCTTATATACCCTAAGTCTTTGACTCGGGTTGTTAATTTTCAAATTGGTCATTAACTGCGAAAATTACCCATTTGTCAAAAATAGATGTTATTTTAAAAACTGTAACCAGCAGTTGAGGATAAAGTTCATAATAGAGGAAAATAGAAGGCAATAAATGAATTCTGCAAATGATTAACTGACAGAGCAAAACTGTTTTTCTGATTATGTGCACTATCATGTATTGTATATACATTTCAACACTCTCACATAGTTTTTTGGGTGAATCTTACCACTCAGACATCTCTCTCTCATTAGGGGCTGTGTAATCTCTAAGGCCCCCTCTATATGTGCAGGTAAATGGTGCAATTGGATCTACTGAATGATCCACACAATTGCAATTCCTGCCATGCCACATGTGCAGGAGGCATAACTGTGAGATCGTGCATTAGCTCTAATAGCACTTTATTGTAGGTGTAGGGGGACTGGGCTCCCCATACATTGGCAAGAGGCAAGCACCCACAGCTAAAAGACTCCAGGCAAGTCTATTGCTCTCTTTGCTTCAGTTCCCCAGGGATGTGGTGAGGTCTTAAATAGATTCCAATGTCTGTGAGCAGCTCAGAAACAATGGCTGGCTGAAGCTGTGAAAAAAACCCAAAAATCAGCACTTTACTTGCAGCTTGGCATGCTCCAACACCGAGTGTAGCACATACCCAGAAGTGGCACTGTGTTAATTTAACTCAGCTCGACCAATATCTGTATAGACAGGGCACTTCAGCAGGAGTTTTCAGCATTTTTATCTAATAGCTGATTGAATCAGCTTTAGATAAAAGTTCCAAAAGGCCCCACTAAAGCATTGTAACAGACATTGTAGAGCCAGGTAATGTGATGCCCCTTTCAGTAAAGAGCTGTTTTTGGGGATTTTTTCCATGTCTGCAAGCAACCTATAGGATGATAACAGATAAGCAGAAGGTAGAGTGGGGTCACAGCTTACAGACTAACTCACTCAAAGAAACTTTCATAGACTACAGTTTACTTGGTCAAATCAGACTAAATGGTTAACTATCTCTCTCTATGAAAAAAGATAAGTTAGCTAGAAAACAAAGCTGGTTTTGAATTGGAGCAGGAGACTGGAATGGATTGGGCCATGTAGTACGTTTGGTCTTGGAGGTGTGCTGAAAGAACACTGTGTCCCTTTATCCTGCATGTGATAGTGCACTAGTGGACTGATGCTCCAGGACTCCTATATAATAAAGAGCTTAGTCCATCTGTCTGTCTGTCTGTCTGTAATGCTCTTGGAGCACTCTGGTTAGTGAAACAACTAATGAGTGTGAAGCACTGCCATGATGGTGGCGACGGAGGGGACAGTGCCGGGGTGGGTGAGGGTGAGGCCAGCCGTGCTGGAGGCAGCAGGGGAGGTTGGTGGAGGGGGACAGAGGGGACAGTGGGTAAGCTTCCCCCCCACACCCCTACTCCTGGGAGGCAGCAGCAGCACAGGGTAGTGGGTGGCAGAACTCCGTTCCCACCCGTCTCCCCCATCATCCTTGATGGGCAATTCACTAGTAGTCTAATAAACTGCAGTGAGAAAAGCTGCACAGGGACAGGAAGAGGGGCAGTTTTTGTATAACCTTTTGTACCTCTCAAAATTTAGCCCATATCAACAAATCATCTTTATTTAATCTTCAGGTACCTTGTGAACTCAAATAAACAAGAATTAAAAATTACCTGTAATCATTTAGAAACAAAAATAAAGAAAAGAGAGAGCAGATTTTCAAAAAGCTCCCTCATATTTCACCACACATTCAACCCAGATAATATACGAAGAATCAAACTGTTTCTCTTTTAGATAGAGATGCAAAAGCAATCCAGGTGAGGCTGTTAAGAACCAAAGTGCTATATCATCTATCAGTTTTAAGAGTTACAGAAAATGGATTCAACCACATAACATACATATCAAGCTGGGGAAGAGTGACTTGAGCAGAAGGCTTACTAATCTGAGCCTCCAACAAATCACGGAAGGTAAGGAGAAAGAAAAGAAGGGCTGACAAGGAATAGAAAGCCTAGCTGACATGAGGAGGCAAACAGAATTGCATCAAATGGGCTAGAACAAGACCAGTTCTTCAGATACTTTAAAGCAGGGGCACCAAACTCATCAGGTCCCACAGAATGGGACAGTGCAGGCCCAGTCCACAGGCTGAATCAGGATTAGAGATCAGCCCAGCACACCAGATCCAGTGTATGGGGTCAGTGTGGGGTGCATACCATATGCCAAACTGGCCCTGGGCAATATGTAAAGCATGCACAAAGCCAGGGCTCCTGCACACTACATGCACCACACAGGACAGTCCAGGGCACAGTGCATGTGATGCGCAGGTTTCAGGCGATGGCCTCAAACCTGGAACCACAGCCTAGTCAATCACTGCTTTTCCCAGCATGCCAACCTACATCTAGTTATCCAGACAGCTTGAAGCCTCCAGCAGAGCCTAACTCTCCACTCACTCCTTGTCACCATAGAGTCTGGTTGGGAACAGCTGACCCCAAACTTCTCCCATATAAAACCATATAAACAAGAAGAGAAAGTGTCCAGGGCTCAATCTGATCCCAGACTGCTTTGCTGTTCCCTCTAGTTTGTACTCTAACTCTGCACTCTGCTTGGTCTTATGGCTTCCAGAGCCAGCTAGCACTTTGAATCTACTCTACAGGGCCAGGAGTGAGCCAAACTCTAACTTGTGGAGGGCTGGGGCTGTGCTTGCAGGGGGCAGAGCAGGGCAGGCAGTGGCAGTGCTGTGAGGGGTGGTTATGGGGTGGGCTATGGCCACCCCAAAATTCACTGTAGCCATCCCTCCTACTGCTGCCCACTCTACCCCTGCCGTTCCTGAGCCCAGCCCCATCCCAACCCCTGCCAGGAAGAAGCTGACGCAGCTCCTCACCCTGAGCCCACAGCAGGCAACCCACTCTCATATCGCACACAAATCTGGGAGGGGTACGTGTCCCCCCATGGGTGAATGCAGTGGTGGGGAGCCACCCCACTTCCTACCCACATCCCTCTGCAACTCCCAAAAGAGCTACCTGTGGCTCTGTCTCATTCTCAGTGGGGTCACATTCAACACCCTGGCTGGGCAGCACCTACCCCTGTCCCTGCCTCACTCCCTCCCTCATTATGAGGGGCCTTGATATGCCTCCATGCCCTTCCCCCCCCCATGCCCCTTTCTGTCCACAGCCTTACTGGCCAGATGATTTTCTCCAAGCTGCCAGGCTGCATTCCTGTAAATTGGCTATCGGATTGGTATCAGCCGATATGGCTAGTTCATAATTTGCCATGCGTATTGGCCAAGAAAATCTTTATTGGTGCACCCCTAGTTTAAATCCCCTTTCTCCCCATCTAAGCCTGTGAGCCCCTAGCCAGGGTGACCACACCCCCTGTTCTCTGCTCAAGCAGGAGGGGAGGGGGAGGGCAACAGCCTGATAGGGACTGCCCCCCCAGGCAAACCTCACTGGGGTCCTGGGCTATGGAGGGGATTGAAACCTCCTCCCTCCCCACCTTGGCCTCTGAGCTCCTGGCTGAGGTGTGGCCATGCCCCTTGCTCTTCATACGAGTGAATAGCAGAGCACAGTGGGGGGAAAGCCTGGCTGAGACTACCCCTCCAGGCAGACCCTGCTGGGGTCTGGGGCCAGGGTAGGGATTTAAACCCTGTCCCTCTCTGCCTCAGCCTGTGAGCCCCTGGCTGGGTTGTGGTCACGCCTCCCCACTCTCAGCTCAAGTAGGGAGGCAGAGGCTTGGCAGGGGCTGCCTTCCTCCACCTCCAGGCAGACCACTCTCTACCCAGCTGAGTTTCCCACCCCACCCCCTTGTCAGCCAGCCCTCACTGCTGTGGCTAGAGAGCAGAAGGGCAGGGCCAATTCTTCTCTATGGAGCAGACAGCATAGCCCAGCCTAGGGCTGCAAAGCATCCTGGGATGCTGGGGGACTTTGATTTAACTTGAACCAAGAAGAGGTCAGAGACAGAAGTTTAAAAACCAATTTGACCTAAATCAGTTAAGTCGGATACTACATTCAGCCAGGTTTATCTTAAACCAGTTTCGGCCATTTTGAAACTGGCTTATGTGCACTAAACTTCTGTTCTGTTACAGGTTTAAACCTGTTTCTGATCACTTACCTGTTTATATGTAACTTCTGTCCCTAGCCTGAGTATGTGGCATCCTCAAAATCAAGAACTGGGTAAGGCTATCATTTACTGAAGAAAGAAGTATTACATTTGTTGGGGGAAACAAGTCCCAAGCTTGGAGTAATTCTGCAGATTCATAGAGAAGGTCGTGGGAAATATCTGCAGAGGAATATTTGCTTTGTATCATCTGAACAGGTTAATGAGGTTCTGTAATTTGTCACAGAGAAATATGTAGGAAGTGAAGATATACGATGAAGCAAGGCAGAAGAGAAATAATATGAACCTTCTAAAGGAACAGCAAAAAGAGCTGGTTGAAGCAGTTTTCCCAAAGATGCCTTGCTGACTAACCGAAAACATTTAAAGGGGGAAACACCTCACTTTTGGAAAATCAAAGATTGCATATATTTTCCAGAGAAAAACATAATAAAGAAAAAAAATGTCCAAGTTTTTCTTGGGAAAAATAATATATTATCAATAACCTTTAATTACTAGGCAGCACCAGAAGCATAATCAAGCCCACAACTATGAAGTTAAGCACTTGCGACTTATCTCCCTCCAAGCAATGGATGAACTTCAAGGAACCTCTTTAGGATTTGACCCAAAAACCCCTGAACGTACCCACCCCTATTAAATTGTCCCAAGGTTTCACTGAGTTGTATCTTCCCCCTCCATCTAATTAAAGTTTTGTACCCTGCATGTTAACAGTTCTGCTGGCCTTGGTAAAGGCTTACCTACTACCAGATGGGAACATGAACATTTATTCGCTGTCCATCCAGCTAAAAGAGTCTCCAGGGTCTAGCGTCTGCAGCACCCCGGTTCAGAATTTGCCTCCTAATTTAGAAAGATGTTCTGAGACATCTAAATGCATTTGGCTCACCATGACACACACATATTTACACTTTCAGGGTGCTGAGGTACACCAAAAGCACTATGAAAGATCTCAGGCCTAACATAAAATCCCAGGTCTACATACCATGCACATTTCAAGGTTCTAAAACCTGAATGTTGCTTTTGATATTTTGAGTCGGGTATTGAGAGAAGTTGAAATAATTATATGCACAAATATGCAGATTACAATTACACACACCTGAATTGCCAAATGCCATACAAAAAAAAAGCATTCTCTGTGTGCTTAAATGTTGTGTCAAAAGACTCTTAAAAGTGCATATTTTGAATTAGTCTTATGTGTACTTACATACAAAAAGTAAGCAAAATATTACAACTATTTTGAATGTTTACGTGACATTAAGTAGTCTTCATGGAATCACGAAGAAAGACAGTACATCAGAGGCAATACCCAAGTGGACAACATCCATTGGAGCAATTTGGATTTCTTTCAGCTTGCATTTCTTCTCCTGAGAGTAAACCCTAGAGAACTGCATTGTCTTCAGCTGGCAAATAAGGAATAAAATCTGGTTCATAATTAGCCTGGGGGGTGTCCCAGGGAAGCCAAAACATTAATAAATGATGCCTTTTCTTCTACATACTCAGTGAAGTTATTTGTACCACAAGTCATCACATTACTTTAATTGATATTATAGAGGAAATACCTTCTCTCATATTCTATGTAAGTATATATAAGAGAGTGTATTTACATATTTACAGTTATTAGCAATAAACCACAACAGAATGTGAATTACTAGGATGTAGGTACCCTTCACAAGAACACAGCAAAAGGCCTAGGGCCTTTAGTGACTTTCACAGGGCATCACTAGAGCTTAGTATTAGAGTTTAGCCCAGACAGCCTAGAACAGGGGTGGGCAATATGTGGCCTGCAGGCCAGATGCAGCCCACCAGGCCATTCTATCTGGCCCAAGAGGCCCCTAAAAATTTAGAAAATTAATATTTATCTGCCCCTGGCTGACCGTCATGCGGCGCTCAATGGCTTGCCAAAACTCAGTAAGCAGCCCTCTGCCCAAAACAATTGCCTGCCCCAGCCTAGAATGTTTACCGCTATGCAACCATAATTGCTTAATTTGAAAATATGATAAAAACTAACTTCAACAGGAATGTATGCAAATTATTATTATGGAAAGAAAATTCACAGTGGAAGGATAAGAAAGATTTCCCACAGTTTAACCAAGTTTCTCCTAAAATTATTTGGCTGCTTATTCGCATGTTGGGGCAGGGAGGGGGTTATGTGTACCTTCTGTCCCTAGCCCTATAGGCACCCTTTGTAAATAACTACTCTTCTTTCAGGTGCCTTGTTTGGCTCATGCAACCCTGTATCTCTTTCCCCATAAGCCTACTTTTCCACCCAACACTTTGAGATATTCTGATCATTTTCAGCTCCTATTTTCTACAAGGAAAAAATAATTTGAGAATAATAAATACATGCACAACTAGTGGAAGTGAATGTTAATTACAGAAGAGAATTTAAAATGTCCAAAGAGTTGCTGCTGAAACCAGGAGATCATCTGAAAGAGAAAGGCAACTTGAAATTATTTCTATGCCCCTCCTTCCTTCGCCTCTTGCCATTTCCCTAAGGCTCTAACTGAGCTTGATCTCTTAATTTAGAAATGGGAACTCTGGTTCAGCTTCCTACTAAAACACATATTTCAGAGGTACTCATCTGCTTTTCAAACATGGTTAAATACTGTGGCTAGCTTTGCCACCAGTTTCTCTTTGAGGTTCTACTGTATCATGAGCACTAGCAGCAGGACTTCTAAGGAAACTACAGGTTTCCCTCCCAATGCAGCCGCAGCATTGACCAGTGCTTGAGATGCAGCTAAGCACTGTTGAAATGTGCTCTTCAGCAAGAAGCTGAGCTAGAAATACATGAATGGGAAAATCTCATCTCTGCCTTCATGGCTGAGGTGGGTCTCCTTGCAGTAAAACTGAAGCAAGGGAAAGAGGGTGAGCAGGATTCACAGCACCCATGCAGATGAATGGTATGGCTATGCAAAGCCAGACCACTGAGTAGCTCACTCTAGGATAAGCTCTTTGGGCACTGAGAACTATTGCACCCTCAACTCTGGATCACCTACTCCCACCACTCAGCTGACTTACACCCCTCTACCCCGCCACACGGACACTGTGCATGCATACATTGTATGCTGTACATTCCGTGCAAGCATACCTTTCTCACTCTCCCTTTCCTGAACAGCTCCCCATTGCTCAATTTAGCTACTGCAGCTGGGTACTGGTTTGAGGTTTTCTTCTTAATGGTCATGTTTCAGTTTCTTCGCAATACCCCATAGTGAAAGGGCAAATGATAAAAGGCAGAAGGAAGTTTGGGCTATAAACTAAACAAAATAATGTGACTGCAGGTTTTGATCATAATAATGGGCTTGTAGCCACATTTTGCAACTACTAGATATATGTGTGTGTAGTAAACAGCTCCAGATGATTTGTGGTCTCTAGTAAACAAGTCAGACAAAACTGGAACCCTGCTTGTGTCTGTGGTTAGTTGTTTTCTTAATAAACAATGGAGGGGAGTAATTCTATGACTCTACATATCGCAGTATTAACTGTCATTGTACCTGAAGCCAGCCCAAGCTTATTTTCTAATTTTAACTAATTTACCACCAGAGGCATAAGGAGATATTTTCTTTCTGGAGAGTAAAAGAATGACTACTTTTTGGAAGGCACTCGCAGAATCAGTACTGAGAGAGGAGTTGGAAGAAAGAATTTATAAGGAACCAATACAAATATGCAGACACAAATAGGAAAACATAACTATTGTTTACAGTTATGTGAAGAAGCATATTTCTCCAAAAGCAAGACAATTTCATTTTATATTAAAGGTCACAGCTAGGTGAAGGGGGGAGAGGAAGAATACCAAATTTTACTTAACATCTATGAGTAATTTATTATATTAGGCAGAAAGCACAGTAGAGATAAACCTTATAAACTAGCTAAATCAAAGATGTTGAGTCAAAATTGCCTCAAATGTCAAGGCTCCAAAATCTTTTCAGAGATGAATTTTTAAAATTTACTTTTAACAAGAAATGCCACAATTTCAAAATGGCACAGGGCTAAAATGCCACACAAAGAACTATGGCAGCTACCTTTCAAGCAATACTAAAGATGTTATGAGACATCAAAACAAATCAAAAGGAGGGAGTGCAATAGATTCATACAGACATTGAACACACACAATAAGACAAATAGTAAAAAGACAAGGCCCAGAATGAACACTCACATATACCCCATTATCTGTCAACCTGTAAGCTGAAGGTTTCAGTCTTACTTGGTTGTTTTAGCCTTCTTGCTAGCCGGGAGGATAGAGCCAAGAGCCATTGGAAGACATATGTCCCCTATAGTTCCTTCTCAAAGTCATCAGGCAGGACCACTATACACTTAAAGCTCTGAAAGATCTTTTGGGTTGTGTGGTGAGAGGAGGAAGGCTAAGGAATATGCATCCCCTCTTCTAATACCCCACTCTGATGCACTGCGTCAGGAAACAATTCCTTGTTGCTGTCAACGATAAATGGATTTCTAGTAGTTATAAATCCTTAATGTGCTCACTGTATTGGAGGTGAGGGGAGTACAGTCCGTATGGACAATGTATTTGGACCATAACTACATATCTCAAAGATATTTTAAACATGTTGTTATTGTTGTATAAACAGACCACAGTTTAAATGAGAATCACTTTCATCTGATGTATAAAAGTATAGAAAATGTAATAAAGGAGTTTTTTTTCTTTAAAGCATTCTCATTTTACAGATAATTTTATCTAAATTATATATACTGGATGGCAATTTTTAATGAAAGCAGAGGAAATTAACCAAACTACAATTATGCAACTATTATTTGATGTACAATGGTGATCACATATTACAATAATTAGATTCCTTCCTTTTTTAAAATTGTTTTCTTCTTAGTAAAGTAAAAACCAGGCAACCTTTCAAATTTGTCACAGGAAAACCACTAAGTGTGTGGGAGGGGTTGTTTGTTTGTTTGTTTTTTTTACAAACTCTTGTATTACTTCTTCTTTTAAAGACCACATTTCTTAGCATGCAGTAAAATTCTTAGCATGATGAGTGAAGATTTAAACACTTCCAAAGTAAAACAAAAATGGGAACACCAACGATGCACCAGTCTGGTGGAACAAATATAATCCGGATAGTCTGTACATGTAAGACATGCTCTGCATGTCTGACTGGCTTCTGTTTTATGCTAAGATAATTTGGCTGACTTCCCAGAAGGTAGTTCTATCATATCCCAAAAGATCTCTACCATCTCACCCCTCCATTAAATGCTAACAATAAAAACCCACATTTGGCTGCATAATATTAAATATCTAACTTTTTAAAACTGCTTTATAAGGATAAGGGCAAACAACAATTAGGAAAACATTATCATTATAGCAGATTGGGGTGGGGGTAGCTCTAAGACTTTCAGCTGATGTAAATCAAAACAGGTACAATAAAGTCAGTGAGATTGTACTGGTTCACCTTATCTGAAGGTCTAATTCTAACCATTTAAAATGTTCCAGTCAAAGGTTTTCTTTTGGGAAGAGAGTCAAAGGAACACTCTTTTTTTGTTTTTGAAGCAAAAATGAAAAATGTTCTGATACACTGGAATAATATTTTCCAATTTATTTTGGCTCAACATCTACTGACCATATTCAGACAGTTTATCTGCTGTAGGAGTGTTTAAATAATATCTGCATTTGCAATTTTTTTATGGAAGGAAGAATAAAAGGCAACATCAATAAAATTAATTCATATGGCAACTCACTTTTCTATGTCTAATAACCAAGCAAACTTCAGTGGAATATTTCACCTTACTTTCATCACAAGTTTATTGTCCTCTTTCAACTCTTACCTTCACATTGTCTGGATGAAGTCCTCCAGGGTGTTTGTCCATGTACTGACATAAATCAGTATGCTGAAAGAAAGTTAAAAGGGAAAAATAAATGTATTAATATCCCCATGATCACAACAGATCAATATCCTTTCACTTCAAAGTCACTGTCTCCTCTGGATACAGCAAATGGAAGACAACTAGAAAATATATTTTCTCACTTGTACCATGTTGTCTTTCCTTCAGGCTCTCTTTTAGTTAACCAGCTCTGTAACTTGACTGATGAAAGTATTCATAAAATCTAAACTATATAAGCTTTCCTTCTAATTTCCTACACATGGTTAATTTATTGATTTAAATCTCAGTCAGTAACATACACAGTATGCCATGATATACCTTGTCACAATCATTTCAACAGTGATGCCTATAGGTAATATCTGTGGAGGAAACAAATAAAGAAAAAATATCACAAATCCTACTTTCACTGTTCACATCAAAAGTCTTGAAATATAATGTTTTATGAATAAATTGAGCAGGATTTTGGACTTGATAATTTACAAAATAATTCCTAAACTAGTTGCAAAACAGAGTACTGATGTAGCTTTTCTTGACAATCTATGAAATCTATGAAAACGAAGAAATAGAGAGGCACGTCACAGCATACATGTATACAGTATAGTCTCCTGGGCTATACTGTGCAACCTATTCAACCTCAGGAATCATTCTCTTATGTTCATTCACAAGCTTGCCATGAACATCCACTTAAGTTTCCAGCAGATAAGATTTAATTTAGTTTTAACAGCCATTCCATGGTATGTGGCTCTCTCAGACAACTCTCTTACTGTATACAAACTCAAGCTATCCTTTAGTCTACTACTCTATCCAGCAAGTGTCCACACACATTAAAAAAATATGATACAAGAAAAATATCATTTTGCTAAAATTAAAGTGGAAAAGATACAAAGCTATTTCATTAAAACTTTATTTTTTAAATGAAAGGTAAAAAGATACGTGTTCAGTAGGCTGTAAACTAGCACATTTCTTTAAGGAACTGATCTAAGAACTGAAGGCAGAAAATATCCTCTGCTCAGAAAACTGCTCGAGTACCAAAGTGTTGTGTGCGACTATCACAAGGACAAACAAAGTGAAGATTTGAATTTGTATGTGATATTAAGCACAGGAGGCAGTTTTCTTCCAAGCAGAGGCTAAAAAAGGTAACATGTATCTGTTCACTTCCAATTAATACATCAGTGAAGTAGGTGACAAAGAAAAAGGTTAATGCAAGCATCCATCTCCTCCCTCATTTTCAATTCTGTTTATAGATGTGTGTACTATAATTGATATTGTGGCAAAAATGAATACCCTTTTACTTTCATTTTTATGCATCCCATGAAAATTTTGGAAACCAAAACAAGAACTAGCCAGTCACTCTTCAGCATCTGTTAGCACACTGCCCATTCACACTGTTGTTTCATTGACTGGTTATTATATTTCTTCACTGTTGAAACAAAGTTGTAGAACAACCTGGTCACCTGGTGGTTGAATGATTAATACTGCTTTAGCACTACTATTGACACAAATTTATGGTGTCCCCCCAGGCAAATATCATTTGAAATATCATTATTGCAATGACATAAATATTTCTTTGTAGCTTCTACTGAGCAAGTTTTAATTGTTCTGATGTTTTTCTGTCATGGTAAAAGAACGATATTCTCAATGGAATAAAACCTCCTTGTTTAACTTTAAGTGAATTTATAAACAACAACAGTGTTTGCTCTTTCTGATGCACATTTAATTAAAGTGCTTTGAAAAAAATGCACTGGATTTTGATTTTCTAAGAATATAGAAGAAAAGACAAAGACTTTCTTATTGTGCATCTATCACACTCTCAGAAATCTGGTAAACCTATCCCACATAGCCACATTGCTGTGGATTCTCACGTCTTCTTCCAGGACTCAGTAATGTAGCCAAGGCAGACTTACTGACCATCTACGAAATGTTTGTTTTAAGTAATTTATCCAGCACTGCATAGGAACTCTAACACTGGAGAGATGGGATTGAGTTCTTCAGAGCAGCATTCAACAGCCTTAACCATAAGCCAATTTTCCCTTACAATCACTAGCCTCATTTATTTCATACATTCCAGCTTCCACAGACAAAGCCCGACAAGACAAAAGTCACCATCACTGCACAACCTTGATTTATTCCCAGAGCAAATCCACTCTACACTCAATGTGGCTGGGATCCTGTGGAAAATTTTTTAGTGATCATACATTAGAGATTAGACTAGCATGATACTATGGTACAAGAGGGCCAAATTAACCTTGCATGAACAACCTTAATCCTGGTATTCTTCAGCTTCTGAATGTTGAACATTTTCCACTGAAACGATGCTTTTTTACAAGCTTCTTGTAACCAATATCCTACACCTTTCAAAAGCAAATTAAAAAATACTCCACTGTGCAGCACTGGGCACATCTACATGAGACTTATTAAAGCTCATTAACCTAATTTACTGATAGTACAGGCACATGTCTACATACACGTGCCCTTACTGCACAGTAAAAATGGCTAACTGTGACTAAATTTGATACCTGCAAAAGCCCCAAAGGCGCCATGGGCTGGGCGGCAGCACAGCAGAGCAGCTGGCCTGCAGTGGTAGGGGAGGAGCAAGTCTGAAGCCATAGCAGTAGATGCTACCATCAGCCTGTCCTGTCCCACCCCGGGAAGGAAGCGTGGAAATCAGACTGCCTGTGGCCAGTACCCAACGGCCCGCTGGCCCCAGGGTAGCCTGCAGGAACGGGGGGCTCGGCCAGTGGCCACCTGGGTTCCCATACACGGCTAACCCCCAATCTGAGGCCCTGGTGCAGGGAAAACACCGCAGCAGCCAGCAAAGATGCCAAGTCAGGGTCACTGCCACTCAGCGCTGGAGCTGTGCAGATGTGTCAGGTGTTCCAGGGGTACACCCAGGAGGTCAGACCCTCCTGCTCCAGCAGCTGGTGGCAGTAGCCAAGGAATAGGAGGCATGGGCACAGGGGGGAGGATACTGCCTGGGAAATCACCTAGGAGGGTGCATGGGACCAAGCACAGTGTGAGCACTGGGCCATGATGGAGGCCTTCACAGAGTGGGAGCGGATCCAGCTGCTTAGGCAGCAAGTGGCCATACAGACCAAGGCAGTGGAGGATGCAGATGAGGACCACCAGACCCTGGACATGCTCCTGGGCTTCACAGTCACATGCATGCTCTCCCATTGCCTGGCCCCTATCTATGGCCCCACATGACCCCTAGGTCCCAATGCTGCTCCACAGCAGTCCCTCACCTGGGCCTGGGAGGAGGTCCTCCAGCACCTCCCGCCCACAGGAGCCCCATACCCAGCCTCTGCCCCAGATCTACCACCATCTGCCTGGGCCCAGCCCCTCCGCTCACCTTGGTGCCATATAGCCGAGGGCCCGGAGGTGCCAGGAGCAGCACCACAAGGGGACGCTGGCCCTACTGGGCCTTGATTCTGACAGCTGGAAGGGGAGCTGCCTGCCCTGGAGGAGTACCAGCTGCTATCGGTCCATGATGAGCCTGCTCCCTGCCACAGTCACCACAGTCCCTAGCGGGGGAACAGGCTGAGGCCAGGGTGCAGGGTACCTGCCCCTGGGCTCTGCCCCCTATGCTCCCCCCCCACCCCAAAGGCACTAAAAGACCAAGACTCTTGTATTTAGTTTCCACACTGGAGAGAGGGTTTTTTATTGCTGGTGGATAGAGAGGGTGGTGGAGGGGCTCTGTTTGTCTGGGGTGGGGGCTCTGGTCGAGAAGGGGGCTCTGTTGGTTGAGGGATAGGGGGCTTTGTATGTTGGGGAGGGAGGTGAGAGCAATGGGGGATATGTTATGAGAGGAAAAAAGCTTTTTTGTTTCTACTTATGCCTGGCATGGGCACGGTCAAAGGGTAGGAGGTCTGCGGACATCAGGGCAGGTGGGCTAGAGCAGGGAGGGCCAGGTACATGTCAGTATCCTGGCACTCTAGGTGGGGAACTCTAGGTGGCACTGGAGCTGGCGAAACAGGTTGTGGAAGGTGGCCCGGGTCATGCAAAAGACATCTACCCCCTGCTCAGTGTTCCACAGGGCACACTGCAGGTAAGCGGCAGTTGTTGCATTTGGGGGAGCTGGGCAGAGCGAGATGGCCAGGTGATGGTGACTGCAGTGAGCCAGCAGGGTGACCAAGGATGCAAGCAGGATCAGGGGACCCCGTCCCTCACTTCCAGGCTGCTATGTGCTGCCCCTGCACGTGCCATGCTGTTCGGCTAAGCACTGGAACTGGCTGTCCAGACAGCATTGAGCAGGACTGTGTTTTAAAGAAGGCTGCCAAGTGCTGGCAGCTAGATTTTGGCTTTAGATATGGCTTCCAACTTTCCCCTAGTCTCTACACATGTAGACACCTGCCCAAAATCACTTACTGCACATTAAGCTAATGCGCAATAAATCTAGTCGTGACTAATTGCACATGTAGATGCACCCACTGACTCCCATACGGTTCACTGGCAGAGCTGTAACTTCAAGAAACACAGTACAAATCAGTGTCATATAAACTAATACAGTAACTGATAGCAGTAGTAAATTGCTATTATCTATGTGGATCAGCACTAGAGGGAACACACTGTCAGCAGCTTCATGCATATTTGCTCATAGCAGAGGAATGGTAGGGCTCAGGATTCTTTGTTTCCATTTCAGGTTCTAAAATGAGATGCCTCTGAGCCAGCAGCAGGCCTTCCCTGGTCATGTTGCACTACAAGGGTTATGGACTATTAGAGGCTCCTGCAGCAGTCAGTCAATCCTGTCAGTCCTCCTGTATCTCAGCACAGTGCACAGACCTGTAGAGCTAATAAAGTATTAACATTATCTTTGCCTATCCCCACTGAATTTGGAAGTCAAACAACAGCATGATCCAATTGGAAGTACTGAACAGCCTTATTTTGGTCAAAAGCAACATTTCTTTTCTTTGCCACATTCTTGAGCAGAGTTGTAGAACGTTTTTATTTACACAGTCATTTTTCATAAGCGTTGGCCAATCAAGAACCCAAATATCAAAGAGCATATTATTCCAGTTTGTGCAAAAGGTATGACCTTCATTTTAGTAAGGTTCACATAACACTCACTTTACATGCTACTTTCATCAAATCATTTAGTTGGCTCTGTAAGAGTCAAGGCTGTAATAAAACTGGGCAATACTGTCACGGACACAAAACCACTAAGCCTGTAACACATTGGATAGGAGGCTCTTTGAAAATCAAAAAAAGATCAGTGGGTGTGTCTACACATGCAGTTAATGAGAAGCAATACAGTCTGGACCAGTTTGAACTGGAGTAAACTACTCCCAGGTGCATTGTCTACATGTACACTGGGACAGCAACAATTCAAGCTGGGGTGGAGCGAGCACAGGCTGGCAGAGGGCATGGGGACACAGCCCTGGGATATGGGTGGCAGAGGAGCTGGCTGTAGCACAATGGTGCTAAAAGTGCAGAGCCATGTGGCTAGGTGGCAGGCAGGAGTCTGGCTGGGCTGACCAGGTGCAATTTATACCCATGGGGCATTTGTACATGCCATGTTTTTTCCCCTTCATGTGCTGCAATGGCGTGACGGCTTGCATGAGTGGTATTTCTGGACATTTTAAGTCTTTCTGGTGCATTAAACTAAAACTCCTTGGATGTTGTTTAGTTTGGCTCTCAGGGAATTAAAGCATCACATCCATGGATTCATTGTGTGCAAACACAAAGGCACTCCAAAGTGTGTAATGAGCCACTTTGTCCTCCAGGTGGCACTGCAACTTTTTTTTAGTTCAGCCTTTTGAATTGCTGCTGCTTTCAAATTGCTGCTTTTTTTCTTGTGTCATGTGACAGCTCCCTGCTCCCACAGCTGTATGGCAGGGCACAGAGTGGGAGACCCTGGGCTGGGAGGGCAGCACAGGACTGTCCCACTCTCCTGCAGCTCTGACTGGGAACTGGGCTTAATTAATTTGGAAACCTAGTATGTCTAAACACTGATGCAGCACTCCAAAACAAACAAGTTTAAATGTTATAAACCTATTTAATTTAAGGAGGATTAAACCCTGTGACATGTACAGGCACCCACAGTCAGTGTCTACATATGCATTTAATCACAGTTAATTACCCTGGCATAAGACAGGATTGTCCCCAACAGTACTATCATACAGTGATATTAATGAATTTACTGCAGCCTAATACCATTGCACATGCAGAAAGTGACGATTTGCTTTCCAGCTAATTAGTCTATTCATCAGTAAAACACACAAACATTTTTAGGGTAGTATAAAGAAAAAGCAAACAGATATTCATGCCCTTCGTTGCACCACAATTTGTGGCTGCAATAAAAGATGGTATAAATTTGCACTGCTGTTTTGCTGTGGGCCATTTGTTTGTATTAAAGTGGGAAAGCATGGGCAGCCTGGAATGCCCTGGGCAAATAATTCCTAGGGCTTCAGGGGCCCAATACAATGTGCCCCAGAAATTTCTTTACAGGAACCCCAGGTTTCCCTACTTTCAGAGGCACGCTCCAAGTGCTGCTGGATAATGGGCATGTCTGCTTCTTCCAATAAAGCTGATCAGCTGTGCCAGGACACGTCTCAGCACAGCTGATCCACTTTATTTGACAATGTCTGTTATAGCCTTAGTGGAGTGATTCTCAGCCAGGGTGATGAGATCTTTTTATAAGTACCTTAGGTGACCAAACACCTGCACCTGATTTAAAAGATAAACCCAGAGATTTAAAATAAGAATCCAGTGTCAAAAACATTCTGACCTTTTGTGGTCTAAGTTCTTGCAACAGAAGAACTGTTCTATTATTCTTCTGTAGTAAAAAAAAAAAAAAAAAAAAAAAGAAGAGAGTGAAAACTAGGATCCGGTGTTTTCCAATGGGTACTTTAAGTCTAATGAGGTGAAGAACCACTGTTTTAAGTGCATATTCTTTCTCAAACATCCTGAGTAACACGACCTCCATCAGAATCCTTACCCAATGCTCATCCCCACCTGCATGGGGATGAGGATGCAGCAAGAGAAAGGAGATCAGGAAGGAATGTTGGATCATCCTGGTAGGGGGATGGAGGATTTTCACCTTTCTTACAGCACTGTACTAGGATTATAAGTGGGAATTTTATTATTAGGATGCAGTAAGAAAATGTTTAGTTTATTCAAACTTCAGTTAATATTTACAAGAGATGAAGGTTAAAATGACTGAAGCTTTTGAGACTGTACTTTTTCTCCTTCTTCCTTCAAAAGGAGTGAACAAGAAGATTCAAAACTGACCCAGTCCTGGGGATTAACACTATAGGTTCAACCACAAATAGTTGCTTAAATGGCGAAGGACCTTACGTCCCACCGTGGACCCAATTAAATACCAAGTATTTGAAAGGGTTGGACAGATAACAGTGGAGAGACATGCTCACTTAATACATTTTTAGCCTGCTGCTTAAATTCATTGCTATGTCTGATCAAAGCCATGGAGTAGCAAAGGTGTTTCCTGGACAGTATTTCAGCCTCACTTACTGAAGTAAGCCTGTTTCCACAACACTTGTACCCCTTAATCCCAAGGTGAGTCCCACTGCTTACTGTACTTACTTACCTAATAACTGAATTTGTCCCAAGAAATTGTTTAAAGAATATAAAGTTAAAAAAAATCTTCCTTGGACTTTCTCTGTTTTGCTATTTTCTGTAACAAACTATTTAATTATTTAACATAAATGATACATAGGTAGGGTTCTATCCAACCCAAGGAGGTAGCCAGCCAATTCTGTAGGCAGATCGCGTCACTGGCTGCCATTTTTGAGGGCTTATTGTGGCCTCCCCCCTGCCCAACACCTCTGATTGCCTGAGGGATCCCAGTGGCCCTGCTCCCTGCTCTTACCGGTAGAGGACTTTGCATCCATATGGCTCCTCCCCTTGCCACTGTTTGGCTGAGGGCTGTCCACCACATGGCCCCACCCCTTGCCACTGATTGGTGGAGTGGGGAAGGGCCACACAACAGGAAACCCTCTCTGCCAATCAGTGGCAAGGGGTGGGGGCTGCAGCCATGTTGCCTGCTATCCTCCATGCCAGCAGCCTCCCTCCACCATTCCCCAGTGCAAGCTGCATGGCTGGGAGAACTGCTGGCTCCCACTGGGGATCCAGCATTTTATTTTTAGTAAGTTTTTTGTTTCTTGTATTTTTTCCTATGGATTTTGTGGTAATCACCCAATTTTGTGTTTTCCATAAAATCAATACAATTGCAATTTGAGTAGCTCCTTACACATAGGAGAGTATTTTATAATGTAATTAATTTATTTGCTTGAATCTTGTGGCAGAATGCAACTTTAAGTACATAATTCTTAGTAAGACACTGGCTTACGTTTGCAGACACACATGTGGGAGTTTACAAACATAAGCAATTGTGAAGGGAAAAGGAAATCAGTATTTATCCAGCTAAGCAAAGTTCATATAAACTTTATGTATTCTACTTCTACAGAAAAATGTTGTGGAAATTTTAAAAAATTACACAAGAGTTCAAGATTCAGCACCCCCCCCACACCCTTTATAATAAGAATGCTAATATGAATAGATGAGTCAGCATAAACTAGGTATGCCCTCAGACTTGTATCCAATATTTGTTCTAAAATATCAAATATTTTGTATGGTTTTAGCCGGGTTAGAAATATAAGATAGTTCCCACAGAAATGCAAGGAAATATCTCTTTTAAGGATACAGCCAGTCAAATAAACTGAGCTCTACTTTAGCATCTTCTCCATTATAATAATATGACTGCCATTTTCTCTTAATTAAATTACTTAATTTCTATTTCTCATGTAATATATTCTTTCCATCCTCTTCCTCAGTCATGATAAATCTACATGTGACTTAGCTGTCTCATAATATTGCTTAATTGGTTTCAGCTGTCATTTCTGAAACTGAAATGCATGGACAGCCTGGGGCTTGTGAATGGAACAAGGAAGCATTTCCAACCACATTCCCATCATGTAAAACCAGCAATGTGAAAGGGCCCTTCCATTAAAACAAAAACTGTACTATTTGGCTTCTGGCAATGACATCATGCAGCAGACAGATTGTATTGTTTCACTGAGGCAGCAAGACTGTTGCAAGCTATTCTTTTCTGCTAAAAAGGGTGCACACATTATTTATGCCCTAGCAGTTTTACTGACTGAAATACTTTCTCTTTTGTCCCTAACAAATTCTTAAACTGACAGTACAATTTACCAGCAAAAAACCAATGGTTTCAGTAACATAAAAAATACAAGTTAGAATAGATCACAGGGCAGTTAATTTAATTTAAATAGAATGCATGTTTTAAGCTAAGCAACCTGCCAAAATACAGCTCTAATCACGTTTTAAGTTTCTGGAGCCTTAAAAAAATACATAGAATTTTGTACAATGAAAATCAAGGGAAATATTTGCAAAACAAAGCTCTCCTGCCTTATATGGGAAAGGAAGGACTCAGCCACACCAATAAAAAGAATCCTCCTGCAGGCTATTTTGGAGACCAGGACCTAAACAACCTGCAGAAAGACACTGGGTGGCAACAGCAGCAGCTGGGCTGAGCAGCAGGAGAAAGATGCATGTGAGGGTTATGAAAAAATCAAGAAAAGAAAAGAAACACAAGACACCTTTAATGAAAACAAGTTTGCTAACAGATGTTTCTGGCAACCTGGAATTCCCACAAACTAGCAGCAAGGACAAATTTACTCAGAAATACACAGTGCTACTGCAGAGAAAAAAAAAGTACATAATTTATACAACAAATCTGAATGTGTCTCAGAAAAAACAGTTGATACAAAATTCTTTCATTTTGGGTAGTTTGTTGAAAAAAAATTATTATTATTATTTCTACAAGCTATTTTTCCTTTAAGCACATGGATAGCCCCTGGAAGTGTGTCACAGTTTTAGGTTATATTTAGACAAGCCAGAAACATCACTTGGGAGGGAGTTGCTGGACATAAATTATAACATGTACATATTTCACAAAATTGGAGCAGTAACAAGGAAGTGAAAGGCTTTGCCTTACACTTCCCCATAGGATACAAAGTCCCATTTCTTCATATTCTATTCACCTGCTATGACCCCAATGAGACTCTTCCGTTTAGAAGTATACATTCAAAATATGAGCACAAACACCATTAGATATCAAAATAAAAAATACACAATAATCATGGGCAGATCTAGAATTTTGAAAAGGGGGACCAGATCTAGGATTTTGAAAAGGGGGACCCAGATGGTGTGATGTACCATCACATATAAAACAATACACATTTTTTCCAATTAAAAAAGAATTAGAAGCTCTATTTAGGTACTAGTGGGACCTAAACACTACATTATTCAGTTTAAAACTGAAGCAAAAACAAATAACTTTATTGAAATATGCATTAATTTGATGTGTCATATATTATGTATAAAAACCACAAACTAGGCAAAAAAAAATCAAAAGATGTTGTTTCATTAGTTTTATAGCCATTACTATTAAATATATGCATCTCAGATTCATAAAACAAAACCTAGCCTTCTTGAGCATCTTGATAGTGCATCCAGTACTTCACTGAAAGTTATTTGTATACCGGAGCTAATGTTCATCTAAGTTAATGCTTCCAACCCTGAATTAATTTTTTAGCTAAAGTTAAAAACAGGCTGCAGGACTGTGAAATAAAAGCTCCATTAATAAAAGCAGCTAGCAGCATAATTGTGGAAGAAAAGATAGTTTGATTTGTGGAACATTAAGACCATTAAAAAGGAAAGAAGGTTGTTAAAACCTGTGGAATGAAGTGTTTAGAAGGAAACAGATAGATCACCGTGAGCCATTAAGTCACTGATACCTGAAAAGAAATGTTGCTGCCATTGTTAGGAACTCACTTCTAAACTTTGGGTGACGCAGGAATTAAAGATGAATGCAACTGCCCCACTATACTCCTCCTGGATCCATCACTGAATATAATACAATCATATGTACTTTGAATGTAAAGTTCTCACAGGAAATAGCAATATAGAATATTACAGAGAATTTTAAGAGGTAAATAGAAATTGAAGACATTGTATATGTGCAACGTAGTTACACACATTTTGTTAAGAGAACTGTGACTTTATGTCCATATGTAGGAATAGAAAACAAGATTAGAGTAACATCATTCTTAATATTTTAATTGCCTTGTGTTATTCCTCCTTCAATATAGCACGTAAAGAGGATGCCTTAGAGTTCTTAAAACATTACACTTTTATAGTAACTTTTACCGGAGGTTCTGAAAGTACTTACAAACACTGGTTATTTTATCCTCATTTGGGGGGGGGGGGTGTTAAATTCATTTTAATTATGTACATTTCACAGTTGAGGAAAACTGCACAGAAGGACTGTTATAGATTTAAGAACAAAGCTCAGTTTTAATTCAAAGTTCTGTTTCAGCAATGTGACTATCCTTTGTCTAGTACAATGTTTCTTAAAATGTTTATGGACTTGAGGACCCCCCCAAAACACTTGTAATTGAGAAGCACCCCATTTATTTATTACAGTGCTTTATTACCTCTGCACAGGGGCCAGACAGAAAGGGTAGGGCAATGGCCAGGTATGGACAAGGCTAAGCCTGCACTTTACACACCCTTCAAAAGACCTCATGGCACCTGGGGTGCTGGTGCTTTCCCTCCACAGCAGCCTCCCCCCAGGTGGCACCCACCTGCAGGCACCCGGGTTGGGTGGGCCCCCGGGGCACCGCAGCCGTGGAGGGAAGCACCAACCCCCCTCCGCAGCTCAGACAGGCAGGCAAGCTCTGGGGGGCATGGTGGAGATCAGATTCACAGCTTTTCTTGGGTGGAGCCTGCTTTCCCAGGCTGCTGCCAGGCTGCCTGCAGGACTTTCTGCAGAGCTGTGGAGCTGCATGGAGCCCAGTGCTTCGCTGTGCAGCTATAGGGCAAGGAGTTTTAGTTTGCTGCACTGCACCCCAAGTCATTTAAGACACATTATGCTCCCAAATTTGTTACAGCAGCTGAAATTAATGCACAATATGCCAGAGGCATGCAAACATCAACGTCATTAAAGTGGTGCAAAAGCATTTAGCCCGCTTTAAAGTGTCGCGCAGATACGCTTCTCATTTCGTCTACACACAGCCCATGTTGTTAAGGAGCTTTCAAATTGCTTAAGTCTGATTTTTCAGGAGGTCCTGAGCACTGACTTTTCAGTTAAGGTTGTTTAGCATCTGTAAAACTCGTATCCTTATGGATTTCAACTCTGCCATGGACTATAACTCAGGGTACACTGATAGAAATTTTGGGGGCCAATAACCAACTTTTAAGGAGGCATATTGGCCAATATCAATCCAATTTCCCATACGCAGCCTGGCAGCTTGAAGAGCAGTGTCTGGCTGGTAAGTCTGTTGTGGTGGAAGGAGAGATGGAAAGGAAGGAGTGTGGGGGGGGGGGCAGATAGAGGCCCCTGTGGTAAAGGAGGGAGTGGGGCTGTGGCTGTGGCTAGGGCAGGTGCTGCCTAGCCAGGGGAGGGAGGGGCATGGGACACAGCTGTGGTTCGTCCAGCGGGGCATGGGGGGTGGGGGCAGCTACCACCACTATGCACACCGTGGGAGGACATGGGGGGGGTTTGCCCCCAGATCTGTGTAGGGCAGGGTGGGATCCCACTGTGGGTTGGGGTTGGGGCTGTGCCAGGCTCTTCCTGGTGGGGGCTGGGCCGGGCTTCACTTGGGGCAGGCAGTGGTGATGCTAGGAGGGGGATTTGTAGGAGGGGCTGCAGAAACTCCAAAATTCACCGTAGCCCTCCCAAACCCCCCTCCCAGCGCTCCCACCTGCCACGAGTGCAGCCCAGCCCCCACTGGGAAAAGCGTAGTGCAGCCCCAACCCCAGCCCACAGTGGCAGCCTACCCTCCCCCATGCACAGAACCAGGGGTACATGTCCCCATGCCTTCCCAGGGTGCACACAGCATTGGGAGTCACCCCCACCTTCTCACACCCTCTGGACAAGACATGGCTCCATCACATGCCCAACCCCAACCCAACTGGGCAACACCTGCCCCAGCCCCTGGCCCAGCCCCACTCCCTCCCTTCCCACAGGGGACTTGATCTCCACTCCCATACCCCTTCCTGCCCCCTCCCCTTCCATCACAACAGACTTAACAGCTGCATGCAGCTCTCCACACTGCCAGGCTGTGCTCTTCACTACCTATGTGCTGCACTGCAGTTGCACGCATGCATGGGGCATTATTGGCCACATCGGGGGAAAAAAGCCATTTTCCAATAGTTGATTTTCTTTATATTAGTACCAATCTGATATCAGACCAGTGTATTGGTATACCTCTAAATACAAGCTCATGCAAATCACTTTCTTCACTTTGCTCATACAGAAAATGGGAATACTACTTAATTACATGTCTTCTCCTTTCCTGGGTATTGATATAATTAGTTGTGTTAGTATAAAAAGTCAGGGTAGAAGGCAGAACAAACCAGGCTGCAAACAAACCTTTAAACAACCCTACTCAGGTTACGCAGCAAACTCTGAATCATGTTAACCTGAGTCAGGTTCTGCCATGTACAGGAGTTTGCCAGGACAGCCAGCCAGAATTAAATAAGGTGGGGGAAAGGGGAACTTGATGAGTCCACAGAGGTGGCTGGTAAGTCCACAAGAAAAGAAAAGTAGATTCAAACAGGCTGTAGAAAGTGGCTGGGCTTTCCCACCCCTGAGGCTGTGCTGTAAACATGTACATATGTTCACAATTCCAGATTAACCTATTTTAAAATCAGGTTAACCTATGCTGGTTTAAAGTTAGTTCACCTCTCAGTTAATTTTAGATTAAGCGCAACATTTTTTAGGGCAACTTAAGCCTTGTGAACACTTGCATACCAGGCCATTTAGATTGACCTGATCTAGGTTAGGTCAATCTAAATGTATCACTTGTGTGCACTCTTAGAAACAAAGCAGGGTGGATAAAGGATAAAAATCAATTATGACTTTTTTATTTAATCATATGTATTTATTTATTTTTGTTAGGATGCTTTTAAAAAATAAACCTATATAGCTTTAAAATATGTTAAAGCTCAAAGATCTCATCATGGAATAGGGATTATAACTTCTCATTATATACTATTTGAGACAATACATTCATGTAATCTTTTTAGAGAAGTTTTATAAATAGGTCACAACAGGCCATGGACTATATTAGGGGCCCATTCTTATGGGATTCCCAAAGGCTCCTCTATAGATTAGTAAAGATTAAAGAAAACCATTATACCCAGTGGGACTCAGTGCCCAGTCTAAAAGATCCCATTAAGCACTTTCTGAACCAGTTACTCTCTAAAACAGGGGAGGGCAAAATACGGCCAACAGGCCGCATCTGCCCTACCAGGGCCATTCTATCCAGCCCATGGGACCCCTAAAATTTTCTTAAATTAATATTTATCTGCCCCTGGCTCCTGTCAAAGACTAAAGGAACCAGAGGCAGTAGGACCCAGGGGAAGACATGACAAGACCCTAGAACAGCAAGGCCTACCCGGCCCCAGCCTCAGCCCTGCCTAGCAGAGGCTTCTGACCTGGGACTGTGGTGCTGTTTGTGCCTACACTGGTGTGGGAAATTCAGGTAAGAGTGGGGGGACAGGGAGGCAGGGGAGGACTGCAGGCAATCACCCCAGTCCTTGGGGCCGGGCCAGACCAGCTCCTGCTGAGTCCCATGATCTGGCCTCACAGCCAGGAGCAACCGGGCATGTGGGAGCCAGTAATAGCCAGGATCCTGTTGCCCAGACAGGCAAATACAGGGCGTGCAGGGTTGGGGCTCTGCATGCTGATCCCCACCTGTACCATGGGGCTAGGGTGGGGGGGCTGGGAGAGAGCGGGTGCGAGGGAGCCAGCAACAGCCAGGTGGAAGCGTGGGGCCTGCATCTGTGGGAAAAGCGGGGGGGCTAAAAACCGTTTGCTTTTACGAAAACTCAGGAAGCATCTACATGCAGCTTGTTTCCCGCTCTGTTGTGCAAACATGCAAACCGCAGACTTGCAGTTGGAAAGTCCGTAGCTTCGCAACTATGCTAGTTTAAAATGCGATTGTGCTAATGGAAATTTTCCAATACCTTGTAATCGAGTATATAAGCCACAGAAAATAGGCACTTGAGGTCGGCTTTGATCTGAGTCTCATGACTCCAGGCCGACCTGCTTGCAAGCAATAAAGGCTTTGTCTCCGTGGCTTGTGGTGCAACTCACTTCTGGAAACCAAATTAAAACTTAGCCTCCAGGAGCTCGAACGGCCCCTTGTGCAACACATCAGTGCCCTGGGGTGAACGACAGTGGGGCCCAAAGCACAGCAACAGGAGTGCAAAGCATGGGTTAGCAGGGCTCTGTGGACCCAGGCTGGGCTGCACCAGCAGGGAGAGGGGGAACCAGCCCAGCACCACAGAGCCCCTGCAGGACAGGACCCTGTAGTCCTGCCACCCCACTCTGGGCCACACCAGCCCTGGCCCCCCCACACTCCTGTCTGGCTGTCACTGGCTTCTGCAGACTCATTCCCAACCCCCCCACCCCAGCCCTGCAGTACAGGTGGGGACCAGCACTTGCAGCTCCAACCCCATGCGCCCCATGCTTGCCCAGAGCCAGGTGCCAGCAGAGACTTGTATTGGACACACAGCCGCTTTCATGCTCCAGGGGCTCCTGCTGGCCCCATGGCTCTCAGCCTGTCGTCGTAAGGTCTCTTTTCCTGACCTCTGATCATAAGCGGGGCTCCTTTATGCTCCAGAGGCTCCTGAGGCCACCAAGAGCCCAGAGGCTACCAAGGAAGCTCCTGTCCAGCCCTGGGGCCAGAGCGGTGGGCACCTGGGGCCTCTGCGGGGTTGCATGAGCCAGTGGGGACCCGTCCTGGGGTGCTGGAAACCCAGGGAGGCCACAGGAGCCTGCGGAGCGCAAAAGCAGCTACAAGCCCAATCCTACTCCTGGCAAAGCCTCCCTGCCCATCCCAGGGCTGGGGGGTGAGTTGCCAGTGGGCTGCCAGCCCCTGCAGTGTAGGGGGATCAGTCCTTCTCTCTGGGGCACTGGCACCCACTGAGACCTCCTGTGGCAGGAGGCAGCTGAGCCATTGCCAACCTAAGCCTTAGGCACATGATCTAACCTCTGCCCACCTCCCTGGGCTTTCAGTGCACTGTGCCCACTAGCTCATGCCACCCCCAGCATCCCTGGGCATGCCCCAGAGCCAGACAGGCCCTTCCCCAGCAGCCCCCAGCCTCCTGGCAGTGGCACGAGCCGCCAGCGTGCAAAAGTGGTTGCGAGGCTTTGAGCAGAAACTGCCCAGCTCCCCCACACACCATGGGCCTGGTGCCCCATGGCAGCTCACCCCCTAGCCCCAGGATGGACAGAGAGGCTCCGCCAGGAGCAGGATTGTGCTCGCAGCCACTTTTTTGTTCTGAGGGCTCCTGCAGCCACCAGGAATCAAGAGGCCATCCGTGAAAGGCCTGTCCAGCTCGGAGGGCAGCACGGGGATGCAGCCAAGGTTGCTGGGGGCAGCACAAGCCGGCAGGGACCACCCAGCACAGGGTGCCGGAAGCCTGGGAAGGCTCCCCCTGAAGTTGGATCTGAGTGGCTGAATAAGGGCACTTGGACTCTGCGCTATTGCAGAGGAGGGGTGGGTGCTGACCAACTCAGGAGGAAGAATGCAGGGGGCTCCCATGCACAGCCCGCATACCCTCAAACTCTTCCTGCAAACCCCACAGCTACATCCTCCTCCACATGCATCCCACAAATACCATACCCACACATACACATACACAGCTCCCCATAAACCCCACACTCACCCATACCCCCTCGCACCCCTGCACACCCCACACACTATACAAGAGTAAGACTGCATTTTGAGCTATTATGGAATCACTTCTACTGATACAACACAGACACCCACAAATCAGGACACAAATATATATTTTTAATTAAATTTTAAAATATTATTATGGGTATTTGATTTTTAGTACACAATTTGTTTTTTTCCGGTTCTAAGATAGCAAACCCTCTTCCCCAAAGGAGTACTCTTTTAGGGGCAAAGGGAGCACTTCCAGTGACAAAGGTCAGAGGTTGGGGTGGAACTTCCGGTCCCAAGATGGCAACCAGGAGTCGGGGCACCTATCAAGGGACAGAGCTACCCATCCGGCCCTCGACATCTTCCCTGAACTCGGTAAGCGGCCCTCCACCCAAAATAACTGCTCATCCATGCCCCAAGATGTCACCCTACCCTGTTTTCTTCCTACCTTGCATATTATGACCATTGTGTGTCCCCAGAGTCTGGGGTGAGCAGGGAGGGCCATGTTGAGCCCCTGCAGGCGGTCACAGCAGTGTCAGCAGCAAGGGGGTGGTGGCAACCAGCAACTGCCCACAGGCACCATCAGCAGCACTGGTGGTGCTTTTTGCAGCGGGTGCACCACCAAGCTCACGGGGTGCACGTGCACCCTCTACATGTTGCCAGTGTTGCATATAGTAATATTCTTCTAACCCCTCTTAGGAAAAATCACTTTTTCTTGTAAATCATTTTGAGATAATCTGCATATTGCAGCAGTGAAAAGAACATTGTTTTTCACTATTATGTAAAAAGATTAAACTAAAAATATATTTGAAGCTGTTATAGGTAGACAGGATCATAGCTGAAAGTAGGAAGAATTTCTACCTGGCATGCCCAACAGCAGTAAGCAAGCCCTCAGCTTCTGTAAACTCAGGAACTATCACCCTTCAAGTCAATTGATCTATAACACTTCTACAAGCTGA
This sequence comes from Crocodylus siamensis, assembly GCF_052110815.1. NCBI lineage: Eukaryota > Metazoa > Chordata > Crocodylia > Crocodylidae > Crocodylus > Crocodylus siamensis. Next base: position 171,317,262 of record NC_143399.1, read on the forward strand.
GGACCTACCCACAGGGCTTTATTACATACTGATAACTTTTATTTTATAATATACTGTAGCAAATGTATCCCTCAATAAGAATATCTATTTGGAAAGATGCATATGGTGCACAGCAGTGGTGGCTGTGATAGATTTTTCTGTCTCCCATGTGAGAGATCTGAGTTCAAGTCCCAGCTGGGTCAAGTAGGGATGAGTGAAATGACAGGGGAGAAATTTTCCTCGGATGGTCAAGGGGCAGCAGGGCAGGTCCTACAAAAAGAGAGGCTAAAGGGCCTAAACCTATTCAGCATGCACAGGAGAAGGGTGAGAGGTGATCTGGTGGCCTTTTACAAACTCACCAGGGGGTACTAGTGAGAACTGGGGAAGGCTCTGTCCTCCCAGGCACCACCTGGGGTTACTAGGAATAATGGCCACAAATTCTTAGAGAGAAGGTTCAGGCTGGCTATCAGGAGACATTACTTTACACCTAGGGCTGCCAGGCTCTGGAATGGCTCCCAAGTGAGGTGGTACTCTCTCCTACCTTGCAGGTCTTCAAGAGAAGGCTGGACAGATATTTGGCTGGGGTGATATGACCCCAGCACCCATTCCTGCCCAGGGCAGGGGGTTGAACCTGGTGATCTGTTTAGGTCCCTTCCGACCCTAAGCACTATGATACTATGATATAAAAAAGCATGTCTTTTTTAAATTAAGAGTTCACCAAAATGCATATTTTAAAATACATAGCTTCACACCTCAGGATGTGTTTGAAAAAAAGGTTGAATGTTAAGTTGAAAGGCTGCCTGAGAATTTTCAGCACCAAAGCAGAATTTCTAACAAAGTTACAATTAACAGGTTGTCATAACTAAACTCCTGGAAGAAACTTAGCTTTAAAAGCCACTATACCAAGTAGCCACAAAATAAAAGAACCTGGAAAGTAAATCACCAAGTTCACCAACATTTTCTCAGAGATTTCAGAATCACAATTGGTCTTCAGGGCAGGAAGAGCCAGTTTTGTGAAAATACTTGTTTTAAGAGGGCGAGGACTTAAATACAGAATGACACCTAAAAGTTTTGGTAATAAACACCCCTCAAAATTGCAGTGGCCACATCTATGTCTTACAACCTCTTTCTGATGGTCGGCGCACCTTCCCAGCATTGACGCAAGCTTCTCAGGAAATACGTGCTTGGAGTTCTAGACTGTGGGAGCTCAAAGGACAAATGCTTCACGCAAATGTTATCTCACTGCTACACAAAGTAGAAGAACATACAAAAAAAGACCAGGAAATGAACAAATCTTTCTTTTAAGTTCTGGCTGCATTAATTGTTATTGAAATTTGAATTTTGCCATTTGTATCTTGGCTTTTTTATGAAGTTTTAAATTGTAGAAGGCATAACTTGTAGGTAATTGAAATTATTGATCTTTTTTGTCCTAATCTTAGTTAAATTTTACCAGATGGTTTTTGATTTTTAAGTTTTTTCTTGTATAAGTTTCCAGTCAATCTGATTAAACTGAATGTGAAAAGTCCAATCAAGAAGAAAAATGACTGCTGCTTTCAAGAAAGATAAAATATGGAAAATGTGTTTTTCTAAGAAATACATAACTTGGATTCAGAAACATAGTAACTGTGTTGCAAAATGATTTCGTCTTTCCTTTAGCTGCAAAAGGGCTATTCAGTTAAAAGGTTCTGTATCAAATTAGATACAGTTTCTCACTGTAAGGATCCTCAGGAACAAACAATGATAATAACCAACATTATTTAAAACTTAAATTGGATTAGATCAGAGGTAAGTAACCCCTAGTACATATGCCAGGGTGGCACACAAAGGCATTTTGCTTGGCACGTGTGCCTCAGGGCAGAAGGCGGGGAAGTGGCCAGACTGCACTGCCACAGCAAAGATCTGGCCCGTCACAGTTCCCCTACCCCAGCCCCTGGGCATGCCAACATCTTACAAGTTGAGGTTAAGGGTGTTTTTGGCACTGCCCAAAAACACTGCCAACCCCTGGATTAGATTATCTGTTGTACTGGCTGATAAAATAGATTACTGTTGATCCTAGACTATGATTATAGTAACAATGGTTTATCATGAAAACTGAAGACAAGTGCAGTCAGAATGATATTTGTGGTAAATATGCCATACATAAAGAACAAATTTAGGAACCTCAGATATAGAAAACATAACTTTAAAATATCTTTTTAAACAAATATACATTTATAACGCAGTCCCTGATCCAGGAAGGCACCTAAGCATGCACTTCATTTAAGGATATGACTATTCTTACTGATTTTAATCTAAGTGTTCATATTTTTTAAAGGTAACATATGATTACGTATCTAGAGAAACTAGGAACTAACTTGCTAAATGTAGTGCATTTAAAGAAATAATTCCAAATGAGGTTTGCGAACAGTCAGGGCAGCTGACTTGTTTCACAGTATTTCGTCTCAATATGTACATGGCTCAGTAACAACCACATTTACTCAAATACAAGACAAGGTTGTCTCCTTTCCCCCATCAACATAGGGAAAAAGCCCCTTGTCCTAAATTTACTTATAAGGAAACTGCATTCAAAACAATGTCTATCCTTAAACTGCTGCCAAAAGCAGCATGTATTAAGTAATGGAGACTAGCTATGAAGTTCATTAAATACAGACAACACTGAGCATGACTATAAAACAAATGGCTCAATTTGGGTAGCCATACCTACCACAAGGACAGATTTCATATTTCATAGATTTATTTCATAGACATTAGGGCTGGAAGGGACCTCGGAAGATTATCAAGTCCAGCACCCCACCCAAGGAGCAGGAAGTCAGCTGTGGTCACAGGATCCCAGCAAGATAAGCGTCCAATTAACTCTTGAAGATGTTCAAGGTAGGTGCTTGAACCACCTCCGATGGCAGGCTGTTCCAGACCTTTGGGCTCGGACAGTAAAGAAATTCTTCCTTATGTCCAGCCTGAAATGGTCTTGCAGTAGTTTATAACCGTTCAACCTAGTCATCACCTAGTGACCTGGTGACTGTCTATAAACTTACTAGGGGGAACCAGAAGGGTTTAGGGGAGACACTGTTTCCCCTAGCACCCCCTGTCATGACAAGGAACAATGGACACAAATTATTAGAGAGTAGGTTTAGATTAGACATCCGCAAGAAATACCTCACAGTTAGGGCGGCTAGGAGTTGGAACCAACTTCCAAGGAAAGTGGTGCTGACTCCTACCCTGGGGATCTTTAAGAAGAGGCTTGATGACTACCTCGCTGGACTTATTTGAGTCCAGTCTTTTCTCCCGTCCAGGCGGGGGGTCGGACTTGAAGATCTACAAGGTCCCTTCTGACCCTACTTCTATGATTCTATGATCCCTTGGGGCGCTCTGGTGAACAAACGTTTCCCTAGGTACTGGTGGTCACCCCGATAAACTTATAGGTGGCCATCAGATCACCCCTGAGCCTGCATTTTTTCAGGCTAAAGAGCCCCATGGCTCTCAGCCTGTCGTCGTAAGGTCTGTTTTCCTGACCTCTGATCATGCGCGTGGCTCTCCTCTGGACTCTCTCAAGCTTCTCCACATCCTTTTTGAATTGTGGAGCCCAAAAGTGGATGCAATACTTCAGTTGTGGCCTCACCAAGGCCGAGTACAAGGGGAGACTGACGTCCTGGGATTTGCTTGAGAAGCATCTATGGATGCAAGCCAACATTTTGGTCAGTTTACTAGCTGCAACATCACACTGTAGGCTCATATTCATCTTGCGGTCAATGATGACCCCCAACTTCTTTTCATCCATAGTGCTAGCAAGTGTAGCACTGCTGAGCCTATAAGCATGCTGTGGGTTTTTCTTCTTAAGGTGGAAAACCCTGCATTTTTTGGTGTTAAACAACATCAGGTTCTCATCCGCCCATTTCCTGAGCCTGTCCAGGTCAGCCTGGATCACCCGCCTGTCTTCTGGTGTGGATGCTTTGCCCCAAAGTTTGGTGTCATCGGTGAACTTGGCCAGTCCGCTTCTGACTCCAATATCCACATCATTAATGAAGATGTTGAACAATATGGTCCAAGGACAGAGCCTTGGGGGACCCCACTGGTCACAGGGCACCATGACGATGGACTTCCATTAATCACCACCCTCTGGGTCCAACCACGGAGCCACTTCTCCAGCCAGCAGATCGTGGTGGACCCAAGGCCACAATTCACCAGTTTTGCCAAGAGGTCATCATGGGATACCAGACTGAAGGCTTTTTTGTAGTCAAGATATATGACATCAATCTATTTTCCCTTTTCCAGGTGATAGGTCACCTGGATGTAGAAGGAAATGAGATTGGTCAAGCAAGACCTACCCCTAACAAACCCGTGCTGGCTATCCCTCAGGATGTTGGTGTCGGCCAGTCCATTAAGGATGGCCTCTTTAATAAACTTTTCTAAGATCTTCCCCGGGATAGAAGTCAGGCTGATGGGCCTATAGCTAGCCGGATCCACTTTCTTGAAGATAGATACCACATTGGCCTTCTTCCAGTCTTCGGGCACTATATCAGAGCACCAGGAGTTTTCAAAGGTCCGTGCCAGAGGCTGGGCGATGATGCTCGCCAGCTCCTTGAGTACCCTGTGGTGTAGATTGTCAGGGCCGGCTGACTTGAAGATATCCTGCTTCTCAAGGTGTTCCTTCACAAGGTCAGCATTTATGGAGGGCAGGGGATCTCCCTCACCCAGACCTCCATGTCCCACGGGGGCGTGAGCATCCCATGGGACTGATGAAATATTGATGCAAAGTACCTATTTGAATAAGTTGGCTTTTTCCTGGGCATCAGCTGTCAGTTGCCCCATCAGGTTCAGCAGGGGTCCAATATTGCCCTTGCTTTTCCTCCAGCTCCCCACGTATCTGAAAAAAAACTTTTTACTGTCCTTGATGCTCAAAGCTAGTTGGAGTTCAGTTGCAGCCTTGGCTTTCCTGGCTTGCTCTCTGCAGAACTGGACCAGTGCAAAATATTCCTCCTTGGAGCTGAATCCCATCCTTCATCCTTTGTACGCCTTTGTTTTTAGCCTCAGGAAGTCTGCTAGATCCCTGGAGAGCCAGGAGGGGCTGCTGTACCCTCTTGCTGCTATTCCTCAAAGATGGAATAGAATTAACTTGTGCACTGAGGATTGCTGAGGAGCAACCACTCAATTCAGATAGGATTAGTATAGCCCATCTGAATTAGATACATAGTAGTGTCCATTAATCAGAGTCCCCCTCAACACAACTCTTTCAAGTTACAGTGAGCCACTACACTGCATACATTTCAACTTCCTTTTCACTACCACAGCTGAGCTGCACCTTTCTTTCCCATTTCCAATGATTCCTGTTTCTTCACCAGTCTTAAATGTCTGGCAAACATCACTTAATGGGGCCCCAAACAATTCACCCAGAATCCCTCTGCCGCCCTCTCTCTCAGCCTGTCACACATGATTACTGTGGCTGCACTCACCAGACCAGGTTGCCCTGCACCTTATCTGCATATTATTTTTTGGAGAATCCCACGACTCGTGACAACGACGCACAATTCCAATTACGAATGGAGGGCTAATTAGCACATGGATCTTTTTTGGGGTATCTACAATGAGATTGTAAGAGTTATTTCAGAAAGTTTATAATAAACAGAGATCCAGTCTAAACAACAGAAAATTATTTACACAGTGAAAAAAAATCAACAGTTTAGTGGAATGGGTGACTTCATGATACTGCTGCAATGCAAGAAATTTAGTCCAAATATTTTCCAAGAATTTCCCAGTTCATGAAATGCTGTTGACTCTTCTGGGCCCCACTCCAATAAACTATAAGGTAAATCATGAACCTTTTTTTTTTTGGATTAAGCATAGTTTAATATGCTTAATCCATACTATATATATACCATACTATATATATAACATACTATATATATGTACTTGCCAAAGTGCTGCTTTAAAGTGTGTTTCTGGAGTGCCTGTGCTAAAACTTGCAGCAGCTTGGGGGAAAAAGGTAAAATACATCAATTCTGGATTAACTAAGTGCATGGCTAAGCTACTGTATACAAATTACTACAGGTATGTTTCTTTCAAGGTCAGTGTTTTCAAATTTGGTCCTTGTTTCCATGTGCTCAGGAAAAGTAGGGTCTGACAGTAAGGAGGAGGGGAAGGGCCTTCAGGGGGAAGAAGCTGTGGGGAGGCAGAGAGCAAGCGGGCTACCCAACACCCCAGATTTATTTTCCTTGCTGTAGCAGTGTGAAGAGGAACAATTCAAAGCAAACCTCCAATAATTAGATAATAAATTTATAAAATTTCCATTTATAGAATCTAATTATTGGGAGGTCATCTTATGTTCAAGTAAATACAGTGAGTCTCCATGGATGTTTAGTTTTTGGGTAACATTTTTATACTAAGTAAATTTATAAACAGTTAATAAAAAGGTTAAGAAATAACAGAGTTTAATTAGTAATTGACATGAAACATAGTACAGAGACAAGTAATATTCACTGGGGTTATAAAAACATCAGTAGAGGGCAATATGAACTGTTATAACTGGCATTACAAACAACTTGCTGATCTGTTAGACTATTACAATTGATTACCCAGTCATTAAAACATCTATTAATCATTTATTCAACCCTTAAGGAGCTATTTATAAATATCTCTATTAACATAATGAACAAAAAGCAAATCTCAGCATATAGAGATAGATGGATCTTAAGTCAGGCACGTATGAAATGTTGAACTGTTAGGCCCTATTATTCATTACATCTGTAAAGATGATACTCTCAGAAACGTTCTTAAGGTAAAAACAGTTTTACAATGTTAGAATAGAAGGTTTCAGCATTACTTCTAAAAGACCTTCTTTGCTGGAGTTTTAATGCTTTAATCAATGCTTCTAGTTTTAGTTGGCGATACGAAAACAGCAATGGAAACCCTTCAGATTCCATGAAGTCTGTAATGGGGGAAACACCCTCTTCACCCTCTTTTGACCTCATGGAAGTCCTTAATTATGTACTGTGCCTAATCCTCTCACTCTCAGCACTGTCTACTTTTCATACTTCATTCCTTTTTTTTCCCCCACCAACTCCTACTGCACCTCCATCTTCTCCCTCCTACAGAAATCCTGTCTGAAATTTCACTTCCTCAAGGACTTCCATTGCTTCTATCACCAGGCTGCACTTGGGAATTAGCAGGTTCTGGTCTCATACCTGCTCATTAAAAGAAGTTTTGAAAAAACAATGTCTTCCCAAGAGCAGTATTCCCTTATTATTTGTGCTCCATATATAGGATTTCCTCTCCCTCTACTCCTCTGGCCTCATTCTGTGCCTCTTTCATTTGGTGGTGTAATTTAAATAGTAACCATTAGTGTACAGATCTTAGAGGCAAGGATTTAAAGACACAGGAAAGGCAGGTCTCCCTTCTTTGGTGAAAGCAGACAAAGAACTCTTCCCCTCTGCTCATATTTGGGAATGCCCTGCTCCTCCAGAGATCTAATTTCTTTTTGGCCATTGAAGCGGTATCATACGAAGTAAGAGTAACCTGAAATGGAAACAGGAGGAGGAGCTGAGATTGGGCTTAAAAGCTGGGGATTTGAGACTTTTCTAATAGCAGACAGAACATCAGCTCTGCAGCCCCACACAACGGGGCGAATAGCAGGGCTGTGAGAAGCTCTGGTTGCTGATTCGATTCAGAGGAGGGGATCACTGAATCAGAGGAGGGAATCGCTGAATTGGTCAAATCTCTGAATCCAAATGGAATCAGAAGACCTATTAATCTCTCTGAATCAATTCAGAGAGATTCAATGATTCGGTCATAGGCATGGTTTTATGTTTTTTCTATACACCTCAAGGTGCATGGCTCATGAAAGGTGAGAGGGTGGGGTGGATGGACTATCCCACAGGAGTGTCAGGGGGTCCCCACATGCTCAGTGGTGGACCCGGAAGTGGAACAGAAGTACTTCTGGTCCTCTTCTGGGTCTGCCACCGAGCATGTGGGGAACCTCCCTCCCTCCCCCCTGCTCCTGTGGGATGCTCCATTTGCCCCACCATCTCAGCGTTCATGAGCCACATCTAGTACCTTGAGGTACGTAGAAAAAAAACATACAAATCTGTGTCTATGGCTGAATCGCTGATTCTCTGAATCAGAATCAAATCTTCAGATTCAGTTTCAGCCAAATCAAAATTGGGACAGTGATCCAAATCAGCAAATCCAATCGCTGTCTCCCGAATCAGGCCGAATCCAAATCAAATACTGCCTGCTTTGCACAGCCCTAGCAAATAGCTCCTAGGCAGTGGTCTCTCCACTTTTGCTCGTATACAAAAAGATTGCCCTCCTCTTTCTTCCACCACAATACAAATGAGGGTGGATGAGGAAGAAACTATTTCTGTCTCCCTCCAAAGAAAGAGTGGAAAGAGGCCTTATCCAATACCATTAGCTCTTCTGACCCTCGGAAGATCTCAGACACCCAAGGCCAGATTACAGTCTAATATGTATTGTCTGTAAGATGCTTTGAGACCTTTAGGGGTGGCAAAGAAAAACTGAAAAGCATGATCTATTTATGTTGCTTTTACTACATGTCAACCATTAAATATTAGCTTTATTATCAACGAACAGACTAGTAAAAAAGGTCATAATAGTTTGACCTAAGTTGTAAAGTGACGATAGATTGCCAGTGGAAGCTTTGAAGAACAGATTTAAAAATATCTGTCGAGAACAGTTTCATTAAAAGTTATCCCTACCTTGGGGCAGTGGATGAACTAGATGACCTCTTGAGTTCTTTTCCAATTTTGTTTTCTATGAAGCTCTGACTTGGAAAGCTTGACTTGATTTTTCAGATGGCAGGTGGTCATCATTTCCTTACATTAGGGCCTTTTAAGGTATCTTAATATTGACCCTCAATGTAAGTAGTCAGTTTAAAAACTTTAGATCTTTTAATTTTAACAAACAACGTAGTTGAATTTACCAATCAATGTTGATGTCAGACAGGCAAGAAACATTTGCCTGTTTTTGCCATCAGAAAAAATATAAACAGGAATGACTGTAATTTATTAAACTTATCCATTGCTTAAACAAGCTACATTTCAGCTCTTGTAATTAAACAATGAAAATTAACTTTTTTTAAAATGAAAATAATTAAAAAAAATATAACACACACACACACAGATTAAAATAGGCAAGGTAATTCAAAATGCATGATTTTAAATTGCACTGATATGTAAGTTTGGGTTTTTTTTCTTGCTAATAGCATAGTTGAGGCAGAAATATAATTATTACTCATTACAAATCATATTTTCAATTATAAATATATCTGTTCACATTTCTTGTTCATAAATATTAAAAGCATAATAAAAAGAATTGTTACACAAGTTCACTTTTTCATATGCCATGTATAGACATAATGTAGTCATCCAGTTACAGATAATGTATTTCCATAATTACTGGTACATGTAATACTATACATATTATTACCATTTAGAGACTGTATTATACTAAGCTTGTAGCTACATTTCTGCAGGTTTTTAAAAGTAGTTTAAATGTTCACAGATGAATTTGCCTTCCCTTTAAACAAACAAATGAACTATTAATAGCAGCTAGTGCCAAGTTTAATCAGAGCAGATGTGAACGCTTGTTCAAATAGCTTTGCAGTTCTCACCTGAAAAAATCATCTTTTCCTCTAGCTAAGTTAACTCAGTATCAATACACAGACTTTTGTAGCTGGCAAATCCCATAAGGTCATATATACTCTTTTGGAATAGGCCCTATGTGGGAGGGGAACAACTCTGGAACAAACCCTCATGCTCCTCCATCACAGTGTGCTGGCGAATAGGCTTTTGTTAGCATCTGCAACCTTGGAAGCCACAATACAGGTTTTTCAGTAGTAATGAATACAAAAAGTAAAAGATGTTTCCACTAAGTTAAAAATATTTTTCATTTGCTTTGGGATACACTGCTCTTAAATTATTTTAAATGGCCTGTATAAAACACACTCAAAACATTGTGAAACAAGTCAACATACTAGGAATGCAACTGCTTCTGGAGTAATCAGATAGTTATCATTCAAGCCAGCAACATAAGGTACTAAAGAATGGTAAAATATTTGAGCAAGAGCAGCACGAGAAACCCCACTTCTTGTTAAAAGTAATATGTGAACTTTAACACGTAGGAACAGCAGGCATGGCACAGCTTTAGCAACTCGTGTAACAAACTCAAATGCAGTAAACTAGACACAAATCCAATTTCTCTCATTGCAGACAAATCGAATTCATCCCCTCTCCACCCCCCGGCTGGATTCAGACCACAAGGCTCCTTGCAGGCTGGATCTAGGCCCAGCAATAGCAAGGTAGAAGGCATTGTGCCAGCACAGCCATTGGTTGCCTCCTGCTGCCAAAGGCCATCCCACTGGAGCACTGGAGCCCTGAATTCTGTGACAGTCACCGCCCCGAATTCTCTTGCCTTTGTAACCTTGAGCATAAAATGCATTGCAGTAGTCTAGGTGGGGCTGCCCTTGAAGACCATCCAGAAACTGGATATGGTGCAGAGCACTGCAACCCACCTTCTTACAGGGGTGGGTCATCAGGAGCACACAACTAGTGCTCCAGAGGGACTTTATTTTGTTACTGAATTGACTTTATGAGATTTAGTGCTGTAACTTGGCAACCAGAAAATACAGCCTCAGGTCTGCAAGGTCCTGTACACTCTACTTCTTAAAAGTTGTAAAGGGTGCTCAGTTCATCACAGGGTCAAGTCCTAAGGCCTGTACCTTGTAAATCAATTTAAAAAGTGAATTCAGTGAATATACCTTTTACAACCCTATTCACTACATAAAATTATGAGTGCATATATTTTTGCAGGATTAAAGCCGAAATAATCTTTAATATAGAAGAAAAGCAAAACCTTCCATTAAATTTTTCACGGAAAACATTATCCAATGCTAAACACAGTATTTGATATAATAATGGCACACTGTATTCATGTAAATTAATGGCTATAAATCTCCATTTCCCATTATAGAACATTAAATATAATCACTATCCCAATGCTAATTCAGTTTAGAAGCTAGGGACACTGGAATCACTGCTTTAAACAAAGATGCGTCAGATTTGAGCTGATGTCTCTACACCTTAGGTAGGAAACTTGCTCTGTATGCTACTATACCCAAATACCTGGATCATTAAAATCATTTATATGTCAATAGGCAAAGTGAATGTTTTTTTCAGATGACAAAAAGTGTACTTCATCATATAAAAATTAAGAAATGCTACAAAGAATAACCCCTCTTCCTCAAGTATTGGTCCAAGTCACTGATTTTATAGTAACATCAGTCACGGTATCTCTCATTTACAAAAACAGACAATAATCATTTCATGTTACAAATGCAGAACCTTACTGACTATAATACAATAGCAGATACTCTATTTCAAGTCAAATTTCTTTTAGACTTATTTGTTTCTTATAAATTACATGTTCTTAGATCCATCTGTGAAAACTGGAAGGCTAATTATGATGGTACATAGTGTGATTCCACAGTTAAATGCTAAAATAGTTCTACATAAATACCATATGTTTGTCTTAGAAAAATGTAGAAAGATTAATTAGGAGTTCAAGCCCAAGACTTTGGAAAGTAATACTCTGAACACAATTCGATCATTACATTGTGTACTATACAAATTGAAGTTTTAATTAATAGCTGAAACACCAGTCAAGGGGGAAAAATCTATGAAGTCTAAATTGCATGCATCAGACTTTTCTTAGTGACGCTTTTTACTAAAGAAGCTTTTTCAGAAACTATGCACTAGTTAGTCACAACAACAACCATTTTAATTCATCACATTATTTTTGATATAGAAATTACCTGTGGAACATTTTAATCCTATTTGCTCCAGCTAACTATTTTAAAATTGCTTCCCACCTTGACATTAAGGAAAGTGATTGAATAAACAAGCCACAATCAGAAAGCAGACTGATAAACCAGTTGAAAAGTAATTTAGTATTACAGTGACCTGATGTGCGTTTCTAGTCTCCTAACTGACTCTGAATTCAGGGGTATGGCAGTTAGTCTTTCGTTTTTAGTATACTCCAGAACAAAACAGCACCCTTCCATTCTCCTGGTGAAACCAGTGGGTTATTGTGGGCCTGATCTGAAGTTAATAAGGGTTTTTCTACTGATTTCCAGTGTACCCTGGACCATGAACTATAACATTAATTTAACTTTACTTACCACATATTCAAATACAAGTGTCAATGTTTCCTTGGTGTGAATGATGTCATGAAGCAGCACAATGTTTGCATGTTTCAGTCCTTTCAAAAGAGAAGCTGCAAGACAAAATGTGCACGTTATAGAGGCCAGGTTATTTTGAAAGAGAATAAAATATTTTAAAGCAAAAGATTAAAATAAGTTCATTTTAAAAATTAACTGGATGGCCTCTGGTCACTTGGCAGAATTTTTAATTTTTTTTTTTATAATTTTGATGGCTATAATTGATTGATATTCTTCAGCATTTCTTTGCCTTTGTCGATTTTTATTGATGTTTATCATTTGAAATTTTCGGGGCTACACTCCTAGCCCAGGGCAGGAGGCACTTCCCTGCTCCCCACTGCCCCTTAGAGGGGCAAGCCCACCTGGCAGGCACCAGTGGAGGGGCAGCCTGGCCCCTTACTAACCATGGCCTCCTGCCCCTCTGGGCAGGACAGGGACAGCAGCTGTACCCTGGGGGCACCCCCACTAGGGTGGCCATTGGTCTTGCTTTATACCAGATCATCCTGTTTTAAAATACTGTTCCCTGTCCATTTCTGCACAAGGAATGGACCACAAAACATCCTGTTTTTCAGTTTGTTGCTGGAAATGCATGTCAATCATTTGTCCTCGTGATTCTATTGGCTGTGCCTAGAGATAGAGTAATGCACAGCCAGGAGGACAGGGGTTCCGAGCCAGTCAGGGAAGGAGGGAGTGAGGTGGTGGCCCCACATCTTACTGCTGATTGGCCAAGGGGCCCAGTGGGCCCCCCCCCACCCCTTGCTGCTGACTGGCTGAAGGAGGCAGCCCCTCACCAAGGGGCAGTCCTGTATTTTAAGGATGCGTCAGTGGCCACCCTAAGCCGTGCGCACCCTGCCCTGAACGTACTGCCTCTCCCTAAGTTCCTAGAGCTCCTGCCCAGCCCAGCTCCTACATGCTTGAGCCAGGGCATATAGTGGTGGTGCCAGGGCCCAGCCACTGCTTTTGTGCTGCTCAGAGGAGTCGGAGGATGTGGTCAAAGAGCCAGGCTGCCCATCCACTGATGCCTGCCAGGTGGGGCCAGCCCCCTACCAAGTTGCAAGCAGCTACTTCCTACCCCAGGCTGGATGTCCTCTCCCCATGTTCCCAGAGCTCATGCCTGGCCTAGCCCCCGTGTACTGTGGGGGGAGGAATCTCCCCTCCTCACATATGTGTCCATGCACCTGTGCATACGTGTGGGCATGTGCTCATGCATACACAGTACCCCCTGTCCTCGATTTCCCTACCCCCATCCCAGGTTGTTGTTTTCTACATCTCTTTTCTATTTGTTTCAGTGATTACTGATGCATACAGTTTTCCTTCAGTTTGTGAATGACAAGTGAAATCTATGTTTATCGATAAAAATCAAATCCTGTCAAGCCTATTCTAAGCTAGCCGCCAATGGCCTAGCCCTAGGGAATGCTAAAATAGCATCTACTTCCATCAGCTTCAACATTCAACACCTGTTAGGCCCTACCTACACCGTTTCCCTGCCACATCGGGGACAGCCACTGAGAAGCACACACAGGCTCCTAGTCAGTTCACATGAAATCCCAGAAATGAGTTAGTGCAGCTGCCTTAGAGTAGCCTTAAGCACACACCAAGAAGCACACTTGAGATGAGAAAGCCTAAAGGCATATCTGCACTTCGGGGAGTGCTGCTGGGAAACACACTTCCCCCATTCATCCCCAGTCAGAACACACCAGATACCAGAAATAGGCAGTGGAGTCCATTTAGAGCAGCCATAACCATGTGCCCACAGCCACTGCCCAGTCCCTGTGTCTCAGATGCACATATCCACAGCCACACCTTTTATAATACTACATTTCTAGGATTAGGACAGGCTGAGCAGAAGCAAGTGAGCAAACAGTGCTTTTCTATGTTGGTCCAATAGAGGTGTGTAGATAACTCCTTAGGATCACGAGCTTCTCTTGCAGCATTGCGTTTCTCCAGTTTGTCAGTCATACTCAATTCTGCTCAGAGGCCAGAAGCAGCAGCGAGTAAGAGCAGACTACAGATGCATCACTCAAAGAACATTTGTTAAGTGAATCAAACATTAACTGCTGGCCAATCCAACGTGCATGTTCATTTTACAATCTAAGAACTTTTTGTCTCCAAAATTACATATTCTTTTCATAGCAAATGTAGCAAAGTGGCTCTCTAGCCAAAGCTAAGTTTATATTCTGGGTATATCCCTTTTAATACCATCACATTTCCCTACGTCCACAAGTACACACACATGCATAGGTTTGATGGAATTAACTCTTAGGCTATTTACAGAGGCCCAAAAACCCAAGGCAAAATCAATTCAGACTTTGCAGGTTTTTCTAAGCTGTGTAAACTGAACCAATCTACTGAACTGACATTCAGTGCTCGGGTAGCCAAGACAGGCAGAAGCCTACACTGGCAGAGGCCAGGAGCCTGGGGGCACTCCTAAGGCTGCTGAACCCAGCTCAGCTATAGCTTAGGCCTGATTGTCTGTTGACTCTACCCTCCACTGCAAAGAGGTGGGGGCATGTGTCTAGCAGCCAATCTCTCCCCAGCCCCCACCTTTGGGGAGGAATGCACCCCCAAACCAGCACTGCCCCCCACCAGCCAGGGTCGGTACAGGGTGGGGAAAGCCCCCATTGCTGCAGCTGATGCAGGACTGGGATTTTTCCAGCCCTGCCCCATCCTCAGCTGGATGGGGTGGGGGATGGGAACACCCCACCACCACCACCACCACCATCACCCCAGCCTGGCACTGGAACTCCACCTGGGTCTTCCATGCTGGGATCACCCCAGCCCTGCCCTCTCCTCAGCTGAAGGCCTCTGAGGCAGGGGGTGGGAATGCACCCCCATGGTCCAGCGCTGGAGCCCCATCTGGGGCCTCCCCAGCACAGGGGGCAAGCCCCCAACCATGGAGCTTTTCACCCCACTGTACTTGGAACCAGGCTGGGGTTGCCCTAGCTCAGTCCCTTCCTCAGACGTAAGTCTCTGAGGGGAAGGCAGGGGGTGGGAACCAGGTGAGGGTCGGGTGCCAGTCCATTCCCACCACCCATCCCCATCTCAGAAGCCCCCACCTCCTCTGACTGACAAGAGGGCAGGGCTGGAGTGATCCCAACATGGCTCCAGCCCACATCAGGCAGACCCCAGGTGGGGGACTGGTGCCAGGCTGGGGGGCTGCATTCCCATCCCCTGCCCCCACATCAGAAACATCTGGCTGAGGAGGAAGCAGGGCTGGGGTAATCCCAGCCTGGCTCCAGCTGCAGCAGGGCATTGGGCAGACCCTGAGTAGGGATCCAGTGACAGGCCATTCTGGTGCATTCCTACCCCCTGCCCTCCTCAGAGACCCACAGCTGAGGAGGGAGCAGAGCTGGGGTGATCCCAACCTAGCTCTAGCTGCAGCAGGGCAAAAAGCTCCTCCCCACCAGTGAGTGCTTACACCTGTGCTGGGCAGACCATGGCTGGGAGGCCGGTACCAGGGGCGGGGGGTGCACTCCCCAGAGGGAGGAGTTGGGGAGGGGTTGGACCTGAGCATTTCACAGCCTGGCTCACTGGGCTACAGGTTGGGGGGAGCAAAAAGCTAGGGGTGCTAGGAGGATCTGGGGGGTCCATTCCTCTACCCAGTCCCCATCCTGCTGAGCTGACAGGCAGAAAGCAGGCTGGGGAGCAGAGGCTTTATTTCCTCAGATCTGACAGCTTGGGGCAGGGCCAGCCCTGCTCTGCAGGAGCATTCAGCACAGCCCAGGGCTGCAAAGCATCTTGGGATGCTGGGGGACTAAGTTAACTGCAATCAGGAGGGGATCTGGGACAGAAGTTCAATAAATCAGTTTGACCTAAATCAATTAAGTCTGAAGCTACATCCATCCAGGTTTATCTTAAACCAGTTTTGGCCATTTTGAAAGTGGCTTTTGTGCATTAACTTCTGTCCTGTTACAGTTTTAAACCAATTTACGATCACTTAAATCAGTTTATGTGCAACTTCTGCCATAGCCTTGATAACAGACAGTGACAATAGAGAAATATTTTCTTATTTTTTAAAAGAAATGTTCGTTCACATTTCTTGACACCAGGGTTCTGGAGAAATGACAGACATTAATCTACTGAACTTACTTATGATCTCCCTCTCCCCCATTGCAATGTCTAATTTATATACTGCAAGATTTTAGCAATATGTCCTAACAAGTCACATGTTGTCACCAATATCATTCCATCATTGGGGTTTTGTCAGCTCATGTATACATCTGAAAAAGACTGTAAGCCACCACAACAAAATGAACAATAAATATAATAATGTCAATAAATGACTCGTTTCAATGGTGATTTACCTGACCTCTTCTCCCTTAGCCCCTTTGTTTAGTAAAATAATGAAACATCAAATTGTGACCCCAACCTCTGCATGCAGGCTCTTCACTGCTGTGCAATGAGGAGGTTCAGAAATACTTTCATAGCATACTTATTCTCCATGATCCTGGAAATGGTATTCCATGGGGCTGGGATCCACAGAGGAATAATATGAACTGCTTCAAATGAGTGCAAGAAAACACATCATCTTCCGTGTTTCCCCAAAAAAGATTGCCATAGCAAGGTTAAAAAAACACAGACAGATTTCACTGCCTTTTAAAACATCACTACCCTCATCCTATTTAACAGTGCCCTTGTAGCACAAGACATTGGAACCATACTACTAGAAAGCAGAAGGACACAGCAAGTTTACTGTCAGTCCCCCCCACACAGATAATTGTGGTCTCTTACAAATACAGTAGAACTGACTATTCATATTCAGATGATTTGCAACTTGCTTAATTAGCAGCAGGTTGCAGACTCAAGGACAAGCCACACAGCTATTTAAATGTGGCTTTTAAATCCAAGGGTGCAACATTTTCCAGCCAACTCAGCACCTCACCTGCCATCTGCAATTGTTTGATGCAGTTGTAAATATGCTGGGTACTTTGCACATCCACACCTACACAGGATCCAAAGCACCCAACCCTACAAACCACTCAGTTCTACCATATTACAAGACTTCTGGACCTTGAGGAATATCTCTGTGGCATATGGAACAAAGGGTGAAGCAACTTTTGGCCCCTAACAGAAGAGTCAGGGAGGAATGCTACAAAAAATCTTGGCTAATACTTCTGCCTTTGCCTCCCCTTGCTCGCAAAGTTTATCAAAGGGGTGGGAAGACATGCATACTGATAGCAGGAAAATTCAATATCACTATTTCAGCTGTATTAAACATGCTATCAGAGAGGTCATGATCACCTATAGAAATTGCATGTTGGGCAATCTCCCAGGCAGTGAAGAACTACATTATTTATTTAGTTACTGTGGTAGTAATAGTTTTAAAAAGCCTGACATTTCTTTATCACTCAAGACGTTAGCTAACCCTCAGAGTTTATTAGAATTTAATGGAGTATCACCAAAGATAACCACTAGTGCCTAGAAGGTGAATTTTTTAGCCTTCAGGGGGAAAGGCTAACTTTTAATGCTTCTCCAAAATAAGCCGAATGACCCCCTACAGACATCTTTCAGGTCTCCTTCCCCAGACTGCCTTCCTGCCCCTTGACAACTTATAGTCAAGGAATCAACAAAGAGGTGGAACATACTAATAGGGAAGGTATTTGAAAAGAGGTGCTGTCACTGAACCCACAAGAGGTGAACTGGTAGTAAGAGCAGGAACAGAAATTTCCACTGTTAGTAACTTATAGCATTTAACAAGAAGCTAGAACAGAAGGGAGTAACTCTGGTTAGGCAGAAGCAGCAAGGAGGACCACAGTATAATTTTCATAGCACAGTCATTTTATAACCTGAAGACTGTCCTGAGGTTCTATACACATAGTAGGTAAAAATCCACTACACATACAGAATATTTTTAAATTGACAGAAGTGAACAAACAAAAGGAATATTTTACTACAAAAAGCCTTACAGATGTAAGTAAAGTGCATTCAATTAAACACCAATCCCACACTTCTAATTAAAACCTCTTACAACTTCCCACAGATTTAAGGAAACATTCACACATGATAGCTGAGCTTTTTGCACTTCTGCTCTTACATCTTTCTGACTGACCATTGACGCACACTGACACTTAAATTGGGAGCATAACAAATATCTCCATACAGGCTCAGCAGAACTGTAATAGTATTTATGATCTCTGTCAGACTTTACTGTTCAGGCTGTCATCTCAGACTCTTACCTCCTCCAGTTGTCCATTAGTTTATTGCTAAATTCCCTACATGGGTCATTAAAATTAAATACACTGACAACATAGCCTTAAAGTTCTTTGCACGCTCTTCCCCTTCCTTTCTTCCCAAATCTCACCTCTCATTTATCATCTTAATCCTCCCACTTTTCTGGATCATCAATGTTTCTATAGACCTCAAGAACTAGAAAATGGCTGCTGTAGGTTCACTTACTGCCTTGCCCACGAAAAATAATAAGTAATAGAACAAATTTAACAGACTTTAGAATCAGTTCTACCACCAGCTATATACTGATGTAAAATCATATTATCATAGAAAATTAGTGTTGGAAGGGAGCTCAGGGAGTCAACTAGTCCAATCCCCTGCTCAAAGCAGGACCACCCAACTAATAAATCATCCCAGCCAAGGCTTTGTCTAACTGGCTCCACAACCTCTCGGGCTAAGTGCAGACAGCAAAGAAGCCAGAGGCTGAATTGATTCAATCTCTGCAGGTTAGTCTAAACTGTGCAGATTGAACCAAGAAGCAACTGAACTCAGAATTCACTTCTGATTTTGAAATGCAGTCACATGTCTGTGGCTCAGTCCAGAAGTTGGGAGATGCTAGAGCACACCTCCCTGCCACTGCCAAAGGGAAGGGAAGAAAGAGCCCTGTAAGACTTTCCTCCCCTAAGCAGAGGGGCATAGCCAGGTCCCACCCAGCCTGGGGCCAGCATGCTGAGGCCAGGGTAAGGGGAGCTTTAAACCGCCCTCCCTAGCCCACATGGGACTCCAGCCCTAATCTGCCTGGGGGGCAGCCCCTGCCAGGCTTGTCCTCCACTCCCCGCTGTGGGGGGCAATACCTGCCAGTGTTTTGCTCCTACTTGAGCAGAGAGTGGGCAACGTGGCCACACCCCGGCCAGGGCTTGCAGGGCTCCACACCCTATGACCTGGACCCCAGCCAGGGTTTGCCTGTGTGGAGGGCAGCCCCTGCCAGGCTTTGCCCCCACTTGCTACTCACTCTGGGGGGGGGGGGTGTAACCACACCCTGGCTCGGGGCTTGCATGCTCAGGTAGGGAGGGTTGGGGGCTTAAACCCCTTGCCTCAGCATGCCAGGCCTAGGCAGAGCGTGGCCACACCACTAGCTCTCTGCTCGAGTGAGGGATAAAACCCCAGCAGGGACCAGCAAGTGGGGGGTGGGGGGAACAGAAGCATGGCAGGAGCTGCCCCCCCCCAGGCAAACACCACCTGGGGTCCAGAACCGGGGGGGGGGGTTAACCCCCCCTCCCACCTGCCTACATGGGAAGCTAGCTGGGGTCTGCCTGGCAGGGGTGAAGCAGCCCCTGATTGGTTTTTCCCCTGCTGCCCACTTGAGTGGAGGGGCAGGGAGCATGGTCAGATGCGAGCCAGGTCAGCATACTAAGTGGGGGGGTGAGGGGGTTTCAACCGCCTGCTTCCCGCCTGCAAGGGACCTGAGCCAGGGACTGCCTGGCAGGGGCAAAACAGCCCCTGTGTGGCTTCTCCCCTGCTCCCTGCTCAAGAGGAAGGGCTGGTGGTATGGCCAGACACTAGCCAGTCTGGCATGCTGAGGCAAAGGGGATCAAAAAGCCCCTTCTGTCCCTAGCCTCTGAGTAATCTCGTCCAGTGTTTTACTACCTTCCTAGTGAGGAAGTTTTTCCTAATAACTAAACTAAATTTCCCTTGCTGCAACTTGAGACAATTGCTCCTTGTTCTGTCATCTGCCACCCCTGAGAACAATTTAGTGCCATCCTCTTTGTACCACTCTTTAGGTAGTTGAAGGCTGCTATTAAATCCCCTCTCAGTCTTTTGTCCAAACTAAATAAGCCCAGTACTCTCAGCCTTTCCTCAGAAGTCATGTCCCCCAGCCTCCTAACCATTTTCATTGTCATCTGCTGTACTTTCTCCAATTTGTCCACATCCTTTCGGGGGGGGGAGCAAAACTGGACACAGTACTCACCGATGCCAAATAGAGGGAGAGAATCACTTCCCTTGATCTGCTGGCAACCCTCCTGCTAATGCAGCCCATTATGCATTAGCCCAGTTAGCCTTCCTGGCAACAAGGGCACACCGTTGGCTCATATTCAGCTTATTGTTGTCTGTAACCCCCAGATTCTTTTCTGAAGAGCTGCTGCCCAGCCAGTCAACCCCCACCCTGTACCAGTGCATGGGATTGTTCCGTCCTAAGTGCAAAACTTTGCACTTGTCCTTACTGACCTCCTTCTTTTGATCCAATCTTCCAATTTCCCTAGGTCTCTCTGAATTCTAGCTCTACCCTCTAGCATGTCTACTACTCTTCCCAGTTTGCTATTATCTTCCAACTTCCTCTGAGGGTGCACTTTATCTCATCTTCCAAATCGTTGAAGATACTGAACAAAACCAGCCTCAGGACAGATCACCAGAGCACTCCACTTGATATCGGCTGCCAACTAGTCATCAAGCCATTGATTAATACATTTTGATCCTAACAATCCAGCCAGTTTTCTATCTACTTTACCATCCGCTCATCCAATCTGTACTTCTTCAGCTTGCTTGCAAGAATGTTTTGGGATACCATATCAAAACCCTTACAAAAATCAAGGTATATCTTATCTACTGCTCTCCCCTCATCCAAAGAACCAGTTCTCTTGTCATAGAAGTCAATCAGGTTTGTCAGGCAAGACTTGCCTTCATGAATCCATGCCAACTGTTCCTAATCATCCATATGTTTAAAAATTAGATTCCTTGAGGACTTGCCCCATGAGTTTTCCAGGTACTGAGGTGAGGCTAATTGACCCCATGGACTTGGATGTGTCCAGCTTTTCTAAATAATCCATAACCTGTTCTTTTGATATGGTCAGCTGCTCATCTCCTCTGCAAACTATGCCGTCTGGGACCTTGCCTATGAAGACTGAAGTAAAAAAGGCATTAAATACTTCAGCCTTTTCTACATCGTCTGTCACTAGGATGCCACCCTGCTTCAGTAGGGGACTTAACTTTCTCTGATCTTTTTGTTGCTGACATTTGTAGAAACCCTTTTTGTTACCCTTCATGTCCCTTGCTAGCTATAACTCCAATTGCACTTTGGCTTCTGTGATTTAATCCCTGTATGCCCAAGCAATACTCTTACACTCCTTCCTAGTAGTTTGTCTAAACAGCCACTTCTTTTAAGCTTCCTTTTTGTGTTTTAGCTCATTGAAGAGTTCCCTGCTATGCCAAACTAGTCTATGTGCATTGGGATGGTTCATTTCTGTGCCCTTAGTAAGGTTTCTTTAATGTACAAAAATCAGAATAACTAATGCAACTCAGAAATTTATTCTGCATTTACACCAGTGGAACCAATGGAAACACTACTGAAGTCCAATTCCATTACTCTATTTTTCCTCAAATTATGAAAACATATCCTTGTAAAACATAACAAAATATATGCTTTTTTAAAAAAAGAAAAAACCCTCTTTTTAACCCAAAGTGTAAAACATATAATTTAATTAGTGGACTGCTGCACCCCTGCAAAACAACTACTTCAAAATCTTGATACTCCTAGAGCATGCAGAGATTCAGACACACATCTTTTCAAAATAAACAGCCATAAATATTTGCTGTTGAAATCTCATCAGACATTTTATGCAAGTCTTTGTTCAGAGGTGGAGAGAACTGCACAAACTCCACTAATTTAAGGATGAAGCTAAGCAAGTAATCCAACGGTAGAAAGCAGCCTATAACATCCATCAGTATCAGTCTCTGTGACAGACCTGAATTTAGCTTTGAAACTGCCAGTGCAGCTGCTGTTGGGGCTCAACAAGGAATCAGGTGCTCCTATTCATGCTGTTACAACTAGAACAAAAATCAACAGAATGCCAAATCAATCTGGAAGTTATCACTTACGGAGATCATACAGCAAAGATTTTTTCCCTTAAAAAAAATTAAAATATTATTGAAACAGCCTTTCAAAAACTGTAATATCAGCAGAAGAAAACATAAATTTGTACAGTCTGCTCAGCAATACTCTGAAAAAATAATTGTTATATTACTTTAATACTGTTGGCGTTTTCTGGCCTTACATCCAATGTAAGGTAAACAGATGGCAGCATTTTTAATTCATTTCCCCAATGAATTTTAAGCAAGCATAATAGGCACATGGGGCTAAAACCTTAAAATAAGGTAGTATTTGGGAGCAAAATATTACATTAATTGGGAGGATAACTGCTTGTCTTATATGAAACCATGTTCTTCATTTTTATAGAGGAAAGGAATTGATGCAGATTCAAGGAAGGTGGAAAAAAGTGAGATAAAGCACTTATGAAAGATACTGCATCATACTACTTTCTAATGCTCATTCTGAGCTGCTGAAGATTGTCCTACTAAGCATGTGACGAAATAAAAAAGGCTGCCTATTATATCTATATGTGCACACTTAAAGCACACATACTAGAAATCACTGTTGGATTGGATTTTTTTTTATACTATATACCTTTAGGGAGGCATAGACAATAGAAAGCATGCTCGAACAGTAGCATTTCAGAAGCTTGCAAAAGTTTACCTACATGTATGTGCAAATAAAACTTGTTTATGGTTTTGTATGACATTTCATGGTGCAGACGTTTTGTCACCCAAATTAAGATGGAAGAATATGTAAAAGCGCTTAGTGAAACAGAAAAGAAATGAAACAGCTACATCAGAACTTCAAAATAAACTGTTACAAGGGATGGGTCCAAACCAGAACTTTCTTCCCTTCTCCCTCCTTCCCAAGCTGTACTCTAATGGTTTGACTAAAATTGTCTTCAACATTAAAATAAAGTTTTTGTTGACCCATGTCTAGATCATTTGTGATGTCCAGGGAAAATGAGTTGCGGAAAACTTTCCTACTAATAAAACTAGTACATACATTCCCACTCACTTCTTCCCCACGCTTCTGGAATAATGCAACCAAGGGGAGATCCTCACCATCCTGAAATGCTCAGGTTCTATTTCAATTAAGTTATAACCCTGAACATCAGGCAAGATCACATAAACCAAAGAATACCTCTAGTTGAATGGGACTAGATAAAAGATATTCTACCATCAAATGCACAAAACTAGTTTGTTTCTGTGCTACCTTACTTGAGGCAGTAATTGTCTGACATCCTTTGCAAGAGGTGCTGTACTGACTTTAAAAAGACTTGTGAACAATTCCAGGAAAGGGACAGCAATACAAGCAACCCATAGGGGCCTGGTTGTAACTGGGATTTCAATGGACTGACCTGTTTACAGGTCATTTCATCCTAGTGACTTATTCCAGATCTAAAGTGGCCCTCACTGGACCTCATTGTTTCTGTAAAGAGTCAAGAACAACCATTATAATTAATGGAAAAGGTCTTTATTCCCCTCACACCAAGGATTTGCTGGTACTTTATCTTTCAGAACAATAAGCAATTTTGCTGAAGAAAAGTAGCATTAGATGTGATTAACTGCCTGGTAAGGTTCAGACTCTTAATATCTAGTAAGAGAAGGTGTGGTTTTATACTTAAATAAACACATCTGTGTGAAGTCCCTGTTTGATGATCTAACCCCGACAGTGCAATGTTCTTAAAACAAGCACTGTAAAATACAACTAAAACAGGATATCCAGTGATGAGATCATTGGAGTAGGCTTAGGCATTTTGGGCTCTACTCTTTCTTCTGAATATCATATTGGAAAATTCACTATGCTTCAGCTTACCCATCTGTAAACTGGGGTTGTTTGTTTTGACAAATTATCAGGTAATGTTGTAAAGCACTAAAATTCTTCCTAACCAATCCCCATCATCAAAAAGGATGGTCTTTCCTGCCATTACGATGTATCAAGTTAGTTTCTTTAATATTACAGCTATGCATTTCTGATGTGCTGGTTTTCAAAAAAAGGATTAAAACACTATCTTACTAGGCTACCTGCTGCTATAGCATCCTGTTTCATGAAAGCTGCTCCCAGTTGTGGGAAGGTAAGAGTGCTTAGTGTTTGAGTTCCTCCATGATTTTCTTAGCCAGAGGTCAATTTGACCTACAGAAGCTTCACTGGTAAGGAGTTTGTCCTGGGGCAAGGGGAAGATATGAACCCCGAAGGGTTAAAGGGGGACCCTGGGGGACAGCACACCCCAGGGAGAGTGAAAAGAAAGAAGAAATGAACAAAAACAGCTTACCGGTGGCAGGAACCGCGGTGGAGCTGGAAGCAGCGGCAGGACCCACCCAGCTCATTAGCCACGGTTTTTTTTAAAGGGGAAACAGCTGGGAGAGAGGGGGAGGAGAACCAACCCGGAAGGATAAGAAGGGGGAAGAACAGGGCAGAAGGGGAGGAGAGGTGGCGAGAGAGCATCGAAGGAAGAGCTCCTGGGTCCACTAAGGAGGTGGAGGGGCTAGGAAACGCTGCTCACAGCTCAGAAAAGGATCCTGAACTGTGCCCAGGTAGAGACGCTACTGTTGAACCAAGAAAGACCCAGGTGTCCCGGCT
The DNA here is from genome assembly GCF_052110815.1 of Crocodylus siamensis. Classification (NCBI taxonomy): domain Eukaryota; kingdom Metazoa; phylum Chordata; order Crocodylia; family Crocodylidae; genus Crocodylus; species Crocodylus siamensis. The sequence goes on from NC_143399.1 coordinate 171,342,083, forward strand.
ATGTATAACCCTTGGACTGCGAGGAGAGCCTACAGCAAGGACCTCATCAACCGAGGCAAGGGCTGGCGGACCTACAGAAAAAGAGGTATCCACACAAGGGGCCAGCTAAGACCCTCACGTCCGGGACAGAGGACCCAGATGGGAGCCCGTCGAGGGATAGTTCCTTTACCGAGGGATGTAGAGGGCACACATCCATGAGAGTACCCTACGGGCTTAGGAAGGCAGCCCTAAGGGGGATGGGTATTTGGTAAAGGGGAGAGCACAGTACTAGGCACTCCCAGGTAGTGATCTAGGGAGTGTTGTGAAGGGGCGTAATTGTGGTCCCCGTATCTTTTTGGTGAATTAACTATTATTATTATTGTTATTATTGTTATTATTGTTTTGGACACCGAAGTCAGAGTGAGTCAGGACCACTAAGGGCGCAAGAGTCAAAGGGGGTCTGGGCTTACTGGACCCTCCTCCAGGGTCTAGCAGGAACCAGGAGGAACCCCTCATAGAGTGAGGGTTGGCCGCTGACAACTACTATAGCACACCGTCAAGGCTGGGTATAGGGTGAGGTACAGGGGAGGTTGGAGCCTCACGAAGAACATCACGCCTCGGCTTTGGGGCAGCCAGAATCAGACGGTCGGAGCCCTCCACCACTGAGATATTATCAAAGTCGTGGCAGGCAGGATAAGGAGGGGAGAAGACTACCTGAGGTAGGAGATCGTGGCCCCATGCCCCTAAGGGATGGAGCGAAAAGTTATCATCAAGTCCCTGGGCTGGGCGGCGAGAGACCGTATGATCAAGGCCTGGCAGGTGCAGAGTCATCTGACAACCTTGGCTGGACCATTGTACCTGTGCTTCAAATGCCAGTCATCTCTTTCCACTGGACAATTTCCATGATTTAAATGTGGTCCTGCTATCTCACTTCCATAGTTTTTTTGGAGATGGCCTAGAAGGAAATAGTCAACATTTTGGATATGGCAGTTGTATACTTTCAATTTGGTCTGGAATAGAATGCCTTTGCTTTCTGTCAGCCTCATAGGTATCACATGTCAAAACTCTATCAGGATAGTTAAATTTGGGGACTGACTGGAATTCTTTCCAATTTTGATTTCTGGTGACATGTAAGGCTTTGCAGGAGCAGTGTGATAGATGGTCATGGACTTTCAGAGATTTATGGCCAGTCCAAAAGCAAGCATGCATTTTGCAAAGCAATCTGACAATTCCCATTGAGCATCTAAGGCACAATCAGCAGCAAACAAAAGTTTGCAAACAAATCCACGTATGACTATTTTCACATAGAGTCAAATCAAACAGACCTCCATCAGACTCCTTTATCAGGAACCCAAACTGCAACCATCAGAATGGCAGCATGTAAACACTTATGAGGATAAGCACACGAATATGTTCTTGTTTATTGCCATTTGTTCTAGGAAAAGGCTTTGAGGCATCCCACTCATCTAGCACTCTTGCCATGATGAAATTGCTTCAACGTAGTAATAGATTTGTCATGACATCCTTACAAAGCACTAAAATATGGTATTATAATAAGACAAATATAAAATAGCAGACGTTAATTTAAATGAATTACATTCAGACATTTGCTGGAGGTTGATATAACTTCATTCACTATGTACTGTATAGATTATGCATTAGACTATGTGCAAGTAAAGAGGAAGGTTTAAAAAGAATGAAATCTCATTTGCCTATTAAGTCAGAATGCCAGAAAAAAAAACTTATAATATGCTAACTATATTGAGTGACAACCAGTCATAGCTTATCTCTATCATCCACTTCAGTATTCAAGAGGATAGTGATGTAAAACAAAAACAGTCTATTGTGTATATAAAACAACAAAATCAACTCTTGCAATAGTTTGACACATCATATTTGACCTCTGGGTTTGTTAACTTTTCTCTGTATGTGCACAGATTATAAGTGGAGTTGGAACCATTACCTATTCAGGGTGTTCAATTCTTTGAATAAGACCATGCTTTCAGTTGCTTACCATTTTGCTAACCTGTAACTGTTCAGGATAAGATTTTACAAGTAAAGGCTTTTGCCTCAGGCTGAATTTGGAAAAATTCAGCTAAAACAATTCAGCTGTTTCTCAGAAGTAGCCTAGGGAAAAATATTTAGCACATGTTAAAACACTAACAACTTTACCCGTGAACAGTTCTAGTCCCCCTGCCGCTCCCCCGAGCCCCCAACATTTTGGAGCAGATAGCTGAAATTTGTCAGGGGTGGTCTTTCTGGTTTTTGTCATCCTCATGAAAATATGCATTAATTTGGCCAAGATATAAGCCTTTAACAAGCCTCTCGGTAAAGATTTTTTATATTTTAATGGCTAAATTCCCCAGAGATTCTGCCCCATTTGACATGCTCCAGCCTAGGGCTAACACAGCTCTTCCTGCAATTGTAGCCCTGGCCTGTGATGAGTTCAGGCATTTGCCTCCTTCGTGTTCTAAAGGAGCAATCTATTGGGTAGAGGCAGAATGAAAGAGGAAGCTGGTTTAGTTAAACACAGAAAACTAATGAAGAAATCAGACCTGGAGTCAGGATCAAAACCTGTAACTGGAAACTGATGGGAGAGAGAAACTGGGGGAACAGGGAAAGAAAATATATTAAGGGTATATGCAAGCATTACATTTAGATCACTCAGGTGTTTTAACCTCTCCCTCTCTACCCCCACCCTGACTGAGTTATTGTTACTACACACACACACACACACACACACACACACACACACACACACACACACACACACACACGTGCCACTAACCCCCGCAGATCTGCCAGCCCCTCCTGCCTACCAGACCCCAACTCAGATTTAGTTTTAGATTTACTCAGAGTAAGCCTCCTAACCCAAGTGAGGTCATTTGAATACTTGTTCACACCTCAAGAATCATGGGAAGCAGTGGGAACCAGTAGATTGCAAGTAATAGAGCAGATAAGAAGCTGAGTGGGAGATCAGAAATACCTGGAGAAAAAGATCCTTTGGGCACGGAGGGAGACTATCCCAGTCAAGGGAAAAGGGGGAAAGGAGCCAAAAAACTTGCTTGGCTAAACAGGGAAACCCAGGGGAGTCTAGGGGCAAAAAAGAAGGCATACAGGCAGTGGAAGCAGCGGGAAGCTACCAAGGAGGAGTATACCTACTTGGCCCGCACTTGCAGGGAGGCAGTTAAAAAAGCCAGAGCAACTAACAGACCTGAGGCTGGCAACACAAACTTTAAAGACAACAAAAAGTCTGCTTTTAAGTATGTAGGGAATATAAGGAAGGTGCAGGGCAGCATAGAACACCTACTGAACAAGGGGGAGCAATTACTGACAGAGAGGGAGGACAAAGCTGAGCTATTCAATGAGTTTTTTGCCTCAGTGTTCCTGAACAGGGCTCAAGATAAGTCTCCTAATGGGCTCTTAGATGGACATCAGAGGGACATCAGCCCACCAACTATCGATGCTGACTTGATGCAGAGTCACTTGGATGGACTGGATGTGTTCAAGTCAGCAGGCCCGGATGAGCTGCATCCAAGGTAGTTTCATAGTTTCATAGCAGCTAGAGTCGGAAGGGACCTAGGTAGATCATCTAGTCCGACCCCCTGCCTTGGCAGGAAAGAGCACCGGGGTCAGATGACCCCGGCAAGGTGCTCATCTAACTTCCTTTTAAAAATCCCCAGGCTAGGAGCCTGCACCACTTCTCCCGGAAGCCAGTTCCAGGCCCTAGCCACCCTGACTGTGAAGTAGCGCCTCCTAATATCTAATCTAAACCTACCCTCCGCCAGCTTGTGACCGTTATTCCTGGTCACTCCTGGCAGCGCACGGGGGAACAGGGACTCCCCCAATACCTGCTGATCCCCCCTGACCAGTTTGTAGCAGGCCACAAGGTCCCCCCTTAACCTTCTCTTGTGGAGGCTAAACAGGTTCAGGTCCCGTAGCCCATAAGGCCTGCCCTGCTGACCCCTGATCATACGAGTGGCCCTCCTCTGGACTCTTTCCATATCGTCCACGTCCCTCTTGAAGTGTGGCGCCCAGAACTGGACGTAGTACTCCAGCTGCGGCCTGACCAGTGCCGCATAGAGAGGGAGGATCACCTCCCTGGACCTGCTCGAGATGCATCTGTGGATGCATGACAGGGTACGGTTGGCCTTCTTGACTGCCTCCCCACACTGCTGGCCCATGTTCATCATGGAATCAATGACGGTACTGAAGGAACTGGCCGGTGAACCACTGGCATGGCTGTTTGAGCGCTCGTAGTGCTCAAATCAGGTCCCGGAGGACTGGAAAAGGGCCAATGTGGTCCCTATTTTCAAGAAGGGGAGGAAGTAGGATCTGAGTAATTATAGGCCAGTCAGTCTCACCTCCATCCGTGGAAAGGTCTTTGAAAAGATTATGAAGGATCATATTTGTGAGAGTCCAGTGGGAAAAACAATGCAGCAGGGAAACCAGAATGGATTTGTAGCAGGTAGATCATGCCTGACCAATCCGGTTTCGTTTTATGACAGGGTCACAAAATGCTTAGATGCAGGAGTAGAGGTGGATGTCGTTTTCTTGGACTTTAGCAAGGTCTTCAATACAGCATCTCATCCCGTTCTCATAAATAAATTAAGAGGCTATGACTTAGATGTTTACATAGTCCGGTGGGTGGCAAATAAGCTTAGTGATTGCACCCAGAGAGTTGTAGTAGACTGATCTGTATCAACCTGGAAGGATGTGGGTATTGGGGTCCCACAGGGTTCGGTCTTTGGACCTGTACTCTTCAATATCTTCATTAGTGACTTGAATGTGGGTGTGAAGTGTACTCTGTCCAAGTTTGTGAATGATACTAAATTGTGGGGTGAAGTGCATGCTCCGGAGGGTAGGGAATAATTGCAGGCAGACCTGGACAGGTTAGAAAAGTGGGCAGTACACAATAGGATGCAGTACAACAAGGACAGGTGCAGAGTGCTGCACCTAGGGCGCAAAAATATCCAGCATGCCTACTGGCTGGGAAGTGACCCTCTCAGCAGCACAGAAGCAGAAAGGGATCTTGGAGTCATAGTGGACTCCAAGATGGACATGAATTGTCAGTATGACAAACTCATCAGCAGATGCATAACAGATGGAACCAAGGAGGTGATACTTCCCCTCTATGTGGCATTGGTCAGACTGCAGTTGGAGTACTGCATCCAGCTTTGGGTGCCGTACTTCAAGAAGGACGTTGATAGACTTGAGAGGGTCCAGAGGAGGCCACTCATATGGTCAGGGGCTTACAGGACAAGCCCTATGAGGAGAGACTGAGGGACCTGGACCTCTTCAGCCTCTGCAAAAGAAGGCTGAGAGGTGATCTTGTGGCTGCCTACAAATTCTTTAGTGGGACACAGCAAGGGATTGGCGATGCTCTGTTCACCATGGCGCCTCTTGGGGTAACAAGGAACAATGGTCACAAACTGACATAGAGCAGATTTAGGCTAGATATCAGGAAAAACTTCTTCACAATAAGGGTGGCCAAAATTTGGAATGGGATTCCAAGGGAGGTGGTGCTCTCCCCTACCTTAGGGTCTTTAAGAGAAGGCTGGATAGGCATCTAGCTGGGGTCATCTCACCCCAGTACTCTTTCCTGCCTAGGCAGGGACTCAATGATCTGTTGAGGTCTCCTCTGACCCTAGTATCTATGAATCTATGAATTTACGTTAATCACCAGTAGCAAAATTCTTACCGCCACTGAAATCAAGTTTGGGGTCAGAATTTTTCCCTTGATGCAGCAAACTGTGACAAATTCCCTTAGCTATATATATTCATAGTGAGAAGTAAGGTAAGATTTTTGGGGGGTTAACTATTATTTGCAGAGCTATCCAACAGGCAGCCTGTGGGTCACATCTGGCTCACAAAGGGTTAAAATATGGTCCCTGGGCTCCAGCTCAGCTGTCATTTCTCCTATTTCTCTGGCTGCTTCAGCAGCAATGCCCAGGGTGTCCGAGGCAGGACAGAATGGCACGGGGCTTGGATGGGTGGTACTGACAGTGGCAGGCTTACACTGTTCATGCATCACCAGAGGAGGGGAGATTGCCTGCAGAGTAGTAGCAAGGGAGGTAAGGGATGACATTAGTCACCCATGCAGTGGTGGTTGTGATGGGGAGGGTGATCACCACTGTGGTGGTAGAAGTTAGGGGGAGCCTCAGGCTGCTCACACAACAGTGATGGGAGGGGGACTGCCCATGCAGTAGTGGCAGCAGAGGGTAACAGATGACTTGCAGGGGGGGCCTATATGAGGCAGGGTAGGGAGAGCCCATCCGATGGGTGACCTGTGGCTTGCGAGCTGGTGTTGGACAGCTTTGTTTTATTAAAGCAACCATATGGTTGAAATATATTAGACAAGCTTTCAGGCGTATGCACCTTTCATAGATTCCAGAGTCAGAAGGGACCTCAGGGGGCCATCTAATCCAACCCCCTGCCCCAGCAGGCAAGAAAAGGGTCACCAAACCTGGGATCATGTGATCCCAGCCAGGTGACTGTCCAGTCTCCTTTTGAAGACCCCCATGGATGAGGCGAGCACCACCTCCCTTGGAAGCCCGTTCCAGATCCTGGCAACCCTGACCATGAAGAACTTTTTCTAATGTCCAGTCTAAACCTACTCTCCAATAGCTTATGGCTGTTGTTCCTTGTTATTCTAGGGGGTGCCCTGGTAAACAGATCATCGCCTACTTTGTGTTGCTCCCCCCTTATGAATTTCTATGCCGCCACAAGGTCCCCTCTCAACCTTCTCTTGGAGAGGCCTCCAATCAGATGAGTGGCTCTTCTTTGGACCCTCTCCAAGTTGTCCGCATCTTGCTTGAACTGCAGCATCCAGAACTGGACACAGTACTCCAGCTGTGGCCTGACCAGTGCTGCATAGAGAGGGAGAATCACCTCCCTGGACCTGTTTGTGAAGCACCTACAGATGCACGACAAGGTGCAATTGGCTCTGTCGACGACTTCATCACATTGATGACTCATGTTCATCCTGGAGTCAACAGTGACTCCAAGATCTCTTTCTGCCTCAGTGGTGCTGAGAAGGTCGCCCCCCAGCCTGTAGGTATGATGGTAGTTTTTCCTCCCTAGGTGCAGCACCTTGCACTTGTACATATTGAATTGCATCCTGTTGTTCTCTGCCCACTTCCCCAACCTGTCGAGGTCAGCCTGGATCTGGTTCCTCTGTTTCAGGGTGTTAGCTTCACCCCATATTTTAGCATCATTCACAAGTTTAGACATGGTGCTTCCCAACCCCTCGTCCAGATCAGTGATGAAGATGTTGAACAGCACCAGCACCAGAACTGAGCCCTGAGGGACTCCACTGCACACATCTTTCTAGACTGACACTGACCCATCCACCACCACCCTCTGAGTGCGACCCCTGAGACAGTTTATTACCGTATAATCATCCATGGCAAATCTCCTCAGTTTATTAATAAGAATGGTATGGGATACCATGTCAAAGGCCCTCTTGAAGTCCAGATAGATAACATCCACCTCAACTCCTGCATCTAAACATTTGGTGGTCTTTTCATAAAAAGAAACTAGGTTAGTCAGGCAGGACCTGCTCGCTAGAAACCCATGTTGGTTGCCCTTCCACATCACATTAGCCAGTGGGCTCCCACAGATGTGTTCCTTGATAATTTTTTCTAGGATTTTCCCCGGGATAGAGGTAAGGCTATAGTTCTCCGGATCCTCCTTCCTCCCCTTCTTAAAGATTAGGATGACATTGGCCGTCTTCTAATCTTCTGGGACCTGACCTGAGCACCATGAGTGCTCATATAGCCTTGCTAGTGGTTCGGCTATGACACTCACTAATTCCTTCATTACCTGTGGGTAAAGCCCCTCCGGTCCCAGTGGTTTGAACATGTCCAGTCCTTCCAAGTGTCCTTCTACCATATTGGCATTGACCGTTGGTCGGCTGATGTTCCCCTTGTTGATGTCCATGATGTGTATTGAGGGTTGGTCTAGATTACTATTTAAGAAGACAGAGGCAAAAAACTCATTGAAGAGCTCTGCCTTGTCCCTGCTATCCGTCATAAAGCTGTTCTTTAGATCTTTCCCACACCTAAAGGGCACTTGTGCCCAAAAGTTTATCTAATGTCTTTCCCAAATATAAAGTTGTTTCAATAACAGATTATCACCAAAAACACTTTGATTATCATCTACTTCCTGGGCCATCATGACAACAATGCTGCAACTCTACTGTAGTCGCAGCTACTTTCTAATGGGGTTTTATGTATATGTGTAGGTACATGCATGTGTACATGTAAAACATTTCTGTATTAGCTTTAAGAACCTAGGGATGTCCTAGACCAAAAAGGAAAGGCCATAAATTGGTTACTGTGAAACTTAATTACAGGCATATTTTACCACCCTACTTACAGATTAAGAGCTTTAGATATAAAAGACATTTTTCTTTAAAAAATTACTTCGTTATATTTTTTCACTGAGGCATATTCTTCAGCAAAAACACAGCATGAAATGCAGAGTGATATTATTTTTGTCAGTATACACTTCGGGCTGCAGGAAAAAAGAAGTGTGGCATATGTTTTACTATTTTTTTTAGGACGAGAGTGAAACAGAAACCTTTAACAGATGATGTCAATTTCATTTTTATGGGTGGGCAAGGTTCAATATGTCTTTTGCTAACAGCTGGAAAATAAGATTGGAACTAACATGACATCATTTTTTGCTCCTGTGGAACAATTTAGAGGTTGGAGAAAGGCACTGTGGATGGAAAATGCAATGGATTTAATTAACATTATTTTATAAAGTTATTTAAAAACTATATATACTTAATATTAAACACTAATCATGTTTACTATTTAAAGTAATAGAAACTAACATTAGGAAAAGATTGGGATTTATTAAAGTACAGTCTAGCACGAATAATACATATATTAATAAGTACATTAAAAGAAAAAGTAAATTAAGTACATTAAGAGTAAAATTAATGGTTGCAAATGTACATAATTAGTAAAAAAAAAAACTACCATATTTACTTGAATATAAGATGACCCTGAATATAAGGTGACTCCCCTCCCCCAGTAATTAGATTCTTTTTATGGACAATTTATAAATTTATTATCATTTTCCAGGTATAGAATATAACTACTAGTGGCAAAACTTGCATTATATTTTTCCCTCATCATGCAATCTGATAAATCAGTGATTCTCAACCAGGGTGCCATGGCACCCTGGGGTGCCTTGAGATCCTTTTGAGGATGTCATGGGGTGCCACACAATATTAGCACTGTTAAGTATGCAAACATGTTCCACAAAATAAATCCAGAGATTTCAAGTAGGAATCTATAATGTTAAAATCATTCTGACATGTGGTCTCTCTGACAATTGCTCTATGATTTTTCTATCGAAAAAAGAAAAAAAGAAAAGAAAATTAAGAGTTGGAATTGTCTAAGGGTGCCTTGAATCCAAGGAGGGGTGCCTTGTGTCTAATGAGGGGTGCCTTGCAGCTAAAAAGACTGAGAACCACTATACTAAATGTCTCAGAACTGAATGAGACAAGAAACTTTAAAGCTAATTTCACATGGGAAATAACGAGTCCTTAAGAAAGAAGTATGACAAAATTTGGCACGGACAACTTCAATAAGATTTAAATGGTGACTTGGCACATTTTTTCTCTCTCTAGATTAACCAGGTAAGTAGATAATGTAGGTGGAAACTTCCATGTCCTACTAAAAGTGGGCATTCTGAGAGAATTTGAGTGCTGAAAACAGTGGCTTTGTAGACCACTTGAAGAAAGAAGAGCATACAGAGAAAAAAACATAGAAATCACCGAGCTACAGAAAGCTTGGCAATCAGGCCCTGGTATAGTTGGTGAAACAAGATAAAATAAAAAGAGACAGGTAGGGAAACAGGAAGACTCAGTGTTAGACAGGATGACAAATAAATATAAAAGAAGAGTTAGAAACTCCAAAGGACAGCAATTTTGGTGATGATGAACAACATATTTAACTAGGAATATAGAAATATTCTAATGCCAAGTTTTTGTGTCTGTCTTAGCTTTTGCAGCTCATCTCCTGATTTCAACATACACATTTTGCACATCTTAATTCTTCATTCATGAAGTGGTTCACAATTTCTTACATTTAGCATAACATGAACATATACATCCGAATTATCGTTCCTGAATAATACTCTAATTATGAATCTCTGTAATATTTGACATTGTATGATATTACTGTGATAATCACTTGTGATATAGTTCCATCAACAATAGGTACATTTTGCTGCAAGTACTAGTTCTTTTTCCCCTCAACAATGCTATTATCTCAAAAGACATTATTAAGTATTCTTTTCACATATATAAGAAATGCATTGGCTCACTAGTCAGGTTCTTCTGTCAACACATGGGGAATAGATGTGCTGTCCAGCATCCTTTGCTCACATGGATGCTCCATGTGATCTCTAGGTCTTGTCTCCGTCCTAACCTTGTCATTCATTTGCTATTTATCCTCATGGTTCATAGCATATATCAATGATAATAGAAAGTATGTGTAAGAAACAAGAAAAGAACGGACAGGCTTCTCTATATAAATTAATATATGATGTATATTTTATTTTCTTATTTTATTTTCCCTTTTATTAACACCAGAATATAAATTCGCCCAACAAAATCAGATTGGCTACAGGCTTTGTAAAGTTATATTTAAAAATGACAATGAAGAATGATATGATCGTGTCACTGCTTAGGAGACCATGTACATATTTAAGCCTTATGGGCTATTCAGTTTAATTTTGTAGTTTGCTTCTAAAAATTCCAGCAATTTTCCCTCAAGCAAATTGATGGCAAAAACAATGTTGATGCTTATTTCAAAAACAGCTGGCCCTCAGAGGAAAATAGGGAGGTGCTGGAACAAGACTGATAGGCTGAAGGAATGTCTCAGTTTTACAGACTTGACAGCCACAGCTGACAGTGACAAGTCAATAAAGTGATAGTTAAGAGATATAGTTTAAAGTAAGCTAGTTATTTCTGTCCTTCTCTTCCAGTATGTAAAAACAGCTAATTTTTGTGCCCGTGACATGACCCCCACCTAATGATTAACATAACTTCATATGATAGACTATTTTGAACAATGAAACAATTAAAACAAATCCACAGAAAGTGAGAAAATGTGTCAAACATATTTGATGTATGCCAGGATATCCCATTCACACTGTACATGGCAAGTAACCATTTTCTTTTAACAAAGACAAATGTAATAACCAAGGTCTTGTCCATCTGTTATGTGGTGACATTAACCCATACTTATTTCCTGAAAGCAACCTTAATTCTACCCCACTGTGCTGCCATGCATCAGTAAATTATGAGTATGGAATTTTTACTGTTTGTGTTTCCAGGTTTTTTTTTTAAAAAACTAGTAATAATTACTGGTTATAATCATTACTGTTGAGGCTCATAGCAGAATCTATTATTAAGGTTCTCTCACGCTCTTCCTATTATCTGGACCTATTTTCAAGCTGAAATTTTCTCATCTGCCTCAGCTATTTTATTTTTTTCAATTTGGAAATTTCAGCCAGTTTAACACTCTCAACAAAATTAAGGAAAATATGATTTTCATCATTAACAAATTTAGGTGAACTTTCCAAAACTCTCTAATACTCTTGGCTTCAGTACAAGGTCTAGAAATGTGTTAACCTTTTATGTCAAGGTTGTTTCTGTTGTTATCCACGAGAAAATCTGCCCAAATTTGGCTATCAGCCTCTGAAAAACTGTAGTTAGCATTTGTGCAGTATAAATTTGCTAGACTTAATGCTAAAATCTCCCAAAGTGTCCATCCTCAGAGCAAAAAGGAGGACCTGAGAACTACAGCCCAGTTAGCTTTACCCTCAATACTAGGGAAGCTACTGGAGCATATTCTAAGGAGTCACGTCGACATGTGCCATTACAGGGTAGCCATTATTGCTCCTGGGACACTCCCGGGCATGCACCCAGACCACAGCATATTGATCCAGGTCACAGCAGCCCCAGCTGGCAGAGGGTCCCAGGGTTCAGCTTGCCAGCCCTGGGCTGCTCTGATTGAGCTCAACGTGCTGTCGAGAGGCTTGCTGGCACATGAGCATGCTTCAGCACAGGGGTAGCCAGCAGATAGCCCCCACACAAGGGCTAGGGACCAATATTCAAAAAGCCTGAGCCTGAACTGATTCAATCTTTTCAAGTTAGCCTAACCTGCTCAAGCTGAATCAGTTTGTAACCGTCCAGACATCCCCACCGGACTGAAGAAATGCAGGCACATGCCAGCAGTGGTTCAGGCTAGAAGCCAGGGGGCACTACAGCAGTCCTCCCTTCCCTTCCACAGTGCTGGGGGGGGCGTGACTAGGCCCCCCATGGACCTCTGATTAAGGAGCAGTTTTAACCCCCACCCTGCTTGCAGTCCCAGGCTTTTCCCCGCCCACTGCTCAAGGGGTGGAAATGTTGCTGTCAGACCCTGCATCTGTTGATACTGAGCTTTTCAATCTCCATCTCCCTGCTTCTTCAGACTGTCTACAAACCAGGTTACATCTAACACCTTTTTCTGTCCCCTCTTGAAGACTGACAGATTGCAACCAGCAGGTCGTTTGTCAGAACAAAGTTTCAACCCATTAAGCCCTACAAAAGATAACATTTCTCACAGTAGTCTCAAGCTTTCCTTATCTGCAGGGTGCCATTAGCCACTAGCTGTCTGCCTTTATCCCAGTGAAACTGGAGATCCACACAAATACTTCTCAGAATTAGCTAACATGGGGGGTGGGGGGCATGGCTAGATGCCAGGTCCCTGCACTGGGGTTCCTGCCCTGGGAGAGGGGTAGGAGAGGGGATCCCTGCTTGAGCAGCAAATGGGAAGGGGGTTGGGGAAGAGGGGGAAGCCTGGCAGCCACTGTAGTCCTTCAGCCAGCCAAAGCAGTGATAGTGCTCTGGCTAGGAAGGAGAGGAGCAGGGCCAGCACTGCTCTGCTCCAGCAGACAGCCCCGCCCAGTCCAGGGGGTGTGCCAGGATCCTGGGAATCTGGTTTAACTTAAACCAGGAAGCCATCTGGGACAGACATTGCATAAACTAGTTTGACCCAAATCAGTTCAGTCTGATACTACATTCAGCCAGGTTTATCTCAAACTGGTTTCAGCCATTTTGAAACTGGTTTATGTGCTCTGAACATCTGTTCTGTTACAGGTTTAAACCAGTTTCTGATCACTTGAACTGGTTTATGTGTAATGTCTGTCCCTAGCCTAAAGCACCCTTGTGCCCCTGCCAGCCAGCTTAGCATCTGCAGGTGCACTGCTGCACATGAAAAAACGCTGCAACAGGGTAGGACTTGTATTTACATTCACGTGAAACTAATACACTCTTCAGTGGGGTAGGACTTGTATTTACCTCACTGAAGGGTGTATTAGTTTCACATGACCTCATAGGGGTGCACATGTAGACACTGAGACATTTACTACTACAAGGTAATTAGTCAACTGTGCAATTAAACGTCTCATGTAGATGTCCCCAGGAAGTCCATTTGCAAGCATCTAGAGGAGCAAAGACTGATCACAAGCACCCAACATGGATTTACTAAGAACAAATCATGTCAAACCAAATTGGTCTCTTTCTTTGACAAAGTAACTACCTGAGTGGGTGAAGGGAATGCTGTGGATATAGTGTATCTGGACTTCAGCAAGACTTTTGACAAGTTCCCACATGACCTGAAGGGCATCCTGAAGAGTCATCTGATCCTTCTAAAGCTATCTAGGGTACATTAATAACACACCTAGGTGTGCAACCACCTACACAACATTATTTACAAAATAAACAGAGCTTTCAAACAAGAATCTATACTGCCAAACTCCAAAATTCTTTACAACAGTCAAAAAATGAGCAAAACCAATAGTCAATGAGCAAAACCAATAGTCAATGAGCAAAACCACAGTCAAAAAATGAGCACAAGCCAATGGCTGCCATTTTCTAAAGGCTACTTTGTATCTCAAAAAGTAGAGAACCACTGACTTATCTACTAGCAGAGACATAGGCACCAAATTTTATTGTTCCCAGTGTGTAGGGGGAACAATAAAATTGCCTCCCACCCCACATAAAATAGCCAGAGCAGAGGGATGAGCCCAGTAGAGCCCACGGGGGGAAGGGATGGCTGTGGGCTGCCTGCTGTGGGCTTGGGGCTCCCTGCCCTCACCCTGGGAGCCCTGCGCCAGCCGTGCCATTGCTGCTGGGTGGGCAGAAAGCACCTCGCCATGGTGGGGGGAGACCAGTAGGGCAGGGAGCCCAAGGCCACAGCAGACAGTGCATAACTGACCTTGCCACATGCACAAATAAGGGAGGCACATGCCCCCAAAGGCTCTCCTCCCCAGGAGTACATGCAGCAGCAGGGAGCCACCCCCTCTCCCAGGATAAGCTGCCTGTGGCTCTGTTCTGCTCCCCACCCTGGCCCCAGACCCCATGCACTGGATTGGCTGGGCAGCACCCTTCAGCCCAAGCCCCACTCCCTCCCTCACCATGGGTGCCTCAAACTGCCCCCTTCTCCCTCCATAGATTTACCTGCAGGCAGCTGGGGAAGCTGCTTTCCACTGCTGCCTGGAGCCATATTCCTGACTGAGTGCATGTGTGTACACGCACACATGCATGTGACATCCCCTGCATCCCACTCCCCACAGTCCCTTGCAGGCTGGAACTCTGCCAGCCTGCAAGAGGAAACCCGCTGTTTCCCATATTTTTCCATGGTGAACATAAAACCCAGATATCTGCACGATGCTGCGAAACCGAGACAAATCCCTGATTAATTCAGCCTGAGACCAGGACTTGATGTTCCATTTCAAGACTGGCCCACAAAATTAGGGACGGGTGGCTTCTTCCTGAGCGGGGCCAGGGCCATCGGCCCCCACATACTCAGCACCAATGAGCAGAAATCCTTGATGCAAATCATGGCATCACCTTATAAACAGACAATACATCACTCATGACTTTCAAACCTACTAAAAATTTTAAATTTATAAGAATCTGAAAATATTCTGCTACATAATTGCTTAAATAAATCAATAGAGCTCCAAGTCCGAGACAGGAAAAGATGTACTTATTCTAATGTAAAAGCTGTGGTTTTAAATCTCTAGGTTTTCATAGTCATGTCAACCAAAAAAAAAAGATACCCCTCTTGAGAAAAATAAATGAACTTCAAAAGGAATAAAAACATAAAATAAATCCACCTTGTTTGACCCGTTCCATTTTGATTTCAGACTTTTTTTATTATTACATACAGCAAATTCAATTTGGAAATGAAAAGCAGGATTAACAAAGGAACTTACATGCTGTGCACAGAACCAAGAAGCAGAAAGAGAAGGGAAACCCACATTTGCATGGCACTGCAGACAGGTTAATTAGCTCCACTCAGAGACACCACTAATTAACCCATCTGCATCATGATGTAAACAAGGTTATGCTGTTTCTGGTTAGAGTGGGGGAGGAGTCAGCCTCCACAGTATAGTGCTCAGGCAGTGGAGGATTTGAGAGACAACAAACTACAGCACATGTGGATTCATATGCTTGCCCAAAATTTCAGCTTTTAATTGTCAAAGACTTGGGCAGGGAGAATGAAATATTGCTACATTTGTTTAATATAGATAAATAACAACAATCTCACAGAGTTCCTAAGGAGACAAGGTAAGGAAGAAGTCAAACTTCTTTGACTAAACACCTTGGAGCCCAGCTAGCGTTTTCCTAAGTGTATATACAGTGCTTCAATACAAAAAATTTCTGATCTTGATCAGGGCCTCTGGGTGCCACTGTATTGTGAGTGAGAAATAATAATGGAGGAGCAGTTTATCACAGGCAGGGGAGAGACTGTTCTTTTTCGATCCTGCCAAGTGAAAGCCAAAGAAAAAGGCAACATATCTATTTGCATGTAGGCATGAGACTTCCAAATAGGTGTGATACAATGAGAATACCATCCCTCATGAATAGTTAATGATAGTATTCAAATATTGATAGTGGTGTAGTTTTAAAAGCTTGATTTCAAAAGAAAGCTACCTCCACTTTAAGTAATTCTCCAATCTCTATCTGAAAACTTTCTCAATACATATTGCTGTAATCAGCTTTTAAAAGCAACTTTTGAAGCAAGTTCGTCTGTATCATCAAGACACTACTGAAGGGCATTCAACAATTTCCCAGTCTTCTCAAAAACAATGAGGATATCTTGTTCTGTTGCAAAACCCAGCCAGAAAATGATGTCGTTCTTAAAGCTCTTTGCCAAAACATCACCTTTATTTCATAGATTTCATAGACATCAGGGCTGGAAGGGACCTCGGGAGATCATCAAGTCCAGCCCCCTGCCCAAAGGGCAGGAAATCAGCTGGGGTCATAGGATCCCAGCAAGATAAGCATCCAATTTACTCTTGAAGGTGTTCAGTGTAGGTGCTTGAACCACCTCCGATGGCAGGCTGTTCCAGACCTTGGGGGCTAGGACAGTAAAGAAATTCTTCCTTATGTCCAGCCTGAAACGGTCTTGCAGGAGTTTATGACCGTTTGTTATTTCACTGACTGTGATGTTATTTCACATCACTTCATCCTGAATAAATCAAACAGGACTTCAAGAAAGCCACCCAAGTTTGTAGGCTTCACTGTCTTTGTCAAGGGAACATAGCCTGACCTGAAAAAGGTCACAGCAATTCAATTAGAAAAAATACCCACAGATGCTAATGAATTTCACTCCTCTGCCAGCATGGGTAATTACTGTGCATGCTACATCAGAGACTTCTTAGCAATAAATTACACTTCTGCAGGAACTTATTAAGTGAGGAATATCATATCCCTAGCTCAACATATGCCAGAAAGTTTTGCTTTAAAAATTAAGGAACTGATTATGTCCGATATGCAAAAGCCATATTTTAGTCTAGATCTGCATATTGAAATAGTGTTTGATGCCAGAGGCTAGGGACAGAAAGTTGCACATAAACTGGTTTAAGTGATCAGAAACTGGTTTAAACCTGTAATAGAGAAGAAGCTCAGTGCACATAAACTAGTTTCAAAATGGCTGAAACTGGTTTAAATAAACCTGGCTGAATGTAGCATCAGACTTAGCTGATTTAGGTCAACCCGGTTTATGAAACTTCTGTCCCAGACCCCTCCAGTTCAAGTTAAATCACAGTTCCTCAGCATCCCAGCATGCTTTCCAGCCCTAGGCTGAGCTGCGCTCTGGCCCTGCCCTCTGCTCTCTTGCTGGAGCAGAGAGGGCTGGCTGACAAGGGGGTTGGGAGGGGCAAGCCGAGCTGGGGATGCACCCAGTCTGCGGGGGGGAGGGATGGACCTGTTCCGCCCCCTCTCCCCAGGCAAACCAGCTTGGGTCTGGGGCTAGGGAGGGGGTTTAAACACCCCTTCCCATGCTCAAACTTACTACTGGCTGCAATTACGGACTACAAATGCCAGAGGCACCTGGAAGCAGGAAAAGGAAGTGATGAGCAAACCTGCAGAGACCTACTGTTGTAATTCTGGACTGCAAATCCCAGAGAGCTTGGGGACAGCAGGAAAAGGAAGTGAACACACAGACAGAGAGCCTTGCTTTAGCCCACACCCCTTGCCCCACTTTTTCTGGCCCAAGCCACTATGGGCAAGTGGCTGCATTTCCTGAATCGAAGGTAAATTTCTATTCACTTCTGTTTCAATTTAATCTATGCAGTTTAGACTAACCTGCAAAAACTGAATTGATTCAGCCTCGGGCTTTTTGGCTGTCTGTACCTAGCCAGAGAGTTAAGTATCCTCACTGGATAGGCACCTGGGTTCAATAGCATAAACAGGACTATCTAATAAATCAGAAGCCTGACACTGTTCCAAGAAAAATACTTGCCACCTGCAAAGAAAAGGTCAGGCTTGTCGAGCGCAACAACTGGCACCTTTTTGCTCCCTAGGCTGTCACTTTACACCCGCCTCCCGGAGAATGAATTATCCTGCATTTACCTTCACTGTCAAGGCCCATCCCCAACAGCAATGGAGAGGGGCATACTCTGTGGTGAGGATAATCACAGGCAAAAGAAAGTAGTAGGGAGGGCCGCAGAGAGGAAACTGTAGAAGGGAAGGGTAGCATGGCACAGCTGCGTGCCTGTGATCCCCAGTACTTCCCAGGGCAGATCTGTCCTACTATTTGGTTACATGCGGGGCTCTATTTTCCCATTGTGTCAGATCAAGCATTTCAACAGCTCATCACAATGATCCTACACCAAAATGAAACGATACGGCCTAAGAGCACTCAAAGTAAACAAAATGAACATTTTTATCTTTTCCTTCAAGCTTTTATCCAATTTGCTCCAAATGTCTACAATGCCAGGCAAAGCAACTTGCAAACTATTAGGAAGAATAGATTCTTTTGCAAGAAGGATGAGGCATGACTAAACAAAAGGGTTTACACTGGAGGTAACATCTTATGGGATGACTACCAGCCCTGCATAATAAAGAACTTGTAATACACAAATATACAAAATTGTGTGCATCACCTACGTTGGTCACAAATGGTTAAATAGAATGGAAGCATGAGGAGTTATAGGACATAGCACAGGAGTGAGAAACAGCAGCTGAGCTGGTAAAATGACGATTAGAAGAGAAAACACAGAGCATGAGAGGATGGAATGGGAAGAGGGGGGATGGAGATGGCAGGAAGCAGGGCAATACACAGCTGGCAGAAAAAGAGAACCCAAAACCAAGTAGGCAGCAAAAGGAGGGGCTTCAAAAACAGGCAAACAGGGAGGAAAGAAACGAAGCAAGAAAGGCGGAAAAGATTTTTTTTAGAAAAAAGTAAGAGGGGCTCTGAATAGATCAGGAAAAGATGACAACTAGCAACTGCTAGCAGGGGAAAGGAACTAATATGCAGTTATTACTGTGGGGGAGAAAAGAGGTTGCAGAATTTTATTTGCTAGGAAAGGAGATAGGAGCAAGCACTAAGCTGGTGAGAGAACTGAAGCGAGTAAACTAGAAGAATGCAGTGGTGTTGCTGTGGCTGTGATAGTCTAAAGAATATGCAAGGAACAAGGTTTGTAAGGTGAGGTAATATCTTTTATAAGACCAACTACACTAGTGGGAGAGATGTTAGTCACACTTCCAGGCACAAGAAGGTTGCCTAACCTCTCTGCCACCTATATAGTTGGTCCAATAAAAATATTACTCTACCTCACAAATCTTGTTTCTAGAAGAATCATAAGAAGCAACCAAGGCAAGCAGATGAAGCATTACCAGTTCCATGAAATCATATACATACAGGAAAAACTCAACTTTCATTAAAAGAAAAAGTTTCTAACCCCTGTGGTTACACAGAAAAACTTGAAAAATTGAGACACAACCGCTGAAGACATAAAAAAACATGCACATAGAAAGACAACATCATTTATTATTTTTTTCTAAGCCCTTGTGATTTGTCAAGACTGACTCTCTATTACAGTACTACAATGCCTGGGGTATACTTCAGGTATAATCTTTGTTGTATTCTGGGTGGTGAACTATCTTGGACACTTCATCTTTTACAAAAGTGCTTTCCAAACCTTAGCAGAATTCTGAACAGATTTGATGTTGTAACTCCCACAGGATACATATCAATAGTGATTTTCCAATAAGGTATCATTTTTGGTTTGACTTCAGCCACAGGTACCTTCAGTAAGACCCATTTTGAAATGCGCAGTCTGTGTAATTTTTTTTTACTCTGAGAGGAATTTCAGTAAATTATCTGATGCAACTAGGTGAACAGAAAGAGCATTCCTTGCCCCCCAGGCCCAGTTATTTCACAAGACCAGTGTTCCTGGTCTCAGTGAAAAAAAGCAAAGTTGTCCCAAACGTTTTTAAGATTCAAGTTACAGATTGACTAGAAACTTTTTGCTCCTTCTGGTTACTAAGGAAAGCTAAATGTTTAGCCATAAAGAGCTATCTTAATATAGTTTCTTAAGTCAAACTGGATTCTAGGGCTGTGCAAAATTTCAAGGGGTGTTTCATTTGTTCCGACGCATTTCAAGCTCAAAATAGCAAAATTGAAATGAAACAAAAGGCTTTGAAACAGCTTCAAAATGAAATGAGGTCACTCAAAATGTTTCGAAAGTTTCAAAACGTTTCCAGTTTCAAAGCAGCCCGGTGGCAGGAGATGAGGGAAACCAGGGCTGCGCTCCGAGAGGCTCCACCAGTCCCATGGAGCTCAGCCTGGCAGCAGGAGAGCTAGTAGCGGAGCTGCTCAGAGCGTAGCCCTGGCCATTTGCTTTCCCCCACCAGGCTGTGGGACTCTGGAGACTCCACCTGCCAGACTGTGCTCACGAAGGCTGCACCCTGAGCGGCTCTGCCGCTGGCTCTCCCGCCACTGGGCAGAGCTCCATGGGGCTGGTGGAGCTGCTCAGAGTACAGCCCAGGCAAGCACAGCCAGGTAGCTGGAGGCTCCATAGCCCCATGGAGCTGAGCCTGGAGGCAGGAGGCAGGGCAGAGCCAGGGGTGGAGCCACTTGGAGTGCAGCCCTGGCTCTGAGCACAGCCCTGGCCAGTGGCTCCCCCCACCTCAAGCCACCAGGCTCAGGTCCATGGGGCTGGCAGAGCCACTGGGAGTGCAGCCCTGGCTCTCCCCTGCCTCCCACCACTGGGCTGCTCTCTGAGCAGCTCTGCCAGCCCCATGGAACTGAGCCTGGTGACGTGAGCCACCAGGCTGTGCTCTCCACAGCTGTGCTTGAAGCGACTCCACCAGCCCCATGGAGGTCAGCCCGGCGGCAGGACAGCCAGTGGCAGAGCCGCTTGGAGCACAGCCCTGGTGAGCACAGCCCAGCAGCTGGAGGCTCTGTAGCCCCACGGAACTGAGCCTGGTGGTGGGAGGTGGCAGAGAGCCAGTGGAGGAGCCACTCTAAGCGCAGCCCTGGCCCTAAGCGCAGCCCTGGCCAGTGGCTCTCCCCCACCGCATGCCACCAGGCTCAGATATGTGGGGCTGGCAGAGCCACTTGGAGCGCAGCCCAGTGGTGGGAGGCACAAGAGAGCCAGGATTGTGCTCCTACTGCCTCTGCCAACCCCATGGAGCTCAGCCCAGTGGTGGGAGGTGGGCTGCACTCTGAGCGGCTCCGCCAGCCCCACGAAGCTCAGCCTGGCAATGGAAAACCCAGTGGCAGAGCTGCTCTGAGCACAGCCCTAGCTCCAAGAGCAGCCCCGGCCAGTGGCTCTCCCACCGCCTCACTCCCACCAGGCTGAGCTCCATGTTTTACAGCAGACTACAAAAAAATAACATTGTGGTTGAGACATAGAGACCAATGCAATTTCTATTTAGTTTCACGATCTCCTTAAAGCCTCTGTGTACATACCAGCTTTACGTTTAGATCATCCTAACTAAGCTTAGGCCAATCTAAATGTCCTGGCATACAAGCATTAATAGGGCTTAGGTTGCCCTAAAAATGGCATGTTTGATCTAAAGTTAGTTCAGGTCAGAGGTCAACTAACTTTAGATCATTAAAGGATTAACCCAATCTAGTGATAGTTAACCTGGACATTTGCACGCATTCACAGCACAACCCTAGGGCTCTGCTATTTCCCCCACCCCAACTGCGCTATTTTTACATCCCAGAATACCTCGCCCCCTACTGGGTAGCAAACCCTATAGATTTACCAGCCCCCACCACAGACCTGCAACCACTCTCCAAGTCTCCCAGTCCCACCCCCCACAATTTAAACTAAGATACATAAACTTAAGCCAGGTCTTACAAATGTTTGTTTGCACCCCTGATGACACACTGGGTGCATGTACACATGCTATTAATGTGTAGCAATAACCTCCTGCACATATCACACCAGGGTTTATTGCTCCTGGGTGCTGTGTTTGAACACGCACCTGGGACCACAGCTCACTGAGCTGGGTCAGAGCAGCCCCAAATGGCTGGGGCAGAGTTAATTAGTTTACTCTGCCTTAATAGCACTACAGATGCCAAGACATTTACTGTGGAGCTAACTTGGCAACTCTACAGTAAACGTCTCATGTAGACGCACCCACTGTGTCTCTATTGGGTAACAGTTTAAAGTACAGCTGCACAAAAAATAATGGGCACCATGAAAATAGCCTCCCCTTCTGACAAGTCTATTATAGAAAATATTTTTCAATAGATTTCACTTGTAAAATTAAGTAGTACCTTTTTTATAAAAGAAAAAGCACTTAATTTGACTTGTATAATCTGGCCATAACCAAAGCTTGAGACAACTCAATCCAGAAAGGTATCCATTTTATATCAGTAACTATAATAGGGTTATATGCTAATTGCCATTCTCTTAAAAAGTTTTCAGTGTCATGGGAGTCAGTCAAAAGCTTCACCAAACAATCTTGCACCATTTTCTGTTTTCTTTAAATTCTTTTTTCTTTTTTAATCAAGTAACTGAAGCACTGTGCTCATCCTTCTGACAGCTATGCGCTCTCCCATACATGCCATGGGGGCAATTTCTGTCACAAAGTCAAGTAATTTCATGTTACACAGTTAAGGCAGTGGCACTGTTCATAAGTACAAGCTCAATTACTTTCCTGAAACAGGGGCTAAGTTGTGTTTCTAAACACCCCAAGGGGTCTCAGAGCTCTTAAATAACTACTCTCATTCAGACTAACAACAAGTATATCAATATAGCACAAGCTAAGTCTATTCCATCTCGGAGGAAAGGCAACAAGAGGACACAGCAGCCCCCCTGGCTCTCCAGGGACCTAGCAGTTCTTCTGAGGCTAAAAAGAAAGGCCTACAAAGGATGGAGAATGGGATTCACCTCCAAGGAGGATTATTCTGCACTGGTCCAGTCCTGCAGGGAGCAAACCAGGAAAGTCAAGGCTGCAACTGAACTCCAACTAGCTTTGAGCATCAAGGACAGTAAAAAGTCCTTTTTCAGATATGTGGGGAGCCACAGGAAAAGCAAGGGCAACATTGCACCCCTGCTGAATCAGACGGGGCAGCTGACAACTGACACCCAGGAAAAAGCCAACCTATTAAATGGGTACTTTGTGTCAGTCTTTCATCAGTCCCATGGGACGCCCATGCCCACTATGGGACAGGGAGGTCCAGGTGAGGGAGATCCCCTGCACTCCATTAATGCTGACCTTGTGAAGAAACATCTTGAGAAGCAGGATACCTTCAAGTCAGCCGGCCCTGACAATCTATACCCCAGGGTACTCAAGGACCTGGCAAGCATCATCGCCCAGCCTCTGGCACAGATCTTTGAGTACTCCTGGCACTCTGGTGTAGTGCCCGAAGACTGGAAGAAGGCCAACATGGTGCTGATCTTCAAGAAAGGGAGGAAAGTGGATCCAGCTAACTATAGGCCTATCAGCCTGACTTCTACCCCAGGGAAGATCTTAGAAAAGTTTATTAAAAAGGCCATCCTTAATGGACTGGCCGATGCCAACATCCTAAGGGATAGCCAGCATGGGTCTGTTGCGGGTAAGTCTTGCTTGACCAATCTCATTTTCTTCTACGACCAGGTGACCTATCACCTGGAAAAGGGAGAAGAGATTGATGTTATATATCTTGACTACAAAAAAGCCTTTGATCTGGTATCCCATGATCACCTCTTGGCAAAACTGGTGAATTGTGGCCTTGGGTCCACCACAATCCACTGGCTGGAAAATTGGCTCTGTGGTCGGACCCAGAGGTAGTAATACAGGGAAGTCACTCATCATGGTGTCCTGTGACCAGTGAGGTCCCCCAAGGCTCTGTCCTTGCACCCATATTGTTCAACATCTTCATTAATGATGTCGACATTGGAGTCAGGAGTGGACTGGCCAATTTTGCTGATGACACCAAACTTTGGGGCAAAGCATCCACACCAGAAGACAGGCGGGTGATCCAGGCTGACCTGGACAGGCTCAGCAAATGGGTGGACAAGAACCTGATGGTGTTTAACACCAAAAAATGTAAGGTTCTCCACCTTGGGAAGAAAAACCTACAGCATCTTTATAGGCTCGGCAGTGCTACGCTGGCTAGCACTACAGAAGAAAGAGATTTGGGGGTCATCATTGACCACAAGATGAACATGAGCTGCAATGCGATGCTGCGGCTACTAAAGCGACCAAAACACTGGCTTGCATCCATAGATGCTTCTCGAGCAAATCCCGGGACGTCATTCTCCCCTTGTACTCAGCCTTGATGAGGTCACAGCTGGAGTACTGTATCTAACTTTGGGCTCCACAATTCAAAAAGGATGTGGAGAAGCTTGAGCGAGTCCAGACAAGAGCCACGCGCATGATCAGAGGTCAGGAAAACAGACCTTATGACGAAAGGCTGAGAGCCATGGGGCTCTTTAGCCTGGAAGAGTGCAGGGGTGACCTGATGGCCACCTCTAAGTTTATCAAGGGTGATCACCAGTATCTGGGGGAACCTTTGTTCACCAGAGCGCCCCAAGTGATGACGAGGTTGAACGGTCACAAACTCCTGCAAGACTGTTTCAGGCTGGGCACAAGGAAGAATTTCTTTACTGTCCGAGCCCCCAAGGTCTGGAACAGCCTGCCATCAGAGGTGGTTCAAGCATCTGCATTGAACACCTTCAAGAGCAAATTGGATGATTTTCTTGCTGGGATCCTATGACCCCAGCTGACTTCCTGCCCTTTGGGCGGGGGGCTGGACTCAATGATCTTCCAAGGTCCCTTCCAGCCCTAATGTCTATGAAATCTATGAAATAACAAATACACAATAAGGGAATTAAACTGTAGTATAATTAACTATACCACGTGCTGCACATTTGGTGTAAAATCAGCACTTAAACATTTGACCCATAAAAATGCGATTTACAAAATGTCTTTGAGAGGCACATACAGATTTCTAACATTATTTCTTAGAATACAGTGTATTATTAAGTAAAAGTTCCAAGTAACTGCTGCTAAAGTTCTTCCCCATTTCCCAAGAGGATTCACCCAGCTCTCATTAAAAGCTTTCCATAAATACTTTCAACTGATATGCTTGATATGTCTGCATAGCTGAACTGTAAATATCACAGCTTTTCAGACAAAAAGTGAATGCCAAAACCTGAATTTTCTACATTTAAAATCATACTTTCTCTATCTTATAACATATTTTCATGAAAATAAAGTATTTGAAGCAGTTTGGAAAACAGATTTTACTCTATGCTAGGTTATATAGGAGTCACACAGCACACTTATCTTATATTGCAAATAAAATCTGGTCAGAAACTATTGAGCATGAAATTCTACTCCCTTTCCTCTGCCATAAAAAATCCGAAATGCCACTGCATAAGAGAGTGCAAGACATCTGGGTAAGAAGTGTTTATTAGGTAAATGACTAAGTGGACCAAATATTAATGGATCCAGTCCAGAAACAGGAATAAGCTGAAGTTCTGAGACAGCTAATCTTTGATCATCTAGTCTAACTTCCTGGATAAAACAGGCCACAGAACTGTATTCAGTAATCTCGACAACAACTTCCCATCTCCTGGTTAAGCTAGAGCACATTTTTAGAAAGACAGGCAATCTTCAAGGCATAGCCCAGGTGTAAAAGTTGCCCCAATTCTTACCTATAACTAGGATAGTGAGAATTCTGTTGATCTAATTCCTACCTTAGCCTGTTCACTGCTAGCACTGCCCCCCAGTTGTTTTATTCTCCCATTATATAGATTTAGGCTTATTTGTGCAAGCAATACATCAACACTGATCACTTGAATTTTATTCAAGTGAAACAGGCCTACAATCTTCACCCTCTCCAATGACTTGTGAAATCATGCATTTTTATTATGTAAATAGTCCTCTTCCTTGTGAATAGAGCCTCAAATGTTTCTGATGTTCATTCTTTTAACAAACTTGATGTGAAGCCAATATTTCAACCATGTCAGTTTTACAGCCAAACTTAGGATTTCATGAGAAACATTTCATCATGTGGTGAAAAAAGCCCCAAAACTCTGAATCAATTGAGACATATATGTAGAGTAACCATCGATCCTGGGCAAATCTGAACGCTCCTAGTTTCCGTAGCCTGGTCCCAGCTAGATAGTCAAAAGTCCTGGAGTGGAGTCTAGCAGGGATGTGGAGCAGCATGGTGCACCAACCAGGCAGACACCATGACGTGCAAGATGGGCAGACTGGAGCAGACAGTCTACCCACCTCGGTCCTGCCCAGCAGCAGCTGTGCCTGCCCAGCAGCCTGCCTGATGTACCATGCCACGCCGCATCACCACCAGATCCTGCTCCGGGATTTCTGACCAACCAGCTGAGAAGCTGCGAGTGTTCGGGTTTGTCCAGAACAGATGGTCACCCTAGGCATATATACTGGGACACTTTTTCAGTGTCCTCTGTAATAGGACGTTTTTCCTCAGGTTAAGGCTTGTAATTCCATTCCACTCAGTCTATAGTCTCCTGGGAGAGTACCAATTAAAGTATTAATTACAAGAGTTTTTATTACCTTTTTATTAGGAACGGAGCTGATAGAACATGGCAACCAAATACCAATATATTGTTTTCTCCAATTCAGTCAACCAAAAATCCATCTAAGTATAAGTTTTGTTTTAAAATTACACATATGGAGTTTTAGTAAAATAGTTAAAACCATTTTAATAAAATTAGGAAAAAATTGAGAAAAAAATCATTCATTTTAAACATTTTAACACAGAAGTTTCAAGTGTATTTATCAATTTATTTCTTTTTTTCATTTTTCATGAGCTCTATTTCAGTTTGTTAAAATATCTTGGGATGCACAGTCTGTGTTCATGTTAGAAGCTGGGTAAAAGGGCAGAGAGTCCTTACCAAGGATCTTCCCATATCATCCAGTTCATAGGGGATATGAGGTTTTCCCTTCCCCTGGAATGGTATAGAGAAGGGCAGAAGCCCTCCACTGAATACTAGGGGCACCTGCTTCCATTTTGCCAATAGGACAGCTTCACAAGAACCAAGGATTTGACTACTCCTTGACTTTAAAAGCCCCAATCAAGCCACTGGAGCAGTCTGAGGCTAGGTACAGACATTCAAAAAGCCTGAGGCAGAATCGATCTAAATTACGAGTTTTCTGTAAGCAGCATAGTTTCGATTTGCAGTGGACAGAACACACATTTGCCCTTGGGGAAGGCAAATCTCCGAATAGGTTCTGCCATTTTTAGACCAATCTATGTGCGCAAAACTTCTGTTCTGTTACAGGTATAGACCCAGTTTTGTGTGCTGACCTTCTATTCTGTTACAGTTATAAACCAATTTCTGATCACTTATACCAGTACCTGGCCTGAGAGACATACAACATATTATCTGGCGTTTTAGCATCTTTTTCAGGTAAAATCCATAGGATCTGAGGAGGGAATTATTTGCATTTTCCTCCTCCAGGGGTAGGGACTCCTTGGTTGTGTCCACACATGCAGGCAGATGCACTTGCAGCAGCTCAAATACCAGCGGCACAAATCTGTGCCAGAGATTTGTGCCTCACTATATGTGCCTGAATATGCACTTTGGTGTGGGGCAAATTGTGCCACTTGGGGCAAACTGACCCTGCCTGGCTACTTCTGGCTCTTCAGCCTGGGGGAGCTAGAGGCTGGGCCAGTAACTGTGATGGCCCTAGCGGTATGAAAAGCTGCCCTGGTGAGCAGCACAGGGCTACTTGCCCTCAGGAGCTTCTGAGGCCTGGCCAGTAGCCCTGTGCTGGAGACACTAGCCCCCCTTGCCAGCTGGATTGCTGCTGCAGCAGCCCTTATCTAGAGTGACCCCAGGTAGGGCTGCTACCTGGCTGTGACCCTCTGACACCTGCAACAGCATGGATCTGCAGCCCCATGTCTGCACACCTGGCAGACCTGAACAGGGACCGCACAACCACCTGGACTCTGATACAGGCACTGCAGCAAATGGCCAGCAGGTCAGCCACCTCATCTGCCCTCCAGCTGAGTCCCCAATGCCAGTCCTGCGCAGGCTTCTCTGCCTGGGACCCACCACTTACCTCACTAGCAGGAATCCTGGAGTTTCCTGTTTAAAAACTGCAAATTCTCTGATAAAAATTCCCCAATTCACTCATGAAAATACCCCAAAATCCATGTTCTTCCACAATTAAAATGAAATGCCAGTATATATCTATCTACCTGTCTGTCTATTGAGAGAGAGAGAGAGAGAGAGAGAGAGAGAGAGAGAGAGAGAGAAAGAGATCAGTTGGGCAATATTTTTTTTATGTTTACAATTTTAAAGCAGTTCAGAAGCCTACCAGTGCCTATATCATCATAATAAAATACATTCTAAATACCTATATGCTTTGATGTTTACTTTTGGTTTTGTTATCGTAAAAAAACAGAGCTCCCCATGCCCCCTTTGCTAACCAGGATGTGGGGACAACTGCCCCTGCAGCCACAGCTCCTGCCAGTAGGTCCCACCCTGTATGGCAGCACGCAGTATGTGAAATGTGGAGGGTGATGTGGGGTTTGCAGGATGAGTGTGGGAAGGGGTGCGGGGGGGGGTTGAGGGGGTGGGGTTTGTGGAAGAGATTTGAGGGGAGGCTGCCACAGCTCCCACCCACCCACCCACCCTCCACCACCACCCATAGTGCACAGCCCCTGCTGCTGGCAGCAGCAGCCAGCCAGGCTGTTGAGGCACTCGTGGCCATCTGCAGGCACAGCCCTGTGGCAGTGTGACCCCACCTGTGCAACCCAGGGGCTGCACATGGAGAACGGAGCCAGCCCAGCCCTCTGGTGCGTGCCTTCTGACAGGACCAGGACAGCTCCTGCTGTGACCCTGGGCTCCCAGCACTGTATGCAGAAACTGTGCGCCATCAGACTGGGCTGGGCTTCTATGTGCCTGGCCCAATGGTACATGGCTTCTGCATGCAGTGCTGGGAGCCCCAGGTCATGGCAGCAGCCATCCCAATCCTGTGTGAAGGCATGCACCAGCAGGCCAGGCCAGCTCCATTAGCCATGTGCAGCCCCCAGGTCTCAGGCAGTGCTACACCGCAGTGGGGCTGTGCCTGCAGTGGGCCATGAGTGCCCTAATGCCTAGCTGGCTGCTGCTGCTAGTACCAAGGATTGTATACCATGGGGAGTGAGAGGGTGGGCGTGTGACAGTCCCCCTTCAAACCCAAGCCACAAACTCCCCCCACACCCTCACCCATGAACCCCACACCCACAAATGCCCCAGAAACTCCACAGATTCCCATCCCCATGTCCCTACTTAGCAGGGACAGAGCCTGGGCCCAAGCTGCTGCTGCTGGCCCCACTTGTATTCTACTGAGGCAGCGTGCTGGAGCAGCAGGGGCATACAGCAGGCACAGAGACACTCAGGCCAGGTGCTAGAGCAGTGCTTCCCAACCACAGGTCACAACCCAAATGAGGGTCCCAGGAGCAATGCTGACAGTGCCACAGAGAAAAGACGAGCCGCACCATGTGCCACAAGCTTCCCCCACCCCCAGGCTGCTGCCACCACCACTGCACCCCACTCCCAGCAGCAGGGTGTAGAAAAAAAAGGTTGGAAACCACTGTGCTAGAGCATCTCCCTAGAGGATCTGGCCTCCTTTTGCCTCCGGGCATGCTCCAGGAGTGCACCCAGCATCACTTTTTCCCAGTGCATTTTGTTTTGATATCGGAATTTCCCGGTATCAAATTTAGAGCCTGTGCTGCAAATATGCAGTACAGGGAATATTCTTTTGTTCATGGCGTGACTCCTGCAGCATCTCAAACTGCTTTGAGACACCTTGTGCTTACTTGGCTGGATGCAAGCCTTTTATCCCTCTCATTGGGGTTTCATTGGGTCTGGTGCCATGAAGTCTGTTGAGAGATGCAGCTAATCCCTTCTGCATGTGAAACTGGAAAGTGGACAGACATAGAAAGTGGACTAGCCATTCAGTTGGTTGAGAACATAAATGTTAGTTTCATGGTTTCAAACTTTAATTACCATGATAAGCAGGTCCTTATTTTCAAACCACATCTAGCTGCACTTAGTTCTTGGTTCAGTTTTAACAGCATCTACTGCCAGCTGAGAACTGTTTAAATTTTGCCACAAAATTTTTGTAGACCTGAGCCCCAGAGATTGCTATATTTTTATTACCAGACTTTGAACCATACAGGCCCCTTCAATATC
The DNA here is from genome assembly GCF_052110815.1 of Crocodylus siamensis. Classification (NCBI taxonomy): domain Eukaryota; kingdom Metazoa; phylum Chordata; order Crocodylia; family Crocodylidae; genus Crocodylus; species Crocodylus siamensis. Next base: position 171,372,041 of record NC_143399.1, read on the forward strand.
AACTGGGGAATAGGAGAATAACTAACAACTTGCGATTTACATTGCTTATAATCATGAACAACTTGTGCCTCCTGAGTCGGGGGTGGGGGGAGTTGCCCCATGCAGCCATTCAGCAACTGGGGAGGATAGGGGTCTCCCCAAGGCTGATCGGAGCTGGCCATGTAAATAGTTCCTCTGCCGCCACCACCGCCTCCTCCTCCACCCTTTGGTGAGGCAGCTCCCTTCCCTGTCCACCTCTCCCTCCTCCTGCAAAGCAACAGGGCTTCCATCTGCCTGAGGCAGTGGTGGCAGCAGCTCCGTCCTCCCTGGCTGCCCACCTGCCTCCGCCTCCTCCCACAGAGCAGTGGCGTTTCCCTCTGCCTTAGGCAGTGGCAGCAGCAGCGGCAGCTCTGCCCTCCCTGCCTCCCATCCACTTCTGTGTCCTCCCGTGGCTTCCCTCTGCCTGAGGTGGCAGCAATGGCTCCTTTCCCCCTGCTCGCCTGCCCACCTCCACCTCCGCCCATGGAGCAGCAGGGCTTCCCACAACCCAAGGAGGTGGCTCCTCCCTCTCTCCTCCTGCCTGCCTCTGCCTCCTGCATGATACTGTGTAATTTCTGTTATGAAATGGTGGTGTTTATCCCTAACTTTAATACCAGGTGTTTGCTGCAGCTTTTTTTCACTCTGGACTGTAACTACTGACTGCTTCCTAGCAGGATGAACTGGTGGTATAGGTTTCCTTCACTATGATATCACAGTGCTTTAAAATCTCATGGTTACAATGGTACAAAGGAGCAGACTACTGAAAATGCTGTCCAGATCACTTCATTTCACCAGTACAGATTTATATCTCCAGCTAAATATAGGAATGTATATAAGTTCCTGTAAGAGAAAGTCCCAGATTCTGTATGAACAGTAGGTTTCACAGGCAAGAAAGAACTGATTCTTCATTTCAAAAGGGTGGAGTATAAAAAACAAACAAACACAAAGCCAAATGGAAAACAGGCACTCTCCTGGATAACCTGTTTTCCTAGTTATCAAGAATTGCCATGTAAAGCATAGCCCTATCTCCTGTGAATAAGATTCATTCTCCCTTTGATACAAGAAGGTATGCAGACATTAATGCAGAATAATGCTTGTGGTTTGGAATAGGATTATTGACTGTACCTAGCATGCATTGTTCCCCTTAACTGTAGGATTTGCTTACAAAGAAAGCTAACATTTGCATGCTTTGGAATTAATTCAAACTCACAATGTACTAAAAAGCACTGGCCAAAACAAAGATTTCATAAAACCTTGTGCCACCCAGCAGTAACAAATGCACACATCTCTACCCTCACCATTTATATCTGTGTTTGAAGAATGAGGGCATCATGTTGCATTGTTGAATAAACAGTGCATGTACTTTGCATAAGGAAAGCTCATTGCAAGACTTTCTCAATAAGACTGCAAATAAATTTGCTTATTCCTTTATGACTAAGGCCTGCACCTAGAAACAAGGAAAAGAACAGATCTCTGGCCCCTGGCACATGTGGCATGATTAGCTGTTAATAGCACCATAAATGCAATGCAATGAAACAGTGACACATGTTTGCACAATTTAAGGTGTCATAAAACAGCAAACCAGTCACAAAGATATTCCATGTCTTTCTGGCTAGTCTGTATAGTGCCTTAAATTGAATGTGTGGAATGTCTACAAACCGAGGCTGTGGGGGACTGATGCTGACAATCACCTGGCTCGAGAAATTGGACCCTGACAGTCCCAGCTCCCCATCCAGCCCAGAGCCTGATAGACTACATCAACCTGAGGCACACCTGGATCTCCAACCCACCCAGAGTGGATGGAGTCAAAGGGCTCCTCCTTCCAGCCCTGCTGGCCTGCTGGGCACAGAGGATCAAGGCTGCTAGGGTTGCTAGATACAGAGGACAAAGGTTTCTGGTAGAAGGAACTGAGGGCCGCCCCGCATTGGGAATTTTAAACCCCATATGCCTGACAGCCCCAGCATGCTACAGCCCTGGACAGGTTGCTGGAAGTGGGAGTTTAAACTCCTGGTGGGGAGAGACCACAGAAGCCTTTCATCTTCCATAACTGGCAGCAAAGCTGCTAGTAGTCATGCATTTGGGATCTGTCCCTAATTCCTATAATCACCTGAATGTGTAGCATGGTAGAAGGCAAGACTGTTCGAATCAAAGATCAGATCCCATCGCATATTTACAGGAATACCTGCTAGCAGCCTCTTGGTCATGTACTGTATCTCACATAGAGCACAAAGTGTCATTTCTGCCTCCCGTACTGTAACAGAGAGTCAGGGGCTCCTCTTATTTTAAGGGAAGAAATGGCAGCAGATGGGGAAGACACAGGTGAGAGGGGTTAGCCACAAGAGGGAAAGCACCAAAGAAACACTGCTACCCAGGCAGGGAGCTGCCCATTAGAGTGAAATGATGCCCCTGCAGCCAGTCAGGAGAACTCTGCCTGGTGTAATTTGGCTGCAAGAGAATAGGCTGCTAAGGACAAACAGCTATGACTGCCTATTGCAGAACTAGCTGCTCTGCAATAGGACAGTAGGGCAGAGCCTGGCTTGGGGAGCAAGGAGCTGCTAGAGCAGGTGTGGGCAAAATGCAGCCCACGGGCCAGATGCAACCCACCAGGCCATTCTATCTGGCCCCCAGGGCCCCTAAAACATCTAGAAAATTAATATTTATCTGGCCCTGGGCTGCCTGTCATGCTACCCTCAACGACTTGCCAAAACTCAGTAAGCGGCCCTCTGCCCGAAATAATTGCCCACTCCTGTGCTAGAGCAGCAGTAAAACTGCTGTGACAACCAGGCATCAGGCTCTGATGAGAAACACCTGTGAGGCTGGAGCAGCCCATGACCGGAAGGGGCAGGGCTTAGGCAGCATAAAAGCCTAGGGCCTGAGCCAGGTCAAATGAGGTGGGGGTCCAACTCTGCAAACCACAGGCAGAAGAGCTCCTGGTCAGACAAACTGCAGATTGACACCTGACTGTCTTCTGAGCTGCCCGGAGAGCTGCCAGGAAGACACTGGCATCTCAGAGAGATACAGGTTAGGGAAGCCTTGTTGTCCTGACCATAGATTACTGCTGATACTTGGACCTTGAGTGGGTTTAGACTATGTTATAGCTAGCAGGCTTATTCTTTCATTACAGTTTAAATTGGTGGTTTGGGATGGATCTATCAGGGGTTGGCAGAGGCCCCAGTTGTGCCCAAGGGCATGAGAGTGTTTTGAGTCCTGCCAGCGCTAAGGGCTCAAAACACTGAGCAGGCTGAAGCCTAAAAGAGATTGTAGCCTAGGAAGAAGTTGAAGCTTAGCACAGGGAGAAGCCAGATCGGGCCAAGGGGGCCTCAGACAGAGCCAAAGAGGTCCTGACAAGGGATAAATCATACAATAACACCTGCAAGGTATGGGCACAGCTATAAGGGAGGTCAGAGATTGTGAATAGCCCTTAAGGATACAGGTGTCCGGGGGCACAGTCAGGCCAAGAGGGCCCATTCAGGTTGGGGCAGGACGAAGACCAGGAGGGACCTGCTGGTAGTCAGATGAACTGGAGCTTGCTCTAGGACCCTTAGGCAGCCTTCTTTTTAATCAAACAAGTACAGCAAGGTGGAGCAAAGAAGTAAAAAAAAGGAAGGGCATCATAGAGCAGGGCAAAGGTTGTGTGGTCATCAGGGAGCGTCACAGTCACTGCTGGAGCCTGAACTTGGCCAGAAACATACACATTCCACTCATTCTTACTGGCTGTTCTTAATGTTGATCAAGGCTAGTAAACAACTCTCAGCAAAGTATTTGACCATGTTCATTATTCACTTTTTTTATTTTTATTTTTTGAGGCAAACACATACAAGATGCACAACAACGTATCCCTTTAAGTCCATATGGAATGTTGTGCCTTGTGAAAATATGATGTCAGTCTTTCATCCACTGCATGCTGTGGTAATGAAAAGAAGGCTTCTCGACAATATTCTAAATCTGCATATAAATTTGCATTACAACATGCACTTCAGCAGTTTGATTAGCACTGTGGTTAGTAATTAATAGCCACAGATTTTCATTTAAAAAAAAATAATAATAAAGTAACAATTGGTCAGAGGTTTCTCCCCAGAAGCAGATCTCCCAGGGTGCTTATTCTGACGTTTGCCTAAACCTTAAATCAGTTCTGCTGGGATTCAACTGCTGCCTGTTACTTTTTTTTTGTTAAACTTACACAAAAGGCTCATGGAAAAACTAAAAGCTAAGTCAACTGGTTCAAAAAGCTTAATTGTCACCTTGCTTGGATACTTTTGAAGTTCAGGACACAACAGTGTGAGAATATAAATAAAACATTCAAAGAAATCCTGACAAAGATTAATAGTATTTTGGATGCTGGTCAGTGTGCAATTACTGCTCAGAATGCCAACAGTATTGCTACTCAAATTATTCTTTTCACATGTAAGAATTACAGCAAAGGAACACTAACCTGAAAAGGTGACTAGGACCAGGGACACTTCTACATGGAACCAATAGTTTTGTCTTGACCATGGAGGTGTCAAGGGCTAATTTTGTCACTATACAATGGGTCCACACAAATGCTTGGACTGGTGATCAAAAGATCTCTTCCTCCGTGATCTATTCCTCCTATCTGTTCCAAGTAACGACAACACAACTGCCTCACATCTCTGTTGCCATCAGCTTCCAGCCAGCATTGTACATTCTAGTTTCTCAAATAGAGGTAAGTTCAGAAAGCACAGAGGGGAAACTAATGCTGATCTGAACAGAGCTAACATGTCTTTTATTTTTAAGTAGGCTTTGGACAGAGTCAAAGGAAGCTAAGCCTGTCCACAGCTTAGAAAGTCTGTCCTCTCATCTACTCCCACTTATACATGCAAATCACACAGAAGTTTTGCAAAAAGATTTATAGCCAGGCCACTGCATAAAGAGAGGGAGCAGCCTCCATAATTGACTTTCTCCTCCATGTTCTCAAATACAGCTTTTTGCTCCCTCCAACTCATGCAGCAGTAGGGAAATAGAAGGCAACCAGAAAGTGTAAAAAAACCCCAAACAAATAAAAAAACCCACTTCTAAATGACTTAAGCAACTGTTCTGATGCCCATATTAAAGACAAGAAGAAAACGTTACACTTGCCCCTCACAGATAGCTCTGGGAAGACAAGAGAATTAAACAATAAATCAGAAAAGCCTTGCAATTCAAATTTGGGCCAAAATCATAACTCAGATTAATTTCTGGAAGGGAGGAAAGCAGATGACTTAATGGCATTCCTGAGTTAATGGATCTGTAATGTGCTATGTTTGGCCTCAGCACAAGATCCTTTATAGTTCACATTCAAAATGCACATTGAAGAAACAAGTACACCTCCCTCAAAGGAAGAGAAGACCAGATCAAAAAGCTACAATTAAAGTAGCAAATAAAGAGGCTAGGAAAGAATTCCTGCTACTGCAAAGTTAAAAAGGTTTTTTTAACCATTAAAAAAAAGTTTGACCACATTCTTTTCCTTCCTGAATTGAGCCCTTGAACAAAAGCCAAAGGAAGGTCATGATTTTTGTGGGTAGGATACTCTGGGAAAAAAAAAACCTGTTCTTTATAGCGAGTTTAGCTACAAGAAACAGCAAATTATCAGGTATTTTTTCATTGCAATCTTGACAAGAAAACTCAGACCTTTCAGATGCATGAGACCCTCTTATAGGACATTTCCTAGCAAAGTTTGTTTAAAGTTCAGATTCTTAATGAAGAACCTCATTGTCTCATGTTTATGAAGTAAAATATACTTAATAACAGGGACTCTCGGGACGTGAAAACAAATGTGAATGCTACAAATATTAACAGCAAAAAGCCTACAAAAGATGTGATATGGGTAAACAGTATCCCATCTCTGTTTCTTTCAAAAAACTGCATAAAGGCTGCAATCATTCAGTCAGTATACTAGAGAAGGGGCAAATAGCACAGTACAGTTTGGCAGCCTGAAAAAATGCTATGCAATGACACTGGCCTGTCCCCTTGCAATGATGCCAAGTGGTACTAGAAACAGAAACAAAGGGGAGCCACACAGATGTTAGTTGCCAACTGGCAACAAGAAAAATAACCATCTTCTCCTATGATGGCCAGACTCACACTGTCAGCACATCACCTGCCTATTTTAGTCATTTTACCAGCCTCACAGCTAATTCAGAACAAAAGGATGGAAGGATTCTGCAAGAAGGAAAAATATCCATCCCAAAAAACAAAAACCTGAAGGGAGAAGGAAGTGCTTTTGATGGAAACAAAACACAAGGATGGGAGATTCTGCAACTTCCCTAGGCTCCAGGTAGTTCTACTCTTAACACCTCTGTGTTTCACAGATGCAGACATAAGCAAATACACAGATGCACACAAATATAAACAAGCAAAAGTGAATATCATGGAAACTTTGCTGAGGAAACAAAGACTCAATCAGAAAATTCCCCAAATTTAAGGTTTCTTCTGTATCATTCCTAGCATGGGCGACTGGTGCCTCCTGAGTTATCGGGGGCACTTGCTTCCCCCCCACCCCAGCAGCTAGTCAGTGACCGGGGGTCCCCCAGGGCCAATTGCACTGACTGGGAAGGGGGTCTCCCTGCGGCTGATCGCACCAACCAGGGCAGGGAGTCAGTCCTCCATGGCTGATCACGTCGACCTGGAAATGGCAGCGGTCACAATTAGCCACAGGGGGACCACAGGGATCACTTCTCTTGGTGCCCCAGCTGGCACTCTTGGGGGGCACCAGCGCTCTTGCCTGTACCCCCCGGCCAGGAATGCTGGCTGTCAGGGGGTACACCAGTGCTCTCAGGGGGTGCACATGCACTCCCTATGTATCACCACCGATTCCTAGCCAAGTTGCATACATAGATTCATTGATTGTAGGGTTGGAAGGGACCTCAGAAGATCATTGGGTCCAGCCCCCTGCACCAGACAGGAAAGACAACTGGGGTCAGGTGACCCCAGCAAGGTGACTGTCCAGGGTAGGCAATTGCACCACCTCTGGAGGGAGCTTATTCCACAATCTGGACACCCTAGCTGTGAAGAAGTTTTTCCTAATGTTGAGTCTGAAATGGTCTTGAAGTAGTTTGTGACCATTACTCCTAGTTTTCCCCAAGGGTGCTCTGGTGAACAGTTGTTCACTGGGCCCTTGATGTATGCTCCTCCCAGCCTGGTAACGGCCTGAGAGCTCACAATGGCCAGAAGAACTACTGCAAGGGCACATTGAAAGCATACCTCAAGAAAACAGGTGCTAACATCAAGAGTTGGGAGGAGCTGGCTGCCAACTGACTCCAAGAGTATGGCAACCTCAATCAAACAACAGTCCATTTCAAGGTGTCTTGCCCTCAAAGCAGAGAAGAAAGAGTGGAGGAAGGAAAAGAAGAGGTATCCCAGCCTGCAGCCTATTCTCCCCTGCAGGCAGACCTGCCACTTCTGTGGATGGATCTGTGGCTCAAGGATTGGACACTTAAGTCACCTCAAGACCGATCAATGAGCTATGGTAGAGATTCTCCTCCAATCAAGGGATTGCCAACAATGAGCTGATCTAAAGGATTGTATACTTTATATTACACATGCCATATTTTTACTTTTCTAAAATACCAGTAGATGATTTTTTTAATCTATATGGTGTGCCACCCTGGGAAAGACAGATGGTATCACAAGACAAAAAAATAATATTCCTAGCTGTATCTTCAAGGTCTTAGTTAATCTTCTTTGTATGTGTAATCAAGTGGGTTCTCAAGCAATCTTCTAGAAATCATAACATGTTCTAAAATTATTGAAATAATCTGTGACCAGTACTTTATTGCACCTGGACTTCTGATGGAAGCTTTAGGTTAAAGAACTAAGTTTCAAAAGAAATCATTAATAAGTGCTCATCAATGCAAGGCAGTTGGCAGAACTAGGACACTTACACATACAAATCCTTACACTAGAAAGTATTACTGCCATTTTGTAATGCACTGGCCCACTCAGAGCTAGGGTGTTCTCAGTGGGCACACACTCCGAAAGCTTCAAAATACAACCTTTGTCCCACAAGTCAGATGCGACTTGTGGAGCTGTTGTGCAGTCCATGAGGATCCCCACAGGTCTGAAAAACTGGCAGCAGGGGAGCACTGGCAGAGTTAAATTGGCGTAGCAGTTAACTTCAGAGTTAAAGGGCCTGGAACTTCAAGGTAAAAGAGAGTCAAGCCCTAGAGAGTTGAAATGATTACACAAGTGTAATCAACACTGCAATGGTGTCAAAAAAAAAAGTAGTGGACAGCAAATGCAAAACCCAACTTTGCCCAATCTGCTGGAGAAAGGATTAGGGTAAAACTCAAATAATGCAAGTTACGCCAGTTTAGGGTCTGGGCACATGATCTGTTAATGTAGTACAACTTACATAGGTTTTATATAGTGGGTAGGTTATACAAATGTCTGGAACAGATGCACAAACAGTTCAGTGCAGGCAGATGCCTGAGCAAGCAAGTTCTAGAGAGACAGTAATAGCTGGTTTGTACCGAGCAAACTGGTACACTGGAATGGAAGTGAAGACACAACCCAGGCAGCAGTATAATTTACACAAGTGTGGCTTTAATGCAGTTCTTCCTCACTAACTCTACAAAGGAAATTACATCAGATTATGGCTATATGCTGTGGGTTGGCTCCTTCTTTATACACTTGTATCAGGACCAATCACACTGGTATAAATGTACCATATGTTCAAGGGCCTAGATTTCATGTGCTCATGTCTGTTCTGAGGTAACTATATGCAAACATCTGGTCCCGAGCAGTAATAAGCACCTGGTTAGATATGTGCCTATCCTAGATTAGGATAGGCTGGTCCTGATCCCAATGTATTTTATATCGGTATGCAAAAGCAATGTAAATTAGAGAGGGATTTGTGGACATCTATCAAGGCCCTCAGCTCCACAAAGCAAGGTAATAGAAAGACCAGAAGATATTTGTCCACGTATACATAGAGGGAGAAAACCTGCAAAAATAGTTTCATATTAATCATAAGGAATGCCATTACTCAATACTGAATAAGATAAAAACCACAGAAAGATCAGGAAAGAAAGTTGTTTCAAGAAACAGTTTCCATTACAGTCCAACTATTCATCTAGATGATCAGAGACTTTGCTAAGGTTATTACAGGAAATTAAGTGGGAATAATATATAAGATAAAAGTTTGGGCTGGTGGTTGTAGGGTGATTTTAATATCACCCTTTTGGAGAAGCCTAGTGATATCAATATTTCACACTGAGATAAGAGATTGCAATATTAAAATAACAAACTTGTACCTAACTTAACACAAAAGCATTCTCATTGGCCAATACAACTTTTATAAAACATAGGCAAATAAATCATTTCCACAAAAAACTTGGCTGTCTGAGACATAATACAGGGTGGAATAGTAGGGTGACAAATTATATACTGGCAAGCAGTACTGATGTTGTGTAATTCAGATGTCATGTAGCCGGAAGATGATGTAGACTAAAAGGTGGCCTATTATAACTGTCATCTATTTACACTCTCCTGTTAGCTGCTTTTTTTACTATAATCATCTCTCTTCTGGCTCCTCAGATGTAAATTAAAAAAAAACTTAGATTCAGTGAGATGAATGGGTCCAGAAAGCTGCACATTAGTAAGCAAGTTGGACAACTCTTAGGAAGTGTTAGTTGGGATAACTCACACACACAGACCCTCTTCCAAATTTGCCCCAATGAATTCAAGAGACAACAAAGGAGCAAGAACAGATGAGCACTTGTAAACATGATCCTATTCTCATGCAAATATATCTATTTAAGATAAATGGGAAAAAAGACATTGAAAATAGATGCTGTGTAAGCAGAATCACTCTCTAAGCAAAGCGTTTTCTCTGAAATACTTAGGGGCACATCTGGCCTTTACACAAAATTTACCATTTTACTATTTTCTGTTTCTTATGATGTTTTGCTTTTCTTAATTTTTATTCTTCAATATATTGTTCTTTACGGAACTAGCTTGCCCTTTTCTTCTGCTTTTGCATAAACCCAGTAACGTTTTTTTTCTTCAGTCACAGATTCCATTTTTTATCCTTTATTTTGCTGCATCTCTTAATCTTTTTTCCTTATTGCTTTGTTTTCCTTTGAGTCTCATTCTGTTGCTGTCACAATGGCAACAATATGCCTTTCTCTACACACAAGCCAACTACAGAATTCCCTCCACATGAGCACTGCTCAAGATTTCTGTCTGCAACTTCCCTCTAATTAACATCACACATCATCTCCAACAGGAACACGCTGCAGAAAATGTTTTCTCCCACAGCTTTACACAAGGAACCATGAGAGATGTTAAACAATTAATTTACACCAGTTTTAATTTATAAATAACTGGACTTCTGCCTGAATTTGATTTACACTGGAAAATAAGAAAATAAGACATGAGTCAGCAAACAAAATAAAAGCTGTCTGGTTTTCACACTGGCTAGGGACAGACATTACACATAACCTGGTTTAAGTGATCAGAAATTTGTTTAAACCTGTAACAGAACAGCTATTCAGTGCACATAAACCAGCTTAAAATGGCTGAAACCAGTTTGAGATGAACCTGGCTGAATGCAGTATCAGATTTAAATGTTTTGGCTCAAACCTGTCTACACAATATCTATCCCAGACTCCTTGCTGGTTTAAGATAAACCAGACACCTCCAGCATTCCAATAGTATGATGTAATGCGGAGAGGCTATTGTTTTGTTGATCAGATGATAAACACTATTATCAGCCCCCTGCTGGCGTGCTCACCTGTCAGTTTGCTGCAGACAATATAAAGAAGCAGGGAGGAAGATTGAAAAGCTCTGTATCATCAACACATGCACGCACTGCACACCCCTGCTCACCTTGCCTCAGAGTGCTAGCAGGGGGCTAGGGTCTGGCAACACTCCCACAAGCAGGGAGAAGCCTGGAATGGTAAACGCAGACCTCCCTAATCAGAGCATCCTGCCCGGGTGGGAGGGAAGGGAGGGCTGCTCTAGCACCCCCTGGCTTCTAGCCTGAGCCACTGCAGGCATTTCCTCAGTCCAGAGAAAATGTCTGTCCAGTTACAAACCAGTTCAGTCTAGCCTGGTTAGACTAACCTAAAAATATTGAATCGACTCCGGCTCAGGCTTTTTGAATATCTGTCCCTGGCCATTATGAAAGACTTGAGAAAGAAATCTGTGTGCTGTGTCCCTACCCCCCACAGTCCTCTGGCTCATGATGATATAACACAGGGTTTTGCCTTGATTAGATCATTTCCAATTTTAGCTATATAGATAACTGAAATTAGAATTCGATCTCATCTGTAAAGCATAGCTTTGCTAGTTCCAGGTATTCTAATCCAAACTGTAGGGCAGAAGGCTTTAATCAGCAAGTGGAGACCAAGAAAAATACTCTTCAATCAGATCTAAGTAGCTCATAGTCTTATAGCTTCAACACTTTTCAGTCAAGCACATCAGGCATCTTCAAGAGTGCAATATCAATTATTTATCTATGTTCTTTCCATTTTTATTTCTATAATTAGTGATATTATCAATTGACACAGTTCTGCTACATCTTTATAATTATTATCTTCACCACATTACCTTTCAATATATTTTGCTAACCTTTTCTGGTTCTGAGCTAAGGTTTGTGTCCAGCAAAAATGAAAAATGTTAACCAGAGCCCCCCAAGTGATGAACAAGATCAAACTGTCATAAACTCGACTGTGACTGGTTCAGGCTGGACATAAGAAAGAACTTCTTCACTGTCCGGGCCCCCAAGGTTTGGAACAGACTACCACCTGAGTCAGTTCAAGCACTGCAAGGCTTTGGCTTCCATGACCACAGCCCGCTCTTTGGAGAGAGAGGCAGCGAGCTGCTGGGAAGAGATGGCCTCCACCTCTCTCCCCTGGGGAGGAGGCTCTTCTCAGCCAGGCTGGCTGACCTGCTCCACCGGGCTTTAAACTAAGCCCACTGGGGGATGGGGGGACTACTGCCCCTGCTGGCCCGCTGAACGGCTCTTGCAAAGCCAGCAGACCAAGGCACTTAAGGGGGCACTTAAGGGAGCTCACCCCTGCCCCACCCCTGGCACAATCTGTGGGCAAGGCAAGAGCCCCAAAGGCACATTTGCCTGCCTGTACACTAATGCCAGGAGCCTGGGCAACAAGCAGGATGAGCTCGTCCTCCTGCTCAGTGCAAAGAAATATGATGTCATTGGGATAACGGAGACCTGGTGGGACTCCACCCATGACTGGACCACGGGTATAGAGGGCTATACCCTATACAGGAGGGATCGTGTTGACAAAAGGGGCAGGGGTGTAGCGCTGTATGTGAAGGAAAGCTACATGTCCCTGCAAGCTGATGTTGGCGACCGGCATGGACAGCTAGAGACCCTCTGGGTAAAAATTCGTGGGGAATTCGGCACAGGGGACACAACGGTGGGAGTCTACTACAGACCTCCCACTCAAAGTCCCGAGCTTGACCAGGAGTTCGCCCGGGAACTGACTGAGGCCGCTTGCTCCAGGACCTTGGTTGTCATGGGTGACTTCAATTACCCGGACATCTCGTGGGAAGATCACTCAGCTAAATCTGAGCGGGCGCAAAGCTTTCTCTCGTGCATGGATGACCTCTACCTGACCCAAGAAGTCTATGGGCCAACGAGAGGCAAAGCGCTGCTTGACCTGGTACTGGCTACGGGGGATGACCTAATCGGCGACCTAGTGATTGATGGGAAGTTGGGTGACAGCGACCACGAGCTGATCACCTTCACCATCTGCCGTAAAGCTGGCAAGTCAGTCAGCAACACAGAAGTCCTTGACTTCAGAAAAGCCGACTTTGACAAGCTCAAGAGGCTAGTCGGTCAGGCCCTCAGGGACCTTGACCCCAGGGAGATGGGAGTTCAAGAAGAGTGGTTGCTTCTCAAGGAAGCGATCCTCAGTGCACAAGCTAAATCTATTCCAACACGGAGGAAAGGCAGCAAGAAGGCACAGCAGCCCCCCTGGCTCTCCAGAGACCTAGCGGACCTACTGTGACTAAAAAGGAAAGCCTACAAAGGATGGAGGACGGGATTCACCTCCAAGGAGGATTACTCCGCGCTGGTCCGGTCCTGCAGGGAGCAAACTAGGAAAGCCAAGGCTGCAACTGAACTCCAACTAGCTTCAGGCATCAAGGACAACAAAAAGTTCTTTTTCAGGTATGTGGGGAGCCACAGGAAAAGCAAGGGCAATGTTGGACCCCTGCTAAACCAGATGGGGCAACTGACAACTAACGCCCAGGAAAAAGCCAACCTATTAAATAGGTACTTTGCGTCAGTCTTTCATCAGTCACACGGGATGCCCATGCCTGCTATGGGACAGGGAAATCTGGGTGAGGGGGATCCCCTACCCTCCATCAATGCTGACCTCGTGAAGGAACACCTTGAGAAGCTGGATACCTTCAAGTCAGCTGGCCCTGACAACCTGCACCCCAGGGTACTCAAGGAGCTGGCGAGCGTCATAGCCCAGCCCCTGGCACGGGTCTTTGAAAACTCCTGGCACTCTGGTGTAGTGCCCGAAGACTGGAAGAAGGCCAGTGTGGTGCAGATCTTCAAGAAAGGGAGGAGAGTGGATCCGGCTAACTACAGGCCCATTAGCCTGACTTCTATCCTGGGGAAGATCTTAGAAAAGTTTATTAAGGAGGCCATCCTTGAGGGACTGGCCCAGGCTAACATCCTAAGGAATAGCCAGCACGGGTTTGTTGCAGGTAGGTCTTGTTTCACCAATCTCATTTCCTTCTATGACCAGGTGACCTATCACCTGGACAAGGGAGAAGAGATTGATGTCATATATCTTGACTTCAGAAAAGCTTTTGATCAGGTATCCCATGATCACCTCTTGGCCAAACTGCCCAGTTGTGGCCTTGGCTCCACCACGATCCGCTGGCTGGGAAATTGGCTTTGTGGTCAGACCCAGAGGGTTGTGATTGATGGCAGTCACTCATCGTGGTGCCCTGTGACCAGTGGGGTCCCTCAAGGCTCTGTCCTGGGACCCATACTGTTCAACATCTTCATTAATGATGTGGACATTGGAGTTAGGACTGGACTGGCCAAGTTCGCCGATGACACCAAACTTTGGGGCAAAGCATCCACGCCAGAAGATAGGCGGGTGATCCAGGCTGACCTGGACAAGCTCAGCAAATGGGCAGATGAGAACCTGATGGTGTTTAACACCGAAAAATGCAAGGTTCTCCACCTTGGGAGGAAAAACCTGCAGCACCCTTATAGGCTCGGCAGCGCTACGTTGGTTAGCACTACAGAAGAAAAAGACTTGGGGGTCATCATTGACCACAAGATGAACATGAGCCTGCAATGCGATGCTGCGGCTAGTAAAGTGACCAAAACGCTGGCTTGCATCCATAGATGCTTCTCGAGCAAATCCCGGGACGTCATTCTCCCCTTGTACTCGGCCTTGGTGAGGCCGCAGCTGGAGTACTGCGTCCAGTTTTGGGCTCCACAATTCAAAAAGGATGTGGAGAAGCTTGAGAGAGTCCAGAGGAGAGCCACGCGCATGATCGGAGGTCAGGAAAACAGATCTTACGATGACAGGCTGAGAGCCATGGGACTCTTTAGCCTGGAAAAGCGTAGGCTCAGGGGTGATCTGATGGCCACCTATAAGTTTATCAGGGGTGACCACCAGGATCTGGGGGAACGTCTGTTCACCAGAGTGCCCCAAGGGATGACGAGGTCGAACAGTCACAAACTCCTGCAAGACCGTTTCAGGCTGGACATAAGGAAGAATTTCTTTACTGTCCGAGCCCCCAAGGTCTGGAACAGTCTGCCAGCGGAGGTGGTTCAAGCACCTACATTGAACACCTTCAAGAGTAAATTGGATGCTTATCTTGCTGGGATCCTATGACCCCAGCTGACTTCCTGCCCTTTGGGCAGGGGGCTGGACTCGATGATCTCCCGAGGTCCCTTCCAGCCCTAATGTATATGAAATCTATGAAATGAAATAACTTCAAATGCCTTCAAAACACATTTGGATGCTTATCTTGCTGGGATCCTATGATTCCTGCTGACTTCCTGCCCCTGGCACAGGGGGCTGAACTTGATGATCCTCTGGGGTCCCTTCCAGCCCAAATGTCTATAAAATCCATGAAAATATATAAAGCAACCCTCTCACATTTCCCCACAATATGTCCAGGTTTTTCTCTTATTTAGTGGTATAAGTATAGCTAAAGCAGGAAATTTCCTTCACCCTCCTAGTCCCCCTAGTCTGTATGCAGTTCATACCAGTAGAATTTATTTTTATGTGAAAAGGAAAATAAAGTCAACCAGTTTAAGGCCATTTATACTGAACTAGCACTAGCATATGCTAACTGATATGCACTAGTATAACTTTTTTTTTTTTTTGTGCTAGATCAGGCCTGAGTTCAAAGCAAATCTAGGGCAGGGTAAGCAACCTTTCCTGGCTGCATGCCAAAGTAACTCATCCCAGATCAGAGGCAACCGGAGGACAACACCCGCAGTCAAAGTCCTACATCCATGGGCCATATCCCATGGCTCCATGGGAATGGATCAGGCCCATGAGCCATAGTTTGCCAACACCTAATCTAGGAGACATGGGTCAAATTCACCTATCCCCTGGGCCAGATCTGAACCATGGGGCTCCTCAGGAACCAGACTGGCATCAAGGTGAGGGATGTTGGGGTGGGGGTGGGGACGGGACCTACAGGGGTTTTTCATAGATTGTTAGGGGTTGGAAGGGACCTTGCAAATCATCAGGTGCAGCACCCCTGCTCTAGGCAGGAAGACAACTAGGGTTAGGTGACCCCAGTGAGGTGACTGTCCAGTCTCCTCTTGAAAACCTCCGGGGTAGGTGACTGTACAACCTCTGGAGGAAGTTTATTCCACTGTCTGGACACCTTGGATGTGAAGGAGTTTTTCCTGGTATTAATCCTGAAGCAGCCTTCCAGGAGTTTGTATCCATTGATCCTGGTCTTTCCAGGGGTGCCCTAGTGAACTGTTGTTCACCAAGCTCCTGATGCACATCTCTGATATAGTGGTAAGCTGCTATCAAGTCCCCTCTCAACCTTCTCTTCTTTAGGCTAAAGAGGCCCAGGTCCCTCAGCCCTTCCTTGTATGGCCTGTCTTGCAAGTCCCTGATCAAACAGGTGACTCTTTTCTAGACCTGCTTATTGAAGTGTGGCGCTCAAAGCTGGATGCAGTACTCCAACTGCGGTCTCACCAGTGTTGAGTACAGCAAGAATATCACTTCCATGGTTTTACATGAGATGCATCAGTTGATGCATGCCAGCATGTTATTTGCCTGCCTCCCACTGATGGCTCATGTTCATGTGCTGGTCAATCATTACCCCTAGGTCCCTTTCGGCCATGGTGCAAGTCAAGCTGTCACCACCAAGCCTGTATGTATGTTGAGGGTTGTTTGCACCCAGATGGAGCACTTTACACTTGGAAGTGTTAAACCTCATCTGGTTCCAGTCTACCCAACTCTGAAACTTGTCTAGGTCCACCTGTATCTGCAACCTATTTTCTGACATGACCACACTGCCCCATAACTTGGTGTCGTCCATGAACTTGGCCAGCAAGCTTTTCACTCCCCATCCAAATCATTGTTAAAGATGTTGAAAAAGCACAGCTCCAAGCATGGACCCCTGAGGGACACCACTGGCCACTTTGCGCCAGGATGACAGATCCATTCATGAGAACTCTCTGGGTCCTACCCTGTAGCCAATTTCCCGCCCACTGAACCACTGAGCAGCTGAACCCACAATCTTCCAGTTTTCCCACAAGGATATCGTGAGATACTAGATCAAAAGCCTTTTGAAAGTCTAGGTATATAACATCTATCTCGTAACCCATGTCCAGGTGGCAAGAGACCTGGTCATACAAGGAGATGAGATTGGTAAGACAAGACCTATCCATGACAAAGCCATGCTAGCTGTCATTCAGAATCTTACCTTCCGCAAGCGTATCACAAATAGATTATTTAATGAGCTTTTCCAGGATTTTCTCTGGGATGAAGGTTAGGCTGATTGGCCTATAGTTGCCCAGGTCCTCCCTCTTCCCCTTCTTGAAGAACGGGCACAATGTTGGCCCTCTTCCAATCTTCAGGGATTTCCCCTGTGCACCACAAATTCTGAAAGAGCTTTGCCAAGGGTTCCGCAATGACCTCAGCCAACTCCTTCAGCACTCTCAGATGAAGTTCATCCAGTCCCACTGACTTATAAATATCTAGCTTTCCTAGTTGGAATTGCACCCACTCAACATCCACAGTGGTGAGGCTGTCAGTCCTGACATGTCCCCTATGAGCCTTATCTCGCTTGACTTTCCCCTTGGTCCAGTGAAATACCAAAGTGGGCATTCAGGAGTTCATTTTTTTTTCCTGAATGTCAGTTACCAGCTATCCCGAGGTGTTAAGCAGGGATCCCACACTTCCATTTGTTTCCCTTCTATTGCTTACATACCTAAAGAAGGACTTCTTATTGTCCTTGACTCTCATGGCTAACCTAAACTCAGTCACCACCTTAGCTTTCCTGATAGTTTCCCTACAAGTGCTGGCTACTGCTGTATGGTCCTTCATGAGGACCATCCCTAGCTTCCACTGTGTGTACACCTCTTTTTTGTTTTTTTAAGAGGACCACAATGTCCCTATTAAGCCAGGAGGACTTGCCAGCCCTCTGTTACCTTTCCTCTTTGCAGGAATGGTTTTCTTTTGTGCTTTCGAGGATCATAACTTTGAGCAACAACCACTCTTTGTGCACCCCATTTGCCTTCCTTTCCTGGCCCTGCATTGCCTCCCCTACTAATGCTCTGTCAAAGTCAGCATTTTTGAAGTCCAGGACTTCAATCCTGCTGGTTGATCTGTTGACCTTGTGGCAGATGGTGAACCTGATCATTTCATGGTCTGTCACCCTGGTTACCCTCAATGTTCAAACCACACACTAGATCATATCCCTTGGCCAAGACCAAGTCTAGGAGAGCATTACCTCTGGTTGGCCCTTGCACTTCCTGGGTCAGGAAGAGCTCCTCGATCACCGCTGGGAAGCTGCGTGAACAATCTGACCTAGCCAAGTGTTCCTCCCAGTCTATGTGCGGGTAATTGAAGTCACCCATGACAACCAAGTCCCTTGCATGCGCAGCCTCTCTCAGTTCTCGAGAGAACTCCAGGTCCAGCTCCTCCCCTCGGTTGGGTGGCCTGTAGTAGTTCCTTGGCCTACAGTTAGGTTTTTCTCTCACCTTGTCATCCTCCCCCACTGCAGCTTGACCCAGAGGGTTTCAAGCTGCTTATCTTTGGAGCCAATGTCAGCCTCCAGAGAGGTGTACTTCTCTCTCATGTAGAGAGCTACCCCTCCACCTTTTCTCCCTACTCTGTCCCTTCTGTGCACAGGATAGCCATCTGTTAATGCACCTGTCATTCGCCCATGTCCCCAGTGAGGCTCTGTACCCCAGATTTCAACAGAGGTCACCAAACTTCAATTCTTAGCCCCTTTAGGAGCCCTGCACCCCAGATGATATGGCTCTGTGGGCCAGATCCAGCCTACAAGCCATATGTTTGATACCTTTGGTCTACAGTATAAACGATGATAAGTCAACTGGTTGGGCTTATTAGAGCTGTTGGGTTTTCCATTTGTTTTGGGAGGTTCTTGTTGCGGGGTAGGGGGAGTTTAATGTGTACTAAATTCGCTAACAACTTGCAAAAAAATTACAGATTCGAAATATTAGCAGCTCAATCACAGTATGATATTAACATTTGAAGTAGTTGTCTTATATATATACCTAGTTATCAACATGACCCCATAAGCAAACTATTTAAAAGTAAATATAATTTATATTTGCACTGAAATATGTATGTATCTGAGATTACTCTATTAGTATTCAAGCAGTACTACAGATAAGAGAATGGCAGACCTGCATCACAATAGCATTACAACAGCGTATCACTGAGCGGATCTACACATGCAATTAGCAAGGCTGAATAGACTCCAGCCCCAAAGTTTATTGTTCATGGGTGCAGCATTTACATATTGAGCCGTGGCAGCACAGACCCAGCTGACAGAGTCCAGGGGCTCAGCCTGCCAGCCCAGAGCTGCTCTGCCCCAGCTCAGTGTGCTGTGGAGAGGCTGGCTGGGGCACAAGAGTGCTACAGTACAGGGCTAGCCAGTAGGCAGCCCCTGCACTGTAGCACTCTTGTGTATTAGCCAGCTCTGGTCGCAGTCTGCATATGCACTGCAGTACACTAAATAACTCTGCCATAGAATAGTATTTGTATCAGGCAGTACTATCCTATGGCAGAATTAATTAGTTTACTCTGGCCTAATAGCACTGCATGTGTAGATGGGGGATACTTTACTACAAGCTAATTAGTCAACTCCACAGTAAAGCACATGTGTAGATGATCCCACTGAGTCTCTTTTCATTCCCCTCTCCCCCTTCCTGGGGGGATCACCTTCATGATGAAGTTGGCTCAGTCTTAAGAAAGGTTTGCCTTATTCTGCTAATACAAAAGTACCAATCCTGGCTGATGTTTCGATGTACTTTGGACCGTCTTCCCTATTCTGGCCATTACACTGAGGTTACACTGAGGTATGTTATCAACATACTTTAGACAGACTACTGAATAGCTGTAAAAAAAATTTCCGACTTTAGCTACTACTACTTTAGCTGAACTTAAATCAGTGACCGCATGGTAAATTGTTTGTAATTTCATCCCCCCATGCCCATCTTTAGTACCTTCTAACAGAGTGGGCCTGTACAAAGAAGACATGTACATTGACTTCTGAAAAAGAGTTAGAAGCAGCCAAGCTCAGATAAAGAAGCTGTCATCGGGGAACACTGGAGAGGCTGACAAGGAAGGATAAAGGGCGTGGAGCAGAAAGCATGAACAGACCTCTCATACTCAGCTAGATAAGAGTCATTCCTAAGCCAGACGGAACAGTCAGTGGGGCAAAACAACAAATGAAACCACGCATAGGAAGTTAACTAAGAAGATAAATCAGTCAGCATTGGTTTTAAAGAGGTTACCATATTTATCCCTGACCCTTACAAGACCTCAGTGAAAAAAAGGAGGGAAATATTCATGGAATGCAACCTCAAGTAAATAAAAAGTTAAATTAATCCTTATTTTAGATGCAGCTTCATAATAAACATTGCTATTGAATCAAGCTTCTTCAAATCTTATCAGTGACACTCTTACTCCCACCCTAAACACACACATGCTCTATTCACGATGTCATTTGCACCCACTAGCAGGTCTTACAGACAAGCCAAAGTAGGGGCACAGATTTGTTTTTTTAACAAAAACTCCTACGCTGAAGGGAGGATTTGATTTTAAAAGTACCAAAATCTCCTCCTACAGGAAACATAACCATATAATTTAAAGTTTCATGCTATTCAATATAGTGTGGCATTGAAAAGAATGAGTGCAATGTTATAACAAAAACCACGAACAATCATTAAACATGAGTGCATACCTTCCCTGATAGCTGTAAATGGAGTTCCTTCCTCTTCTTGTAATCTAATCACCTTCAGTGCCACCAATTTCCCATTTACCCTGGGAGGGAAAGAGGAATGAAGAAAAGAGAGAAACAGACAAAATTAAGGAAAAAAGCCCAAATATGTCAATAATACAGCTAATTTTCTCCACATGCACTCAATTTCTTCCTGTCAGTATCAAAGATTCACTTGTGGCACAGCAAAAAAACATTTCATAACCTTCATAATGTCAACTTTAAATATTCACACTCATATGAAATCCAAGAAGTGATCTCAGTTTTCTATGAGTCAGTCTCTGTTTCCTTTCTTTCATAGCACTTAACTGAAAGCTTTGTTAAAAGAAAGTATAGCATTGTAGAAAAATGGCTTTAGTACATCTGTTCATCTTTCAATCATTTAGTACAAGAGAAATAACTAAAAATCAGTCATTCCACATGCAGTATATTCATTTTAATATTTATTGCGCTCTTCTAATTGTATGAAATGCTATAATAATTACCTTGCAAGTCGTGGAAACTTGAGATGGAAAATACCTATTAGGTCATCCTGATCATTTCTCCTTAGGGCGAGCAAGATTCTTCCCTATGGTACATTCTAGTCTAGTTGCCTGGACTAGTTTTAGACTACAATGACTCCCATGTATTATGTTTAAAATGTTTTCTCACAGACCCAACTTCTTTTCACCTCTATTCCAGCTTCTAACATTTACATTGTTAAATATCATTGCTGCCTCATTCAATTGTAAATTGACTCATTAACTGTAAACCCAGTCTATTCAGAAAACGTATCCAGGTGAAAACTTGTCAAAAATGGAACTGGATAACCAATGCCATCTTCTATATTCTCCCCCTCTAGAAGCTGCTTTTGTTTTAGATGTTTAAAGATGTGCCAGGTCTGAAAAAGGTGGTTAGGGTGGGTGTAGGATTCTAAAATGGCACTGTATAGTTGCAAATAGGAGTGATTATTATTGCCATTTCCTTCTTTACAAGCAGAAATAGCCTTTGCAACTGCAGAGTCCAGCAGGCCTACAGAGCTTTCACACACTGGCAGTTATGGAGGCAATTCCTTATTGTAATATGTTGGTCTGAATCTTAAAGCAAGATGACATGGACATCTGATCTCCTAAGTCTTCAATCTAAATGTTCCCTTGGCTTTAGTTTTTAATCTTTGTACTTAAAAGTATTTGCAATGACAGGATTGCTACAGTATTTATTTTCTTCTCCTTAACATTTATTATTAGTATTTAACATTTACAGTGTGATGAAAATGCCTGAAGGTTACAACTAGACAGAGTTCTGTTGCATCAGGCACTGTACAAACACATAATAAACCGGTGACACTTTTAAAAAGCCTGTTTTTCAAGGAGTGGGTTGTTTAGCAGCTTTCTGAAGTTGAGGGCCTCTTTATAGTACTTCCAGTTGGGAATCAAAGAACACTGTTGTTTTCAGTCGCAAGCCATTGCTGGAAAAAAGAGAACGGCTAAATTGCTAATTCACAGCGTCAGGCAGCAGTGTTGAAACAGTTCCCACTGCCTCTTGCATGCTCCCAGCTGGCTGGAAAATAGAATAGCCGCCTGAGTACAGTGGTGAGGTGAGCAGAACTACACAGGTTGGGGAAGAGCAAAATAAATGTGGCCACAGTACTTCAACTAGAAGCAGCACTGTGCCAAGCAGTGAGGTAACTGTTAACTTTTTAGCATGGTAAATTACTATTGTAGACATAAACACACACTCCCACAATGTCAATTTGAAAATTAATCTGAATTTCACATTTATTAGCACTTTAAATTGTTACTATAATGTGTAATATTATATAATACCTGGGGTTTTCAACCTCTGTGGGTCAGTGCACCCCCGGCGGCCGGTCAAGAAGGAAGGAGTTCCCCAGCAGCCAGTAGGCAAGCGGGGGGGGGGGGGCGGGAATATTGGCCGATCAGTGAGTGAGGGGGTGTCCCCCAGCAGACAGTCAACAAGAAAGGGGGGAGACCCCCACAACTGATCAGAAAGCGTGCTGGTATATGGCAGCAGTGGAAGTGCCAGTGGTGGAGCCTGCTGCCGAGTAACCCATGCAGCCACCCCAAGTACCCCCAGGGGTATGCGTACCCCCAGTTGAAAACCCTTGTTATAATACATCATAATATAATGTGCTGTATTTAAAATGTCATATATTTGGATATTATATATATACACTGCCACTTTGTGGCATATCCCCCAGCCCTCCTGGGGGTGCAGGCCCCCAGAACTAAACACCACATGACAGCACGTTGTTGTTGCTGGCTGGGGCCATCAGCAGCAGCTTCCTGTGATCTGGCAGGCAGATCGGGGGCTCACACCCTGGGGAGGGCTGCGGGGCTCTCCTGGACTCCTCCCAGGAGTGCAGGCGGGCCCCTGATCTGCCAGCAGGATCATAGGAGGCTGCTCCTGCCACCTGGGACCAGTGGCAGCTCCAATCTTCCTGGCACTGGGTGCAGGCTGCACCCAGCGCCGGTACCAGGCAACAGGAGCAGCCTGCCTGGACTCTCAGGAAGAGTCGGCAGAACTCTACAGCCCTCCTGGTGGTGTGACAGACAGATGACAGAAGCCTGCTCCTGTCACCTGGGACTGGCACTGGAACACTGGTGCTGCTGCTGGCCCCAACCAGAAGCAGCAGCCTCCTGTCATCCAGCAGGTAGATCGGGGACGCAGCTGCACCCCCAGGAGGGCTGCGGGGCCTACCCCAGACTCCTCCCAGTGGTGCAGGCCCCTGATCTGCCTGCTGGATGACAGGAGGCTGCTGCTGCCAGTTGGGGCCAGCAGCAGCACCAACATGTGCCCAGCACCAGTCCCAGGCAGCAGCAGCAGCCTCCTGTCATCCAGCAGGCAGATCAGGGGCCAAACCCCCAGGAGGAGTCTGCTGCTGCCCCACAGCCCTCCCAGTGGTGCAGGCCCCCTGATTTGCCTGCTGGATGACAGGAGACTGCTGCTGCCGGCAATCAACAGTTTTGCTTGTCAACAACTTGAGGTGCAGTTTCCCAGAAACCTATTCACCTATCTCCTTCAAACATGGCAGGGTTCATGCCCTCAGAAGGGGCTTCCATGCCTGCAAGCTTCATCCAAATCAGGCTAGAAATGACAAAGTTATAGGCAGTTTCATGCCTTATAGCCTATGGGCAAAATGTCGAAACAGTGTCAAAACAGCAAAACAGTTTAGACAAAATGAAACAGAACAGTGCTTTCAAGACTAAACAAAACTCGAAATGAAACACTGTTCTGTCAAAATGATGACGTGGAAATCAAAGTGGAACGGTGCTGTTTTGCATAGCCCTAGTATATAGCTGTACCAGCATGGTCCTGTACCTGGGGTAATCAGATGCACTAAAAAGCAAGACTTATTAGCCTGGGAAATTCTACAGTGCTGCACTGTGCCAGAACTAACATGGTATCTCTATATGGCATATGCACTGAGAAGATACATCGTAATTATTCTCTATGGTACTTAGCACAGAGGAGACGGTCTTTTCTAGAGAACATAAAAATCTGAAGATACACATTAGACAGGTGCAGGACTAAGAGGATTATTTTCAAGTGGTGTCAATGGAAAAACAAATCTTCAGAAAGGATGGAAATGAGGCAAGGGTGGGAGTCTGTCAGCCCAAGATCATAATAGGGATTCCATTTATATACGGCAATATGGACATCAAAGAGGAAAGCAGACAAACAATATATTGAAGTTGGAGCCACTGGTAGAAGAGGAGATGGGCAGGCTGAGAGACTGCAATAAAGGATAACAGCTAGTAAGTAGGAGAGGTAGTTTTACAAAGGTTTATGTTTATGCTCTTACAATTCTGAGATTATCTGTCTAATTTCAGTGATTTACAACCAAGGTACCAAAGCACTCTAGGGTGTCATAAGATTCTTTTAAAGGTACCACTAAATATCAGCACTGTTAGAACGATGTACCACTCACAAGCTAAACCCACAGATTTCAAATAAGGAATCCACAGTGTCAAAAACATTCTGGAACTTCCTGTGGTCTGAACTCTTCCCAACTAAAGAATGACTCTATTATTTTTCCATGGTCAAAAGCAAGTAAAAGCCAGGATTTACCACAAGGGGTGGCTCCAGTTTAATGAGGTTTAAGTTTAATGAGGTTTAACCACTGGTCAATCTTCTATGTACCCAGGAATTGTACCACCAATATGAATTGCATAGTTTTCCTACTTTAGAAATTAAAGTAGGAAAACTACACAATTAATATTGATGAAATAAGAAGCATGTATAATGCTCTTAAACTAGGATCAGAGGAATATAGGGCTGGAAGGGACCTCATGATGTCATCTAGTACAGACCCCTACCTAAACCACCCCAGCCAAATGTCTGTCTAGCTTGTTCCAGTGCTCTACCATCCTTATAGTATGAAAGTTCTTCCTAATTTTCAACCTAAATTTCCTGAAACAGCTTCAGGCTCCTGCTGCTAGACCTGTCCTCTAAGGCCACAGAGAACAGTCTATCTCCATCCTCTTCATAATTGTTCTTTAGGTATTTGAAGATTTAGACAATCCCACTCCCACCCTCAAGTCTTCCCCTCTCCAGATTAAATAACCCTGGTTCTTTCAGTCTTTCCTCATAAATCTTGCCTCCCATACCCCTAGTAATTTTTGTCACTCTGTGCTGGACTCTTTCCAATCTTTCCACACTTTTCTTAAAGTGTTGGGCCAAAAATTGGGTACAGTACTTCAGGTGAGGTCTTACCAGTGCCAAATAAAGTAGATGAGGCAACTGAACTGTCTCACTTAGGCACCTGGCAGAAGTTACACTTAGGACATAATTAACCAGTTAATCACATCTTAAGTAGTTACCCAGCCACACATTGATGCAATTAATGGCATGATAAAACAAGAAATAAGCCACAATGTTATTACACTAAAAATGTGTAATAACTTCATGGCTGCTCCTATTACACCATTAACTGAATGTGTGGCCAGGGCTCCCAATCTCCAGGATGCATGGGAGCCCTTTTCTTTCTTCCTTTCCATCTGATTGCTGCTCCGAGCCCTGGGGACACAGAGTTAAGGGCTCCAACATGGCCGAGGCTGGTTGAATCAGCTGCTGTTCCTAGCTGCATGGGTGCATCTGAACGCCTTGACTCCAATACATCTTTTCCACTGGGAGGAGCAGCAAATCAGTGCTCCCAGCCTTCTAGGCCTAGCTGGAGTCAAGGGCTCCACTGCAACCCTGCAGCTGGGAGACCAGATCACCTGCTAGGACTCCCAGCTGCAGGAGCTTACTACTTTCCAGTGCAGGCAATATGGAGAAATGGGAACTGATGCTCGATCCTACCACCATGCCTCCTGCCACACCACATCATGGCAGGAAGTGTGATTGTGGAGATCACACATCAAATCCCATCACACCTTTAAGTGCACATCTGCCAGCGGCCTTGGTTATCATTAGCACTATGTGTGCTATTTGTCATTGCTTTGGTGGAAGGCTAGACCACTATTACCATTGTTAAAATGATTTAACTCAGGAGCACTTGGTTGCTCTGCAATTGCAATGTCTTCCTTTTTATAATATTTATTTCAAAGATACCCATCTGTTATCTTTAACAAATACCTCCAAATGTTACCCTAATCTTGCTCCAGTTACTTATGCAAAAATGGGAGTGTTCTTTAATGTGCATTTTGGGGACAACAGAAACTACATTATCAATCAGTTCATAGTAATAAGTGGATGTATTTTCATCCTCCAGCTGTTCCTAGTGAAGCAATCTTAGTCTTGCCATGCATTGTCAAAAGTGCAGATGTGGCTATCATAGAATTTCCTTAAAATCTACACTGAAGAAAATTGTTACGCTGCGAAGTAGCTCTCCAGCCTATTAAAATTAGCTCTTGATTTATTTGGATGGTCATCACAGAATCTTTTCTAGTAATACCACCCAGACGAATGACTTAATCTTTCTCTTCTGTGCCTCATGTTCAGTACTTTTTATTATTACTTTCAAACCTAAGTAGAAAGTACTAATGGGCATAGAACCATTTAGGCAACCTGAGAATAAGCCATGTTATGGCCTTTTCTGACATCAAGATGGATTAATTCCAAATCCATACTCACTTTTCTCCCCACTCAAAACATGATTTCACAACATTTCAGAATGGTAAATAATTTTGCTGCCAAATTGCTTCTCTTTTCTCAGCAACTCCCATCCATGATGCAAATTGTTTTACTGCCTCTTATTAAGCACAATATTGATTATTAAATCCTGGTCTTCTAACATATAAATCACTGCATGATTCTGTTCTCTCCTACACTAATAGGCTTGCACTTAACTCCTTCTTTCCTCTCCCTTATCCAAATATTCTTTGAGATGGGCTGCAGGAGTTCTTCCCAGCTGTAAATGTCACTTGAAATAATTCTTTGATAGGGACACTGTTCATTCTGATTCTCTGGGTATAAAAATCATGATCAGCCAACATACAGAATGTTTAGGCTCATAAGAATTTAAAATGTTAATTGTATCCTTTCCATATTTTAAAATAATTAGGTTTTAGAATGTTATTGTAAACTGTTTTGGTATGCCTTGCATGGTAGACAATAAAGAAATAAGGGTTCATATAAATTTTATGTGGCACATAACAAATTATGTGTATTTTAAAATTACAAATGAGCTTCAGACTATTTCAACCTTAATAAACTAACATGCACTATACTGCATTTTCCAAAGTACCAAATGGAACACCACACAAATAAATTACCTTGAGAAAATCTTACTATTTATTGGAAAATGTAGGCGATTACAAATAATTTAATGCTCTAATGCATCATCAACAACATATAATGCTAATGAAACTGAGGGCTAATGGGTTTTGCTGGGGATAATGCAGATAATGCATATACAAGAACAAAAAAGTAAGACTGGAACAGTACTATATTTTCACAATTTTTTCAGTTACATTCAGATGTAGTGAATGTCCTAAATTTAATACTCTTAATTTAAGAGTTTGAGTCACATAAAATGGGTCGGACTAGATGGCCCACTGAGGTCCCTTCCGACTCTATGAATCTATAAAATCTGCCTCAGTCTGTTTATTTCATATAAAATGTTATTGCTGGCTAATGTTGAAGCTTAGTTCACAGCTCTAGCAAACAGAGAGTTTGGGAACATTTCAGTAAAGGAAGAAAAATCAGCAGATGGCATTTGTACTGTTGTAACATTCCTGATTTTACTTTCATATCTCAGGGAACTCATTTGTATAACAATTTGAATCTTAGTAAATATAGAGATATTCATTTGCATCAAAAATATGAATTCCTATATAATGAAAATGCCTTAACATCAAAAACAAATTCTATAGGTAACTTTACAAGCTGATGTTCAACGCACTGGAAATAGATGATAGTTTTAATAAATCCCTTCTCTGTCAGCGTTCTACTTTGGTAAAATCTGGTGTAGATGCAAATTGGTCAGATTTCAAAGACAACTGACAGAAAACAAACTGGTTTTTACAATAAGCAAAATGTATCTTTTCACCATTACTTCTTGACAGAAACCTGTGAAAACATGGACTATATTATTAACATTATATATACTATATATTTCTGTTCCAGAAATGGGGTGCTTACATATTTACTATTTGGCTTTTTTCAAGTGCACAAGTGTTCAAGAGCACCGTGTGATACTAAAAAAATCTCTGGTCAACTGTTAACACACTTTTATCTGCAGCTCTTTAAAAATCTAGACATAGTTATTCTTTTAATCGATTTCTGATTTTTTGAAATAAACAATACATTAAGGACTTTTTTAAATGTAGCTATTTATGATAACCTGATTATGAAAAAGATCTACAGCTTCCAAGAGTCGCAATAAGATTTAGAATGCCCATTATAGCACAATTAAAAAATTGTAACTCAAACACTTCACTTCACTTTGCTAGAGGAAGGT
Source organism: Crocodylus siamensis (assembly GCF_052110815.1). Taxonomy (NCBI): domain Eukaryota; kingdom Metazoa; phylum Chordata; order Crocodylia; family Crocodylidae; genus Crocodylus; species Crocodylus siamensis. The sequence goes on from NC_143399.1 coordinate 171,400,416, forward strand.
CAGGAAAAGTGTGGGTCCCTTACTGAATGGGGGAGGCAACATTATTAGGACAGATAATGAGGAAAAGGCTGAAGTACTCAATCCCTTTGTTATCTCACTCTTCCCAGGCAAGGTCAGCTCCCAGACTACTGCACTCGGCAGCACAGTATGGGGAGCAGTCCTCAGTGGTGAAAGAACAGGTTACGGACTATTTAGAAAAGCTGGATCTGTACAAGTTCATGGGGCCAGGCGCAATGCAGCCCACGGTGCTGAGTTGCCTGATGCGATTGCAGAGCCATTGGCCATTATCTTTGAAAACTCGTGATGATCAGCCGAGGTCCCAGACAACGGGAAAAGGGCAAATATAGGGCCCATCTTTAAGAAAGGGAAGAGAGAGGATCCAGGGAACTACAGACCAGTCAGTCTCACCTCAGTCCCTAGAAAAACTATGGAGTAGATCCCCAAGAAATCAGATTTATTCATTTGTCAGATCATGGCCTGGCCTGCTTTGAACCAAACCTGCCCAGCAGAGTCTGCGCACAGGTGCCTTATTGGTGCTTCAATGTCAGCCTGCTCCAAGATTCCTCCTTCCGTGATTGCTTCACGCACTTTTGGCAGGGCTGGGAAGCTGCAAAACGAAGCAATTCTTCCTGGAACTTATGGTGGGACATGGGCAATGTGCAGATCTGGGCTTTTTACCAGCAGTATACCCAGCTGGCCATGAATGAACTGTGCTGCCATATCCAAGAGCTGGACAAAGATATGGCAGAGCTCAAGGCCACCCTGCTGGCCGTAAGCAGCAATACAGCACTGCACGAGAGCCTCCAGTTCCACAGGAAGTGCCTACTTGACTTGTCGGAGAGTGCTGCCCACGAAGTGAGGATCCGCACCTGCTGTCATGAGCTGGCAGAAACTGATGCCCCAACCCGCTTCTTCGACCTGGAGCAGTGGCAGGCAGGGAACAAAAGCTTAGATCACCTCAAGACCCTGAGAGCTTGGTAATCACGGACCCAGACAAAGTGCACGATCATGCCATCACCATCTGTTGTAACCTATTTGCAGCTGAGCCGTCCTGCCCTGAAGCCATGTGGGAACTCCATGAGGGCCTGCAAGCTGGAGCAAAAACCGTCTCTGCAGGAGCTGGCAGCTGCCACGGCTGGCCTCGCCTCCAGCAAAGCCCCAGGCCTCGATGGGTTACCCACCAAGTTCTACAAGACCTTCTGGTCTCTCCTCGGCCCCTGCCTCCTGAGCATTTTTGGGGAGAGCTTTGCCAATAAAGGCCTACCGATCAGCTGTCACTGCGTGGTGCTCACGCTGCTGCCCAGGGAGACCTTAGCTGCATTAAGAACTGGCGACCAGTCTCCCTGATGTGTGTGGACTACACGATTCTGGCCAAGGCATTGGTGACCTGCCTCTGCACCATCACTGGGCCTAAGGACGTACTGCATGCCGGACAGGACCATCCAAGACAACCTGTTCTTTCTGTGCGACCGACTCACAGCCAGAGAACTCTTCAGCCTGGACATCAGCCTCATCTCTCTGGACCAGGAGACTGCTTTCAACCAGGTGGGCCAAGCCTACCTCTTCCACACCATGGAAGCCTTTGGCTTCAGGCCCCTCTTCACCAGGGTCCTCCAGGTCTTGTACCAAGACATCTCCAGCCTGCTCAAGGTGAACAGTGTGCTCTGCACCCCATTCCCCATGCGTAGGGGCATCCATCAGGGCTGTCCCCTGTCAGGCATGCTCTATGCCCTGGCCATCAAACCGCTGAGGCATGGCCCTGCCAATGGCCACAGGCCTGTCCACTGGCTCTCTGTTTTGGCTGTTGGCATATGCGGATTATGTGACCATCTTCCTCAACACCCAGGAAGACATGTGGGCCCCGACAGACTGCCAGAAAGCCCATGAGCGTGTCTCCTCAGCCCATATCAGTTGGGCCAAGAGGGATACCCTGCTGCTTGGCACGTGGACCAGCACACCCCCCCACCCCAGATTTGTTGGGGGGGGCCTCACCTGGCACCACGAGGACCTCAAGGTCCTGGGCATGTTCCTGGGGCCGCCGACCTTCACAGCACACAACTGGAATGACCCTGAGGAGGGGGTGGAGGCCCACCTGCAATGGTGACACTGGCACCTACCCAGTCTCTCCTATCATGGACAGGTCCTCATCACCAACAACCCGGTGGCAGCAACCCTGTGGCACTGGTGAACCATACTCAACCCACCACTGGACCGACTCGAGAGACTCCAGTGCCTTCTGGTGGGTTTCTTCTGGGATGGGTGCCACTGGCTCCCACAAGCCATCCTTTACCTACCTGTCACCAAGGGGGGCCAGAGCCTGGTCAACCTGGTGAGCAAGGTGGCTGCCTTCCACTTGCAAGTCCTTCAGTAACTCCTCTACAGCAAGGAACACCTGCCCTGGCAACAACTGATGCCATGGTTCCTGCAGAGGGTGGGTGCTCTCTGCTTCGACTGGGAGCTCTTCCTGCTGGACCTCGTGCTCCTGGGCCGGTGCTTCCGGCCTTCTACCGTGGCATGGTATAAACCTGGCAGGCCACCTTCTGCCTGCAGCCCCAGGCCCAGCACCTGTGGTTCCCACAGCTGCTGGGGGAGCCCCTGGTGCACAACCCAGCCCTGCAACATCCTGTACTGAGCCTGGCTTCCCTCAGCCTCACAGCCAACCTCATCCAGATGCATGTCCTCTGCCTGGGCCATCTCTTTGACCCTACTCAATCCGCCTGGGTCTCACCTGAGGCCCAGACTGCTCAGCTGGGCATGTGCTCCATCTGCAGTGTTGGCTGTCTCCAGGCTGCCTCCTGCTGGCTGCTTGCCAAAATTTTTTACCATTAGCAGATTCCTTCCTAACATCGCAGCAACAGTCCTAAGCAATGGCTCAGAAATGAACCCCTTCACTTTTAGAACAAGCAAGAACATGCCATTGCACCACACTTTTCCATCTATATCACATATATTTTGCAACTCATTGCTGATAGACTTCCATCTCGAGTCAGCATCCAGGACTGCATGGGCAGGAATCTCTTTTACCAGCAACCAGTTACAGTACAAAGCCAAGAAAATCAACATTTGCGTTACTAATCTTCAGTATAACTATGATTGTGCTGTGTGTGCTGATTCAACTGAAGAATGCCAGATCAGACTTGACTGCTTCTGTGAAGCATATGAAATGCTTGGACTCACTGCCAACTTCACAAAAACCAAGATACTTTATCAACCCATCCCAAACCAATCAGCTGCTGCTCCACAAATTACAGTTAGAGGGTAATCCTTGGAGAATGTTAAACATTTCCTCGTCTCAGTAGCCACCTTTCCCAAAAAGTAGATATAGACAACAGCATCTGCCAGTGATACCTTTGAACACCTCCAAAATCATGTCTTTGATAATCACGACATCAGAACCCAAACCAAACTTCTTGTCTACGAGGCTGTCATCATCCCTAGTCTGTTGCACGTGAAACTTGAATGACATATCAAAAACATTTGACAGATTTGGAATGTTACCATCAGCAATGTAATCAGAAAATCTACTGTATGAATTGGAAGGATAGAAGAACAAATGGCAGTGTTCTGGCTCAAGCAAGTACCACCAATATTCAGTCAGCATGTGAGTAATTGCCAAGCCATGTGATAGTGTCCTCAGTGCAGTTCCTGAACTTAGTCAGTGAGCAGTCATCAACAAGATGCAACATGGTGTGTGTTTGGCCACAGGTACAGTCTAGGTCAGGGGTGGCAATTATTTTGGCTCAAAGGCTGCTCAACAGGTTTTGAAGAGCTGTCAAAGGCTCGCACCCTTTGACAGATGCCCCACCCCTTGACAGGTGCCCTGTGCCCTGGTCACCATTTTGGGATGGAAAGTCCCACCCCTAACCATTGACCTTTGCCACCAGAAGTCACTCCCCTTGCCCTTGTAAGTGCTCATTTTGGGAAGAGGGTTTGCCATCTTGGAACCAGAAAAAAAACAAATTATATACTAAAAACCAAACATCTACATAACGTATTTTAATTTTATTTCAAAAAATATTTTTGTTCTGATTTATGTGCATTTGGATCATGTATATAGAGGTAGTTGCATAATAGCTAAAAATGAAGCCTTACTCCTGTATACTGGAGGAGAACCCAGAAACTGCATGCGCCCCCCACACTGTGTTCCTGTGGAAGTGGGACTTCTGGTCCCAAAATGGTGGGGAGGGGGAGGGGCACCTGTCAAGGGGCAGGGTCACCAAAACTTGTTAAGTGGCCCTCCAGCCTAAATAAATTGCCTGCCCCTGAATTAAAGCATACTGATCCTTAGCTTTCTTTAGTTAAAATACAACACCTTTGCTGCCTTCAGTAAGTTTAGGCCAAGTGATAAGAAGAAGCAAAATTGACAGATGTGTTCACAGCATTGCTCAGAGAAACAGTGAGACACTTGCATCATTTTTCTAGGAAGCATCTGCAGAAATCTTAGCTCTACATCAAAGGCTGTTTTTAAAAATATTCATTTCTAGTCATTCTAGATTTCAACTAACATCTGGGGTATGCACACTTCCAGTTAGGGCTTTCTGTTATAAGCCAACAGATACTTTCTGGTAGAGAAAAGGAAGGAAATACACAGTAGAGGTGTCCTGCTCTGAGTGTGAACAACAACCGACATACTCAAGGAAACACACTAATCTATTAGTGTAAGGCCAGTTGTGGAAAAGCAACATTGGTTTCTCTTCTTTAGAAAATGACTGCCCTTTCATGTAAATATCTATGTCAACAAGTCCAATAGTGGGCTAGTCCACTTGTCTCCTTCTTAACACAAGACAAGTACAGGCAGAAGTTTACCTACATGCTGGTTTACTGTACATGCTATTATGAATTTCAGTTAAGAAATCGTCAACTTTGTGCTGTATAGATTTGCAAACTGTGAGATAGGCTTTGCTTTTCTTAATTCCTATTACCAGCTTAAGTTCAGGATAGGAATTTAAAGGGGAAGGGAAGGCTATTTGGTTTTGTTTTATTTTGTTTTGTTGGGGGGGGGTTGGGTTTTTTACAACCAACTAGGCAGAATCTGGAAAATGTGAAATACTCTACAGTCAAGTTCATTTTAAAATCATGTTAATTCCTTATTTTCCCATTTTCAACTCTCCAGCAGCCTGTATTGAACATAACAGATGACATCAGGGTGCTGTAAAGTATTCTTCACTCAGTGAAGGTAATGAATTAAAAACTAAAAATCAGAGTTAAAAATTAGGTAACAGACAGTTTCTCTCTGGAAATGCAAAACATGACAATTAAGTCTTTGAAGTCCTTGGAAAAAGACAAAACTGCTTTAGCCAACATCTAAACAATGGGCATTACCTCCTAAATCCCACTGTTATCTGATCAAATGTTATCCCTTTAAGTAGGGAATTTGTCCCATAATGTCTAGTCCCTAAAATGTGTCAAAATTCTTTTACTTCAAATTTCTGTTAAAGTAGATTTTAAACTCAAATTCAGACTCAGGAGTTTTATGATGGGCTTCTATTAAACCAGAACTATAAATGGTGCCACAGTCACATGAAAGCTCAAAAAACCCATTTCTAATGTAAAACTTAAGCTCCCAAAAGATGCATATTTTGTAAGTTAATAAAGTAACACCTGCAGAACCAAACAGGGGATTTTAAAGTTCCTTTTCCATAATGCATTTAATATATTTTACATATTTCCACACTTGAATAGCACACTTCATATGTTTCATTTCATTTTTACAAAAACACTGAGGGGAACGATGACTTGAAATATTCATGGTCAAGCAAAAGGACCTAAAGAAGGGAGGCTGTGCATTTTTTGTAGTAGCTGTTGGTGCATGATAGCAGTCTGCTTTCAAGGTGAATCTCTAAGTTCCAAGTACTCATTGAAGTAGCAGACTGTTGCAGGAAAACATCTTATTGTCTGGGGATTGCTCAGTTTGAGGCAGGCAGTAGTTTTCCAATGAGGTGCAATGACCTCTCCCACCATCAGAAATAACCCCTAGTGCCTGGATCTACACTAATCAATCCATGGCTTATAACTGGTAACTGCTGACTCCCATTTGTTTCAACGTATTAGTGAAACTGGAATAACCACTCCAGAGTGCAAAAGCGTGGACATTTCTTAAGTGATCAGGAGTGGCCCAAGCATCAGAATCACCGTTTTTACCTTGCTGACTTATCCAGTAAAAAAGTGGACCCAATATGACATGGGACCAGGAAAGTTGTAGGAGCTGCCAGAAAGAATACTAAATAATCACCTAACTGTCTTAAGGGCTCCACTTCAGATTTTCTGTCAGGGTTTACTCTCTTAGCCTTCACCTCTCCTGAGGCAATCCACAAGGCAGTTGTCATGGTTACTGTGATCCTAATCCACCAGCTTTGCCATCGGGAAATATCCTCTTCTGCCACAGCTCCAATTGTGATGATCAGAGAACAGCTCTTAATGACAAGAACAATTCCCTCCTTACTAAGTTCAACCCACTGGTGAAAGCAGTTGCCCAAGGTGTGGTACATAGAGCCTATTAGTAAGAGCTGGACACGAGTGAAGACCAGTAATCCCAAATGACCTTAAAAGTGTCACCGTTTGAGAAACAAATGTTCTGCCCCTCCTCAAACACCATATGCATCTCTAGGTTAAAATCAACATTTAGCCTAAGAAAAAACTACAGCACCTGCTATTCCATGGCTGTCTATTCAAGGAAGCTGAGAGAAGAGCAGCTTGTATGCTTTCCTTGGACATACGTTTTCAAAGCATTTAACCAAATTTTAGGCACTGAACTCTCATTAAAGTTAGAGGTAGCCATATGGCTAAAGCCTGGCACATTACTTGCTTTGAACTGTATCTACAAAATAGCTCACTTAAGAATCAGCTGAGCATCTTCCAACCTACTGAGTGACAATATCACTCCTGAACTGGACTAGGTAGCATGGAAACAGAGGAAATAAACTTCAACATGAGCACTTTAACACAAAACTGGAACCTGAACAAGGTAAAACATTAAAACAGTTCAATGCTGGAAAATGTTCTCTTAAAGGCAAACAAAAAAGCAAAAAAAAAGTAACATTTTGTAAAGCTGTAGTTGGCAAGTGACACAATGGGAATAGAGATTAGCCAACGACTCCTGGTAGACAGAGGCTGAGAAAGAAGGGTAAAGTAAGCACAGCTATAGCTATAGTCTTCTAATGCTAATGATACCATTCTCCAGCAGCACGTGCCCATAAGCTGAGGATCATTTTTGAATCTTTCCTCTCTTTTTCATACTTCTACCCTTTCTTAATACATCCATTCTTATAGAGCACTTCGTAGTTCTTGCACCTGAAAAAAGGCTGTATGTGTGGACAGCCCCAACTGGGCTGCTCAGGTGTATAACACTAAACACACATGTTATTCTTTGCAGCCTCAGGCCTGATATAATTAAGTACTCTGCAGTAAGAACATTTCCTGACTTGTTCTGTCAAGTCTCTTGCATAAGTTTGCATACACTAGGTAGCATTGGAGCTAATAATGCAATGTCACTAAAGAAAGGTAGCATTCATTTAATTACTTCATGCAAAAAACTAAGTTTCAGTCCTTGATGCCTCAACCAAATTTGTTTTAAAGCATGGATGAAAGCTACCTTACCTATTCCTTTTTTCATTCTCCTAAACTTGATTTGCCCCTCTGGTCTTCAGAGCTAGGGACAGACATTCAAAAAGCCTAAGCCTGAATTGATTCAATCTCTGCGGGTCAGTCTAACCTGCAGAGATAGAACCAATTTGCAAGTGAGTAGACACTCACTTTGATTCAGGAAATGCCGGCACATGCCTGCAGTGGCTCAGACTAGAAGCCATGGGGTGCTAGAGAAAGCCCTCCCTCTCTTCTACATTGCTGAGCTGAGGGAGGGTGTGGCCAGGTCCCAGAAAGATGCTATGATTAGGGAGGGGTTTAAACTCCCACCCTGGCCTGCGCAGTCTGTGTGCTTGCAGAGGGAGGAGGAAAGGGAAGGGGAAGGGAAAGCAGCTGCCCCCACTTACTGATCAAGGAGTGGGACTGTTGCCAGACCTCGGCTAGCACCGAGGCAAAGGGCAGGGGGGCAGAACTGCTTATGTAGATTGCATGCATCTGTTGATGATACCAAGCTTTTCAATCTCCCTCTCCCTGCTTCTTCATAATGTCCAGAGCAACCTGACAGGCACTGCATTCACTGCAAACCAGATCATTTCTCACACCTCTTTTTGTCCCCTCTTGAACACTGACAGCAAGCCAGCATGAGCTTAGCAGAACACAAAGCTTATCAGCCCATCAAGAAAACAAAGCATCTCTCATTAGTTCAAGCTCTTCTTAAACAGCTTTTTGCAAAGCATTTTTAAGGAAGAATGGAGGGACATTACTGGCTGACCTACTGACTAGTTCCAAAAAGCCCTAAGCAGACACCATTCTATCTTTGTTCCAGTAAAATTGGAGACACACACAAACACCTGTCAGCATTACCTTGCATGGGGGTGGTGTGACTGTAACCAGATACTGGCTGGGGTCCATGCTAGGGTGGGGAGGGTGGCACAGGGGAAGATCGCTGCTTCAGCAGCAAGCACATGCTGCTGTGCCTGCAGTCTCCACCTTCTTCTCAGTCTGGCTAGGGAAGAGGAGTGCGGCCAGACCTGCTTTATGAAGCACGCAGACAGGGCAGCCCACCCCAGCCCAGCCCAGGGCTGCACAGGATGCTGGGATAACGGGGGGACTCTGATTGAACTTAAACCATGAAGGGATCTGGGACAGAAGTTCCATAAGCCAGTTTGACCCAAATCAGTTAAGTTTCCATTCAACCAGGTTTATCTTAAACTAGTTTTGGCCATTTGCAAACTGGTTTATGTGCACTGAACTTATGTTCTGTTACAAGTTTAAACCAGTTTCTGATCACTTAAACCAGTCTGTGTGTAACTTCTGTCCCTAGCCCATGTTACTAAAGCTTAAAAAGTGCCTCTCTCAAATAGACATGAACAGATTCATTTAACCAAGTTTTACTAATTTAAATATGGATCATATTCCCCACCAACTTCTATATAAATGCTTTAAAAATTATAATGTGATACCCTGATAAAAGAGCAACATAGTTTCTAATTCAAATGTAAAACTTTTTTTAGAGAAGGAACAGATGGAAAAAAAAGATTCTACACAGATTTCAAGAGAAAAAACTGGGACTAGAACTACTGAAAGGCATATGTATATATCACCAAGATTTATTGTTCAATAAAGCAAAAAGTTACTGGAGCTGGTGTCACTGAGCATCATGAGCAGCAATACACAAAAAAAGCAGACAAACAAGGAATAAAACCCCATACCACAATATAAGCATATCAGTGTGGTGCTTAAAATACAAAGGAGTTCATACTAGGAACCATGATCATTAAGAGTATTGAAATGAGAGATGTATTATACTTCCATCAATAAATACTTGGATGACAGAGGTTAGAAAAAGGAAACTGTCCCTTGTCCTGAAACACTAACCATCTATAGCTGACACAATACCAAAAGTTTAATATAAACACCAATACCAATACCAAATAAATACCAATACCAATAAATACCAATACATACCAATACCAATAGTTTAATATAAAACTTGATAAACAAGTTAAATGACAAATTTGCACAAATACTGCTGAAGAGGAGAGCATGCTTGCGCTAATTTTGGAGAAATTTTACAGTTTGCCTTTGAAACAACTACAAGCCATTTTTATAAATCAAAATGTTGTGTTTATCTGAGTACGATCATAGGATCTTTGAAAAACATGCATGTCAGCATAGAGCTTTGAAAGCTCTTTATTATCAAGGAATGCCACTAGCAGCAAAACTTTCCAACCAACAGTAATACTAGATAATCATCTGGAGCTTATAGGAAAATTGCCTCCATTTGTATTATCTTGCTGGAGCTCAGAATATCTCAGGAAATGCAACATTAAACCTGGACTATAGTTTGCCATATTCTCCTGCTGATAAACAGTAGGAACAACTTCTGGTGAAATTTTGGAGGAGTGGAGGAGATGTAACATATTGGGCACATATACATGTGAAATGAATTTGACACAATAAACCCTGGTACATTTGTGCTAGAGTTTATTACTCCCAGCTGCAGCATTTACATGGGCACCTGGGACCGCAGCACACTAAGCTGGTGCAGAGCAGCCCTGACTGGCAGTGGACCCAGGGGGTCAGCCTGCCAGCCTGGAGCTGCTCCAACTCAGCTCAGCATGCTGTAGAGGGGCTAGCTGAGGCATCCAGGTGCTACAGTGAGGAGTTAGCCAGCAGGCACTACCCTTATGACCAGGGATCCTGGTTTTCTCACTAATAAATATATTAGTGGTGTTTCATTTTAATCACGGAAAAAATATGGATCTGGGGTTACTTTTTTTTTTTTTTTTTAACTGAAAATTCAGGATTTTTTTAATCAGAGAAAACCAGAATCCCTGCTCATGACCCAGACAACCCTGGTCAGCATCTACATGTGTGCTGCAGCAGAGAAAGTAACTCCACCATAATTACTGCTCTGTTGGGCAGTACTATCCTATGGCAGAGTTGACTAATTTACTCCAGCCTAATAGTACCATACATGCAGATACTAACACTTTACTGGGGAGGTAAATTAGTCACCTTTGTAGCAAACATCTTGTGTAGATGCACCCACTATTATTCAAACTGCCTCAGTGTGACCCAATATTCTTTTGCTTCCTACAGCTATTTTTAAAGATACCTGCTAGAAATATTTTGGCAAAATAATAAGTGAGCATTAGAACTAGTTAACAATTTGACACTCTTAGTTATTTCAACCAAAAAATATGAAAGCTATTTGCAAAATAACCAACAAAAACAAAAACAATCCCATTTTTTTCCATCAGCTCTACTCAACATAAAAGCTAGGGACACAAATTACACATAAACCAGTATAAGTGATCAGAAACCAGTTCAAATCTGTAATGGAATAGAAGTTCAATGCACATAAACCATTTTCAAAATGTCCAAAACCAGTTAAAGATAAACCTGGATGGATGTAGTATCAGACTTAACTGATTTAGTTAAGTCTCAGATCCCTTCCAGCTACAAGTTAACTCACAGGTGCCTAGCATCCCAGGATGCTTTGCACCTTCCCAGCAACCCCCACCCCCACCCCCCAGGGTGGGCAGGCTAGCCTTGGCTCAACCTGTCTGCTCCAGCCAAGTAGGCAGGTGCTTTAGCACCCCCCAAGCTTCTGGCCTGGGCCAATGCAGGCTGCATTTCCAGAATCAAAAGTGAATGTTGGTTCAATCTACACAGTTTAGACTACCCTGCGAAGATCGAATTAATTCAGCCTTGAGCTTTTTGACTGTCTGTACTTAACAAAAGAGTTAAGGGACATGCTGCATCAAAGCAACGGCACCCACCCTCTCCAGCAGAAAGCTGACAACAGCAAAGCCAGCATAAACCTTGTTACCTAGTGACCCTTCCTTGGGGAAATCACATGAGTGAAGAGATCCCTCGAGGGACAAAAATGCAACCATACTGGGACAGATTTTTGTACTCCCTCCCTGGCTGCCTTTTTGAAGGGGAGCTGTGGACCCAACAACCTATGATCTATCCTGGGACACAGCCTTTTCTTCCTATTAGATAGTACAGATGTTTCTGAAGAAGCAGAAAGCCTATGTGGTAGTTCTAAAGGTACAAGATCCAAACCCTGCTGATGATGCATAATTAGATGGGACAGAAAACAACTGGAACTAAACACCACTACAAATATTCCTCTTTTAAATAATACTTAAAAACTTAACTGTTTAAAATGCAGTTAAAGGGACATTATTCAGGTTGGATGGAGAAACATTCAAGCTGCAAAGTGCCTTGCACATTTCATTAATAACTTAACTTTTAAGCACACAATCTCACCCACAGGAAGCCTACAGCCTCTGATGCACAGGTTGGGTGCACAGGGCATTAGTAATAAAACATTAAGGGCAATCTAAATCTCCTTAGATTTCCCTACTTTCAAATGCTTGACTTTACAGCATAAATCATGGTTATTGGAAGGGGTTTTTTGTAATACACTTAAAAAATTCTGTTAAAATCCATGTGCTGATTGTGGAATTTACTAAAAAGGAGAAGTGACAGATCTAGAAAAAAAAGTCTAATTCATTATTCACTTCCATTAAAATCAATGAAGTATTTCTAATAGATCTGTAGGTTAATTCTATTAAAACAAATGGAATATTTCTAACCAATATGAGTTTATATAATACATTCATGGCTCATTACTGAAAGAGTAAGGGTTTGGGTTTTTTTAACTGAATTTCATGTCACTTCTATTGATTCTGACACAGTATGTCTTGCAAGTATATTTCTTGATTTTAGATTTATTGGAAATCCGTATATATGAGCTAATTACAAACGCACAGTAGTTGACTGATTTTATCATGGGATTTTGGTGCTAAACCATAAGGCCGAATATTTATACAGTTTTCTCATAATATCTATACTTCAAAAGGAAGTTTATTTAATGTACTCAGTACCATATTTACTTGAATAGAAGACAACCCTCTAATAATTAGGTCCTATATATGGAAAATTTACAAATTAAGTTATAATTTTCCAGTTATAGAATCTAATTACTGAAAGTTTGCCTTGAATTTGTCCCCAACACCCACCTCTCCCGGTAGACCAGGAAAAATTAATCTGGAGGGTCAGGCTGCCCCTTTGCTCTCTGCTTCCTCACAACTTTTTCCCTCTGCAATTCCTTCCTCCTCGGCTTATTGTCAAACCCTGCTCTCCCTGAGCATGTGGAAGTGAGCAATTTTTAAACAAATGACAATGAAATTAATTATGGCTAGCAATTTGCATATAGTACCCATATACTTAGTTCATCCAGAATTGATGCATGTCATTTTTTTTTTTAACTGCTGCAAGTCTTACCACAGTTTCAAGCAGCACATTTGCACCTACTTACACGTAGTACAAACTATGAATGATATTAGTCCAGAGCCAAAGTTTCATGATTTCCAATTCTGTTGATTGGAGTTGAGGCCCACCAGAGTCAACATTTCAAGCCACAGTGACCCCACAGCTCAGCATTGCTCATTATGTGCGTGTACACCAGATACCCCTCCCATAAAGAACCAATATGCTAATTAGCCCCACCCTCCTCCCCCCATGACTAGAGTTAGGTCTACTTGTCAAGAGTCCTGGGATCCTCCAAAAATGTATATGAAGATGAGGCACAGAGCAGCCTGGTCTGTCTCTACCTCATGAAGTGTGGGGCCACACTAATCATACGCACCAGAGAGAGAGGGGGAGACAGAGGGATTCTTTGTAAACTGTTTGGGGCCCTGTTTCATGATGTTTGCCAGACATTTAAGGCTGGTGAAAAAACAGAAATGATTGGAAATGGAAAATATAGGCATGTCTCAGCTGTGGAAATAAAAAGGAAGTAAAAAGGTATACAGTGTAGTGGCTCACCATGACTTGGAAAAAGAGTTGGTGCTGAGGGGGACTGTGCTTAATGGTATATCTTATTCAGATGAGCTGTACTAATTTATCCTTATGGTAGGCCTCTTGTGGGCTAAAGTGTAGTCACTGCACTGGTTTGGTGCAGCTGGTACCCAAGCCAAAATTGATTTTATTAGCATTGCGTAATGGAGAGTGCACCTCTGTCCAATGCACTCCAGACAGGACACACTATGAAAGTCTTGTAATTAGCTTCCCACTGACCAGTGTCCAGTGGGAGGATTTTGGCTACACACCTACTTCATGGAAGTGGAGTGAATCCTCCCTATCTTACTCCTGCAGCTATTGGCTGAGGGCAAGCGAGACTCAGAGGCACCTGAACCCCAAGTCTCCAGCCTTGGCCTACACATAGGATGCCTACTTGATGGATTTGGAAGTACCTGAGGTCCCCAGCTGAAAAATCTAGGCTAGAGGATGCTTGCTGGCTGCAGCACCACATATGGTGTTTGAACAACTGAGTTTTGCTCAATCAAAAGGATTCAGAACTGATCTGGCTAATTTGACCTGGAACACGAAAAATTTTCCAAACTATAAATTTGGTAGGTTACTACATATCTGCAAAATCCCACCCCACCTATTCACACATATAGAAAATTAGTAGAATGAAATTCTAATTCACTTCGTATTAATGCTGTCTAGCACAGAATATTACGCATGATCTAAATGCTGCACTGGGATCTCTGTCCCATACTCTAGCATCAAGATACAATGAAGTCTATGGTACTTCAGCCCGCATTCATGAATTCTGCATCCAACTGCAGGATCCTGGTCCAAGCACATGCAATAATTATCAACCTTTTCCCTCCAAATAAAATGAAAAACACCCAACTTACTTGCTTTTCCCTTTGTATACTGTGGCATATGATCCTTCCCCTAGTTTTTCCAGTTTTTCATAAGAGTCTGCTTTTCCAAACTTGGGACTTGTAGGCTAAACAAAAATAAAAGGATGGAACTTTCAGAATGAACACCAACATTATCCACTTTAAACTGTGAAAGATCAAATGTCATTACTGAAACTGATGGGATTATGTTTGATTTTTTTAATGCTGCTTGCTAGTGACACTGAGCAGAGCTAATGTAGAATGTTTAATAGGCTACTCAAATAAATATCATTCAACACTCCAGATGGCAGTTGCCTCTTTCAACCACAGCCTTGCATCAATGGAACCATCAAAAGGACTTTACTCTTAGTCAAAAGGTGTTTTTTGTTTCGCTTTTGATGTACAAGCTTTACATGCAGTAACGGATCATTTCCAACTAAGCCAACCTATCTGTTTTAACAGATGTAAGTAAATATTTTAAGCTGTCCCATAAAATAGGCCAAGAGATCACTCAGGGTTACTGACATGAAAGTGTAAAAACTATAATAAACAGCACTAGGGAACTGAGCGCCTTTCAGAAGGTGCTAACTCTCTTAAAGGAATGGTCCCTCCAAGAAATATTTTCACTTCTCAAATTATACTAAAGTTTAGTTTACATCTATAATTATTATCTGCAAGGCACATGTATACAGCATGGTCTCTTAATATCCTTTAGATCTGCTGTCTGGGCAAATGAACAATGCTAAATATAGATAATTACTCAATGAAAACTTATGGTACAGATTCTCAGTTACCATGAACAGTTTCATAGTATCATAGTGCTTAGGGTCAGAAGGGACCTAAACAGATCATCAGGTTTGACCCCCTGCCCCAGGCAAGAATGAGTACCAGGGTCATAACACCCCAGCCAAATATCTGTCCAGACTCCTCTTGAGGACCCCCAAGGTAGGAGAGAGCACCACCTCCCTTGGAAGTCCATTCCCAAGCCTGACAGCCCTAACTATAAAGCAGTGTCTTCTGATGTCCAGCTGTATTAGTAGACTTAGCTTTATTTCTTCTAGTGACAGCTGAAAATCTGGGCACAAGCTTTTATGCAAGCCAAAATAAAGCTAACAAACAGAGCTAAAATTCATAGCATGCCTTCAAAAATTTACTTGAAATGATTCAATTTAAAACTGGCAAAATTAAAAAGAAAAAGTAAATTATGCAGAAGTTTCCCATCATCTTAAAACACATAGTTTATCACTTAAACAGGCTATTCAGAAAAATATCAACATATATAATGCAATCTTTGTTAATTCTCTATTTATACAGTGCCTAGCAAAGAGGTCCATGAGTTGACACTAAAGTTTACAAACAATTGTTTTAGTGCACTGGCTTTATGAAATTAATTTCATTATAAATATCATTTTATGGCTGTTTTTTATTTTCAGATTTTGTTTTACCAAATTCCTTCCTATCTCATTCTTTTGCCTGTTTTCCAATTCAAAAAGAGGGGAAAAATGTAAAAGGGGAAAAAAACTTTTTTTAAAGCTTTATCTTAATTTTCCATTGAGGAAAAGGAATAGTAAAAACAAAAAACCAAGAATCAAAAATATAAATGAAACCTGAATCCACTTAAAAAGGTTCGTTAAAAATAATCTTTCAACCACAAAAAAATTAAATGCATTTGATACACTCAACTACCCTCAGAAGAGATATAAACAAGTTTCTCAAAGTGCCACATATAATGAGAACAGTTATAGGAAAGTTTTAGAAAACTGTAAAATATACCCCAAGTTTACACAGTCCCCCCAGCCACAGAGCCAGAGAGGCTCTCTCAATACAGGAAACCCCTTGCTTCTAAAGGACTCATCCTTGTGGGGGGGGGGGGGAGGTGTGGAAGGAGATGAAAGACGGTTTCTAGCTAGACTGGCTTGAAAGAACAATGCTGCAAAGTCCAGTGACCATGATTTCTCTGGGGAAATTACTATAATTTGGGGGGTTCTATATAATGTCCAGCACAATGAAAGCCTAATTCTGGATTAGGCTTGCTAGATAGAGGGTCAGCAACCCCAGCACACGTGCCAGACCATGGCACGCAAAAGCATTTTGCTTGGTACATATGCCTTAGAGTAGACGGTGGGGAAGGGGCCAAGGTACATGGCCACAAGGAGTGCGCTACCTCTCATGGCTCCCCCACCATCTGCCCAAAGGCACATATGCGCCTGCCACTGGCAATGAGCTGGGCCAGAGCTCCCCAGACCCAGTGCAGGCACTTGCAACCTCCCTACCAACTGCTGCAGCCGGCCCAGGCTCTGGGCAAGCCCCTGGCACCTGCCAAGGAGCACGGGCTGCTCACAGCAGGCAACAGGGGGGCTGAACACAGCTGCACTGGGGTCCATAGAGCTCTGACCCAGTTTGTTGCCAGTGGAAGGTGTGCACACACCTCTGGACAGATGGCAGGGAAGAGACTGGGCCTGTGCTGCCAAAACAAGGATTTGGCTCCTCACGGCTCCCCCACCATCCGTTCCTAGTATGCCAACATCTTACAAGTTGAGGTTGCAGGTGTTTTTGTCACTCTGCCCAAAAACATTGCCAACCCTTGTGCTAGAGATACTTTCACTGTATTAATAATCTTACTTTAACAAACTCAAAAACAACAAAAACAAAAAGAAACAAAAAGCAGATTCTTTCAAGTCTTGTGCAAAACCTTCCAATGCAAACTGAATAGGTGCCCATATTTTTAAAAGGTATGTAAGCACTGTGCTGTTCATCAGTGCAGTGCCTAAATGACTTAAAAGCCAATTGTTCTTTTCAGTAGGCTTAGATTCCTACTGAAAGGGAATGTAGAGCCTTTCTTTTATAGGAGGATACTACGGGTTAGTCTGCATGACCTTCAAAGATGTGACTGCTGCTTGAACAGACATACCAGGTTAATCTGGGTTATGAGAATCGTGCAGTCAAAGTGATGTATAACTCAATACAGGTTGCAAAATTTACCCAAGGAACTGGATAAATACCTGGATGGTTAGCATACCCTGAGTATTGTGCTGTTGTGGATCCCCTGCTCCTAGTATGCAAACTAGCTTGGCAAGATCTCATGAACATCCAAACAGAAAGTACAGCAGAGTCAATTAGCTTGCACAGAGCTGTGGGTGGCTATGCTGCATTCAGCATCTGAGCTAGCTCTAGGCTATACAGTAGTCTGCAGTGTAGCCAAACCCCAAGCAATTTGGAGCAAGGGTAGAAATACTAAGTTGTTCATTACAGCTTTCCTGATCTGTAAACTTCTAACCTAAAATTTGTTTTTGGGCACAGAGGCCAGACCCAAAGGAGAATGGTCCAATCCAACCACCTACTCTGCTACTTCCTGCCCTATGAGAGGTTATCACCAGGCAACATGTGCTAAGGGAAGCTGAAAGTTAGCAGCCTACCAAATACAATACACATTTGCAAAAGCATCAAAACAACTATTTGAGGTCCCTCCGTCACTAGATTTCCAAATAGCTTACAGCATATAGTGTGGTTCCCTGAATTTTCTCCCATGTCATTTGCTTATTCTCACAACTTTACTTATATTTACAGTCCTAATAACAACAGTATAGGCATCTTAAGAATGATTACTGTTTTCAGACAGTAATAAGAAACAGGCAGCATTTAACCCACTATCACACAGTAAATCAGCAATTATTAGTCCTACAATCACAAACTCACTTGCTCATACCATACATAAGCTGCCAAAAATACTGGTTTAAAGATGTAACTCTGACTTACTCCCCAATTGGGGGCCTGCTGCCTTCGCCACACAAGGTATTAGACAGGAACAAAACCTTACTTTAGCAGAATAAACAAGATGGCCTGATCTACTGGATTATTCAGTAGAAATGACCATTTTGACTGCCTCATGGGATGCTTTGCTCCACCCATCACTAGCAGCTGCTTTTTTTGCAAAAATATATGTCTATATACACCCCCATCTCACAAACTTTTCTTCACACATCTTCACCCATATTCAACAACCTGTGCAGCCGTGACACTAAAACACACTCCTGCGCACCCGTCTGTCCCTGGCTAAACCCATTTCCCCATGGAGCTCAGGTACAGCAGCCAGGAGCTCCTCTGGAGCCTCCCCTGCCTCCATGCCCCACCACCCTCAGGCCCCCAGGGCAGCCAGGGACAGCAGCAGTGATGGCAATGCCATACCTAGACTCCTGGAGACCTCGGGTGAACTTTTAGTTTTGGGCCCCCCTTCGTCAGAGACAGTGATAATAATAACCGGACAATGGGAAAAAATTACCATTTTTGGGACTCCTTTCTGTCTGGGCTCCAGACAGCTGCCTGTTTGCCCATGCCTGTGTCTGGCCCTGAGTGTTGGAAAGAAGAGCAAGACAGCAGGAAGGGGCTGGGAAGGGAAGTGCCATTGAGCATGGAGAGGAAGGGAAAGAAAGGGAATGGAATCCTTACCCTAGTCAGGGACTTTTTAAATTATTTTTTTATGTCCCCAGTGGCTGCACCTGTAGCATCATCAACTGAAAGAGGGGCACATCCACACTATTGCACCCCCTCTGTATTCACACCTGCTGTGAGCCATAAGCTGAATATGAACCAATAGTGTGATCTTGCTGTAAAAGCCAACAATATACTGGGTTGTATTTACAGGATTGTCACTTGCAAATGAAGGTAAGTGTTTCTTCTGTTTTGCTTGGCACTTGAAGCCTTACGTGAAGTAGTGTGTGCAAGACAGGGACCCACACTTCAAGAAAGACGTGGACAGGTTGGAAAGAGTCCAGTGGAGAGCAACATAAATTATTAGAGGCCTGGGCAGTATGATTTATGAAGAAAGGCTGAAAGAATTAAGGTTATATAATACGGAGGACAAAAAGAAGACTGAAGGGGGATTTGGTAACAGTCTTCAAATACCTGAAGGGAGAATATAGAAGATGGTGACAACCACTTTTGTAGCCATAGGGCAGGGGTGGGCAAAATGTGAGCTTTGGGCCACATGCAGCCCACCAGGCCATTCTGTCTGGCCCGCAGGGCCCTTAAAAAAAACTTAGAAAATTAATATTTATCTGCCCCGGCTGCCTAATATACAGCTGTCGATGGCTTGCCAAAACTCTGTGAGCAGCCCTCCGCCCAAAATAATTGCCCACCCCTGCCATAGGGGATAGATGGAAAATCAGGAGCATGCAGTGGCAGGGGCAGGGGAGGAATCAGGGTCCATCACTGGCAAAAAGGTTGCCCACCCCTGCTCTAGACTACATTTTATAATTCAAGATGGCAAATGTTTACATTTTAGTAATCCATTTTATTTATTTGTATATTTTCATTTCCCTGCATAAGTAAAATACTGTAATATCTGGGTTGGACAGGATGCAGAGGTAGACATGTTTAAAAAAAAAGATAATTTCTACATTTGGTAAAACTTTATCATACTTTTAGTCTAAATCATGCAGATAATCTAAGTTTGTTTCTTTCCTCCCTTTATTATTCATTTTTATATAGATTATTCTTTAGCATTTTGGAGAGCAAAATGCATGCCTCCAGATTTTCTCTGTATTGCTATTGTACTCTTGTATCATTATTGTACTACTGTATGAGTGTCAAAGTTATCAGCCCTGTGGGCCAGATGACAGTCACTGGGCTGGTCTGTAGGCTGAACTGGAACTGGCACCTGCATAGCACCTACAGCCCCAGATCCAGCCTACCACATACAGCACACACCCACCTCAGGGCTTGCAGGGCTTGTGCCTATGCATGTAGCACATGGGTCTGGAACAGGGTGTACATTGCCCACAACAGGCAGGCCGCACTTAGCACTGCAGGCAGCACAGGGGTTGTACCACTTTAGGGGGTTGCACGCAGCAAGTGCCCTGAATCAACTCCCTGTGCTTTGTACTGGGTGTGGTGGTGTAGCTCATTCACCACATGCAGCATGTGGGTCTGGGGCCAGCACATAGAGCTGGTCCAGTGACTCACAGGCCATATTATAAGACTCCACAGGCATATATTTCACAACCCTGTATTAGTGTATTATAAACTCTTTTCTATTTAAATTCATCTTTACTTGTTACAACAAGACAATTTTAAAGATAGGAATGTCATAAACAGAACACTGAAAAGTCCTTAGAATAAACGTATGTGATCTACTGAACTAATTTTTTTAATGATTTCTTTCCCTTTTCAGTTCTTCATTCCTCCCCATAAAATATACAACGAAAAAAAAAATCTCACCTTAAATCCACAGTGGGTGGATATATTATTCTAGTCATTGTTCAAAGTTGTAACTTTTTGAAGAACAACTGTCATAAAATATGGGGAATATGTGGATAAGAAACTACAGGTGCTCTGTATGAGAAGTATCTTTGACTATACATGTGAAGACTGATTTTGGTCCCTCACAAGCATGGGTGACTGGTGCCTCCCGAGTCTGGGCGGGGGGCACCAGATTGCCAAGTTGGGGAGGGGGGGAGGAATGTTCCCCAGCGGTTGATCACCGAGCCAGTGGAGAAACCAGAAGTGCACTTCCACCAGCACTCCTGGTTTCCTGGCTGGCACTTCCTGGGTGTGCATGGCTGATCTCAGGGGGTGCACATGAACCCACATGAAATCCCTATGCGTTGCCAATGCTCACAAGCGTAAGTTATTATAAATATGAAAAGTTCATCTAAAGGTTGAATTTAGCCTAGTTGTTTTCCTTTTTAAATTTATGTGAATATTTAGGAAAGTGATTTACAGGACCTGTAAAAAAACAAAACAAAACAAAAACACTGATCTCATAGCAAAAGGCATCTCCCACTCTGAAGCTATTACCTATTGGGTAATGCCCTGATCTTGTAAGGATTTAACGGACCGGCTGAACTTTTTGCATGCAAGCAATTTCATTGCCTGTGACCTGAGCTTTTGTAAAGTTAGATATTTTCAGCCAATTCAACTATCCCACTGGGTAAGAAGACTTCAACCATAATTATTCTCTGATCTTTCTCCTTCACTGTTACTCTTCCTTATTGCTTATTATATTCCAGCTGTGCACTGAAGGATTCACTGTGAATAAGAAAAGGACAGTTTTGCTTCCCCTGAAAATTGATCCTTCTTTGTGTATCAATCATTGTTCTTCTGTGCAATATTTTCCATGTTTTCTAAGAAACATGTTTTTTAGGTATGATATAAAGTCACACATCTGTAGAGACTTACACGCATATTGTACTTCTCTGAATCCAAGATGACTTTATGAATTTAAGGCAACCCCCCATACAAATAATTTGATTGCCTTCAATGATTATATTATTCTATCAAATGGAAAATACTTAATGTACAGAAAAGAATGTACTGGACACAACCCTGACCCATTTTTTGGTCAAAAGTAAAGACTCTCCCATTCTAAATCACAGCAAATGCACCAATCCAAATCAAGAAAATAAACAGAAATATGAAACAGTAACAGGTAGGAAGAAAAAAGTATGTTTACCATAACAATTTTGAATAGAGAATTTAATCAAAACCTGGATGATGCTTATACTTGACAATAAAAGCAGGAATTTAAAATATATAAGAAATTATAAGAAATTATATAAGAAAGAGATGATAGTGCTTCCAATTAAGTTGAAGTCCACAGACCTATTATATGAGCTGAAAAACTAACTGAAAGCATTAAAACAGGAATTCAGGTAACTTTACTTAGGACCTCAGAATCAAGTTGTAAAAATTATCAAGCTATACATATATATTTCTATATTTTCCAGAAAACCGTTTATGGGATCCTCCCTGTACCTCCAAGCATCTAAAGCTGCAGCTCCTGTATTTCAGATACCTGATGGTCAGACAAAATCTGCAACTTTGGAAGGAAAGATTAGCCCATGAAGAATTAATGAACATGTTTGGAGGAAATTTCTCTCAGAGAACATATTCTTATTTCAAACAGGGAGAAAAAGAAACTATAACAAAGTAGCATGATCCTGGTATGATTACCCGTTATCTTTTTAGCTACCTTGGCTGATGACAGACAGAGAGAGAAGACCTTTTTATCTACCACCTGTCCCAAAAATATAAAAGTACTCATTATAGATAGTATATTAGCAGATCAAGGTTTACTTCCCTCCCCCCTTGAAGAGGAGTCTGCCAGTTTAAATAGTCTTGTTCGAGGTTTCTTTTCCTTCTACATAGGTTACCTATGTAATTAAAGTATGTCTCTCTAAAAACAGAACATTTTTCACCCTGTTGAATCTGAGTTTAAAATTCCTTTGCCCATATCACCTTGACAAATGTTGTGCCTTCTATTATATACTCTAAACTAAACTGAATTTTGAACGCAAAGGTCACAGCTATAATGCAGGGGACTGAATGACAGCAAGATTTCATAGACACCAGGGCTGGAAGGGACCTCGCGGGCTTGACAAAAATAGACTTGCTTGCATTCCTCCACCAAAGCTTTCACCAAAATAAGAGTAATTTTGATGAGGTCAAAAACCTAGTATTTACTGACAAGCCACCCAATGCTCAGAAGCTACACAGGTATAAATGAAGGAGAAATCTTTACTGAGTCAGATTTATGAGAAAGAGGTCATTTTTGTTGCTGATCAGCAGAACATAGAAGCCTTAAGCAAAAAAAGGGAGAAGAAAAAGTATGCTAAATAGGGAGAAATGAAGGGGTGGTATTATAAGCAATTAAAATGAAAAGAAATGGGGGGAATCTGTTTTAAAGCATCCCAGCAGGGTCAATTTAACTGTCATTTCAAATGACCACTTAATTACCCTGTAATGTATGTAAATGAAGAGATTTAATCTGGAATCCTGTAGTGAGGAGTCTGTGTTTCATTCCCATGGGAACACCATTTTTTCTCCAGTAACTCTTCAAAGCCATTGTACAGTTTGGTAAAGGAAACTTTAATGGAAAATTACATCCAGAGCCACCTGACTATTCTTATACAAGATGTGTGGGTTATGTTCTCATGCATTTTTCATATCCACAAAACAGCTTGTGAATGTCACACTTTACAATCACACTCCTGAGCCTAAGTTTTAAATAGATTTTTTTTTAACTACAGGATATTAAACTTCAATAAAAAATTATCCTCGGGGGAAAAATATTATGCTCACAAATCCACTGTAAATTATTCAAAATGAAAATTGAAGACCTGTCTGTTTTTGTTACACATTGTAAGAGAAATAAATCCATCTTATGGAAAATCTGAGAGAAAAGGGAAAGGCAAAATAAAGCCAACTTCAAACCAACTCAGGTGCTAGTTTGTTACAATGAACTCTTTTTCCAAGAACAGTGCCTGCGGGACACAAAGAGAAATGAATAGCCAAACTGCAGTTGCGAATGAGTGCTCTGATTCCCCATTTTCACCCCTTTCTCCAACACCCACCCAAATTCAGGACTGTCAAGGTCTAGAAGGAAGCGCTGCAATGCTCATCACTCAACTCTTGGGCTAGGGACAGACATTACACATAAACTGGTTTAAGTGATCCAGTTTGAAAATGCCTGAAAGTGGTTTGAGATAAACCTGGGACAATGCAGCATCAGACTTACCTGATTTGGGTCAAACTGGTTTATGCAATATCTGTCCCTGACCCCTGCTGGTTTAAGTTAAATAAGATTCCCCCAGCATCCCGGCATGCTCTCTGGCCTGGCCCAGGCACTCTGCTCTATAGCAGGGCGGGCCCCTCCCCTATGCTCCCTGGCTGCAGCTCTGACAGAGACTTGTAGGCACAGCAGGGTCTGCCTGGTTTCCCTGTGCCCCCCTTGCTCACTGCTTAAACAGAGATCCCTTCCTCCTCTCTCCCACAGCACTTTTTAGAGCTAATCAACAGCTTAGCTAATAATGTCTCTGCATTCCTTCCTTTAGAAAAAGCCATTTAAGAAGAGCTTGAACTAATGTGTGAGCTTTTATTTTCTGATGAGGTGCTAAAATGCTGAATAACAGAGCTGATAAATGCTCTGTTATCAAGGGCTGAGGGACCTCTGCTTAATCACAGCGTCCTGCCAAGGCCTGGCCATGCCCCCTCAACTCAGACCTGTTAAGGAGGGGAAGGATGCTCTAGCGCCCCCTGGCTTCTAGCGTGAGACACTGCAGGCATGTGCCAGCATTTTTTTAGTCCAGAGTGGATGTCTGTGCTATTACAAAGTGATTTAGCCTAGCCAGGTTAGATTAACCTGCAAAGATTGACTCAATTCAGGCTTAGGCTTTTAGAATGTCTGTCCTTAACCTTGCAAGAGGGCTGGAGGGAGTCTTTTGCTACCATTTCTTTTCCTCTAGTCTCCTGATTATTAAAGTGCCTGGGAAAGACATCAACTCTTCTTGTCTCATTTCAGAACTATCTGTCAGGCCCAGTTTCTCAGATCTCATATTTAGCTAAAGTATTTGCCTGAGGGGCATTCTCTCAGACAACGCTTCTGAAGTCACCATACATGTAGATGAATACCTTGGAACTTGGAATTACCCTCAGGAATAACCACGAATGGACCACAAATTAGGGAAAGACATAGGAAATGTTCAAGTCAGGGCTATCTTTCTGGCAAGGGCTTGTGACCCCTGGGCTCCCCTCCAACCACTGCTCCAGCTGCAACAGCAGCCATAGTCACTGGGCTCTCCCTCCCTCCACTGGTTTCCACTTTCCATGCCCATCTCAGGGGGTGGAACAGTGCAATGTGGTGTGGCACAGGGAACTACGTGTGATCCCAGGGCCTCATGAGTGCATAGTGCAGCAGTAGATTTAGGTACCTGCATGGGCACACAGTGCAGCAGTAAGGGGGATGTCTGGGGAGCGTGTGGCCCTTGTTGCTTAGAAGCTGGATAGCCCTGACTTAAAAATCAAGAGGTATGTAGCAGCTGATGGTTCCATGCTCCGAACACAGCATGCTCTCCACTGCCCTCCTACTGACAGTTTAGTGCTAAGCAAGCTTGCAACACATTTAGTTTCTATTACACAGAAGTTATTATATAGCAAAGTTCAAATGTTTATTAAAAATAGGCTTTAATATGAAAACCATATACGTTTCAAAATCACAGCATCTAGCTAAAAATAAAATGAAAGTTACACCAGAAGAAAAGATTTCTATTTCCCAAAACCCCCTTTTAAACAAAACAAATCTCAAAAAGTGCTAGAGAAAACTCAGTAGTGCATTATACTTGGGTTATCCATTTAATTTGATTTAATCATATAGGACAATGGCTAAAATTTTCTCTAAACACGATGCTACCAGCAAATAAGCATTTCACTGCATTTAGTTATAATAGAATCAATTTTATTTAATCGGTGAAACGGATAAGTGCGCATTTTGGAAATGTTTTCTAATTAACATTTATGGCATAGACATTACAGGTTCCAAAAGGAATACAAAGGGACTAGCTAGATCTAAAAAAACCCCACCAGTTAATGCAGTACTGCATTCTAGATGAGAATAAGCTATTTATCAAAGTAAAGAATACTTCTCAATAGGCTAAGAAAATATAGTTATGGTCATATGTCCAAGTAGCATACATTTAAAATTTGGCCGTCAAACACTGAAAAATCCTCTTTTTCAACTAAGACATTCTAATATTTGGAAAGCCTTAGTCTGTCTGTCCATAACACTTTATTTGCACTCTGACTGGTTGCCTGAAACAAGCAAGCAGAGGTCTCCAGAGGTGTGGATAGATAGATAGATAGATATGAAAAAATTGTGTTTTTTCTCCAATTTGTTTATTGTTTCTATGGCATAACCAGGTGTAATTTTGTGCATGTGTGCGTCTTACCCAATAGATAGGTTAAGCATTTATTTAAAGTAGTTAGATTGTAAAATGCTGATAAGGGAACTAACTTAAGAAAGGTGTAGTATCAAAATATTTTGAATTCATTTTCCAAAATATACTAGATGAAGTTGATCTAATTACCATTATTTTGTCTGCTAAATTTTAGGTTGTCCTAGAATGAAGAACAATACGATTTACCTAGACAGCTATATGCATACTTTTATGTACAGATTTGTTATGCCCAAAGGAATAGACTAAGATTAACCAAACAGGAATTCTAATGCATATTAACAAAACACCATCAACTTGTCCTACTAGGAATAATATGAAATTGCATGCAGGGAAATCTGATCTTTAATAAAAAGTGGAAGAACATGAACAAAATGAAATACCATAGTTTAACAAAATGAGTATACACATCACAAGGTTTTTAAAGTTAAAAGCTTCCTTTGTAAATTCTAAGCAGACCAAAAAACAACTCACTGATTTCTAATTATATGCTACAGCACTAATTAACAGCCCAGGAGTTCTGCATAGCTGTGGAGAGGTGCAATATTAATTTAAATGAGAAAAGGTGCTTAATGATCACAAACAATTTATTTAATAACTGAATGGCAGAAACAGAGCTGCAAATTTTACAAATTCCTCTGTGTACTGTTCCTACTCACAACGTGCAAGACTACCTCCTATTAACGTTAACAGAAGGTATGGGGTACATGGAAGAAGAATGCCACCAGCTGAATGCTTGTGAAGCCAGTTTGATCTACACACAGAAACACAAAGAATTTGAAAACTGCCATATAGCTGAATTAGCTATTAATACAAGAATGGGATGTTCTAAAGATGTTCTCTCAAGGATGGTGTGGTTGGCACCTACTACATATTAGACATGGGTGACTGGTGCCTCCAGGCTCTAGGGGGGCACCAGCAATCGATCACCAGAGGGGTGGGGGGGAAGGGCGTCCCCCAGCAGCCAATCACTGCCACTGGTGGAAGTGCTGGTGGCAAACCAGATGTGCTGTTGCTGCTTCTCAGCAAGGGCCAATTTTAGGGGGGACATGTGCCCCACCCAAGCCTCCCCATGCATCACCTATGATGTTAGATATATTTCACAATTAACTGGTTAATTGCTAAATATATTTAGACCAGCTATATGTGCAAAGTAATCTTCATAGGACAAAAGTGACTATCCAGCTATTAAGAGGTAACCAGCTATAAAGTCAGTGCTTGAAAATGTGTACCAACTCTACAGCTGGTTTCTATCCAGCTTTAATTTGAATGGTGTAGCAAGGCATGTTGTCTTCAGAAAGCTCTCTTTTGAGTTCTGCTCTAAATTCTAGGATGTAGATTGGTAGGATTTAGAAATCAATGGTCACAGTAACACACTGATTAAGGCCCATCTTCTGTGCATCTTGAATATGACTTGACAATGTCCTGGGGAGTGGCTGTAGAACAGTAAAATCCCCTCTCAGTCTTCTCTAGACAAGAGAAGGCTAAGAAGGGATTTAACAGCAGTCTTTAACTACCTGAAGGGGGATGGAGCTAGACTGTTCTCAGTGGTGGCAGATAACAGAAGGATCAATTTTCTCAAGTTGCAGCAAAGGAAGTTTAGGTTAGATATTAGGAAGAACTTTCTAACCAGGAAGGTAGTAAAACACTGGAACAGGTCACCCAGAAGGGTTACAGACTCTCTATCCTTGGAGGTTTTTTCAGACATGGCTAAACAAAGCTTTGGCTGGGATGATCTAGTTGGAGATGGTCCTGCTTTGAGCAGGGGGTTAGACTAAATGACCTCCTGAGGTCCCTTCCAGCCCTAATTTCCTGTGTGCATTTTTAGACATGCAAGTGCTGCAGCATCGGGCACTTTGAAAAGTTCCTGGTGCTGCAACACTTGCAGTTGTATTAGCAGTGAAATACATGTTAGCACTGATAAAATGGCTGTGGCACGCTTTTGAACTAAAACACATAGAAGGTGCTTTAGTACAAAAGTGCACCACTGCTATTTTCTGTGAGCTGACACACATTTTTCAGCTGCTACACCATGCAGTGCACATCAGCTCGCGTGTGGACCAGACAGGTTAATCGAGCCTGCTCCAAAGCGGTAGATCTCTGGCATGTTGCGGGACCAAAAAATGTGTGTATAAATGCCCTATGATTCTACCTAGTTATGCTGTTGAAATAGTTCTAAATTGGGGTTCCACCAGATTTGGAAAAGTTATGGAGGGTACCTTGAGTCTAAAAAAGGTAGAGAACCACTGGTTTAGAGGGAGCGTATATGAACAAGGCATTTCTAGAGTGATCCATCTCTTGTCATACCCTCCCTGGTGTCAATCATCATAGTTTTGGGGCTCTCAGAGGATATATGCCTGGCTGTTCTGTTTAATATTTCCTGATGAACCTGTCCTCTGCAAATTTTTCTAAACCTCTTTTGAACTTGGTTATAATATTTGCCTTTAGAACCTCACATGGCAATGAGTTTCACAATTTAACTACTCACTGGGCATGTCTAGACGTTCATTAATGCACAGTAGTTATTGCGTATTTATTTTAATACTTGCTTAATGAAGTACTAACTAAATGTGCAGTAACTACAGTTACTGTTCAGTAGTGCTGGTGAACGGGTTTTTTGTGATGTTTACTGTACAGTAGCATAATGCATATTGTCCACTGTAACCCCCCAGGTCCTTTCTGCAGAACTGCTGCCCAGCCAGTCGAAGGCTTCGAAACAGCCTCAAAACGAAATGTTTCAAGTTTTGAAGCTAAAACTGGGCTTGCCTGCAGGGAAACAGAAATTAAGGAGAGGGAGTGGGGAAGGACTGCTCTCATTATTGACTGTGTAGCTGGCCAGTGACTGTCATCTTTCCCTGAGGTCCTTTTCAATTTCAGTGCTCTGGGGGAGGGATGGAAAAACAGCATAAAAGGCAACATTTGAACTGCCCTCCTTTCTGCCTTAGTGTCAGTTACTGAGCTGCGTGTTCCAGCAGCTCAGCATCAGACAACTACAGCTGGCAGCACTGATATTCTAAAGGATTCCCAACTCGCTAGCCTAGCAAGAGAGATTTCAGAATACCTTTTTCTTCTAGGTGCTTTTATTTTATTATTCTAGTCATTGATTTATTCTTTTGAATTTTATACATACATTGGATAGGATTACTATAGAATTTAATTCATATAGGAAGGGAAATGCATTTATATTTTATTTCTATACATTTAAAGCTTTGTAGCATGTATCATACATTATAGAATTTATATAGGAAGAAAGATATATTTATATTTGTTTTCATACACTCATTCTTTGTACCACACCTACATTTTTGAATTTATATAGGGAGAAAGATATATTTCTATTGGTTTTCATATATTTCTTCACTGTACCACACCTACAGTTTTGAAATTATATAGGGAGAAAGACCTATTTCTTTTGGTTTCATACATTCCTTCACTGCATGACACCTTTATTTTTTAATTTATATAAGAATGCAAATACATTTATATATTTGTAGAAAAGGAAGACATGAAATACCATGAAGCCTAATGGAAAGGAGGTGGCCAGCCTTCAGGGACGGGCAGAAGAGGGGGTAGAGGGAGAGTTGTAAGTTCTACTCCCCACATCAAACTGCCTCTTTCCTCCAGCTATAAGGGATGAGGCTGCTACAAGCAGCAAGGAGAAGGGGGCAGTGCCAGTGTCACTGCCTGTGCCTAAGACTGCCTTCCCTCCACAAGCACCAGCAACAACCCACCCCGCCACCACCACGACAACAACAACAAGCAGCAGCACCAGCATGGCAGCCTACTCCAACCCAATTTCACTTCCCATGCTGAGCCTTCCAGTGCCAGAGGAAGAGCTGGTGCTGGATCTGGATCTCAGTGCCCTAGCAAGGGAAATTCAGGGGAGGGAGGGGGAATCATCTGCGTTTGTGCTCCACACCCCTCAAGTTCCCCCAAGAGCCAGGTCTCCTTCCCCAGAAGGCACTTCAGAGGAGGTTGACGTACAGGTGAAGGCAAGCGGCTCAGCTGAGTCCGCTCCTCCTCTTGCTGTGCCTCTACCTGCTGAGGAGGAGGAAAGCGCAGCAGCATCCACACATGCACCCGCACCCCAGAAACAAGTGAGTAGTGTGGTCTGGGATCATTTTGAGCTGGCAGATGATCCCACATACGCCATCTGTCTGCACTGCTGAGCCAAAACCACCTGGGGCAATGGAATAAAACACGAGCACCACAGGGATGCTGATGCATCTCTGCAGGCACCACCCCCTTGCGCTTGGTCCTCCTCAGTCTGGCACCAACAGCAGCGTGCCCAAAGGGATGTCCCCATCTCGCTTCAAAGCCCTTATCCCCCCAAAGCAGAGGAAGGCCACCCTGGAACAGTTGGGGAAAGGTGGACAGAAAGCGGGATGTGTTGAAAGGACGAGATCACTCAGAGCATTGGGGAAATGCTTGCTGTCAATGGCCAGCCCTTCTCCTTAGTTGAGCGGCCAGGGTTCAGGCAGCTCATGGCACTTGTGGTCCCATTGTACCAAGTGCCTGCACACACCACCTTCAGCAGGACAGTGGTGCCCTCCCTGTATGAGGCATGCAGGGAGTACTTGAGGGAGGAGCTGTAACAGAGCTGAGTGGGATACCATCTTCCAGATCTTGGTGGTCCTTAAGCCCTTCTTTAAGGCCACTGAGACCCTCAGCGCTGGTGATGCCCTCCTTAGCGAGATGATTCCCATAGTGAGGGAACTTCAGAGCCAAATAGAGAGCTTCCAGGGGATCAGTGTTCCTGGCGGGGGTAAGCCGCTGTCACCAGATGTGCAGGCACTAGGGTGGCAGGTGAAGGAGGGCATCAGAAAATGGCTCGATCCCTTGTGGTCCAGTACGGTCCATGTGCTGGCCACCATATGTGACCTAAGGGTGAAGGGCAGTGTATGCAGCAGCCAAACCCTGAATCAATGGACGGAGGTGCTGGTGAAGAGAGTCAGGGAGGCAGAACAGCGGAGGCGGGGGGACATGGAAGAGAGGAATCCACTGTCCCATGCTAGCATGCCATCCACCAGCCAGTCTCCTCCACCACAGGCACTGCCAATGTGGGCCAAAGGCATGGCTTCTATAGTGGGGTCCAGAACCACCAGACCCCACCGTCAGGCAGGTAGTGCTCAGGCCTTGGTGGCTGCCTATCTTGCTGAGGATGTGAAGGCACTGCTGTGCAACCCCTTAGCCTACTGGGCAACCTGTGGCTGGATCTGGCCACAGGTGCCCGCAAACACACGTCCTATCCACTGACCAGTGTTCTGAGCAAGAGGGTGTTCAGCATCACTGGGGATATAGGGACAACCCACTGTACCTGCTTGAATGCTGGTTTGGTGGAGCAGCTGGTGTTCCTGAAGGTGAGCCTCCTGCTGCTGGGGTTTCCCAAGCTCCAGGTGCAGACGGACCAAACGCCACTTTTCTCACACCATCCACACCTATCTCCTTTTTTTCATTTTTTAAAAACCAGTTATTGTCCCGCTCTCAGCTGGAGGGGGCATTCACTGCATCACCAGCCAGTAGGGGAAGAACATGTCCCTGCTGAGCTTGTTTCCCTGCCAGGACAAACTTGGAGGTATGGGCTCGGGCTATGGGTAAGGAGGAGCATGACCTGGGCATGACCACTAAAACTGCACCCTGCTGGGGTAAGTTACCAGTGACACTGCTGGTGTCGTGACAGCCCCATAAATAACAGGACCAATGATCCCCTGGTGTAAGGCAGGTAGGAAGCCCCATGACCTACAACTAAACACACACACAGAGTCCTGGCTGGGGAAATCCCAGACCTATCACATCTTTGACAGGCCTGAGGCTTGCTGGTTGCAGTGGAGTTTTGAGGCTCCAGGTGAGCTCAGCTTAGCTGCCTGAAAAACCCTTTGTCAGGCTGAGGAAGCACCTGTAGTTGGTGTGTCTATTCACTGATTTATTCTTTTTAATTTTATTCTTATATTGGATAGGATTACTATAGAATTTAATTTATATAGGAAAGGAAATACATTTATACTTTATTTCTATACCTTTAAAGCTTTGCAGCATATAATATCCATTATAAATATCTTTCTTCCTATATACATTCTATATTTGTTTTTATATATAACCACTAGCCAGTCTCCTCCACCACAGGCACTGCCAATGTGGGCCAAGTGCACAGCTTCTATAATGGGGGTCCAGAACCACCAGACCCCACCACCAGGCAGGTAACTGGTCCTGGATGGAAGAAATAGTAAAGAAGCCAGAAGCTGGCCTGGCATGCAATGTAGGCAAGAAACCAGTCAGTGAAAATGGAAATGGAGGTGTCAGGAGGTGAGGAACAGGCTAGGGTGGCGGGAAGGGGGAGAGGGGGGGATGTAGGAGTGCAGGTAAAAGTGGAGAGGTACCTGGGGAGTCAGATGTCCAGCAGGTTGCAGTGTGTCAAAATTCCATTGTCTAATCTATACTGAGTCCATGAGTTTCTGTACCTAGGAGGCTGATGAAGTGAAGTTCATAGGCCCAGCTGTGAAAAGTGGTTTGTAAATTGTTCCTTCTCAGGATAAGGCCTGAGAAACTGGAGACAGTGCTTTTTTGGTGCAGAATGTGCCCCACAGGTAGTTGGGTATTGTTGTCTTTGATAGATTCTGGTGTGCAGTTTGTGTGGGTACTGGAGAGAGTTGACAGGTTTTGTGTTTTGAGCTGTAGGAAGTTGGATTCAGTTCTGGTGATGAGTTTACCTTCTTTGAATTTACAAAACACTTTTCAGAGCCAGGTCTATGAACTTCATCAGCCTTCTAGGTAGTAGGTACAGAAACTCATGGACTCAATATAGACAGTAGAATTCTGACACACTGCAACCTGCTGGACATTTGACTCCCAAGGTACCTCTCCACTTCTCCCTGTGCTGCTATATCCCCCACCCTCCCCTCACCCCAGCCTGACCAGAGGGTAACACAAATACACACACACACACACACACACACACACACAGAGGGTGCACCTTAACAGGCATGATGGAGAAGCAGCAGCTCCTACCTGAAAGGAAAGAAGGGCTCTCTGACAGTTTGGCTACCTGAGATGCTGCTGGTGTTACTGTGCTAGTGCTCAGTTACTAGATTATTTTATACCTGTTGTCATGTAAAGTGGTGGACTGGATTGAGGCTGTAGGGGAGAAGGAGACCCCATTGGGGCACACTACCATGTTGTATAGAGGCCCCAGTGCCAGTGAGGGCGCACCTTAGCACACATTTGGTGTCACCCACCCATGTCACGAGTTTTGCCTGTCAGCAGCCAAAGGTGCAGAGCCCCAGAAGCACCTGCACCTATCCCCTTGAAAGCAGGCAGGCTTCATGGCCAAGGCAGGCCTAGCAGGCCTGCAGTTTTCATCCCCCTGTGCCTTAATACACACAGTGCCACCCATGTCACATGTTTTGCTTGTTGGCAGCCTAAAGGTGCAGTTTCCCAGAAACCCCTGCACCTGTCTCCTTGAAACTTGGCAGGCTTCGTGGCCTCAGCAGGGGCTACCATTCCTGTAGTTTGACCCCACTGTGGCTTAACACATACATGGTACACAAGTTTTGCTTTCAACACTTTGAGGTGCAGTTCCCCAGAAATCCCTGCATCTGTCTCCTTAAAACTTGGCAAGCTTTGTGGCCTCCGAAGGGGCTATCACCCCTGCAAGTTTCATCTGAATTGGTCTCAAAATGACAAGGTTATAGGCTGTTTCATGCTTCCTCCTAAATAGCCTATGGGCAAAACATCAAAATAGCGTCAAGACAGTAAAACTGTTTCAATGAAACAAAATCGAACTTGCATTTTGATGGAACAGTGTTGTGTTTTGCATTTTGTTTCGATTCAAAACCACTGTCCGTTTTGTATCAAAATGAAATGAGAAATGAAACACTGTTCCATCGAAAAGCAAGTCAAAATGGAACGGTGCTGTTTCGCCCAGCCCAGCTTGGTGTCATCTGCCAACTTCCTGAGGGTGCACTCTATGCCAGCTTCCAGATGGCTGATGAAGATACTGAACAAAACTGGCCCCAGGAATGACCCCTGGGGCACTCCACATGATACCGGCTGCCAACTAGGCATCGAGCCATTGATTACTACCCTCTCAGCCTGATGGCTCCAGCCAGTTTTCTATCCATCTTATAGTCCATTCATCTAGCCCATACTTCCTTAGCTTGCCTGT
Source organism: Crocodylus siamensis (assembly GCF_052110815.1). Lineage (NCBI taxonomy): Eukaryota > Metazoa > Chordata > Crocodylia > Crocodylidae > Crocodylus > Crocodylus siamensis. Next base: position 171,434,600 of record NC_143399.1, read on the forward strand.
GAGAATATTGTGAGACAATATCTGAAGCCTTGCTGAAATCAAGGCATACCACATCCACTGGTCTTCCTGCATCCACAGAGCCAGTCATCTCATCATAGGTATTTCTGTGCTCAAGGCAAAAAGAGTGGAAGACGGAGGAGGACAGTGGGTTGTGCTGAGAGCAAACAGGCAAAATGTTACCTGCAAAAGCATGGGCACACCCAGGGGCTGGAAGCTCACAGTAGAGACTCTCCCACATCAGCCTTATTCACCCTCTACTCTACTAACCGTGGTCAGACCCAGAGGGTTATAATTGATGGAAGTCACTCATCATGGTGTCCTGTGATCAAGGGGGTCCCCCAAGGCTCTGTCCTTGCACCCATATTGTTCAACATCTTCATTAATGATGTGGACACTGGAGTCAAGAGCGGACTGGCCAAGTTCAACGAGATGACACCAAACTTTGGGGCAAGGCATCCACACCAGAAGACAGGCGGGTGATCCAGGCTGACCTGGACAGGCTCAGCAAATGGGTGGATGAGAACCTGATGGCGTTTAACACCAAAAAATGCAAGGTTCTCTACCTTGGGAAAAAAACCCTGCAGCATCCTTATAGGCTCACTATGCTGGCTAGCACTATGGAAGAAAGAGACTTGGGGGTCATCATTGACCACAAGATGAACATGAGCCTGCAATGCGATGCTGCGGCTACTAAAGTGACCAAAACGCTGGCTTGCATCCATAGATGCTTCTCAAGCAATTCCCAGGACGTCACTCTCCCCTTGTACTTGGCCTTGGTGAGGCTGCAGCTGGAGTACTGCATCCAGTTTTGGGCTCCACAATTCAAAAAGGATGTGGAGAAGCTTGAGAGAGTCCAGAGGAGAGCCATGTGCATGATCAGAGGTCAGGAAAAAAGACCTTATGACGACAGGCTGAGAGCCATGGGGCTCTTTAGCCTGGAAAAGCGCAGGCTCAGGGGTGATCTCATGGCCACCTATAAGTTTATCAGGGGTGACCACCAGGATCTGGGGGAACATTTGTTCACCAGAGCGCCCCAAGGGATGACTAGGTCAAATGGATATAAACTACTGCAAGGCCGTTTCAGGCTGGACATAAGGAAGAATTTCTTTACTTTCCGAGCCCCCAAGGTCTGAAACAGCCTGCCATCGGAGGTGGTTCAAGCACCTACATTGAACAACTTCAAAAGCAAATTGGATGCTTATCTTGCTGGGCTCCTATGACCCCAGCTGACTTCCTGCCCTTTGGGCGGGGGGCTGGACTTGATGATCTTCCGAGGTCCCTTCCACCCCTAATGTCCATGAAATCTATGAACCATCTCAGAGGTGCCAATTATCTGCATGTAAAAGCCTTATTCTGGTTGTAACAGCCTTATTTTGGTTCTGAATGGGCTAACACAGTAACTGTTGTCAGGAAGCAGAGGACAGGGAAGAGGGGGAAGCAAGGCTACCAAGGCAATCCAGACCTGGATCTAACAGCTTCTGGGTGAGCACAGTCCCCTACTGTCGTTCCAGCACTTCCACCCTCCCCCCACTCTCCCCACACCTCCATTTCAGTGGCCTCCTCGTGGTCAGTGCCGGGGGCTCATGCCCTGGTCACCCAGTCAATGCTGTTCCCCAGGCCTCTGTTTCCTGGGGAACAGCATGTTGGGTGGACTGAGAGGAGCTACTGCACTCCACTGTCTGAAATAGGACACTGTAAAACTAGATGGATTATTGGTCTGACCTAGCATGACACTTCTTATTTATGTTCTTAGAAAAACATCTTCAGTGACTTGGACAAGGGGGTAAAAAGCACCCTATTCAAATTCACAGACAACACTAAGATATGGGGGGAAGTGAGCATGCTAGAAGGGAGGAATAGGCTGCAATCGGACCTAGACAGATTACAGGGGTGGGCAGATAAGAACAGGATGGGTTTCAACACTGACAAGTGTAAGGTGATACACCTGGGGAAGAAGAACCAGCACCATACCTACAGGCTGGGGAACTCCCTTCTCATCAGTGCAGAAGCAGAAAAGGATCTTGGAGTCATTACTGATGCCAAAATGAACATAGGCTGACAGTGTGGAGACACAGCCAGGAAGGCCAACCATACCTTGTCATGCATCCACAGATGCATCTCAAGCAGGTCCAAGGAGGTGATCCTCCCCCTTTATGCAACACTGGTCAGGCTGCAGTTGGAGTACTGCGTCCAGTTCTGGGCGCCGCACTTCAAGAGGGATGTGGACAACACGGAGAGGGTCCAGAGGAGGGCCACTTGCATGGGCCACTTGCATGATCAGGGGGCAGCAGGGCAGGCCCTACGAGGAGAGGCTAAGGGACCTGAACCTGTTCAGCCTCCACAAGAGAAGGCCGAGGGGGAACTAGTGGTTTGTTACAAACTAGTCAGAGGGGACCAGCAGGCACTGGGGGAGTCCCTGTTCCCCCAAGCACTACCAGGAGTGACTAGAAATAATGGTCACAAGCTGGTACAGGGTAGATTCAGACTAAACACTGTCAGGGTGGCTAGGATCTGGAGCCAACTTCCAAGAGAAGTGGTGGTTGCTCCTACCCTGGAGATCTTTAAGAGGAGGCTGGATGAACACCTTGCCAGGGTCATTTGACCCCAGTACTCTTTCCTGCCATGGCAGGGGGTCAGACTTGATGATCTGCTCAAGTCCCTTCTGACCCTTCCAACTATGAAACTATGAAGAGATGATCTAGGCAGTAATATGCAAAAGGATGAAAGAATACTTTGGCCAGATTCAAATAATCTTCAAATAATAATATGCACTTCCATAATACTGAGCAAGACAGAAATAGGAAATGGTATGAAACAACAGTGGAAAAAAAAGGATAAAGTTATTATTCATCTGTCAGAGTATCTGTGAATAAATGGAAGGCTTAAAAGAAACACACAGAACCAGAACTGAAACTGAAATTACAGTGATTATGACAAAGGGCATAACAAATTTAGTAGGGTGATTTTTGTATCTGAAATGTCAGTCTAGATGGGTATAATCTACATGCCAGAAGTATTTACAGAACCAGCAAGCCAGAATTCCATAATGAGGTTGTATGCTTTAGACAACAATGCAACATATAAAAAACAAAATGATTAGAAGAAATCCAAAAGAAGAGCCAAAAGAGCCATGTGCATGATCAGAGGTCAGGAAAACAGACTTTACGACGACAGGCTGAGAGCCATGGGGCTCTTTAGCCAGAAAAGCGCAGGCTCAGAAGTGATCTGATGGCCACCTATAAGTTTATCAGGAGTGACCACCAGTATCTGGGGGAACATTTGTTCACCAAAGCACCCCAAGGGATGACGAGGTCAAATGGTTATAAACTATTGCAAGACCGTTTCAGGCTGGACATAAGGAAGAATTTCTTTACTGTCCAAGCCCCCAAGGTCTGGAACAGTCTGCCAGCGGAGATGGTTCAAACACCTTGAACACCTTCAAGAGTAAATCGGATGCTTATGTTGCTGGGATCCTATGACCCCAGCTGACATCCTGCCCTTCGGGTTGGGGGCTGGACTCAATGATCTTCCGAGGTCCCTTCCAGCCCTAATGTCTATAAATTCTATGAAAAAAGAAAGCTGGATCAACTCAGCCAGAAACTCAAAACACAGAATGTTAAGTTCCCAGGGATCTGCCCCACAAACGTGTGCTAAGTAACAAGAGAGTCAAACCCATGTCAAACTTTTGCAATGACTGATTCTGGAAGTCTCTATGCAAAAAGTTAAACATAAGCACAAGGAAATCCCAATTAAGTTAGTGGAATTGTATGTGTGTGTGAGGCTAAGAGCACATGTATGTTTACTAGTTAATACTTTAATCCAGGAAACTATATGTGGAGAAAGTATTAAAATCAAACTATAACCCATAGAAAAATCAGTCAATCAACCAAGAAATGGGAATCCTAGGAGAGGCCAAATAAAAGATGCTGGAGTTTAAAAGAACATATATTCATCAGTACAGTTTCATTAAATGGCTCCTGAAAAGTCTGAAACCAACATATATTTTACTGTAAATAGGGAAGAGTGAGAGGCACCAGATAATGGTCTGCTAGTGCAAACGTGAACAATGGAAAAGGAGACTGAGTTAATTTCAATCAGAAGTTAGGGAATGGGCTTTTCTAGATGTAACCTAAGAAAGGAAGCACAACCAAGAAATGGTCCCACACACTAAATTGGAATAGGTATATAATTAATTAAGAGACACAGTGAAATACTGCACATTTTATTTTTAAATAAGTAGAGCTCCTTGTTTAAACTTGATTTAAGTAAGGAAATAAAGAACATAAATTTGAACAAATAGGCAGCAGAAAGAGCCTGCAAATGGAACTACATATAGAAAATGTCTCAATGCTTGAGAAACATGATCACATGCTAAAATCAGGCTGTCTAGAGAAAAACAATGTGTAGAACCACTATAAAGGGATCTACAATAAATACATCAGAACTTTGAAAAAAGGCCATCTGATACAGTTGTAAAAACATGTCAAATTCAAATCAATGGGCAGGAGAAACCTGGAAAACAGTAGTGGTGAAAGGGACCCAAGGCTGACAGTGAAGAACAAATTATATGCAACAGAAGAGCAGAAAGAAAAAAGAGAGCCACCCCCACTCTGACATGTGTAGAGATAATGATTAGGGACCTACTCAAATTGCAGTTTTGCAGATATTGCAGAATTGGGAAATGTCCACAAATCTGGCCCCACAAAAAACTTGCTAAAAATAAAATGCTGGTTCCTTAGTAGAAGGCAGCAGTCATACTGGCTGCACAGCCCACCAAGGGGAAAGAGGGAGGGGGGCTGCCAGCACAAAGGAGAGCAGGCAAGATGACTGCAGCACCTGCCCCTTGCCGATGATTGACTGAAAGGCCTGTCATGTGGCCCCAGCCCTCTTCACCAATCAGCAGCAAGGGACAGGGCTGCATGACAGCCTTCTCCAGCAATCAGAGGTGTAAGGGGGGGCCCCCAAGATCAGCCCACAAAAATGGCAACCGGCCCAGTTATTTGCCCACAAAATCAGCTGCCTACCTCTTTGAGTTGGGTAGACTCCTAATAATGATTACAAGGTTTCTGGAATATTAATTATGGTCATTTTATTAACAAAAAAGATAAGGATGAACTAACAGAACTTTAAAGAACAAGAAGGCAATGATTTAAAAAATTCACTGAGATAATACCTAAGAGAAAGTGGGAAAACACATGGCAGAAGCTCTCCAGTATTTGAAAGTTGCAAATATACAGTGCCATAAGCAGTAGAAAAGGAGAGAGAGAAAAGCAATGCCCGAAATAGAAAGTGTTGATTGGTATTATGGTAGTTTTCCAGCACTGTGTTTGGTTAGACTGGTGTTTAATTTCCACAGAAAAATAGTGCAAGCCCTATTGCTTGGGACTTTTAAAAATAGTGGTCAGAACACAGAACAATCCTGCATCAGAAGGGAGACGGACTTAGAGGCCCAACAGATCGCTGGCAAATTAAATTGATATTATTTAAAAACTACACAGCAACAGCAAGGTGATTTTCCCACAGAGATGGCGTTGAAGTGGTGTTCAGAGTCTGGAGTGGTGTTTGGAGTTGGAAAGACCACTCTTTCCCTTCCCCTTCCCCCAAACACCAACACACGCACTCCTCTCTGGAGAACTCTAAAAAGAATATTTAGTTTTGCAGTTACTTATAGCAGAATGGTGCCTGTACTAAAGTAGTAATTGAATAATTGTCCTCAATGAGAGAAGGACTGGGCATTTAGCTGAGATTAGGTTGTTGTTTATATTTTGCTTTATCTGATAGATATTTTACATTTCTGGTATATATTACTCTTCAAGCATTCAGGCTAGAATGCTGAATGTAGTTCAAGCAGTGAGAAACCTGCACAGAACCACCTTAAAATACTATTAAAAAGGAATGGAAAATAAGGAGAAATAGTAAGCAGCATATTCTACTCTGAAATTTTTAAAGAAATAATAGATATAGTAGTTATTTTTTTAGCTGCTAAATGCTCAATCTGAAAAACACCTTGTTACTGACTTGGAACATACAGGAGACATCTGTGGCAGTAGATGTAGAACATGACACTTTGACAGAAAAGCAAATTTATTTTTGTATGGATAGCCCCTTTCAAAATGTCACCCTTCCTTAAAAGAACAGTCCCCATGAGACATAACTTTTTATCTCCTAAGTATACAAGTTAACCAAAGCTCAGCTACAGAAGAGAAATTTCTGATATTTTTTCTTAGAAAGTGAGAATTTGTTCAAACCGCTGTTTTATCCAGAGGACACAGCAGAAAGACAATCAACATTTTAAATTATATTCCTGCCCAAATTTCAAAATGTTTAGCATTCTTCTTCAATTTATAATCTCTCTTTCGCTCTCAAAGGTCACATTACTATTGATTTATTCTCCTACAGCAAAAAAGAAAACACAATTTTTCAATAATTTGTAAAGGTCTCCTATGGTACGTCTATCTGGGCATAATTTATAAAAGATATATTTTATTTACCTAGCTTCTCTTGAAGTATTACATTTGACTGGACAGAGAAACTAATATGATAACATAACCCCTTCTCATTCTTTCTTCACACATGGCTCATAGTTGTTTTGCAAAATAACATTCTTTTTCACTTATATTTAATTTAAAATAAAAGCACATTTTAAAATGTATAAAATACTGTAAATTGATTCAAGATTTAGGTCTCATTAAAATAAACTCTTATAAAATCTAAACCTATGAGAAAATGTTTCTATGTTGTATTTTAAAGTTCCACTGAAAACAAGAACAAGCTCCATGTTTCAGCATTGCAGTACCACACAAACCTAAAAGTGAAAATGATCAGGAAAATGATGAATAAAATTAACAACTAGCTGGAAAATGTCAAATGGTATGACTAATTAAATGTAATGTTGGGGGTTTTTTAAACAATGTTTTTAGCATTATGTTTAATACCAGGAAAAAAAGACTTTCAAAAGTGTTGATTTCTACAGTCATTTATTTAAGTATTTGGTATATTAGTATCAGAAACTGGTATTTGTACAGATAATAATGGTAGGGTAGACTTACAGAGCTGGGACTGGAATGCCGTCTGACTTTAGGAGATTCTTTCCCCGTTGATGTAGTTTTGAAGTTAATACACGCATTGTTCTCTGAATGAACTCTCTTTACTTGATTAGTTGGTTTCTCAAATGGATCAAAACTGCTCTGTGTTCTCTGAACTCTGACTTTTTTGTCCTCAGGAATTGTGTCCAGGGGTTTGATTACTGAGTCCATTCCTTGGCAGTTCCGTGTAGACATCTTTGTGACACATATCTGGGGGGGTGGAGGGAAAAGCAAATATTATACATTGATTATGATGAACAGTAAGAACCACAGGAATCTACACACCTGAAATCAAAAAAAGAAAAAGAAATCTCAAATGTAATGGGAACACTTTTTAAATTCTGTAATTCCATTATCTAAGCATGTATTTTACATACATACACGCACATACACACACATCAAACAATAGCTTGTGTTTATACACATGTAATAAAGGACAGATGAAGGTTGGGAAAAAGAAAACAAAGGAGGTAGCCACATACAATTCACATAATTATACAAATTGATAAATTCAGAATAAATGTCTGGATACAAGTCTATTTTAATATAAACTTTTCTTAGGCTGTTCTTTGTAACAATGCCAGTTCACTTCATTCTACAATCCAGTCACTGATATCCATAAGCAGTATTGATTTCCATTTGGTTAAAATTGGACAAGACTAAACTAAAATAAATGATGCCAGTTTACAAACATACTTTTGGGGCACACTACAAAGATCCAATACCAGTATATAATTATTGTCCTTTTTAAAAATAATGCTTAGACAGTATCATCATCATCATATGCCTCAGAAAATCAAATAAATAAATCAATACCGAAGCACTGAAATGTGAGATTTCAGCTCAATAACATGCTAAAGCAAAGAAGTGCACTTCTCATTTGTTCTTCTTGGAGGGTTCAGAATTTACTAATTATGGTTGTGCCTTGGGCCCTGTCCATATAAACAATTATGCACATACTTACCTTTTATAAACACAAGTTTAAATTTCCAGTTTACATGATTTGACTGAAAAATCTGAAGCCTCGTATCCTAATGTCATATAAGACAGTTTTTACCTAAAATCAGATCATTGCCAACCCTCCTGGTTGCTGCAAAAAGTGTGAAAAGTTACTCAAGGGCACTTAAAAATGTCAAAGGCAGCAAATCTATTCCAACACGGAGAAAAGGCAGCAAGAAGGCACAGCAGCCCCCCTGGCTCTCCAGAGACCTAGCGGACCTACTGTGGCTAAAAAGGAAAGCCTACAAAGGATGGAGGACGGAATTCACCTCCAAGGAGGATTACTCCGCGCTGGTCCGGTCCTGCAGGGACCAAACCAGGAAAGCCAAGGCTGCAACTGAACTCCAACTAGCTTCAGGCATCAAGGACAACAAAAAGTCCTTTTTCAGATACGTGGGGAGCCGGAGGAAAAGCAAGGGCAATGTTGGACCCCTGCTAAACCAGATGGGGCAACTGACAACTGACACCCAGGAAAAAGCCAACCTATTAAATAGGTACTTTGTGTCAGTCTTTCATCAGTCACACGGGATGCCCATGCCTGCTATGGGACAGGGAAATCTGGGTGAGGGGGATCCCCTACCCTCCATCAATGCTGACCTCATGAAGGAACACCTTGAGAAGCTGGATACCTTCAAGTCAGCTGGCCCTGACAATCTGCACCCCAGGGTACTCAAGGAGCTGGCAAGCGTCATAGCCCAGCCCCTGGCACGGGTCTTTGAAAACTCCTGGCACTCTGGTGTAGTGCCCGAAGACTGGAAGACGGCCAGTGTGGTGCAGATCTTCAAGAAAGGGAGGAGAGTGGATCCGGCTAACTACAGGCCCATTAGCCTGACTTCTATCCTGGGGAAGATCTTAGAAAAGTTTATTAAGGAGGCCATCCTTGAGGGACTGGCCCAGGCTAACATTCTAAGGGACAGCCAGCACGGGTTTGTTGCGGGTAGGTCTTGTTTGACCAATCTCATTTCCTTCTATGACCAGGTGACCTATCACCTGGACAAGGGAGAAGAGATTGATGTCATATATCTTGACTTCAAAAAAGCTTTTGATCTGGTATCCCATGATCACCTCTTCGGCAAACTGCCCAGTTGTGGCCTTGGCTCCACCACGATCCGCTGGCTGGGAAATTGGCTTTGTGGTCGGACCCAGAGGGTTGTGATTGATGGCAGTCACTCATCATGGTGCCCTGTAACCAGTGGGGTCCCTCAAGGCTCTGTCCTGGGACCCATACTGTTCAACATCTTCATTAATGATGTGGACATTGGAGTCAGGAGTGGACTGGCCAAGTTCGCCGATGACACCAAACTTTGGGGCAAAGCATCCATGCCAGAAGATAGGCAGGTGATCCAGGCTGACCTGGACAAGCTCAGCAAATGGGCAGATGAGAACCTCATGGTGTTTAACACCGAAAAATGCAAGGTTCTCCACCTTGGGAGGAAAAACCTGCAGCACCCTTATAGGCTCGGCAGTGCTACGTTGGTTAGTACTACAGAAGAAAAAGACTTGGGGGGTCATCATTGACCACAAGATGAACATGAGCCTCTAATGCGATGCTGCGGCTAGTAAAGCGACCAAAATGCTGGCGTGCATCCATAGATGCTTCTCGAGCCAATCCCGGGACGTCATTCTCCCCTTGTACTCGGCCTTGGTGAGGCCGCAGCTGGAGTACTGAGTCCAGTTTTGGGCTCCACAATTCAAAAAGGATGTGGAGAAGCTTGAGAGAATCCAGAGGAGAGCCACGCGCATGATCAGAGGTCAGGAAAACAGATCTTATGATGACAGGCTGAGAGCCACGGGACTCTTTAGCCTGGAAAAGCGCAGGCTCAGGGGTGATCTGATGGCCACCTATAAGTTTATCAGGGGTGACCACCAGGATCTGGGGGAACATCTGTTCACCAGAGCACCCCAAGGGATGACGAGGTCGAACGGTCACAAACTCCTGCAAGACCGTTTCAGGCTGGACATAAGGAAGAATTTCTTTACTGTCCGAGCCCCCAAGGTCTGGAACAGTCTGCCAGCGGAGGTGGTTCAAGCACCTACATTGAACACCTTCAAGAGTAAATTGGATGCTTATCTTGCTGGGATCCTATGACCCCAGCTGACTTCCTGCCCTTTGGGCAGGGGGCTGGACTCGATGATCTCCCGAGGTCCCTTCCAGCCCTAATGTCAATGTCTATGAAATGAAAAGGGATCTACTACACAAAACAAGCACAAACAATCTTTTAAGAGTTTGGGGGAGGCAATAATTTAATATCAATATGATTATTCTCATATCTACGGGTAAGCAAGTAGTAGGTGTCTGCTGTATCAAGACCTCATCAGTTATACTCTGAAAACTCCCCAAAGCATGACATAAAATGGGTGTCATACCCAAGATCAATTTTATACCGTTGTCTATACAGGATGACTACCTTATAATTATAACTGCTTTGTATTGGATGGTTTGGATAGGAATGATCCTGCCTGATGCAGAAGGACGGCCCAGATGATTTATGGAGGTCCCATTCCGCCCTACTCCTCTGATTTTGACTGATGCAAGCAAACATTTCCCAACAACAAAACATTGTTTATAATTATAATTATGGCTTTCTTGCTTGGAATCCAATTTATTTTGGCTGTTCATAGAAATAAAGGATACAATTCAGAACAACAAAAAAATTAATAAAATTCCTGTATATCACCGCACTTCCCGAAAAACTCCAAGGTGACACGTTAATCCAAAGACTTCTTAATAAAATATTGAAGTAAAGCAATGTTCTACATTGAGCAATCTGATCTACCACATACCCATTCAACTCTAATTAAAAGGCACATTAGTAGTATTACAACTCAGGAACGACAAAGATTCACATTTCATCTTACTTAAATAACCTCTCAATGACAAACAACTTCCTTTAAAACTTTACTGGTACCAAAGAGAAGAAGCAGCTATTCATTTAAAATGCCCGTTTTTTGTTTTTAAATCAAGTTATTAGAGAAAGTACAGTATATTTTAAGGATGTATGTGGTAGCCATGTTGGTCTGAGACAAAAAGAAATGCAAAAATCTAGTACTCTTGGTTCCAAAATAATATCTTTTATTAGACCAACTGGGAAATTGCAAAAAAATATATATTTTTCTGTGGTTTCTCAGTTAGTCTAATAAAAGATATAATTTTGGAACGAAGAGTTCTAGATTTGTGCAGTGTATTTTAACAACTCCAAGGATTTAACAAGCTGTCAGATATAGGTTTCTTTTTAAAAAGGTGCTTTTCTTAAACATGTTTTCAAGTCCCTTCCCTTCTAAAGAAACCTCCCCTCTCATTCCCATACACACATACTCAAAAGCTATTCTATATATTTCACATTATTCTTTCCTAACCTGTGATGCTGGTAAATCAACCGAAATGTTTCTAAGAAAGCTGAGGTTGTTTTAAACAGCAACATTAAATTTCCCTTAAGGTTTTATCAACACATGTTTAAACTTAGAAGAAGAAAAAAAATCAGTAAAGGGAAAATTCCTTACAAATTTCCAAGCTATTATAAACTAAAGAATGGAAAACAAATCAAAGCAAATAGTTCAAAAGATAGTAAAACATATCTATCTTCATTAAATTGAAAACAAGCATCTGTAAACAACGAAACCAGCAACTATAATATAAATAATGATGCCAAAATTACTGCTTATTGCCATTATTTTATGCTGGGAAATGTATCAGCTTCCATTATGAGGTTCTAAAGTGGCCCAAACCCTTATTACTTAAATAAAATACATTTCCAACACATCTGCTGCCATCAATTTTGTCTCAGTTGATAATGGAAATAGTTTGGAAATCTTAAGGGGCATTTTTTTCACCTCTACGTCACTTATTTGACCTAAACACACGCGCGCGCGCACCCCCTCCAATAATAGACACAAATTTGGCACTTTCATGGAGGTTGAGTAGCTTATGAAATGAAAAGAAACAAGATTACTACTTTCACTGTACAGATGCCCTGGTTCCAGATGAGGAGTACAGTCTGTGAAGTAGAAAAGCAAGGACTGCTACTGTCTCTGTCCTGTCTGTTCTGTGAAAGATGTACATCAGTAGCTTGTTTTAACAATCAAACATCCATTCACCAGCAAGCATTTGTTTTTTTTTGTCTTAGCGTGTTCTTCAGCATATTAATTAATTAATTGAAATAAGTGTGCTTTCTCTTCTGTAAAAGTTTATAATCCACTAACAGTAAGTGGTGGCATAACAGAGGGGAAGGAATAGGAACAACCACCCCAGGTACAAATTTATGCAGGGTGTTGGGGATGCAAAAAAATGTGGCTGCTGCTGGCAGCTGCGTGCTCATGTTCACCACTTCCGCTCTACCATCGGCAACCAGCTGCATCCATACACTGCTGAAAATAACTGGTCAGTGTACGCATCAAGACTAAGTACAGATATTTGGGGGCATTAGAGGAAAGTTAAATAGTTTCAAAATAGCTGCCCAATATCAGGTAAGTCAAGATGGGGGGGGGCTAAAAGGGGGCTGGGGGTCCAGCAGGCTGGAGGGGATTGGGGATCCAACAGGGGATGAAGAGAGGCATGACTTATGAAGGCTGGGGGACAGGCATGCCCCGGGGGGAGGGGGAAGTGCAACACCCAACGGGGTGCAGGTACAACCTGAGGGTGGGAAAGGGACAGGCGCAACCCACAAGGTTTTGCTGTAGTCCAGGAGTGTCTGGCAGAATCAGGGGAGCTCACAGGGTCCATAAGGGGGAGGGGGTGGGGGAAAGATCAAAGGCTACTTTTAGCCTCCTGACCCATCGCCCTTAGCAAACCTATAAACCCATCCCTCCCTCCCCTCCCCCCACTGGGACTTACTTGCTCAGCTCCAGCAGCAGCTAATGCTGACAAAAACGGCTGCATCTGCAGTCACTTGTGGGATGGGGGTTAAACAAGCTGGCTGGTCCGGGGAAAGGGGCTGGGGGGTGCAAAACATAGCCCCATGCAGGAGGAGCGGGTAGTGAACAGAGCAGCTAGGGTCAGTGGCTTGGTTCTCAGGCCAAGGGCTGTGCAGGGAACGCATACAGAAGTTCCATGCACCCGTTTGACCTAAATCCAGTAAATTTGATACTACAGATCCAGGTTCATCTTCAACCAGGTTCTGTGAATTTTAGACTGATTTGTGTATATGGAACTTCTATATGGTTACAGGTTTAGATGGATTGCCAAACAATCCATCTAAACCTGAGACCACATCTGTAAGTGTAACATGGCACAAGGACAAGCTAAGTTTAAATCAGGTGGTCATTTTGAACCCAATTTAACCTCCCCAAATGTCTGGACTCAGCCCAAGGGACCATTAGGCATGGTTTACTGAGTTTCACCAGTATTTTTAAAAAAGCATGTTGGGGATCAACAGAACCTTCTATTAACTTTTCATGCACCAGAATTCTGCATTTTTCCAAAGGGTGCAGCTCTATATCTGCCTCACAAAACCTCAAAAAAGGATGCTGTTTGACCAAATGAATCATTTTAACAAAACGTACATTATTCCTAATGTTGTGTGTCATATAGTCAATTATGCCCATACAGACTCTGCCCTTTCTGCAATCTAAAAGAAGAGGTTTGAAATGTCAACATTAAGTCACTGACTATAATATGCATCAATATAGCTTAGAAACTCAAAATAGTGTGCGTTCTCCTGAGCATGAAAAGAGCTTTTATTTTATCAGATGGATTACCAGGTCACACATATGCCATGCAGTAGAATATAGAGATTCAAACCTAATTTAGCTTTGAAAGTAGCATTCTTTTCCTAACATAAGAAATACTTGACACTTTTCATACATTTTAGTTGTACAAGGTTTGTACAAACGCACATCTGTTTATATAAACCTGGCTTTGGATTGAGTGACCAAAAAAGGGTATCCTAAACTACAGCAGATCTAAGACATGAATGTGCATGCTCAAGAGAAAGCTATCTGAACCTAGCCATATTTCACATTGGCTTTTGCATCACAGAGGAAGCACCCTCTCATTGCTGAGGAACCAGATTTGGTCTCAAGACTTGGGCATTCTGTCCCGGGCTTTTTTTTTTTTTTTAAAAGGTTTCTGTGCTACCTTAACAAGGTCTCTCTCCATGTACTCTCCATTTTCTATCCATAAGAAGGGACCACAATCCTTTCTTCCCCCTTATGTTATGTCTGGTTATTCTACAATTGTCTACACAGAATGTAAATTCTTCTTTTAATAAGTGTATGTACATACCATGTGACATTTAATTAAAAACTATACATCACCGCTAAAGTATACTTTAAATGCGTTAAGAATCAAGTAATTTACAAATCTCAAAGAGTAATGGTCTATGGAAAACAGCCATTAAGTGGGGATGTTTTAGTGGGGTTTGTCAAGAGTCAGTACTATACCTGCTATTCAACATTTGTATCAATGCTTTGTAAGCTACCATTAAAAAAACAACCAAAAAAAGCCTACCAACAACATTTGAGAATATTAAAGGCAGCAGAGGGGAAGCTACAAAAAGTGATCTCAATAACTTGACCAGCTACACTCAATCAAACAGAATGTGCTTTACTACAGGCAAACACAAGAAATTGTACATCCAGGAACAAGCCATATTACACATTGCAGGACTGTATTCTGGAAAGTAAAAAATCTTAAGGGGATTAGTGGATCATAGCTCACAATCAACTCAACATAAAGTCCCCAGGGTGACATAATTGGAATTTATTTCTTGGAAGTATAAGGAAAACTATACATAGGGAAAAGTGGATAAAACTAAAGTGGATAAAAACAGCAAAACAATTTACCTCTTACAGACACTACAGCTGGCACAGCCAGAACAGCAGAGCATAGAATGGCATTTTTTTTTTTCAGCTGAGTTCTGTGCTGCCATGGCTATACTGCTAGCACTATCCAAGCTAACTAGTTTAAAAGCACCTCATATACATGTACCCAAAGCTGGAGTCATTCAGTGCAGGGGCAACATAGGGGGTGCACACAGGTGTACGTGCACCTCCCGAGCATGGCAGTGCACCCCCTACAAAAGGCCTGTGGACAGTCGCCGCTGGCCACCCTGCTTCTGACACCGCCAGCGGCATCTGTGTGTGGTCAGCAATCTGCAGGCAGCACCACAGTGGTCACCGGCCCCTTCCCTCCCCCCCCAACAGTGCTGGCATCATCTGCGGGAGCTCCCCGCTCACCACCGCCGTGCTCCCGCCACTG
This sequence comes from Crocodylus siamensis, assembly GCF_052110815.1. NCBI lineage: Eukaryota > Metazoa > Chordata > Crocodylia > Crocodylidae > Crocodylus > Crocodylus siamensis. Next base: position 171,449,879 of record NC_143399.1, read on the forward strand.
TCATACCCCCCAGCTGCCGGGGGTACGGTCGTTCATGATTCAGTGGCTCCATGTAAATATACCCTCAGAATGGTACCAATGAGACTAGCCTGTAAGTAACTTCTAGGAGGAAACTTTGGATACTAACAGGTTGTTTAAATATAGCTGACAAAAAGCATAACTGTAATGATCACAAGTTTAATGAAGGCAGTCAGGTACAAATAAGAAGAATTTAAACAGTAAGTTTCATTGTGGAGCAATAAACCAGCTTCTGCAGTCCTCTCTTCTAGTCTTACTAGGTAAGTAACTGGCTACTTACTCCCTAACTGAAGGAGCATTCCCAATTCTAAATTAGGGAGTGTCTTTCAATTATTACTATTATCACTACAAGAACCACTAGTGGCTGGAAGTCAAAGCTGGACAAATCCAAAATGGAAACAACCACACGTTGTTACAGTGAAGTTGGAACAAACTATCAATGGGAGTGTTAGTGTCTCTCTCATTTGGTACTAATTACAGTAAGGTACAAAGTGTGTACAAGCAACCCCCGCTTAATGCTGTTTCACAGAGTGCTATTTCGCTATAATGCTCATTCTAAATTGATACCCAATTTCACTTAGTGCTCAGCAAGTTTCACTATAATGCTCACAGTCGCTTTCTTGGGTCATTAAAAACAACTGTGGTCACCATCGTGGGTCGTCAAATACTTTCGGATTCACTTAACGTTTGTTTTGCTTAATGCCCAGTTTTTCAGGAATCAATTAAGAGCGCCAAGCAGGGGTTGCCTATAATCCAGACTCTAGTTCCCTGGTCAGGGTCTATTTTGCACCCTCTCCAACTGTTTTTATTCTCTAAATATAAGAGCTATTCAAATTCACAGGAACAACATCCAAGTGAGCCCACCAAGTAACCTCTCCTTCCTAACCTAAGGAGAGAGGCCCTGGCCCAGTATCACTCTATCACCTTGCAGCAGAGCTTTCCACAACAACTCTCCTCCTCCCTCCTCACAGTGCCCCTTTGGAGTTCTTCTAAACATCTCAGCTGGACTCTGCCCTAATTACGATCTCTCTCTCACCTGCCAGCTATGCCTCTGCAGCACAAGGCTGGCTGCTTATTGGCTCTCCTTTAAAGTGGCAGACCCCCTTGCAATATGCTGTAACCGACCAAGTCAAACTCAATGCAGAAGTAACTTGTTGAAATATAATGGCATATGTTCTGGCCTTAAGCTCCATGAACTCCATCAATCTATTAATTTGATGCCTAGCACAATGGGGTATTGATCTCAGTTGGGGATTCAAGGTGTTAACATAATATAAAAAATAAACTTCACATTAAAACTCACTTAAAATACATTTCACGCTTCTTTTAATGCTGGTCTCTGCCAATGCTGGTTCTTCCAGATAAGAATTAGTTCTGGTTTACAGTTGGAAGCAGCTCTGATTCAGCATTTAAGGTAGCCACGCTGGTACTGATCCCTCAACATAGATAAGGGTTTTCAAGCCTCAATTCGCTTTTGTACACTGTTAGTGAGGAATCAACAATGGTGCAGCTACGCTAGTCATTGACCACCTGATGTTAAATCAGGGCTACAGTGTAGGCAATGCACAGGAAAGAATATTTCTGTATTAACTGTGACCCTCACCATCAGAAACTTTCATCCAACAACTCTGAATTGCATAATGGATTAAAACAGTAAACAAAACAGAATCAGCTTTCAGATTATATTAGTAGCAAAGTGAGAATCTTTTGCTTTATATTAATATTTAAACAAAAACAATAAGTTATACTAAACTTTTTTTAAATGTTATTTTTTCCCTTCAGTAGCTTCTACCAAGGCTAGGTATATTTTTCCCTATTGGTTGCATTCAATGTGCAGTTTTCACTAGAAAGGCTATTTGATTGAAAGTGAACTTCAGGGCGCATGTCAAAACGAAAGCTTTTAAACACATGAATTATGCTTAATCAAAGTAATTTCACTAGAGACATTTCTGCTAGGAAGACTGCAATAGCCTGGAGGAAAATTCAGTTCCTGTTTCTCCCCCTTTTTTTTAAATCCTTCTCTCCTCCCCTAGAGTAAATAGTATAAACAAGAGGCTGAAGAGTACAAGACAATACCTTGTGCTATTAACCCAAGGGGATTCCATTATTAATTACTAGGAACATAGCATGAACTACACCCCAGAAACATTTCCTGATGTAAAAGGATGTCACTTCCATAAATGGCTGCACCTGGAAGACAGACCTCTCTATTCTTTACAGTCCTTCCTGGGACTGAAAAGGAAGGAAAGAAATAAGCGGGCATTAAATTCTAATATGGTTGAAAGCAACCGGCACCTCTACACAGCTTCAGATTATGATATAATCATTAGATACATAACATTTGTTTTTAGAGAACACACTATTATTTGATGTGATGCCAAGGTCAAGGAGTTTTGGTAAAACCACCAAAAATTTAAATCAGGTACAGCCAACCTGCCGCATGCGCAGCTGCTGTGTGTGGCAGGCAAGCCCTGAGTGTTTGTTTATTAAAGGGAGGCACTGAAATGGAGACAAGAGCGCTCAAGCTTTCAGCTCTGTGGAGTGAAGCAAGGAAAGGATAGGAGATACAGAGATCACCAGTAAGAGCCAAGTTAACCCTCCTCTAACCCCGAAGCTGGCACTGAATTCAGGCCTTTGGATTTTCACTTGTCATATAAAACTTTGGTGTTAGAAGGCCGCGGAGGAGTTTACCTGGCTCTCAGTGGTAGCACCTGTCTCACATCAGTGACCTATCTCCCCCTTTCACTCCATGTGGCCAAATGCTTGAGCCTCCCCACCTCCATTCCAGTGCCCAGCACACACATTCGATCATGTATGCCTCTACAGGATAGGGGTCAGAGTGACACGGAGGGGGCCAGGCTTAACTTCAGGCATGCCTGCCAAAGGTTGGCCACACCTGATTTAGGGCAGGGCCATACAACTTGTAAGTGCCCAAGAGCCACACGCACCTCCTGGGCTGCACAGGCACCCCTCTCCCCCCACCACAGCTGCACTACGCACTCACACAGCCCCATGCTCATCCTCAGCTCCTTGCATTGCACCACCCCGCCACAGAAAGCAGAATCCAGAGGAGGGATGGGGAGCCCAGATACCCTGGCTGTGTTTGCAGCTGGAATGACTGGGGGAGTGGTGACCAGACAGGAGCCTAGGGGTTGCCAGTTGGACAGCCCTGATTTAGGTGAAGTAGCTCAGGTTCCAATCCTGCAATAAACACTGCAACTTCAACCACCTGCATCTAGTAGGCAAACCAAACAATAATTTCAATGAAGTTCTTAACAGATGTGGAGAATTTTCCACTCAGCACATAGATAAGACTTGAACCTCTATCTTAAGAGACATCAACAGTATTCATTTACTCATAGTGCAGGAATGTACAAGCCAAATGAAGTGAAAAAAGTCCCAGCCCTGAAGAATTTATAATTCAGGTCTAAAACAGGAACATTTTGTTAAGCCCTTTTCTTCATGGTTATAATCCAATTTCATAGAATCATAGAATCATAGGGAAGCAGGGCTGGAAGGGACTTCCAGAGGTCATCTAATCCAATCTCCTGCATGAGGCAGGATCATCTCTATCCAAACCATCCTATACAACCCATAATCTAAACTCTACATGAAGTAGATACCATCAACCTTAACAACACAGACCCAACATCCTAACCTGACACAGGTAAAGCAGGGAAACCACAGCAGCCAATGTCCCACTTGTATGAAATACTGTCAATATATGCTCAAGGGATCCCACGTAAAGGGCCAATTTCAGCAAGACATTCTCATTTCTCTCTCTTTTTACTGGAAAAATATATTTCTATAAACAGACAGACAACCTAACAGTCTTCAAAACACATACACATTTATAAAAACACATACCTGTTACCATATATGCACCTGCACACCCATTACAATCTTCACACCCACACTTCAGTGCTCCCATTACAAAATAAATAAATAAATAAATAAATAAACAAACAAATCACACCTGCCCGTATTCCGTTAACCATCACAATTACACTGTCCCTCTGTTCCTTCCCTTAGTCTCTTGTCTTTAGTCATTTAGTTCAGGTTGCTGTTGTTGGTGCTGTCACTGTTATTGTCTCTGTTATCATCACTGTCACTGTTCTCATTGTTGATGTCACCCGACCCACTCAATTCACTTTCTTCATAGAATCATACGATCATAGAATCATGAGTCGGAAGGGACCTAGACAGATCACCTAGTCCGACCCCCTGCCACGGGCAGGAAGGAGCACTGGAGGTGGCAGGGGTAATAAGACCCCAGCCAGGTGCCTATCCAGTCTCCTTCTGAAGATTTCCAGGGAAGCTAAGAGCCACCTCTCTGGGAAGCCTATTCCAGGCTCTGGCCACCCTTACAGTGAAGTAGTTCTTTCTAGTATCTAACCTAAACCTATCCTCCCTCAGCTTGCGGCCATTGTTCCTGGTGACTCCAAGGGGGGCCCTGGTGAACAGACTTTCCCCGAGTCCCTGCTGGTGGCCCCGATAAGGTTGTAGGCAGCCATAAGATCCCCCCTCAATCTCCTCTTGCGGAGAGTGAAGAGATTCAGGTCCCTCAGCCTCTCCTCATAGGGCTGGCCACGGAGGCCCCCAACCATATGAGTGGCCTCCTCTGGACCCTCTCCAGGTTCTCCACGTCCCTCCCAAAGTGCGGCGCCCAGAACTGGACACGGTACTCCAGCTGTGGCCTGACCAGCGCCGCATAGAGGGGGAGCAAAACCTCTCTAGACCTGTTAGTGATGCCCCTGTTGATGCATGACAGGGTGCGGTTGGCTCTGCCTATTGCTTCGTCGGACTGGCGACTCATATTCATCCTGGAGTCAATCATGACTCCGAGATCTCTCTCTGCCTCTGTGCTGCTGAGGGTCAGCCCCTAACCTATAACCATAATGCTGGTTTCCTCTCCCCAGGTGCAGCACCCTGCACTTGTCCTTGTTGAACCGCATCCTGTTCAGATCCGCCCACTTCTCCAACCTATCCAGGTCTGCCTGGATGCGGGCCCTGCCTGCCGGTGTATTCACTTTACCCCACAGGTTGGTGTCATCAGCGAACTTGATCAGGGTGCACTCCACACCCTCGTCCAGGTCGCTAATGAAGATGTTGAACAGCACCGGCCCTAGGACCGAGCCCTGGAGGATTCTGCTGCCCACGCCCTCCCAGGTTGACATCGACCCGTCCACCACCACCCTCTGGGTTCGCCCCTGGAGCCAGTTTACCACCCATGTGACTGTGCATTTGTCAGTGCTGCAGTCCCTCAGCTTGCCCACCAGAATTGGGTGGGACACTGTGTCAAAGGTCTTCTGGAAGTCCTTCTTCTCTGTCTCCATCTTCTTTCTCATCATCACTGCTCTCCCCCACAGGGGAGATATCTTTGAACAGTTTATGCCAGTGGCAATTGTGCCAGATGTTCTCTGCCTTTGCGATCCTCTCCTAACATCCTCTGGCAGTAGGTCTGCAGCTCGCTCAGTCACATTTTAACACAGTCCTCAACTGAGAGCTGTGTGCGCCAGTACATCAGGAAGGTTCCTGGTCTTTCACAGAGCATTCCTGACAAAGGAAAAGAATTGATCGCGGTGGTCTGATGAGATCCCCTGTTGTCTGATCAGGTGCATATACAGCGCCGCCTCTCTTGACCCTTCTCACCTGCAGTGTACAGGAGCAGTGGTACCAACACTGCCTTCATGCCCCCCACTCCCTCAAAGAGAGATGCCACATGTGCCACAGTCCCAACCTCTGTTTCACTTTGGCCTCTGTCTTTTCCCATGCTTTCTAGCCACTCAACTCTGGGTCAAACTCTACCCTGATGATCTTGACCCCTTCGCAGGGGACAAAGCTACCCATAGACAAATCCCTGAGTTTGCCCAATGCTGGGCAGGTGCTCTTATTCACACTGAAGTTGGCCCCCGCCACTGCTTCATTGACCTACATATGCTTTGGCACTCTTTCGACTATTTTTCTCTACACAGGATGCTGAGGTTGTCCATACAGCCAAGGACCCTGGTCTCTTCCCCGCTGCCACCAGGGATCATGACATCACTGATCCCAGGGTCCTGCCTGATCTGCTCGGCTAAGGGTTCCATCGCGCAGCTGAAGAGGATCAGGGAGAGGCGGCAGCCCTGTCAGACCCACAACATTACCATGATTGGCATGCTCAGGAACTGGTTAATTAGTACCTCACTGCTCACATTTGTATACAGCATCCTTATCCAGACAATGAATGCTGAAGAAACACCCATTTTCCTCAGTGTCTCAAAGAGGAACCAGTGGAATACTTGTTCAAAGGCCTTCTCCAGATTCAGGTTCAGGTTCAGCATGGAGACCTTCTGCCCTCTCTCTCACTGAAGGTGGAATGTGCAGCTGCAGCAGGGCACCATGCAACTGGTGTCCCAACTCTAGGCACAACTGGTCCTTGCAGATGATGGACTGTAAAATGGATTTCAATCACTCAGCCAAGACTTTGGCCAGCAGCTTACAGTCAAAGTTCAGGACAGTGATGGGCTTCCAATTCTTTAATTCCTCCCTCAGGCCCTTCTTGTAAAGAGTCTTTCCATCTTATACTCTGCTTTCTGAATGTCCTTTTACAGTATCTAATGCAGTCAACTTCAGCTCACAAAAAGCTTTTACTACGTCTCTCTCTCTCTCTCTCACTCTCACACACACACACACACACACACTTACACTTCGGTTAGTCTGTAAGGTGCAAATCTAACCAGCATTCTACTATAATTCAATTTCCTCGTTGTGAATTATAGCATGCCTTCCACTGAAAATTCTTTCTACTCACTAATTGGTTTATCACCTAACAAAATAAAAGGACAATTGGAACAAGTCATAACAACACAGCCTGCAGCACTCCAGAGGCAAAACCCCGTCTCAGCCCTATGTGTTTCTGTAATACTGATCAGCATCCGGACCTCACCCCTTTCCTACAGGTACAACTTTTCAGTTTACTTAGTCAACATCACTTCTTAGTTGAAGGCCCCTCTATTCGCTAGATAGGACTCCCTCTGGCTTCAAAGGAGATTTCTTGTTTGGAGGGGAAATATTGGCTAATTAAAGTGATGCAAATAAATACAGCTTTTTAAAAAGCAATTTATTGTTTATTCACCAAAACCTATAACAAACTGAGAAAACAGTTAAAAACAACAAAAGGCCTATGTTCCCAGACCTTACCTAAATCTTACCCTTTTGAAAATTAGGTAGGGTTCCTCAGTTTCTGTATCCTAAACATGTTAAAACATTTCCCAGCACCAGTGATTTTAACAATTCCATGGCTCTGACATTATGGTCCCAGTCCTGGAGAAAAGCCCTGTTAACCTAGCTTGAGCCAACAAATTGACATTTCCCGATTAGCATTCCATCTAGGCTTTAGGAAGGCCGACTTCAGCGAGCTCAGGCGTTTAGTCAATGACGCACTGCAGAGTAAGAGACTTGGCAAGATGAGAGCCCAGGAAGGGTGGCTGTGCCTCAAGGAAACGATCCTTCAGGCACAGAGGGAGACAATCCTGATGCGGGGGAAAGGGGCCAAGAGGCTTGCTTGGCTGACCAGAGAAATCCAGAGCAGCCTAAGGGCAAAAGGGGGGGCATATAAGCAGTGGAAACAGGAAGAGATTATCAAAAAAGAGCATACCTCCTGAGCTTGCAGTTGTAGGGAGGCAGTTAGAAAGGCCAAAGCTACCATGGAGCTGAGGATGGCATCCCAAGTTAAGGATAACAAAAATTGTTTTTCAGATATATATGGAGTAAAAGAAAGGCCCAGGGCGGTGTAGGACCACTACTGAATGGGCAAAAGCAATTGGTGACCGACAGGAGGGACGAGGCTGAACTCCTCAATGAGTTCTTTGCCTCAATGTTCCTAAATGAGGGGCAAGACAAGTCTCACAGTGGGACTGTAGAGAGGCAACAGCAGGGAGCCAGACTACCAAGCCTTGACCCTGAGATGTTGCAGAGTCACTTGGAAGGACTGGATGCATTTAAGTCGACAGGCCCGGATAAGCTCCATCCGAGGGTACTGAAGGCACTGGCTGATGTCATTACACAGCCACTGACAAAAAATCTGAGCACTCGTGGTGCACAGGCCAGGTCCCAGAGGACTGGAAAAGGGCCAATGTGGTCCCTATTTTCAAGAAGGGGAGGAAGGAGGATCCAAGCAACTACAGGCCTGTCAGTCTCACCTCCATCCTTGGTAAAGTCTTTGAAAAGATTATTATGGCTCATATATGGGAGATCCCAGCAGGAAAAGTTGTGCTGGTTTCCCCTCAGCATATGTTCGTAGCAGGTAGATCATGCCTGACTAATCTAGTCTCTTTTTATGATCAGGTTACAAAACACCTGGATGCAGGAGTAGGGGTAGATATCATTTACTTAGACTTCAGGAAGGCCTTCGATACGGTATCCCACCCCATACTGGTGAACAAGTTAGAAGGCTGTGACTTGGATGATTACACAGTCCAGCGGGTGGCAAATTGGCTAGAGGGTCGTACCCAGAGAGTGGTAGTAGGTGGGGCGGTATCGACCTGGAAGAGAGTGGGCAGTGGGGTCCCGCAGGGATTGGTCCCTGGACTAATATTCTTCAATGTCTTTGTCAGTGACCTGGATGAGGGAGTGAAGTGTACTCTGTCCAAGTTTGCGGGTGATACAAAACTGTGGGGAGAAGTGGACACATCAGAGGGCAGGGAACAACTACAGGCAGACCTGGGCAGGTTGGACAAATGGGAAGAAAACAATAGAATGCGATTTAACAAGGAGAAATGCAAAGTGCTGCACCTAGGGAGGAAAAATGTCCAGCACACCTACTGCCTAGGAAATGACCTGCTCAGCAGCACGGAAGCGGAAAGGGATCTCGGAATCCTACTGGACTCCAAGATGAACACGTGTCATCAGCGTGACGGAGTCATCAGCAAAGCTAACTGCATTTTATCATGCATCAGCAGATGCATGACAAACAGAACCAAGGAGGTGATACTTCCCCTCTATCAGGCACTGGTCAGACTGCAGTTGGAGTACTGCATGCAGTTTTGGGCACCACACTTCAAGAGGGATGTGGATAACCTGCAGAGTCCAGAGAAGGGCCACTCGTATGGTTAAGGGCTTGCAGGCCAAGCCCTGTGAGGAGAGACTAGGGCACCTGGACCTCTTCAGCCTGCGCAAGAGAAGATTGAAAAGCGACCTTGTGGCTGCCTATAAATTCATCACAGGGACGCAGAAGGGAATTAGTAAGGCCCTACTCATCAACGTGCCCCTGGGTGTCACAAGAAATAATGGCCATAAGTTAGCAGAGAGCAGATTTAGACTGGACATTAGGAGGAACTTCTTCACACTTAGAGTGGCCAAAATCTGGAATGGGCTCCCGAGGGAAGTGGTGCTCTCTCCTACCCTGGGGGTCTTCAAGAGGAGGTTAGACAGGCATCTGGCTGGGGTCATCTGAACCGAGCACTCTTTACCGCCTATGCAGGGGGTCAGACTCAATGTTATCTACTGAGGTCCCTTCCCACCCTAACACCTATGAATCCAGTCATCTTTTCCATAGAGATACCCTTTTTCTCATTGTTTTGTGCCTTGCTCTCAGGAGGGTAAATTGAGGTACATGTAATACTAAGTACCATATATATCTGAATAGAATATGACCCTGATTATAAGACAACCCCCTAATAATTAGATTCTATATATGGAAAATGTATAAATTTGTTATAATTTTCCTGGTACAGAATCTAACTATTGAAGGTTTGCCCTGCATTTGTCCCCCTCCTATTGCTACAGCCAGGAAGATAAATCTGGGGAATCATGTTGCCTCTTCACTCTCTGCTTCCCCCTAAATTTTCCCTCCTGCAGCCCCTTCTCCCTCTTCTTACTGTCATACTCTGCTCTTCCTGAGAACATGGAAATGAAAACCAAACTTGAAAACAATAACCAAACAAACATGGCTGTAGCTGTAGCAATTGACATATAGTACCCATCCACTTATTTTATCCAGAATTGATGCAAGGAACGTTTTCGGGAACTGCTGCAAGTTTTACCACAGGTACTCCTTCAACCCACTTCTCAGCAGTACTTTTGCACCTACTGTTATGTACTACGAACTATGCATTATATTGATCCCAAGCCAAAGGCTTACACTTTATCACATCATTCATTGGACTGGGCCCTATCAAAGTCGAAAGCATTTCAAGCCATGGTAATCCCACTGCTCAGTATGTGCATGTATTCCAGATACCACCCATAAAGGATCTATGAGCAAATTAACTCCCACTCATGACTGGAACCAGGTGTTTGTCACAAGACCTGGAATGCTCCAAAAATGTATATTCAGATGAGGCACTGAGCAACCTGTTTGGCTTTACCTTATGGAGTTTGGGGCCACACTAATCATATGCAATAAACCAAGAGAGGGGGCAACAGAGGGATTCTGGGTAAAAAGTTTGGGGCTCCATTTGGTGATGTTTGCCAGGTATTTAAGGCTGGTGAAGAAACAGGAATCACTGAAAATGGGAAACAAAAGCTCAGCTGTGGGAGTTAAGAGAAAATAAAAATGTATGCAGTGTAGTGGCTCACCATGATTCAGAAAAGAGTCAGCAGTCAGGTAGAATGTGCTTAATGGATACTGCCATATGCCTTATTCAGATGGGCTGCACTAACTTATCCTTCAGATAGGCTGAAATACTGTGACCACCAAGGTGGTTTTCCTACTGGCAGGGGAAAACCACAAACATGGCATGAAATAGTACCCTTACTGAGGTAATGCAAGTAAAATGGCACTGTGTAGTGGAGAGTTATCTGCTTGCAAACAGGACTCCCTACAAGAGCCTCCCATTTCATAGAGCTCATAGACGTTAGGGCTGGAAGGGACCTTAAAGATCATCAAGTCCAGCCCCCAGCCCCAGGGGCAGGAAGTCGGCTACGGTCTAAGGATCCCAGCAAGATAAGCATCCACACGTTTCTTGAATGAGTCCAGAGTAGGTGCCTGCACCACTTCTACAGACAGTCTATTCCAGGTCTTGGGGGCTCAGACAGTAAAGAATTTTTTTCTTACCTTACCATTTACGTCCAGCCTAAAATGGTTTTGGAGGAGTCAACTTCCAGTGGGAGAATTGCGGCTACATGCCAGTTTTATGTTGGGAGAAATGGGAGACTTCTCCCTAGCCTGCTCTTGCAGCCATACAGTTGATGGTAAGCAAAACTTGGGGGCATCTGACCCCCAAGTCTCCAGGCTTGGGCCTGCACATAGGATGCCTGCCAGAGGATCTGAAGCCCCAGGCTGGGGTGGAGGATACTTGCCAGTAGCAGGACCACATACGGTTCTTGGATAATACAAATGGATTTGGACTTGATCTGAATAATTTGACCTGGGACACAGAAAATTTTGATATAAATATGTATATATAGGTAGGCTCCTATCAGCATGGTTTGTCCAATATAAGCCTGTGTTTTATAACCATGGTCAATGAGCACCTCTACATGAAATGCTACATCACCGTAGCAACGAGCTACGATGCCATAGCACGTTGCTATGGCAATGTGGCATTGGTGGGCACTAATCGCGATGCTGCAACTACTGCACAGTAACAATGAGCCACTGCAGAGTCAGGTCAAAAATGACCCATGTGCCGTGGGTACTGCACAGTAAGGGGCATGTGTAGATGCACCCAGTGTTGACTGCATTTAATCAACTTCATACTTGGTCTCCATTGCTGACCACATGCTGCTTTTGGCAGCAGTTTAATTATAGACAATATATTTAGATTTCCTTATATTGGATTATACAACATGGGCATTCTTTTTCCCTTGCTAATTAGGGGGGAAAAACATTCAAGTAAGTATGGTAATTCAAGTAAGTATGGTAACCCAATATTTATGTCATTCATTCTCTATGTAACGACTGCTTAAACCCATTGGTGCATATAACTGACCCACAGAAAATTTCTTTGCTTTCTAAACACCAGTAAAAAGGAAAATAAATGTGCCTGCATGAGAGAGGGGAGGGGTGGGGGTGGGCGGAGGTGGGATCAAAGTGATACATTCAGTGCTTGAAACCAATAGCAAAAGGACTAATCACAGCATCCCTCTGCATAGACTAATTTTCTCTCTACTTTTAGAGGAAGTGAAGATTCGTGTACTGAACCAAAACTTTCAAACTAACCTCAATATTAACTTAGCTATATACCTTAGAGATTTTAAACAATATAAAAAGCCAACTTCAGCAGCCTTACTTAGTATTCTATGTCGTTATTTTTACAACAAAAAGTAAAGAACTACCATAATACCCTTTGGATCAGACCGCAACGGAAAAATACTTAATACTCACCTATTTTCACAAATGTCATCCACATTTTAGAAGCATAGGAAGTGTAAAAAGATTATGCCCCTTAATTTTCACATCTGTTGATCCACCTTAAAAAAACTATAGGGCTAAATACTTACGTAAAACAGAGCCATGCCCAGTAGAACTTACTGGGAAAAGGGATCCCCGAAAATTGTTTTCCAGCAACTTTGGATCCTTTCATCCAATCTTGGGTTTGGCTTTGAGCCTCAGTGGGAGAAGCTCAGAGGTTGATCTAAGTGCTGGCATAGGGAATAGGCCCCCTGGACAGAGGAGGGGAAGAAGTGGTCTGCTTATTTTAGCAAGATAAAAGAAACCGAGAAGGAAGTGATGACCAGCCTGGTAGATAGAGCAGGGTTGGAGAACAGGTCAAATGAGGAGATGCTGGAGATGGCAGCAGCATTTTACCAGGAACTCTACGTTACATGACCACAGGACCTGGGGGCCATGCAGGATTGCCCATGTGAGTCCTTGGGGAGGGTGAGTGCCAGAAGCTGGTGGAGGAGTGGGCCCAGAGAATCCACTGGTGGGGGATTGCCAGATGTCTGGCTGTTCCTCTGAGCCAAGTACAAGAGCCAGATTTGCAAACTGGCAACAGGGACAGAATCTAAAACAGCCAGCTTTGTAAAGTATTTTGCAGGGCAACTATTGCAACAGTGTCAGGTATACATGACAGCCAATGTGAGCTCATGGGCCATGGTGTCCCCATGGTTCTACAAGGTCCTGAAACACTTCCAGGACAAATACACACTGCACAACAAGGCCCCAGAAGCCCTGGTGAACCACCACAAGATACAGGAGGTGGTAACATATCTCCTACAGAGCTACTACCTGGTAACAGCTGCCAGGCCATGTAGGAGTGAATCTTTTACAAGGACCTGCAGAAGGCACAGAGAGACTTGAACTGGCAGGTAGTCTACTGGCCAGTCCTCATGCGGGCATAGAGAAATAGTGCAGGGCAGATGCCCATCCAACTGCCCCAGGCAATCCTGCCAGTGGGAGGCAGAAACATTTGACCACCTTTTCTGGGACTGTCCATATGCCAAAAAGGTGTTGAAGAGTTCATATACTCCTGGTGATGACAGGGTTCATAACCCTGATGACAGAGGTGGTTCTGTCTGGACACCTAACTAAGCAACAAAGGGTCCTGACAGCCTGCTTCGACCAATTCATCTCCTGCTTCAAGTACACCCAGTGTAAGACCAGGAACTTGCTAATAAACAGACACAGACACCTCCCAGTCGAGGGCTGTATTAAAATTAGACCAAGTGAGATGTACTGATGCTACAGTAGAACATGATGCGAAAGATGACCAACCTCATATGGAAGAGAAGGCTGCCATAGACTTTTTGGAGGCAAGTCCTCTAAAGAGAGCAATGAGGATGACGATGAGTGAAAGGACTGGACAAACAAATGGGGAAGATGGGAAGGGAAGGAAGGGAGAGGGGAAGGATTGAGCATAACTCTCTGCATAACTGCCCCAGTTTAAGGGTGACAGTGGTGGGTGCATGGGTATACAGTGCGGTCTTTGTAACAGGGCTGAGAGTGGTGTAACTCTAAAAGTGTGTTTTGGACTGTAAAGTGAATCACAGTGGTCACACGATAGGTTGTTAAAAGTAAAGTTATATATCTATTTATAGATGTAGAAATAAATATTTGAGCAAAAAAAGGAAATACCAAAAAAAAACCTACATAAATTTGTACTATGATGGTAACAAGGGTCCAAGCCCTGACCAGAGAAGTGGCACTGTTCGGGCACCTGTCCAAGCAGCAGGGGATTCCAGTGGCCCACTTTTGACTAATTCATTTCCTGCTTTAGAAATGCCTTGTGGAAGTCCAGGAACCTGCTCATATACAGATGCATAAATCTCTCAATAGAGGCCTGTGTCAGAATGGAACTAAGCCAGATGCAGGATACCACAAGAAAACAATGGAAGATGTTGGGGAGGATATGGTGGGGATCACATGGAAGAGGTCTATTCAGGGATGGGACCCCTGAAGAGAGCGATGACAATGAGATGACAAGAAAGAAGAAAGTGACAACAACTTATGACAGTGACAACTGAAAGAACTAGGAAAGAAATAGACAGGCATAGGGAAGCATGCAGCTGGGTGGAGGACAAGGTGAGCTTAGGGTTTAGAGGAAAGGTTGCGTGCGACAGGCAAGGGTGATGGTAATGGACAAGCAAATGTGCAGACACCCAGAAATGTGATGCAGATATTGTGACAGGAATGTGTATAGATGTAATTGCAACGATGTGTTTTGGACTGTCAAATGAGTCGTAGTCAGGGTCAGTGCTTAGTTCAGTGCTTTTCAACATCTTTATCAATTATTTGGATGTGGGGGTGAAGAGCTCACTGGCCAGGTTCACGTACAACACCAAGTTATGGGGACGCATGGTCATGCTTGAAGATAGGCTGCAGATACAGGCAGACCTAAACAGCAAGTTGGGCAGATCAGAATCAAATGAAGTTCAATGTCGAGAAACGTAAAGTGCTCCATCTGGGGACAAAAAAACCCTACACACCTACAGGTTTGGCAACACCAAACTGGCCAGTACCATGAATTAAAGGGACCTGGGGGTAACAACAGACCACAATATGAATATGAGCCAGCAGCACAACGCTGTAGCCAACTGGGCACATAGTACGCTGGCATACATCAATTGATGCATCTCCAACAAAACTAGGGAAGTGATCAAGGCTGCTGTGGTGAGGGAGGGAATGGGCCTGGGGATGCGGCAGGTGCTGGCCAGTCAGGGTGCAGAGGAGCAGGGTCCAGAACAGAGCCGTGGCTTGTCCAGCGGAGAGGGGGTACACTTCTAGTAGCAATTGCTCGAAAGAACAAGGTTTTCAGGACAGGAACATATTTTTGCCAAACTCACCATTCTACCACCTTAAAAAGCATGCATTAACATCATCATAACCAGTGAAGTAAGAAACATGCCACAACGTTGTACAAACTTTCCATACATTTTAGAAAAACATGTTGTATTAGGTTTTGAATTCTCACATGTAGCATTGTAAAACAAAAATGAAGTGTATGCATTTTCCTCATCCAATACCTATGAAACTTTTGAGATGACGTTTCTCTTAATTTTGTTTCTGTTGCTTGAAATCTTTGATCTCTGTAAAATGGGTTCTGGGTAACCCTCTCCCATTTTTAAGATCCAGGGCATGTAGATAGTATATATAACATGTGTAGGCTTGTGTTTCATGGGGTAAAGGTACCAGGTTGTGTCATGTTACAACCTGATGTAGGTTTGATCTATGCAGCGATGACATTAAACATGCTTAGTCATAAGATGCATTAACATAAGGAAGTGAAAAAGGATTGGTGTACTTCCAAAGTATAACCAAATAGGGAAAAACTCTGCTAGGTATAAAATGGAAGAGGAGTGGTATAGCCCCAAAAGAAACAAATATGAAAAAACTCTGAATTAAATAATGTACTTGGGTTAAACAAAGGAACTCCAGATTTCTCCAAAGCTCAGAGAAACCTATCAAGAGAAAATCTCCAAGAAAAGAATGGACCAGTGGACCCGTTTTCCTCTTTAATCCAAGGCTACACAAGCATTGCCTTTATTAATACAAATAAGTCTTTGCTATTGTATATCCTAATGGCGTTTTCAAGGAGTACTTATTCAAACCGAAACTTATGAAGTTTTACTCTGTCTGCCCAGTTCCTTGAGAATAAGTATGAAAAGACATGACATACTTTGAGAATCTGAGTTCTTTTTCCACCTAAGGCAAAAACAACAAAACAAAGCCCTGAAGTCAGTCATCTAACTTTTTAACATTCTATTTCTTCAGCTGTAAGATAGGAAAAATTATATATTCCCAACACAAACAGAAACTATGAGGACTAATTAGCTTTGTAAACTATTTAAGCTTTCTCAACTGAAATGTCAAATAAGTATTATGAATTCTACAACAAAAGCTCTACATTAACTGTCACTCAAATTCTTATCTGGCCTTCAATTTTTCTTACCATGAAAGTATTTTATTTTCTAATGTGCTTTAATACAAAAAAAAAAAGCTAGGACTTATGGAGTTTTATGGGATTCTAAATACAAGTGACCCTTGCCATTCACGGGGGAGATGTTCTCGTATCCCCTGCAAATGGCAAAACTTGTGAATAAGGCTCTACATTCATGAACACAGTGCCCCCAGCAGCTGGGGCAGGACACGGCCTCTCTGGCGACAGCGGCAGTGGGAGTGCAGAGGCTGGACCCCAGTGGCAGCAATTGTGGAGTTCCCAAGGAGCTCCTTTAAATGTATTTAAGAAGCGGGTTTGGCATTCGCGAATATTTGAACTGCGAATACCAAACCCACGAATAGTGAGGGTTTCCTGTATATCACTGCAAAATAGAGCAATTAGAACTGAAACAGAAAAGCCATGCCTTGAGAACAATCTATCGTATCTGCTTATATAACAATTAAACAGCTGAAAGAAGTATATACAGAAGTCAAAACACTGCATTCTTAAAACTAAAGTAGGGGAGGAGGCAATAAGTGTTACAATCAGATTGACTCCGATAACAGGAAAATTAACATTATTGACAATTGGCTTTTTTTGCCCGATAATGTCACCAATAACTGCCACATGCATGCATGCAGCCACAACATTCATGTGGCCACGAATGCAGCCTAGCAGCTTGGAAAGCTGCACTCTACCAGCAAGTCCGTTGGGCGAAAGGGGCATGGAGGGGGCAGATCAAGGCCCCTACAGAGAGAGTGGGAGTGGGGCAGGGACAGATGCTGCCCAGCCAGGGTGGTGACTGCAACCCCAGGGCAGGGAGCGGGACAGAGCCAGAGGTCTCATCCAAGGTGGGGGGGTTGGGGCTCCTCGCATCTGTGCACACCCCAGAGGGAGGTATGGGGGCATGCACCCCTTGGATTTATGGTCGGGGGAAGGCAGGCTGCCCACTGTGGGTTCAGGGTAGGGGCTGCACTAGCCTCTTCCTGGCAGGCTGGGGCTGTGCTCGGGGAGGGGGCGGAGTGAGCTCAGCTGCACAAGGCAGGCAGCAGCAGTGGCAGCACTGGGGTGGGGCTTGGGGAGCTATGGTTTCCCCAAAATTTCCTATAGCCACCCCTCCCAGCACCATCACTGCTGCATGCCTGTCGCAGAGCACTCAGTGCTCTGCTCCTATGAAGAAGTACAGGTGCTGGTTGATGGGGCAACCGCAGTTGATCAGCTGACCGGAAGGAGGCAGGGCCTGACTTATATATAAATCCAGGCTGAGGCCAGGGAGGCAGTTCCCTGCCAGCAGCCATAGGGGTGGGAACTGTGCCGGAGCAACAAGAAGGAAGAGGCCAGGATACTTGAGCAGTTGCTATGGGTGAGAGAGGGAGAAACCTTGTCACAGACTTGAATATGGTTAGAGCTGGATAGTTCGAATTTATGTTGTAGCCAAGAGGCTAGAGTTTCTGTTTACTGGTTAAAACCGGAGGACTGGGTAAGGCTATTAGGGGTTGGAGGAGGCCTCATAGGGGCTCCACGGTAGCGTGGGGACACCGGTGCCAGACAGGGCACAACATTCCAGGGTGCACTGACCCCAGCCCTGAGGAGGGGAGCAGAGGATTGGAAGGAGGCCAGGTAAGGCCAAGGCCGCCTGAGCCCTAAGGCGAGAAGCCCCAGAGCGGGCAGCTGTGAGACAAGCCAGAGAGCACCAGTGGGGGCGCAAGCTGCGAGACAAGCCAGAGCGTACCCGTAGGGCACGGAAAGGGAAATTGACCAAACAATGTCCGGTACATCTGCAAGGCTTGGGGCATGGTACAGGGGTGGTTGGAGCCATGCATAGCCCATAAGGCTGGGGTGCACCGAGTCAAACAATACAGAACAGGGGCCAGGATACACCAGAGCATGAAGGGTGTCCAAGGGGACAAAAGGCAGTCTCCCTTATAAAATACATAACATCAAAGATGTGGTGGGCGAGAACAAGGGTGCTTTAATGTGAACTTGGCATGGTAGGGGGTGTTAGGGGAGATCACGGCCACTCCTAGGACCCCGCGCCGTGACACTGCCCCACACATCTGAGCCCACCCTGAACACTGCTCTGGCCTTGCCCACCTGCCAGGAAGAGGCCAGCACAGCCCCTGGCCCCGAGTCCACAACGCACAGCCCACCCTCACCCTACACACAAACCCAAGGGGCACATTCTCCCCATGCCTCCACCTGGGGTGTGCACAGTAACAGGGAGCCACACCCCTTCCCCATCCCGCCAGCATTCCCTGGACAAGCTGCCCATGACATTCACCACCCTGGCTGGGCAGCAACTTCCCCTGCCCCAGCCCCACTCCCTCCCTGACTGTGGGGGCCTCAATCTGCACCGCCCCCCACATCCTCTCCCTCCCCTACACTCCTTCCCCACCACAGACTTACTGTCAGGATGCTGCAGTCAATTGGCTATTGGATCAGCTATTATGGCTGGTTAATAATCAGCCATCGGTATGGGCCAAGAAAATTTTTATGGGTGCACCCCTCATTACAGTGGCATGTAAATAGACAACATGAGCTTGGGTCAGAAATCTTAAAAGACACAAAATAATGTTAAGGAAAAATACAAGAAATCAGATATAAGTTATCAGACAAGGCTTTAAGTACCAGATGTTCACTGAAAGCTGCTTCCAGCTGACCTAGGCCAGGCACAGACCTTCAGTTTTTACTGGGAAAACAGCCATTCTCCCAGCAGAAACCAAAAGTGTAGATATACTGAGACTTTTCACAGAAAAATAACCCAGCAATGAACAGGATTAAATCACCCCTAGGAGATTGAAGATCTATACATTTTCCCCCAGTTCAACTCCTTCAGACTGCTGGGGACCTCTTGGAAACCAAGAGTGAAGCTAAAGCAAATACTCCCTGCCTTCCACAGACTGAGACCACCCTAATTTTGAGGTTTGGGGAGCAGTTGCTCCCCTACCTCCTGTCAACTGGGTGGTGAGAGGAGCAGCAACCACCACTCCCTCCCTCTTCCCCAAACCAGGCAGTCCCCAGATTGGGAAAGCAGCAGGAAGCTTGGTTGGCTCCTGCTAGCCTCCCTCTGCTGCCTCCTCTCCCCAGCTGAGTACTGGAGCAGTGATTTAAAAGCGAACAGCCAGGAGCAGAGCTGTGGAAAAGTCTTCCCAATCCATCTCTCAGCTCCTGCCAGCTCTCCCTTGCTGCCCCACTGCCCAGCTGGTCAGTGATTTAAAAGTCAAAGGCTAACTCCAGTAACAATTGTTCTTTTTTTTTTTTAAATCACAGCATTGTTTAAAATATACATTCTCTGCCATCTAGAACAGGTGTTGGAAACCTATAGCCCACCAGCTGAATCCAACTAGTAGAGCCTTTGGATCTAGAGCACAGATATGGAGCTCTGGCAGCATTTGGCTGCAGGTGCTCTCCCTATGCCACCATGGGGACAAATACCATCTGTAGGCACTTTCCTTGTCCCATCATGGAGGCAGGCAGCAGTGGCAGCAGGGTGCTCGCACCCACCCTCCAACATATGTCCAATCCACAGTGGGTCATTTCAGCCCACCGCCAGAAAAGTCTGCCTATCCCTGATCTAGAATACAAACGTAAAAAGGTGACTGAATTGCCACATGGAAGAACTTCTGAACTGCAAGTTTTTATATTATCTCTATTTACATGGTTGCCTGAATTAACCCATTCAGAGAACAGGTATTGTTCCTGCTAAGATTAAGGGCACAGCTAAATCACAGATTCAGGTGATTCATTCCCTGTCCTATACATGACACTCTAATATTTGAGCACAGTAGACCTGTGATAGCAACTCCAGACCAAAAAAGCTATGATAATGTTATCTTATCATTTTCTTCATTAATAAAATCAACTCTCTAGAAAGCAGTGGAGTTTTGACATTATTGCCTTAACAGAGTTTACAGAAACTTTACTGAACTATGAAGTAGGTTGGGACAGAAACTCTCTCCCAAGCATTAGGTTGTTAGTGATATGGTAGATTTGTTGGCTCTTTTGGGTTTCAGTGATTACCTCCCACAGACTTCTTTGATAATTACTTCATTAATTCTATTACGAAGCATTCATATCTTCTGTCACTTCTTAAGCTACACTAATGTAGTGTTAGATTATGCTGATTTGAAGAGCTTTTGCAAAATTAAGTGAATATGGACAAGCACACGCATATCCATTAACAGCATATATTCAATACACTACTTGATTCAGGGAGTAATCAAGGACCCCTTTGGTCAGGAAAGGCAATTTTTGCTAGCTGACATGCTGTACAGCTTCCTTTTCTACAGCTTCAGTGCAAACTACATGCACATGCTTACTGCACGACAATAGCCTCTAAAGATTAGTGTGATCTGAGTCAAGCACAAAACTGGTAATTCCTGACACCCAAGATCAATTTACATTTTATTTGCCTTGTGACTGTGGACAAAACACATATCCATTATATATGTATATATTCATTAATAAAACAAAATCTCTAGAAAGTGGTAGAGGTTTGACATTACTACATTAACAGGGCTTTCAGAAACTTGATTGTATGAACTGCGTATGCATACCAATAAAAATGAAATTCAACAGTTTGTCTCATAGCTGGTACAATGTTCATATAATGATTGTACAGTGTTTTGGAAATGCACAGAAATAGGTCTCTGTACTCCAAACTCATTCCATTCTATATGTAATTTAAATTAGTGGATTTTACCTCTTTCATATAAATTTGCCTACTGCAAACATGACAGAAAAATATAAGAGGCAGCTTCTACACTCCTTTGTCGAGTTACTCAGTAACTGGTTCTATTCCTCTGTAACCATATGAACAGCATTTAAAAATAAAGATTAAAAATATATTTTCAATCACTTTCCCAACCAAGAATATTGTCGTCAGTTCAACCGCCTGTTGTAACAGATGGTTGCATGTGCAAAAATGATTCAAGTTTTTGCAATTTGACTTCTGTACATGCATCATTAGTAATGTCATATTAATTTATTATTTTTTAATATTAAATAGTACTCATTTTAAAGTGGTCTTGTATTTAACCCTTCATGCCTCTCTTCAGGACATGAAGTGGTTCAAAGCACACACAAAAATACAGTAGCTCGTCCAAACAATAATTAACATTTCAGAGAATAGAGCACGTCTGAGGTGTTAACAGGAGAATGCCTATTTTTGCTAAAATTCTGAGAGTAACTGTAACAGGGAAGGCCCTCAAAAGGCACAAATTCATACATAGTTCCCAAGTGTTTTTCAATAGGATTTGAATGCAAAGCTTTCTTAGACTCTTTTCAACTTACTCACCATTAGGAACTTCTATTCCAGAGTAGCAGAAAATGTATTAAGTTGTATGTTTTGTTCTGCTAACAAAATCCAAAGTTTTAGCGCTGGCGCCAAGAAAGCCCCACTCCTGTTCCAATGAACTTCATCACTGAAGCCAGTATCTCCACAGCTCCTGACATGTAGCTTACAGCAGGACATCTTAAAAAGTGCTCTTTGAAATAATCTTGGAGCAATTCTAGATGGGGAAAGGCCTTTTACAATCAATTCAGAGGCCTGTAATTTGGCCAGGTGTTCAGTAAGAAAGCTGGTGCAGTGAGCAGAGCACTTGGACTGCTGGCAGCTGTTGCTGAGGAAGTCTGCTGTATTCTGGACCAACTGAAGCTCTTTCAATGCAGTAGTGCTCATTCTTAGATAGTGAGGTGTAACAATATGGTCTGAAAGTCACAAAGGGGTAGATGACTGTGACCAGTGCTTATTTAATAGATGAGGCTCCATTTTATGGCTAATTATAAATGGCACAAAACATTCTTGGAATTATCACTATCTTTGTGTCCAGCAGCAATGGATCCCCAACCACCTCTAGAACGTACAGAGATGCATTAAATCTGGAGGCAGACTCCTTTCACCTCATTTCCCAACTTTCACCCTCACCCCCCTCCCCATTTTACTCAGGCTCAACTTCAGTCAGCTGCCTTCCACACTGGTATTTACCCTGGCCAGGCAAAAAAATGGTATATCACAGGCAAAAGGTAGGCAGCAGTGTATTGTGTGCAATTTAGTTGGTATATAATATCATAGCATCTTACACATAATAATGGGAGAACAGGGTGGTTATGTTTAAGATAACGAAGAATATGAAACCTGTGGAAAGCTGCAATTATCCTAGTAAAGCAGACTAGGGGAAAAATGGAAATCAAAACAGTCAGGAAGCTTTGGACAGCCTGATAAGAAAAAGGTACAGTAAAATCCCTGTTATCCGGGATTTTACTAACCGGCACACTCTAGTAACTAGAATTTCAAGCCAGCTGGCCAGACACTTGCGGGGGATACACGGGTAGGAGGGCTCACATGTGGCCACTGCCACAACACCCCCTATCCCCACTCTACGTGCGGCCACTGACACCCCCTGCCCCGTGCTCCCCATGCGGCCGCCACCAATCCCCCCACACACACCCCCCTGGATCCAGGCAGAAACCCTGTGCTCTCAGGTAACTGGCATTTTTACCATTTCCCACTCAGGGATTTTACAGTAGTTGTGTTCACACTAGCTTTAAAAATAAAGGGGAAAAGTAACTGAAGTACACTATTGAAGAATTACGGGGGAAAAAAAGATATGACTGAACTTTGAGAAGGATACCTGAAATAATTAAAAGAGAGTGAGAGTGAATAAATAATTAAAGTACAGTTTGACAGTGAAGGTGCAAACAGAATCTCACCAGCCTGACTGCTTTCTTAAAACAAAAACTGTCCACTCATGGTGTGTTACAGATGTGAAGGGTTGGGGCACATAAGAGCAAAGTGCCAGGAGTTCCTAAAATACACTATTTGCAAGGGAGAGGGACACTTGTATTGTAGGTGCCCCAAAACCTTTGCAAGTATAGTCAGACACCTCTAGGGAAGAGCAACACCTGGAAGAGGAGAGCAGAGGAAAGAAAGGATTGAGCACTAATGTAGAAATGGTGGAAGAAACCCCATGGGAGGATGAACCAGAGAAGGAGGAGGAGAAATTTCTCCTATCAGCACAAGAGAAGATAGGAAACAGAACAGAAGGGGAGGAGGAGCAGCAAACAGCTCAGACATGGAGGCAGGATTGGGGAAGAAAGAAAACACCCTACAGACAACAGCAGAGGAGATGAAACAAGAGAAAGAATGAGAGACACAGGTGAGGAAAAGAAAGACAATATAGGGGCTGAAGACCAGGAAGAAGAGCCTGATAACGAGCAAGGAAGAGCAAGGGAGCAAGGGAGCAATTTTCTGACACTAACACCTCTGGGCTCCAGCTCAAATGGAAACCAGAAGGCAAGAAGCAGTGGAGAGGCAGGAATATGCAACCTCCCTAAATCCAAAATTGACCCAGCAGCTTGCAAAGGTTACAGGACTGCAAGTGAGCAAGGCGGAGGAGTCAGTCACCTGAGCAGCAGTACAGAAGAATCTTAAAGGGACAGGTGCACTCGTTTTAAAAGAAGCATAAATGGCACTGATAATAGTTTCACTTAACATCAGGAGTATCATAACAAGGAAAAGATGAGAAGAGATTGAACTAACATTGAACCAAGTAAGGGCAGACAATCTGCCTACAAGAATGTGCTATACTAGAGGATGGGGATTATAAATGCTTTGACGAAAGATGGAGATGGGGACCATTTTGGTGGTCAGGAACAAAATGAGAACAAAGCAACAGGGATTGCATTATTATTCAAAAACCAAGAGCTGACAGCAAAGCAGGTAGAAGTCATCAGTGCAGATTACAATGAATGATACTATCAGTTGGGGGAAAAGAATTAGAAATTTTCAATGTATATGCACCATTGCCGAGGGAGAGAAAAATGCACCACTTAGAAAGCTAGAAGTTTACATAGTTAGAGAGAGATCATGCATGATCGTGTAAGATTTCAACTGTGTAACTGCAGTGGGTGACAGAACAGGGGAAGGAGGAAATGGAGCTTTAGACAGCTCATCCAAACTATTAACACATACGATAAAAGATGAGTTGCTAAGAGTTGTGTGGGCAGGGGAGAACGTTTTCACTAGAACAGACCACAATGGAAAGAACAATCAAAAATGAACTTTGTGCTTGAATCAAAAGAAATAGGGATAAGGAAGAAAGAAACTATACATGTGGCTTTTAGTGATCACCAGATGCTGAAGGTGGAAATGAGTCTTGGTAAGAGCCCCATGAGAAGGAAATGACTGTGGAAATTAAATGTGTGGCTGTTGCAAGATGAAGAGAGATGTCAAGCATATACAAGACAATATGAAGGGTGGTAAGCACTGAATAAATATTTCCGAAGCACCAGAAAACGGTAGATAATGTTGAAGAAGAGGATGGGACAATTCTTCAAGAAGGAAGGCCAAAGATGCATAGAGAAAAGAACAGAAGAGCTAAGAGCTGCAAGGAAAGATACAGGAGCTGCTAAAGGAAGCCACAGAAGGAACACAAATACAGGAAGAGCTAGGAGAAGGTAAAAGTTAGAAACCTGGTTTAAAAGAAAGATGAGAGCAAAAATGTTCTTACCTCAAACACCCTCCCTGGGTGGGAGAAAATGAAGAGTGGTCCCAAAACTTGTCAGCCAAAGTGAAGGCAGGAAAAGGAGGGCTTAAAGCAGTGCAGGAAGAAGGTGGTGCTCAGGTGGGAAATCAGGCGGGGTTATTGTGGGCAATGAGAAGATTTTGCAAAGAGCTATACTAAAGAAGAAAACAGAGGAAGAAGATGACAGAAGAGATTGAAGAGAAAGCAGAGGGGGAGGAAGCAAAGAAGATGGAAGAAAAGATAAGCTTAAAAGAGGAGGAGTGTTTAAAAACCTTTAAAAAAAGAATTCACCAGGAGGAGATGGACTGCCTATGGAATTTTATGAGAAGTTTTGGGGGAAGGATATAGTGGAAGTTTTTGAGGAAATAGGGCAAACAGAAGAGGCAGGGAAAAATTTTACAAGATGCATTGTGATCTTACTCTTCAAGAAAAGGGAGAAGGAGGTCCTCAAAAACTGGAGACTGATTACACTCCTGAATATGGACTATAAGTCAATGGCCAAGATGGTGGCTTTGAGGATGAGGCGAAACCTCCAAAAGATACTATGAGCAATACCAGGTAAGAAGATCTCTGAAGCAATCAGAATGATCAGAGATGCCCTGTCCCACATCTAATAAAACTAACACAGTTATAGCAAACCTAGATTTACAGAAAACATGTGACAGAGTGGATCATGACTACATATTTAAGGTGCTAGGAAAAAATAAGGTTCCCAGAGAAGTTTATATGTTGGATAAGGTTAGTGCATACAGAAGTGGAGAGACAAGTCCAAATTAATGGGCACCTCAGCAGGGTCTTTACAATCCATACAGAGGTGAGAAAAAGATGCCTCTTGTTGCCACTACTTTTTTGTGTGCAGCATGGAACCCTTAGCACAAAGAATAAGAAAAGACAAGGTCATAAGTGGATTAAAGACACCGGAAGGAGGAGAGGTTAAATGCATACTATACATTGATGATATAAATGTACTAGTTAGAGACAGACTTTCAACAGAAAGGGTGCTAAAGCATACATCTGAGTATGGAGAAGCAGCAGGGGCTAACCTAAATGGACCAAAAAGCACCATAATAAGAGTGAGAAACTGAAGGAACTAAGAGAAGTTGGGCTTTCCAATAAGACAGAGAATTCAGAGTGCTAGGGATCCTGATGGACACCAAAGGACAAGGTAATGCACCATGAGAAAATGTGGCAGCAAGATAATGCATTTCAGGCTGTGCTGCTGCCTATTATTCTATATACAGGAATTGTATTCCCACTGACATGGCAGGAAATAACAGAAGTAGAGAGGGAAACGCGTGTGTTTTTCTGGAATGCCAGAAGAGAAAGGTTAGCTAGAGCTTACCTGTACAAAACAAGAGAGATGTGGGCTGGGGGCTGCCAGACTAGGGATTGTTCATCTATGCAAAATATGTAAGCACAATACGTAAGACTGGAATGGATGGAGAGGGGAAAGCAGCGTATATCACCTGATTTCACACAGCTGCAATTTTAAGAAAATAGGGAGTATATCATACCTCTCTGAAGAGTCCATGGGCATGGTAACCACTGCTTCATTACATAAGAAGGAAGGATTCATGCAGAGGTATAAAACAGGGAAGGTACAGCTGGAGGTCCTGAAGGATCATAAGAAACTGATGACAGCAGTAAGGGACAGATGCAGAATGGTGCTGATGGGAAACTTCACAGAAGGACAAGTGGCGAAGATGTAGAGAGTGCTGGCAGGTAAACAGCTAAAAGGCATGCTGACCTGGCATGGATGGTTGTACGAAATAACTTGCCAATGAGAGACGTACAACACAGGTGGGGCTTGAAAAGCTCATTAAGGTGATGAAAGAAGAGGTGCAGGGAAGAAGAAACAGTGGGGCGTGTTTTGGGAGTTTCCATAGGCAATATGGGTGTGGGAAAGTATATTCTGCTTTCTGAGCATCACCAATAAAACCAGTCATTAGTGCAGGAGATGGTACTGTATGGACTCATACCAAAAGAAGCTGAGGAAAGGTTATGAAGGACTTTATCAGCATGTGTTGAAAATACTTTATGGAGAGTACAAAACCCCTAAGTATTTAAGGGGTTGGCTTTCACTGAAATAGAGTGCCTTAAGCTAGGGCCACATGTACTAAAATACTACATCAACTGGAGCAAGGAAGAGATCAGTGAAGAGGCAGAAAAGAAGTGAAAAAAGACTGAACACACTTGTCTCACTGAAGCAGCAGAGGACGGATGGGAGGGTCAGAGAGTTTCAGTTGGTTACTGAGGTAACAATTTTTTCATAGGGTTCTGTATGAAGAAAAGGATTTTTATAAGAGTTTGGGGGTTTTTTGTGGGAAGTTGATGCACGTTGTTTAAAGGTTTAATATATATAAAATCATCTGTTTTTTATATGTAATTGTTTCTGTGATACAAAGTCTTGGTAAAATAAGGATGCTCAATATGCATAGCTTTGTAAAGATAGGTTGATAAGTGTATTTTTAATGTAGGGTGATAAGTGGGTCGGAGAAGGGCTGGACCCTCCCCACCTGCTGGCTCCCCTCCCTGAGGCCCTCTGCACTGCTGCGTCACACGCCCGGAGCCTGGTCACACATTGGGAGCCAAGTCAACCTGGCCCAGGGTGGGAGGAAAGGGGAGAACAGCGGTGCCCTCCCCACGCAAGGGTTGCCCTGCCTGTCTCTGTACCCTCCCACCAGTCTCCAGGGGCCCCTGCCCACTGCGGGCATGGTGGCAGCCCCCTTCCGCAGAGGTGGGAGTCAGTCAGGTGTTCGGGGGGATCGTCACTGAGACAAAAGCTGCTTGTGTCAAGGGCTGACTTTCAATAGATCACAGCGAGGTAGCTGATCTGCTACGTACCAAACCCTGACCCAGAATCAGGTTGTCTACGAATGATTTAGCACCAGGTTCCCAACAAACATGCGGTGCGCTGTGGGTGAGAGGGTCTTCTTTCCCTGCTCACTCTGCCAAGACCATTCCCTTGGCTGTGGTTCCACTAGACAACAGGTAGGGACAGTGGGAATCTCGTTCATCCATTCATGCACATCACTAAGTCGACGATGAGGCATTTAGCTATTTTCCAAACCCCATAGGGTACCTCTTTTGGGTTATTTTGAGTCACTTGGTTAATGGACTCAGCATGCCCCATGCAACGTGGCTGCAGAGCAGGAGACTATGTGGTTCTAGACAGACTAGAACCTTGTGACGTCATCATGCACCACCAAGCCGTGACGCCTCACGACCAGGTCGGGGGTAATCATCACGAGATTTTGTTTCCCACTGAGGATCAGGCTCCATGGCCTGAGTCGCAACACAACTGGTGGGGGGGGGGACAGGCTTCACTGCCTGAGTCCCAGGCAGCCTTAGGGGCGCGGACAGCTCCTGCGGGCAAAGTCTGAGTAACCCCCTTAATATAAATGCAGAAACATTTTTGGCATAATCTTCCCTTCAGTCCATCCTGCCCCGGTCTTCAGGTTTCACCCCAAACAGCACAGTACCAATGCCCCAGGCCCGTCTAAATCGGACACTGGGAAGAGAAAACATTTTCAGCATATGCTTCCAAATCAGTCATTCCCCCACTGGTCATTAGGAATCACCCCTACTGGCAGCAGACAAGGGCCCAGGCTCTCCGTACTCCTAACATCATTCCCTCCTACACTTCACACAACACAAGGCTGAGGGAGTGTGGCTCAGCCTCTATGATGTACTGTCAAATCCAAAAGGTGTCAGCTTTGTACTCTGGTGAGCCCTCCGTCCCTACCATCCTGGGCTATCCCTCTGCTGAGGCCTGCTTTCAATCCTTGTCCCACCCATTGGTATCTTCCATATCCTTCAGGTTCACAGACAGTCTTGCAACTCTTGGCTCCACAATAGAGGTGCCCATTCACATCACAAGCCAGCTCCAAGCCAGGAGTACATCAGAGACCCCCAACAGTCCCCTCGGGTGCAGCCCCTGACCATCCCACCCCACCCCACTGGGCAACCGCTGCATAATTACTCCTGCCATTTCCTTGCACTGCATTGAATTTCTTCACTTTGACATTCAGAGCAAGGGGCAGGAATCACATTGTATCAACACCCACCACAGGCCTTTGTAGTACTTTGTTTTAATTAAACAGTCGGATTCCCCTGATCTGCGCCAGTTCTAAGTCAGCTGCTATCCCGTCCCTGTGGAGGGGCACAGGCAAGCAATGCCCACTGCAGCTGGCATAATCCATAGGAAGGGCCCGGCTCACATGCAGATTTGCCCCTGCCCATCCACTGTCCCCTGCCCTGGAGGAGGGATAGGTGCGTCATCCAGCTGTGGGTTGTGTCCAGCCCTGCTCTGTGCCCCAGCGTGACCGACTCAGCCCTTAGAGACGATCCTTATCCCAAAGATACAGATGCAGCTTGCCGACTTCCCTTACCTACACTGTTCTAACATGACACAGGCAGACCTGCTGCGGATATGGGTATGCAAAGCACCCTGCTATGCTGCAGGACTATGCTATACCTTCTCTCAAAGAAGAGTGTGTACAGACGTTCGCTCCTCCTGGGCATTTTTTCTCTGGGAGAAAATTTCTGAGGATTGGTACGCTCTAGGTTTCTCCTGGGACAGGAGCAACTGATCCATAAATCTGAGATCTGAGTGCTCTTCTGAGATTTGGGACAATTTGCTTTTCATCTTAGCTACTAGGAAACAGTACCAAACCACTGGTTCTGTTTTATGCCATAAAATTCTTCTGTTCAAAGCAGAAACAAAGTTTAAGACTTCAGGTTACATAAAAGGTCCACATGAACAAATACTTAAATGACACAAGTGTCTGGGCCTCAGGAATACGTAAAACGTTTTTTTTAAACAGTGACTACTTTGAACAATTAAAGATGACCTGGATATATAGAACTCTGCAGAATTGGAAGGAAAAGTCGCAACAGAAATTTCCAACAGCTTCTGCAGATTCTTTGGCCTTGCAGTAGCACATCAACTTTCAAAGAAAAAAAGTGTATGCTAGCATAATAAAATAGGCTTCTCATTATGTAATGTGCTGTACTAAGAAATGGCACAATTCCTTACAAACACACCATGCCCCAAAACTAAGGATTCTGCTAAATGCTGTACTATAATAGTAACATTTGAGTTTAGGCTGAATATCATAAACCCTACAGTTTATCTTTTTTCTTTACGAATGTATAAAATTTCAAATTGGTGGTGTTCGTAATAAGAGCTCATCAAAAGTGAGCACAGCTGAATTCTTATTGAATGACTTCTGTGAATGGCTTAAAGATTGTATATGAGCAATTTGATTTCCAATAAAATTAGATGATATTTCAAAAGAGGGGAAACAACACTGCCTCTTAGATTGTTACACTGGTATTACCTATTGCAATGCACTTAACAGTGTGCTACAAATCTGATGAACAGAAAAAAGAAATAAGGAGCAGATCTGAAATTCCAGAAGATATTGTTTGTAGAGGTGATGATAAACACCGTCTCTGGCTCCAATCTGTGCAGGTGTGTAACCCAAAACCAGGATTTGTATCCTGTAAGTTCTAAGCCTCCAACAAACTCCAAAAATCCAATCACAGAAAAAAGTCATCAAAATGCCCATGTTTCCAATTAATATTCTGCTTAAATTTCTCATGGTTTTTATTTAAAATTAGCAGGTCAAACTTGCAATTAACTTGTAGAACTTGTTGCCATAAGATATTATAGAGACTGATAGCTTAACCCAGTTCAAAAGGTTATTCAACAAATTAATTGAGGAACAGTACAGCCAATGACTCAGTAAATGTCATTTCTTATGTATGCCCCCAAACCTATTTCAAGTTTACTATAAAATCCACAACTTACACAACAAATCCTCAGATTCACTGAAAGTCTACTACCCTATCCATATGCCACTTGTAATCTTGTAACTTGCACCACTTAAGGTAGTCTGAGTCATACTGCCAATTCAGTACTGATAAACTGCTGCTCAGCTGCCTTCGTTAAGACTTAGGAAGTTCCAGCTTCCATCAGTTCATCTCAGTACTTTATAGGATTCCCCTCGAAATGCTACTTCCATGGCCAACAGCTAGACCAGTATATACTTATAAATGTTTACTGTAAGTACTATTATGCAACACTGCAGAGTCGAGTATAGCCAATCCATACTTTATACATTGCCAACAATTTTTAAAAATGTTTTACGTAGTGCAAAAAAACAGGAAGGACTTAATAAAGTGACATAGCAAGAACTCAAATATTTAATATTCTACACTAGCATAACAAGAAATACCCAAACACTAAATACATTGATTGTCAAACTACATTAACAAAGTACATTTTATAGGGCATTATGCTAATTTTTATGTGTGCTCAAATACGTTCTGAATCCGAAAGATTCAGTAATTTCTTTAATGGGTAAGTCCTATAGAATTTAATAGAAAATATTCATCTTTCTACAGGGCTTCGGTTTTTATTTTGTTTTGTTTTGTTTTAATAGTCCATAATAGTCCAACAGAAAAGAAAAGTATTCTGTTACAGATTTCTATAAATGTTTCAAAATGGATATACTCCATTCATTTATATACACTAATTATTATGGAACACTATTGGGTTTTTATAAAATTCGACTGGTTTCACCATTATTATATTACCAAATTTTTCCATGAGGGCTCTAGTGAGTCTCTTAGCCACTGGAAGGACATATTAAGTTCTACTGTAACCATATATTTCAGTCCATCACAAAAATACTCAAGAGTCAGCATTTTGGTTAGTGTGACATTTTAAGGAAAACCAATTAAAAACCATGATAAGAGTCAGCACTGATAGGAACTTTATAGAATTCCCACAACTCCACAGGGCATGACGCTGCATCCAAAAGAGTAGGGGTAGAAAATAAAAGTTTTATTTATCCTACAAGCAAGCTTCATTGAATTAGGAGTATTAACTTTTTCTTACTCAGCAGGGACAAGGCCAGCTGACTGTCAACTTATATTTGTATGCCTCTATCAAGGGTGGTCTTGCAGGCTTAGTGTCATCTGGGGATTATCTTTAAAAAGAGCTATCCAACATCTTTAGTTTCTCTATATATTATTCTGGGTCTATGTGCTACCCCAATGATAGGCATTATGTTGTTCACTTTTTGTCACAAGATGCAGTCTGAAACTCTGAAAGTTGATGACAAACTTGACCCAAAGGCAAGGAGAGATGCAAAAAAACCTGTTATGAAAAATGTTATTTACTGTAAGAAAAAACATATACATATAAAGGAAGGCTTTCTAAATACACAAAAAAATAGACTGTCATTTTAAGGTGGAAAATATATGCTACTGTAGTAGCAAGCAATGGGGCTGTAATCAAAAAAAGAGCCCACAGTAACGCTGACTTTGTAATCACAAACATTCCTCTTCATGCATATTTGTACCAGAAAGATACTGGAAACCAATTTATAACAGAGCAGGTCTATGTGACAAAAACTTTAACTTCAAATTCAAATCAAGAGCTAAGTTTTCCTCAAGTCCAGGAATAAGCATTAGGGACATTTTGTGCATGTGGAGTAATCACAAGTACCTGTGTAACATTAGATGCATCTAATGCTCTACTTTTCCTTTCCAGAAGCCTTGAGAGACAGCCTTTGCAAGTCTGGATGGAGTTATCCACCATTATGGGAAGAGATACACTACTTGGAAATTTCACAAGAATAAACCAGAAAAAATCAGAGTTCACAAACCAGGCTTGCAAAATCCTGGCACTCTGCTGCCTTGCAAGAACTTGGAAGGGAGATTAGTCTGTGGATTGGTTGCTAACTCTGAACTGAAGTCAAGAACATATTTTTTAAACACACAGTTCTTTACATTTTATTCCAGAAAGTTTACACTTTTTATATGGGATTGTTGCCATCTTGTATTTGCCAAAACTCATTTGATGGAAGATGAACACTTCACAGGAACTCTTCAACAAATAGCTACTGACCACACTTGTTGACAAAGGCCAATATGCTTGAGGCTATACGATACAGAAAATTCATTGCCAGCTGGCAGCAAGCAAGGATTTTCCTTAAACAATAATAATCTAATACCTGTGATGGCTGGATTCCACTGAAGCTGTGTGACTCATTCTAGTAGTGCCTGAGCCAAAAGCAAGTGGTGAGTGGCTACGGATATTTATATTGCAGAGTAATCACAAGCCTTTTTACTAGTACTATCAATTTTCTTGTCTACAGGGTCTCAGGAAACAAAAATTGCCTACTAGAGCTAAGGAATGCTTACTTATACAGGAGGTAACTGTTATGTCCACTTTCAAAACAATCCCCATGCAGGTTTTGCTTTTACCAGGAGAGCCTATAGCCTAGAGACATGATTAGAAATGGTTGTTTTAGAATCCAGTATTTATCAGGGTTTACACAGTATGATGAACGGGGAGTATGCATGAGCATTTTCCTGTATGACTCTCAAGCCTTCTGAGGGCTGCCTAATGGGTTCTGGGGCAAGATGCAATGCTGTACCTATGCCAAGGGGGTTGGTTTTTTTAAGTCAACTTGTTAAAGTTTGATCTCTCCTGCTTGATTCAGAGAAGTCAAAAAAGCATCTGAAAAAAAATCCTTATCTTTAAAGACAGTATCTATGGAAACAGTTCCTTTCACTATCTTCATTCTAGCTAACTAGAAGACCATCTTAATTGCCTGATAATACAGAAGGTCCCAGATTCTCTAGGATCCTAATAAGTGATCATTTGGGGGTCACAAGAAGAGGGACAGTGACTGAATGCCTTATTTTCAAATTTAAATTTGGTTGATGAAAGGACCTCATCTTTTTCACTTCCTCTGTAGCACCCTGTCCATTAAAAGAAGGTTGAGGTGACATGAAGGGATCTGAAGCAGAGATACAGTGTACTGTTTACATCCCAGCATGATAAAGTAGACCTAACTATATAGTGGCTCAACATACTGATGAACATGTTGATAATCTCAATCCAGCATTCAGCATTGTCTACCTAGACAACAATGCATCGGATATACTCCTGTGTCACCCCTCCTGTGTCACCCAAGTTGTTTTTAACTTTTCCCTAAATTTCTCCCTTTATCTTTTTAAATTTAAGTAAGTTGGAATCAACACCAATTAACCAGTGGTGTGGGAAAATAGAATTCTTGTGTAAAAAGCTCTAGAACAGCCCTGATTTCAAGTTCAGAGGACCATATACCTGAAAAACCAAGACAGGAAAACCTTGAAGAGAGTTAATATCCAATGAATGGAACTGCTGGTTTTATTTCTCTATATAAGAAAATAAAAATCAAGTTTTTGTGGAAGAAATTTGAGAAAACTGTGCATTTGACAGAAGCGTAAGATAAAAAATATCATTTGTTCATCAAATGGTTATATATTTTTATCTTGTTTTAACATTTGCTCAAAAAGCTCTCTTTCAAGTTTCTGGACTTTAACTGCTTACACAAAGTGAAAAAAAATACAAATAATTAAATCACTTCAATATATCACAAGATAATGCAAATCTGAATGCAATTTTATGCTATAAGTGAAGACTAGCAGTGGAAGCAAGAAAAATCTTCCTGTAGTCGAGGTAATTATTTTAACAGAAATGCTTTAGATTAGTTAATCAAAACCACATCGAGGTTCAAACAGAGCATATAATATCCTACTTTATATCACTCTTACTTACTACATGATGATGTGCATTTTAAGATTCTTCTATTTCCTTTAAGGAAAGCACTACCTAGATAACAACTTGAACAATTAAGGTTATGGAAAATTATCTAGAAACAGACCTTAGTTTTTACCCATTAAAAGTATTCAACAGTGTCTAAGAATAAACCTTCCCAATTTAAACTTCATCCATTATGCACCTAAAAAGCAAATAGATATTAATACTATGCTTCATTATCAAATTACTACTAATTTCTCCCTCCCCTACTGTTTGTTTCTATGGCTAATTTTAACCTGCTTTTCTTTATGCAGCATGCAAATAATAACAAAATATTTTTCCTAAAATTAGATTCATTTTTGTTCTCATCAGAAATACCATAATACATGTATTTCCTTACTCTGTCATTGTCACCATAGCTGGTCTCATTTAATGACTGAAGTAAACTATAAGAGCAGATTTTTTAAAAATTTGTTTACCTTTCAGTTAAAATGACATCTATGGCTCGAGTTGTGTAACTCAAAAATGTTATCTGCCAATCAGCATCATGATTTGAAGTATTGACAACTAATGTCATGCAAGGGTTCCATTCTAAACCTCCTGTTCCTGACTGGGCAAGCTTTTTTTTTTTTTTTTTAAGCATGCTACTGCCCAAGCTTTCGTACATGCTGAAATATTCCACTGAGATGTAAAACACTGCCAACACACTTATACACCAAGCATTCAAGAACAACTACTGAAAATCGTTATCTTCATTAAAAAAATAATAAAACAGCTACAAGGTATCAAGCCAAGAAAATATGCTGACCCCCCACCATGCAGCCTATATCCCCATAAAGATCATTTCAACATGGTATCCAGCATATTTTCCTACATTAAGCAAATTTCTAATAAAGACATTTATGCCATTCAGATCTAGCTCGGTATAGAGACTTGTTTGCAGAGATGAAAAAGTGGCTGGTCACGTCCTTCACTCACTTGTCCCAGGGGGCATTCAGCCAAGCATACATTAACAAAATTGTCTATAGTATCCTCTTTATAAATAAGGCTGCTTGAGAGGTGGATACAGAGCTGTAGCAACAAGAAGCAAAGCTTGTGCCTTCTCCTACCTTTTCATGGATATTCACAAACCAAAAGCAATATTGAGGGAAGTCTCACGAGGCTGGACACTCGGTAGCCTCATGTGGCATTCTAAGGACCGCATTTCATCTGTCTAGGTTTTAAGTATTCCAGAAAACCACCCTGACATGCACAGAATGAATCCTGCTCAAGTTAGAAGCATGTGATAACTAGGGTTCAGATTTAACAGAAACCCACCCCCAACACTCAATTAATCCTGTATTTTTAAACAAACACCACCTTACCGTTTTGCAGTTGTCTGGCTCAGGTTAGATTCACCTGCAACTCTTTAACATGTCTCTAGCAATGTTAATGTTTGCAGTCAGGCCGGGCTCATTCAGCAACTGAATTCACAACATCTTTCTGCACTAGCAAGCTGAAATGATACGGCTGTACTACAGCTAAGAAAGGGGGAAATCTAAAGCAGAAAACAAAGAAATCTCTGAAGACAAAATAATCCCAGCAGAGTGTAATATAAAAAGTACAGAAGAATACCGAAGGCACAGTATTTCTCTGTCTAAATTTCATCAGCAATACAATGTTCTTTCTAAAAAGATATTTTTACAAATCTGATGGACTTGCCTGTGGAGTTCCCAGGAAGGCAGACTATCCGGGCTCTGCAGCAGCATTGCAGCCAAAGTAACCATGCATATGCTGTCTAGGCAATTTAAGGCAGTGTCTTTTTGAAAAGATACTGATTTACAGCGTAGTGCTGCTCCAACAGAACACAGAACTGGAGCCAAAACAGCTAATGATGATTTCATAGGAACTGAGGAAAACCATTTAATGGAAAGGATACAACTAATCATGCCAAATGCAGTTATTGCCCTAGTACCAAAGGAAGCCAGTAAGTTCATGAGTAACAAATGATGTTAAAATAATAATCTAAGGGCATCTGGAAATGAACATCGGGGTACTGTGGCTCAATTTAATTAAGAATGCATACAGTTGTTTTATAAATTTCATATAAAAGCATATCCAAAATGTGGGATTACCAAACTATAAATTTGGTAATCCCACATTTTGGATATGCTTTTATCTTTGGATATGCAATAAACTTAATAAAATATTAAGTTAGGTAACGACCGACTTAATATTAAATTCACAATACATAAAATAATTTCATAAAATAATAACTAACTCCCGAACCATCTACCTTCTGCTTGGAACCCACAGAGGCTAGGTGTGGTACATGGGAAAGAGGTCAGTGTGGGCAAGGCTTGCCAACTATGGTATTTCAAAAGACGGCAGAGTATCTTCTGCATCCTCTGCTCTCATAGCAACCCCTACTGGTCAATGCATACTGTATACTTGATAATGACTGGCAGTAAACCTCCTTGCTGGAGGTAAGGGGCTACTAACTAGACTGACTGACACAGGGTTAGTAATAAGGCATGAACCCAAACACAAGAGGTGGATTAAACACAGATCACCCTAGATGACTTAAGGAAATATCTTCTGCTTTACTCAGACCAAAGGCAAAGCCCTACCCAAAATAACAATATTTTTGCATAGCTCTGAAAAACTGCAGCAGACCAAAGTAGTTCTTCATCCAACTTCATCAAATCCTAGTGATTCAACACTGATGCCCCAACTAAGCAAAGTATTCAGTTATACAGCAAGTACACCTCCATTCTGAAATGTCCGAGTTCCGCAGAAATTGGTAAGGTTTAAACACAGGCTTTAATTCTTCTTAAATCAAGGCCCAGATTTGTTAATGAGCTGAATAAATTTGTCAGATAGCAACATCTGCAGTAACAATCAGAAAACTCAAATGATATGAACTTTGTAAGATCTTGCTTCAGCCTCTGAACATTTTCAAAAGTTGTTATTTTCATCTGCTTTTCAATGCCATGCTACATGCTGCCTTTGAAAATGGGATTTAAGGTGGAAAAGGCTAGAAAAGCCTACTTTGAGGCCAAGTATTTATAGCATTCATATTTCTATACCTTTTGTATTTCCCTGGCAGAAGAGCTGTGGACTTGAAAGGGAAGGCCGGGAAAGAGATCTGAAAAGCAAATTTTGCTGAAATGGTAAAAGTCCAGACTGTCAGTGACATACCCAGCGTTTATTTCAGGCAGCCTGAAGACCTGTGAAAACAAAAGGTTTGTCTACACTGCGATGACAGAAGAGCCAGCTCAGAACACCTCCAGTCCCATTCTTCAACTGTCTTTAAACAAAGTTTAGCTACTAGCACAGAAATGTTTTGGTGCTGCTTATGGTACCACAGATGCAAGGTGGGGCTGGAAAATCTGGATGACAACCAGTAAAGTCTAGAATTAAGAAATGATATTTGGAAACCTATCTAATGGGTGGCCCTGGTAGTATAGGAGGTTCGGATAAGGCAGGCTTTGTGCGTGTGGGGGGGAACATTTCTAAGGAAATTCTCCCTGTGTGAACTAACACATTTACTTTAAAAAAAAAAAAAATCGCACACCAAACTTCTTTAGCTTTCTAAAAACTGATTAAAACTACGACAGCATTTATGACTCTAATAGGATAAAAGTTAAGTGGCTGGGGGCTGCATGCCCCATGGGCCACATCAGCACAAGACACAGACCCTGGGCCACACAGCACATGGATCCCCCAGCCTCAACCCCACTCAGGTCCCCAGCTGCAGGTTCCTCAACTGCACCATGCCACACAGGGGCTCTGGGCTGCACCACGATGCCCTGCACCCTCAGGCAGTGGCAGGAAGTAGCAGCTGCCAAAGGTGGGGGAACCTGGAGACTCCAGCTGCTGTTGCTGCAGCCTGGAGTAATAAGGGGAGGGATAACTGCATGGAAGCCCAAGGGTGCAAATTAACCACTCACAGACCATATTTGGCCCTAGGACCACCAGTTGGACAGCTCTAACCTACATAATGGCACAGCTCTGACAGTAAATCAACCAAGTATGCAATCCATGATTTATTAATATAACAGCAATATTTATTAATATTGCATATGTTAATATGTTTCTAATATAGTGATGAGAATGACAATAAAAATACTTCTGTATGTTCGTACTTTTTAAATTCAGTTTTTATAAAAAAAATTTCTATCAACTGAGTTGTTTTTTCCCAAAACCTGGAAGACAGGGTTGGAGAAAGAAGAGCAACTCACTGGGCACTCTAATAATAGTAATAGGTTGTAGTCTCTGTACATCCATATAGAAAAGAACTTCATGGCCGCTAAGGGTGAAGAGTTAGGAGAGCCATGTTCAATCAAAAGTTTGATTGTTGGAGCAAACAATCAAAAAAAGTAATATAGTGATGTACTCAACAATTTGAAAAGTAAAGATAGCAGATGTCTAGCTACACGCTGAACAAAAAGTGAGAAACTTGACTGATTCCCAATGCAAGTAGACAATCTTTGAAAAATATTTACAAACGCAGGACAATAAGGGCCTTTTGGGTTATCACACCCAGTCACCTGCTATCACAGGAAAACATGAAATATCATAGAATCATGAGTCGGAAGGGACCTAGACAGATCTAGTCCGACCCCCTGCCATGGGTGGGAAGGAGCACTGGGGGTGGCAGGGGTAATAAGACCCCAGCCAGGTGCCTATCCAGTCTCCTCTTGAAGATTTCCAGGGAAGGTGAGAGCTACCTCTCTGGGAAGCCTATTCCAGGCTCTGGCCACCCTTACAGTGAAGTAGTTCTTCCTAATGTCTAACCTAAACCTATCTTCCCTCAGCTTGTGGCCATTGTTCCTGGTGACTCCAAGGGGGGCCCTGGTGAACAGACTTTCCCTGAGTCCCTG
Source organism: Crocodylus siamensis (assembly GCF_052110815.1). NCBI lineage: Eukaryota > Metazoa > Chordata > Crocodylia > Crocodylidae > Crocodylus > Crocodylus siamensis. The sequence continues at coordinate 171,489,195 of NC_143399.1, forward strand.
CTGGTGGCCCCTGATAAGGTTGTAGGCAGCCATAAGATCGTCCCCCTCAGTCTCCTCTTGCGGAGACTGAAGAGATTCAGGTCCCTCAGCCTCTCCTCATAGGAGGCCCCCAACCATATGAGTGGCCCTCCTCTGGACCCTCTCCAGGTTCTCCACGTCCCTCCCGAAGTGCGGCGCCCAGAGCTGGACACAGTACTCTAGCTGAGGCCTGACCAGCACTGCATAGAGGGGGAGCAAGACCTCTCTGGACCCGTTAGTGATGCCCCTGTTGATGCATGACAGGGTGCGGTTGGCTCTGCCTATTGCTTCGTCACATTGGCAACTCATATTCATCCTGGAGTCGATCCTGACTCCAAGATCCCTCTCTGCCTCTGTGCTGCTGAGAGGGGCAGCCCCTAACCTATAATCATAATGCTGGTTCCCTCTCCCCAGGTGCAGCACCCTGCACTTGTCCTTGTTGAATCGCATCCTGATCAGATCTGCCCACTTCTCTAACCTATCCAGGTCTGCCTGGATGCGGGCCCTGCTTGCCGGTGTATTCAATTTACCCCACAACTTGGTGTCATCAGCGAACTTGATCAGGGTGCACTCCACACCCTCGTCCAGATCGCTAATGAAGATGTTGAACAGCACCGGCCCAAGGACCGAGCCCTGGGGGACTCCGCTGCCCACGCCCTCCCAGGTCGACATCGACCCGTCCACCACCACCCTCTGGGTTAGTCCCTGGAGCCAGTTTGCCACTGCATTCGTCAGTGCCGCAGTCCCTCAGCTTGCCCACCAGAATTGGGTGGGACCTGTAATCCCATTCACAAAATAATCACACTTTCCTCTCATTAAACCCTTTGCCATGTAATAAACAAGACATGACCACAAAAAAAACAAAAACAAAAAAAAAAAAAAGAAAAATCAACTGCAACAAAAGTGGACAGATGCCTACATGTACAAGTTACATGTTACAAGTTACATGTACCTTAGGGCCAGGTACAGACATTATACTTTTAACACTATATGACAGGATTGAAAACCAGTCTATACCCATAACAGTACAGCAGTTCAGAACACACAGACTGGTTTAAAAATGGTGAAACCCAGCCTAAGATTTGCCCCACCACACCAAAGGGCAAATATCCGTTCTGTTCACTACCAATCTAAACCATGCTTCTTACAGAAAACTGCATCACTTAAACTGATTCCACACTGGGCTTTTTGAATGTCTGTACCTAGCCTAGAAACCATCAATGATACAGTTATTAGAGGAGAATGTATTGCATTTTTTTAAGAAGTTATTTTGAATCAAGGGTGCCATTCAATTTATTTTGCTAATGCAAATATTTGAGCACAGCCATAACACCTGCATTCTCCTTCATAATACTTCCTTTAAAAAGCCATTGTCAGTAAAAAGGCAACTGTGGGTCATGCTTCATCATTAAATGTCTTTGCTACTTTAAGGTACAAATAAATATCTTGTGCAGTTTAGTTTCTGAATCATTTGTGCATGACTAAATATATTTTGCTTTGAAAAAACCTTCAAAATATTTTTTTGATTTAAGTTCAAAGGTTTGGAGAACCCTGACATGTATGTATAACTACATAAAATGCTTCGTAATTTTTGGTAGTTTAAGAGTAATGATGGTCCTAAAATTAAGCAAAATGCAAAGATTCCTTAGGATGATCTCTTTTATTGGACCAAATTGAATAGAGTTAGACAAGCTTTTGAATGCAAGAAACCTTGGAAGTCAGTCACTTTCAGATTTAACCAATTTAATTAACTAATTACTTATATAAGATTAATCCAGTTCCATGTCTAATAGTCAGTGTTGAGTAGTTATATCATCCAACTGAAAAACATTAATTAGAAACTTCTACAAAAATAATGGTGCTCCATGTGCTCCATAAAAAGAAAAACTAAAATCCATGGTGACCTAAACCAAGGAAAATTAAACATGCAGTCATATATGGTTATCTTTCAAGAATTGATAAGTTAGATGAACTTGTGACAAATGCATAGTGCTCCTGATAATTATTGTATGACACTTTGGCTCAACACTACTGTAGTTTATTTGTCTCATGAATGGAAAGTGGATTTTTTACCTCAGGGGAGTAGGTATACAGAAGGGCTATGTAAAGCTTCAGGTGCTGATTCAATTCAGAGGAATTTAGCCACTGAATCAAATCAGGCCCCACCCCCTGCCTGCTCCCCTAGCCCCAGAGCACCTCCCAACCCCCTGCTCTCCCAGCCCCAGCTCCCAGTTCTTAAAAAAAAAAAAAGCCCCCACTCACTGACTCCTGCTAGGTGGAGGGGCGATCCCCACTACGCCCCAATGCTCCACTCTGTGTTGGGGGCTCTGCCACGAGCCCCCATCCCCTGCCCACTCTCCCAGCCCCATCAATAGCTGCCCGATCTGGCCCCAGCTCCCGGGTCCTTAAAAAAAAAAAAAAAAAAAAAAAGCCCCGAACTCACTGGCTGCTGCAGCAGCTGTTGGGGCTTCCGGAGGCTCATGGCAGAGCCCCTCCATGCAGTGGGGAGGCCATGGAGGGCAATAGGGATTGCCCCCCTTGCCTGGCGGTAGCCGCTTACTTGGGGTTTGGGGGTTTTTTTTAAAGAGTTGGGATGCTGGGGCTGGCAGAGTGGTCAGGGGATGGGGGCTTGCGACAGAGCCCCCCACACAGTGTGGGGCAGTGGGAATTGCCCCCCACACACACACCTTGTAGCAACTGGTGACTGGGGTTTTTTGGTTTTTTTTTTTTTTTTAAAGACCTGGGATGCTGGGGCTGGGAGAGCAAGCGGGGCATGGAGGCTCATGACAGAGCCCCCCACGCATTGCAGGGCAGTGGGGTTTGGCAGTGATCCTCCCTTCCCCTCCCCACCCCTGCCGCCTGACAGCAAGTGGTGAGTGCCAGGCATTTTTTTAAGAGCTGGGACACTGGGGCCAGGCAGGGCAGCCATTGACGGGGCTGGGAGAGCGGGTGGAGGCTGTGGCCTGTCTGATTAGGAGATTCGGCAGCGGCCACATCTCTGAGTCAGATATGGCCAAATCAATTTGGGACAGTGATTTGAATCACTGAACCAAATCACTGTCCCCCGAATGGCCAAATCCGAAGCAAAAAATAGCCACTTTGCACAGGCCTAGTATGCAGACAGCCCATCTGCCTAGAGAAAGAAAGGGAAGACCCTTTTAAATAGTCATGTAAATGTTGTAAGGATTATAAAATAGACAGTGCTTGAGCAAGTAGCCTCCACACCTTTAGTCTGGTCTCACTAGGTAGAACCAACACCAGGATTTTCAGGTCGGCTCAACAATAAAAAGTTAATGGTTTACAGCTATGATTACTCCAAGACAGCTGTGCTATCCTAGCACAGAAGCAGCTCACGCCCACAGAAAGTGCTTTTACCCTGTGCTGGGTAGCCTTTTAAATCTGCAGTCAAGATTAAGTCAGGAGTTTGACTTAGTTTGAGTCAGGAATGGGTCCTCTCAAGAGGACCCAGCCACCATTGCCAGTTTTCCCCACTACCAGTATGGGAAATACCTGCTGCTTTTTCTCTGTGCTGGCACAGGGAAACTGCCTGCTGCCACTGCCTACCCCTCCCCCCACTTCCCATGTCATCTGCCACTGCCACTTTTCCCTGCATCAAAGATAGGGAAAATGACTGCTGCCAGAAGCCTCCTCCCCCAGCACCACCACCACCACCACCTGCCACCCAGTGCCACTGAAGTCTCATGTCCATGAGCTGGATCTAAAGGCTCCATGGGCTGGTTGCTGAATCCAGCTGTTACCAGTACAGTTTATGTTAGTCTTTTAAACCAAGTATTTCAGCAGAAGCATTTTTATACCAGCATTTTGCCAGTGGCCACATACATCTCGAGCAGGTCCAGGGAGGTGATCCTCCCCCTCTATGCGGCACTGGTCAGGCCGCAGCTGGAGTACTGCATCCAGTTCTGGGCGCCACACTTCAAGAGGGACGTGGACGATATTGAAAGAGTTCAGAGGAGGGCCACTCGTATGATCAGGGGTCAGCAGGGCAGGCCTTATGAGGAGAGGCTACGGGACCTGAACCTGTTTAGCCTCCACAAGAGAAGGTTAAGGGGGGACCTTGTGGCCTGCTACAAACTGGTCAGGGGGGATCAGCAGGTATTGGGGGAGTCCCTGTTCCCCCGTGCGCTGCCAGGAGTGACCAGGAATAACGGTCACAAGCTGGCGGAGGGTAAGTTTAGATTAGATATTAGGAGGCGCTACTTCACAGTCAGGGCGGCTAGGGCCTGGAACCGGCTTCCAGGGGAAGTGGTGCAGGCTCCTAGCCTGGGGATTTTTAAAAGGAAGTTAGATGAGCACCTTGCCGGGGTCATCTGACCCCAGTGCTCTTTCCTGCCAAGGCAGGGGGTCGGACTAGATGATCTACCTAGGTCCCTTCCGACTCTAGCTACTATGAAACTATGAAACTATAGGTGTCATTTCTAGCAGGAGAATCGCTGCTCTTGTGATAGAAACCACAAGCGTACAGGTATTCAACAAGTTTCTTGCGTAGGAAGGATGCCTCCTGTGAGAGAAAGATCTTACCCTTCCCTTGAGGAAGATCTCTCTCGGAGGAAAAATGCTTGACTCATTGAGCAGTGGGAAAATGTTCCATGTGCCTTCCTCAGACCAAGGTCAACCATGTCTGGAGAAGGCATGAGAAACTGCAGCTCCTCTTCTCCTGGTCCCCCTGAAGGATTCAAGTGGCAGGGAAAGGCTCCTCTTACTTCTCCAGACTTTGGTAACTCCAGCTTGGAGAAGGCGCAGGGGGACATTGCTCCACTGCTCCTGCTGCTCCCACAGACCAAGAGGAGAAAGTAGGCACAACTGTCTACTACTCCCCAAGGCTAGGGACAGATATTCAAAAAGCCTGAGCCTGAATTAGGAACTGGAGCAGCCCCTGAAGCTTTCCAACCTTCCTCCCATCTAGAAAACCAGATGGGGGGTGGTTGCTTCATTGCTCTAGTCTCCTCCTGGACTGATACAGGAGGGGTCTGAAGCAGCCACTGCTCTCCGTGCCTTCCCCAAACTAGGCTCACTGATCTGCGGAAGGTACAGAGAGCAGGAGAGACAGGGTAGCTGTAGGATGAATGCCTGCACTGCTTCCACTCCCAGAAAGATTTGTAGCAATGGAAATTTCTCTGAAACTTGTACTACTAGAAACGAATACCTGTTTGAGGCCAGTGTTAAGCAGTTAACAATAAGAAACAAGTAGTAAACCTGAAGAGGATACAGAGGCAAATGACAAAGCTAATACATAAGTTGGAAAGCAAGCTGTGAGAAAAAAGGTTGAAGGAATTAGGCATGTTTAGTTTGGAGAAAAGGGAAGAAAGAGGAGATAAATTAGCAGTTTTCAATATACTGGGAAGGCTGCCATAAAAATGATCCATAAACATTGTTCTCCCTTGCTACAGAGGACAGGACATATGGCAAAGGCTTTAAACAACAATAAAACAGATTGAGATCAAATCTCAAGAGAAACTTTCTACTCCTAGACTACTTAGAGATGCTGTAAAATCTACCTCATGGGGTGTTTTCAAAAGAGTTGGACATCTATCTGTCAAGGATGGTTTAGGAATAAGAAAATCCTTCACCTGAGCAAGGACCTGAAGGTCTCAATCTTTCTTTCAACCCTATAATTCAATAAAAATGTCCATAAAAAAAGTTTCCATCTAAAGAGAGAAAGACCTCTGATATTCTGCCTCCAGACAACAAGAGCCAGAGGCCTAGCAGAGAGACCAAGAAAGGAATAGCTAGCACTGCAAATGATGCAAGACTTACTACAAATTAGAAAACTAATCTTTTTTCCCCATCCACAGCTAAACACAAATGTATATAAAAAATTCTGGAATTTAAAGGGTGAAAGTATTTTCTTTAGGACAGTATTTAAATTCATGCCCCAACATGGTATTAAAATAGCACTATATTGTTGAGGTACATATCTTAAATAAGAAGTAAAGCAAAGATCATAATCATTGTGGTCACACATCGTACAATGCTTTCACAAAAGGCTAGAACTTGTGGTTAATTTCCAATTTGGATAATTTATACCCTGCCTAGCTAAATTCCTTCTACATTATCAACTGGATACATTACACTTTCGCTTATTGTACTGAACTGTAATGTTGTACAGCTGCACATTCTGTTCAACCACAGCATTATTTCACTACAGAGTTGGCTACATTTTTGTAGTGCACAAAGTGCATTTTGTATCCAAATCCAGGAAAATCTGTAAAAGCTTAGGGCTTTCCTTTTATATATTGCCTCTCATTCTGGTGCAAGCTATTCATGTTACTTGATAAATTAAGTGTGAACCACTAGTCCAAAAATCTCTGTGTATATAATTATATAATATTTATGCGTATATGGGTGTGTACATGCACACCCACGTGCACACACACATATGTATAAAAAGATCAGAGATCTAGACAGAGGCTAGGGACAAACATTACACATAAACTGGTTTAAGTGAGCAGAAACTGGTTTAACCCTGTAACAGAACAGACATTCAGCACACATAAACCAGTTTCAAAATGGCTGAAACCAGTTTAAAATGAACCTGGCTGAATGCAGTACCAGACTTAACTGATTTGGGTCAAATCGTTTTATGCAGTATCTGTCCTAGACCCCTTCCTGGTTTAAGTAAAACCAGAATCCCCCAGCATCCCAGATGCTTTGCAGCCCTGGTTGTCTGCTCCAGAGAACAGGGCTGGCCCTGCCCCTCTGATCCCTGGCCAGAGCTCTGGCAGAGATTGCAGGCACAGCAGGGTATTCCTGACTTCTTCCTGCCCACACCCCACTCAGCACTTGTTGATCAAGCAGGGATTCCCTCCCTCCCATAGCACAGATCCCAGCCCCACAGACCCTAGGCATGCGGTATGTTAGCTTATGCTGAGAGATGTGTGTGTGTGTGTCCAATTTCACTGGGACATGCAGACAGAACAGTGTTCGCTTAGGGCTTTCTGGAGCTAATCAAAAGGTCAGCTGATAATGTCCCTTCATTCCTTCCTTGGAAAAAAGCTGTTTAAGAGCTTGAACTAATGAGAGAGGCTTTTGTTTTGTTGATGGGCTGATAAACACTGTGTTATCAGCCCCCTGCCAGCTCCCTCACCTGTCAGGTTTGACAGTATGAAGAAGCAAGGAGAGGAAGACTGAAAAGCCCCATATCATTAACAGATGCATGCTATGAACCAGAGTAAATATCCTTTGCCTCAGAGTGCTAGCCAGGGGCTGGGGGCTGGCAACACTCCCACCCCTTGAGCAGCGAGCGGGGAAAAGTCTGGGACTACAGGCAGTGCAGGGGTTTAAACCCCTCCCTAATCAGAGCATCCTGCCAGGGCCTGGCCACGCCCACCCTTAGATCAGCACTATGGAAGTGAAGGAAGGGCTGCCCTAGCACCCTCCTCCCCCCACCAGCTTCTAGTCCAGGGGTGGGCAATTGTTTTGGGCAGAGGGCCGCTTACTGAGTTTTGGCAAGCCATCAAGGGCCACATAACAGGTAGCAAGGGGCAGATTAATATTTATTTTCTAAATTTTTTAGGGGTCCTGCAGGCCGGATGCAATGACCCGGTGGGCCGCATCTGGCCCGAGGGCCGCATCTTGCCCACCTCTGTTCTAGCCTGAGCCACGGCAAGCATGTGCCTGCATTTCCTCAGTGCAGAGGGAATGTCTGTACAGTGCAAACTGGTTCAATCTAGGCAGCTTAGACTAACCTGCAAAGGCTGAATTAATTCAGGCTCAGGATTTTTGGATGTCTGTCCCTAGCCAGACAGAGAGCTGTGCACACACGGCTTAACCACGAATCTATTCTCAGGAATGCCTCAAAGAAATCTACAGTCAGTAAAATTCAATATACGTACTCACTGTAGGAAAGAGGGCAAGCAGAAAGATCATACAGCCAATTTACTTTAATGAAAAGCAACCAATCTCCATAAACCTTAGTCTCCTAAAAAGTATGTAAAGTACTATTTTCATATTTGTCACATAGTTAGAATTTGTGCAAAAGAACAGACATTAGCACTTTAGACAGCAGTTGTTTTGAAAGAATGTTGCAGACATAAAAGTAATAAATCGCTATTTTCAGGAACAGTTCTAAAGAGCTAGTGGTATCTACCAAAATGCTTGCAAGACATAAGGGGTCATCTCACTGAACATTCTTTATTTTCAAATTACATCTATTCTTACAGCTGATCTCATACAGGGACTAAAGCCAGTGAGATCTCATTTCAAAGGCATCTTTAACATTCAAGTACCTGAGAGAAGAAAGCCAAACCACAAAAGAAGTAAGACTTGACACAGAAAGAAAGGTTCATCTTTATCACCACAGCAAGTTTAAATATGCTAGACATTAAAATGCTAATGTATTTTAACAATATATTTTGGATTTCTTTTTCTCTTGTTTCCCATTTTTGAGGTAGTGTCTTGAAAGCAATGCTTTTCACAATAACTGATTTATTTCTATATTCCACAGGCATAAAGAGAGGTAATTTGAGAACTGTGGTTTAGAAAACAAAGAGATTCTCTGAATAAATTTAAGCTACTGTGATTATAAAACTAAAGATAGGTTTTCTTCATGCATATCTGTTATACAGATGTCAGGAAGTAGGAATAGGTTGCATACTGAAGACCTAACTGTATCAACTTTGCAACGACCTTTGATCTGCCTCTATTCAAACATTCTTCAACAGGTGCTAATCCTTAAACCCACTTCATCCAAATTCACCATCAAGAAAAAAAAGCTGCCAGAAAAGAATGCAGAGGTATATGACAACAAGCCTGTAATCCTTATACTGTGTGGTAAAATCAGCTTTGGAGAACATTAAATGAACTTAAAAGTACCACTGCTGTAGCTTACAACGTTAACTGCATCTGCATGCAGACAAGGAGCAAGGAGCAAGTGTTCCAACTGAGCAAACAGTTAGCACATAAGAAAACTTTAGGGATATTTACTTTATATTTAATGCACAACCTTGTGTTCCTCCATAAAACAACAGATCACATTCTTTCTATCTCTATTTGAACGGATGAAGATGATACAATCAATCAGCTTCCCCAACACCTACCATACAGAATGATCCAAATGAGACCCCCCCCAACAAATTCTGTGCAGTTTCATGTGACATTATTTAATAACCTAATTTGTATAGCTCAAATTTATGTAAACTCCATTTCCTAGAAATCCTGCTGACAAAAGCAGACCCTGATAAATTAATTCCTGATTATCCACAGGGTAAAGCTATGGCAAGTTTCTTACAACACACTATCCTGGCCACCTGACAACCTCACCTGGAAGGGCAGTAGGGACAGGGGAGAATTCCCCCCCCATTCAACATTATACTTACTAAATACAGTTAACACACAAGCAGATGCATATTCAAACAGTGTTAAGTGCCCTTTGCATTACATAATTGTTCCCTTTCAGGTCAGGGCCATCTCTTAACACATAGAAACTTTAATAGACCCCAGCATTCCAAGAATTTACAACTACAGCTGCCTTTCATCTGGTTCCCATTATTTTTTCTAGTATTGTAACACTTAATCCTTATAATAGATGAATAAAAATATAATAAAAATAAAATAATTCATAGAACAAAAGTCCCTGCCTCAAAGGAGTTACAATAAAAGTGTAAAACAAAACAACAAATGAAAACAATGATATATCAGTCTGCATGATGAGCAGCAGTCTCAGCACACCAGCAGCTTAAATTATTATCATATTGTAGCAGGGCACCAGGGTGCCTGCTACTAGCAGGAGGAATAGGGCTGCTGAAGTGCCCCGGAGCAACACAGATGGGGGTTGCTAGGGCAACCACGCAGGTCATGTGGCCAGGAGGGGGCAGGGCCAGGCCCTTATAAACAGCTAGGCCAAAGCCTAACTAGCAGTACCCTTCTGGATGCTGCAGAAGTAGGAGCTCTGTGGCTGAGCTGAGCGGCCAGAGTTGGTGGTTGCAGCCTTACCTTACTGACCGGCTGCGATGATGGGCCCCACCCCATGACACATATTTTTGTAACTAATACAGCAAAGGAGAATGTGGCAGGGCACCTTTAGTGTCCTGCTTACAACAGGGCACTTGTGGTGCCTGCCACTCAAAGGGCCTAAGTAGGCAGCAGAGGCAGCCTGCAGGTGGCTGCACTCTCCAATCAGGAGCCACATGACCAGCAGGAGACTGCCTGATTGGGGAAGAGGGCTCAGCTGCTAGCAACAGGCGCAGGCTTGAGCAGTAAAGCCAGTAGCAGTTGCTACAAGCAGCCAGAGGCAGAGCATCGCCTGGTTGGAGCTGCTGCTGAGGAACACCCAGAGGACACAGTAGGAACTATGGGAATGGCAGGAGGTTCCTGATCCTAGGGCATGACCTAAAACTACACCCTGCTGGGGCTGGATAGTGTGCTGGGGCTGCTTCTGGCACAGCAGCTTCCAGGAAATGTCACACCTCTGCCTCCCTAGCGAACTGTAAGTATGGGGCGCCAGAAACCCTGACCCCCCACTGCCTTGTGGGTTACCCCATGGAGGGGAAAGGCTAAGGGAGCACACCCTGACAGAAAAGAACAGGGACCCAGGCCCATTGAGTGGGGCCTGGGGCAGGGTCCATGTAAGTCAACAAACGCTTGAGGCCTGAACAGCTGGAGGCTGAGTTGGTGCGGCCCAAGTAAGTAGTCACACGCCTGAGGCCCAGAGGCCTTAGTGAGAGGGAAGAGTAGTAGGGACCCAGCGGCCATGTAGAGTAGGGCCTTAAGATGGTCCAAAGGACTGCACACAAGCTGACTGGAGTAGCTGGAGTGGAGGCCCCAGTAAGGGGGTGTGAGTTAAGGCCAAGGCACGCCAGAGGCCAAAGCAGCCCCATAAGGAGCCAAGGGAGTGCTGGTGGACTTTTGATGCCATCTGTGAGGCATGGGACACGGTATAAGGGGAGGTTTGAAGCCGTGTAATATGCCCTTGGCATCAGGCTTTAAAACGGGCAGCCTCCTGCTTTAAAAATAAACAACTTATTAGGGGTGCACCAGTAGAGGTTTTTGCAGCCAACTTTTAAGGAGGCATATCAGCCAATACCAATCCAATGTCCAATACCCAGCCCACTGGCATGGAGGGGGCAAATCAAGGCCCCCACGGTGAGGGAGCTGTGGGGAAGCAGACAAAGCTGAAGAGAAGCAGACAAATTCACATCATGTCTGTAACAGTCCTAGGGATCTTATGTTTTTGGTGTCTGACCTGGTCCTTTCTTAGATTGCAGATACACACAGGCATAAAGAAAGAGAGGTAGTGTCTCTACCAAGACACTAAAATGGTATAAGCATAAAAATGTTCAAAGCACTTGAGGGCGTATCAGATACTTCTACTAGGTTCAAAGTGAGTAGAGAGTAAGAATGGAGTCAGAGTCCTGCTGATTCAAGAACACTTTAAATAATCATTGGGGCAATTCCCAATGATGCCAAGACACTGAGGATGTCTAAGAGGTTGTGTACATTTCCTTGGACCAAGATTTTCTTGTTCAAGTTTTGACAATTCTTGTCAGCAAGTCTTAGAAAATCTCAAAATCATCAGCAGTGGAATCAGCTGGGTTCAGTGTAACCATTTCATGAAGAAGATGATTCATTTGGGGCTGATAAAGTATATGGAATGCCTCTCAAATTGTCTCTTCATGCTCACAAGTCCTCCCTTGGGATGGCTGGGCCTGGCAACTGATGTTACAGATGATCAGGACTTCCTGCTTTTTCTCACCCAGTACAAAGGGGGTTGCCTTCTAGATGCCCAAAAAAGCAAATGCCACTTAAACTAAGGGGGCAAATCATAATGGATGCTGGCCAGCCAGTCATGCCACTGGATACATTCACAATACTAGGAGATCCTGACACACACCCCCCACACACACACACTGGTCTCAGTCCTATTGCAGAAACAAGAGATGGTAATTTCTCTGCTAGTGTGTACCTCACTTCTGAGGGGGGTCCACTTATGTATCTAGCCATTAAAAGTTGGTACTCTCCTGGATCCTCTTCACACACCTTGTCCTCAGCCTTCAATACCAAAGCTTGTCTCTGGATGAGTGCTTCAGAAAACACTTCCACAGAATGCTCATGGGCCATGCTTGTGGTTATGCTTCTGTTCAGTGGAAAGTGGCATCTTCCAAAACTGGGAGACACTAAATCTACTTATCTCATGGCAAGTGCCAAGCCTATCAACCCCAAGACCACCAATATCCAGGAGAGCCATTACAAGGCAATCGTTCCCCTGATGCTAGAGCTAGTGCTATAGATTCCAATGTTTTCTTAATGTTCACTTCTCCACAGCTGACACTGGTATAATTCCTGCCTGCTGTAGTACAAACCAGTTTGGGCATTATTGGCTACTCAGGATCATCACAGTTTTCATGCTTGCATAAAAAAAATATAACCTGAGCTCATATCTTGGAATTTTCTGATATGGGACAAGGATGAAAAGCAGACTGAACAACTATCGGAAATATTTCCTTGCCTGATACAGAAAGGGTGGGTATCTGCTGTAAACATCCATTAGGGTCATAAGACTAAACAAAGAATAGATCTGAAACCCAATGGCCTGGACTGAACCAAGGATGGTAGCACGTACAGTAAGTGAAAAGCAGAGGGTGGGTTCCCCCTTTCTAAAATGTTCAGTTGAAAAAGAACGTTGAAAGGCATTGCTAAAACACTGAATCGGCCACTGAGACGTACCAGGTCAGGTACTGCAGGGTCCTGTTTCAACCCATTAGCATTGAGGAAACTGAGAGCAGAGAGAGCTTCTGCAAGCTTCACACAGGCACATAAGGAAACAGCAGGTATATGCCTGGCCTTGACTAACTTTAATACTCAGTAAAGTTTCTGACCTTGCATTCATGATGCTGAGTGGGATCCATGCTGACACATACTTTAAGGAAAAAAGAGGCATTTTTCCCCAGATTAAAAAGATCATCTTCTACTCACTGAACACAGATGCAAAATCTCACACCCACATTGTTAAATCTAAATCAATCACTTATTAGATAAAAGCACCAAAATAGCCTCACTAAAGCTCCTGACCTATACAGATGCTGCTGAGCCAGGTCCAACTGAGGTGCTGCTTCTTCTAGGCATGTGATAGGCTTGGTGCGGGAACACACCAAATCTAAAGTAAAACACTGCTTTTTTTGCTGTTTTGTTTGTTGGATTGTTTTTTATCATCTGCAAGCAACCATAATGAAGAATTCTATAGGTGCAGAGCTTAGGGCAGGATTCATCCTTTAAATGAGCTTTCTAAAGCTTCAAAACATTTACTTGCCTGTCCTTCAAATACTTAAAAAAAACCCAAAATGTCCAGCTTAAGAAGGAAGCTTTTTATGGGCCTTACTTTCATATCGTAGGCAGTAAACACTGAAAGAGGTCAATAAGATTGAGAGAGCACATTTTTAATAATTAATTATCACACAGGCATCTAGCTGTACAATATTAGGGGCAAGAGGGAGGACAAAAGTTTCTGTTTTGACTTGATTTAAATAGTGACTTCAGATTTCTTCCAATACAACTATATCAGTTATATTTTTTCCAGTGAAATATGTAGTTTCAAATCTCCCTTCTTGACTAAGTAATTTGTATGCATCTGAACAAAATATGATACCTGATAAACCCAACAATCTCAATTTTTCTTTCACCCATGTTAGTCTGAAGTCAAACAGAAGACAGGAGTGGCACCTTAAAAACTAACTTGTCTTGCCTTTCACCTTAGCATAGCATTACCTATAAAAGCTTATATCTTTCTGATCAAGTTAGTTTTTAAGGTACAACCCTCTCTTGCATTCTTCTACCCAAATAAATATTCAAATCATCCTAAAAAAAATTAGAATCTTCATTTCCATAAATCATGGAAAGATTACTCAAAAGCTAACTACAGACAGTCAAAAAGCATGAGGCTGAATGATTCAATCTTCGTGGGTTAGTCTAAGCTTCATTGATTGAACTGATAAGAAAGTAAGCAGACATTCACTTTTGATTCTGGAAATACAGCCACATGCCTGCAGTGGCTGTGGCTGAAAGCCAAGGGGCATTAGAGCACACTTCCCTGCTAGGCAGGAGCAGACTGCTTGATCCAAGGCTAACCCATCTGCCCTGCAAGAGGGGCATTTGCAAGGGAGGTGCAAAGAATCATGTAGTGTTGGGGGACTGTGAATTAACTTGAATCTGGAGGGGAACTGGGACAGAAGTTCAATAAACTGATTTAACCTAAATCAGCTAAATCTGATGCTACAGCCATCCAGGTTTATCTTAAACTGGTTTCTGCCACTTTGAAAGAGGTTTATGTGCACTAAATGTCTGTTGTGTTATGGATTTGAACCAGTTTCCAATCACTTACACCAGTTTGTGTGTAATTTCCATCTCTAGCCAAAAGGTTTTAAAAGAGCTGGTCCCAGTACAGTCAATGGTAAAACTTCCACTGATTTCACCAGGGCCATGATTTCCTAATGAATATGAAACAAGTTAAACAACAATTGTGGGTTTCCTAGACTGATGACATTTGTCTGGGAGGTTGGAAAATAAAACCAAACAAAATATCAACAAAAACCCAATGGGAAAAGCATGCATTGGTTAATCCTTAGATATGTATCACAATACTAAAAAGGCATACTTTCTGTTTTAATACTAAGAATCTTTCAGAGTTCCTAAGCAAAAATTAAATATAAAAATATTCATCATTTCAAACTGCTCTGTTACTAAAATGAGGCATCAATACAATACCGTCCTGAAGTGTGGCAGCCTTTGTGTTCACATTGACTTTGATCATTAGAATCCGTACCCTAGTAATCCCATTTGTAAGATCTTTGAAAAGAATGTACTATATCTCATTATAGGCTGGTTTTATACAAGATTAACAGAAAAGGTTTGCACATATAAAATGTTAGGTTGGATATTTACCTGTAACATAATAAAGGAGCCATAAGTATCCACTTGCAATACAAATGAATAATATTCAATGTTCTTTGTTAGGAGAGAGCTGCTACACCTTATCTTATTTCCCACAATGGGACAGTAACTACTGTGTAAAGAAAAGGTTGGACAGCAGCATGAACTGGGGACTTCAATCATGGCATGCACATATCAATGTGTATTTTGTGCCCAGCTTAGACCCAACAGTAAATTATTCTGAATTTTTGATAGATGAAGTTTCCCCATTAAATAAAGAACAATGAGAGAGAATGATGGATCTTTCTAAACTCCCTCACAAATTAATAAGATGTCCTATTATTATTTGTATTATTGCAACCTACAAGCCACAGCATGACCTAGGAACTCATTATCCTACACAAACAGAGCAGAAAGGTTGCTTTTGACTGCCCTACTCTTCCACATAGACAGGGCAGAAAACACAGAAATAAGAGGAATGATGTAGGAAAGGCAAGACTGACTGGTGAATAGAGGTGTGAAAAGATAATGTGTATAACTTTAAGAAACAAAAACAGCAAGAAAATTTATAATGAGGAATGTTCCTGTCAGGTTCCTATTCGTGTTACAATCTGTATTTTATACCCCTTTATTAATGTCAAAGCATGGGCATACTCCTATGTTTTTTAAGCAAGTCCAACATATTTTGGGTTTTTTACTTACTGTACAAACGAACTGCTTCCCCTAGAACCAATTAAATGATACAAATTTCATTATCGTGAACTTTTTGTATTACTATAGCACCTAAGAGCCCTGGTCATTGTACATGCAGCATAATTTTTCTATAAATAGAGTATTAATCCCATAACCATTGCTTCTTTCACACATGGTCTATAATCTGATGTTCAATTATAGTGTCTTACTTTCAACCATGAATTTGGCAACAACCTACTAATAGCCAAGAGAAACAAAAGTGCCTCCTAATACAGTAAAAGCTGTGTTATCCAGCACTTTACCATCCAGAATGCTCTATTAACCGCCATCTGTCCCACCGTGGCACTTCTGGTTTCACTGCCATGAGCCGAGCCCCACTTCCTTCTCATGGACCACGGCCTGGGACAGAGCAGCCTGCGCAGCAGGGGCCCTCCCAGTGCCCCCGGCACACTGATGCCAGGGAGCGAAAGCCCTGGCACATTGGACATGGTGGGAGGGGCGGCAGCCTGAACAGATACCTCCAATCTGCCAGGCTGGAGATAAGTATAACTCTCAGATAACCGGCATATTTGATTAACTGGCACCTCCCAGTTAATCAAACATGGATGGCAGATAACAGGACTACTGTACTAGGTAGTCCTTATTTTAGCATTTCTTCCCAAAATGTTAAAGATGTCTTCAGTACAAATGTAGAGTGCAGTCCTGCCATGGCACAGCTGTCAAAATCACCCAGCCCCTCACCCAGATCCAGCCCACAGATCTACCTGGGGGCCAGATCTAGAACCAGCAGCAGCACTGGAATGAGCAATGACAGGGAGCTGCAGGGATGGATGTAGCAATCACTCGTCCTCCCACTGCCGATATGCCAGCAATAGGGCTCTGTACCCCAGATTCTGGCAGCAGGTCAAGCCCCCATTCACCCAGCCCCCAAATTCATGGCCCAGCAAGATGACATGGATGCATGTTTGACACCCTTATGCTATGGGAATAACATGCATGAGCCCCAACAGCCTAAAAAAGAAAAAAGAAAGCATCTATAAATTAGTATTTCCACTCTTACGAAGGTAAACCTCAGTCCCAAGTATTCAAAAATCATGAGGTGAACGTAAAAATGCAGCTGACTTAAACCTTGATTAAATGCACCCAAATTTTAGGGTCTTATTTGCAGTCAGGTGTCTGAGCCTGTTAGATACATTTTTCATCACATACTCAGGCTTTTTTTCTGCAATCATGAAGGCTCTTTAGAAAAAACTGGAACCAAGGTTCTCATGCAGACAATGGGAGCTGGGGCTTTCAAAAAAAAAAATCAAATAGCATTAGATAAGTGATTAAATTGCAAAAGTTCAAACACTGGAAACCCAATATGGAAATGAGTATTAGAAGGAAAATTATGTACTAACTTGTGTTGGGGCCACGAGCAGGGCTGGATCCATATCACAGACTTGTATCACTTGAGGTTTTCAAATAAGCAGTAACCATAGCTAATTGTTATTCCTTGTCTGCCACCAAGAATCTCTCATATACACTGACGTTTTCACCATTCCACTTTCTGAAAGAAAGGGCATGTAGTCTAGAAGTTACAGGCCCTTCTCTATGTCTGTACTCCCCACCCTAACCCACCCTCTCTCTTCTCCTACGAAAAACATTTTCATACCAGCCTCCTGGTATCCAGGATACCAGCATCTATCTGTCCCCCAGCTCTTTCCCTCTGCACTGTCTCCCCCATCCCCAACATGCTCTCCCTTCCCTTCTTAAACCTACCCAGAATTTCCCCCCATTCAGCCTTGTACAGTAGATTAATATTAGGCTGCTTCATCCTCCCCCTACCATCATCCATAAAATGGGAACAGAGACCTCAGGAAAGCCCATTTCCCTGTTCTCAGATCATGCAATCAATGACATATTGTCCACTGGAAGGAGAAGAAATTCGAGTGAAAGTCCTACTTGGCCCCTGCATGCCTGGAATGGAGAGAAACTCATTTTGTCTGTCATGAACTTCGCACATACTCTGTTTTGCTGGTGTGCAGAGCTGTGAAAAGTTGGCACGTGCTCAGTGTGCACTGACTCTGGAGATTTTTAGCTGCACTCTAACAAGTCTTTACTGAGCATGTGCAGCTAAGACTTTTCAAAGACTCCAGTGTGGGAAAGTTTTCACAGACAGCAAGAGGCACGTCCCACACAATCCTTCTACCAAGATAAACCCACTTGCCAGTTTTCAAGTCTTTCTCCATGGCCTGGGGCTAATAGTGTCTAAACAAAATGGTAAGTTGTTTTGTTTTGGTTTGGGTTTTTTGTTTTTTGGGTTTGGTTGGGGGGGATTTGGGGGGGGGGAGGAGGTTTGCTGCAGGAAAGACCATATATTTTTCCTTACTCTAAGTTTTGTAAAAGCTAGAAAATGTTAGCTGAGTTTTTCCAAAATAAAGTTATCCTGTGGCAGATGACCAGCATGGAAACTTTCAGCACAGGCAACTAAACACAACTAAAGGCAACTAAAATAGGTTTTTTTGATGGCAAGGAAGAGGCAATCTTTAACTGTAGACCAGCTCTGGCCTTAATGAGAATGCTAAAGCACCCAGCATACGTTAATTTAAAGATGTTGTGTGATGTTACACATGTAAGGCAGAAGGTGCAATTTTGGGATTGGGGATCAGATCCCAATCACATCCTTTTACTTCCCAGTGCAGGGGGAGCCCAAGATCATTCCAGACTTCCCCTGCTGGGTGTTGACACATCACAAACTGTCCCCAAACCACACCATTCCTGGTTCAAGACACTGCTGCAATCCTATGGCTGAAGCTGACAGTTAGATGATTGTTGTCCCTAGCCCATAAAAACCAGCCATAAATATGCTCAACATATAATGTTACAGGACTGTAGGTTGTAGTCGCATTGGTCTAAGGACATAAGAAAACAAGGTGCTTTGGGTAAATCTGATATCTTTTATTAGACCAACTTAAATAGCTGGGGGGGAGAGGGGAATTTTAGCAAGCTTTCAGGTTTACAAACTCTTCATCAGGCTCAGGAAGTCTCTGCAGTTGGTATGTGCTGGTCCTGGATGGAATGAAAAGTAAAGAAGCCAGAGGCTGGGCTGGTATGCATGCAAGACAGGCAGTCAGTGAAGATGTAAACTGAGGAGTCAGTGGGTGAGAGAAGCTGGGTGAGGGGGAGAAGAGGGATAAATAGTGGAGAGGTACCTGGGGAGTCAGATGTCAGACAGGTTATAATGTGTTATAAATCCAATGTCTATATTTAGTCCATGATTTTTAGTATCCAGGAGGTTGATGATGTGAAGTTCATAGGCTTGTCTCTGAGAAGTGTTTTGTAAGTTTCCTTTCAAGATTAGAACTGAGAGATTGGAGAGAGAGTGGTTTTCTTGTGAGACATGTGACCCCACAGGTAACTGGGTATCTCTGTCTTTGAAAGATTTCCAGCATGCATTCATTCTGGTGCACAGTTGTTGTTTGGTCTCTCCTACGTATTTTCCATCAGGGCATTTGGTGCATTGGATGAGATATACTACATTTCTGAGAGGTGTAGCTGTAAGATCCGGAAATGCTGATGGCTCTGTTGTAGGGTATAGTAATTGTGGGGGTGGTGGAGATATGTTGGCAGATTCTGCATTTCTTGTCATGGCATGGTCTGGATCCATTTGGTATGTTCTGGGCTGACATATAATATAAAATGTATCTATGGCTGGACTGCTATATTATGGTGCCTTAAACTGGGGACACATGTAGGACCGTTGCCATTTATTTCACAATTAACATGTTAATTATGGCATAAATAGAGAAGAAGCCTAACATTCAAAAAACAAGCTGTGCACCTGTTCAGGCCTGCAACAAGAACAGTGACTTGACTGCTTGGAGCTGTGCTTTTGATTATGATGATTTTTTGGAAACCAAAACCAAGCAGTTAAAAGACTCCTACACCAATTCTCACCAATTAGTATCTATTGACATGGACACAAAGAATGCCCTAAAAGCAAACTTGACTGGGTAAAGTTTTTCCTTTATGGTCTCTCTGCTTCCTAACAAGCCTCTTCTATAGTGGAGTGGAATGCAGCAGTTCTCTAGTATTTCTGTATCTTTACAACTATGGAGAGTAAAAGCTAATAAGAAAAACCAGGACTGCATTCATTCTGTAGTAAAGGATACTTTGGAGTAATCCCTAAATCAGACAAGCCCCCGTATTAGATTCCCTATTGACATGCTTCTGCTTTGAACAACTGCAAAAACAAAAATGATCCATATACTGATTTTCTGACAGCCTATTTACTGATTGTATTTTTAAAAAGCTGCCTGGCAACTGAAAGTCAAGCAATTCAAAACCACACAAGTAAAGCGCAGCTTAATAACACTGGTTTACTGAGCATTGCTTTATATTGTGATTGCTAGTAAAGTTTGTTAGAACTGCTTACATAGACCTGAAATAAATTCTTGGCCAATACCTGTGTAGTTTAACTATCGTTATTCTATTTTTCCTCTGCCACCCTACTAACAGCTGCCTGTCAGATGGCAAATGAAGCAGCTTTCCAAACCACCTAATACTAATGAATATGCAATTGCACAGTTATTTGTTATGCTATTTCAGTGTGAATTTTAAAAGTTACATGGACTTTTAGGTGTTGTCAGGCATGTGAAGGGACTGTGAGAGGGGTTCCTAGAAGTAGACATCTTATGATTCTTATAGGTTTCAGAGTTGGTGTATTTTGTTTGATATATTTGCCTATTTCAAAGATTCTCTAAATTAATACTAAAACATTTGCCCTTACTCAGCTTGTGTTCCTCTCAAGATCCACTTTTGAGAGCACAGGGGGCAAAATACTATTGAATATTTAATTGTGTAATATGCCTCTATTACATATACACACTGAGAAACAACATACATCAAATGCATCCCTGGGGTCATTTTCCAGAAATATTCATTTACATTTTTTAATTGCTGCTTTTCATTCCATACCCAGGTAATATAAACAACATTAAGCATGCCCCTTATCAAACAGCTGTTCTTTAACCAGAGCCTCAAAATATAACCGTTAAATCAGTGATAAAAAAAATGAATTCCAATTAAGACTGCACGTTCCCAAATTTCCATAACATACCCTAATATACAAATGTGAGACAGGGAAACCTAATATCTTGTAAAATATTATAGTATAAATTATACCTAATGTATTTAAACCACAAAGTCATTATAAAACAAACAGTAAGTATAACATAAGCATATAAACATTGAAATAAACCAGGCAAATAAACTAGGATTCTTTTTACCAGAAGCCAAACCATAACTGGAAAAAGTATGTTAGTAAACATCATCAAGGCATAATCATGAAAACAGAAAACATGAGGAGACAGATAAATGGTACTGCACAATGTCCCTCAGCAAAACCAAACTAATCTTTTCTTTTAAGACATAACCGTGTTGCAAATACAGTTTTCAGCTTATCAACTATTATGAAAGCAGAAAGGGCCTAATCTTATACCTGCTAAGGTCAGTGGGAGCATTGATTTCAGTGGGCCAGACTCAGAAGATTCAGCCTTGGCAACCCATTTAATTTTCTCAGGTAATATACTCCTATTTGGAGATATGACTGATTGCTATTAATGTAGTAAGGGAAATCAGGTTAAAGTTTAACACACAAAATATGTTCTAGCATCACAACTAACAGATTAAACGCATCATGAGAAGAGTAGCTATGTTTATTTCCACAGCAGCAAGCCTGTACAATTCACATTCTGCTTGCTTACAGAGCAGTCCAGTATCATTATAAGACAACAACAAAATGTGAGCAACTTCACTGAATTACCAAGACTTTTTTTTTTAAGGATTTGGATATTTCAAACATAAAACATTTTCTAATATTTTTTTTCTTTCTGTTGTTGAATATGAAAAAAATCCTCATTTCTGTAATCAGTTAGAAAGTGTAATATGGAGCTGGTAAATACATTTCCCATCCAAACTATACCCATTGTGATAAACTGTAAGCAAAAGAACTTGAATTCCACATAGTAAAAACAAAGTTCATAATTATAGGGTCATTTGTTAATAACATGGACCTGATACATACTGTCCTTGTTATTAATAATTTAACTGGATTTCAAAAGTTAAAGTGCTAAAAGAATTGATTGAACCTAAAGTCAATACAATTAGCATATTCTAATGTGTGTAAGACATCACGAACAGGTGGGCTGGAAGGATTTAGGACATTGACAAAGGATTTAGGACACTGGTCTTTTCCTTCCTTTGCTGTCTTAGCAAGGATGACGACGAGAGGGTATATGTGAGAGAATAAAGGATATTTGCACTATGGAAAAAAGTATGACATTTCACCCTGACTGTGAGTTAACTTGAACTGGGAAGGGATCTGGGACAAAAGTTCCATAAACCTGTTTAACCTAAATGAGTTAAGTCTGATACTACATTCACCCAGGTTTATCTTAAACCAGTTTTGGCCATTTTGAAAGAGGTTTATGTGTACTGAACTTCTGTTCTGTCACAGATTGCAGCTGGTTTCGGAACACTTAAACTGGTTTGTGTGCAACTTCTGTCCTGAGCCCTAACCAAGTTACTCATTTTCAAAAAAAGAAACAAAGATTCTTTTAAATGTGGCAGATAAAGACCTGCATCTTTGGAGAAGAAGAATTAAAGTCACATTTTTAAGATTATTTTAGCAAGTGACAACCACTAAGTCCTGTTGTAACAAATAGGTTTGTTATTTTCTGATCCTTCATGAGGTTTATCAGTTATCACTCATCTGATCTCTAGTCATATGGTTTAGGGAAATGAGTAAAATTTACTTTGCATCATCAGAAAAATGTACATACACAGAAACACGTTTAATATGAATCTACACAATTTTAGGGCCCTCATGATTATAGTGTTTGAACACGTTGTTAACATTAATGAATTTATCCTAAATACCCTTGAGAGAAAGAGCCAATACTTCTCCCTCAGTTTGACAATTGAGGCACAATGAAATTAAATGATTTGTCTAAAATCACACAGCAGAGGATGCACAGAAGCCCAAGGTAAATTTAGGTGCAGTCTTCCACCACAATTCAATGACTATATTTAGGACTGGCCTTCTACACTAATTGTATTCCACTGTTTGATTTTATGTTCTCAAGTGGCAGCAATTCCTTCACTTTCCTTCAGCATGTCGCTGAACAGAATATAAACATTTTCTACTAAACATTCTTAATTTTTCCTTGGTTTAACATTAGCTTTAAAAGTGCAATTAAGGTCATAGGTATAAAACCATCAAATCAGCATCTATCCTCCAAGTGTTCCTCTCCCCCACTTCCCCTTCCCACCTCCTACCCCACCCCTTCCCCTGTTCAAACTTACTGCTGGCCTGAGCCACTGCAGGCATGTGGCTGCATTTCCTGAATCAAAGGTAAACGCCTGTTCACTCCTATTACAGTTTAATGTGTACGTCTTAGACTAACCTGCAAAGACTGAATCGATTCAGCCTTGGGCTTTCTGAGTGTCTGTACCTAGCCTAAGAGGAAATGTATTACAATATTCTTAGATAGTTCTCAGAGAAATGTAAGCATCCTATTATGTCAATGTCTGGTCATTTCTCAATAGTTAGTATATGGACCATCTGCCTGTACGGACCGCTGGTGCTAGCTTCAGCATGGACCTGCAGGTAGGGACTGGGGTGGCTGCGGCTCCTTCCCCAGGCCTTGGAGGCAGCATGTCCCACTCAGGCCACTGCTCCTGCTGTGCCAGCCAGGGATGGAGCCCGCAGCTGTGCGGCAAGGCACAGGTCAGGGTGACCCCACACCCAAGGCTCCAATGAATCTTAATCCAACCCTGCCTCCCCATTTGGCATACATCCCCCCAACCCCCCAGCTCAGCACTGAAGGATCTTGCTAGGCAAAATGAAGCAAAAACTGCAAATGAAAAACTCAAATTATATGTAGATTGATATAGACTTAGGAAGTGTGTCTTAATGAGCTGTGACCATCAAAAAAGCAACTTTAATATATTAATCACAAAGAAGTATCATTAAAGAAAATTATTAACACACCTAATAGATCTGCAACGTGTAATGGTATCATAGCAGAGAGGCAAATAAACTCTAGTGTCTCATTTTCTCCATAATCCTGAAATCATACCTCAGTGTAACATCTTAAATCAGTTGAACGCTACACCTATCTCCTGTACTTTACACATGTGAAAATACAATAATCATATATACTTATTTAATTCAGGAAAAAACATTTATCACTCACAAGAGTGGGTAGTATCACTCACAAGAGTTATCACTTTGGAGTAGTAAGGCAACTTTGGGGAGAAGGTGCAGAATTGAATTAATCTATTAAATCAATTAGGTTTTTTTCCTATGGATTGTAATCATTAAGCCAAGCCCAAAATGAACATTTTTTAAATCTTTAATATGATACACAGACATCAGCCTCTTTGCTGCACTGCAACTCACCATCTTCATCTCCACATACAGCATTTCAATTGTATCCCCACTGTGACTTCAGGCACATACAGGGATCCACTAGAGGAAACCAATTAGGTATTTGAAGTCTTCAACAATAAAAGCCATTGGTAGAAATTGAATTTTACCATAAACCAATGCAGAACTTAAGTTACCATTTTTAAATCAAGCTTTAAGTCATCAGGATCCAACCTTTTCATCAGGCATGCCACAAAGTAGCCTCACATCCTGGTCATGTGCCACTTTGATCCCCTTCCCTTACATGATCTGCTGCTCTACTTTCTGCCATGTCTGTCTTACCTACCACTGTGCTGTTCATTCCCTTACTGATCTGCCACGTGACACAAGGCACAGACAGAAGTGACAGCTTTTGGCCAACCTAGCCCCTGAAAGCACTCTACAGCCATGACCTAACAGAAGTACATGGCTGCAGAGTGCTTTAAAAGGGCCCAATCCCACAAAAATCTGAATCTGCATGAGGGTTCAGTTGAAGATGCTCCAAAATGTAACTTCTAGCTGCACCACCTCTTAGCCCGGGCTCTGTTTTCAGAATGGAAGGGGTAGAAGGAGCAAAGGGAGTTTGGCTGGGGGGTTTTTCAGCCGGTGCTGGAGACTAGGGTGGGTATACTGGACTCCCCCAGGGTTGGGGGCTTCCAACCCACCGACCCTACCCTCTACCACCAGTTGGGGAACTCAAAGAATGAGGGAGGAGGGGCATTGCAAAGCTCCATGAGTTACTTCTGTCTGAATTTTATGCAGAGGCTCCCCAAGCCACTTGTGGCACTTGTGACAGATTAGCCACCCCTGCTTTAAAACTTCAAGATTAATCTAATTAGGAAACAGCAATGATTATGAAAAATATATAACTCATGCAACTAGCTATACTCTTTACAGTAAATGTAGTCATTCTTTTGGCTAACCAAGAGAAAACACCATATTGATAATTACATACATTTATTCAGATTTTCAATTCACTTGTATTACGTTAGGAAATTCTGAATGACGATTACATGTTTGGATGGAAATTGGAATTCAATTAAAAATAAACAGGAATAGTATTTTGCATGCGAGACTGCCTTAAATGTTTTAGATAAGTCAGAATAAAAATGCATTAAAACGAGTTTTACATTTAAACAAAGGAAGTACTGCTTGTAGTTAATGAATAGCTCTGTTGGTTTCTGGCAATATGCAGCAAGATTTTAGCATTAGTAGATCTCACCCTCAGACCTTATTTTTACTGATAACTTAGAAGAGGAAAAATAAGCTATCCTGTTGTCTATTTGACTTTCAATTAGTTTCTCAATTTAACTGCTATTTGATTTAGCTGAATAGAGAAAAAAAGGAAAACATCATCTCTGCATATGCAAAAGAGGATATTGCATGCGAGAAATTGTTTTAGCACTTCAGCAGGAGCTTAGCCAGTGACTTCCTTCAGTACAATGAATTTTTTTTTAGATTTTTAAAAACATAATAAATTATGAAAAGTCTGGCATAGTTTAGCATACAATATCATAATTTAAAATAATTTTAAATAGGCTTATTTTTACAAGTAATATTGTATTTAATTAAAATATCTCAATTTAAATAAAAACAACAGTTGCATGCTATTTTGGAATAAGTTAACTGCAGCTGCATTCAAAAATAATGCATATTTCCATGATCCCCAGAATACTTTAATACAATAGGTTGAGTGTCGTGTACAAACAGCAATATTCCCTTTCCTCTGATTAAAACTCTGAAACCACACAAAACACAAAAACCAAAGTTGAATGTAATTTACATTCTATCAAGCTTTTTGCTCGTTTGTTTTATTTTTTTTTTTAACTTTTCCAGGGCTTCAAGCAGATATTAAATAACGGCATCATTGGGCTCTGATGACTTCATGCCCCATCGCAAACACTGTGTATCCTACTATGCCAGACAGGCATGACAGGACACCCAATGTTTGGGTTTCGGACAGGCATAAACTTACTCATATTCCACATGTGTGACTGCGGGGTGGTGGATTGGGCAGGTGGCAATTCTACCCTGGACCTTGGGACTGCCCTGTGCCTGATCCTGATGCTTGACTGAGCATCAGTATCAGACACAGACAGCTCCAGGTCCCAGTTCTGGACTTGAAAGCTGCACCTACAAAAATCCAAGGGTTGTCCCAAGCTAGTGCCTACAATCAGATGATTGTCAACATGGATTGGGGCAGCCCCAGTCTGGGATACAACACATGACACATATTCAATTTAAATTAAATTGGTTCAATTTGTAAAGCAACCACAAAACATTTTACATTACACATTTGCTGGCTAGTTCATCATTTTATGATGCCACATATTGGCTGAATGTGTGGCATGTCATAATTTATGGCACAAAAAGTATGTTAATTGTGCCATAAATTAAGTGGGCTGGGGGCCCAAGTGAATAAACTGTATTTCTGTCTTAATGGATAAAGGTTAAGGACTTGGGAGATAACTGTGTGGGGTAAGCCAGCAGGAAAAAATGGAATACCTCACACAGTCATGGAACTGTGATGTCATTGGAATAACAGAGATGTGGTGTAATAGCTTGCATGACTGAAGCACTGTCATTAATGGATATCAACTGTTCACGAAGGATAGGCAGGGGAAAAGAAGAGGAGGAGTTGCTCTTTATGTAAAAGAGCAGAATGATTGCTCAGAGCTCCAGTATGAAACTGGAGACGAGCCTACTGAAAGTCTCTGGGTCAGGGTCAGAGGGGAGAGCAACAAGGGTGATGTCATGGTGAGGGTCTGCTGTAGACCACCAGACCAGGAGGATGAGTACATGACACTTTCTTCAAACACCTACCAGAAATTTCCCGACCACAGGCCCTGGTTCTCATAGGGGACTTCAGTTATCCTGAAAAATTTCTGATGCAAGTGCTGGAGAGCCCAACTATGGGGAAGTGCCCTTCTTGGTCTGCTGCTCACGAACAGGAAAGAATTGGTGGGGAAAGTAGAAAAGGATGGCAACTTGGGCAGCAGCAACCATGAGATGACTGAGTTCAGGACCCAGAGGAAGGGAAGGAAGGAAAGGGAGACTAGCAGAGTAAGGACCTGGACTTCAAAAAAAAAACAAAAACAAAAAAACAGATTTCAACTCACTCAGGGAACTGATTGGCAGGATTCCCTGGGAGGCCAGTCAGAGGAGGAAAGGAGTCCAGGGCTAAGTACAAACAATCAAAAACCCTGAGGCCAAATTGAATCAATCTTCGCAGGTTAATCTAAGCTGTGTTGATTGACCCAATAAGCAAGTGAATAGACATTCACTTTTGATTCCAGAAATGCAGCCACATGCCTGCAGTGGATGAGACCAGAAGCCAGGGGCACTAGAGCATGCCTCCCTGCTTGGCTGGAGCAGACAACCTGAGCAAGCCTAGCCTGACCAACTTGTGGGGGTAGAGGGGAGGTTGTGGGGGAGGTGCAAAGTGTTGTGAGAGGCTGGGGGACCATGAGTTATCCTGAATCTGGAGGGGATCTGGCACAGAAGGAATTAAACCTAAAATCAGGTTAGTATGATACTACATCCATCCAGATTGATCTTAAGCTGGTTTCAGCCATTTTGAAAGCAGTTTATGTGCACTGAACTTCTGTTGTGTTACAATCTGAACCAGTTTCTTATCACTTATACTAGTTTACATGTAACGCTTGTCCCTAACCCCTGACAGCTGGCTGTACTATCAAGAAACCTTACTGAGGATACAGTAACAAAAGATCCCAATGCACAGCAAGACTAGAAAATATGGCACAAGACCAGCTTGGCATAGCAGGGAACTCTTCAATGAGATAACACACAGAAAGGAAGCTTACAAGAAGTGGAAACTTGGACATATTACTAGGGAGGAGTATAAAAGTACTACTCAGGCATGCAGGGATGTGATCAGAAGGCCAAAGCACAACTAGAGTTGCAGATAGCAAGGGATGTGACGGGTAACAAGAAGGGTTTCTACAAGTATGTCAGCAACAAGGGGAAAATCAGAGAAAGTATGGGTCCCCTACTGAGTTGGGGAGGAAACCTAGTGACAGATGATGTGGAAACGGCTGAAGTATTCAATGCCTTTTTTACCTCAGTCTTCACAGGCAAGGTCAGCTCCCACACTGCTGCACTTGGCAGCAAAGTTTGGGGAAGAGATGAGCAACCGACCATGGCAAAATAACAGGTTCAGGACTACAGCTAACCCCCGCTTAACTCAGTTTCACTTAGCACTATTTTGCTATAGTGCTCATTTAAAATTAATATCTGATTAATATCTGATTTCACTTAGCACTGAGCCAATTTTGTTATAGCGCTCAGCAAAGTAGCAGCAGTGGCAAGAAGTGGTGAGTGGCAGCGAGCGGGTGGGCAGGTATGAGCATGGAGCCTGCACTGGTGCTGCAGGGCCAGGGCTGGCAGGGGCTCAAGATGGGAGAGCAAGGGGGGCCCCAGGCTGGCGCACAGTGCCAGAGCGGCTGGTGGACATGGGGTGTGGTGAAGCAGCAGCAGTGAGAAGCAGTGAGTGTGGGGTGGGGGCAGGCACCAGTGTGGGGCCTCCGCCAGTTCCTGGGGCCAGGGCCGGTGGGGACCCAGGGTGTAGCGACACAAGCGCAGAGCTAGCACATAGCGCTGGCAGGGGCCCAGGGAACAGCAGCAGAAGCACAGGACTGGAACATGTGGGCTAGCACATGGGGCCAGAGAAGCCAAGAGGCAGGCAGAGGGGTGGGAAGAGGTGGCAGTGGTGAGAAGCTACAGCAAGAAGTGGCGGTAACGAATTATCTCTATTTACATTGATTCCTATGGGGAAATGGATTCCGCTTAACACTCGGTTTTTCTGGAACCAATTACGAGTGTTATGCAGGGGTTGCCTATATTTAGAAAAGCTGTACATCTACATGTACAAGTCTATGGGGCCGGACATGATGCACTCCAGGGTGGTGAGGGAGTTTATTGTTCTGACTGCAGGGCCTCTGGCCGTTATTTCTGAAAACTGTGGCTATCAGGAAAGGTCCCAGATGACTGGAAAAGGGCAAAAATAATGCCCATCTTTAAAAAATCTAGGTAACTATATACCAGCCAGCCTCACCTCAATCCCTGGAAAAATCATGGTGCAGGTCCTCAAGGAATCCATTTCTAAGCACTTGGAGGAAGAGAAGGTGATTAAGAACAGTCAGCGTGAAGTCACCAAGGGCAAGTCATGTCTTACCAACCTGACTGCCTTCTCTGATTAAATGACTGGCTCTATGGATGCAAAGAGAGCAGTGGATGTAATAGACCTTGACTTTAGTGAGGCTTTTGATGTGGTCTCCCATAACATTCTAACCAGCAAGCTAAGGAAGTCCAGGTTGAATGAATGGACTGTAAGATAGACAGAAAACTGGCTTGCTTGTCCAGCTCAAAGGGTAGTAAATTGATGGTTCCATGTGTAGTTGGCAGCTGGTATCAAGTTGAGTTCCCCAGGGGTTGTTCCTAGGGCCGGTTTTGTTCATATCTTCCTCAACGATCTGGAAGATGAGATGGAGTGCACCCTCAGCAAGTTGGTGGATGATACCAAGCTGGGGGGAATAGTAGATATACTGGAGGATAGAACTAGGATTCAGGGAGACCTAGGCAAATTGGAGGATTGGACCAAAGGAAATCTCATGAAGTTCAATAAGGACAAGTGCAAAGTTCTGCGCTTGGAAGAAAATCCCACGCACCAGAACAGACTGGGGACCAAATGGCTAAGCAGCAGCTATACAGAAAAGGACCTGAGAATTACATTGCACAATAACCTAAATATGAGTCAAAGTGCACCCTTGTTGTAAAGAAAGATAACAGCATACTAGGCTGCATTAGCAGGAGTGTTGTCAGCAGATCAAGGGAAGTGATTCTTCCCTTTATTTGGCATTGGTGAGGTCACATCTGGAATACTGTGTGCAGTTTTGGGCCCCCTACTATAGAAAGGACGTGGACAAATTGGGGAGTCCAGCAAATAACAACAAAAATGGTTATAGGGCTGGGGCACATGCCTTATGAGAGGCTGATGAAAATGGGCCCATTTAATCTGGAGAAGAGAAGACTTGAGGTGGGATTTAATAACAGTCTTCAACTACCTGAAGGATAGTTCCAAAGAGAATAAAGCTAGACCAGGGGCGGGCAATTACTTGGGTGTGAGAGCCATGTAGGGAGGTTTGGGGAGCTGTCATGGGCCAGGTCAGCACCACTCCACCCCACACAGCAGCTCACCGAACTTCCCTATATGGCACAGGGCCACTAGTAGGCAGGGAGTTGGTGTAGGTATGGGAAGCAGCTTCAGTAGGGGCAGCTCAGCCAGGGGCCCCCACTACCAACACTGACTCCAGGCTACCCTTCTACAATGAGCAGGGGTTTGAGCAGATGCCCTAATCCACAGTGGGAACCTGCTGGCTGTGTCCAAAGCTGATGCCAGCACTGCTTCCAACAAGCAGGGTGCGAGCTGGTGTAAGCTGCCTTTATGAGACTCTTCCCAAAACCTCCTACTTGAATGAACCACTTCAAATCACAGAATGAAAATTAAAAGATCAGTTAGTCCACCCACTCCAGCCCTGCAGAAATGCAGGGTTTGCTGTTCCTAAACCATCTCAGGGAACTGCTACTTCTTGAAAAACTTCATGGAAGACCCTCAGGCAACCTCCCAGGACAGCTTGTTCTATTATCCTACTATTCTTACAGTTTGAGAAGTTTTTTCCTGAAATCCAATTCCAATTAAAGTATTCTTCTTCCATCACTATCCTTCTCAAATTGACTAGGATTATCCTCCAGCAGCATATACAGAAGAGATAATGAACAAACATCCATGTATGTGAAATCACATTGATTATAAAAGCAAGACTTCACTCATTTTCACCGATTTAAATTAAATGCCATTTAACTAGGTAGACATGAAGGAGATTTGAGATTGTAGCATATAGCTTACATGGCAACTTCACATACATAACCCAAGCAGAGGAGCCTCTGAAAATACTTCAAAGTCTCCTTTCTCATTTTAGGGAGCATTCTTTCAAAAATCATATTTTCCATTTAACCTTGTAAAAATGAAAGCTCTAAAACAACTGTATAAACATATTTTGATAACTTTGATCTGACTGACTATGAAAATGAAGTAGAACAAGGTCAAGAGAATAAAGAAATAAAGTTTCTTTTCTATGTACTCTCCGGTCATTTCCTCTGTGTCTGCTTTGTTGCAGAAGTGTATTATGTGTAGAGCTTGGAATTATGCAGTAAACTCCCTCTGAAGAAATACAGTGACAAAGGCAGTATGTCATATAAGCTTTCCTGCCCTAAATTCTGTGCCCCTTAACTTCTCTCCATTTTACATTGCTTTTTCTGTTTCTTTCTGGATCTCCACTAGTTTCATTGTTTAGGTTGTAGGACATTTTCCTTCCCCCCAATGAAAGCAGAACAGCACAACCTCATGTATTTTGATGATCACTTTATTTAATTACCTCTCATTCCACCTCTCTGTTTACCACAGTGACCTACCTGTGTAATCCATAGTGCTTTTCAAAAATAGGCTCTTGCTCAAAAACACACTTGTCCTACACTAGTGGGACAATAGTAACTAATCAGAATTTAAATATTCATATCCTCAAAGCTCATGTATAGATTCTGCATAGGAATCAATGTTAAGATAAATCTTGCTTCTGCTCCAATGACTTCACTGAAGGTACAAATCTACTATGTATGTAATGCTTCTACCTGCCCTGTCAAAAAGTGGAAGGTTAAAAGCTAGCTCCATTTTTTTCTAACCAGCTAATAATCAAGGTACAGAAGTACTGTTCCTAATCATTTAAACTACACAAATGTTTACATTCATGGCTGACTCACAAGTCCCTCTGCCATCCCTCAGCTTTGCCAAATGTTCTCCACTAGAGCTCCAGCTGCTTTTCAGTTACACAGCTGGCATAGTTGGAATTCTCTGTTTACATGTTATCCATTCAAATGGCTGATATCCTAATGGATTAAGCTATTTTTTGCAGAGAACAGATATCAGCTTTATAGAGACCTGACAGATACCTTCCAAAATATCAATTAGTGTACCTAATGTATAGGTGCTATTTTAAGTTGTGTTTATTGGTAAAACAAAGTTTCATAATTTAAAGCAAAGAGGAAAATAAAAACTATGCCAAACAAACATATTTCCTATTTAATGAAGTGAGTTAATGTTCTATAAACATTACTTAGTCCAGTACACATATAAACCTAAGTGACATGTGGTCATTGTAGCTAGAAGAAATCATTCAACAGTTACACTAGTGGGACTTTAGAAAATAAATACCTAAGGGATGGTTTAGTCAGGAATGATTCTGTCTAGAGAGGGGACTGGAACAAATGGGGGGTGGGGTCCCCTCCATTTCTATTTCAACTATTTTATGATTCAATGAACAAAAATAAATAAATAAATAAATAAATAAATAAATAAATAAGGAGCTCTTGGCATATGCTCACTGGAAGATTATTCCAAGAAAAAGGAACTGAAGCAAAAAAGGTGGCACAAAGCCAAAAGCAGGGGGGAAAAGATTGAAGACTGGCTATCAACAATGC
Source organism: Crocodylus siamensis (assembly GCF_052110815.1). Taxonomy (NCBI): domain Eukaryota; kingdom Metazoa; phylum Chordata; order Crocodylia; family Crocodylidae; genus Crocodylus; species Crocodylus siamensis. The sequence continues at coordinate 171,521,791 of NC_143399.1, forward strand.
TCTGGCAATGAGAGGGAGAGTTAAATGGAACTGAGTTCTGAAGAAGTCTAGAAAATGAAGGAATCTTAGGTTTTATGTGAAGAGAGATGGACAGAAATGCAGAGCCTAAAGCACCCTGTTTGTCAATTTGGATATTAAGTCAGAAATTAAATAGTAATAAATTACTGTATGCTAATGAACCAAATAAAAGTTACATGAAGCAGAGGGATTCAGAGACAGGGAAAATGTAAAGAACAAGAAAGCTCAACAGCCATTGTGCAGATTCTCTCCTGAAAATGTTTGAACCAGCCCATTTGTAAACAAACAACTTTGCCAAATATCTATACATTTAAGGGGACTCCATAAAAAACAAGCCTAAAATGCCTGTTCACAAAACTGTAAACAATTTTTTTTTAATGGAGCCATCTGTAAAAACACTAAGCAACTGAAGTTAGATTGAAGCCTCAGCATAGGGAAAGTATCTGAAGCAGTGTTGGTATCTGAATGGGAACACAGTACCCGAAAGGAGCTCTTGTCAAGGCTTTGTTCCTCACCCTCAGCCATATGCTGCTGCTGCATCTTATCTGCCTGTAACAGAGCTGGCTTTGCAGGAAGGCATACAGCAGTCCTTATTTGGGGTTGTGCGCCAGGATGGTGGGAGAGAGGTGGAGTGAGCCAGTTGGGGAGGTGAGGGCAGCACCATGTGGAGAGAAGTCGTGGGTGTCAGGATGTGGGGAAGGGCAAGAGACCCCTGGGATAGGAACACAAGGGTTTAAAACTACTGCTGCAGTCAAGCAAGGCTGATGACCCAAGAATATTTTTTAAATGACAATCTGCAATCTTTTTACTGATAACCAAACTTTTCTTTATTATGGTTGGTCTTAAACCCCTAAATTTGAACACTACCCTTGCCCAAGGCCTGACAGAAGGGTTACATTTACATTATGTAAAACATGTCAGTAAAAGCAAATCAGTAAGAAGTTTCCAGATTATCAGTAAAAAGTGTCTTGGGTTGACTATCCTGTATAGATAGCACTAATTGTTGTGCCCTAATGATAACTTAAACTTTCTTGGAATTACTATGCACAAGAAGTAATCATTTAACACACAGGTTTTCAACCTTTTTTAGTCTAAGTACCCCCCCAGCAGACTAACTTTAGTCCCAAGTCAGTCCACACAGCATTGACGAGCTTTAATGCCTGCAAGTGTAGATGCCGGCCTATTCTGTTTTACTGTGCATTAATTTACTGTGCAGTAAATTAAGGCAGCATAAATGTACATGTACATATGCCCACTGACACACATTCCTGCCACTGCCACTTCTTGCTTTAGGGGCTAGAATATACTGTTGGCCTTTTTTGAAACAAGAGCACTGTTGGCTCATATTCACCTTATGAGCCACCATAACTACCAGGTCCTTCTCTGAAGCCAGTCATTCCCCAGTCTGTACTGGTACATGCAGTTATTCTGTCCTGAGTGCAGGACTTTGCATTTGTCCTCAGTGAATCTCATCCGATGGTTTTCTGACTATTTCTCCAGTATATTCAGGTCATTCTAGATCCTAGCCCTACCCTTCAGAGTGTCTGCAACTCCACACAAGTTGGTGTTGTCTGCAGATTTGCTAAGAATGCACTCAATTCCATCATCCAAAATACAAACAAAAATATAATATCTGACTCGGTACAGAATCAACTTTAAACCTCCTTCCAATTAGACAATGAGCCATTGAGGACTCATTGAGTACAGTGATCCAACCAGTTATATACCTTACATTACTTTCATGTAGTCTGTACTTTCTTAGCTTGCTAATGAGAATGTCTTGGCAGATGGTGTCAAAAGTCTTGCTAAAGTCAAGGTACCTCACATCTATTGCTCTGCCCCCATCCACAACCTGTCACCTTCTCATCCCAAAAAGTTATCCAAACTGTCTTATTTCCATTTTTATATGTAGTAACCTTACCATCAGTAAGCCCCTTTCTGAGCATTAAAAAAGCTGTCACAAAGCAAAACTACACAGTGCAAAAAATATGCATTATTCATCACAAAATACCTAGAATGTCTTCATGGCTGCAAATGAACACTCCAGTCCTAATAACCTTGCAGAGTCTGTATCTGTAGAACAAGGGGCAAAATTTGCCTCAACATTCTTCTGATTAAAGTTTCCAAATTGTAGAACACTTACTGATACCCAAGTAAAACAATCATTCATTTACAATTTGGTATCTATGTCATTTTCCATGTAGTCTCCTGAATTATAAACTCCTAGTTCTCCTCATTGTCCACAAGAAAGTATATGACAACTCAACCAAAAAAAATGAGGCATAAAAATTAGAAAATAAATAAATAAATAAAAATATTAATGAGCGACTGTGGCATTGCTCTAAAACAAACCTCTTAGGCTTCATATTTTTTAAAAAAGCATTACTATCATTAATATCAGTATTAAACAGTAATATCTGTTTTCTGGAAGCAGAATTTTGGCTCCTAGAGGTTCTAAATGGATAGACAGTCTTATTGAAATGATTTCAAATAATTATTTGCTGAAAGTGCATAACAGGAGGGAAATATTATATAAGGAAGGGACTCACTCTAGATGGTACCAGTAAAATAAACATTAGAAAATTTTCCCTAATTTTCATGTCCACAGTTAAAAGACAAAAGCAAGAATAGATTCAGAGGCTATAAGAAAGATTTGAGATCTGTAAGATTAATTTTACAATGACACAATTAAGGAGTTTGATTTAGTTGGCTAATTAAAATATACAGGACAAAGTGATGCTGACTAAAAGTTATAAAATAAGATATTTACATTTATTGCTAAGTAGTTCATTCCTTTATAAAACCAAGATGGATTACAGGTTTTATTGTGCTATATGTGTCAATTGCATCATGCAATATTATAATATTGCATGACAGTTTATCACATTGTTCTTTTCACAGAGAATGAAAGGTTGTGTGCCAGAGCTGGCTACATACAGGACATTCAAAACTATACAAGATGGATAGATTCAAAACTATACAAGATGGACGTTGGACAGCTCAACAAAAGGTGAGCTGTCCAACATCCAGGAGTTGTCCAGAAGAAATGTACGCAACAGTGGGAGAGCAGGGTGGAGATGAAACAGCTTGGCAGCTTCTGGGGAAAAGTCTGGGGACTGAGAGATGTGAAATAGGAGTGTGGGGAGCTGGAAAGTCTGGAAAGGAAAGAGCTGAGTAACTTCCAAGACCTTATTTACTTCACTATAGAGAATTGTGTGTTGTTACTAGCAATCTCATTATCCATTGTTTTCATTCTCTGACATAATAGCCAGCTAAATTACATGAGCATGCTTTGGAGACAAGTGTAGCTACAGAAAAATCCATAAACTTTGACCTAGTTGTTACTGTCTGTTAGGCAGCCTTCTATTCTCAGAAAAGAGTGATGTTCCAGTGAAAGCATCCCCATGGGAAAAATCCAGGTACTGATGTGTCAGCCCTTTATTTAGTAATTTAGCAGCTCAACATTTGCATTTATTCAGTGATGATACCAGTGATGATTCTCTCCTGGAACTGCTGGATATGCTCCATTTCTCTTCCAGATGGTGTGCTCCCAGGTCTGCTAAATTGGCTGGGAAGCTGATGCCCTTGTGTAAACTGAGAGCTATCCTCTCTAAATGGCAACCGGGATTTCCTTTCCACATGTACAGACTAAGCATTGAGGCCTGATACTCCCGTCACTTGCAGCACTGTACATTGATGTAATTCAATTACTTCAGTGAAGTAACTACTTATATAAGGTCCTGGACATATGACATGTTTACATCAGTGCAATTGGCATTTACATTAGTATAAGCAAAGACCAGACACACAAAAAAACTTCACACTACGGCTATGTGAAGCTTTGAAAGCCGATTTGATTCGGAGGAGATTCGGCTCTATTCAGGCGCCGAATCTCTGAATTGAAAATCGGGAGACCCATTAAGAGGTCTGAATTGAACTGGAAGCCTCCAAATTGATTTGGAGATTCAGGTGGTCCCCGCTCACCGCCACAGGGAACTGGACCTGGGCTGCATGTTGCTAAGTGGGGGGGCAGGGCTGGAGGAGAAGGGAGATGAGCATGGGAGGACCCCGCCTGACCCCATCCTCCCTGGCCCTCCCAGGCACCCACCCACCCAGCCCCACCCCTGCCCACTTCCCCAGCACCGCCTATGCCTTCCCCACTCCCCAGCCCCAGCATCCTGGCACTTAAAAAAACAAACAAACAAAAAAAGCCCCACACTCACCAGCTGCAGCAGCGGCGGTGATCGGAACCTCTGTGAGCTTGTGGCAGACCTCCCCCCACCCCCAGAGTGACCCACTGGATCACAGCTCGCACTCTGCTGCTCCAGCCCAGTGCCTAGCTGGCCCTGTCCTTGGGCTGTCACAGAGTCACTTGCACAGCCATGGCTCCTGTGAGAGAGTGCTTATGTAGCAGCAGTGATTGGGGCCTCTGGGGGATCATGGCAGAACCCCCCCCCCACCTGGCACCCATGTAGCAGCTGTCACATCACACAGGTGCACCAAAGCTTGGCAGGTTGCCAAGGGGCTCTGCGCACTGTGCAGGAGCCAGGGCCACTCAGGCTGAGCGCTGCCAGGCTCTAGATGAGTGCTGGATCCACCCCAGATCTGGGGCATTGCACAGCTCCCTGCCAAGCCATGCTGCACCTGCGCAATGCGACAGCTACCACGTGGGTGCCAGGCGGGAAGGGCCAATCCCCACTGCCCCACACTGTGCGGGGGGGTTCTGCCATGATCCCCCAGAGGCCCCAATCACTGCTGCTACAGCCAGTGAGTGTGGGGCTTTTTTCTTTTTTTAAGTGCCAGGACTCTGGAGCCGGGGGTGGCGCCCACCTCACTGCCACCGCGCACCTGCTGCCAACACTGCTGCCACCATCTGTTCAATTCAGAGGAGATTCGGCCCAATTCGGCAACCTAACCTCCGAATCTGAATCAGCCAAATCAAAATCGGGACAGTGATTTGAATCACCAAATTGAATCATTGTCCCTCCGAATCAGTCAAATCCAAAGCTGAATCAGATACTTGCTGCTTCGCACAGGCTTACTTTATACCAGTGTAACTTTACTCGAGTCTAGTATTTGAATTGTCCCAGAAAAATCCAGAGTAAAACTGCACCAGTGTAAGTATTGTGTCCACTTTCATCTCAGGGTTTCTGTTTACTATAAGGCTCCCAACTCCCTGCCAACTAGTGCTAAAATACTGTAATACTGCCTGGTGCAAACCACGAATAACTAATCATCTGTCCATGAAGGCTCCTGGTATAATTTACATTGGCATACCAGTGTAATTTTACGTGACTTTGGCACAAATGTGTTGCATTTTCAGGTGTCTTGCCATGTTAGGCTTTTCCCTGCCTCCTCCAACTCCCTGAAAAGTCTCCAAAAGTAAGATTTCATAGTTGACCTTAATGCTGAGAATGTTTGAAAGAAAAACTATTAAGAAACGGTGGGAGAAAACATTTTCTACTTCGACCTTCCAAGGTACCTTTCCAGCCTCTCAGCCGTCTTATGAACAGTTACAAATGAAGACTTATCCAGATCCAGAAAGTGACCAGATGACCAAATGAAGATTTCTCCAAATCCAGAAAATGATTTTGCTCATCATATACTTGAGTAAAATACAGAAATGAGGAATGATGCAGCACATCAGTGGTAAAGAGAGAACTGTTATCCAAGAATACAAAAATTTCCCAGTCATGAGATCACAGAGTTAATAGTGAAGAAGAAAAAATGTTATAGTTCTTGTTGCAATAAGAACTGTAACTTTAAAGATCACATTGCATTATTCAGATTTAAGTTGCCATAGGCTAGGGACAGACATTACACATAAACCAGTATAAGCTATCAGTACTCTAACAGAACAGAAGTTCAGCACACAAAAATTGGTTTCAAAATCACCAAACCTGGTTTAAGATAAGCCTGGATGGATATAGTATCAGACTTAACTGATTTAGGTTAAACTGGTCCATCAAACTTCTGTCCCAGACTCCCTCCTGACTCAAGTTACCTTGCATTCCCCCAACATCCCACAATGCTATGTGGTGCCCCCCCCCCCCCCCAGAGTGACCCACTGGATCACAGCTCGCACTCTGCTGCTCCAGCCCAGTGCCTAGCTGGCCCTGTCCTTGGGCTGTCACAGAGTCACTTGCACAGCCATGGCTCCTGTGAGAGAGTGCTTATGCTAAGCAAGGCCTAGCATTAAAAAAAATGCACTAAAACTCCCAGAATGCTTCAAGGAGGTTGAGGAGCCAGCGATTGACATTCTGGTAATCACTTTCTGACCCTTAGATGAAAATACTGAACTTCTGACCTTTAAACAATGATAAAAATAGCAGACATGCCGCTTACATTGTTAAGAATAGGAAACTGCATGGCTAAACCGCAATGATGAAAAAACAACCGCATATTATGTCAGTTTTGACATTTTAACCCTGCAAAAACCAGCAAAACATATAGATGAATAATGTATTTAGGTTATAGAAAATTAGCATAAGAAATATAAAGGTCATTAAGGATTAACATAAGAAGTGTAATGATTATAATACAAAGCGTATCACCTGATATTATAATATAGGTAAGTTAACTAAATAACCAATAGAAGTAAGAATTAGAAATGCATATGTATAAATGTTATCATATATAACTAATAGTAAAGTTATGTTAGATGCCTCACTTCCACCATGGGGACAGTTTTGTATCTTTTGCCTAAAAAAAGATAAGGGACTCCTTTTAAATGAGCTGTTGACCAGTTCTGAGTCTACTGAATCAGGCAGCCGCACCTAGCCTCCGGGTTAGAGAGCAAGGGCTTGATTTGGGAACCTCGTGAACCAACAGACCTCCTTTAGTTTATGGCTTTGTGAAACAATAAAAGTTTTAAATTGAACAGGTCTGAGCCTGTGCTTAATTCAGTCCTATATAATTCGGCATCGAGCTCCCACAGCTCCCATCTCTGGGTAGTGCACAGCCCAGAGCAGACGACTGCGGGGTGGGGGGTGCGAAGTGAGCCAACATAGATGTTTCCCTCAGGGTCCACATGGCCCTGGCTCAGCCACCACACATCCAGAAGCTGGCAAGGAATGCGTGGGGGGCGGGGGGAGTTAACAAGAAGCTGTTGGCTCCCCCCTTCCCCTAACAGATCTGGGCTGCCTGCTGGCTTAGCCAAGGTGGTTCACCTCCTGAGGAAAGTATCCATCTTGGCTCCCTCACACCTCCCACCATCTCCAGTCTTTGTGCTGGCCCAGCCAGAGCTCTGTGGACCCTGAGGGAAACATCTATCTTGGCTCCCCTCGTACTATCCCTGTGCCCCTCACAGCTGGGGCTATGGTCTGACAGAGCTGACACCTCAGTTTCCTCCCCATGCTCTTGCTTCCCCCATGCCAACACTGGCTGGGCTGCCGAGCATGCCAGGACCTGCTCTGGAAGCCTAGGGCTCAGAGCAAGGAGGGTGCACAATGACAGCTGGGGGCATGTGCCCCACAGCCAATCAATGATAGACCAACCGCAGCTACTTTTGGTTGCCATCAACGTCTGGCGTGCTGAAAGGTGTGCAGGAGCGGACCCGGCTTCTGGCCTTGGCCAGTACAGGCATCTGTTTCCTTCCCCCCACCAAAAGAGAAATGTGTTCTGTTCTCTCCTGATCCAATCTATGCAGCTTAGAAAAACCTGCATACATTGAACTAACTGTCCAGACTTAGCCATAGAGTGGATTTACAACAGGTGTCGTGTAACAGCATCTACACTGTACGACAGAACGTTAGATAAATATGCCTTGTTACTTCTATACTTACAAAAAATGCAATATCTTACCCATGTCAGTCAAATACAATGCTACACCTATAATTAATCTTGGATGCTCATAAAAACAGAAAACTGAAGGGGGATGGCGAACAAGTTGGACAGATTTTTTTTAAACAAGCAAAATTGGTAGAACCTGGATATAAGAAGTACTGTAAGGAAGAAATTTTTTAAACATTTTTTGCTACACAGGCCTATACTTTAAAGTTCTGAAGTGAAGGATGTAACACTATTGAGGAAATACTATAATTTTCTGTTCTAGCTCTAATTAAAAATATGACTTAGCTATTTTCATTATTTATTCATTTCATAAAAAGAATCTCTCTCAAGAGATTAAGACAACCCTCTTTAAGCTGTTTCACTGCAGTGTGCATTGAATAAATGAATTCACTCCAACATGTTTCAGAACAGAACCATACACTGCTTGCAGATAGCCATGTGGAATTCTCATTGACTTGGATAGGGGTTAACTGTGCTGAATATTACTAATTGTATTTATATAAACGAAAAAGGTGAAAAGGGTGGATCCCATGAAAAAAGTACAGAAGCAAATACAGCACGGCCAACATAACATATCACTTGAAAAAGAAAAATAATAAAAAAACAGAAACAACTTGGGTGGCAACTCAGTCAGTGGAGAAATATGTAGATGTTAGTAGCCCACATTCACCTCTTGATGCCTTAAGGCCCCAAAGGATTACAGTGCTAATGGGATTTTGCTTTTCTCAAATAGAGGGTTAGAACAAAGCTGTTTATTAAGCAGTTAAAGTGAGCAAGGAGGACTCTCTCTGGGTCCCTGGAGAGAAGAGGTAAAACAGCAGCTACTGGGGAAGAAGCTGGAGTATCTTGTCTGGGATTGCCACAAGAACAGCTGCTTGTGTACAATTTAATCACACTGCTTCTTAAAGGAAACAAGCCTGGCATACAGTAAAAAGGAACCTTGCACTGAACCACTCATTTCTCACCTAAGCAAAGAAGAATTTTTTCAACTATTTTACTTGGTCTAATAAAAGATATCAGATTTACCCAAATAACCTTGTCATCTAAACAAAGTCATTCTGCAGGCCCCTGTATTTTGGCTACATGCTGACCAAAAAATAAAAAGAATTCAATATATACAAATAGGTGTGTACACACACACACACACACACACCAACCCACAAGCCATACCAGGTATTTGTGAAATTATTCTTCATGCCCAACATTTAGGAAGTATCAATTATTCCTTCATGTTATTAATTCTCTGCAACAGCTTTTGTAAAACAAGAAAGATATTTAGAAGGGCATGGTGAACCTCACTAGTTTGTTCACTTCTCAGCCTTCTGTCAGACTTTTCTACACAAGAGCAAGAGCAAAAATGCCAGATCATCTTTTGAGCATGAATCAAGCGTTGGTTACAGAAATACAAAAGACAATAAGGACTAATAGAAGGGCATCTTCTGGAAGTGAGTTGCTAGCTGCAAGCTAATAACTTACTCTGTTCATAGAATCAATCATAGAATCAATGAGTCAGAAGGGACCTAGACAGATCATCTAGTCCGACCCCCTGCCATGGGCAGGAAGGAGCACTGGGGCTGGCAGGGGTCATAAGACCCCAGCCAGGTGCCCATCTAGTCTTCTCTTGAAGATTTTCAGGGAAGGTGAACAGACTTTCCCCAAGTCCCTGCTGGTGGCCCCGATAAGGTTGTAGGCAGCCACAAGATCCCCCCTCAGTCTCCTCTTGTGAAGAGTGAAGAGATTCAGGTCCCTCAGCCTCTCCTCATAGGGCTGGCCACGGAGGCCCCCAACCATATGAGTGGCCTCCTCTGGACCCTCTCCAGGTTCTCCACGTCCCTCCCAAAGTGCGGCGCCCAGAACTGGACACAGTACTCCAGCTGAGGCCTGACCAGCACTGCATAGAGGGGGAGCAAGACCTCTCTGGACCCGTTAGTGATGCCCCTGTTGATGCATGACAGGGTGCGGTTGGCTCTGCCTATTGCTTCGTCGCATTGGCAACTCATATTCATCCTGGAGTCGATCCTGACTTCAAGATCCCTCTCTGCCTCTGTGCTGCTGAGAGGGTCAGCCCCTAACCTATAACCATAATGCTGGTTTCCTCTCCCCAGGTGCAGCACCCTGCACTTGTCCTTGTTGAACCGCATCCTGTTCAAATCCGCCCACTTCTCTAACCTATCCAGGTCTGCCTGGATACGGTCCCTGCCTGCCGGTGTATTCACTTTACCCCACAGCTTGGTGTCATCAGCGAACCTGAACAGGGTGCTCTCCACACCCTCGTCCAGGTCGCTAATGAAGATGTTGAACAGCACCGGCCCTAGGACCGAGCCCTGGGGGACTCTGCTGCCCACGCCCTCCCAGGTCGACATCGACCCATCCACCACCACCCTCTGGGTTTGCCCCTGGAGCCAGTTTGCCACCCATGTGACTGTGCATTTGTCAGTGCTGCAGTCCCTCAGCCTGCCCGCCAGATTTTGGTGGGACACTGTGTCGAAGGCCTTCTGGAATTCCAAGAAGATGACATCGACTTCCTCCTTCACATCTAAGCTCTTTGTTACCTCTTTATTCATTATCCTCCTCTAAGGCCAGGTACAGCCATTACACTTTTACCAGTATAACTGATCAGAAACTGATTTATACCCATAACAGAACAAAAGTTCAGCATATGTAGTTTGGTTTAAAAATGGTGGAGCCCAGTCTAAGATTTGCAACCCCCCAATGAAAGGCAAATGTGTGCTTTGTTTACTACCGATCTAAACTATGCCATTTACTGAAAACTGCATAATTTGGATGGATTCCACCTCAGGCTTTTGAATGCCTGTACCTAGCCTAACTGTCCTTCTGGTCCTTTGTTTCTATACTTTCATAGCTCATAAACAGCAATAAAGCAGTACCTTTCAACAACATCAAAATGAAGCTAAACCAGAGGTTGGCAACCCCTGGCACAGGTGCCAGCGTGTGGCACATGAAGGTATCTGGCTTGGCACTCATGCCTTGGGGAAGGGGCTGAGGCTGCGCTGCCACAACAAGGACTGGGCCTGTCACAGCTCCCCCCACCGTACCAAATTCTTACAAATCAAGGTTGCCAATGTTTTGGGCACTCTGCCCATAAACATTGCTGACCCCTAAGCTAAACTATCTGTTGATATGAAGAAAGTATTGTATGCATTTGTCATTTTAATTCATAGTTATCACATCCAAACTTACAATTGGATAGCTCTGAAACCCAAAACAGTAATGTCCCAAAAAGCTGTTCTGGACAGACTCAGCTTGATTCAGAACATAATATTTGTAATATTATATACATTTTCACAAATATGACTCTGACTTTGATGCCTCTTGCTACAGAAGTGCTATGTATCTAGTTACTAGATAAGGTTCCAGTAGATGGCACTCAAAAATAAGAAGCGCATTCAGAGCAATGGAACTTGTACACAGCAAACTGTTTCTACTTACAGCTATTTGCATTTGCTTTTAACAGCTGCCACTATTGCTTCCAACCTGCTCTTTTACATAAAGAAAAGTTTACATTTGCCCACTTCCTTCTCTCTCAGAAATGCAACTTAAATTTACAGGATTTCAACTAAAGAGAAGCAGAAGTTTTTAAAGTTTTATCATCTTTACCAAACCTTATTGGAAAATAGTCCCTTTGCTTTTTTCAGTTGCACTCATTTTCAGCCACTGCAATTTGGTTCCACTCAGTCAGCTTTTATAGTCACTCCACATGGAAACAGGATAGTATTACTGATGCCTACTTTCCACTAGCAGAACAGTGACATGTACACAGTTATAAGTATATTGCAATTCACTTGCACTTGAAATAAGCCACCAATCTCTGCACAGCAGTCAATACACTTGTACAGTACAAGCCACGCTTGTAGTAACAGGATAGTATTATTTACCAAAGTAATTAAGTCTAAAAGCAAAGAGCAGAACCAGCAATAAAATGCTGCCCACTTTTAAGTAGAATATACTGATCTAAGTGGCAGCATTCAAATGCTGAACAGGTTTTGCTATCACTTTTAAATGTGAAATTCCACCCAATGGATTAGCTTCCCTTTAAATGAACTGCAAATGACATACCTATGGAGTGCCAGCTGGTATTTTCTCTCTCTAGTTTTCCTTTGGTTTCTCTCTCCCCCTCAATTAATACAACACTGTTCACACCCTGCCATGTCTTATTGCTTAATTACGTACTTTGTGGAACAGAGCTTTAAAAATGAAAGTAATCAAGCTGAGAGAAAAACAACAGGACAACCAGATGTGTGAAGATGAGAGGGAAAGACTAAAGGCATTTTGAGAGGAAAGTGAGTGTATAACACTGAATATGTGTTTGCACACACACAAGTGGAATTATGAGGTAAGTGGGAGAAGAAAGGTATGCAAGATATTGGGACAATTAATGGTTTTTTTAAGCAGCCAGGTGCAATATTTAATAAAGCATTTTGCTGCTACTGAAACATAAGACCTAAAAATAGCCAAACTGTTTGCTATGACGTCTCAGTCATTTCATTCTATTACATAGGCAATGCATGGGGGGGCATGTGTCCCAAGACTGGCCGCCACCACCATAGGTGGGTGGTCAACGCTCGCACACACCCCACCCTTACCCCTGCCCCTGCCCGTGTCAGTGGGCAGTCCCTGCTCACCGCTGCCAACACCGCCACCTGCAGGCAATCCCCACTCGCCGCCACCTGCGTGCAGTCCCTGTTTGCCGCTGCCACCAGCATCTGCAGGCGGTACCCATTCCCCTCCATGGTGCTCCCCCAGTCTCAGAAGGCACTAGTCATTCATGTTCTATTACCTAAAGCGGACATGTGCTTTATGAGGCCAAGGAAAAATGTAGCATTGTCTGGCCAGAGCTGGAAAAGAGAAGAGGTAAAAATATCACCTTTTTAATACAAGATATATCAATATATAGCTAGAGATAATGGCTTCTACACTACAAGTGTATTGAGTGGTTCTTCCTAGCTTCTTTATCTTTACTTTAGTATACATGATAAAATAAATATAGTGGTATTTATTTTAAGTTGGTCAACTAATATAAATATGGCTGTGGTCCACATTTTTGCAAAGTCCTGTTTAAGTCTACCTGTTTCTAAACCCCAGTTTTGGGTTTGAAAAACAAATCTCTCATAGTTGGATGTGAGAATGCTTAAACATTTAAGACTCTTTATTCTGCTAACTTGCTTAATTAGAAAACAAGCAAGCAAGCACACACACACAAATAACTGATCCAAACAGAACAATAAAACACTTTCTGGCCTTTTAAAGTGCTCTTTTCATTTAAAGGGAGAAACAAGTAAATTTGGAAGCCAAAAGCCAGAACCACAAAGGGGACTTAACACCATGCATAAATAGTGGGAAAGGTGGACTTCCTCCTTATAAATCCTGTGTTTGAGGCATGTCAGGGTATGAACTTGTGTCTCCCAGCGTGCAGAAGAATGCCCTAACCACAGCGAGTCCTAAAGCATTCTTGTAAAGGGGTATCAAATTTTTCTGTTGAAACTGTTCTAATTGAATATTCATCAGGTCCAAGACAAAGCCTGGCTGTTAAATCACCCATGGACAACTTAGGTGCTAGTTCGCACTCCAAAGGATAAGTAAATGGTGTGCTGAAAAATGTACACAGCTCTATTGGAAAACTGACACGGCTAGTTCAAAAGCAAACTCAGAATGGAATTAGTTGTTTACAGTGTGATACCAAGATTTTTATCCTTCCCCAGGTGTGCTACCCTTTCTTTAATGAAAAATTTTCATCTTAGTCAAAGAGCACAATTCATCTGCAAAAACACTAATATTGTGGCGTGCCTAGAACCTATAATCCTCTGTGGGACAATACCAGTTGGTTATGGCAATGCCAGCCTCCAAGAAATGAAGGTATATTTACTCAAATCAAAGATGGAGGTTTTTCCCCCCCCATTTAACATAAACCCACATTTGTGCCCCCTCCCCTCCCAGCTACTTACCCTCTGGCTCTGGCAGCCTCCAACCCTGCTCCAGCCTCAGCTCAGGCCAGTAACAGCTAATGCAGGTAAATACAGTAAGTATTTATTTTGCAAGTGGCTTAATTAAAACAAAAAATTTCATAATGGCGTAAATGTACTCTAAAGCTAGGTATAGAGGTTCCACAAACTCAAGGTGGATTTGTACTTATTTTCACATCTTTTTCTAAGCACCCTAGATAATTTTGGGAGTGAACAGAACTTGCGTTCCCCCTGGGGCGGGCAAGGGGATGCACAGAGGCAGTCTCTACTGGCCGAGGCCAGCAGGCTGGGGGGCCTTCAACATGCCTCCCAGTTGGCTGCCAGAGAATTCCAAGCCCAGCCGAGCAGCCGGCCGTCTGTGAGGGAGGCCTGGGATGCCAGAGGACAGCAAACTAAGGTGATTTGCTACAGGATCTGGGACAGAAGTTCAATACAGTGCTCAGCTATTTAAGACTAATACTATATCTATCCAGGTCTCTCAAACTGGGTACCACCATTTTGAAACGGTTTTGTGTCTGCTGAACTTCTGCTCCGTTACAGGTTTAGATCTGTTTCTGATCACTTTAAATGTGTGTGTGTGTGTGGGGGGGGGGTGCTGGGTCTGTACCTAGCCTAATTATTTCACTATCCTGCATAAAAGCATAACCCTGGATATAGTCTGACTGCAATACAGATTACAGGAAACAACTTCTCATCAATCAGGCTTTATTGAACTACAATTCCCTGTCCATTTCAGCTACACCAGTGATAGGCAAAAATACAATCTTATCATCAACTGGCATTTAATTGCTAATCTTAACAAAAATCAAACAGAATGCCAAGTGTTTTAAATGAGCTTCAGCCTATGTTTTACAAATTCTATGGGATCAGACTGTCCCTTTTCCATGGACTCTGCTCATGGACATTTTCAGGCAAGGGGATACTTTGAATAAGTTGAATTGTTCCTTGCCCTCAAATTGAGATGACAGCATTTTAACACAAACTCAAAGCAGGTACTGAATTCTCCCAGAGCATGCAGAAATATTTTACAAAGCATGAAAAGAGAAGCTCAATTTCAGCAAGAGATTTTTGTTGCTTGTTCTACTGCTTTTAAATTTAAAAACTCCCAATAGGACATTGTGCTCATTAGTGTACCAAACTTTAACATAACAAGAGAACACCCTTCACAAAATCATGGCTGGGATAGGATTAGCCAAGATCATTGCAGTATTTTTGTACCATAAGTTTACATAAAATAAAAACAAGCCCCAATGTTTCAATTCTTATTCAAATCACTTAAGCTCTGTTGCCAAACATAGGCATTGAATGTAAAATACAAAACTACAACTGCTACATTTAGCAAGCCACTGCTTTTCTTTACCATATAAAAGGTACTTAATATGACCTGGTAATAAAATGACACATTAAAAGACAAATTGCTGCTTCCCTGTAGTAGAAGCCAAGCTTGCTGGCTCAAGGCTAACAAAACACCAAGAGCCTTAAGTGTACTTTCTTATAGAACTTTTTTATATTTGTTCATTATCTTGATGTCATATATCTTGACTTCAAAAAAGCCTTCGATCTGGTATCCCATGATCACCTCTTGGTGAAACTGGAGAATTGTGGCCTTGGGTCCACCATGATCCACTGGCTAGGAAATTGGCTCTGTGGTCAGACCCAGACGGCAGTAATTGATGGAAGTTACTCATCATGGTGTCCTGTGACCAGTGGGGTCCCCCAAGGCTCTGTCCTTGCACCCATATTGTTCAACATCTTCATTAATGATGTGGACACTGGAGTCAGGAGTGGACTGGCCAAGTTCGCCGATGACACCAAACTTTGGGGCAAAGCATCCACGCCAGAAGACAGGCGGGTGATCCAGGCTGACCTGGACAGGCTCAGCAAATGGGCGGACGAGAACCTGATGGTGTTTAACAACAACCGAAAAATGTAAGGTTCTCCACCTTGGGAAAAAAAAACCCTGCAGCATCCTTATAGGCTCGGCAGTGCTACGTTGGTTAGCACTACAGAAGAAAGAGACTTGGGAGTCATCATTGACCACAAGATGAACATGAGCCTGCAATGCGATGCTGTGGCTACTAAAGCGACCAAAACGCTGGCTTGCATCCATAGATGCTTCTCGAGCAAATCCCAAGACGTCATTCTCCCCTTGTACTCAGCCTTGGTGAGGCCGCAGCTGGAGTACTGCATCCAGTTTTGGGCTCCACAATTCAAAAAGGATGTGGAGAAGCTTTGTTCACCAGAGCGCACCAAGGGATGACTAGGTCAAATGGTTATAAACTACTGCAAAACGGTTTCAGGCTGGACATAAGGAAGAATTTCTTTACTGTCCGAGCCCCCAAAGTCTGGAACAGCCTGCCGTCGGAGGTGGTTCAAGCACCTACCTTGAACACCTTCAAGAGCAAATTGGATGCTTATCTTGCTGGGATCCTATGACCCCAGCTGACTTCCTGCCCTTTGGGCAGGGGGCTGGACTCGATGATCTCCCGAGGTCCCTTCAAGCCCTGATGTCTATGAAATCTATGAAATTACACTCTAAACGTCATAACTTTCACTCTCTAGAAACACAGAAAGGCAAAAATCAATTTTATAGTCATTTTTGTAAGGGGATTAATATATTGGATCAAGATTTCTGCAGAGAATTAGTAAATCATGCATATTGAAATATCTGCCTAAAAATGCTTTTAATTTTAACATTTTAAAAAGATAAGAGTCCAGTTAATAAGAGCTGGAAAATTATTTAACCTAACCAAATTAGTTTTTCTTCTCGAAGATGTATAAAGTATAAACATCTTTACATATTATACATTAAAAGATTTACATTTGAATTCCAGCACAATTCTGATCTTGTAAATATTAGTACCAGCTATCTGTACATAAAACACACACACGGATATACCGAAGAGATGGACTGACCAGACTTTCAAATGGATCTCCATACAGTCTCTTATAACATTAAACCTATATGTGTTATTTAAATAATTTATATTCATAGTACCCATTGGTCGAATTTGAGACCAGAATGCTTTCAGATCACATAATGTGGCCATGGCTGTGTGCAACTTACAAGACAAAAGCAACTCAAAATTACTGGCCTGGGGTTTCAGCACACGACTGAAAATTCAGCCCTGATCATAAAAAGTTTTCTAAGCTTTCAGAGAATCTGGGTTGAAAAACTTCAGAGTATACCTACATGGTTTTCATGGTTTTGGTGGCAAACATCCAAACTCTCATTTCACATTTGATACCTTAAAAGAAGTTCTGTTCTGAATTTATATGCCAAGTTATTTTTAACCCATAACCTAAAGCAAATCTTACATGAAGTGAAACTAGAAAAGAACAACCCATGTAGACCAGAACTCACTGGCCGCATCCACATGAGCACGGAAGTGTGGTTCCCTGGGGACAACCAACAGCGGGACTCCTTGTGCTGCTGCTACTTGTCCCCAGAAAATACCTGGATTTCCAGGGGCCAACACACCCTGCTTCTCCTGCACTGCTCCCTTGCAGCATGCAGAACAGCTGAATGTGCGGTATGTGGCACCACAGACAGGTCTTCAGCGCTACATACTGAAGAGCTGCGTTCATCTGGATGCAGCCATTAATTGCGCTAACAGGGTCACCACAAAATCCTCCTTATATCACCCATCTCCACCACTCTTCAGTCCTTTACTATTTATTCTTTGTGTATGTAGTTTTCTTTAGTTGTAAATGGCAAGTGAACTAAATGTCCTATTTCTGTATCTGTTTATATTCCTTCCTTTTTCTGTTTACATCCCCACATGCTTTATGTAAATCTCCTAACAAAATCACACTGTTATTTAAAGTATCCTTTTTATGTCTATACTGTATCATGTTTAGATTGTAATTACAGTGGTCTACCTCAATATTTTGATGCATGCAAATATATTCCAGTTTTAAAGAATGAATTAATGCTGCCTGGTCCCTCTTCTTTGCGCACTTCCACATTCTGAGTTCAAATCTTCACTACATATTACTGACACAGACACCAAGTATTTCCTAGATTTTCAATAACACAGTTTCACTGAGGTTGTATGGCTTGAATCTGCAAACTTCACAAGAGTAAGAATTTTTGCACCTCTGCCCTGAGCTATAAGGACTGGACTTCTAAAATGTGTTTTTTGTCACCAAACTTTTTTTTACCTTCAATTCAAGGGGTGCAAGACTGAAGTAGATGTGGCTAATAACTGTACATACCACTGTGGGTAATACTGTGATTTCACAACTTTCTTGTATCCTGAAAATCATAACATCAAAAATATTGGATAGAAGTGATCTCAGGAAGTCACCTAATCAATCCCACAACCTCATGACAGGAAGCAACTCAATTTCAAACATTCCTCACAGATTCATCTACCCTACTCTTAAAAATGACTAGTAAGTGATTCCACTTTATTAGGTAATCAGTAAACTATTTCACCTAATCTCCTGATGAACATGTGTATTTTTGAACTTCTTAGCAGTTTTGATGTTTCTTAGCCTTAGGAAAACAGCTTACTAACAGCTACGTCAAAAGATAGTTGACATCAATTGAAAATAAACACTCTAAAATGATCTAAAAAGTTTAGTACTTCTGAGATTGTAATCATACAGGATATCCAAGAAACTGCCTGTGCTTGAAAAATGATCTTTAATTAGCTGACTGTACATCTATTATACAGACTTCCAGCATAGCAGATATCTTTATCTGAACAAAATGGAAAGCTGGTATTGGAGAGAATTATAAAGCTAGGCCTTTCTGGGGGTTTTGTCAAGCAAATAAATGATTATCTAAAACATGTATGTTTGGGACAAGCAAAACAAATTTAGAAATTAAACGATTTCAGAATTGCTTAATATAATCGTTTTGATCTTGGGGCTAAAAATGCAAATGGATGTCATGCATAAAATCAAGGAACTGTGAAAATGGCAGCACTCCCCTTTTACCAAACAGGAGACAAAGGTTCAACTCTTCTCTCTGCTTAAGTAGCTATTTTCATACTCTCCTGCTGAATCTGAACTACATTTGTAAAAAATTTAATTTTCTCAGAGGAAGAAGAGAAAAAGCACATCTCTCAAGGCTTGAGTTATTCTGGAAATAGGGGATACACAGGTTCCACTCCATGTCCAATTACAATGTTTAATTATTTTTTGATTTATCAAAAAAAAAAAACCCTAAAGAAATATTATATATTCTTTTCTCACTAATTTTGGCATTGAGCCAAAAAGTTTAATTATTCCCACATTTCTATTTACATGGTTCCCATCTATATGGTATCTAAGTATCATTCAATTTTTAAAGTATTTATTTTCACATTACTGAGAGGTAGGAAACTAGCAATATCCCCATTTACACAGGGAGAACTGGGGCACAGACAACCCAAGTGATTAGTAATGTGCCAGAAATAGTCTACAATGCAGAAGAGAATTGAAAGAGTTGAACCCAGTGCTTCCCTAGCTTAATGTCTGAATCACTGCACCAGCATTCCCCTCTCCATAATGCTGTTTAATCCCACTTTCAAAAAAGCTAATTTACTTGCAATTTTCCATTGTGCACAGCTTCAGCAGAAAGAGTTAGCAATAGATTTTACGGCTCATTCCAAACTAATACATTATGTAAACACGCACTAGAAGAAAACTATATACAGTTAATACAACAGTCTTCCTTGAATATTTAAATGCACTACTTTTTCACATACCAATGTTTGCAAAAATTCTGAGTCAATAGAAATGTCTACTGATAAATCTGAAATTCAAAGGTGGAGGAACATTCTTTTTCACCAAGATTTATGCACGTGCACTCCAGATTTACACTGCAAATATGCTGAGCATTAGTCTCATTTCAGTTTGTACAAATCAGGAAAATTTATTTTTAAATGTCAAATGTAGAACAACTTAAACATTTCTTCAAGTTCATATGAATTTTAACAGAGCCTTATCCCTCATTCCTAAAATCTCTGAATGGTTTAATGGCATTTGGTGGACTACTCCTAATGACTTGCCTTAAAAACAACTCCTTATCATTTGTAGAGAATCCCCAGAATGATGGTAATTTGTGGTCCCAACTGCTCCATGAAGTTATCATGCATAACAAGGGACATTCAAAAAGCCCAAGCTTAAATTGATTCAATACTTGCAGGTTAGTCTAACACGAAAAGCTTAAACTGATGTGCAAGTGGACAGACATTCGCTTTTGATTCAGGAAATGCA
The DNA here is from genome assembly GCF_052110815.1 of Crocodylus siamensis. Taxonomy (NCBI): domain Eukaryota; kingdom Metazoa; phylum Chordata; order Crocodylia; family Crocodylidae; genus Crocodylus; species Crocodylus siamensis. Next base: position 171,541,791 of record NC_143399.1, read on the forward strand.
GAAACATAACTGCAGTGGCTCAGGCCAGAAGTCGTGAGGTGCTAGAGCAAGCCCTCCCTTCCCTTCCACAGTGTTGAGCTGAGGGGCGGGTGGGGCGTAGCCAGGCCCCAGCAGGACTCTCTGATTAGGAAGGGGTTTAAACTCCCACCTTGGACTGCACAGTCCTCAGCCAGGATGTGCCTGGAGGGGAAGGGAGGAAGCAGCCCTTGCCAGGCTTTCCCCCCCTGCTTCCTGCTCAAGGAGTGGGAGTGTTGCCAGACCCCAGCCTCCAGCTAGCATTTTGAGGCAAAGCGGTGGGGGCACAGGAGAGGGAGGGCTGCATGCATCTGTTGACTATACTGAACTTTTCAATCTCCCTCTCCCTGAAGCAAACTGACAGGCACTGCATTCATAGCAAAGCAGGTCATTTCTCACACCCTTCTCTGTACTGTCTTGAGCACTTGACAGATTCCAGCCTTTGAAGCAAGCAAACCAGCAAGGAGCTGATAACACAAAGCTTATTAGCCCATCAAGAAAATAAAGCCTGTCATTAGTTCAAACTCTTCTTAAGCAGCTTTGTTCAGGAAGGAATGGAGCAACATTACTAGCTGACCTGCTGATTAGTTCCAAAAAGCCCTAAGAGGACACTATTCTGTCTGCCTTTGTCCCAATAAAATTGCAGACACGCACATAGACACCTTTCAGCATTAGCTAGCATGGAGGTGGCATGATCATGGCCAGATATCGGATGAGGTCTATGCTATAGGAGAGGGGAGGGAGGATCCCTGCTTGAGCAGCGAGCAGATGCTGCTGTGCCTCTAGTCTCCCACCTCCGTCTCAGCTACCCCAAGCTCTGGCTAGAGCAGACAACCCAACCCAGCCCAGAGCTGAAAAGCATGCTGGGAAACTCTGATTTAACGCAAACCCGGGGTCTGAGACAGAAGTTCCATAAACCAGTTTGACCCAAATCAGTTAAGTTTGATACTACATTCAACCAGGTGTATCTTAAAAGCATTTTCAGCCATTTTGAAACCGGCTTATGTGCACTGAAGTTATGTTCTGTTACAGGATTAAACCAGTTTCTGATCACTTAAACCAGTTTATGTGTAAGTTCTGTCCCTAGCCCTTGACTATGAATGAAGTAAGGCTACCATCAGAATTAATCATCAGGACTTGAACTCGGGACCTCCAATATGCAACCCATGAGCCTCTACTACTTGTTAGCTGTTGTAGAAGACTCGTCTATGGAGAGGACACCACACATTAAATTTTGGCACAGACTTAATATTTGTATAAGCAAACGTTTAGCACAAGAAGTTTCATGTGCTTATGAAACTAACAACTATGAATGCATTATACCCATGTAGCTATGGGTATAAAGCAAGGAAGCAAGGATATGAACATGTGTATAGTGGCCCATTAAATTCCAGTACTAAAATAAAGTCAGCCCAACACAGCCCTGTTGATATAGTAGCAAATGGGTATGTGCATCATGTACTTGCGAAAGTAACCTATCTGGTCTTATATTAGCAAAGATTCACCATCTCACTTGCAATACAGGCCATGCATCTTCACTCTACTCATTTCAAATGCTAGAATGCAGCTGCATACATTCATAATACATTCTAACAGGTACTTAATACACATTTCAACATCAATATTAACACCCTATTATTATTTAATCAATTGCACCTCAATATTTAAGGTCAAAACTAGCAGCTGCTATGTGCTGACAAGAGCTTCAGCCAAAAGCAGCTCATTTAGAAATCATTACCAGGATTCTCCTCAGCATCTGAAGGTGTATTCTGTACTCTGTAGCAAGGTTTTCTCCTGTTTTGTCTCATAGTACCTTTTTCCTGCTCTGATTAGTTGCCCTATTAGCCAAAAAACAGGACACAGCACTGGCCTGGAAAGTTAATGTAAGCTACTTTTCTCCTAGTACTGCCTGTTACAGACATCAGCAGACTTGTCCAAAACACTGTATGCATCTGAATCTTAAGATGCTTCCTGAATAATTAGGCTCTGAATCAGAAAGAGGCAGATCACATAATCAGCCTGATTGAAAAAAAGATTACACTGAGTTTCAAGAAGTCTCTTTAATATAAAGAGATTTGTTATCAGAATATATTGTCTTCAAAACAAATTGCACTTCAACTCTCTTCAGACTAGGGAAGTACAAACTGCCTTAAAAACAAACAGGATCAGCACTGTGTGTTGTTTGTGAAGAATCAAACCTTATATAACTGCACTAAGTAAAAAACAAAACAAAAAAACCAGTATCTTTGGCTCCACAAAACATCAGGACCACTATGTCTGATCAGCGGGGATCTGGATTTTCTGTTTACCACAGAAAACCACACATTCCCTGTTTTTATCAGAGAAAACATGGATTTCCCCTTTTAGCAGAGAAATCCACAGATTCTCTGCTTTTGCAAAGAGCTCTTACAGGCTAGCGTAGCTCCAGCCTGCAAGAGCTGACTGCAGAAAGAGGGGGAAACCCAGATGTGGAGGGAGAGACGGAAGGGCGGGGCCTGAGCCTCTGAGTCAGCCAAGGCTGGGCTCGAGCTCAAGCTCAGGCTCAGACTCGCCCATCGCCCCTAGATTCTAGAGGTAAGTGGGGCTTGGGGGTTCTGGAGCAGGGCTGGGGAATGGTGGCTGGGGGCTTAGGAAGTGGGGGGGGGGGGGCTAGCCCCAGGCGGCACACCGCAGCCAGGAGCAGGGCCGGGGGATGAGGGCAGAGGTGCCCCTCCACGGGGGCCTTTCCAAGCAAGCAATGCGGAGCATGGTGTGGTGGTGCCTGCCATGTGTGGGCCGCATACACGCTGGCTGGCTGGCTGGCTAGGGGTCAGGGAGGATGGGATTCGCATGTGGCCGGCTGCATGGTTCTGTGGCCATGACTCTACAGCAGCAGCAAGGGATGGTGGTGGCAGCCTCCACCACCATCCCCGCTGCGTGGCGGCCATGGTCACCACCACACTGCCGCTGCCACTCTGCAGCCAGCCACAGCTCCACGGGCATGGCTTTGCGGTGACAACAGCAGTGTGGGGAGGCTTTGCACGCAACAGCTGTCACTCCTGGCATGGCTCCACAGGTGAGTAGCAGCGGCCTCCATGTGCGAGTCCCACCCACAGCCACCACCCCTCACTGCCACTGCAGAGCCATGGCCACAGAGCCGTGCAGCTAGCTACATGAGAGGTCCACTGCCCCCTTCCCCCTTCCTCTGACAATGCTACCAATGCCAGAGGAAACATTCCTAGTACATTTTACTGCATGCTAAATGAGCAACTAGGAGAGCGTGAACTTATGTCTAGAAGACCCCTTGCATACAGAAAGAAAAAGGAGGAAAAAAAGCTTCACTTATTGGTCTGATATGAAAAACAAAAGCAACACATGTTAAGTATTGAGTAAGTGATAGAGAAAACTTGCAGGAATCCCTTTATTAATATTGCATTACAAAATTCAAAATGATAAGATGTCTCCCCAGCTCTGAAACCTTCTTCTCACTGCCAGGGACAATTTATCCCCGTACTTCGTAGGACTACTTCTGTAATTGTTTTGCTGTTGAAAGAAATAAGTTTGCTCCAAATAGGTAATAACCACCTTATGAAAAATGAGGGAGGATGTGGAGAAATTTGGGATTCCCCCCAATTTAAACGATCCACAGCTAATCATCTTCATCCCCTCCCTATCCATTTCAAAATTATGTAAGAAAGAATACATGTCACATCATTTTAGGCATATTTCCCAATGATCAAGTAAAAGCATTTACACATAATGATGCTTATGATCCTCCTCTTTCCAAGCATGGAGAGAGTCTCAGCTTTAGCGGTTTCTGCTATTTACTTGTAAAAAAGCTTTGAAATACTAACACTGTCATCATTACTCACTGAAATGTGCATTTAGATGCATTTGCCACTGCATTGGCTAAGACTTGTAAATGGAAAAGTGTTACAAAGATCCACAAGTCTATTAGGTCTGAATTTTTTGTCTTCCATTAGATGATGCATTTACTCCAAAATTATGTCAATTTGCCTGGAACACAGCCATAAGACCCATGCATGTGAAATCATGACCATCACCCCCATCATGCAAGGCACAGAAAAATATAGAAAGATATTTAAAGATTTCATAGATTTCATAGACCTTAGGGCGGGAAGGGACCTCAGAAGATCATCAAGTCCAACACCCTGCCCCAGGGGCAGGAAGTCAGCAGAGGTCAGAGGATCCCAGCAAGATAAACATCCAAATGCCTCTTGAAGGCATTTGAAGTAGATGCTTGAACCACCTCCGGTGGCAGTCTATTCCAGACCTTGGGGGATCAGACAGTAAAGAAGTTCTTCCTTATGTCCAGCCTGAAATGGTCATGGAGGAGTTGATGACCATTTGACCCTGTCATCCCCTGAGGCGCTCTGGTGAACAGATGTTCCCCCAGATCCTGATGAGCACCCCGATAAACTTATTGGCAGCCACCAGACCATCCCTGAGTCTGCGCTTTTCCAGGCTGAAGAGTCCCATTGGCTCTCAGCCTCTCATCATACGATCTGTTTTCCTGACCTCTGATCATGCGCGTGACTCTCCTCTGGATTCTCTCAAGCTTCTCTACATCCTTTTTGAATTGTGGAGCCCAAAACTGGATGCAGTACTCCAGCTGCGGCCTTACCAAGGCCAAGTACAAGGGGAGAATGACGTCCTGGGATTTGCCTGAGAAGCATCTAAGTGAGTATTTTGCCCACTTTACTAGCCATAGCAAAGCACTGAAGGCTCACGTTCATCTTGTGGTCAATCATAACCCCCAAGTCCTTTTTGTCCGTAGTGCTAGTCAGTGTAACACTGCCGAGCCTATTAGCATGCTGCAGGTTTTTCTTCCCAAGATGGAACCTAGAATTTTTCAGTGTTAAACACCATCAGGTTCTCATCTGCCCATTTCCTGAGCCTATCAAGGTCAGCCTGGATTGCACTCCTGTCCTCAGGTGTGGACACTGTACCCCAAAGTTTGGTGTCAGTGAACTTGGCCAGTCCGCTTCTAATACCAATGTCCACATCATTAATGAAGATGTTGAATAATGCTGACCCAAGGACAGAGCCAACTCAAAGATGAGTTCACTACTCTCAATACTCTTCTTCACATCAGGCAGGACAGAATGGCAGTTCAAGGGCCACCTGGTTCAGAAAGGCAAGTTCGTACATAACTACTACTTTGTAAGGTCACAGATGACAAAGTAGCTTGTTGCCTACAAAAGCTTATCCTTCTCTGAACCAATTGGCTAGGGAGAGAAATTACACATATCCCAATATAAGTGATAGGAAAAACAGTTCAAATCTGTAACACAACAGAAATTTACTCCACATAAACTTTCAAAATGGCTGAAACTAGTTTAAGATAAGCCTGTGTGGATGCAGTATCAGTCTAAACTGATTTGTTAAATCAGTTTACTGAACTTCTGTCCCATCTCCAAGTTAACTCACAGTCCTCCAACATCCCAGGATGCTTTGCACCTCCACTGCAAACCTCCCCTCTCAGAGTGGGCAGGCTAACCTTGGCCCAAGCTGTTTACTCCAGTCAAGCAGGAAGGTGTGCTCTAGTGCCCCGAGGCTTCTGGCATGGGCCACTGTGGGCATATGGCTGTATTTCTGGAATCAAAAGTGAATGCATGTTCATTTGCTTACCAGTTCAATCTACACAGCTTGGACTAACCTGAGAAGACTGAATCAATTCAGCCTTGGGCTTTTTGACTATCTGTACTTAGCCATGAGGTCTCTAAGGTGCCACCCTGCCCTACTGTCTGCCTGAATGTAGAGTAAACCTGGCTACCCACTTCTTTCACATTTGATTATGTTAACATAAAGAAGCTATTGTCAAAAGTATGGGATAAAAATCCTTTTAATATTTCAATTTGGGGAACAGCTCAAAATTTTGAAACAATAAATTTACCACATTGTCTCACAAATTCTATTCATGGCTCTCCTGGGATAGGCTCTCAAACCTGCAACTCGTAAGATATGGGAAAGATCAAGTAAAACACTGGTACAATATGCTCCCTGACTCATTAAAGCAGCTTTAAAACTATTATCTGTACTTGCAGCAGCATCCCCATTCATGAGTGAGAAGCACATGGCTTGTATTGACTGCAGAAGCCTGGGGTAACCAATAGATTTTATTTCTCATCCGTTTCTACGGAAGTCTTTGATCAGGGGGAGCCAACAGATGGTCCTCCCTTGATGGTCCTAGGTTCTCCAAATCAAGCATCACAGATTTTCACATCTTACAGGACTCCCTGTCAACAGGCTTAAGAAAGGTTTGTTTTTTGTTGGTTTATTGTATTGGGGGGAGGGGAGTAGGGGGAGGGATGTTGTTATGCATGTTGCTGAAGTTGTAACTTTGTGGTTTTCAGGAAAATCAAGGAATAGTAATCATTGTAATACTGTATGCCATTTTCAGATTTTGTTTGGATTTTTTAGACAGAAGCCTAGTCTTCATCCCATTTTAGGGCACTATGAAAGGTGTTAAGTCACGTGGGTGTGGGGAGGAAGGGAGAGGGTTGTGCTGTGTCTTTTTGCTCAATATTTGTAACTCCAATTAATACTAATAGATACTGACATGTCTCCTCACCTGTGCCATATGCATTCAGTAACAAAACAGAGACAGCATAAAATACCAGTGAGGGTGTTAAAACAAATTCTGCAGATTAAAAATCAAATTCTCTCGTTAATGTATCATCTCTCATAATATCTCATCTCGCAAAGTCCCTTTAAGTACTGTCCCCAGATGGAAGCCTGCCAACTTTCTGGTTGTGGTAGCTTCCATGTACCTTAAACAGACCAAAACAAAAAACAAAAACCCACACCAAACCCAGAAAGCCTTAAATTCTCTCCAGAGACAAGGTCCTTCAAATTCCTCATTAATTATGGAAATAAAATTCTTCCTTTTCCACAGTAAATCATGCATATGAAGAAAGGCACTATCTGGAGGTACAAGAGAATTCCCATTCGTCACTCACAATGCACAAGTTCTTAAATGGAGAATTAATTCCCTCTTTCTGGGAATCCAGGCTTCAATTAATAGACAAGGTTATATAACCCAAAGACAGTCATTCATCCTAGTAGCTTGAGTGTGTGCCATAATGACATTATCATTGTTAGAAAATTTGATGTCAAGCCTCCTGACTTTATATAAATGTCACTTCTAATATTTTAAATCATAAAATTCCATCATATTTCTATTTTTTAACTATAGGAGAGTTTCTCCTTGCCTGCCTTCCCCCCTCCTCTCCCCTTTCCTCCCTGCAGGTACTAAGTTGCTTGCCTAATTAATTTGGAAGAATATTATTTTCAACATTTTAACAAAGAAGGAAAAGATGGTCTTGCAATTAAGACATGAATGGATATTTATATTGGGGTTCAGTGCCCAGTTCCACAATAGAATTTCTGTTAACACTAACAGTTATGAGGCCAGCAGATATTCAACAACTAAAACCATATGAAGTACCAAAATGGGAATAAAATTCCTAATTAACAAGCTTTGGAAATAATGCCTTACATCTGATATTGCAGTGGGAAGCAGGTAATCCACAGACTTATTGTGGAGTCTCTGTGATTCCAGTCACCCTGTAAATGACTTGTATTATATTTTTGTAAAAAGTACACTATATATATTTTTCTTCTCAAATACATGTTATTTTTCTTCTTTTAAAAAGTACCACATGTACTAGGTTGCTACCTGTAGTCGAAGTTTGGTCAGGGCTGTTTATCAAAATAATTATTTTAAGGTCTCAGCAAGTAAATATTTGTCTCCATTAAGAAAAATGTAAAAGTTTCAGAATTCAAAACACGAGAATTAAATTCCCCTTGCGCCTATATTTTCCAAATTTCCACCTAAACTAAACCTTTATATACCACATTTCTATTCAGAGCTACTTTTTATAGCTGGGTTATTAGCCTGGGCAAATGCTGATTGATAATGGGAATGCTAACAGATCCTTAACAACAGCAGTGAAAATGGCACCCAGATATTAAAAAGTCATCTCTAACATACATGATTTGAATGTAGCTGCAATAAATATTTTAAAGTGACACGTGAAAAGTAGCAATTAGTTCTTCAATCTAGAAATTATTTTCTTTAATAAAAGATCTACTCACTTTTCAGATGAATATTACACATTTAAAGTAAAGGTGCACCGATACATTGGTCTGATATCGGATCAGTACCAATATAAAGAAAATTGGCTGTATCAGAAACCAGCTTGACATGGCACACAGGCAGCAAGGAGCACAGCCCAGAAGCGGGGGGGAGCTGTGTGAAGCTGATAAGTTTGTTGTGGTGGAAGAGGAGGAGGGAGGGAAGGGGTGTGGTGGGGCACATCAATACTCCCTGCAGTATGGTAGGGAGAGGGCAGGGGTAGGTGCTGCCCAGCCACGGCAGGGTGGAGGCATGGGACAGAGCTGTGGCTCGTTGTGGGAGAGTGGTGCAACTTCTACTATTGGAGCTGGGGCTGCGCCAAGCTCTTCTTGGTGGGGGCTGGGCTCAGGACACATAACAGCGGCACTGGGAGGGGGTCTACAGAGGGGGCTACAGCCACCCCAAATTTTGCCATACCCTCCTCCCCCCAGACCCCTGCTCCCAGTGCCACTGCCACCAGCCCAGTGCAGTCCCAGTTTAATCCCCACCTTTCCCCATGAGCTGGAAAGAGATGGGGCTGCGCTGCGAGGGCAGCAGTGGTGCTGGGAGCAGGGCTACAGAGGGGGCTATGGTAAAATTTGGGATGGCTGTAGCCCCCTCCATAGCCCCGCTCCCAGCGCCACTGCTGCCCACCCTGAGCCCAGCTCCTGCCAAAAAGAGCCCAGCGCAGCCCCAGCTCCAGCCCACCCACCCCATGCAATCACATACCCCCCAACCCCGTGCCCTCCCAGGGTACATACAGCGGCGGGAGCCCTCCCCCTCCAATGAGCCATGGCTCCATCCCATGTCCCTCCCCACCCCGGCTGGGCAACATCCACTCCTGCCCCCTCCCTCACCACGGCGAGCATCGATCTGCACACCCCTTTCCTCCCCCACCCTTCCACCACAACAGACTTACCAGCTGCATGCAGCTCTATCGGAAATCAGATCAGTATCGGCCAATGTGCCTCCTTAAATACTGGCTATCAGCCCCCCCAAATCTCTATCTTGCACCCCAAATTTAAAGTATAACCACCAACATACACAAAAAAAGAAAATGCAACTGAATTTCAGACAATCAAATGTATAAACATAATAGCTTGTCATATGTTACAGCTACAACACATTTTAATTCACTATACATAAGAGACTCTAAAATTGAAACTTGTATCATGAAAAGGATAAAATGATAAGCTGACGATACCAAAACAGTATTTTAAAATGTTATAATGAACATGTAATGAAGCGATTTCTGATCATAAATGCATCAGTCCCAGTTAAAGCAATGGCAATGTACAATAATTAGAACTGGTCAAGAAATTTCTAATAAAATGTTTTTGCCCAAAAAAGCCCCCCAAAAACAAAAACACACAATTTTGCTTTTTTTCAAATTAGTTTCATAGGGATCCACCACTCTGAATAAAGCTTTCACTGAGAAAAAGGCTTCTTAAGTTTAAAATGGAATTTCCAACCAAATTCAGAGATTTTCCTCCACAAGAAGCCTTCCCAGAGATTATTGGCTATCGCCAAGGCTGGGGACTTTGACTGGGATGTGCCAATGCTCCCGATGGGACCAAAGCCAGGTTCCTGGCTAAAGGGTCTTGCCCGTCTGCTCTAGGTCAGACTGATCGGCATATTTGGGGTCTGGGAGGACTGGTCAGACTGGTATGGACTGTGGGGGGTTTTGCCTTCCTCTGTAGTGAGGGCCATGGCCTTCTACCTGGGACCTCCTGAGCATATATTAACTACTGCTATGGTTCCTTGCTTTCCCTGTGGCAGGCTAGGGTGCTAGTTCTATGTTGTGTCAGGGTTGATGGTAGTCTTACGCAGAGTTTAAATTGTGGTTTGTATCAGATGGTTTGGATAGGGATGATCCTGTCTCAGGCAGGGGGATGGACAGCAGCCTGCCCTGGTCCTGCATTCAGATCCAGGGGGCACATGCCCCCACCAGGGGTGTGCACAGTGGTGGGAGCCCCCCCTCCCCACCCACATCCCCCAGAGGAGCCATTATTTGGGGACAGGAAGGAATTTTACCTGACAGTCAGACTGGTATAAACGATGGGGGGCTTTGCCTTCCTCTGTAGCTGAGGGTGTGGCCCTCTACCTGGGATCTCTTTTTATAGAAGAAATAAGACATTAGCTGCCCTGCTTTATCTGTGGCAAGTTAAAGCGTTACATCTTATGCTGTGTCAGGGCTGACACTAAGAGTTTTTCTAAGAGTAGTAACACTTAATGAGCAGTAGCCTATTCTACTCTACTAAGATTATGGAATTAAATAGGATGGTTTGGATAGGGATAATCCTGCCTCTAGCAGGGGGCTGAACTAGATGATCTCTGGAGGTCTCTTCCAGCCCTACTTCTCTATGATTCTATGACAGATTCTCTGCAACCAAAGCGGTGGGGACTTGCTAGTTATAGGGGAAAAAACTCATCCCTTTAAATAACACACAAGCAAACTTTGCATTATCTATGTAATAAAGGACTGCCTTTGTTCCTATTTTACTGGAGGGAAGCAAAAGACAGAGAAGAACTTGGGGTAGTAGTTTGTGGGTATTTGTACCAGTCTGTATATATGACTATACTGAAAGTATAGAATATGACTTCCAGTATAGTCATGTACACAAAGAGTGAATTATTTGTAATCAACTTTTTTCTGCACTTACTAATTTCCTAAAATGAGTGACACAGCTTGTTTAACCAGTATCTAATTTTCATTTTTCATTTGGAAACAAACGACTAAATTTGAAAGTATTTCACACGGTCAAAGATTTTAAATAGTATTCTAAATATCTACAGCATAATTTAAGGACTTTTTTAAAAGTGCTCTTATTTAGAACTACCCATTTGAAGTATTTTTGTAAATAATCTTTACAAATTAGTCTGTAATATAAAAGTTTAGTGTTGCATTAATTTCATAATAATGCTTCTAGTGTTTAGGTATCACCACATGGGGAAAAACTGATGTATGGGCAGATGCACTCCTTTTCTCTCCTCCTCCAGAAGTCTGGAAAGGTTGCTCTTGAAGGGTACAAATGATATCAATTTGACATATATCCAAAATATCCAAAATACGTGACCTTCATTTGAAATTGAAAGAATCATAGCCAGAGAAGATTTTTATTGCCAAAAAAAAAATAAATCACTGGATGCCTGAAAGAAAAACACAGTGAATAAGAATTTTGTAATACAAGAGAAAGTATTTATCACTCAGTCATATTAATCAGTTCTCACATAGGGACTGACTGCTAAAATGCATCTCGGCAATTGATGCAGTGTTAACCCAGTCATTAGCTGTTGTCTGATACAACAATAAGAGGATCAAGCACGCAGACTGCATATCACTTTACAAATCAAGGCTTTAATCCTACTTGGATTTACACAATCTGAGTAGCACCCACCCCTTCTGCCCCAAAATCCATGAAGCTTCTCTGAGTGGGCAAAGATAAGAAAATGTTCTCTCTGTCTTTGCAAGATCAAAAATTAAACTATAAATATGGCCATCTATTCTAGATGGCCTCACAATGAAACAGATTTAATAACTGCAAGGCTGACAACAAGTGCATAGGCTCCAGAGCAGTTGGTATTTGGATGTCACTATCTAGATAAATAGGTAAAGAGATTTGCCTCGTGCTTGTTATTGTGAATTCAAAAGCCAACTAAAATTTTCTTTGAAGATAAAAAGTGGCCGATACATGAAAAGATAAAGAAGGAAGAATAAAAATGCAAAAGAGGCCAGAGATTCTGGGTCTGATGACTTCTTAGGGCTTGTCTTGACCGTCATCATTCAAGATAAGAGTGTAAAAGAAAATCATCGCTACCTCATATCACACCCAAAAATGCCTGTTTAACAGAGTCTTTAGTGGCACAAAACAGAAACAATTAGTTTAGAAACACCAGAACACATTAACAAGAATTTTTTTATATGGCAAAGATTGTTTTGTTGTGCGGAAGTTTTTGGTTTTAGTTTTGTTTGTTTGGGTTCTGTTTTTTCGCGAGGGAGGTGGGGTTCATAACTATGGCCTGCAGTTGCTAACTCTGCTGTAGAAAGAAAACGGTCTGTTACAAGCCAGCATTAAAAGGTGGTAATAAGTCACAACCCTTTAACTGTTTTTGTATGTTATGTATTGATATTAAATTGTAACTCTTTTACCCAATAATTAGCTACTTTAGTAGCAAAACTATCTCCAGAGAATCATTAATTAATTATAACCATGCAAGCTGTTAATGCAAGTATTCTTTTTTTTCCAAAACACCACACAGAAAATGCAAATACAACTCAGTGCCTGTTCTTAATTTATGCAAGATGTATTCAATCAAATTGTATTGCAGCACAATACTAATGTCCCAATTTAAGTCCTCAAGTCTGATCAGGCAGCAGCTCAATTATATCATGTTTAACATTATGAACACAATTTATTCAGTTCTAGCAAGAAACTAGTCACAGGACAAGTGGATTCAGAAAGAAGCAGTCATCACAACAGGCATTTTAGCTTTGTTTATGTATATGACTGCTACAGATCTCAAAAACAGGTGGGTATGTGTAACCAACAGATTAAACACGTCTTGTAGCCCTCCACATAAAAATAAGAGTATGTTATTAACAGCAACTAACTGAGTTGCTCTAACTTAAGCGACAAAGGCCTGTATTTTGTTGTTGAAATTCCCAGATTCAACCCTTGAAGAGAAATTACCGTATTTACTCAGTTATATAACGAGGTCCCCCCCCCCCCATTTAACAGGGTGGGGGTAAGCCCCTGGTCTCAGAAGTGAGTATGAAGGCAATGGGGAGGAAGGTGGCTGCTGTGGCTCAGGTTCTAGCCCCTACCCAGGGCCAGGGCCACAGCTGCAGCTGCTGCTGACCCCCCTCCCCTGCCACCTCTGTACCCCACCACCTCCCCTCTGAAGCCTCTTACCTTCATCTCCCCAACTATGCAGCTTCTGTTCCCTTGCCTGCCTCTCTCTCTCCCCCCCTTACCCTTGCTCCATCCATAATGCACCTGGGGCACAGAGCCCAGCCCCAGCAGCACTGGCACAGAGTGGTTGCTATGGGGGCTGGGCTGGTGCCATGCTCCATACCCTAGGCTAGAATGGGGATGAAACCTGCTGGCATGGAGCAAGTGTAAGGGGGTTTGATGGAGTAGGGACCAGAGGCTGTGGGGGAAGGACAGAAGGAGGAACAGAGGTGGAGGAGGAAGGGTGGGCCTGAGGCTGTGGGATGGGGGGGGAGGGAGAGTGGTACAAGCCAGGGGCAAGCTGCTTGGCCTGCCCCACTGCAGCAGTGGGAGGGAATGAATTAAAGATGCCACTCCAATAGTTAGATTCTATATATGGAAAATGATAACTAATTTATAATTTTTCTATGTACAGAATCTAAATATTGAGGGGTTGTCATAGCTAAAGTAAATGTGGTATGTGGCAGAAGATGCATTGAGAAGGCACTTGTGAAGAACACTATCAAAATTCTTCAATTTATTCCCGTTGCTTTCAGTAAGAATTCCAAACATGGAATCATTGTAGAATCAGGTCCTTACATAACATAACAATTAGGGCTGTGTGAAACTTTGGCAGCCATTTCATTTTGGCAGTGTTTCAGTGCCCAAAACAACAAATCCAAAACAAAATGGAAGGCTCCAAAACATCTTCAGAATGAAACGAAACCATCGAAGATGTTTCGGAAATGTGGGACTTTTGGAGACGGGCTTGCAGAGAAACAAACTAAGAAGAGGGAGGGGGAAGAAAGTGGGGAAGGACTGTGCTATTGACACCTGTAGCTGACCAGTGCCTGCAATGTGTCCCTGAGGTCCCTTCCAATCCCAGTGCTCTGGGAGAGGGATGGCAGCCTAGTGTCATTCCACACACAGATCCAGGGCCCACGCCTCCTGGGAGAAGTCTAGCACAGCCCCGCAGCCCTCCCAGGGAGCACAGGCCCCCAGATCTGCATGTGGGATAACAGCATGCTGCTGCTGCCAGCTGGAGCCAGCACCAATCTTCCCAGTGCTCACCGCAGACTGCGCCAAGCATGGGTCCCAGCCAGCAGTGGCAGCCTGCTGTCATTCTGCGTGCAGATCCAGGGGCCCACATCTCCTGGGAGATGTCTGGCACAGCCCCACAGACCTCCTGGGGGGCACAAGCCCCCAGATCTGCATGCAGGATGACAGCATTCTGCCACTGCTGGCAAGTGATATGAGTTTTGCTTTGAACATTTTGAAGTGCAGTTTCACAGAAACCCCTGCACCTATCTCCTTGAAACATGGCAGGTTCCATGACCTCTGAAGGGGCTAGCGTCTCTGCAATTTTCATCTGAATCAGGCAAGAAATGACAAATTTACATGCATTTTAGTGATTCCCCATTATAGCCTATGGCCGAAACACCAAAACAGCATCAAAATTCCAAAACAGGTTCAGCCCATTCGAAATGGAACAGTGATCCAAAACACCAGAACAAATCACTGTCCCTCTGAAACAGCTGAATCTGAAACCAAATTGAAACAGCTGTTTTCTACAGCCCTAATACTAACACTTCAGTGGGAAAAAAATCACAGTAGTTAAGCTAAGTACAGATAGTCAAAAAGCCCAAGGCTGAATCGATTCAGTCTTTGCAGGTTAGTCTAAGATATAGAGATTAAATTGAGAAACAACTGGACAAACATTCACTTTTGATTCAGGAAATGCAGCCACATACCTGCAGTGGCTCAAGCCAGAAGCTGGAGGGTGCTAGAGCACAGCTCTTGCACATAGCCAGCATGATATGTGTTCGCTTCCTCTTCCTGCTGCCCTCAAGGTCTTTGGGATTTGCAGTCCGTCCCTCTTCCCCACCCCCAACCCTTCCCTGCTGGAGCAGACAGCACAGTTCAGCCCAGGGCTGGAAAACATGCTGGGGGACTCCGATTTAAAAAATATTTCGGTAAATATAACAAGGCCAATGGAAAAGCCAGGTCATAAAATGCAGCAATTTTAACGTTAACAGTCCTCATAGCCAGCAATGACCTGCTTCAGGCCTCTGGCATATGTTACATTTATTATACAGTTAGCACAAGGTGTTAAATACTAACAGGACAGATGTTAAAGCAATTTATTCACTGACTAAAAAAAAAGTACCCATCTCAAAGAAGATACTCATTAAATAAGTAACTTTTCTGCAACATGTCAAAGATCAAAGTCTTTGATTTCAGATGCCGATGGCAAAAGGTCAGATGACAAAGGGTCAGAAGCTAACACAACAAACTCTGTGGTTGTAATTTATCCCTCTGTATAAACAGTGTTGCATATACACACCCCTATCTGCCTCATTTCAAATCGCTTGAGCTTTTCATACGAAAGAGAGAAACTGACCTTGGCAGCCCAGCACAAAAGATAAAGTACTTATAGTAATGAGATTAGCTAACTTTAGTACAGTTGTAAAATTAAATACACTATGCGTGCCATCCTGTGACCAAACGAGACCAGTACCACCGAAGTAAAAATAACCCCCCTTTTTTATGAAACCTGAGCAAACAAAGAGAGCACAAGTGCCAGCTAGTTAATTATTTATGATTAGTGTATAGTAATTGGTCACCTGCGGAAAGTACAACTTTGAAAGAACTTCCGCCCAAAGCAGAGGGCAGAGAACTGTGTATACACTCAAGGAAGAACAAATCTTGCATCTCTCTGCCTACGATATTTTTCTGGCGTATCTTGTCTTACCGGTCCATTTATCTCTCTCTCTTTGGCGTTATCTTTCTTATCAAGAGCTCTTAGTAATCTGAAGACTGCAACGGCTTATATGAATCGCTCAGAAGCAACTGTCTTACCCACCCTGTAAATGCTGGGTAACACGATATCTGCATGCTGTAACTAAATCAATCAGCTCCTCTGCCTACACTCCAGCACATCAGAAGCGTAAGTAAAATAAATCTTTTGTGAAACCATCACGCTGTGTTTAAATCATGCTGACTCCTGCTCACCATTATCACCCACCTGCCCGGTCATAAATCCCCCTCCTCACGCCAAGCCAGTTGTGCCAACCCAGGCTCGCAGGTCAAGGGTGCACCGGCGTTATAGGGCGCGACACAACAGACAAGTATCACACATTCATTTTATTGACTGGTATGTTATTTAGGTCTTTCCCTAGCCTACACTGCTCTGCTCTCCCTCCATCCCTCTCCAGAAGGACAGTGGGAGGCAGATGTGCCGAGTACATGGAGACACAAGAGCCCTAGCTCTCCTTGGGAAGAGGGCTGTCACCTGAAATGCACTAACATATCCATCATCTTAGTCCCCCTTCCTCCCACCAACAAAAATAAAAGTTGGCACCTATGGTGGGAGGGGAAGCTCAAAACCCCCCTAAGTCAGCTCTTGCACCTCATAAACATCTTGTAAGCAACCCCAGCCTTCGGGCTGTCCATACACCATTTCAAGTGCTATACTCTGTGCTGGGCTGTCTGTAGGGAATTCCTGGAGACAGGGAAGCTACAGGGAAACTCAGAAGTCAGCTCACTAGTTCCCCTCTTTTTCTGGTGAGAGCTGGTAGGCACAAGACCCCTCTTTTTCTAAGCAAGGGTGCAGATTAGGCACGTGCGGCATGGAAGAACATGCATATTTTCAGATCTGCAAAAAAATTCTGAAATTCTCATTCCTCAAGTAAATTAACCTCTGCCAGCATCCTCAGTGACAAAATGGAAAAAATGTTTTACGTTTTTTCCTATTCTGGATTATTCCCCTTTAAAGGAGGTCTTTAAGAAAGCAAAATTGAAGTTTGACATTCTTCTGTTAGGAAACGCCAATTTTTATTCTACAGCTTTTGAATCAAAACATTCATTCCTCTTTGTGAATAAGCCATTTTGAGTCCCCCCCCCCACAAAAAAACTGGACTATGCTAAAGCAATGTAATCCCTAAGTGAAGGAAAACTGCTAAGGCTTATCCCTCCGGAAGGAATCATTTAATGCTCTTTGAGATCACTAAAAGCCATCATCTTTCTTGCAAAAAACTCCCACAAAAGCCAACATTACTGAAGAACATAAAATGGGAATAAAACTCAAACCCTGCTAGGAAGAAAAACAGAGGTCTTTTCTTCTTGCATGTCTTCCTCATGGTAACTTCTCCTTTATACTCCTGCAAGAATGTGGAATAGGGAGGATAACAATCACCTTTTTAAAAGCAGTCATGTGTGTTGTGCTTTTGCTTTTCTGGATTGCCAAGCAGAACTAGAAAACTTGTCTTCAAAAGGGGCCTAAGGCAGATAGAAAAGTACTGTGGTCAGGAAAGGATGAACTACAGATTAGAAGAGTTTCTAGTTCCGTTTTTTTTAAGTTTATAAATATAAAACCTTTAAGTACCAAAATAAGTTTTAATAAAAAAAATAATAAAAATTTTTAAAAAAAAATCAAAAAAAAAAAATCAAGAAAACAGAAGAACAAGAAAAACAGATATGTATAAAAGGAAAGTTAGAAACAACTGCTGAGTGTAATTACTAGTTGCTTCTTAAATATTTCTCAACCCAAACTCCATTGTCTTTGGAAAAATGCAAATATAGTCATCTGGTCATTTGCATTTTCAATCTATTTGCATCTCTCTGGATTTAATCCCATCCCTCCATTTCCCACCACAAATAAAAAGGAAAAGGAAAAATGGTGGTGATA
Source organism: Crocodylus siamensis (assembly GCF_052110815.1). NCBI lineage: Eukaryota > Metazoa > Chordata > Crocodylia > Crocodylidae > Crocodylus > Crocodylus siamensis. Next base: position 171,559,543 of record NC_143399.1, read on the forward strand.
TCCTGTCAAATTCTACCCATGCATCTTGGCAAAGTGACATACTGCTTACATTAGATAATATGTTCCAAACACATCCATGTACACTCTCATCTTACCAGTGGCCATCTTCATCTCAACTCCCTGTCAGTGGGACTTGAACATGCCCTTCAGGCTCAATTCTTTCTTAACTAGGGGAGGGGAAAAAAAACATACTAATGACCACTTAAATGAGATACCACTCGGAATAACCTGGAAAGACTTATGTTCCTCTTTTTATTTTTAGATAGGGAGGAAGATGCCAGTGAGGGGTAAGGGGGGAAAAAAGGAAGAGAAAGTTTTAAATGTTGACCCTTGTCATGGAAATTTTTGAGTATGTGCTGCCAGTACAGAAGAGGTTAAACTGACATGTGCGGTTTGAAGCTGTGAGTGGAAATTTCCAAGGCTCACCCAGCCCTTGCCCCCTGGGTGACCTGCAGAGCTGTCAATCATTGTTGACCTACTTTCCCCACAGAGCATGCTCAGATTGTGTCAGCTTCTGACAGAGCATGCTCAGTCAGAACCTGACATGAGGTAATCGGACTAGAAATTTCTCTGCGGAAAGCACGCTGATTGGCTACTAAATTGATATAAAAGTTCTGTGAGCCCCTCCCTCGGGGTGGTGTGTTGGTGTGTGGGGGGAGATCGCGTGGAGTAGAGACAGAGGCTGCTGCTGCAGGGACTGTTCTCTGAGTCAGGCTTCAGGGCCTATTGATCTCCTCCTTCGGCTCCGTTGATACTTGCTTTGTGTACTCATCTGGCTCCTGACTTACCTTTTGAACTGATTAACGGCTTACGATTTTGGATCACCCTATGGACTTTGTTTAACCCGGTTCTGGATCATCGACCTTGGCTTTCTTCACCAACTACGACTCTGCTCATCCCTCCAACTGACGTCTCCGCTGCTCCATCTTCTGGCTCCTGACCTCGGCTTCCTCATTCGACCACCTGATTGTCCATTGCTGTGGACTGGCGTCACGCGGTTCATCATCACCGTGTTACAGTTCGTTTTGTTGTTTGTGATCCCCATTGATGAGCTGTTGACCAGCCCTGGGACTAGGTCTTCGGACTGAACCTCGTGGGCCAACAGACCCCTTTGTTGTTAATTGTTAGTTTGTGTTCAAAGCTGTAACTGAAGACCTTTCTGCCTACGCCTGAAGCGTAAGTCAAATAAACTCACCTGTTCTTTCTCAATCCGCTCCGAGTCCCTATCTCCAGACTCTACGCCGCTAATCCCACCTGTCCGTATCTAATTGCCACCCCGGCCCACCGTGACCTTGGGGTCCGATCCTTCGGTTTTCCCCGACAACCCTAAAACTGCCAAAGAATTAAAACCTCAGCAAGAGTGGGAAAGATCAGGCCTCTCAGATGTTGCTCCAGGTTCCTATTCACACCTTTATGAAGTTTGGGTTTTTTTCCACAAATCACATGAACTAAACATTTAAGGGGGTTCAGGTTGTTTGTTTTCTTAATGAGATTCTGAAGAATAAAGCACCTTCAGAGAGATGCCAGTATGCCACATCACTGAATACTGCCCCAACCCATCCTGTTTAGCACACGGTTTTCTGCAGTCTGAACATCCAAAGACTCAGCATTACCCTCCTCAACATTGAAGTGTGCTGTTCTCAGGTTGCTATTCTATATAAACTATAGCCCTTTATGTCTTCTCTCTGTTGCTTTATGGATTTTTTTTCGTTATCCATTCAGGACAATATAAAGCATTTTCACCTAACATGAAGTCCTCTGTCACTTCTTCTTGCCTGGAAATTACATATACCTATTTATGTTATCTGACCCTTTGTTATCTTTTCAAAACAGCCAGCTATCCTGTAAAACCACACTTCTGCCTGGCAAAACCAGGTTTTAGGGACTTGGATATTCCTACAACAAGCATTAATGATCTAGAGTGCCTGAGTGTCTGCCTCATTCTCTTTTTGTATGAGGAGCCAAGATAAATCAAAGAGGTATGAAACCAAGTCAGAAATCATGGGAGATATCACATATTTAAATAACCAAGGGGAACAAACAATTTGGAAAATTGCATAGGATGAATTTCTTACCTGAAGAACTAGGCAGAGAACAATTCTTACCTTAATTTTAAATAAGGGAGAAGATGTGTTTGGAGATGTGCAGCATAAATAATTAGCATCTTCATGGTATGAAAAGCAAACAGGTTTGCAATGAAGTAAAATCAAAGAAAGGGAAAATACTATATAATGCTAAATTCAGCCAAAGAATATAGGAAAACTGAGTAAATTTTATAAAGAGTAAGCCATAAAGAAAAAAACCCACAAGTCTATATTCAGAAAAAATAAAGAATTGTTTATGCAAGTGTTGATTGACAATTATGAACCGCTATGCAAAATATAACGAACAATTATAAACAATTTACTGCAACAAAAATTCAATAAAAAAGGGGACAACACAACTATAACAGATTAGGGATTTCAAAGATATAGTCAGTGAGAAAAAAAGACTTAAGTAATTTAGAAAAAATGCATGTTAAAATAGAACTTTACTAAGATATTTGTACATGGGAAGGAAAAGGAACCTTGAGAAATCTTGGTTATGTCAGCAATGGTCAATCACTGCAAAGTAAAAGGGATACAAGAACAACAAGTGGAAAGGGAAGGAAGTGGTAGGAATTTATGTGGAATTCCTACACAGAAAAAAAACCACTAGTCAATATAAGGCAGTAACTACAGACGTTAATTACAATGACAAATGCTATAAATATTTAAGAAATAATGTGGTTCAGCTGTTAACTCAAAAAAATAATATGAACCAAAGTAAGACTCAAAGCCTCAAACATATATTTCTTGCAACAGATTTTGAATGAAAGAAAATCCATCCTCCACATATTGGTAGAGCAAATTATTGCAGTTCCAAAATAGGTTTACCTTCTGATTTCAAAATCAGAACAATACAAAGTTCAGGTACAGTTTTAAGATAATCGTGTCCAAAATCTTTGCGTTAATAAGAATGTGGAGCTTCAAAAAGAAAGATAAAATAGGAAATAAAGTTTCCGGGTTGGGGGGAACTCTTAGCCTGCCTGCACAGCCTGGGCACAGTAAGTAAGGGGGGCTCTCACATGTGTCCCAGTGAGCCCTGTGGGCTCCTCAGGCTGCCAAAGACTGGACCAGAGCCAGATAGCCAAGCCACCCCCTGATTAGCTGACAGGGACATCACAGCTGCTCATCTGGACCTGACATGGCAGCAGTTCATCATGGCATGCATCCTCAAGGCCATAAGCCACCAAGATGTCCACTTAGTGCACCCTGCGCCCACAAAGTGTATGCGTGTCCTGGACACCAGGGTTCTGTGTGGCCACATGCATGTATGCGTGCACATGCCCCAGATGCCTGGTATATGTATGCGTGTGCATGTGCACACAGAGACACCCCCCCACCCCCCAAGGCATCCTAGATGCACAGAACCCAGGTGTCCAGGACCTGACCGGGCCACTGACTTCCAAGCACCCACCTCTTGCACAGCTCGTTTCCCAGGGGGATGAAGAGCAAGCGCTACACTCCTGGGGTCCATGATTTCATCATTGGCAATGTCATTGCTGCCCCCAATCCTTGTTGAGGCCTCATGGGGGGTAACTGGACCACTGGAAGGAACACGTGAAGTATCGACCCAGCACTGCAAGTACACATGGCACAGGCATGGGGTAGGGGGCGAACCCACCACCAACATGTGTGGCCCCAGCCCTACACGGCAGCAGGCTGTCTGGATCTTTGAAGCCCTGACCAACTACCTCCTCACCTGCATGAACTGGGAGCCCTCCCTAAATGAGTAGGACTGAGGGACTTACAATGCCCATGACCTGGCACCGGGCCACGGGTCTCCTGACACAGGTCCTTCAAGCCCTGCATCACGGGCATAGTTGCCCACAACACAGACTGCCTGGGCACTGTTCCCCTTCTAGGAGCACATACTGGAGTGCAGGGGAATGCGGGGGAATGAGGAAGAGACATGCCACAGTTTAAAAAGTTGTGGTTGCCAAACCTTTCCTGCATTTATTAAAGAAAATCTGTTGAGTATTGCCCGTGTCTGAACCTAGTCCCTACTCCCAATTCACACAAAGCTGCAAACCTTTGGCAGCAGCAGCAGGATGGAGATGAGAACTGGGTACAGAACCTGGAAAGGGGTTTGGAGTTGCAGGGAATGTCACCGGGCCTGAACTCAACAAACACAAAACTCTGAAGGGGAGGGGAGGGCTAGGGGCTTTTGACCTGACACCTTATTTTCAGGGGTTCAGAGTCAAGACCAGGGACTCCTCTGTAGGAGATGGACAGCTGGACCCAATGTCTGTCTCAGAGCTGCAGGAGGCATTGTCACAGTGGGCACCGAAGACTTCTGGCCCTCCAGCATGGGACCCCGGGCTCCTCAGACCCGAGGCCACGTCTCCCCACTTCAAGGATCATGGACCTGCAGTCCTTGCCAATGCCCAGGGCTGATGTCAGGCAGCCAGCCCAAGCCAGGGAGCTACCCATCCCTGCCAAGACTAACCGGTCCAGGTGTGGAACCCAGGAGTCACCCTGGCAACAAGAGCCAAGCAGCTGAGAAAAGGGTCCTCATGCAGGAATCTTTCCATCACGTCTCCCTTTCCCAGATGGGGAGGGAGGGTGTTTGGTGGAGGGGGGAGGCTGACAAGGCAGGGAACTTTTTCTCATTTCTACAGCAGTTGTCCGACATACCATATAGCTATCTTTGGTACCTGGCCTGGAGGTACTTTTTGCCAAAACTGCTGCCCCCTGTTTTGCCTGCTAAGCTCCCCCTTTTGCTTGCTAAGCTCAAACATTATCGATACCTTTCTGCTAGTGCCTCAGGGGAAGGGGGAGCTCTTTCCACTCAAGTGCCTGAGGTATCTATGCTTAGACTCAAATCTCCTGCGGAGCGCAGCTTGAGCCTGACAGAAATGGTAAGGATGTATCAATTAGGCAGATTTATGATCCCATTAAATGTGACATGCTCTCAAGTGCCCAAGCCGGGGGGGGGGGGGGGGGGGACCATGGCTGGGCTTCAGGCTTCAGCAGGGGAGGGTAGTGGTGGGGAGTCCCAACCCCTCTGTGGTCTTCTCAGCCATAATGACCTGAGGGAGGGCTATGACTGCAGGGGGTGGCCTTTGCTCCCCTTGCTGCCCCACCCTCTATCACAGTCACATGGAGCTGGGGTGAACCTTACCAGCTTCACCTGATAAGACTTAGTGGACTTCATTTACCCCTGAATGTGCTATATTCTCTCTCCCTCTTCTGTAGAATTTTTGCATACTCATAACTACTCTTAAATTACCCATCTCAGGCAAGGTCTCTAATGCACTGCAAAGAGACAAAACAAGAGCAGGCTGGAGATGTACTTTATCAAGTGAACAGTACAGTACAAAGACCCAAACCTGCTCCACTTGAAATCAAGGAAAATCTACCCCAATTTCAGATTTAAGCATTACTATATTTCAAAAACTTGCATGCGACTGAAAGACTGTGCGATAAACTTAAAAAAAAACCCAACAAAGAAAACAACTCAAAGTTCACTGCATTATCCATTAGACCACTTAAGAAAAAACACACTTGGAAGTGTAATTGCCCTGAGTGCAAACATTTAATGCTTTTAAAATCTTCAAACAATTTCTTGGTAAGCAATATATTGTCCTAGGCCATGGGATCATGGCACCACTGAGTGTCCTGCAATAATACAATGCCTCTGATTGACTAGTAATGTTAGGGCTCCAGCTAATGAGGCAATTAAAAAAGAACTGATGGACTGCTGAAACAAAGGCAGGCCTCAAACTTGCAATACAGTTGGTTCCTGAAACCCACATCTTAAGTCGAAACGTTGCAACTCAGAACCAATTTTCCCATGGGAACAATGTTAGAAAAGGGAAATTAGTTCCTTTACAACACTCAACACAGCTGCATCCATCTGGTAAGTCTGTTGTGGTGGGGCAGGGAGGAGAAAGGGGTGTGGGCAGATCAATGCCCCCGCAGCAAGGAAGGGATTGGGGCTGGGGCAAGCGCTGGCCAGCCAGGGCAGCAGGGCATGGGGAGGGGGTGGGGTGGCTCCTGCCACTGTGCACCGCTGGTCCGGAAGCTACTCATCTGGAGGCTCATCCAGCAGCTCTCAACGCTGCTCTGACCTGCTGCTTCCAGACAAGCAACATGCAGCAGTAGGAACCTCCCGGGCTCCCTGCATCTCCCGAACAAGTAGCAGTTTTGTCTCACATATCTCCACCCCGTCCCAGCTGGGCAAGTGGCAGCAGGGCATGGACATGTGCCCCTGGACTGGGGTGGGACGGGCAGGACCAGGGCTGCACCAGGCTGCGCTCCAGGCAGGTAGCAGGTGTTATGGGGGGGGGGGGGTAGATGAATTTTAGGGTCACTGCAGCCCCCCCAGCCACCACTCCATTGCCCATCCTGCCCCAATCTAGGAGTATAGGCCCCGCTCCAATGTCCTGCCACTACTTGCCCAGCCAGAGTGGGGCAGGGGGGTATGGGACAAAGCTACTGCTCATCTGGGAGGTGCAGGGAGGCCAGGGCAGTTCCCACTGCTGCACGCTGCTTATCTGGAGGCAGCGCAGTGGCTCTACCATGCCCGAGCTGGGTGAGTGGCAGGAGGGCATAGCCCCAGCTCCCAGGACCTTCCACAGTCTGTCTGGAGCACAGCTTGGTACAGTCCCAGCCCCACCCACCCCACACAGCTCAGGGACACATGCTCCCCCATTCCCTCCCAAACCAGCCCCGGAGCAGTGGCAAGAGCCCCCGGATGAGCCACCAGATGAGCAGCTCTCAGACCGGCAGTGCAGAGTGGCAGGACCTGCTCCACCCCCTCCCCATGCCCCGCCGCCCCAGCTGGGCAGTGCTTCCCCAGCCCTAATCCTTCCCTCACTGCGGGACACTAATGTGCTCCCCTACGCCCCTTCCTTCCCCACCACAAGGGATTTACCAACATGAGGCAGTTATGTCAAGCATTGCAAAGTCCAAACTGGTGTTGGAACCTCGAAACAGGATGTAAATTTATAAAGGTCATAAATGCACTCATTGTAACTCGAAAAGCTGCAAGTCAAGGACTGCCTGTACCAAGTATCTAGGTGATCCTAGGTCATCCTTTCCAGAGCATGAGCTCGTAAATGGGTCAACCTGCCTTCACTCACTAGGGCTTCAGCAAAGTGACGCTGTCTGTTGGCTTCCAATATTCTGTTCCAATTTTAAGAAATCTACTGGGTTCAGAAGAAAAAATAAGATCACTACTTCTTTTGCAGGCAGCAGACTGGGATGATGGGGAACAAGTTTTCTTTCCTCCCACTGAAGAATGTGAAGTTTTTCTTAAAGGACTAAATAATAAACACTGTGCTCCAGAGGGTTTTGTGAGGGTTAGTTTTTTAGACCATTGGCTATTACTATTCATACAGCCAGGAAAAGTGACAAATGAACAATGGTAACTAATAAAACAGTCTGGGAACTTGACAAAAAAAAGGTAGCTGCCCTACATAAGTATCTATCAAACTCCCAGCAACAGTCTCAAACTCTGTAACAAACTGTCTGAAGCAGCTTTCTATCAAGTGCACATGGTTCTAAACCATTACTCAAGTGACCAAATGATTAGAAATTTGCTTTACGACAATTCATCTGAAAACAGAGAAACACTGTCCACTTCTTTACAGGCCACTGAATACATACAAGGTTTCTGGGACTTTGTGTCTGTGAGCTGGACTTGTGGGTTTCTGGTCCTGCATCTTGTATTGAGCACAGGCAGTACAGGTGTGTCTCACAATCTACATTTTACACATGCATTCAGTTTCCCCAGACAAGTTTGAAAGTAGTACATACGCATACCAATATGTATGGTATTATGTAAGTGTGCTGTTGCAGATTTTGAGCATGTTCAAGGCCTTTTTTACTTCCATTAGGGAGCTTGCCCATTGCTAAAAATCAGTACCTAAGACAGGTCAGCTATGAGCAGAGGTCAAATAGCCACAGACCCACATTCAGCACTTGCTCACCTGCACCCATGGTAAGATACAATATGAGAAAATTCATCAATAAGTAGTTTTCTTTGTGTGGATAAATCTATGCTATCTGGAGGGAGGATCAGTACCGGTGAAGCTGAGGACAGAGGCTTTGCTGGCTGTCAGTAAGCGCCCAGGGGCAGGGCCAGCCTGGTGCCGAGGAGGAGGACAAGCTCTGGCCTAGGCTACACCACCACCCGGGGAAGGGGGCGAGCAGCGTGCCCCAATGCTCCACGGGATGTCAGCAGAATGCAACCTACCTTGAGTTGGGATGGAATGTGGTTCAGATGTGCGTTACAGCACTATCTTACAGCATTGACATTTGATATACCATTGAACCAAGGTTATCTTAGGATGTCTCCAGGGTGGGGAGCGTTTCAATTACAGCAGCACTTAGGAGCCACTCTACTTAAAACACCCACAGTGTCTCGTGTATTCAGCATCCCACGTTGCAAACTGGCAGTGGGGGCACTTTAATTAAAGTTCATTGGATAAGCTTTAGTTAAAGCATGCCCGCCACCATTTTTAAACATGGAGACGCTGAATGATACTGAGGCTGCTGCAGAGTTCTAATTAGAATGCGTTGGAGCAGGTGTCAGGCATATATGTATATGTGCCCTTAGAGCAGGATCCACCATTTTTACAGCACTAAATACGCTTGAACCATCTATTTGTTTACAGCTAGAGAGTGGTTTCTGCACATCTACCATGCAACAAGTGTAACTTCTGTACCTGGACATAAAGCCTGTAGAACACGTTAAGAAGAATCAGTAGCAGATGGTTGACTACTAACTATTTTGGGGCCTAGTGAGTATTGAATAATTAGTGAGGCTAGCTAATTTTTTTTTTTTTTTAAATTCTCAAGGGCTTCAAATTAATTTTTTTAAACGGGATGCAACAGAAGAAATTAACTCTTTGATTGCTTAACTAACATGTGAGAAACCAGGCACTTTAATGAATTTCCAATGATTCTGGTTATTATGTACTGACAATTATTGGAAACAGACACATTTCTTTTTTTCCTAGAATTCAAGATAGCTCCAACATTTAATATTCTCATTTCTAGTCAGTATGTATTCTTTCACATTGTACATTCAAAAATAACAGATTTAGGCATAAAAAGTTTGAATCACCTCATTCAATAGAGAAAGTTGCCACACTTAAAACAACTGAAACGAATGCCAGTAAGACTTACAGGCCAACAAAAGTTTTAGCATGCAATCAAAATGTTTCACATGATCATTACTAAATTTCAAAGACGGTAATATGGGGGAAGAACAGCTCAAATCAGCACAACCAGGATGTTTATATAAGCATACAATCACAAAATCAGTGGAGCCAGGAGTCTGTATCCAGTTTGCCTCTATGGAATGCACAGGCTCTTGCTTGACCTTTAGTGTCAAAAATATCTGATAACGGTTGATAACACACAAATAGGAGGAAAATAAACTTAGAAACGTATCCATTTTTTAAATGTTCCTTCAATGCCTTCAACCAGGAAAGTCCATCAGCCTTTCAGAATACAGACGACGTTAATATCCAGCTCCTAGACAAGACTATCAGAGGATTTCTCTCACAAAGACAGCAATTCAGACTGATTTCTACTCCTACATATCAAGGCATATATTAACAATAGAGTTCGTCCTTACTCTGGCAGACTATTTTACCGTGAGGCTCAGTATGAACTGATCTCTTCCTCCAGAATGTCTCAAAATAAGTTGGAAGTTTATTTTTAAAAAGGTGGCCAATAACATGTGATGTTTACTGTTAAAACGTAAATCAAGGATAATTATCCTTCTCTGCCAAGATTTCTTTTAAAATCAACATGATATTTACAGTCTTAATACCTGAGCTGAGCTTCCCAAAGGTTTCATATGTTTTCAAATAGAAAGCAGGACAGTGTGGCATCTTAGGGCGTTTATACACATACTTTTCTGTCCCGCGATGCACCCGATACCTACCGCTTCGGAGCAGACTCAATTAATTGAGCCTGCCCCACATGCAAGCTGAGGCACACTATGCTGCGCTGTACAGTGTATAAGCAGCAAAATGCATGTCAGCACACAGAAAATGGTGGTGGTGAACATTTGAACTAAAGCACCTCCAATGTGTTTTAGTTCAAAAGCATGCCAATGCCTTTTTCTCAGCACTGACACATATTTCACTGCTTATACAACTGCAAGCGTTGCAGTGCCAGGCACTTTTCAAAGCACCCAGTGCTGCGGCGCTTACATGTGTAAAAATGCCCTTTGACACTAACTTTTTTCAGAAAGGCATAAGCTTTCATAAGCTACAGGCTACTTCATCAGGGCTAAAGACAGAAGTTACACACAAACTGGTTTAAGTGATCAGAAACTGGTTTAAGCCTGTAACAGAACAGAAGCTCAGTACACATAAACCAGTTTCAGACATTTTGAAACTGGTTTAAGATAAACCTAGCTGGATGCAGTATCATATTTAGCTGATTTGGGTTAAACCAGTTTATGAAACTTCGGTTCCAGACCCCTTCCTGGTTCAAGTTAAATTACAGTCCCCCAGCATCCCAGCATGCTTTCCAGCCCTGGGCTGAGCTGTGCTGTCTACTCCAGAGAGCAGGGCTGGCCCTGCCCCTCTGCTCCCTAGCTGGAGCAGTGAGGGCTGACTGACAAGGGGGTGGGGGGCCAAGCCTGGCTGGGGGATAAGCCCAGTCTGCTGGGGGGACTGCCTCCCCATCCAGGCAAACCCTGGCTGGAGTGTGGGGCCACCCTCCCTCTGCTCAAACTTAATGATGGCTGCAACTATGGACTACAAATCCCAGAGACACCTGGAAGCAGAAAGAAGTGATGAGCAACCCTGCAAAGTCCTGCTGCTGTAATTCTGGACTGCAAATCCCAGAAACCTCGGGGGCAGCATGAAGAGAACCAGAGCTGTATCCAAAGAGCCATGCTTTAGCACCCCCTGGCTTCTGCCCTAAGCCACTGCAGGCATGTGGCTGCCTGTCCCAAAACCAAGGTAAATGTCTGTTTATTTCTATTTCAACAGAGTCTGTGCAATATAGACTAACCTGCAAAGATAAATCGATTCAGTCTCTGGATTTTTTACTGTCTATACCTAGCCCACTTGCATGTCTTTCTGAACAAGTCATTGGCCAAGGCAGTGGTTTTCAACCGCAGTGCTATAAGACCCCCGTAGGGATGCAGCAGCAATGGCCAAGTAAAAGTGCCATATACACAGCCAGACCAGGAAGGGCTGAGCCACACATGTGTTCTCCTGCCTTATTAGGGTTCTCTGATAAGCCTAGAGCAGGCAGGAGATGGCTTGTGGTTTAGCCTTTCTATGTTCAGCTCCACCCATACTCCTCCCAAAAACAGAGGAGCATGGGATGGTTCTGCCTGCCCCACATGCCTGTTTCCAGGAGATACAGTACGGGGGGGGGACCAGGAAGGGCTGTAGCACAAACTTGTTCTCTTGCCTGCTTTAGGCTCATCAGAGAACCCTAATGAGGCAGAAGGGTGCATGCATGCCTCAGTCCTTCATGGTCTGGATGTGCATGTAGCACGAACAGCACTTCTACCTGAGGGTGGGGTGGTGGCACCCAGTTGAGAGCTGCTGAGCTAAACTGAGGCACTACAACAGAGGTTTTCAACCACAGATGCCACCAAATTTTTAAAAAGTACTCTAAGGTCAGGGCTACCCTTAGGGAAAATGGTGCCCAGGGTGAACTTGTACCCTAGTACATAGTTTAACTATGCAATAGTATTAGCAAAAGTTTCAGAAATGAAGCCCAAGTGGAAGCTGCCAGACTGGATCAGGAGACTTGCTTCCCTGCAGGCAAGCACTGCTACTGCTATGCAGGAGCAAGGTGGGCAGACTGGAGCAGGCACCACCCTATCCGCATGTGCCCAGCTCAGCCCCTCTAGAGCAGCAACTAAATGCAGGGATGGACTGAGCTGGGTACCGCTCCTCCTGACTGGGGAAGGGATTGGGTGGGCCACAGCAAGGGGGGTGGCAATAGTACTACTGTGAGTGCAGGATGTATACATGCATGTGTAGTGGTCCTCTGACCACAGTGCCCTGGGTGGTCACCCACATCACCCACCCATAAGGCCAGCCCTGTCTAAGGTGCTACCATGCCCTGCCTTCTGCTTGACTTCAAACTAGCACAGCTAACTACCTCCCCTTGTTTTCAGAGGAAAAAAGTTAGCTGAAGCCATAGACTAATCAGACAATAACACAAATCCTTCTGTCATTCTTTATTCACAGGTAAGAAAAAAGAACTAACCTCACAGTTACTATTGACTCTTAATGATTTTCATTCTACAATTTTGTCTCATACTAAGAAAATAATTTATACCTACTGAAAAGTGATCTGACACAATGTTACAGAACATGCCATTTAGAATATGTAATAACGCCATTGTTATGATTTGCCTGCCAGTATCTACCATCCCATCACAAAATGAAGTTTCTTTACTGTTACACTTTAAGACCACATCTGGAAAAGATTTTTAAAAAGCACATCACTTTTCTTAGGCCATGTTTAAAGAACTGGCCTCAGATGTAGAAGACAGACTCAAGCTTCTACTTGATCAAATGTGATGATCTGAATAAAAACCAGGCCAGTGCTTCAGCCAAATTTACCTTCCAACCCACATGTTTCAAAAAGCTCAGGTTTACAAATGAAAACACGCATTTTGATTATTATGGCTTGGCAAATACATTTGAATGGCTTTGGGTTTGTCCTAACATGGAATTAAACCATATTTCAAAACTTCAAAAGCTCCCATGTAATTGGATTGTCATAATCCAGGTGCCTCTAGTTGTTTGCCTTTCAATTACTTGTTGATTGGTTTTATGATCGTTCCAATCAGATTCTTATCCTGAAAGACTTACATCTTAGAGTCTCTCCTTCCATGTGCAATACATTTGTTACTGGAAAAAGGGACAAGAAGCAAAATGCTGTTAAATAAATGAGTTAGTGTTCACATTACAACACTGAGTGAGAACATGCAAGATTCTTTTCTTCAAGTCATCACAACTTTCAAAGTTGGCTAGTTTTCACCAGACTAAGAAAAGGCTCTTGTGCAGCACAGCCATTTCAAGCTTCTGCCTTGAATTACTGAGGCATTATAGCCTATTTTTTAAAAATTACACCAATCTAAGGGGAGATGTTTTCCTTTCACTTTCTTCCCTCAGACATACATGAACAATTCTCGCTCAAAATTAAAAAGGAATGAAGTTCAGCTCCGAGAGTAGACTGAAAATGTTTAAGCAGATGAAAATTACCTTTTAAGGGTGTAAAAGTATTTCCATTCTACTGGTATTGCTGTACCAACAAGCAGGCATATTTGTACTCACACTGAACACAGTAATCCTAGATGAGGGCGAAAGTAAAAAAAAAAAAAGTATAGTGTATCAGTTTCCTACTTTGCCAGAATGGTCTTGGCATGTGACACCTACTAGGCCTGCTTCAGTACCAACTGCATGCGGACTCCTCTTCCTTGGAGGATCTGGTGGACTAGTGCAGCAATAGTAGCTGGATGAGAGGATAACTAACATAACTATATGGGGAAGACAACTTACAGATATAAACAGCCCATTTCCCATGGAGCCCATGGCAAATACTGAAGTGCTTGCTAGAAAACAAAACCCACCAGAGGAAGACAAGCTGATGTCATAAATGGTTGAATCATCATCCTCAATAAGTGGTCATCAATGGCTTAATGTCTAGTTGGGAGGAGGTATTAAGTGGTGTTCCTAGGGGCCTGTCTAAGTAGGTTTGATTCAGCATCTTCATTAATGATTTGGGCAATGGGACTGAGTGCACATTTAGCAAGTCCGAAGATGAAAATAAGTTGAGTGAAGTTGCAAACATCCTGGAAGGTAAGGCTAGGCTTCCATTTACCCAGGTCATTCTGGATAAATGGTCCACAATCAATCAAATAATATTCAGCAAGGATAAGTGCAAAGGCTGGCTAAGCTGCAGTAATGCAGAGAAGGAGCTGGGAGGTACAATAGACCATAAACTGAATATGAAACCAAAAGTGTGCTTTTGGGGGGGGGGGGGGGAGCAACAAAAGCCAATGGAATAGTGGGTTGTATTAACAGGAGTACTCACTTGTATATCAAGGGAAGCAATTCTTCCATGTCACACACAGTTTTGCTACATTGATAAACCAGGAAAAAATATTCTGCCAGCTCTTTCTTCCACATACTACACTCAAATTCATCTTCCTCTCATTCACTACAGTTCTTTGTTTTGCCACTACATTCTTCCTTTTCACTTCTGAGTGCCTAAAGACATGCTGCTGGACAGAGTCACAAGCCTGACCTCCTTCATACCAACAAAAAACATTGTTCACGTATAGAAATCAATATTACCTTATACAAAGTACAGAAGATAGATTATTCCAAGATCAAAAAACTTGGAAAGATTCTTCCACCCCTCCCCACCGTCACCTCTTTCCCCTTCCCACCTTAGGTGTGTTTAGTCAGCAACAGTACTCATCAGGATGCCCTTCACGATTTTTGAAGTATAACTAAAGGAATACCTAAAATATAATTGCAAGCCAATGGCACAATTTGCTATAATCCACTATCAATAACCTAAACCATTCAGATAAACTTCTTTCCCCAAAAATAGTTTGTAACTTAAGTGCAATCACATTTACTTTCATTTGGTTGGCTTAATGAATTTCAGCAAGAACCGTCTTACTACAGATTTGTCCTGGGCTTGAACAGGTTTCCTTTAGCAAATTATTCAGGCTGCTGGACCTTCCTTAGATTCTTTAGTTGATTAGGTTACATGGAAAATGCATTGATTTATAAACATATAAACAGTTGTGGAACACAAGGATATTTGAAGGGATGAAAACTTTGGCTGCACCAACCGCATGGCTGAAAGAGAAGTAAGGCAAGTTTTCAAGCACAGAGACATGCAGAAGAATACTTTGCTCTCAAAAAGACTGCCTACACGTGTACTGAACCAACTGCAGGGTTATCACCCCCAAAAAAATATTCTTGTTTCCCATACATTTCCTGAACCATTGTGACTACAACCTCATTCCAACACTATAAAAACAGTTTCCATTTCATATTTTGGACTGATTTTTATTCTTTGAAAAAAATCTTTATTTTTTTTTATTCTCAAATTGTGCCATCTGGGTTTATTAAGTAATAGACTGAAGGGTCAGAGGTTAAGGTCTGCAAGTATCTATATAAAGGAATGATGTCTTCTAGGCCAACAGAACCACACAATAGCAAAAGAACAAGATGCAATGGCTGGGGATTGAAATTAGAAATATTCAAACTAGAAAAAGAAGTACAGCAAGAGTAATCAACTACTGGAACAATTAACTAAGGATGTGATTGCCTGAGTCTTCAAATCAAGGCATCTTTTAAGAGAGACATTGGTGGGCTTGCTTAGGTTCACTTACGTGAGCAGGAAGACTAGTTCCTACCACTACAGGATTTAATAAGAGAAACTTCACAGTACAAGCCATACGGGAGGTCAAACTATGCTCATTAGAATGATCTGGTTAAAAAATCTGATCTAAATTTAGGTTAACGTAGGGGTAAGACAGCTCTGGCAGTAGAATGAATGCCATAAAGATACACAGGCCAAAAAACTTGGCTGCAAACAGGTCTTTGCATGTAGCAGTTTTCTTTGGACAAGTTTATTCACTCTGAGATTGAGAGAGATTTGAGCCCACAAAATGAAATTTCCAACTAAGGAGAATGGAGGAGACAAAACAGCAGGATTTAAATTAAATCAACCACATCAGAACCCAGGATCAGAAGAAAGCAGTTCCCTGGCTTTGCTTTAAGTAACTCTAAAAAGGAAACAAACTGGACCTTGAACTATTTTGTAGCTTTTTCTTAGGGAGGCAGTATATGAACAAGAGAAAAAATAAACATTTGGGGGCAGTAATAATGGCATTAAAGAATATTCCAACTAGCATAAAATGCAATATTAAATTTTCTAGGTTTTTAAAAATATTAAGCCATACGGACCAGACCTGAAGACAACTGAAGCCAACCGAAGGTATCTTCAGCAGGTATTAGATCACTCCTTAGGAGAACAGATTTATAAATCCACAGCCACAGTAATGCTGATACAGTTTACTAACTAGTAGAAGATTTATATATCAAAATGTACTGGCAAAGCAGGTTTATAGCTCTTAAAGGACAGTAGCAGTTTTTTAAAAATTCTAGACAGATACAGAGAAGCATCTCATTACTACAGGACATTTTTTGGGAAACCCCATAATGCCAATGCAGAACCTCCAGGATCTGAAATTACTATGAACATTAACAAATCAGTACAACTTAAGTCCAAATCCTATTCAAATACTTCACCCCAATGAGAGCATAGAAAGACTCATGGAATTAATTGGGACACACAGTTACACATAAGTTTAAGGATATTCATGGAAGGTAAGCAAGATTATGCTTACAATATATAGAAAAGGCTCATTAAAAAGAAAATGGGAAAAAAGAGCTTAGTTTAATCACGGTTGCAACAAAAGCTCATGTCCAAAGTTAAAAGGCATGCAGAATTCTTTGATGGTATTATTTCAGCCTTCTATTACAGTTTTGCTTATTGATCAATATGCCTGTATTTACTGACATACTACATGCACCTTTCTCCCAAGAATTAGCTATCCAAAACTGAGGTGCACGTTTTAAATGAGGAAGGAGATTTCTGCACCAGAATAAAGGCATGGGGATGCTGGAATAGCAGCCAGGGCCTGTGCTCCCTTCCCATGCATATGAAGGAAAAGCAGAGTCTACTCCTCAGTATTCCTCTCATTGCAAGCCCCACGGCTACAGCCTTAACCCTGGCACAACCACTGCCACATGGCAGCCAAAAGCTGCTGCCAATTCAGCAGTGGCTGAGACAGAGTTCAAGCTTTAGCTGCGGGGCTTGCAAAGAGAGAGTAAGTGATGCTGAAGAACAGACTGTGGCTGTGCACCTGTGTCTTGCATTCAACTAGGACTCTGGAAAAAGTCTTTTTCTCTTCATTCTGGCTTACCAAAACAAAACGTGGGTCTTATCTGGGAGCATATGGTAGGCAAGAGAATGTAGTACCTACCCAGAACCAGTAGTAAAAAATATCCAGAATAACTGGAAAATATGTTTGTGTCAACAATGACTTATATATTATATCCACTCAAAAAGTAAGATCTCACATAGCTGATCCATAGGCTTTGATGCTTATGATTTTTCAATCTTAATTTCACCTGCACAGAATAATCAACATGTAACACAGGGGTTGGCAACCAACCGCCCACAGCCCAAACCTGGCCTACAATAGCTCAGGGGATTAACAACACAGCAGACAGGGCAGCAGAGCAGGCATCCCAAAGGTTGTACTACCTGCCTTGTTTCATCTATTCCACCTGCAGTATCTATGGACCACCAGATACTCCCTGCTCTACTCCAACTGAAGAGATCATCATATCTCATTTTTAACTCCTAACTCTTAAAGGACTAAGGACAAGCAAGCACTAGTTGTATATAAGGTCTAGCTGTGGTACAAGATCTGGCCACTGGCATGGCTCTATACTGGCAGCATACAGTTCTGAAAGTACAAGATACACTTTCTATTTCGCTGTTTGGCCTGCCACGTGGCACAATTGAAGACCTACAGAGCCTAAACAGGAGGGTACTTGGCACTTTCTCTCTTTCACCTTCTAATATTGATGATTCCTGTTACCACAGCTTTCCCTAATGACTATAACCCTTTAGCTCAGGGGTAGGCAAAATACAGCCTGCATGCAACCCACCAGGCCGTTCTATCCAGCCCATGGGGCCCCTAAAAAAATTTGGAAAATTAATATTTATCTGTCCCTGGCTGCCCTTCATGTGGCCCTCAACGGCTTACCAAAACTCAGTAAGTGACCCTGCACCCAAAATAATTTCCCACCCCCGCTTTAGCTGCGTCAGTACTATACACATTAGCAAGAAAATGGTAGTGTTGATTAAAACACTTTTTTAAATGTTTTGGGGACAACCGTTTGAGAACTTCAGTTGTATCATTTCTCTTCTTGTCAGTATTACCAGTCATAGGAACAGGTGTCATTATTACTGGATATATGGCTAATAAAGATTGTTTCAAGTTTATTTGTTTTCAAATTTGCTTCTCACTTCCATGTATTCAAGGAGAACAGGATCTCACAGTAAGGACAGGGGAAAAGGGCTGCAGAGAGAAAAAGCTGGGGGAAAGCAGAGAGCAAAGGGGCTGCCTGACTCCCCAGATTTAGTTTCCTTGCTGTAGACAAGGCAAACCTCCAATAATTAGATTCTACACTTGGAGAATTATAACAAATTTATAACATTTCCATATACAGAATTTAATTATTGGGGAGTCATAACAGGGTCGTCGTATTTGAGTAAATTACAGTAAAAGCTGTGTTATCTGGCAGTTTACAAGCCAGCATGCTCTAATTACTGGTTTGCCAGCTTGTAAGGTAAAGTGAAACTGGAAGTGCCAAGGTGTGCACTTCCAGTTTCTCCAACTGAGCCCCCACAGCCCGGGGGCATAACAGGGTACGTGGGGCATTTTCTGGGTTAGAGCTCATTTCACCTTGTCTATACAGTGTGTTCTTCAATTTAAAATGTACCAGTCCACAGATATACATCTTGAACAGGCAGGGCCAAAACTGTTTTGTTCAGTCTGTCAAATCCTGTGTCTCTACAGGGGGTACTGTCTAGATGATCCAAGGTCCCTTCAACCCTATGATTTAGGAGGAAATGAAGTATAGCCCCAGCCATTGCCAAGTATCTACTTGTCCCCTTATTCATTTCTGTATGACAGCATGATAACTTCAGTTAAAATATAAAGCACGTTGGTTATTATCCAAGTCCTCATTCCCTCCCCATAATGCAGGAGACAATTCAAGTTGTCAGAAATATAAGACACCTTCCATTCCCTTTCACCACAGGTTTAAGAGGGAAAGCAAAGCCACATCTGATAATTGGCTAAATTATTATGTAATGCAGGGATCCTGATTTTCTCCGATTTAAAAATATCCCCCATTTTTGGTTAAAAAAAGTAAACTCCAAAAGTAACTCCAAATCCACATTTTTCCATGATTAAAATGAAACACCATTATATAGCTATCTATGTATTAGTGGCATTTCATTTAAATCATGGAAAAATGTGGATTTGGAGTTACTTTTTTTTAACCAAAAATTAGGGATATTTTTAAATTGGAGAAAACCAAGATCCCTGGGAGGATCTTCTCATGCTGAAGGATACAGCCTTCACTGTTTAAGCCTGTAGTCCAAAGTAACTCACTCTGAACCTACTTGCATAATTCCCACAAATGCCATGCATCAGTGGCTGCCTTGCAAACTAACTGTCTTACAGTGCACCATCTTACCCAGCCTTATTCTACTATATAGGTGGACTGAACTGGCAGAAAACAGATTTCTGATTTTTTTCCTAAAATCAGAAATAATCATCACTTCAGGTTTCATTTCAGGAAAATACAACCAAAATCAACAACCCAACAGAAAAGCTCCATTTGAAATCCCCTTTCCAAAGATATCTACACTTTCTATTATGTTACAATAAACAGTACAGAAATATTGTAAGACCTATGAATAGGGAACTATCAAAATTACGTTTTTGCAATTTTTGTGGAAACTGCAAATTCAGTCAGTCCCCATGAAACAGCCTGGTCCCCGTAAAAAAGCAAGCAAATCATGAAAATATACAAAAATTGGCAAGCAAGTGCAAGAAAGAAAAAAATAAAGGTAACTGTAAAACAGAAAATGGCAGGAAGTCCTGGCATCCTGAAGCATAGCAGGAAGGAGAGGTGAGAGAGGGGAAGCAAATCAGAGGCTGAGCCCATGACTTAGTCTCAGTCCAGGAGCCAGTCAGGGGCCAGGCTTACAAAGAAACCCAACCCCCCCCTTTTTTTAAAAAAAACTGCATCCCATTGCAAATGCCCAGCCTGGCACCGCCTGCCAGCCCACCCATCAGGGTACCCATGTATTTTGGCGGCGCTGTGTAAGGAGCTGCCTCCTGCTCCTGGTGTGTGGTCAAGCCCATGGAAGCCATTAACCACAACCTAGACTGCTTGCTAATGCATCAATTAATGGCTTCCATGGGCTTAATCCCCTGATCAAAACCATGGAAGCCATTCATTGACCCATTATTAAGCAGCCTAGGAAGCAATTAATTACAGATGTACCAATAAAGATCTTCTCGGCTGATACTGATGGCCAATTATTAACCAGCGTGCACCCTCATGGGAGGCAAGTGGGGCATGTCCCACCCCCCCCAATTTGTGCACAGGGCAAGTGTGGGCTGCCCACTGTGGGCTCAGGGTCAGGGGCTACACTAGCCTCTACCTGGTGGGGGGGAGGGGCTGGGGTACCACTCAGAGCAGACAGGGGCAAGGCAGGCAGTGGAAGCACGGAGACAGGTGGTTATGGGGGATTTTGGGGTGACTATAGCCCACCCTCACCCCTCCCAGCACCACAGCCACCCATCCCACCCCACCCAGAGACATTATCAGCTACACAGGCCAAAAAAGCTGGTTGCCAATAATGTTAATTTTCCTTTTATTGGTCCTGATGGCAATATCAATGCACCTCTACAATTAACGGCTTCCATGGGCTTGATCAAGCCCACAAAAACCATTAACTCCATCCTAGACTGGTTAATAACATGTCAATTAGTGGCTTCCATGGGCTTGATCAGGGGATTAAGCCTGGGGAAGCCATTAATTGATGCGTTAACAAGCCCCAGTTTGGGGCCATCTGTCAATCTCCAGGTTGGGGCAGGACATCCAGGACTCCTCAAGCAGAGGCATGGGTGGGGGGGCGGGGGAATGCCTGTTGTGAAAATAGTGCCAAGTGCCACACTCAAACCACAAAATTAGGTGGCAGCCACCCCAATCTTGGTAAGCTTCTACCTATGAGGGATTCACAGTAATGTAAATCACTCAATCTACATAACATTTTGCAATATTGTATATGAAAGGTAATATACATAAAAACATGAATTTTATTATATTTAGAAACAAGCATTAAGCTCAATGGTTTTCATAAAAGAATCAATATGGAAACAACTCAGGAAGTAAAATACAAACAAACCAAACCTTAATTTATCAACTTGTACATACATACACACATAGCAGTGTTATTGACCAAAAGTTACTTCTAGCATTAGTGAGAAATATGAATCCATTAAAACATATCTGCACTAGGTAACTTTAAAAGATATTTAACGTACCTCATCGAAGCTGCTATCGTCTTTCTTCAAGGCTTTAAAATAAAAGGGAAAGAGAAATAGTTATCTGTCATGCATTTCAATAAGCATAAAGTAGCCAACTTCAAGAAAGAGAAAAATAGAGCAACATTTTCTCATAGTAATAGGAAAGAAGAGACTAGACTGAATAACAATTTTATAATCAAAATATGAAACTATAAATGGAATGCACAATTGCACAGTATGTTCTCAAGAAATATTTTTCATAAATATGCAAATCTAGCTATCCTCTCATGGTGAAGAAAAATAAGAATCCACAGATTTTTACTTTAATTCCTATTGAGCATGAAAACTCTTCAAGGAGAGCCTGACTGAAATATAAGAAGTGTTCTGCAGTTCAGACATATCAAATATACCTAACAATGCTGTCAGTTTATAGAAAACTCAACGTTTCCAATATGATGGAGCATGCATGGTAACAGGCATTCATCATACTCTCTGACTTATGTTAAGGTGGAAGCACAAATATCAGATATGGCATTAGTTTATTTGCATGCACACATCATCAGATAAAGGAAAAATTAAGATGGAAAAAAGATTTGGAGTGTGAAGTAACAACGCAAATGGGAGGGTGGGGGGAGTTATGAGTAGTTTTTCAGCTCTGGCAGAAGATAATCAGTTGAAAGCATTTCCTTGGGTCTACTGAATACTTCTCCTGAAACGAAACCATAGTTAATTTCTTCAAATCCCTGCTGGAAGTATGTCAGTCTGCAGGTCAAGGATGCATTAATTTACCTACATAATGTGATCAGATAATTCAGGAATTAGCTTCCATGAACCTGCTCTCTGTTGACTCCCCCTGAACAGTTAAGACAGAGGGCTATGTTGAAGCTAGTCCAAATGTTGGCCTGCCCAACTATCTAGGGCAGTCTATCCACCTGACTTGTCTGCCATGCCTTTGATGCAACTGAAAACCTATGCAGGAGGCTGTCCATTTAATGCCCTGATGCCAACAGCTCTGTACCACCCCTACACCATGTCCCATGCCTCGCAGATGGCATCACTATATGGCTCCAGCCCCATACTAGGTCTCACTATATTACAGACTGACATTTGGACCCTACTCTAAATCCCTTCTACTCAGGTGGCCTAACCTCTGCCCTCATACTGGGCTGAAAACCCCCTAAACCCCTTTCTCTCTCAGCAGTGGCCCCCTCTGGGACCTTTAGCCTCAAAGACCCTGGCCTCGCCTCTAGGCCAGTTGGGACTCCAGGCCTCTACCTTCTGGCCATCCCCCACAGTAGGTGTCCTTGCCCTTCGACCATCCTGGTCCTGGTCTCAGCATTGACCAGCCGAGGTTTTATAGGTAAGTTCTGGGCAGCTAGCCCTCTCTTTCATAAAGGTCTACCTTCTCGGGCCCCTCCACACATTATCCTCATTCTGCGAGCTTGTGAACCACATAGTCACTCTGGATCCCTCCTGGGCCCACTGTTCCACCCTCACTGGTTTCACTCATTCTCTCTGCCACTCACTGGGCCTCTACTCCAACCAGCCTATGCGCAGTCCTTCAGGCCCCCCCGCATGGACCCTGCTCTATGTGGCTCCTGGTTCTCACTCCACCCCCTCACTAGGTTTTCTGGGCCTTACAACCCATGGACCCCACTCCGTGGGCCTTGGCCCTGTAGTCTTCTGTCAGGGTGTGCTCCCCTAGCCATTCCCCCTCACAGGGTCACCTACAAGGCAGCAGGGGCTGAGACTTTCTGGTGCCCCACACTCACCTTTCACTGGGGAGGCACAGGTGTGGCATTTCCTGGAGACTGCCTTGCCGCAGGCAGCCCCACCACACCATCCAACCCCAGCAGGGTGTAGTTTCAGGTCATGCCCCAGGACCAGGAACCTCCTCCATCCACATAGTTCCTACCCTTTACCTCCAGGTGTTCTGGGAACAGCAGTACCCCAGCCAAGAGATGTTTACCCTTCAGCTCCTCAGTTGCAACTGCTCAGCACTCCTCTCAGGGCCCGTGGTATACCCTGACTGCCTAGCCCTACACCAGTCAGGTAGTCTCCTGGGGGGCATGTGACCTAATTGGGTCTGCTCCCACCTGCAAGCCAATCTGCAGCCTGCTCAAGCCCTTAAAAAGTGGCTGGCACCAAAGGTGCCCTGCCACACCAAGACAAGTGGCACAGGCAGCCTCTGTGTATGTCACACAGAAGATAAGGGACAGGACAAGCAACATAGCAGCAGACTGAACAGAGAGCAGAAAGCACACCAACAGTTTGATCAGGGACTAAAAAGCAGAACAGCAGGTAGGGCAAGGGAAGGGGATCAGAGTGGCACTCAAGGGGGGTACAGGGCTAATTTACAGCATACCTGCCCAAAGGGTTAGTTCCCACTAACCAGAGGTATGTGAGCTATATGAATTCTTATTAGCTGAGGTGATAAAGGTTTGTATTACTGAGAAAATAATATCCAAGCAGTTACACTTAACTACTCCAAATTGTAACGGGGTGTAGGTTGTAGCTGTTTTGGTCTAAGGCAGGAGTGGGCAAAATATGGCCTGCAGGACCCCTAAAAAAATTTAGAAAATAAATATTTATCTGTCCTTGGTTCCTGTCAAAAATAGCAGGAGCCAGGGGAAGCCCCAGCAGGCTGCTGCAACAGCAGGGCCCGCCCAGTCCTGCCCCCACCGCCAGAAGCCCCAGGAGGGTGGAGGTAGGGCAGGGGAGGACCCCGGGCAGGGAAGGAGCCTGGGGAAAAGCAGCCCCAACCCTGCCCCATGGCTGGCGCTCCCTGCTGCAGCCACTCACAGCCTGCACGGGGCTATCCTGAGCAGTCACAGGCAACCCCATGCGGGCTGCAAGAGGCTGCAGCACAGGGCACTGGCCACATGCGGGCAAGGGGCCACTTTTCCTGAGCTCAGCATCAGCTTGTAACCCACCCCCGCTGCCAGTCTGGACCCCGTGCTGGCTCCAGGCTCGCCCATCGGTACTGCACATGGTGGCATTAGCTGCGGCCCTCCCACTTGCCATGCCGGGCAGTGTTTGCCACCCAGAGCTAGCATGCTGGGCAGCCCATAGGCAGCAGTAGCAAACACTGCCCAGCGCAGCAAGCAGTTGACAAATTTCTTCTTTGCAAGCTTTCGGGTATGAATACCCTTTGTCAGGCTAAGGCAGACCAAGTGCAGATGATTCCTCAGCCTGATGAAGGGTATTTGTACCTGAAAGCCTGCAAAGAAAATTTTGTCAAATTATTTGAGTTGGTCTAATAAAAGATACCAGATTCACCCAAAGAACCTCGTTCGCCAAATTCTAACAGACATTTTGATTTACCAGAAACATTCAGCAATGTCTTCCTTCATTTCATCCACTTAGAAACCTATGTCAGAAGGAACAGCATTAAAAAAAAAATTCCCACAAATCAAATCATAGATTATGTTTTGAAGTCTTTTCTGTTTTGGTGCTAGCATAAATATACCAACAATGTTTTTATTTGGTTGTTGTTTGTTGTTGTTAGACAAAAACTTTATCTCATACAATATTGACATTTAAAGCATTATTCTACTGAATAATCATAATTATCTCATTGTTATAATATTTTTGACACACATTTAATCAGTCAAACCTCTTGTTTGATGTTCAAATACTAACAGGCACAATTAATTCAATTATTTACCATACTGTGGAACACATTAATTTAAGGGATTATACATTTTTGCTTGTCAAATCAAGCAACTAGAACTTCATGTACAAGAGGGTCAAATTAGTTTGCCAAATCACACACAGCAAAAGGCTAGCAAAAGAAACTAATAACTGTGTAAATATTTATATTTCTTAGAAGATCATAAAGAATAATTTCTATTTTTAAGTACATTTATCAGTAGAATAGTTTTTACAACCAATGTATTCTTTCAGGTGGTAGAAACGTTATAGTCTTTAATATCCACTGAACAGTAAAAAGCTGCAATCCCAATACAGGAAATCTTAAATCAGCACAGAAGTAGTACAAACTTTTTTCAGTACACTTCACGTCCAGACTGTCATCCAGCAGTTTGCAAATACTGTAGGATGAATGAGCAAAGACAGACTGTTCGAAGCAGGATGTGTTCCAGCATAGTGAAATAATCTCTCAAGAACAGGTACTGTAGATATTATGGGCCAGTCTACAGTGAGAGATGGTGGAGTATAACTAGACATGGGGTCAGCAACCTACAACCTGTGGACTGAATCTGGCCAATGTTTTTTTCCTGCAGCAGCACAGGGCTTTGGCAGCAGTTGTTTTTCCTGGCCTCTGTAGTGATGAGCAATGGCCCCTTGCAGGGAAAAGCAGCAGTGTTGGGCAATTTCCCCGTACAGTTGCTGGGAAAAGTGGTGGTGGCAGCTAGAACCTAACACCCATATTCCAGACACCAACACACCTCTTACCCAAACTGGGTCAGTCCAACCTTCAGCCTGAAAAGGTTGCTGATCCCTGAACGAGACGTACACCACTGTCTGCTAGTCCCCAGGTACAGGGACCATGTTGCAACAATGCTATTCACCTACAGCAGGGATATCAAAGATATGGCTCATGGATCAGATACAGCCTGTGGAGTCCCATTATCTGGCCCCCACCCAAGCTGTCCCACACACTGCTGGACCAGCCCCACACACAGGGCCTAAGAGACACACAGCACTCACTTCTGCCAATCCAGGATCCGCAATGCATGCAGCACCCTCTCCACCAGTCCAGGACTATGATCCACATGGCACCCACCCTGGCTAGTCCAAAACACATGCTGCACATGGTGCCCACTACAGCCAATCTGGGAGCTGTGCTACTTGAGGCATCCATGTGCACTGCATGTTATGTAGGTCCCAGACTGGCTGAAGCAGAAATCACATGTGGCACAATCTTGGACCAGCCATGTGTGGTGTGGATCCTGAACCAGCTGGAATGGGTGCCTATGCAGGCAGCACAGGCACTGGATCATGAAGCGGGGGTGGGGGGAGTTCACTTGTAGGTATTATACGGATATGTACATCATTCACTTAACTGCATATCCCAGTGAAGTTTCTATTCGCTGCCTATTATTCATACAGCCACAAACTCCAATTGTCTGCATACTGGCTAAGAGCATAAACCACTCAAGTGTATAGCATGTTCAGATTCATTGCCTACTTTGTAACTGAATTATACCCCAGTTAACTGCACATTAACCAGAAGTTTAACAGTCCATTTTGTAACTAATCGTATTCTCTTTAACTACACCAGAAACAGTAAAGGGGAAGCAGCTGTCAAAAGGCTGCTATTAGTAGTCCTGAGAAATGACAGGAGCTAGTCAGCTTCACAGCTGCTCTCTCCCCTCATTTTCAAGGCCTCCAATAGCAGCCCCCATAGTGATTATTACAAACCTTAAAAAGGAGGGGAGCTAGGCAGTTTCAAGGCTGCTAATGCCATAGTACCGACAGTACTCAGTACTTAAGGAACACTGATTGTTTACACTGGGGTTGGGAAAAGTGCACTCCAGGTAAGTTAATGGCCTTTTTCAGTTCATATGCAATGTTATAACAGAGTACACTGTAATGGCTCCAGAGGCTACCTTAGTTTAAGCTAGACACTGAAGTGACCCCTTAACTGAGCCCTGGAGATAACAAAGATGGTTTTATAGCTCGTCTCCAATCTGGCTGCACCAGGGAGGATCTGGCATAGCCAAGGCTCGGGGTCAAGTCTTATACATAAATAACTAACCTTAAATTATTTGCATTGATAAATACACATCTTTTCTTCTGGGCAGTCTTTATTCTTTATCATATTTTATGCACCAGAAAGTACCGTCTAAAGTCAGAGTGTTATATCAACAACAGGCAGACAAGTTTATTTGGGTAAGTGTGGTATCTTTTACTAGACCAACTGGATAGTTGGAAAAATTGTTCTTTACAAGCTTTCAGGCACAGGTGCCCTTCTTCATCAGCAACACACACACCTTCCATGCACCCCTTTCCCATCAAGAGTTAAGTAATGTGCCAGAAGGGTTATAACACTTACATACACTAACATTAAAGAAAGACCATAAGGTTTAAGAAGTCTATGAGCAACTTTTAGCAAAAAGCCTCATATGATATGATAAACTCCCTCAGATAACTGTAAATTACAGCTTTCCAGCATGACAACCATTATGCTTGGTGACTAATTTCTGAAAAGCCATTAGCTCTACACCAATAATATCTATTAAAGGAAAAAATCTGAACTACTATATCGATGTTCTAAGAATGACTATTCATAATGACTATTAATACTTTCAAGGTCCTTGTGTGTCATGGTCTAAGTCATTAACTACTGGATTCAGATAGTTTGAACATTTATAAATTATGCAAATTATTATATTTACAGTGTTACTTTACATTTCATTCTATTACTCAAAAAATACCATGCAAAACCCATAAGGAAGCTACAGCAGAACAACAAGAAAGGTAAAAAGAACATTCCGTCTTTTAACAAATCATTATTTGTGGGAGACCTGCCATACCTGGAATTCAGCCTATTTGGGGAGAAGTGATGGATTTCGGAACAAAAAACACACCAAAATTGTATTAACCTTAACTAGTTACTAAAAGTATAATCCCACCAGGAAATATTACATCCTCAGGAAAAGGCAAAAAAACCCACACATGAACAAAAACCCAGGAAATTAGAATTTAAAAGACTACTTCTGGGGTTGTTTTACTTTTCCTGTCTTTAGCCTCTAAGTGCACGTTCAGAACAGTGCTTACCTCAATGTTAAACTTCCTGGGATACCAGTGAAAGTTATCTGAAGGCCAAGCTGCATTGGGTTGTACGTGTCTGTGTGTTTCTGGGGCCCTGGGCAATGTGAGAGTGACTGTCCACAAACCCCATACTCATGTATGAATACCAGTGTAACTGAAAACATTCTAGCAGCTAAATGGCCAAGGCCAAAACATGACTAACTGTATATGGAGAAGTTTGATAGGTGTAGCTGGATCTTAATAACAAAATTACTAAATGAACTTTTATCCTGCACATGGGATGTGTGAACTATGCACCCTGGGATTACCGCAAACAAAATACAGCAAATCTGTGCAGCAAACCCAGGCCAAAGGTCCCAAGTAAACTCAAAAAAGTCTTTATATTTAAGAAGAAATAGATAAAGTTGCATTACATAAAGAGGGAAGTGCAGTTGGCATGAACTCTAAAACATGTAATTCAAACATCTCATGTGTAGCAATTTAGGGCATCAGCGCATGAAAAACAAACCTAGATATGATAATAAACTCAAGAAACTAGCTCACATGCCAGTATCTACTGAGTAAATGCACAGTGGTACATAAAACAAGCAGCTATGTGTTTGTAACACCCCTTGCTGTCTCCAAAGATTAATAGACTTCATTCTTTATGTACTTAATTGAACCAATTTTTTCCAAGATGAGTTTAAATTTAAAACTCCTCTGAAAAGGCCTGACTCAAAGTCCAGTAAACAATACTGGATTCTGACTAAGGAATCCAATGAGCTTGGGATGAGGATCCGTGTGACTTGGTGCTCTGAAGAGGTAGTCACCAAGAAGCTGCACTGCAGTAAGACTTGTAGAAGCCAGCTCACTTTAGCCCCAACACTGCAGAGACCTGCACTCAGTGGGGCTGCCCCCAGCATAAATTAAGCTTGCACAGCACTCTTTACAGTCAAGGGCTTTATCCAGAAGCCCAGTGTTGGACACCCATTGGTTAAAAACCAACAATGGTCTTTGATTTATAAATAAATAAATATTTTTTTTTTTAAAAAAAAGCAAAGCCAAGTCATTCAATAATTATTTATTTTGAACTACCATCTACCTGATAAATCAGGTCAAAGAGATACATATATAAGCAAGCATAAATTATTTTTAAAAAGCACATTATTTGTTCTGGATGTGTATGTGATTATAAATGCATACTATTTTCACAGTGATACAAGAAAATATAATAGGGCTATAAATATTTGTTCCAGATTTGGAATTTGGCATTCACCTTTGGAGCACTTTTCCCCTTCGCTTCACAAATACAAATTAGCTCTTTCCACTCCTTTTTTTGTCCCAGAAAAAACAAGGGAAAAGTGCCTGCATTCAGATCTTTTCTTTCACTTAAATACCAGCAATTCTTTAAAATGAGAGTGTGAAAGCTGTTGACTTGCATTTTTATTATTATTATTACACACACACACACCCTCCCCAGTATTACACTATTTCAACATCTTTTTGATGTGTATTATCAAGAGGCTACAACATGCTGCAATTCTCTCCTACATCCAGTGCACTTCACATTCTGCCTCTGGCACAAAGCCCCTCTAAAACTGGCACCACCAACCACAAAAAGATCAAACCACTGTATGGGAATCATCTGGCAGAGCGGTAACAGCTCTTCAGCCATCCTCGTGTCTTTAGTTGGTGTCGGAGGAATGACAAAGAGAAGGGGGTGTGGCTGTGCCAAGTCATTCCAGGCTGCTATATCAGCCCCTCAGGGCCACCAGCAACCAGCACAACATCCAGGAGACGTCCAGCTGCTCTAACCCCAGCTCAAAATCGGGATGGAGGGGACACAAAGCCAGCCAAGACAACTCCAAGTTGCAATGCTCCCTCACTGGCTGTCAGTGATTAGTCTCATGCTGTCAGCAGCAACTAACAATGACATAGTAGTTGACTCAGACTTCAGCCGCTAGATCAAGAACAGCCTATTGTACCAAGAATCGAAAATGCCAATTTGAGTGAAAAAGATCAATTTAAGCCCAGAGCATGAAACTGAAGCACCCCAGGAGGACCGGCACAGGACAATGTTAAAGGCAAAAAGCAAATGGGTGCCAAAAACAAATCAGGTTAATGGTACCAGAAGAAGATAACTAAGGTCAGGCGGGAGGTGTTGGTAAGATAACACAATCTCTAGGTGTTTTAGCTCAGGGAGAGACTGACAAGGGTTAGCAGCAGGAGATGACAGACAGGCTTCTTTTGTCTCCCCTCCTAACTATTACTGATCTCCTATCATCTGCTGTCTGCACCTCAGCTTTGAAGGAATGTCAAAGACGTCCTGTGAGAAAAGGGGAATGAGGGGCAATGGGGAATCATTTGTTTTGCCACCTCTTTTGTCTGGGGCGCTCTGCACAGCCCTGAAAGATTGACTAAAAAAAAAGAAAGAAAGAAAGAAAGAAATCAGAGATAACTCAATGTGCAGCCAGTCCAGCGGCAGATGCCTGCTGAAGCAGCAGCCCAGAGATCTTTGTTCCTTCTCAAACGTTATTCAGGGGATGGGGCTTGGTTTGTTGTTTTTTTAAGAAAAAAGGAAATAAGTGGAGAGACTGGCAGCAGATCCCGGAGAGCAGGGGCCGAGAGACGCCCAAGAAAGGGGGGCATGGAAGCGGGACTGCGCTTCGGCAGCCGAGCGGGGTCCGGCGGAGCCCAAGCAGGCGCGGGCAAAGTCTTCCGGGGAGAGCGGGGGGGACCCGCACGGCGCCCCTCGTCCGCGGCCTCACCCCGAGCGCCCCCCCGGCCCCGGCCCCGACTCACCGATGCGGCTGAAACTCTCGGACAAAGTTCGGCGCAACTTTTTCATCCTGCCCATCTTCTCGGCGGCCGGCGCGTCCAGCGTGTCGCACATCGGGCCGCCCCCGCCCGGCAACGAGCGCAGCGGCTGAGGCGGCGGCTGCGAGCGCGCTGGCACGGGCCGCCCCGCGGGGCAGGGAGACGCCTCCGCTCGGCTCCCGGGCGGCGCGGGGCGGGGCTCGGTCCTAAGCGGTGCCCGAGGCAGCCGCCGCCCCGCTCATCGCTGCCGCGGCTCGGGGCCGGGCCGGGGCGCTGCGCGGGGCCGGGCCGGGCGAGCAGCTGCGGCGTCTCAGCCAGCTCGGAGCCGGGCTGCACCCGCCCCGCCCCGCCGCGCCGCGCTCATTGGGCGGCGGGGAGCCCGGGGCGGGGCCGGAGCTCGCCTCGGCTCCGCTGACCTGCAGCCGCGCGGCGGGGCGACAACGCGGCCGCCCCCGCGCCGGGGAGGCTCCCGGGCTCTGGCGGGCGGTGCCGGCTGCCCCCTGCTAACAAGCCTGTTTTGAAGGCTCCTCGGGATGTGGGCAGCGACCCCCCGATTGCAGGACGATCCCTGCCGCCGCTCCCAGACGGGGCTTGAGGTGACTGAAGAGTCCGGTCCTTAAGCCACAGGCCCGTCCCCAGAAGTTGCAGGTCTCCCTTGGAGGCCGGGATTGCTCCCCTTGTGCTCCCGCCGCGGGCTCTTCCCTGCTTGGAGGGTGGGACTTTTTTTTTTTTTTAACATTTTGTTAGAAAACAAACAAAGCCAGACAGTCTAAAACCACCGCAACAGAAGGAGAGACAACATACAATTTTCAAGGATTATATAATACCAAACATGACAACCAACATCCCATACAATTTAACATATACAAAAGCCAGTATCAGCCAACGAGACACAAAGGTATGACCCAACTACAATTAAACGTGTTTCTTACATTTATACTGTTATCAGGTACATAGGAAAACAAAATGTGAGGCATCGTGCACCCCTCCCCTACACATCCCACACAGGAGCCATCTTACCTTGACTTAACCAATACCTACACAACAGCCCCTTGAAGTCCAGCCCTCGCCACAACTTCACATCCCCTTCTTCCCTCTGAGTCCCGTCCCTACCGCTATAAAACTCCAGCTCTTGCACCCAGACACTTTACTTCAAAGCAGGCTGCTGCTTGGTTGAGGTTGCAGGCATCTCTTCCCAGATGAGATGATAATCTACAACAAGGCCTATGCCATACACACTGAGCTCTTCAGTTACAACCGACTTGGGCTCTTCAATGTTTCAAAAATAGACCCAGTGGCTTTAAATGACCCAGTTGCCATCATAACAAGTGTCCAGGACTTTTGATCATGTTAAACAGACTCAGTCAGACTGAATTATTGGGAAACGAATCATTTCAACCTTTGGAGATGAAGTCTGGGTATGGCTATACTAGGTTACAAAGTGAATATTTAAAAAGAACCCACCTTTTCAGCTAACACATTTCAAAACCCCAGTGTATACAACTTGTATTTTGATATACACTAACACAATTATGTTTCATATGAACATGCACCTTGGCTGGATACTAAGAAGTGTTAACTCAATTTAAAATGCTCTTTGTCTAGACTAGCACTGAGGTAATTGGGCACAGGCCATCTGCAAAATTAAACTCTTTGGGGTAGGGACAGGCTTCCATAACATGCATAACATGCACGTACCCGGACGTATTTGTGTGTTCCAGAGGACGTATTCACACTGTAGAAAGTTATACCAGCACAGGAACAGCAGCACAGTAATGCTGGTACATTTCCCTATGTAGAGACATGCTCTGTCTCTGAAACCTGGTTCTCAATGATGTGAAATGTGTTGTCCCCTGGTAAGTTCTTTGAAGTTCCAACTAAAACAATACCTTCATGTCAACTACTTAGTTGCTGGACGCAAAGGTGGGAAATGTGAAATGGTATAATAAGTGAAGGAAATCCACAGAGAACAAAGGAACAAAGATACAAAGACAAGGAAGGAACAGAGCAGAGGGTGGGAAGGAAAAAAACAGAAAAAGCAGTCCCAAGGAGAACCAATTTTTTCTTGCTGAGTGATGTTAAAACTGACATTAAATAGGGTTACCATATGTCTGGGTTTTCCCAGATATGTCCTCTTTTTGAGCCCTCTGACCTCCGTCCAGTTGCGTTTTTTAAATCTGACCAAAGGTCCAGGATCTTGCTTTGCTTCGCTTGTGGGAGCAGGTGGAGGGCAATGGGAAGCAGCAGGGAGCATAGATGCACCTGCCTGTAGCTGCAGAGGTGTGTGTAGACCCATGTGGTGCCCCCTGGTGCCTCCAACTGCCCTCCCCCTGCTCCCACCAGTGGAGCAAAGCAAAATCCTGGACATTTGGTGAGGACAGGGGGGCAGAGGCTGGGGCTGTGACACGGCAGGGAGGGCAGAAGTGTTGCCTTCCTCTCCAGTGGGGGAAAGGGGTGGGAAACCTTTGAGGGCAGCAGGGATGTCTGTGGCCAACCGGGCCCAGGGCCTGTGCTTGCAGGGGCAGAGCAGCCAGGAGACAGCCAGGAAGCGCTGGGGGAGTGGGAGGGGAGAGGGGAAGGGGACCATGGACAGGCTGTCTGGCGCAGTGTGGCAACCCCATCCCAGGGTGGGAGATGTCACAAGCCTTCCTACCTTTTCCCTCCACCCTGCACTGGGGCCAGACATACTCTGCCACCACCTACATGAATCAAAGCCACACTCTAGTTCGGTCAGGACAGGAACAGCTGGGGCCCTTCCCGCAAAAGGCCATGGGTGGGGAGTGAGGGGCATCAGCAGGGACAGAGGGGTGGGGAGGTGGAGGGGAGTTGCAGGTTGGAAGTGAAGGGCACCATCATGGCCCAGGGGAGCAGGGTACTGTGGTTTGGGAGTGAGGGGCAATGGCAGGGTGGAGTCAGTGGGTTGGGAGTGAGAGGCGGCAGCAGGGCTGGGGGGGGGCTGTGGCTTGGCAGTGAGGGGCAACAGCAGGGCAAGGTACTAGCATGTTACTGCCCCCCACTGTCATACTCCCTCCTCCCCTCCCCCTGGTACATGACAGGTGTCCCCTTTTTTGGACCTGGAAATATGGTAACCCTACAGTGCATCAGTAGTAGTTTATAGAAAAATTCTTACTGTTGGTCTTTATCTAAACCTCCCATTTATTCTTACTCTAGATAGAGGGGAGTAGGTTACCCTAACTGTATACTCTGCCCATAGACCATAAATAATGAACCTGACAGTTTCCACTTTGACCATCTCTGGCATCCACAGTATGCACAGTGGCGGCCCCTCTTCCTGACTGAGGCCTCCAAGTGTTAATGTGGTCTTTATACATTGCAACTAGCAATTCAATTTCATCTAGAGACGGGTAAGCAGACAATGCAAGATACCAGAGCACAGATAGATGTGCTGGTTAATTAGCCATATTCAGCTATGTTCTACATTAGCTAAAGCCTGAGAGACCTGTACAATTAAAGAATTGCAGAAATGTAGCCTATAGGTTTCTAAAACATGAACAACAAAATAGTCTATTTTTTTTGTTTGCCCATATTTTTATATGGACTGTTTAAAAATAAATGATGGTATACAGTAATAACAAGTCATATAAATTCATAAGTGTCAGCAGCAGAAATTAAAAATATATCCTCCATAGAATAACATTTTCAGTGTCTCTTTACTTATCGAATACATTGTACAAAATTCTCCGAACATTTCTCAGGCTCTCTAGGGAGGTTACAAGAGTCCTTATTGTTTTTGGAAGCAAATGAATATAAGTGTTAGTAATCTTGAGTCATCTGATTGAAGAGAAAGTCTTTGAGGGTGTGACTGATACTTCTTTTACATTAAACTTGAGGGATCATGTGTAATCAATTTTCATGTGTTTAACTTGGGACAATATGTTTGAGGCTAGAGATCAGGTACTCTTTCCAAACACTGAACAGTGCCAGAAAGGGACAGAAAAATGAAAAATACAGGAGTAAAAGAAGGCAAAAGACAATAGCAAGCTGTGCACTGTTTATATTTATCATGTATTGGTTGCTCTGGACTCCATGTTCTGCAGTCCGTTCTTCAGATAATCCCCTTCCCATTGTTTTAAATTGATTAAAGCTTTGCCTAACAGATAACAGAAGTGCAATTGCAGTGAAGGAAGAGAAGTCTTCACCCCACTGCTCTTCCACTGTGATTCCAACAGAAAGGTACATGCTGTCCCAGATGAAGGGCCATTTTAAGCCTGTACAGAAGTCTTTAAAACGCACATACACTACAATTTTTATTTTTCTGCCATGGGTCTTTTTGCTTGAAAGAAAATTCTTTGCTTGCTCCCAGCCCTGAAATTCTTGTGGTTTCAGAGTGCACCAGGGTGGAAGAAAACTCACTGAGCTCTGAAACCTGCAAGCAGCTTTGTGACCTTGATCAAGTGGGTAATTTTGTTTCCTCTCCGTCACCCAGTTCAGGAAACCCATAAGATGCAAATGTGTAGTTAGGAAGCCACAATGATGCAGTTGTAATGGTGACTGTTTATTTTCTCAGAACAGCAGGTTATCTGCTGTAGTTTGTGTCTTTAAACCCTGAAACTTAGAGCACTGAGGAAATTAAAAATGAAAACTAAATGCATGAACATCAGCCTTGCTATAATTTCAGTAGACCCCATCATTTGTGTATCCTTCATCAAAAATGTTCTATACAATTTTAACACGCTTATAAATAAAGAGGATTTTGTATACCATGAAACAATGATTTGTTTGAAGTATCACTCCTAGCAGCAATCTATAAAAAATGCAGTAAACCCCGCCCCCAAAAAACAAACCCACGTATTGAAAAAAATTAATTAGTCGCTGTTTACCCCAAGCATCTCCTTGGCCAGGTTTGGATGAAGAATTCAACTAGTCCAGATCTTGAATTCCACCAATGCAGTTGAGTCAAGCTGAATCACTGTAAAAAATGTAATGATTAACCAGTGCGGTGAGAAACCCATACTTTTGCCAAAACCTCCAGGATCTTCACTGCAAAGTTGGACATGAGGAAATATCAGCATCAATGCATAACACAGATCAAATGGCTTAATCATTTCCATGTTGGGAAGGGGTTGTTTTTGTTGCTTGTGAGTGAAGATGAATAGGATTTGCAGTTTGTTTTTCCATTTTATTGTGAGACATTATGTATAGAAATACTTATATTGTCCAAACCCATAAACAAATCAGTGATAAACACTGAGCAGTTAATATAATTTAAGTCTCCTTTCTGCATGTACAAAATAGGTCTATTCATTATTTGTAGGGTAAGATGCAGACAATTAAAACTAAAACTCTGACCTTGGGTGCAGATGGCAACTGATGATGTAATACAAAGGTGGGCACTCTATAGATTTCAAGGTTAGTGTCGGTAATTGATTTTAAGTAGTTTTATGTGCTCTGCACTTTCACGTAATGATCAGATACCATTTTCTCCCACTTGCAAGGTTTCCCTTTGGGATTCTTTAAAGGGGATGCACTTAGATTACATTTCTGTTATAGCTGTATTTGCACTGAATGAAGTGCTTGGATTCCAAAACTTTGTGTATAAGCAAATAAAAAGGGTGCTAGTCTGAAGAACTTGTTAATTCAATCTTTTGATTGTTGTGTGCACAGATCATTGTGCTGGGAAAACAAGTAGTCATGGCTAGGTGTTTACCCAAGGTGAACAGACTCTCTGAGAAAGAGAGTACGAAATACCTTTACAGAAGCACAGGCCTGCCAAGTGGAGCAGCTGATCTGGAAGTCACAGGCTTGCCAGGCTTCTACCTGACAGCACATAGTAGCTCTTCATAAATCCCCCCTGTTGAGGACTGGTCCCTTAGGCCAGACTGTGCACCTTGAAAAAAAATCATACTGATAGGACAGTAGGGTTTAGAAATGCTAGGAGCTGTGTTAACTTGGTAATGCAGCAATTCTTTAGTGACCCTCCTATAATTAGGATCAATGTGAAAACACACTACTACCCCCTGTTAGCATCTCACCTTTCACTTTGCCCTTTACTAATGCTTAATCCGAAATGACTTCTTATTACCTGACTCAAAGGCCAGTCTGATACTACAAAGCAAGCCATATCCTTGGGGATGTGACTGTTAAGCTTCACTAACAAAAGTTTTTAGTGACAAAAATTAAACTTAGCAATAATGGTAGGAGAATACATGAGTAATCCATGCCCATATTTTAATCCAAAGGTATGCTGTTTTGCCATTTTGGTGGCTGCTGCAAAGTAATGATATTTCTTTATTTGCCAGAAAAAAAATCTTGTTTCTTTACCTTGTGCATCCCTGTTGATAACTGCAGTACAAAGAGGCTGTGGAGTTCCTTTCAGATCTTCCCAACCCTGATTACAGCTTTGTTCAGATCCTGCTCTGTGCCAAGTAGGTAATGAGGTAGTTGCCTCACAAATGAGCCAAGGACATAAATGATAAATTTGCCTTTCCCTGCAGGATAAGACTGCCTGATAGAGGTGACCCTCTTGGCTGGAGGCAAACATGATTTTTTTTGGTCTCTCTGTAGTACCCTCTAGTGGTCAGTTTGTTATGAACCATGATATATGGGTCTTTTAT
Source organism: Crocodylus siamensis (assembly GCF_052110815.1). Classification (NCBI taxonomy): domain Eukaryota; kingdom Metazoa; phylum Chordata; order Crocodylia; family Crocodylidae; genus Crocodylus; species Crocodylus siamensis. The sequence goes on from NC_143399.1 coordinate 171,596,886, forward strand.
GTTCTACTTTGTGCTTACCTTATTTTTGAAGCATTAAAAATGGCTTCCAGTATGTCACAATACCTTTATTATCTGATTATCTTAATTTCTGTTCTCTTTTAGGTTGCTTTCCCAGCAGAAGTGACCAATCTTTCATTTCTTCATTGTAGTCTCTATTGTTTTGGCCCGCAAAAACAGATAAAGAGAGAACCCTGACTAGGAGAATAGTATAAAAACCATGAGTTTCTATGTCCGAAACCTACACGCTTCAAACTAATTAACAGAACTCTAGCTATAACCCCAAAGCTGTTACATCATGTGACTATAAAAGTTGTGCACAAGCTCAAGGGTTCTACTGAGCAAATATGAGTACATTAGGTATTTGCAGGAATTTGTAAGCTGAGATACTTTCCAATTTAAGATTACCTAGCAACATCATATTACAGCTAAATGTTGTTCCTGTGAAATAAATGAAAAACTTTTTAAACAGCTAATTTTCTTGTGCTATTCTGACAAAGAGCTGCTTAAAGAGAAAATGTGATTTCTAATGAAATGGCCTCAACCCTTGTGACATCAGATCCCAAAGCTCTAAACTCACTGAAATGCTCAACAAATATTCTTGTCATGAAGATGATGTGAAATAAAATGGCAAGAGGACTAAAGATGATCTAGTTGGATGTATTCAAAAAGCATGTGTGAATCATATTCATCGTATCATAAATACTAGATGAAGGGTGCTTCCTACACAATCAGCAGACAAGGTTCTTTGGGTGAATCTGATATCTTTTATTAGACCAACTTAAATAGTAGGAAAACAATTTTTAAGCAAGCTTTTGGGTTCAAAAACACAGCTACAACCTACACCTCCTACACAATCGTTATTTTTCATCTACAATTGAATTTGAATTGAAGTTCAACTCTTTTATAAGTATGTATGTGCATAAGCACACCGCCCAACTGACTGGGTGTGAATTGTGAAGCTATAATGATCATTTTAAAATGATCCCCTTTCACCGTTATCATAAGAAAACAAAGCTAATTTAGAGAATAACTTACTTTTGATAATGTTAGTAAACCATAGGTAACATACCTGTTCCCCTCCTCTCCTTGCCAATAACGTTACAGAAAGAACATGGAGGCCTGTACCTTGTGGGGACTGAATCTGATGAACTCCCTATTAGGACTGTTCAGCACCTTGCAGGATTGGACCAGAAAGTGAAACTGACCTGAAAAAAGCTCAAGTGAAATGCAGTCTGCACAGATCGAGTGCCAGCTCCCTGCCAGTGCTGAACTTCACCCACAAGAAGGGGAAGGCAAAAAATAAACCTGCCTCTGAGCACGTTGGGCAGAGTGGAGAGATGTGCTATTCACCTTTCACGCCCAAAGATTTTAATTTAGTTTTTCTTCAGGACACACATCCCAGTTCTTTTTGTGCTCTGCTCAAGTTACTGTGATGCACATTCATTTCCATCACAAACTCAGCACCTAAGCTATTTAAACATAATTCAACCCATGTGCCAATCTCTGCTTAGGGGAGGTCTAGGATATGAGCTCTCTTCAAAGTTTCATATAACTCCTATCACTATGAAAATAAAGCACTGCACAAAATTAAGCAGTACAAAAGCACAGTCAGGGTACTGAAGATTACTGACAGGCTTCCACTGTATTGGCTGTAATTAATCCAACTCAAACCTGGACTGAAAATCCTGCAGAACAGGATTTACCATGTTTATTTATTATTTACCTCACAGTGTCTCCTAATGGTTCCAGTTAGTCATCAAGACCCCCCTATCCATACAGATAAAGAAGAGAAGGTCCAAGTCCTAAAGAGCTTATATTTGAAGAACATGATACGATACAACAGGTTGCTATAGCAGATGAAGAAAGGTAAAACATAGCAGTAAAATGAACTATAAGCAGTGATCACAACAAAACAACTACATACCCATGATGGAATGATTTATCAGTATCATAGTGGAGATGAGTTTTAAAGAGGCGTTTTACATACAGCCCATTTCAGCCATGATGAGCAGAAAGGTGTCTGAGGGAAAATTGGTCTGATAGGAAAGTCTTATAAGCAGGGATCCTGGTTTTCTCTGTTTAAAAATCCCAAATTCTCCAATTAAAACCCCCAAATCCACATTTTTCCATGTGCCTTGGACACTTTCTTTAACAAAGCGGACAAGACTCCAGAAGAACCTGCAGCCAAGACTCCTGAGAAGACTCCAGCCAAGAACCCTTCAAAAAGTCCAACCAAGAGCCTTTCAAAGAGTCCAGCAAAGTCACCTCAAAGAAGTCCTTCCAAATCAAGATGATTGCTATTTACAATGTAAATACATTAAAGTAGCTATATTAATCATCTCTAATTGATCGAGTACAAAATTCTGGGATATTTTTAATGAAAACAGGGTATCGGTCCTTCGTTCAGGAACCAATCCCCCATTTATAACATTGTTTCTTATGAGAAAATTGGTTCCGAGTTACGTTTTGACTTAAGACATGGTTTTCAGGAACCAATTGTGTCATAAGTCTGAGGACTGCCTGTACACAGACACACATACATACACACACAACTTTAAAGCAATTTGAAAACCTACCAGCGCCTCAATCATTATAATAAAATAAATTCTAAACACCTATATTTTGGCATTTGATTGTGTTTTTTCAATATGGAAAATCAAAATTCCTCCTGTCTGCTTCATTCACCAGGATGCGGGTCCAGCTGCAGCTGTTCCCCCGTTGCTCTGTGGTACTGAGCAGTCCTGATGTGCTGGTACCCTGCCCTTGCCCAAGCTCACTCCAAAGCCACAGCCTCCCCGACCCTGCCAGTGCCCCTCACTCCTGACCCACTGCCCCCTGGCCCCAGCCCCCCAGTGGGTAGGGAATGGGGTGGATGTGTGGGGACGGAGGGGTATGGGACAGGCAATGCATCAAGGGGTTTAAAGGGGGACACAGTCAATATGTCAAGGGGCCGGGGGAGGCACATGCCCCTCCCAGATTTCTGTGCCCACAACAGGGTGTGGGGCTACAGCTTCGCCAGACCAGCTCTGGGCAGGAGCCACCTCGGCAGCCCAGTGGGCAGGACCAGGCATGGGAGTGAGTGATGTGCTGCCATTGCCAGGGGAGGAGTGGTAGCAGCAGCACCAGTGCAGAGTTGTGCCCCCAGCTGCTGCTGAGTAGGTAGGAGGCACTTCAGCTTGGCAGCCATAGCAGCATGGAGCGCCTTCTTGGTCACACCTGCTAGGCTGAGGGGGCAGCTTCTGCCCAGAGCTGATCCAGCCAGGCTGCAGCCCCATGCCTTGCCGTGGGCACAGAAATCTGGGGGGAGGGCACTTGCCCCCCCACCACATCACCCCTGTCTCCCTGAAGCACATCACCTGTGCCCACCCACTGCCCTATACATCACCTGTGTCCCCACAACCCCCATAGACTTACCTGAGGGAAGCTGCAGGAGCTGCCCTCCACCACTCTGCCTGACTGCCACATGCATGTGGGCACATGCACATGGTACCCCCTGCCCCCTCATTCCCCCCAGCCCCAAGCAGCCCCTTGCAGGCTGGAACTCTGCCAGTCTGTGGGGGGAAACCTGCCATTTCCCGCATTTTACTCCTTTATAGGAATAAATCTGCTTTTTTTCCATAGCAAATGGAAAACCTGGATCCTTGCTTATAAAGATGACCAGAGGCAGGGAGTGATGACTCAGCAGCATTAACAAACAATAGCCAGGCACAAGCAAGGTGTGAAAGGTCTGAAAATAAAGAAAAATACCTTGTGCTAAATGTAATGGGGAATGAGGAGCCAGCAGACAGAAGGATAGCCAGGTATGAGGGTGAAGTGGTCAGACTGATTATATGGGAGCATTTGTCAAGCCTAGAGAAGTGGTAGTTACAGCAATCAAAATATGAGATGGAGAGAGTTTGCTTTTGCTCTTTGTGGCGAGAGGAAAAACATATCTTAAGAGATCCTAGGAAGGAGGAATCTGGAAAATTTAAATACATGAACACATATGAAAGTGGGAACTGCCAGTACCACAATGGTAGTTGTTAAATTTGGATTTAGTTTAGTAATTAGATATCAAAAAGGTCTAAAATAATTGGATGTTTGATCAAATTCATCATTGTCAGAGCCTTTGATTAGTAGAGAGATGCATGTTCTACATCAGCAGTGAATTTAGCCCAAAGTATCTCAACTCACTAAGTTTAGTTTATTTAAACCATATATTTACACAATATATTCTTAGGAATTTCTATTAGTTTACTTTTATTCCGAATAAAAAGATTAAACTTCAGCAATTTGAATAGCACTATAGAACTATATTAAAGATCTTAACTTTGTAGTCATATACACTTCCTAAGAAATAGGATTATTCATTTTAAATGTTAGTTTGGTGTAAAATATACAGTTTGAAACACTGTACATAGATCAGTGCTTTATTATTCTCATAACAACATCACAAAGAGGCCCAGAGTTAAGCACTTTAGCATAGGGCTTAGGCCAATGATAAACTGATCTAGCGAAAGTGCTATATAGTATAGGCACAAGCCAGATACTTTCAGTTCCAGCAATTTACAAGCTCAATCAGTAAATGCTGATCTGTATGACTCCCAAAATGAGGAACAGCTTCAGATTTCCTTTTAGAAAAAAAGATCCCCTAGAACAGGGAAATTAAATAGAAAAATAGCTTTTGTGTAATGCTAATACTGAGAAATTCCAGAATCTATGTTCCAGTTATCATTGGGAAAGAAATAAATACACACAGTGTAAGTCTGTATCCTTCACAGACTTCAACCTTATCCTTGCCTAACTTCAGTGAAGTCATGCAGCATTTTCTGTCCTAGTTTTCCTGTAGATTTATGCTCGTTTTCTTTATAGATATGATAAAACTCATAAGATGTACTACGTGATCCAGTTAACAAAGTAAGAGAAATGTAGGAGGGTGATTTAAGCAATGCCAAAGATATATCTGTTATGTGCTAACATTTGTTCAAATCTCCCAATACTCTCAATAATCCAAAAAATAAATGCTTCCTTAAGACTCATCCAGAACACTATACCATAAATATGTTCCTCTAGTAAGAAAATCAGATTCTGAGGAACGATTCCCTAGGTAAGTTTCCTGCAAAATGAAATGCTCCTGGGCATGCCTTTCTTGACAAGGTCCCTGCTAAATAAAATATCTTGCAGAAAAATGTTTCTCGATTTCTGGTTCTGAACAAATCACTGCCAGCACGGGGTCTCCCTGAGGTCAAAAATGAGGTTTCTATAATTGCATGTAGAGCCCAAAGATCCCACAAGAAGTGAACTAAGCTTCTTGTTACTATACCCCAATTAAACCCAACAAGATCGCTTATACAATTGGACTCATCTGCTCTTTCAGTTCTTCTTGCTCATAGGTGGCTTCACAGTCACAGAAACCAGCCTTACACTGTATGAATGGTTAATGTTTGATTTCTCCGTTGTAGGAGAAAATCACAGAAACAGAACATGGAAAGCTGGTTTATATCTCAAAAAAGGCACCATCCTTGCTATAGCAACAAGAGATTAAAATAGGAGTACCATAACAGGGAAGTGTAGATATAAACTGGAAATCCCATGGGGATAAGACACATGAGATACATGAAAGAAAGTGACTCTTACCACCATAAATACTCTTAGCCAGGAAATTATTTAGTTAGGAATTAGGGTTGATTGAAAAATTTTGACTAAAATTTAGGGAGAGGAAATGACTCTGACAAAATGGAAATCTTCAAAAGTTTCCATTGTTTAAATGGTATATATTTTTCACAAAACGGCAAAAAACACAGAATTTTTGAAAGGGACGAAAGAAACCTAATGTCTCTGGAAGACTCCAGATGTTATCCCTTCGTAGTCACACAAAGATCCTCAACTTGAGAGTATAAAACCCTGAAGCTCGTCATTCAGAAAGGGAAGGGATGCTTTCCAGTAACACTGAAAAAAGGGAACCACCAGACCATGGGGATTCATTTCCACCATCTGTTAAGGCATCCCTGTTGCAGCAGGACCAGGCATGACCTCATCCTACAGTCATTGAACATTAGCCAGCAAACATACCAGCAGTGTCAGCAGTCTAACTTCCATCTGTTTGCTGCCACAGGGCTCCACAAATGCTCCACACAGCACTGGGGTTGCTCAAGTGTATCTCTGCCACATGTCTCAACTGGTTCCTCTAAGACTGTGAATACAGGTACTATTCCCTGTAGCCATCCTGGACAAAGAGGGGGAGCACTTCAAAAAGCAGGATCACAGAACACAGCCACAGCTGCAAGCCATCTGCTTTGCCAGTGTACCCCAAAGCCTGCACTGATCTCCTAAACTCTTTAACTACTCCCAGTGCCCATACAAAGGCCTCACTGGATTGTGCAATTCTGAAGATTTTGTGGGATAGATACTTGCTCTCTATACTTAATACTTTCAACCAAACTGAGTTGAGGGGAGGAATACCAGATTTCTTTTTAAAGCATTTTTGAATGTCAGAGGGTGGTTTTCCAAAAATCTGCCTGACTTGTTCAGCTTCTGCATCAGGACATGAAGGTCCACAGTCACCATTCTTGTGGGTCAGTGACCTAATTGAAAATTGACATGCACAATTAGACTTTAAACCACAGAGCTCTTCTACAGTGGTTCATGACCTGGCCTTGATGGCAACATAACAGTCTATTCTGATAACAGTTTAGGCTGTACTGTATTCTGCATGTGTCATCCAAGCAGTTTTCCCTAGGTTTCTGAATCCCCTTGGAAGCACCAACTAAAAAGTTGTTCAGAGAGCTAAATTTGTTTGGAGAGACAGTTACAGGTTAGGTTAGTGTATCAAACTTGAAAGTAAGGATGCAGTATTAAATAAAGCTCAGAGGAGAAGAATATACAATAAATACTATTGTTAACAGACACTGAATTTTTATTTTTTTATTTTTTTGGAGCAAACCCTGGGGGGAATGTGGGCGGAGTGCAGGCCAAGTCCCAGGGACTAGGTGGACTGCTGTGGAGGGGAGCCTCCTGTTGGTGGCTGAGCTGCTCTTTGGGGGGGAGTGTGGTCTGTGGGGTTGGTTCGTTTGCTCTTGGGCTACTGCAGTGCAGGCCATGGAGATGCCCTAGTGTGGGTGTGTGTTGTTGTGTCCTGGTTAGAACTGTACTTGTTGCTGTGAACCAAGGAGCGAGGTGCATCTGTGAGTTCAGGAGTGACCAGGAGGCTCAGGGGTGGGGCTGGTGAGGAGGTGGCTCAGGGCTGAGAGGTGGGGTGCCTGTTGGAAGGGGCACTGTGGTTGAGATGGAGGGACCTGTCTGGATGTGGCTTGTAGTTGTTGGCCTGGACCTTGGCTCCCTCTTGGGCCTGAGGTTGGGCTGATGTCTGAAATGGTGGGTTTTTAAAAACATCATTTCAATTTAGGGAGAATTAAACCAAAATAACCCCCATGGCATGTACACAAGGGTGGGGGTCTAATCCTTACCTGCCTCGTTGACAGCTGTGGGGGGCATGAGCTGCCAGTGGGCCAAGCAGTCCCCGAGCTGCGTGGGATTCCAGGTGGCACCCGCCTGCTGGCACCCAGCCTGGGCTGTCACAGGGGCGCTGCAGCCGCGGAGGGAAACACCAGGCCCTCTGCACAGCTCAGGCAGGCAGACTCTGGGAGAAAGAAAAAAAAAAGAGATCAGACCCCATTTTTGTTTTTGTTTTCCTTCAGTGAAGCCTGCCTGCACGGGTTGCTGCCAGGTCCCACAACTCCCGAGCTGCATGAGACCCACTGAGCCCCAAGCATGTCAGCTTCCAGTGCTCCGTGCACTGTTGCACTTTGTTAGGTAGCAAACTAAAACACCTTGGAGGTGTTTTATCTTGCTACCTACCAAAGTCATTTAAAGCAGAATAGGCCAGGAGTGTGCAAACAACGCCATAAAAGACGTGCAAAAGGGCATTTAAGCTGCTTTGAAGCCCAATTGTGTGGTATGTACAAAGGCCCTTTGTCCCCAGAGCATACAGACATTCACACCCATGGTCCTACTTTCAAGTACCTGTGAAGTATGCCAGGTAAAATGTGCCAGTAGTTCTCTCCCTGTTGACTGTGGCTCATTTAAACTACATTGTCATTTATTCCAGGGACAAGTCTGTCAGGCTCTGTGCTTCCCCTGGCCATCTACTGCCAAAGGACTAACAATGCAGCTTGGATGGGCTGCATGCCATGCATGCGAGTCAAAACCCAGGACAAATTAGAACAGCCTCAAATGAGACATCTGTTTACAGCCCAACAGTTACAAGTTACTATCAAACTCCAGAGCAGAAATGCAGTAACATTAAATAAGTCTTCAAATGAACACATTCTGTTACATGTTACCACGAGTTAGCTGCCCTTTGCATAATGGAGAGTTCAAATACTCAAGGATGTGCTGTATTAAATAATCTAACTCAGGTTCAGCACCACAGATCTTTCAGAGAATAATTCGAAGAGTTCTATGAAAGGTCTTCCTTTATTGTGTTCAAAGAGATTTAGGAAAAGGCCTTCTCTCCGTTTGAAAACCCTAATCCCTAGGCAATACCTGACTTTATACTCCTTGATAAAAATATATGTGATTTGTGTTCCTTTTTTTTTTTTAATCTGTATGACAAAAACGTGTCTCTATGTTTTAAAATAGGAATTAGTTGTTTGATATCTACTGAAAGTAGAAACTTACTGAAATTAAATTATTTAGCCTATGAAACTTAAGACAGCATGTGTTAAATTTATTTTTCAGTCACCAGCTTTGATTGCATTTCATTGTCTAGTTTTGATGTGTCTAATACCTGAACTACTTAATGTTATCCACTTAATAGTTCTCGGATATCATCCAGTTTCCTTAATTGTGGTCCATCTGTGTATTGGGTTAGTCCTCTCAACTAGGTTAGTGCACAAGAGCTACTTGAATTTGCAATGAATACTAAAAGTCCCCAGGGGCAGTAAAGCAATTGCTGTGCAGAGAAGACCCAGCTACAACCTCTTCTCTGGTTACAACCTGTGTGGCAGTAGCTGGAATGGGAGTTGGTGGTGTACATCCTTTTGAGATCATAGTCGTTGCCTTTAGAAATAGTTTCATGGTGCAGCTGCACTGTAAGCTGTCTGCATTTTAGAAGCCTGCTACTGAACGCTTAACTGTGAATTTACAATTTTGAGGTTTTGCTGCAAATGTTACCACTCTTAACATCGTTTTTATTGTGCAATTTCCTTTGAGCAAGTCTAGCTACTTACCATGAACTTACAATTAGCACAAAAATCCTAATAATCTAATTAGAATGTGTAAAGATATTGTAAAACATTTTATTAAACTGTGCAAAAGGATGTTTAAAAAAGCCCTCAGCAATAGTGACCAGTCATTAAGGAGGGAGGAAAGATGCATAAAGATTTATTGTATGTAGATACATGTAGGTACTCTTAAACTGAACTTCAAAGAACTATCCCCATTTTATAAATGTAACTGCTATTGGGCAATTATAAAAATATAATGGATAAATTAAAAAATGTTATCTGTAGTGCATGTTAATCTACTTTTTTAGATTGGGACTTTAAATGAACACATGAAGAATTAAAAGAATTTAGGTTCTCCACATGACATTAAAAATTAAATTTAGATCTTGTATTGATTCCTATTAAGAACAGATTTAAATACAATAGAGGAAACATCTTTTACTTTCACTTGGGGCCAAATTAATAAAATAAAATTAAATAATGAAGTAATTTAATTAAAATAAAGGGATTAATACAATTAAATTAATGACATTAAATAATATATTATATATCCCAAGGTTTGACTGCTCACATGCTGCATTCCTATTCCTGAAGAATATTTAACTCCTTTTTATAGAAGAGATGTGAAAACAGATTTATTATTATTACAATAAGGGCTACAAATGAGAACATTCTGTTACATGTTACCACGAGTTAGCTGCCCTTTGCTATAAATTGCCTTGTTTCTATTTGTTTTATAAGCCTCGATTTATTTTAAAATGTCTTTCTGCTTTTGGCTGTGCATACAACTTACAAAATAGTTATGAAGGTAGCACAGTAGAGAAAACAACCCAGCTGTACCCAGAAACCTCAAGGGAGGGATACAGGAGTTTTTGGAGTACTCTCCAGAAGTTGTCTCAGGAAATAAAAAGGACATTTTTGTGTAGGTGAACAAAATTCTCTGCAGGGAGGCGTCCACTGGGCAAGCAGCAAAGTCCTCCCTGCTGGAATCAAACTGGAACGCAACAGACCATCAGCTCCCTCTGCTTCCCACCTCAGCATGGCACAGAACTGAAGAGACTAGGTCTGGGATGCTTGCAACCAAGTTGTATTTACAGACCTGGGTTTTTTCCCAGTAAAAGCAAAGTGAGCCCAAAGGACAGGTCTGCCTGTGGCAGGATAGCACAGCGGCCCTCAAACATAAACACACACTAGACCAGTGGGGGCTAGACATTTTGGCAGGCATGCCACAAGTAAGGCCCACACCCTCCCCGAGGGCCACTCCAATCCGCTTACCCTGCCTGAGCTCTGCTTTCTGCTCCCTGCTGTGTGCAACCTAGCTGATCTAAGGCTCTGTTTTCTGCTCCCTACCCTATCTGCCACTGCATTGCCTGTCCCCTCTCTGAACTGCTTCGTGCCATACACAGGCTGCTCGTGCCTCTTGTGGCACCTGTGCCACCGGTTGGCCTCCCCTGCTCAGGAACATGGCCAGCCATCATTCCCTGCCACACGCTACTTTTATTTGTTACCTGGAAATTCTGGTCTGGGCATGTAGGGGACCACTAGGCCTTACATAACAGATGACTTGGAGCTCTGAATTTTTACTGCTAACTGGCTGGTGGGCTTCTGCAAAACACACCAGCACTTGCCGCCCAGCCTTCCTTTTGTTCTAGCCATGCCATTTTCAAACCAGGTAGGGAGTACATGCTATGCGCTGAAGCACTTACCAGAGTCACCTTCTTTTCCCTTGGTACACCCACTGGTACTGCTCCTTCCCAAAGGCTGTGATCTGACACTTGTTCTTGCTGCAGGCAGTAGCATGGGGTATCAGTGTTCATTTCTTTCTACTGTAAGAGGCCCTTTCTTTCTACTGCATAAGAACCCTATTACTGAACCTTTCTGCCCAGCAGGTGGTTGGTTTCTCCAAAACCAAGGGAGATATTTAAAGGAGGGAGTAGGTTTCTAGTCAGTTCAATCTCAGTCAGTCAAGTTCAAAACTCCTGCTCAGAGTAGTCAGCGCAAGGCACTGTGAGATTGCTGTTGGAGGACTGCTCCCACCAAACAAAAGTAAAGCACCCTCGGTTTATTCCAGTGGCAACAAGCTACTTGGGGAGGTGGTACTACCCAATTATGTACCCCAAGGCATTGATCATTTCCAGGGATCCTGGTTTTCTGTTTCCCATGGAAAAATGGGGTAACACGAGGATTTTCCCCTGTACTGGAGTGAAACGTGGATTTCTCATTTTAGTAAAGAAACCCATGGATTTTGCAGTTTTGCAGCGAGCTCTCTGCAGGCTGGCACAAATCCAGCCTGAAGGGGTCTGGGGGGAGTGGGAAGAGGGCAGTCAGGCAGCGGGCACCATGTACATGTAGATGCACTTGACCCCAGGCAGCCTGGAGAACAGTTCCCTCAGGTAAGTGTGTGTGTGGGGGGGGCAAAATTGAGGCTCCCATAGGGAGGGAGAGCAGGAGGGAAGGAGTATCTCCCCAAATGCATGGCTGCAGGGCCCTGGCAGGAAGTGGGATGGGGCCATAGACAGCTTATCTGAGGCCAGCTCCCCACTGCTGCGTGCACTCTCTGGGGGCTGGGGGGGCTGTATGCAAGGGCGGGTCGCCAGGGTAGCACAGAGCTCACAGCTGCAAGCAGCTTTTGCTCTGCTCTGCAGCACTGGGTCATACCCGCTGGGATGCGGAGGCCCCGAGGGAGGGCAGCAGGGTGGGAGCCCAAGTCTGCAGCACACACCTGCCCCCATCCCTGCTGCACGCACAAGTCTGGGAGGCACAGGTCCCCCTGGCCTCCGGGACTGTGCTGTGGCAGGGAGCCAGCCGTACCCCGCTACAGCCCTCAGTCTTTTCATAGTTAAGATGGGAAAAAAATCACAGACAATCAGTCTTTTCATAGCTAAGATGCTGGTACCATTCCCGTTCCTATAGATCAGGGGAACAAAATATGACCCATGGGCTAGATCCAGCCTGTCAAGGCCATGGTGTATGCAGCCGGTCCTGCCGTTGCCTGGGCATGCAGCATGGCTGGGGTGGCCTGGCAGCTAGACTCCACTTCCCAGAAGCCATGGTGGTGGCTCCTTCTTGCTGCCACCACTAGCGTCTCTGCTGCTGCCAGATCCGGCCCCACTGTCTGGGCGCCCTGGCCTGTTTACCTCACACCCACTGCCAGAGCAGGCTGTCCGTGGGGTCCCCACAGAGCGGCCTGGAACCGTGTGGGCAGGGCACAAGCACAGGGAGGTGGGGAGTGGCATCTGGGAGCAGGTCTGGCTCCAGGCAGTGCTGCAACTGGGGCCAGGCTCATGGAGTAGTGACAGCACAGGGCTGGGACCAGGGCAGAGCTACAATCTACTGCCTGCATATCCCTGCGATGGGCGCCGGTTCCACGGGCAGGGACGTGCCAAGAGTAGATTGCAGCTCTGCCCCAGGCCCGGGCCCTGCAATGTCACCGCCCAGCAATTCCATCCTGTGATCCTGGCCCCAGCTGCAGCCCCAGCCCCAGCCCTGCTACCTATCCTGCTTGTGCATGCTGCTCCCTGCCTGCCTGCAGCCCCATCCCATCTACCTGAATGAGCATGTCCTGCCTGTGCAGGTCCGAGACCAGTCTCCACAGAGACCCTGGGCAGGGCCTGCACCTCTGGGCAGTGACAGTGTGGGGCAGTGTGGGGACAGTAAGGAGTTTTGATGAGCTGTTGCAGGCTGGGTGCTGACCTAGCCTGCAACAGCTCACCAAAACTCCCTGAGTAAATTATTTACTCCAGACCAAATAATTGCCCACCCCTCCTACAGAGTAATGATGATGATGAAGTGGAACAGAGTAAGAGACATTCATAAGATACAACGACATCAATTTATGACAAAATCTGTTCAATCAAAAGAGATCATAACATTAAACTGGAATCCACAAGTTGTACACAGACAGACAGAGATATGGTATGGTACCATGACTCTCAACCAAATTAAAATTCTGTGAACAGTAAAAAGGAATAGATAAAACAGTACTCTAAGTAGAGGATTTCTTAGGCATGATAGTGTGCAGGAAGGATACGCAGCACAGCATGCAAACATTACTCACTCTCCAAAAATGTACCATGCCTTCATAGATAAGGTTTAATAAGTGAAAACTAATGGAGATGGACAGCCATGCAGTCCACTTGCTTTTGGAAATCAACATAATATGCAGAGACAGATTATCTAAATTCTTCATCATAAATTCTAGGAACTGTTAAGAAAGTTCAAATGCAATACAACTGAAAAAAACCTGTGTATTTGCCATGTCATGCAAAGTAAAAGCAGAGGAGATTTATGAACACATGTGTAACAGACTGCCAATGTGGGCTCACCAGATTGGCTTGAGATACTTACCTTGGGCTAGAAACAGTGCCGGTGAACTCTGAGCAACCCCTAGGGTGGAGCAGGGGAGCCCTGCTCTGTGGAGAAGGAGAAGCCGACCGAAAGAAGGGGTTTTCAATCCCCTCATTTGCTTGGAAGGGGGATGGTGGGAGTTGGGGGCCCGCCACTCAGAGCCCTGGTTTGCCAGTTTGCAAGTCAGGGCAGGACTGCCGGAGGGGATAAAAGCAGCAGCCGAACTGGCGTGGGGGTTGCTGACAGTGACTCCAGGGAACAATGTAGGAGGCCTAAGAAGAGCTGGGGTGAGCTGACCCAGCAGAGGGGGCAGAAAGACCCCTCTGAAGAGCCTCGAAGGCCCTGGGAGAAGAAGGCAGCAGCAGTTGGCCATGCCTCCAGCCCTGCAGCAGAGGGAGCAGCGGGCAGGGCTTGGGGCAGAAAGCTGGTGCCCCAAGGCCCCATTGCAGTGTGCTGGACGTGCCAGGCGTCCCAGAGGCTAGGGGTGGCAGTCGGCCCCTCACTCCACTGCGGAGAACAAGCAGTGGCCAGGAGCTCAGGCGGCATCCTTATCCGGAGCAGGGAGCTGGGCTGGTGAGTTGAGGAAACCCCTCCCCCTCCCTGGGGAAGTGGGACAGCAGCAGGTAAAGCACTGGGATACTGAGGAACAGCAGAGCATCAGGACGAGGGTCCCCAGGAGCACAGGGCGCAGGCCAGTGCTCAGAGAGGGACTGGCAAGTCACGAGGCATGTGGGGTGCCCAGCCAGTCATCTGGAGCAGGGGTTTAAAGCAACAACCCCTGTGCTGCTGGCCCTCTGCCACTGACTGCCCCAGAAGGGACTCAGTCCTGTCCCTTAGTCTACAGCTGATTGCCATCAGATGGAGTCCCTGAGCTTTGTGCTTGGGTCATGCTGATTGCTGCAGGAGCCTACTTTGTTGCTTGCCTTTTTGGTTGCCACAGAGGGTCACCCTTTGGCCTCTTTGTGGGGTTGGGGTTTGATACAATTTGATTGCTGCAGACCAGAAGAGCTTAACCGGTTGCAGTCTGTCACTTATTGGGAAGCCTGTGGGAGCTGCTGGGAGTGACCACCTTGCTTCCTTGTGGTAGCATCTCAGCAGTGTCTGAAAGCTGCCAGTTACCCTACCTGTGGTTCTTGAGTCAAGGGTTGACTAATGCACTCCGGTTTGTTTTGTGATTCTGGTTATGCCATTTAAATTCACTTGTAAATGACCTTTCCTATTATTCTTGTTTTCTAAATAAAGTGTAAATAGTTCAATCAGTTAAGTATTAGACCTCCTTGGCAACACGGGCTGCTCTGTGGGGAGCAGGGGCTGGCAGGATAAATTGGTGCTGGCCGGAAGCCCTGTCCCACTGTCACCACACCATCCCTGATATTGGGCAAGGGTGACAACTATTGGGCCATCACCCAGGTTACACATGGTTAAGGAACTATTCTGGGGGTATTCACGTATTTGGGGTATTAGACAATATTTTCAACCTGTGGGAAATGAGCCCCTTGAATTGACAAAGCATCAAAGGTTCTATTAGGCATTGTAACATGGCTCTGTCCCTTTACGGAGGAACAGTCAACCCTGTTAAGAGAGCCTAGTGGTGAGGCACTTAGGTAAGCAGGAAAGAGTCCCAAAGCTCCCTTCATAGCAGCAATCAGGCTATGAAAGGAAGTGTGACAGGTTCATGTGCCAGGGGCAGTTGTGAAGCCCCCTGGTGGCCATTTGACCCCTGTCCAGCTCAGTCTCTATAACAGCCCTCCCTTAATTACTTGCCCAACCTGCCTTGTTCCCCCATGGGTCTTAGAGTGAGCCTTAGTCCACTTACAGTACCCCTGGCTCCCTCCTGGATACTCAGCCACCCCCCCGCCCCAACCCCTTAAGGTCAGTGGCCCCTTTTGGCTGTCCTGTGCCCCCGCAGGGCTCCTGTACATTCAAGGGCTACATGCGTAGCTATGCCTCTCCAGGGCACCTGTAGCCTTAAGGGCTCAATGCATGGCTCCGCTTTCTTCCTTACATCACACCCTAAACCTTGCAGGTCTTAACTATTTGTACACTGGCCCCCTTGGGTCCTCAGGCCCCCTGGTCCTCTACATAGTTTCCCTCTGAGCTCTCGGACCCCTGGTCCCCCACACAGCCCCTACTCAGAGCTTTTGGACCCTTTAGTCCAGCTTAGCCTGCTCAGGCTTGTGGACTGTCTAGCCCGGCTTAGCCCTTCCCTAGGCACATGGGCCCTCTGGTGCAGGTCTCAGCTCTTCCTAAGCTGCTGGACCCCTTACTGGGTCCTACTCTCAGTCTGTGGGCTCCTGGGTTACTGGGTTTCTAAATAGGCCTTGAGCCTGCCACTTCAGGGCTCAAGGCTAAACTCTCAGTGTAACCTAAATAAACAAGCATCTCAACCCTCAATCCCTCTCCAGACTTAACACAAACAAAGGCCACTTGCCTGTAAAAGTCCAGTCTTTCTCAACCCAAGGAACTTGCCTCTGTTCCCAGCGCTGCAGAGTTCTTCAGCAAAAGCCAGTCCCTTCAGGAGCCCTGCAGCCAGGAGCTCTTCACTTCGTGGTTGCTAGTGAGAAACTAACTGACGGGTGCGTGCTCTGGGCTCTTACAGCTCAGGCCTGAGCACTCTTGTGGTCGGGTGAGTCCCCCATCAGGTCCCCCCTGCCACCTGCAAGCAGCCTGACAAGCTGCTTGCGCCCTCAAAAGAGCAGGCACCCTGGTACAAACAGCTGGCTGCAAGGAAGAACTAAGTTGCTGTGCTGGGGCCAGAGTAAAAGAGGCTGCCTTTCTGGGGTGCATCCACATGAGCGAGCACGTGCCTGTCGCAGTGTTTCAAAGCAGTTTGAGACACTGCAAGAGGCACGCTGGGAACAAAAAAGTGTTCCCCACGCTGCATATTTGCAGCATGGACTCTAATTTTGAAACTTGGAAATCCCAGTATCTCTGCGCCACAAGGGGGGCTCTGCCAGTAGCAGGCCCTGAGCACCCTGACACCTGTTCCTGCTGCTGCAGGGGGGGATTGTACACTGTGCAAGGGCGGGTGGAGTGCCCACCCCTCCCAAGCAGTCCCTTCCACACCCACAAACCCCACACCCCCAAACCCCTGCACAAGCCCCATATCCCCCCCAAAAACCCCACCCTCACAACCCTACACCCACCCACAAACCCCCAAAAATGCTCCCCCCGCTTCCCCCCCAAACCCCATATCCTGCCCCCTGCCCCCACCCCCCCATCTCATACCCTGCATATCCAGCTGGCAGACAGGATGGGACAGGTCCTGCTGACAGGAGCCATGGCTGCAGGGGCAACTGCCACACTGCAGCCCTGCCCCGTGTTCACACTGGTGCTGAGACATAGGGCCCCAGCCTGTGGGGGCTCCTGGTCCCAGGAACCACTTGGGTGCGTGATGGGCTGGGGGGACGGAGGGAGGTGGCAGCAGGTATGTGTGTGTGTGTGAGAGAGACAGAGAGAGATGGGGGCTGGGGGAGCACTCTGGGTAGGACAGGCCACCAGAGCCATGCTTAGGAGTCCCTCTGCTCCACCTAA
Organism: Crocodylus siamensis; assembly: GCF_052110815.1. Taxonomy (NCBI): domain Eukaryota; kingdom Metazoa; phylum Chordata; order Crocodylia; family Crocodylidae; genus Crocodylus; species Crocodylus siamensis. The sequence goes on from NC_143399.1 coordinate 171,613,973, forward strand.
AGCAGCCTGTAGAGGGAAGCCCAGGAATGGCACGGGGATCGCTGGGGACTGGACACAGGTGCGGGGAGCAGAACAGCAAGGCCAGCACTGCTCAAAGCCACAAAGCAGCCAGTGGGACACCTGCAGCTGGACGAATGTCCTGGTGCTGGGATGGAGCTGCTGCCATGAGCAAGGTAGTGGGGGCAGACAGGGGCTATGGGTCAGGAGTGAGGGGCACTGGCAGGGCCGTGGGTTGAGAGTGAGGGGCCAGGGCAGCAGCAGGGCACTGGCATATCAGTGCTGCTCAGTGCCCCACATCCTGGTGAGTGAAGGGGGCAGGAGCAGCCATGATTTTTCTATGATAAAAAAAAAAAAGCAAACGCAAAAGTGTAAAGATATTTAGAATTTCTTTATTATGCTGATCGAGGCACTGGTAGGCTTTCAAACAGCTTTAAAATTTTAAGTATATCAATAAAATATTGGCCAACTGATCACTCTATATATAGTGTTGTTTCATTTTAATCACAGGAGAACACAGACAGATTTTGGGTATTTTAATGACAGAATTTGGGAGGTTTTTTGACAGTTTTTTTGATCAGAGAATGTGCAATTTTTAAACAAGGAACACCAGAATCTCTGCTAGTGAGGCAAGTGGCAAGACCTGGGCACTGGAGCCAGGGCCAGCACCAGGGACCCAGCTGGAGGGCAGATGAGGTGGCTGACCTGCTCAATTTGTGGCCAAGAGGACAAATTTTCACAGTTCAAAGTCAGCAACTGCAGTAAGTACATCTTCTGGGTGATAGCTGCCCAGATGGCAGAGGGGGGACACCAGAAAACATGACAGCAGTGCCGCACAAAGGCCAACTGTGCAGACATGGCCCACTGGCAGCTGGCCCAGAGGTTCAAAAGGCTCTGCTACAGTGCCCATACCACATCCCAGATGGCTGTATGGCCCCCATCTGGGTCTGGAAACTCCACTATGTAGAGAGAGATCAGTTGGGCAATGTGTTATTGATATATTTACAATTTTAAAGCAATCTGGAAGTCTACCAGTGCCTCGATCATCATAGTAAAATGAATTCTAAATATCTACACACTTCGGAGTTTGTTTTGTTTTTTGATCATTGAAAAACCAGAGCTGCCCCTGCCCCCTTCACTCACCAGGATGCAGGGCACTGAGCAGCACTGGGATGCCCATGCCATTGCCCCTCACTCCAAACCCACAGCCCCTCAGTGCCCCTCACTCCTGACCCCCAGTCCCTATCTACCCCCACTAGCAACTCCACCCCAGCACCAGGACATGAGTCCAGCTGCACCTGTCCCACTGGCTGCACCTGTCCCACAGTGCCGGCCCTTGCTGTTCTGTTCCCTGTGCCCAGTCCCCAGCATGTCCCAGCACCAGTGTAGGCACAAGGCAGGAATGCAATTGCCTCTGAAGCCATGGCTCCCGCCAGCTGGTCCTGTCCTCTCTGGCGGCTGGGCATGCAGAGTGTGAGATTTGTGGGGTTTGGGGGGGAAGAGAGGAAAGGTGGATTTTTTGAGGAGTGGGGGGGTTGGTGGGTGGCTGTAGGGTTTGTAGGAGTAAGGTTTGTGGGGGCAGTGTGGGGTTTGTGTGGGGGTCTGTGGTTGTGGGTGGGAGGCTGGGGTTTGGGGTGGATTGTAGGGGGTTATGGGTGTGTCGGGGTGAGTCCACCCCCCACCCTGCATGACGCAGTGCCCCTCCTCAGCAGCAGCAGTGGGCTGTCAGGGCATGTATGGCCAGCTCCTGGCAGGGACCCCCAGGGGCTGCACATGGCACAGACTGCCAGCTGGCCCACTGGCACGTGCCCTCAAACAGGACCAGGCTGTCTCTTGCTGTCACCTGGGCTCCTGGAACCGCATGCCTCAGGCTAGGCTGGGTCCTGCCTCCATGAAGCCAGCCCAGCCTGATGGTGCGCAGGGCACATGGAGGCAGGACCTGGCCCAGCCCAAGACACGTGGGTCTTGCAGGCGGTGCCAGGAGCCTGGGTGACAGAAAGAGCCAGCCCAGTCCTGGTCAAGGGCATGCACCACTGTGTGCCATGTGTAGCCTCCAGGGGTCTCTGCCAGGGAGTGCCCTGATGGCCCGCTGCTGCTGCTGTGGGGGGCTGTGTGGGGAGGGGCAGGCAGGCAGGGGACCAACCTCTCCCACAGTCTTCCCGCTCCCCTCCCCCACATCCCTACTTACCTGGGACAGAGCCTTGCCCCACTCCCATTTCCCCCAGCGCACTGAGACAACATGCTGCAGCAGCAGGGACAGTGTTAGGCACAGAGATGTTCTGGCCACGTGCTAGAGTGTCTCTCTGGAGGACCCAGCCTCTGGTTGTCTCAGGGTCGCCTTGAGAGTGCCCTGCACCACGTTTTTTTCCAGCGTGTTTTTTTTATACCAGAACGTCTTTGTATCAAATTTAGAGTCCGTACTGTAAATATGCAGTGAAGAGAACATTTTTTCGCCCCCAGCATGCCTCTTGTGGTATTTTGAATTGCTTTGAAACACTGCAACAGGCCCATCCCGTGCAGCCCTAGAGTCCATGACAGGGCAGAAGGATTTGGGGTTTTTGTTTGTTTATTTAAAGGACTAAACTTTGCTTTAGAGGCCTTCATGAGAAGCTCCTCAAGGAGGAAAGCCCATTACAAAAGCCAGCAGAATAAGCAATCCTCTGCCTACAGGCTGACAAGTAGGGGCATAAGTGGAAGCAAACAAATGCTAAGTAGGACACTAATGAATTGAAACAGAAGAAAAGTACAAGTCAAGTGACTTAGAAAAGAGCATAGCCACCATGGCTGTTTACAGATATTAAAACCAAACAAAGCAAAACATGCTTTGCTGGAAGAAGCAGTGCATTACTTCAGCCTGGCTGTGCAGCATCTCTAAAGATCAAGCATTTCAGCATGGTTTTTTGGTGCTTTTAGCTAAAGCTGATTCAATCAGCTGTTAGATAAAAGTGTCAAAAAGCCCCACTAAAGTGCCCAACCTTTACAGATGTTGGGCAAGCCGCGGTAAAGTAATGCACTGCCTCTTCTGGTCATGTGTGGGGCTCATCATGGGAACACACTAGCTGCATCCAGACGAGTGTGGCCGTGCAGCATCTGGTGCTGCAGACATGTCTGCAGTGCCAGATATTGCACATTCAGCTGTTCTCCGCGCTACAAGGGACCTGTGGAGGGTGGAGGTGGGTGATCCCTGAATATCCGAGGGCAAAAAAAAAAAAAAAACCAAGCAAAAGGAAAGTAGAGTGGCACATGTGGGGCCAGCATGTGCGGCTCGATGCTGGAGCCTGGCCAGCCAGAGCTGCACTGCAGCTGCCAGCCAGGCTCTGAGCGACAGGATCACCACTGCTGCAGCCCCAGGAAGACCTCAGGCCCCCAGGTAAGGCTGTTGGGGCCATCCCAGGGCTGGCCCCAGCCTCCTTTACCCCACCCAGGGTAACCTGCCATGCACCAGAGCATGCCTGGCACAAGTGTTCCCTGGGGACAAATAGCAGTGGCATAAGGTGTCCCGTTGCAGGTTGTCCCCAGGGAACCAAATGTCCATGCTTGTCTGGACATGGCCACTGAATTTAAATGAAGTGCCAGGTTTTTTCGGATTTTTTACGTGTCTTGGATTTTTTGCAAAAACCTCCTGTTAGACACTAGAACCCACCTTCCAGGAAACTGTGGAGAATTAAGAAAGATATTTCAAGTTTGGAAAGAAACTCTCCTCTCTCATCTCCCAGACTTAACAGCTTTTCTGGGTCACTTTGAGATGCTTCTGACCTATAGACTAGACCTGCTTAGACTCTACCATGGATTTGAAATATTGGAATTATAGACACTGAAAGAAGTATAAAAACTGGACTGGCTTTGGAGAAATGAGGGAAGGAAGAAGAATGGGCATCAAGGCAAGATAAAAAAAAGCAGCCAAAATGCCAACTGTATTAACAAGACAGAATTAAGTAGTATAGGAGATTTTGGTGGCCAGGGGATGAGGTAAGGAATAATAACAGAGCAACCTGGGAGCAGAATAAAACCTCAGATTTGTTTCCCCCAAAGCTTACAGTTCAGCATTTATTTTCTCTCCATTATGTCTCAGTTCCACAAGATTTTTTATTTCTCGTTGTGCTCAGGAGTAGGAGGAGCTCAGTACCTTGAGGGATTGCCGTGGTACAAAGAACAGCTAAGGATTCAAAACACACAGGCCCTTCTTGGTATACAATTTGCAAATACATTGCTAAGTGGTGGTGGTTTCCAGCCACTTGAATACATCAAAGGTTAAGGGCAGAGACAGAAGGTAAATCCAGACTTAGATAACTGCCAACAAATTTCAGCAATTTAATGAGTTTATCTCTCCTGATTGAATGCCTGCGCCATCAGTATATATTATTAATATAATTTTGAGATGACTTTTCTCTTGCTGATATGGCACTTCTCAATAAGGAAAGGCAACAGAGGGCAGAGTTTTTGAGCTGTAGCTTTGAGTCAAGTGCTTGCTTGGCAGATAAATACGCTTTAGAATAAGCAAAGTCACTTTGAGAATCAAGTACACCCTGAATCTGTCTCTCTCTCTTTCATGTGGCATCAGATATCAACTTCTATGAGTCACTGTCTGGTATTATTGCTCAATGTATGGGCTTCATCTGTCCTATCTGGGTATTTGTAAAGATTACAATTAAGTGCTGTGCTGTGCTATTTGTTGGACATTATATTCACACAGGGGACTGTCCAAGCAGTTTCTTGTGAAGTGCTGTTTTGAAGAGGCTTTTTCAAGACCTTGGTTCAGCTTGACCCACACTTCTCTATCAAGGTTGTGCTTGATGGGGGAGGACTTGTGTGGTGCTGGTATGAAACACTGTAGGAATGGGTCTGATCTTTCCCGGTGCTCCACCCACTCTATTGCTGCCTATAGGTTTGGCTCACAGAATCACAGAAAATGAGGGTGGGAAGGGACCTCAGGAGGTCATCTAGTCCAACCCCCTCTCAAAGCAGGACCATCCCCAACTAGATCATCCCAGCCAAAGCTTTGTCTAGCCAGGTTTTGAAAACCTCTAAGGATGGAGATTTCACCACCTCTCTGGGTAATCTGTTCCAGTGTGGTACTACTCTCCTAGTGAGAAAAAAATCTTCCTACTATCTAACCTAAGCTTCCCTTGCTGCAACTTGAGACCATTGCTCCTTGTTCTGTCATCAACAAGGAGCAACCATCTCAAGTTAAAGACTAAGGGAGGTTCAGGAGCTTGTGGGCTTCATGTATAAACGGTTTACAGTTTTGAAACCTCTTAAGTCTTCATGCATTTGGGTCTTCACTTAATAGTTGATGGAGCAGGTAATTCTCATCTTGTCCCTCTATTGTCATACTGATGGGTATGTGTGAGAGACAGAGATCCAGCCTCTTATGAATCTTAGCACACTGAGTACAGCATTGAGCTTTTTAGTGAGACAACTTCTGGACCATACGGGAGCACAATATTCTGCGAGGGCACATACCAGTGCAAGTGCAGTGGTACTGAGGTCTTTGAAATTGGCATCCCATGTCCTGCCGACTACATATCTTAATGCAGCTACCCATCTGGGGACTTTACTGCTGACTTTCTGAATGTGTACAGGTGAGGAAATGGTCTCATGCAACCCCTACGTAGTTTGGGATTTGCTCATGGGGAAGGATGTAGTTGCCTACTGTTATTCAGTGTGCTCCTGGCTTGAAGACTGTCCAGGTGGAAGAGGCATAATACTGATTTATTGATGCTCAGCTTTAAGCACCACCTGCGGAGACAGTCAGAAATGAGTTCCGTGTCCATGCTCAGCATCTTTTCCAATTCTGTCATATCTATTCCTTGGGCTACTATGGTGACATAATTATAATATTACTATTACTGGAAAGTCTAATCTGTGCATGTTTTAACACAATAAAGTATGATACAAGAAGAGGATAAAGTCAGTCATTGGAGGTGCAAGAACAGAACTTTTTCTTTTATCCAAGCCAGACAAGATCCTGAGTGCCAGCTGGAAGCACAGCAAACAGGATTAGGAAACGTTTAATTGCCCAAGTAAATATGCATTTTCATAGCAACATTACAGTGCCAGAATGAACTGCATCTCTGAATCCTCCTCCACTCCTCAAACATACCCCCTCACAGGGCTCTTCCCATCACCTGCCTCGAGGTGAAGTTATGCAAGTCTCCTGCTTTCAAGACAGGCCTTCTGTCATTGGAGTCTCCTGTGTATCAGCTGCAATTACCTCAGTGTGTCTGACATGTCCTGTCCTTGCAATTCTCTTTCTTCAAGGGTAATAGTAGTATCCAGTAACTAGACACCCTTTTTAAAACAAATATTACCCATTAGAGCAAAAGCACTCAGAAAAATAAGTCATCATAAACACGTCATATGCACACATCTAGCTTACCAAGAAACTAAACATCTTCCACATGAGGATCCTTGCAGATCTGTTTCCTGTAAACTTCAGCCCACTCAAGGAACTGCTTCTTTATGTTGGCCTTAACGAGAAAATTAAAACACTTAAGATGTACCTGCTTGTTCCTTTTGATCATTCCCTCTTCCTAAGGTCAAGTCACTTTTTTGACAGTATAGCCCTGTCACGTTAGGAAACAGGATGCAAGATCCTCAGAATTGATAACTGTATCCACTGTTTTTCAAGTGTGTTTTGGGGTGTCCTTATTTAGGGCCACTGAATTCTTCCTGTTTGTTCCTTCAGCAGGTCCCTTTTAAGTTGGATCAATATAATATTCATTAAGATAAATTAAAACTTCATACACGAAAGGCATACAGTAACCTCCCCTTACTGTTACACAGAGCTTTTATAACATTTTTACTTCTCAGGATTAGCTTTTGATGTAGGGTTCCATTACAGACAGTTATATTTCACCCAATACAAGAAATATTGAAATGAAATATGAACTTTTAAGGACAAAATGTAAAGAAGAGAAAAGGGTATTTTACCGATTACTGTTGAGGCCAAATGCATTTGAAAAACGAGGATATACATACAGGTGTGCCATACCTAGAAGTATATTCTCATTTTACAAATGCATTTGGCCTAAACAATAATTGGTAAAATACCATTTTCTCATCTTTACATTTTCCCAGTGGCTTATATTTCACTTAAGTATTTAAATGTTTCTTGCATTCTGTGAAATACAATACAGAGGCAGAGCAATAAAGGCATAATGCAATCTCTCTAAAACAATGAGGCAGCTCAAGCACGACCTATGCAAAAGGGAAAGTAATTTTTTTTCTTAAAATTGGGAAATTGAGAGCTCTGGGTGTAATATAAAATCTGGATGACTTAATTTTTAATAAACTATTGTTCTCATGCTGAGTCCAAAATGAATATGCCCCACGAAAGACATTTTAACAGGCTTCAATAGACATAGAATTAAAAAGCTTTGAAAATAAAAGAAAGTTTTAAAGGTATTTAAATGTACCGTGTGGGTGACCCAAGTACATTTTTGTAGTCTCAGATAGGGCAGCATTAGAAAAATACTACCAGTGTGGGATTCATATTGCAATACCATACCAGAAACTATGAATGACACGTACCCCCGGAGGCGGGGGGTGGCACAGTGACCTCCCGCAGGTGGCGGTGGCAGTGGTGGAGGCAAACAATGAGCTCTTACAGGTGGCCACAGCAGTGCAACAAGTGCAATTCCTCACATTATATATGGAAAGCCTCTGGTGTATAATGTTCCTTAAGAGGTGATTGTCTTCCTCCTTCTCTCCCCTTCTCACTTAGCCTATCTTTGCCAGGATTTCCTAACTGTTGGGCCAGGCTACAAAATCTTTTAACCTTTCAGGGATTTGGAAGGAGCTGTGCCTGGAAAAAGGGATTACGGTAGGATTACTTTGGGCTGCAGGGTTTTAAGGTTCTGCATTTTCAAATTTGTAACAACATCTAGCACAGGCAAGCGGCACTTCTGTTGAGCAGTGTTGTCTGCAGGGATCTGGGTTTTCCATTTCCCATGGAAAAATAGAAAATGCAGATTTTACCTTTTAACTGAGAAAAAAGCAGCTTTGTCATTTTAAGGGGAGAAATGTGAATTTCACACTTTTGCAAAGAGCTCTCTTCAGGCTGGCAGAGTCCCAGCCTGCAAGAGCTTCTTGCAAAAAGGGCAGGAAACTCTAAACCCTGACCCAAGGGAGAGGGAGAGGAAAAATATTGGAACCAAAATGGTTCTGAGTCCACAGTTTTGTCACCTAGCCCCTATAAGTAGTTCAGGAGATGAACCTTCTCTGACCTCTGAACTAGGAGCATACACAGCAACACCTAGAAGCCACTGGAAAATGGTACCCAGGGCAAACCTCAGAGCCATGTGTAGAGCCCTGGCATGCCCTTTTATAAAGGTTTTTGGGTGACATAACTGTGCATGTGTGTGGCTGTGGGCAAGCGAGTATGTGAGGGACAGAGGGTGTGTTGTCTCCAGATGGTGTTCAGTGAGAGGTAAAGGTAGTGTCTGTGCATGGAAGCAGTGGAGATGGGCTTTGTGGATGATTGGTGTGGTATTGTGTCTGCTGATCGCTTGGTATTGTTGCTTGGCTTATATTGTGTTCTACAGAACCAGGCAAGCAACAGAGGATCTCAGGAGAGGCCATTGATCTGGACAGCCCCAGCAGAGGTCCACACCATTTGACTCCAGCACACTTCCATCTCCCTACTCCTGGTGATCTACAGCTGAGGGTTGCTTGAGTCAGCTCCCTAGACTTTCTCTCCTAGGTGTGCTGTGCACATAAGTAGCAGCTCACAATGCTCTTGTTGGTGTAAGTATAACCCCTCTCCTCCGGGCGTGAGGGAAAAGGGATCTGATCCCTGCAGTACAGGTGAAAAGCATCTGTATCACTCTGCCTACACACCTGTGTGCATTTATTAGGATTGTTAAGAATTCTCTTGAAATAGTGGAAGATCGGCTTATCTGCGCGTTTATTAGGATTGTTAAGGGCTACATAGAAATACGAGGATAAGATCTGCTTACCTGTGTTACCTTTTTCCTTGTTATTGCTGTTAATACTTACCTGAGTTTTAATAAACCTTTATTCATTGCAGTTCAGCTCCCTTGTCTGTAAGTTTTATTAATTAGCCACAGCACAGGCCAAGTCACCGGGCTAGTAAGGCAGCGATACGTACATCTGGCTAGTTTGCCAAACACAGGAGGGGCCAAAAAATCACCTCCATTGGACTGGGCTATTAGGTCAGCTGTTGGTTGACCAATTTTAATTGGAGCCAGACCTGATTAGTCTCCAACAACAGGCGCAGGGCCTGAGACTCTTGAGTCAGCCAGGTCTTAGCTCAGGCTCACTGTCCCTCCTGAAGCCTTTGGGTAAGTAAAGCTCACAGGGGGCTGGGGACCCCATCCACTAGGGCTGGGGGAAGCAGGGGAGCTGCAGGTCTGGAATGAGAAGCACCGACAGGGCTGGGAAAGGGCCCTGTGGGTCAGATGCAGGTGACTGCCAGGACTAGGGAGGCTGGGGGTTTGGGGCTGCAGGAAGAGCCAGGAGGGCAGGTGAAGGCAAGAGCAGGGGTATGTGGGTGAGGGCTGAAGGAGCAGGGAGGTGTCTGTAGGCACTTGCAGGCCAGCACAGGAGAACCCAGGCAGCAACCCCCTGCCCTGCCAGGGCAAGGGATGGGAGGCCAGGCAGGGTCTTTTACCTGTGCGCCTAGTGGTATTGAACAGCCAGGGCATGTGCCCTACCACCCACTCCCACAGGGCAAGTGGCCATGGCACAGCACTGCAGCTCAAAGGACAGTGCAACTTGCTGGAGGCCGGGGGGTACCACGCTGCTGCTGCCATTTATGTGCCATGAGACAGGGCTGGGTTGGCCCTCCACGGGGGCCTTCCAGCACTCCAGCGGGAAGCCACATGAAGTGGCAAGCAGGACCCTGCTCAGCCCAATGGCATGCGACTGTGCCTCCATGTGCAGCTTCCTGCTGGAGTGCTAAAATGCCTATGTGGAGGGCTGGCCTGGTGGTGCATGGACTGGGAGCTGCACAGCATCAGGCTAGGTGGGAAGCTGCACATGGAGACACCAAGCCGCACGCCATGAGGCCAGGTGTGCTCCTGCTTGCCTCCGCATGTGGCTTCTCACTGGAGTGCTGGAAGCCCCAACATGAAAGCATGAAGCCCATCCAGCCTGGTGGTGACTGAGTCCTAACTGCAGAGCCTATGATCCACATGTGCTGGCATGGAGCCAGCCCAACCTGGTGTGAAGGCATGTGCCAGGATGTGCAGACCCTGGGACTCGGCCAGAGGTGCCACCAGGAGCTCTGTCTGCCATGGCCCCAAGGATCTGCTGCCGCCAAGCCACTGGTGGTGGAGGCTGTGCACCAGAAGCCCCACACCTGCCCAGAGGACCCCACACACACTCTGCCACATCCCTTCACAACCCCACAAAAACCCACATCCATCCACAAACCCCACATACTCCCATACCAACCCCCACACTCACCCACAAATCCCTTCAAAAATCCATACCCACACCCACCCCAACCATACATAGTACCTGCATATATTTCAAAGAAGATTCAAACAATATTATATTTAGTTTAATTTAATTTGTAAAAATAAAAGTAATTACTTTTGCATAATTTTGAGTTTTCCTGCCCATAATTCCCTGGGGTGTACACAGTGGTGTCAGCAGGAGCTCTGATTTTCCATGATGAAAATCCAAAATCAAATGCCAAAATACATAGGTATTTAGAATTTATTATAATGATTGAGGCACTGGTAGGCTTACAAATTGCTTTAAAATTGTAAATATATCAAAAAAACATTGTATTCAACTGACATATATTCAACATATATGAGTGGCCTTTCATTTTAATCACAGATTTTGGGTTTTTAAATCAGAGAATCTGCTTTAAATACAAAACAAACAAAAAAACCCTCAGAGAATCTGTGATTTTTAACTAAGGATCCTGGGTTTCTGTTTATCTGAAACAGCTATTTCATATATTTGCATTGAACTCCAGTTGCAACACTATGCACTCTTCTTGAAAGGCAAATACATTTTAGATAAGCTTGAAGATTCAAAGTAGTGAAATAATAGTTAAAAAGTCTCTTATTCTTTGTTTTTGATGAAACAGTATCTTGGCAATCTCAGTTTAACCTTAGACAACTTAAATAACTAAAATTTACACAGATGATCTCTTTAGAGCATGGAATTATACAAGATGTATTTTTTTTCCACCCAGCTGAAGTGTTCCCAAACAATTTATCCAACCAAGTGGTTACAAACAGGCTTTGCTTTACCCATTATAAATACAGGTCTCTTTTCACACATTTTCCTTCAACATGTTTTTATTCATAATGCACATGAGCTGCCTTTTTTTCCTCAGTGTTTGTCTATCTGCTTATAGCTGACAATATTCCAAGATGAAAATGGAAATAGATTAGCAGTGAAAATTTTTAGAGCAGTGGCCTTTATTTCTAACTTTATTTTTCCAAAACAGCTCAGGCCCTTCCAATGTAAATATCTGCCTACAACCATTTGTCGTGCCTCAAACGCCGGTGCACCCTTGACCTGCGAGCCTGGGTTGGCATGACCAGCTTGGCACAAGGAGGGGGATTTATGACCGGGCAGGTGGGTGATTAACTGTGAGCAAGAGTCAGTATGATTTAAACACAGCGTGGTGGTTACACAGAAAAGTTTTATTTTACTTACACTACTGATGTGCTGCAGCGTAGGCAGAGGAGTTGATTTATTCAGTTACAGCATGCAGATATCATGTTACCCAGCATTTACAGGGTGGGTAAGAGAGTTGCTTGTTACAGATTCCGAGCAATTCACATAAGCTGTTGCAGTCTGCAGATTACCGGGAGCTCTTGATAAGAAAGATAACACCAGAGATAGACGGGCCGGCAAGACGGAGATACGCCAGAAAAATTAAAAAAAACAAAAAAAACAAAAAAAACGTAGGCGGAGAGAAATATTCATGCACGATCTGTTCTTCTTGAGTGTATACACAGTTCTCCGTTCTCTGCTTTGGGCGGAAGTTCTTTCAAAGTTATACTGGGTGAAAGTGACCAATTACTATACACTAATTATGAATAATTAATGAGTTGGCACTTGTGCTTTCTTTGTTTGCTCAGGTTTCATAAAAAAAGGGGGGTTATTTTTACTTGGGTGGTACTGGTTCTGTTTGGTCACAGGATGGCACGCATAGTATATTTAATTTTACAACTTTACTAAAGTCAGCTAATCTCATTACTATAGGTACTTTATCTTTCATGCTGGGCTGTCAAGGTCAGTTTCTCTCTCGTATGAGAACTCAAGTGATTTGAAGAGAGGCACAGACAGGGATGTGTATATATGCAACACTGTTAATACAGAGGCATAAATTACAATTACAGAGTTTGTTGTGTTAGCTTCTGACCTTTTGCCATCTGACCTTTTTGCCATTGGCATCTGAAATCAAAGACTTTGATCTTTGACACCATTAAAAGTTTTACTTTCTATTCTTCTCCTATGTTATAATTATCAACAGAAAGAATATTTTTTTTAAATATTGTGTTTCAACATTAGTACTTTCTACTAATAACCAAAAGTCTGACAGTTGTAAAATTTCTACTAATAACCAAAAGTCTGACAGATGTAAAATAGAACAGTAGTTCAAAATACATGCTCTGAAGGAGGATATGGTTAAGTTCTCTCACATGTATCTACCTCTTAGCTTCAGGAGTTAACCTGATTAGTGATACTCTTGATCTTTCCCTGAAAAGCAAACCGATCATCAGTCAATAGAGACTAGTGGAGTTGTTGTTAATGCAATGAGTGCTTACGCAATTAATATTTGTCATTGTGCAGCAGTAGTTGTGTGGGAAATCCAGAGGAAGGCTTCAGTATTAATCTGGAGTACAGGCAGTCCTCAGACATAGATGCAATTGGTTCCTTAAAACTGTGCCTTAAGTAGAAACATCGTAACTCGGAACCAATTTTCCCGTGTTATAAACGGGGGTTTGGTTCCTTTATGATGCTGGATACAGCTGCATCCAGCTGGTAAGTCTGGTGTGATGGAAGGGGAGGGAGAAGGGAAGGGGTGTAGGGGGCAGATCAAGGCCCCCCTGCAGCAAAGGAGGGGCTGGGGCAAGTTGCTTGCCCGTCTGGTGGGCATGGGAAGGCATGATCCCCTGGATCTGTGCAGGACGGAGTGGGGTGGACAGCGCCAGGGCTGAACTGGGCTATGCCATCCCACTTCTCACTGCCACTGCTCAGCATGGGATGGCATCACTGCGCTGCCTCTGGAGCAGCACCAGTGGCAGGACCCGCCCCCACCAACGAGCTCTGGTTCTGTCCTCCACTTGCCCCACCCTGGCTGGGCAAGTGGCAGCAGGGCGTGGGGGGGAGGGGGCAACCCCGGATTGGGGCAGGCAGTGGGGAGGAAGCTATCAGGGGGCTCCAGCCACACAAAAATTTGCCATAACCCCCCCCAATAGGACCCAGTGCCTGCCCAGAGTGCTGCCCCATGCAGATCCAGGGGCACAAGCCACCCCCCACGCCCTCCCGGATGAGCTGCCAGGTGAGCAACTTGTCCCTGCTCCAGTCCCACTTTTACCATGGGGGGGCCTTGATCTGCCCCCCCACCCCACCCCTTCCACCACATCAGACTTACCAGCAGCTGGATGCAGTGTCGTAAAATCTAAACCCATGTCAGAAGGTCGAAACAGGGTGTCAATTTATAAAACTTCTTAAGTGCCATTCATCATAACTCAAAAAGTCATAAGTTGAGGACTGCCTGTATCAAGTTAGACATTCAGGCACTTTGGTGAACTTATCGAATTGAGGAGAAAGAAATGAAAGACCAGATGACAAAAATACCATATGTAAATCACTGACACAAGATAGCTACTATGCATGCATAAGAACATTTTCAGTAAAAAGATTCATCCATGTTTTTTTCACATTTCTAAATATATAAGTATACTACCAGTAGTTTGATGTTTTAGCCCTTTCAATGCTGTGATCATATCCTCTGTTCTTAGACTTATCTTTTGAAAACTAAGCAACACTGTGTGTAAGAAACCAGTCAGCGCATGCTTTATTTGTTGCAAGGGACTCAATTTAAAAGGAAACTGGCAAGGTAACACAATACATTTTTAAATATGTATACTTTTAACTTCTTCAGATTTAACACATTTTAAGTTTATATTTTAATAACTCTTCTGTTTTTAGGTTAACATTTGCATTTTACTTGAACAATAAACAGACCAGTCCCTATGATCCCTACAGCACATGGATTTTCAAAATGCTCTGCAGAGTTTCTAAATAAATAAAAGCATGCAAGAAACAATGAAAATGAAAGGGAAGATGTTTATTGTGAGAATCTTTAGAAATCAAACACTGTATTCACCAGATTTAGAGGTGCGGTTACATAGTTCCTTTTCTTTAGATTTCTTTAAATGACTTTCATCATTTGCTTTGTTCATAGAATGGAGGAGGGGAAACTTGTTACTGAAAATGAACAAAGGCATCTAGCACACACCTGACAAAAGTGTTATGTTACATCTGCCTACAGCTACTTCACTCTATTTGTAACTAAAATAAAAGAGACCATCAATCTTGATAGGCCAAAACTAGTGTTTTCTGTAGCAATAATATGGAATACTTCAATACAAAATAGCATAAAGAAAACTAAAATTAACACAATAAAATACTAATGTGTTCCATACTATGAAGTCCTTCTCAATACAGCAATGGCACATGCAACAGAAAAGTGTTTTGGGTAGATTGTCAAGAATTTGCAGCTTATACTAGTTTTTTGGTGCTACAATCCATAACGTTCTCACTGGATTAATCTGCACAATGCAATGTTGTGCAGATACCTGAGCTAGCTTGAAATGCACTGACATGGATACTGCCTCCCAGTATCCAAACTAATTTGGGCACTTCTGCACAGCACTGCATTGTTTCACATACAGATACCCCTGATGTCGGAAAGAGTTTTGCTGAGCCCTCAAAGGAGGCAGGATCACACAATACTAAAATTTAACTAAGAAATTATATATACACTTGACTACTGTATACGCCATTTAGTAATTCAGACCAAAAAGGGAACATGCATTATGTGCTAATGTGATAATCATGGTATAATTTGCTATTTTCAAGAGACTAACATGCTTCATAGGGAGATAGCAATTTTCCATACCCTATATTTAAATTCAAAAAATCCAGCCAGCTGGTAGAAAAAACTCAGGTTCCATATGCATAAAATATTCTTCTTCTTCAGCTACTGCATATTCTTTAAAATCAGACTTTTTTTTCTGTTTTACTGGTGTACCTGACAGTTGCTCAGATATTGGAGGAGGTTGAAAAGAAAAATGCTGTTCTATTAAGTCACAAATATCACTGTTTGCATTGTGAGATGGCAGGCATACCTCCATCATTTCTGCAGGGGGCATCTTGGGAAAACAGTCAGCATGCTTTATTTTCACACTATCAGCTTGCTCTTATCACCTACCATCATTCTTCAAAGACAGCCATTTGCATTGTACTTTTGACTTGAAAACAGCTGACAGTTCCAGAAACATATGAAGCTAAGCACAGTGGACTAATACAATATTGGCCATTGGCTGAATTATGAGCAAATAAAAATGAGTACACCTCAATTTCATAACACTTCAATTACCATAGTAGGGACTTTTTAATAACAATATTTACTTCGGAAATATATTCTCAGAAAAAAATGTGAAAGGATGGAAATGAAAACAAGTCTGAGAGCAGTGACAGATTGTAGAACTATAGATAGTTGAAGTATACGCAAGTACCTAGACACTGCAAGGAATGGCAACCTAATCACCCTAAGGCAATACTTACTTCATGCTGTATATACATGGTGTTAGATTTTTCTTCTAGAGAAAACCAAAATTACCATCCTTCTCTATTTACACCTTACAAATGAATGTTTCCTTCATATGCATTTATTCACTGAAGTCCTTTTTAGGATCATAAAAACAACTGAAGCTGAATTCAAGATGTTCAATTAAAAATTATGTTCAAGGGAGGTTGCTAAAACACCATATACAGGTCTTCAGTACTGTAAATTTATTTAACAGAAGGTAATACACAGTAAATTAGGTTATTTCAATTCTATAGAATACTTGCAAATTCACATTAGTTGAAAGGAGGGGGAGAACAGTCAAAATCAGCCCCCAACTGCTGATGTATTTGAAATGCTCAAAGGCCTGTTAATAAAGAGACAGAACATGGAACAGAATCCACTAATAAAGAAAGAACTTATAATGCTATGAACATTTCTTTTAAAAAAAAACTTTAAAAGGCAAAAACATTATAAAATCATTACATGGTTAAGCTGAAGCAATCTTATTAATAGATGGTCATTTTAATGTAGAGATTTGTTCACAGCACAAAATGTTTACACAGCCTGATATTTCCTCTCAATCGTAGACACGCATATACATTCAGATTTTGCACATATTACAAAGATTTTTTTTTGTCAGTCCTGCTAATGAAGTGCTTTTTCTGCACATCAAGGGCATATTTTGATGACATGCCAACACTTTCACTCCTATATCAAGTTATGCTTAATAAGAAACCTCTCACATTATCCATCTTTACTTTGTCTAAAACTTACTTTCATATGCTGTTTGGGTATTGAAAAATTGATCTACTGTAATTATTTCTTGCCAACAGTAACAACCACATATTTGTCCAGTGTCAAACATTTCTTCTCCTCTTGCTATCTCTTATCTGTACAAACAGGTTTAGGAAGATAAATTTTATTTATGAACACAGAAACAAAAGATCCTTTTTCTGGAGAAAGGTAACTTAAGGTGTTAAATCCAATACATGATAAACCTTAGAAATCTGATTCTTATAAGGAAAGATAAAAAAGAAGAAAGCTGACATTTCACATTTACAGACAGCAAACATGGTGAATATTTCAAGAATCAAAAAGATTCATAAAAATAGTGCTAAAAAGGTAAATTTGACAGATAAAAATACACATTTTAGTAAAGATTTATGAATACTTAATTTCACAATTTTAAACTTGAGGAAAAGAAATGATCCTGAAGACCTCTTAAAAGCAAAATAAAAAGGCCATGCTTCTTCTGGATCCTAAATTTTACAGCAGTGGCTGTTTCTACTCATTCTCAAATCTGCTGTAAGGATGATCTGAATCCTGAAGAAGACCTGGAGGAAATAAGACAGCATTTATTAAGACCTCTAAGTACTGACTTAATTGTATAAGGCATTATATATAATAAAACATGCTTGTTCTTATGGTAGGAGATGCACCTCTTCAATTTAGTTAACTAAAAGAACAAATAAAACTTGAAATTAAAAAAAAAAACTTGTAAGTTGTTTTATCTCTTAGCCAAAAATCATGGATTCCACACGAAGAATAAAGTAAGAGGAAAAAAGAAGTTTTTTTCCTAACAAGTTATAAAGGAGAAATAGTATTTCTCATTTGTGAAGGACACCAGCTAACTTGGCATTTTTTCTTTGTCATAAACTAAACCAAGCTGGAAATGGCTAAATAGAAGCAGTTTCAATATGATCAATAAATTCTGCTTTGTTGTAAGATCATCTTTTTTTAAAGGTTGGAGGTTATCACGCTAGCTTGCTGGCTTAATTCTCTTTCACTCCTGAACAAAAAACCTGCCAAGTTTAATAAGTTATATGCAGTAATTTTGCAATGCAGGGCAATATTCTCTAAGGACAGATATAAATCACCCATAAACTCACTAAACATATTAGGGACAAGAATGAATGTGTCATTTAACCTAGGTCTCACTATGTGCTTTCATCATAAAAAAACAGAATATTGCCATGGAAAGTGTTGCAAAACTATCAAAAATATATTGAATCATTGGATATACATATAATCTTCTCTAAAGCTTAGTTCAGCAACAATCACTACGCCATACAGTGCTAATTTTCAAGAAGACCTTGAGAAACATAACAGGCATTCACTGGCTGGAAGAGCATGCTGAAGATAAACAACTCCCAAAGGTGCTAGGGGAAGACCCTTGTTATGAAGGAGCAAGATTTGCTATTACCCTGCATATCAGCCTTAGGCATGCAGGTGCTTTTCTTCCTTAGGTGTCTGTAAGACTCGGGGTGCAATCTTTTCTACCTGATTTATTTTGGGCCAGGACGAGTGTGGAAAGATGAAGTTCCCATTTTACAACAGTCAGGACCAGAGAAGTGGAAGGAGGAAATGGGACCATACTACTTGCTCCCAATCCCCGCAAGGTTTCCCAAAAGTTCCATCTTCCCTAGGCAGAAAGGGGCTGGCTATGCACACCAATAACTAGAAGCTGAACATTACACGGGTCCAGCCCATCCTGTGTATTTTAGGCACAGTAAATAGAGCACGTGATACACTGTCAGATAGGACTATACCTCTTAATTCTCCAGTTTTACTTGCTAGTGGTCAATACATTTTCAAGCCTTATCAATATACAGCATGGAGCTCCCCATTAACAATGCCACTAATAATAACTGACTAGTGCAGGGGTGCTCAACCCCCTGCCCACAAGCCAGATCTAGCCCACAGAGCTCCCCATGGGTCTGGGATGCCTTGGAGGATATGGTCCTGTGCACTAAATGCGGCATGCAAGGCAGCATGGGGCCCTAGAACCCAATTCCTGTTGTCTGGCTGGGTGCAAGTGCCAGACAGGGGCTAATCCCAACAGACGTAGCCTGGCAGAAGCAATGCAAACCCTGGAGACCTAACCTCGCATGTAAGATCAGAGGAGGTGACATCAGGTGGAGGTGGCATGTGCGCCAGAGCCCCAACCCACCATAGGGTCCCTAGCAGAGGTGGGGCAGGGTCCCAGAGCCCCACTCTCATCATGTGAGGCTGGGCAGAGGAGGTACAGGGTCCCAGGGCTCCAATCCTATGCAGTGGGGCTGGGCAGAAGTGGCACAGTCAATATCCAGGGGTGCAGGCCTGATCCTGGGGTGCAGGGCCCAATCCAGCCTCGAGATCACCTGTGAACTACTCATTTGGCTCATGGGGCCAGAAGGTTAAGCACCACTGGACTAACATAATATTCAATAAATGGATGCAAAAAACTCATGATATATAATCATAAAGTACTGGTTATGGAAGATTCCTACAGCCCGCATTGGTCTTCATAGGTATAGACATTAGGGCTGGAGGGGACCTCGGAAGATTGAGTTCAGCCTGAGGCGCAGGAAGTCAGCTGGGGTCATAGGATCCCAGCAAGATAAGCATACAATTTCCTCTTGAAGGTGTTCAATGTAGGTGCTTGAACCACCTCCAATGGCAGGATATTCCAGACCTTGGAACTGGGGGTTTGGACAGTAAAGAAATTCTTCCTTACATCCAGCATGAAACGGTCTTGCAGTAGTTTATGACCATTTGACCATTGGGTCATTCAGACTGAAAGTATTTCAGGTGAGTTACCCATAAAGGAAAGAATTAAAAAACATAGCTCTTGTACAAAATGACTTTTACTTGTAGAAGACTAACTAAAAAACTCAAGCATCATCCAAATTGGTCTGCAAAACTTTTCAAGAAAATTAAATATACTCTGCTTTGACCTAGCTGAGAGAGAAAAGAAACAAAGTTACTTTTTGTATATTAACTACATATTTCATATTCTGAAAAGAAAGTGGCCATAGAATACAGTAATAAAAGTATTTAAAACTCACTGACATGTTACCTAAATATAACGAAAATATGTTTTATTAGAGTTACTTGATCCTTAATGCTTGCATTACAGATGGCCAAATCCATGTGCCAGGAGGAGAATTCACTTTTTTTCTGCAGCGCTACAAAAATGTGCAGTTAAAACTAGATATGCAAGTACTTAAAAATGTAAGTACACGGGTTATATAGATTTCAATACAATAAAACATTGCAGTTCGGTAAATCATTGAGATAATTAGATGTGTTTAACACATTCATAACGTAACAGAAATAGATCAATATGCAGAACATTCTCTCTCAAAGGCAGGAATATATGAAATTTGATTTGATGTCTTTATTTGTGAATTAAATTGGAAGATTTCAGATTGTCAGACTATGTTTGCTGCAAAGCCAAG
This sequence comes from Crocodylus siamensis, assembly GCF_052110815.1. NCBI lineage: Eukaryota > Metazoa > Chordata > Crocodylia > Crocodylidae > Crocodylus > Crocodylus siamensis. The sequence goes on from NC_143399.1 coordinate 171,633,989, forward strand.
ACCTATTTCCTTAAATCAGTCTGGACTAATATAGATACATTATTTATTTATATATATATAAAATTTCAATCCTCAACTATCTGAAATACATATCTCAATTTTTAAGGCCAACTTAGTTGACAAAAAAAGTTCTCTCTAAACAAATATGACATTTTTCTACATGTATTAAGACCCTAGATATAAAAAGGAACAGAATTTTCATTAACTTGTCAGGGTTCATTATCATCAGTTTTGGCAGCTGGACAATGTATTAGAACGATTCACCAGACCCTCCCCCCCTACAAAGTAATGCCCATAGCTTGATAAAAAAGGTATGCTTGTTTCTTGTATCATTATCTCATATATTCCAATTAATATTATAAAAATACAAATAGGCAATTTATCACCTGAAATCATCCCCAGCCTTGACAATCTAATTACAGCAGTAAAATTATGGGTACTATCATATCCTTATGCAAATTTAGAAAGCTTCAACGTATGTTGAACGTAAAGAGAATTTTCTTTTACTTTCTAAATAAGACTTGCCAGTGGCAGTTAAGAAAAAGTAATTACACTAGCTTACACAACAATTAGTTATGTAGAAGTAAAAATGTATTTTATTACACTTCTCATGCAGAAGACTATACATTCTCTGCACTCATTAAAATCCACACAGAACTCTGAGAATTTAACTTCTCCATACAGTGAATAAAGATCCAGCGACAGAATTAACTTTGGGATGAAAGCATCTTCCTGATGAAATAAAATCCTTTGAAATCTTCATAAAAAAAGATAACCATATGCTAATCAAAAGGGTTCACATCAAGGTTTAGCTGCCTCAACCAGTGAGAAGCTGGATGCACTGACAAATGCTGTAGCTAAAAATGAACACTGTGAAAAGTTATTCCCCCCCATTTAGTTTCTGGGATTCTCCCCCCCACTCTCATTTATTAGCTCTATTTTCTGCCTCACATGCTTATTAATAGCTGCTTTTCATCTAACTGGTTTAAAATACATATTTTACATGATAGGTCTAAAAGCAATACTGTAAAACTACAGCTAGCACTGCCACTGACCGCTTATATAGACATTTAACTGAAAACAGTATAGTTTCCACTACAGCCATTCCAAATTCTTCAGAGGAAGGTGTGAGGGTCTTGAAAGGTATTTAACTACACAATACTGCAAGGGAAAGCAGCCTTCTAACTGCAGCCAGTGACATATCAGACTACTAGGTCTCACAGTTTAAAGCAGAGGTAATCTTTTCTTTAACTACTATTGCTGCAGAGGCTATTCACAGTGCCTGTTATTTTAGTTTCCACAAATTAGATGTCTATATTTTGTAACTAGTTTTTGCTTCAGGGAATGCCATTTCCCCTTTATGCTATGGCAGGGTAGGGGAACTAAAAAGAGCTGAGGACTAAACCTACTGGTCAGGTCCAGTGTAGATACTGGAGATTATTAAACAAGCCCAATAGAAGGAAAACAATTAAATGCTCCTAAAATAAGTTTCTGAAATAGGGCAGCAACTTCGTTTTTCTGATCCCCTAAAATACAGCTATTCAACTTGAGGCCTGCAAAGCATTATATTATGGCCTCTCAAGCTCCCATCCAGCTACTGCTTCCCCTATTGCTCCAGCTGCAAAAGCAGCTTGGTTTTCTGAGCTCCCTCTTCCTTTCCCTCCCCTGCCCCAGGTGGTGGCACAGTGCACCCCACGGCATGGATGCCCATGTGCATGACAGAGTGGAGAGGATGATATTGTGTGTCGGGCATGTGGTGCAGCAGAGCAGGAGGCATGCCACTGGTGCAGCCCCTGCTAGTATAGCCCATGTACACTAGGAGATGAAGAATTAGGAGAAGAAATGTAAGGCTACCTTCCACAGGGAATAACAACACGTGGTGCAATGTACCCTAGGTGTCATGTTCCCTTTGTTTTCATTTTATAGCCCATTCCTGCCTTCTATACCTCATGTATGAGCACTTAAACTTTTTTTCACTAACCTGAGAATGCAGGGACAGGGATGAAAGGGTAGTAGCGGGGCACTTGTATTGGTTTTTTATGGTGGAAATGTATCATGGATGATGAATGAACACCAACAATTAAAACAAAAAACAATAATACCCCAAACCAGGGAACCATTATTAAAAATAAAAATAAATGGTATAGGGGCAAAAAGCCAGGGCCATCTGGTACATCTTAAATATCACAGCTTAATGGTAAAAGGACCTAATGGCTGAATTCAGTTTGTCCTGAATGAGGCACAGGAAGCTTCTCTGAGTCTTGTTTTTTCTTCTTGATACAAGTTGTAAATACCCATCTTTTGCTTTGATATTTCGGGCTCAAAGAAGCCAGTGTCTTTAAACAAATTAAGATCCTCCAAGGTAACCTGTAAATTTGGAAGTCCCGAGAGACAAAGTTTGTAAGAATCTGAAACAGATTGTTCCATGCATCTTATCTTTGTTTACTCTTTGGGTTTATTATTTACAACCAATTTAATTTGTTAGTTGACTCGGTGGTGCTCAACCTTTCTGTCCTACAGGCCAGATTGTCAGTGCCTGGTTCCTCTGCAGACTGGATCCAAGCAATGGATCCAATCCAGGACGGGTAGTCGCGCAGAACAGGAGAAGGTGGGGGAGGAGGGAATTCAGCCAGTGAGCTAGAAGTTGAGCACCCTTGGCTGACTTATGAAGCAACTCTTTGGATACCTTTACTTACCTTAATGGTCTAGGAGAAGACAGTGTAGAGATGCAACTTACAGACTAACTGAATTAGGGACGTAGATGCCATCACAGCATCTTATGAAGTGAGCTCTTCTTCACAAAAAGCTTATGAATCTGATTCAGTTGGTCTACAAGTTGCATCTTTACACTTTTTCTGCCTTACTTCAGACTATCATGGCTACCTTGCTCTGGTTTTTGACAGCTATCTGTCAGTTAAGCATTCTTCTTCTGTCGGGCTGAAAGGGCAAAGCCTCTCAACCACCGGGAACTGGAAAGGCAAATGGGCAAGTCTAAATACCTCTTTCTACAATCTTCAGTTCTGAGCTAACTTACAATGCTAATCACCTAAGAGTGCATTTCAACCTTTCACCAAAGTAGTTAAAACCACAGATTTGATCCAAACGTGCAACACAATGTATATGCTGCAAAAACTGTGCTGGATGGGACTTGGGTGATCAACACATACATTGCTTTTGCTCTTTTTTCTCTCAGTGACAGCTTACTTCCCCTCAAAACTGACTACACCACTGTTTTCATCCTTGAAGTTCATTATGTATGTTGCTGGCTTTCAATTCCTAAAATAAAGTTAATAAAAATAATTTAAAAAAAAAGGAATGTGATTTACAAGAGATGTGACTGCTATGTGACTGCAATGCATTCAAAATACCATATAAGGTCAACATAATCTACCCATCCATAGCTGTTTTTATTATGATGATGAACTGCTGAACATAAAATGAATGTTATACGTAAAAGAAATGAAATAGAATTATACATCATTAAAATGACTAATCAAAAGCCTTTGCACACTTTTAAGAAGCAGGAAGCAGCATGCAACCCCAAAATCATAAAAGGGAACAGACTTGCAAAACCGAAGACAAAAGGATGTCCTCTATTATCTCTGAGGTAGGGCTCTTCCACTATCACCAGACAAAATCCAAAAGCAAAGCACCATATTATTGATGGTACATTTAGTGTACAATAGTAGCAAATATGGGGGCAATTAAATCACAGTTCCTTTGTAAGTTGTAAAAGCTAGAAAATACTCTAAATTCTACTTTAAAATTTACTAATAGTCAACATATAATTTGAGCAATCAAACTGCATTCATAAAGAAGCTAATGAAAAATATGGACAAATTTTGCAACAAAGAAACAATTCAAAATGAGTATTCCCAGTTCCTAAAGCTCTATTGCTTCCGGTGCTCCCAAAGGACTGTGGCGAGAGTAAGCGACACCTGCAATGCATTATAAATGTGTAATTACCATTTAAATAGGGAGGGTGAAGTGGGAAAAAGGCATTCCCTTAAAGCCAACCAAGGGCTGACATTTCAGCATGATCATCTTAATCTACAGAGTCAGGTTAACAAAGCCATTGATATTCTGCCACTTATTCTTGCCCATTTAACAGTGAATCCCCTCTACTATGCATAAGTGTGCAAAATAATCTAGTGTCTCCACAAGTTTCTGCACCAATTCTTATTATACTACTTGATATGCTAACATATGTATATACCAGACAGCTAAAAATAAAGACAGATGAAGAAGATTCCAGGTGCTGCTAAAGATTTTTGAATTATGTTTCATTTAATTATTTTGACAACAGTATTTCAAGATGAGAATTAGTAATGCATTTGTATTTTGATTGCTGTGCCAACCTATTCTGCATTAGTTCTGATATCAGACTAAGTTCCACATATTAGCAGGTCTAATGTCAGCTGAAGACATTACATTGTACATAATCTCTCTCCTTTTACTCTGCTACTTCCTTCTCAACTACGTGCGTAACACTTCATGCACCAGTGTGATACTTCTTTTGAGAAGACTGTTAATTACAATAAACAGTGCATCACATTTGCAAATAAAGTAACTGGGTGCAGAAATGATAGGGATATGTTAATTAGAAGACAAAGCTTATACTTTCAGTGAGGGTTTGCTATCACTGAAGTCAATGACAGAACTACTGATTTCACTGGGAACAGTAAGCAGCTTTTAAGTGTGGTAGATTTCTACCAGTACACATGTGGACAAGTGCACACCCTTACACAGCTAAATTCTTCAAGGTGCTGACTATTCCAACCATATCCAGCAGTACACCTAAAATGCTTAATTTTAGTGAAGTCAGTGGTAGTACTCCTGCAATGTTTAATCCTCTGCTGGAATTGGCCAGAATGCTTAGTACTTAGCAGGGCTGACCCCAGGGAGTCTCTGGAAACATAGGCTCAAATGGCATATTGGTCTAAAAAAACCAAAAGCTGAATTCTAATTTTTTGTCATGTAACTGAAACAAACATTTTCAAATAGAACAGAAGTTCGAAGGCAAGGTCAAAAAATGTCAAACTGTCAAGGAATTAAAGCTCGTGAACTAGTACCCTTAAAATTGCCTTCCTTCTCTATAATAATTTCCCCCCTTCCTATCTTAAGATTCATTATGGTGTACCCTCTCCCAGTGCCTCTTTGTTTTTTGAAGCACCACATGTTCCTTCCTCCATGTAATTCCCTTTAGAGCTCATCTACAACACTACTGCATCAACCAGAGAAATTGCAGCAGACTGACACAGACATTCCCAGCCCCTGCCAATCAGCTTAATAAGACACTGGAAATGAGAACAGTTTTGAGTGGTGTTCATAGCTCCAGAATCGCTGCTTTTCACAACAGTGTAATTTACTTGATAAGAAAATAAAGCATCTTGTTCTCATATTTATTTGAGTGCATGGCACCAGCAGTTCTACAACAAACCAAATTAGAGAGTGCTAACAGCACCAGTCCTGAATAACAAACTCCACAAATAAAAAGCAGAGCACACTCAATGGTCATGCCTTCTGTTTTCACTACTGTGCTATAAATCTGTTTTAGAAAAGCTACCTGTAAGAATTAAAATAGTTCCAAAACCTTATTTAATCTTTGTTTTTTGTGCCACGAATGCTAACAACAATTCAAATTATTACCCACAGTAAATGGGGCTAAACTCAACTAACTAACTTCACTTAGCTCACAAAACAGTCAGATGGCAATGACCTCCCATGGTATTAAACAGAACTAATGATCCACATGGGAAATGCTCTACCTCTTGTGTGACAGAACAATCTTATTCAGGCAATGTGGAGAGAGGGAAGAGAGTTTATTCAGATACCAAATACTGACATAAGATTGCTATACATACCATACTTCTTGCGTATTTCATCATGTTTCACTTTTCTTTCCTGTTTCCTGCAAAGGTTATAAAAATATTATTAAAATAAGGTACAAGTTAATATCTTAGGTTAAGTTATATTATCGGCATGGTATTACAACTAGTTGGGAGTCTCTTGGGATGATTTTTAGTAGTGTGCAATAATTAACACTTTCTTAAAAATCGCATCCAAAAAAACTTACCATTCCCATCTAAAACTGACCACTATTAACAAATCAAGTAATTAATTAGGACTGTATCAGCAAGTAAGCAAACTGAAAATTCACTGCCTTTTAGATCTATTTAAATATGTCCCCTTATTTTGACAGACCTTATTTGAGAGATTGACAGACCCATTCATCCACCCACCCACCCACCATTATAGATATCACCATGTTGCCCAGTAGGAAGCATGTGAATTTTACAACTATATTAAGACTGCAGGCATACAGAATCCTAATTCAACACCAACAAAAGTCTACCAGGAGAAGGAATGCTGTATTATGGTTACTGTTCAGACAACATGGTGAATGAAAATGAAAATACAGCTGATGTCTACAGTCCTATGTGGAAAGGAGAACAAGAACAGCATTAAAGATATTATGCCATCATTACAGACAGACTGGGAGGGATGTGCCTAGTTATGGTTGCATAGCACTTCCAATTATATAAGGTTCTATCTTCAGATGCATAGGATGCTCCAAAACTTTAGTCAAATGCACTTCAATTTTCTTTGTCAAGTGTCTGCCTCAGGTGGATACCACAGGGGAGAGGGGAAGTAGAAAGGAGGAGAAATATTTGGTGTATATATTTTTGCCATTTCTGAGAACAAATTTACAAAAAATGATACTTTGTGTTTTACAATTCTTTAATGAAAACACACTGGAGCCTCTACGCTTTGGAGTGGAGATTTTGAAGTTTGGCAAGAGTCATCCGTGTGTCACGGATATACCTATTGTTATTTCGATAAAAATCCATTCACATTTCACCAAACTCAGCCTCTAACTGAAGTTCACACATGGTCATTAAGGACTTACTGGAACATCTACATAGTCATTAATGTGCCATAGTTACTGCACATTAAGTTTAGTACTTGTATAACCAAGTACAAAATCAAGATGCAGTATATTGCACAGTAGTGCCAATGCACAGCTTTTAAGTGACACTAACTGTGCAGTAGCCTAATACTACTGCACAGTAGCATATTAGCACAATTTTTGCCATGACATGCTACTGTGCAGTAGTATTAGGCAACTAGCAGTTAGTGTCCTATGCAGACCTGCCCACTGACTAGCAGCTAAATTTGTCTTGGTTCATCTACTCCATACATACTTTACCCTCCCTCCCCCAGTTCCTATTTGCCAACTAGAATCTGCACATGAGGGAACTGAGCATGTTCCCTGCAGGAACTGAGTTAGCCTTTTCCTGCAACTGTTCCTCCAGGGAGGCTAGAGATTCAGTGTCACTAGTAATGTTAGCAGAGAGACTCTCTCAGCTTTCATCTCCATGTCCGCATTGCTGGGGCGCAGGAAACACAAAATAAATCAGAATGGAATTCAAAAGTACAAGAAACTTGGGGGAAGAGAGATGATAGAGAGGAATTTGGTGAAAGGAAAGACTTGTTGGAAAGGCACAGAGGGGAAGAGAGGGAGGAATGAGGGTGAAGGGAGAAGGGATGAAAGAGATCAAGTGTGAGGTAAGACATGGGGCCCATAATCACTAGACACACTCGGATTTGGATGCAAGTCTTGAATCCCAACATTCCACTAGTACTGACATCAGCTTCACTAGTTACTCCATCAGAACAAATAGTAGAGGGTTGTGCTGTGCTTCAAAAGGTTCCAGCCATGTGATGATGGGGGGGTGGGCAACAGGGGTTGATAAGAGGGTGTTACTATGAGTCCATCTGATCAAAGTGGGGGTTTTTCCAGTTTGCTATTTTACCAAAGCAGGAAGCTACATTCAAGCTAAATCAAAGGAATGTTAAGATCACAAAATTATGCACTTAAGAAATTTAGAACTGAGCTGACCAGTGTAGCTGTAAGTCAGCTCACTTGGATGTATGCTTTATCACTCTACTTTTCATTATACCATAACACTATTTTCCACACAACTACCACCTCATTCAGTGAAAAGGATGAATTTGCTCCAGGGGTGAATTAAGATTGTCTAGTGAAGGGAACTACTGACTACAGAACTTCTGCTCTTATGCACTGCAGAAAAGAGAGACTGAGAAGCACAACTTGTCCACCAGAGGAATATCAGTGGCCCAGAGACTCAGTAAAACTGAATGTGCCAAAATAGCTCTCCACTGGAAAACACAACTTGCAAGTGGTTCAGAATTGTGAATCCTTGGTGTTTAGCAAGTGAGGCAGGGGTGTGTAAGTAGGGAAAGTCCTGTCTCAAGGTTAACCAAATGCTGCACTGGAAATGTAGACTCTATCTCCATACCTGCCACAGGGGTTTCTGTGATGCTGGACAAGTCTAAGAAAAGCTTCTGTCAGATTATTATAAACTGCAAGCTCCTTAAGTTTGAGGGCCCAATACAAGACACTAGACCCAACATGTAGACACAACTACAGCCCAGCCCAGCCCAACGAGCGAAGCGAATAAACAGGTAAGAGATAGGGGCCAGGGTAACACTGGGACTAGGGGGTCAGTACACACATCCACAGGAGGCTTCAAATGCCTCTACACAAACGCTCGTAGTATGGGTAACAAACAGGAGGAACTCACCCTCCTGCTGGCTGACACCAGCCCGGACATAGTGGGGATTATGGAAACATGGTGGGACTCAACGCATGATTGGGCAGTGAATGTCAAGGGATATAGGCTGTACAGGAGGGACAGGATAGGAAAGAGGCAGGGGCGTGGCACCCTATATTAAGGAGGAATACACATCCTCATCAATTAGCAAGCAGTCAGGGGAGGGGCACTCTGAAGTGCTTTGGGTTAGAGTGCAAGGCAGTCGAGGGGAAAGAGACTTAACGGTGGGAGTCTACTACAGACCTCCCAACCAGGGAGAAGAGCTTGACCAGAAATTCTTGGGTCAGCTCACAGAGGTAGTGAAGGCTAAGGATGTGGTAGTCATGGGGGACCTGAACTTCCCGGATATCTGCTGGGAAGAGCAGTCAGCCAGGTCTGACTGCTCATGTAGGTTCTTAGACAGAGTGCAGGACCTCCATCTAACCCAGGAGGTGCACAGCCCCACCGGGGGGACGCCTTGTTGGGCCTAGTGCTGGCCATGGGTGACAACCTGGTGAGGGGGCTGTGGCGACAGCGATCATCACCTGCTGGAATTTACCATGCAGAGCAAGGTGGCAAGGGCATGCAGTAAGGCAGAGGCCTAGACTTTAGAAGGGCAAACTTCAGCGAGCTAAGGAGGATAGTCGGGGATGCGCTGAGGTCCCAGAGAGAAGGGGAGCCAGATGTCCAAGGAGAGTGGTTGCTCCTTAAGGAGACGATCCTCCAGCACAAAGGAAGGTAATCCCAACGAGGATCAAAGGGAGCAGGAGAGCACACAAGCCTCCGTGGCTCACCAAAAGCATCCGGGAATGTCTCCCTGCTAAAAAGGAGGCTTACACCCAATGAAAAGAAGGGGTCATCACCAGGGAGGACTATTCTGTAGTTGCTCGGGGATATAGCGGGGTAGTTAGGAAGGCCAAGGCAGAGATGGAACTGGGACTAGCTTCCCAGATTAAGGACAATAAGAAGTCCTTTTTTAAATACACATGGGGTAAAAAGAAGGTCCCGGGTAATGTGGGGCCCTTGCAGGACACATTGGGAAATTTGGTCGTCAAGGCTAACATGTTTAATGATTTTTTTGCCTCTGTCTTCCTAAGAAGGGACCAGAACAGCCACCTCCCTGCTGGGCCCCCCTCAGGCCCCGGGGGAGGCACACCTGGGCCACGGGTTAGCGAGGATTTAGTTAGGGAGCTTCTGGAGGGGTTGGACGTATTCAAGTCAGCCGGTCTAGATGATCTCCACCCTAGAGTTCTAAAGGAACTGGCCGAGGTCATTGCAAGTCCCCTGGTACGGCTTTACGAGCACTCGGGGTGCTCTGGTAAAGTATCAGAGGACTGAAAGAGGGCCAACGTAGTTCCCATCTTCAAAAAAGGGAGGAAGGAGGACCCGGAAAACTATAGGCCGGTTAGTCTTACCTCAATCCTAGGCAAGCTGTTTGAGAAAATTATGCTGGCACACATCCAGGAGGGGCCAGCAGGGGACTGCATGCTTAGGGGCAACCAACATGGGTTCATCAGTGGCAAGTCCCGTCAGACCAACCTGGTGGCCTTTTACGATCAGATCACCAAATCATTAGATGCAGGGGTAGCAGTGGATATAGTCTTCTTGGACTTCCGGAAGGCTTTTGACACTGTCTCTCACCCCGTTCTCATTAAGAAACTGAGAGGCTGTGGTGTAGACACCCACACAGTCAAATGGGTCGCCAACCGGCTGGAGGGCCGCACCCAGAGGGTGGTAGTGGATGGGTCCTTCTCAACCTGGAAGGACGTGGGCAGTGGGGTTCCGCAGGGCTCGGTCCTCGGGCCCACACTGTTCAACATCTTCATCAGTGATTTGGACGAGGGGGTAAAAAGCACCCTGTTCAAATTTGCTGATGACACTAAGACGTGGGGGGACGTGGACACACTGGAAGGATGCAACAGGCTACAATCAGACCTGGACAGGTTACAAGGGTGGGCGGTCGAGAATAGGATGGGTTTCAACACAGACAAATGCAAGGTGATGCACCTCAGGAGGAACAACCGGCACCATACCTACAGGTTAGGGTACTCCCCTCTTGTCAGCATGGAGGCAGAAAAGGATCTGGGGGTCATCACTGACTCCAAGATGAATATGGGCTGGCAGCGTGGAGAGGCAGTAAGGAAGGCCAACCGCACCTTGGCATGCATCCACAGATGCATCTCAAGCAGGTCCAAAGAGGTGATCCTCCCCCTCTATGCGGCACTGATCAGGCCGCAACTGGAGTACTGCGTCCAGTTCTGGGCGCCACACTTCAAGAGGGATGTGGACAGCATCAAGAGGGTCCAGAGGAGGGCCACTCGTATGATCAGGGGACAACAGGGCAGGCCCTATGAGGACAGGCTACGGGACCTGAACCTGTTCAGCCTCCAAAAGAAAAGGCTGAGGGGGGATCTTGTGGCCTGTTATAAACTAGTCAGGGGGAATCAGCAGGCATTGGGGGAGTCACTGTTCCCCCGAGCACCGCCAGGAGTGACCAGGAATAACAGCCACAAGCTGGCAGAGGATAGGTTTAGGTTAGATATCAGGAGGCGCTACTTCACGGTCAGGGCGGCTAGCGTCTGGAACCAGCTTCCAAGAGAAGTGGTGCAGGCTCCTACCCTGGGGGTGTTTAAGAGGAGGTTAGATGAACATCTTGCTGGGGTTTTTTGACCCCAGTGTTCTTTCCTGCCATGGCAGGGGGTCGGACTAGATGATCTGCCCAGGTCCCTTCCAACCCTAGAAACTATGAAACTATGTTGCCCTTGAGTATTCAACCGAATAATCAGAGCTCTGCTATAAAGATATAAAGAGCTGTTAAATGCTAAGCACCTCTAAAATCAGATCCCAGACATCCCAAATTAGAGGAGGACACAATCTTTCTGAGCTTCACTTCTTTGTCTGTAAATTAGGAATACCATCCCCTCACCCTACAAGAAAGACAAAACCATTACTATTTGCATAGCACTCCAATGCTGTGGCAGGTAATAACTCCCATAAAAATGCTCATGAGTAAATTAATATTCTTGTATTCAAAGCAGGGTTTTAATGGTGTGCACACTGAATGATGAGCCTAAAATGAAATATTAAACAGGAATACATCCAGTAATCACAGTCTTTCTAATGAAAGCAGAAGCAGACCCTATAGTTAAATGTACTTTTTGAGTCTAATTTAAGCAGGTATTTTAGGAACTGTAAGTGATAACAGAGGTTAATACCACTAGACAATAAATTGCATTTAGGATGACTTCTAGCTTTTTACAGTTACTTCTTTTTCCTCCCTTCCCCTGGCTTTACTGACCTTATCAGTCCTTGGATGCCCTCACAATTTTCCCCTAAATCTTTTGTCAAGGGCACATTTTTTATGTTGCTTAATTTATAGTGAGCACCTCAGACTGCTCAAATAATCCCTCCTTTTCCTTGGTCATCCACAAGATTGAACTATAATACAGATGGTTTTCCAAGACAGACTACTGGTATGTCTTGCCTACTGAAGTCTCCAGGATTTCACATTTTCTATACTACTTTTATCATAGGACTAGCTACAATTCCTACTTAGATCTCCACACATTGTTCTCCCTTATTGGTCCCAACATTCTGATTTTAACCTGTTTAATGGTACTTTAGTTCATTCCCTTAAGAGCACAGTTTTCGCTTTTATAGTTCATCAATAACTTAAATGTTTAATTCATATTTCTAGCATACACCAATATTTGAGCTGTAAATAACTAAACATGCCTCCAGAACAACAACAACATGACTAGCCATCTGCACTATTTAACTACAACTGTGCTTCTCCTCAGAACATCCCGTTGCAATAAACACGCAATGCAAACATATACAGCTAGAAAACAATCACAGTTCTATTTCACTAGCTTATACAGGGTATAAGCCATTATTTAAAGTTTAAGAGTTATCAAGCAGTCACTCAACTGTACTGATGTGGTAGCTTCTAATGAATTTCTCTAAATTGCATATAAAAAGGCAATTACACTAGCTAGCATATTAAATATTAAATACTAATAATTATACCATTTGTGTGTTCAAAAGTGTAATAGCTTTAATCTCTCATAAAGAAGGCAAGGAAGTATTATTTTAACTTTAAAAATGGAGATGCACACACACACACACAAAAATCACACCAAAAGTCAAAGACCTAGATAGGCGAGCTCCTGCCCAAGGGCTGGATGGAATCACTTGGTGAGCTAGATCTGGCACACAGGCCATATTTTGCTGGCTCCTGGGCTAATGCCCCTTACACAATTTAAATGGCTACCCCGCTTACCTTTGTATACAACTGGCTTATGATGTAGCTGTAAGTAAAGGCAGCTCTGGGTATGCCTTTAGGCAAGACCAACTGTATCACTTGTTTGACCCTTGCTAAGCTAGCTCTAAACTAAACTCAGCAATAGTGCCAACTACCCACCGAACAGTAGTTAAACTCAAGATCGCTACATCTAGCAATAAATATTCAAGCAATAATACAACAAAAACTGCAGATTACAAGGTCGCATTTGAAATTCCACAACTGCATTACATTTCACAACATGCTGTCCTCAAGGCTGCTAGTACACCTCGAAGATCAGTTTCTAAATAACTAGGGACTTGGGTAGAAAAACAAGTTACCATGAGGTAACCTTGGCTATGAAACAAGTTTTGGTGCCAGTTACTCAGCAGTACTTATATAATTAATTACAGCACACGTTATTCCCACAAGCATAGATGCATTCTTCCCAGTTGATTTATTCTCATATTTGATCTTTTTCAAAAACTAACAATAAGCTCTGTAATTTTTATCACTTTTATGGCTGTATGGATCCTCTAATTCTGTATTTTTGCATTTCTGTAGCAAAACTTGTTCAAAAAGACCAGCAATAGTTTTATAGCCAGATCTGGTGTAACAAGTACTTTAGTTATTGGTCAGCTACATGCCTAACAGACAGGGAGGAGACAAAACTCTTTACACAACAGTTCCCACTTACATCCCATTCCACTGAGAGGCATATCAAGAGAGACACCAAGGAAGCCAAATATCAAGGGGAAAGGGAGTCCCAAACAGGGGCTAGTGGGCTTTCTCTCTGGATTTAAAAAAAAGAAAGAGGAAAAGATAATGAAAAATGATCCTGTCTTACAACAGAATCAGGGAGGATGTCATGGCAAAGGACAACCAAAGACTCCCTGAATCTCAGAGTAAAGGTAGAAGACTCTAGCAAGAAGCTGGAGATTTTCTTTTGTCCAGTAGGGGCTGGACTGCTAGAAACACTTAACAAAACTCATCAAAAGGCTTCTTCCCGTTAGGAAGAGCAAGGTGAGGTATCTTTTGTTTATTTTTTGCATATCTGGCTTTAAAGCTACCAAATTCTTTTTTTTTTTTTTTTTTTACATGCTTTTCTGTAATAAATCTGTTCTGTTTCATACTTCGATGCCTGCTGCAAGATAAAACTGATTTCAAGGTAACCAGCATAAACAGGCATACTGTTTTTCCAGAGACAGAGATCTTCTGAAAGCCCCGGCAGGGTTAGAGCCTAGACAGGAGTTGGCAGGACTTTCCTCTGCCAGGCTGCAAGGTCTGGTTAGGGGCAAGTGAGATGAAGGCTTGACAGGGGAAGAGGAGTCTTCCATAGGTAAGATCTGTCCCCGGCCCCAAGGGTACAAGGCAAAACAGTGGGGAGAGAGTCTGGAGCCCCTCTGATGGTTCACCTCAGAAGGGTTTGTACAAATGACAGACAAAAAGCTTCCATAGCCCTGTAAACCTCCAAAAACAAGAATTTCAGTTCTCAGAATCTACAAGTCTTAATGAATTTGCAAGTTAATGGTATTTTAAGCAGGTACTCAAATCACCAAGACTTAATTCTACAGAGAAGAGATACCAAAGATGGGAACTAAATGCTAGAAAGTTGTAAGAGTGTTTTGCAAGTGTAAGGAACTTTGGACCCTGCTATTCATCATGCTTACTGCGTAACATTTTTTCAATAATGTAGTAAAATGCCCACACACTGACAGAAGTCTGAAATGAAGCTCAGGCCAGGTCCTGTTCTCCCTGGGGACTGCTGCACTGAGAACTGATTCTGCTCCTTGAAAAACAGAAATCATGAAGCAGTTGTAGCCAAGGGAATAAAGCAAGCCACTCTGGCAAAAATAAGGCATATGCTGCACCTCACTTTTCACTTGTTACTCATTGCTGTATATAGCAAAGTCCATACTTTCAGATTCTATGTGAAAAACTTTACAGCTTATACCTAAATTCATCTTCCTCCAGAATGGAACTTAATAATCCATCTACTATTTGAAAAACAGTAAGTGTACCCTATCATTTGTTTAAATGCATTTCAAAATATGTTATTTTCAAAAGATATGCATTGGTGATCTACACATCATTCTAATAAACTACATCTATGTGCACGATTGAGTAGACCACGCCGGACAAATCTCAAGATGCTCTGGGTAGCAATCTCTGACTTCCTTTGGACGGACACTATACTGCTAGAACTAAAATTAGGTCCATCAACTGTGTTTTGTGGAGGCAGCTCTGTTACTGTCCTTTAGTTACTCTTACACAGAAATTGGGTACACGTTGTGATACACTGGCTGTTTAGAAGGAGCAAATGGATATTCACTACAATATATACACACACATATACACATAATACACAAATATATGCATACATATACACATACACACACACGCATATATATGCGCACACCCCCCTCTTCCCCCCACTCCCACCTTCCCCCCTCACCAAAAATGCTGAGAACTCTCTTTCCCTATATCTGTCATTGTAGAGTTGTCCAGAAGAATTACATTTTGGTGGAATTTCCAAGCTTAGACATGCAAGAAAGAAAAAAAAATACCTTGTGCCATTGCTTGACTTATGGAAGTTAGTTGTAAGAGAAGCTGTTTAATCAGCTCCATTTGTTAACAGTCTGCACCATGGCAATTAGAGTAGTATCATTCACTCAAACATTAATCTGGAGATACTGCAGAGCAATACTAAATTTTTTTTTTAAAAAAGCCTCTCTCTTAGACCAATAGGCAGTCTTATTTTGTCTACTGTCAGTGGTGGTTAGTTTTCACTTTGCATCTTTTTCTTTATCAGCTACTCTGCTCTCTTCCCCTACAAGTTGTAGCTGTCATCTTGTTATAATTTTATTGCCAGATCAGATTTGTAGCTCTCTTGGAAAATAGAACAAAAGCTATCAGATGCATACAGAATTTTAGTGAACACCAGAGCCTGAGTAGTAGACCCCACACAAACTATAACAACCAGGTGTCCCAAGTACACACAAAATAGATCTTTTCACCTGAACCCACAACACACTTGCAGGCTCGGCAGTGCTCTGCTTGCCAGCACTACAACAGAACAAGACCTGGGTATCAGCAAGACCTGGGTATCATAATTGACAACAAAATGAACATGAGCCACCAATGTGATGCTGTAGCTGGCAGAGCTAACCAAACACTGGCATGCACCCACCAAGGCATCTCAAGCAAAGCAAAGGAAGTCATTCTCCTGCTTTACTTGGCCTTGGTGAGACTGCAACTGGAGTACTGCGTCTAGTTCTGGGTGTTGCACTTTAAGAAGGATGTGGAGAAGCTTGAGAGAGTCCAGAGGAGAGCCACATGCATGATTAGAGGCCTGGAGATGGAGATGTATGAGGAGAAGCTGAGGGACTTGGGATTGTTCAGCCTGTTGAAAGGAAGACTTGGGGGGGGGGAGGGGGGAAAAACAGGACTTGGTTGCAGCCTGTAAGTATACTGGGGTGTACATCAGGGTTTGGGAAAGCATCTCTTCACCAAGGCCCCCTCCAGGAGAGGACAAGAAACAATGGGCACAAGTTGACTGAAGATTGCTTCAGGCTAGACATATGGAAAAACTTCTTCACAAGCCGAGTGTCGAGGGTTTGGAACAGGCTGCCCCCAGAAGTGGTAGTCACCCACCTTGGCAATCTTCAAAATACTTCTTGACGTCCATCTTGCTGGGATCATCTGATCCCAGCAGTCTTTCCTGCCCACATGCAGGGGGACTGGAACTGATGATCTGTAAAGTCCTTTTCAGTCCCTAACAACTATGAAACCATTATCACTACAATAAAAACAGATCCACAGTAGCTGTGCTTCTCCTATAGAGGGGGTTTATCACCCATCAAGTCCAAAGGTGCTCAAAGTATTCAAGCACTGTATATGGGCCATAAAAGTAAAAATGGAAACTGTCCACAAAGGTAGTCTATTGTCACTCTTACTCTAAAGTTAATAATGCCAAAGTAATTTTGAACATACCAATTTTCAAATTCACCCTCACACTGGGGATAAATAGCAATGAGGGGCATGCGACAGATGGGAGAAAGGTCTCTTTCTAATGGCGGGACAGATTGCCTCAAATAATATGGAAAAGCTGATTGCTTGTGCAACAATCAGCCTAGAAGGGAACTGATTCAAAACCAGGAGATGAGGTTGCAGAACTCTGGATAGCAACCATCCACAGGAAGTTTACTTAAAAAAAGAAAGAAACAAAGAAACAAAGAAAAAAAAGCTGGCACTTATGTCAGTTGTTCAACTTTGTTACTGAACCAATAGATAGATGGCTCACAGTAACAAGAAGATGGAATATGGCCTAAACAAACTCCTCACACAAGAATATATTTCTTTGTACAAGTTATTAAAGCAACATTATCCCTTTATTAGTTGTCAAAGCCTCTAGCAATACAGAAGTGGCAACAAGCAGAAAGAGAATGCTGCTGGGAGTTCCCAGTTGCAACTGACCAAAGGTGGCCGGAAGGTGGACACTTGCCATGGACTGGGTGACTGTTGAACATATTTATCCTCCCACATAGGCATCAGAATGCCCCTTCCTAAAGACAACAATGCTCTCCCCAAATAAGGAAGGTGGTCCGAAAAGGAATCCTGAACACTGCTTCCCATGTCTAATTAACCCTTGTAAGGTACATGCACTGGCTGGTCATTCATTTCAGCAATTAAAACATTAATCTTACAAAATACTAGATAAGCTTCAGTGCAGGATTACTGTCTTGAGCCCCTGGCATACGTTCATTTAATGGAACACTCAGATGTGATCCCTGCCCTGCATGTCAGGTTCAGAAGGCACCATTTTGGGATCTGTTACCTATCAGATCTCAATCATGCCATTACTACTTGCTACTGAAGGGGAAGCCTGGGATCATAGTCCAGTTTGAGTCCCCAGTGCTGTCTGGGAGGCTGGAGCTAAAAATCAACTGATTCTTGGCCCCAGCTGGACAAGCCCGAGGTCTGGTTTGGGACCAGGGCTGTCCTGGCTGAGCAGACAATTAGCTGACTGTCAAAACCCCATGCTCTATAGCTCTGACTGAACTGCCTGATGCAGGCGATCAGAGGTTCATGGCTGTAGGGAATGAGCTGAAGGGCTTCCTCCACTAGGGGCTTTAAACCCTACTGGGAACCATTGATCTTGTGCTGCCAGTGCTGCTGGGCATGGGATTAAAGTCCCTGGGGAGAAACCTGGAAAAGCTGCTTCAGTGGTGCTCTTTAAAGCACTCTATGGACTCAGATGCACAGTGTGGGGCAAGGACGATGGCAAGTTGGGACCCATGACCCATACTGTGAAATGATGCCTGCAGATGGGGAGTATAGCTGCTAGCTTCCCAGGTGCTGCTTCCATCAGTGCCTTGGGAACTTCAAAAAGCAGGTGTGCAGCTAGGGCTCCCAGCTGTACACCTGCTTTTAAAGATCCAAGACAGTGAGCCCAAGATCAAGGAGACACCCTCTAATCCCCTCCCCGAATCTGCCTCCCAGAAACAAAAGAGGGCACCAGGTCCAGGACCCAATGCTGCCCCCAGCCCAATACTACTGATCAGGTAGCAGATGGCTGTATCCTAAACTCTGGGCTGCCAGACCTCTATCTCTATGCTCATCTGAGTATAGGGATATGTCATGGGTCAGCTTCGACATGCTATGTGTTCAATTTAAAGCGTGATACAAGTAAACTGCAGAGATGTTCACATCATAGGTAGAATAATTTTGTGGCTCATCTGCTATACTATCATGCTCTAAACTGGCTTTAATGTGTGCCCTGGTTACTGTTTATGGTACCATTAACACTTTAAACACATCTTAAATAAAGCATGTGCCTGGGCCCTTACAAAGATGCACTGAAATCTGACCTGAGTGCTAATGGTTTTGATGAAAACACCTGAGAGGAGGCTGCCAGAAATACAGATGCAATATAAGTATCCGGAAATTTGAAATACACCATCTCAATACACAGTAAGAAATGAGGAAAAAATACAAAAACAGTCTACAAGCAGCTCCGGCATATTTCGCATGTGAAACATGTAGCTGAACCTGTAAATCAACGGCTAGTTTATCATCTCATTTTCAAGTATACCGATGCAAAACAATGACTCTGCTACTGAATTTTTTTGTGTGTGTAGTCAATATGTGACTAAGTCATATTTCCAAATTCCCTGGGAATTTTCACAGTAAGGCCATTTTTTTTTTATAGGGGAAAATACGTTCTTTCCATAGTTACTTCTAGAAAGAGCTTTTGACAGTCAAAAGCTTCAAGACTCTACATTCTCCCTTCATCAAAATCACTATATGAGCTAAATCAGTGTACCTGGAAATGTAGGTCTTCTAGTGCATTTCAGCAGCAGTGGTGATCTGCAAGATATCTATGCCAAATCCAGCATCAGGATCCAATTATAATCATTTAGGGTACATATAATTCGACTTCAATGAAGCAATAACTAAGCTACTTGGAAGTTAACTAGCTTGGTACTGGCATCAATTAGCAACAGCATGGAGTGCATTATAGGCTAATCTACCCTGATGAGAAGCAACTACAGTAGCAGTGTGTAAAACTGCAGATCTGGCCAGCAGGTGGACTCCATTTCCCAGCTCCTACCCAGTGTAGTTGGGGCCAGTTTCCATGGAGCCCCCAGCAGCAGCCACACTGTGACAGTGCAGGGCTGGAGTTTCCATGGAGACCAGTCCCAGCAGGGTGGGGTGCTGCTCCAGGGTCAGGCTGGGATCTTGCAGTGGTGACACTATTGTCTAGAGCTGGGGCAGAGCTGTGATCTGCAGCCTGCATGCTCCAGGTAGAGGCGCAGAGGCAGCAGATCACAGTTGTCCTGGCACCTGACCACACTGTCACCACTACAAGGAGCCGGGGGCAGAGCTGCAATACGCTGTCTGCACACCCCTGCCCAAAGCATGCAGGCTGCAGACTGCAGCTCTGCCCCAGCTCCAGACCATGTTGTCACTGCTGCAAGATCCCAGCCCAGCCCCAGAGCAGATCTACGCCCTGCCAGCACCACTCCACAGAAAACCCAGCCCCATGCTATAGCAGCACAGCTACTTCTACAGTCTCCAGGGAAGTCAGCCCCAGCCACACAGACAAGGGCTGTTGGGAAATGGAGTCCGCTGCCGGCTGGATCCAGCCTGCAGGCCAGACTTAGCCTGTCTCTGAACTACAGAGTACACATACCCTCAGAAGATCATTAAAGATCAACAACAGCATCCCTATTTCAGAGAATGAGAAAAAGCATTAATATTGTAGACCAGAGACAAATATAGAAGTTCTGACAGTTGGTGACTGTCCACAAGGAAAATATAACTTCATTTCGATATGTTGGGACTTAAAAATGCCATGGGGAACTGTTGCTGCTAGAGTCCAGTATGAACAATAACTCCAGAATGATATAAACAGAGTGCACTCAGCTGCAAGACAACATATGCCTTTGGTACAAGTTGGGATGATAGCACTCCCCTGTTTCTCATAAGGTTCCACTGAATGCAGGAAAGATGCTAAACTGAACAGTTTCTGCCAGCTGGGTTTCAGCTAGGCTTAAAACTTCCTGACACACTGAAATAGCTAGGACACAGCAGTGTCTGGGCAGGGAAAAAAGAACAGAATTGCCCATCCTTTCCATGTTGTTGACATCACAGTCCCAGTCAACTTCCAACATTTCTTGAAGACTATCTAATGATGTTAAATAGTGGCAGTGATGGAAATGAGTCTTGAGCGACTGCTTGTCAAAGTTCTTAGTAAGAAGCAGCAGCCATTCATCATGGACTCTTTGGAAGCAGAGAGGGGAGCCAGTTTAAAGTACTATTTTCAATTCATTACCTGACAGGTGGTCAGGTGAGCAATATCACAATCAGTGTTCAGGGTTGCCATGACATCACAAGTGTCTGAAATAGGCTTTTCTTCCCTTCTCCTCCATTACAGATTCCACACAATAATCTTAATGCCCATAAAATAATTACTACAACATTTTGTATTTCTGAAGGTTTTCCTTTATAAGTTATTTAACAAAAATAATGGACTAGAATTTGTAATACAGCGTTTCTAAGTGCAGCATTTAGATCCAGAAAGAACAGCAACAAAAAATCTAAATACCCTAAACATAATGGGCTAGAACAATAACAAAGGATTTTTGTACTTAAATTTTCAAAGGCAGTTTGAACATTTTTTCAGTGACCTTGACAGACTGAGCTAAAAGAATCACATGGCCTTTTGACAAGGTATCAAATGTTTGGTGACTAAAGACAACTTCGTCATACCAGTACTTTAGTGCATTTGTTTTGGGCTCAAAATGGGTAATCTTATGCGTTTATCAAACCACAAAAGTTTTCACAGTGAAGTTAGCAGATACACTTTGTTTCCCTCTCCTCTCCCTTTCATCTTCCAACACTGACTGGGGAGCTGCAACCTGGCACTAAGCAGCCCTGTAGATGGCACTTTACTTCCTGCCTAAGGTTTGCTTAATTTTATTTTATGGTTTTGTGAACAGACTGCCCATTCTGCAATATCAGCATCCATGCAGCTATTATCTACTTGCCTCTGAATCAGTGTGTAATACACGCACTGACTTTTTCAACTTACCAAGCCAGAACACTACATGCCTATCTCATGGTGCTTTGTTCCACTGCCAGCCGTTAGGTATTCTGGATTTTTTCTTCTGGAGGACTGGAAGACACTGGAATTCTAGCACTTAGGGTCAAACCACATCAAATCCCCATGATTACTTTTCATGGCATCTCACATTTTCTCTGCCTTTTCGGAGACAGCTCTGTTTTCAAAACTGCTGTCAGGCAGCATGGAAGGAATACGGCTGCACAGCACAATCTTTCTAGCTAATCTACAAGAAGAGATTTTCCACTTTCAAGAAGTTTTCAACACTGCTTCCCCCACCACCAATCCCACTCCCTCAGAAAAAAATCTGATCAACACTACCACTGGTAGTTCAGGTTTTCTCCAGTTCTGACAATGCTTATGCCTCCTATTAATCATATCTTCCCAGTCTTTCCCTCCATGAGCCAGAGGTCTATAGCAGCCAGCATTAGAAATAAAAAAGGGGTCACATTTAAGGCGTACAAAAGAAGTCTTGAGGTTGAGGTATTACAGAGATTTGTAAAAGAAGAACTCACTTTCTCAGGACCCAAGATGATCTGCAGTACTGTGACACCTTTAAACAACACAGCCAGCAAGTGTAGCAACGAACCAGGGCATGCAGCTGACTAGATCACATGCCTACTGCCCATTTGCTCCCATTGCCTCCCCTCTCACAACTCCCAAGTTCCTGAGGTCAGCTAGATCAGGCTTGCCCAAAGAGTATGATTTACAAGGATGAAGCTCTTCAACAGCCAAATCATGGAGCATTTAAATTGCAACAAACACATGAAGTATACTAGGTCTGCAGCTTTAAGTGAACATCAACTCTTAAAAACGTTATATAATTTTAACATGCAATGCTGGAAAAACTAAGGTTATGGTTACATCTCTCAAACCAGGCACCCAACCTGCCTTATTTTTATGTTTCTATCTTATTTGTTCAGAGCAGTTAAACTTATATGTAGAATACCTTTATTATCAATTACAGTTACATTCTGATTTATAGGCTTATTTAGCCATACACAGAAACACAACCTTACAGAGACCTGAAGAGTACAGCTTACTCAAAATCATTCATCATTAAGGGCCCAATCTTGTCCGTTACTAAGGACTAACAGATCCTCAGAGGACATTTTCTGCAATTTACAGAAACTTGCCCCATGATTCTCTGTGACATAATACCATTAAACAAAGAGCTAGCCTACCTTCATACACAAAACTCTCTATGATTTTCCTAGTTTTCTACCTCTACAAAAAGAAGATGTTATTGAAAGGTAACAGTCATTCAATCTACTGAAGTGCACCAGCAACCTCAAATCCAGCAATATGAATTATAGTGTCATCGCCTCCAACACATCATTATATATGCTCCCTACTCACAACTGATATTGCAGTTAGGATCTGCATGATTAAGTGTCTCACTGAAGTAGCTGCACCAAGAATGTGCACATCCTGCCAATGAATACTGAGAGACATGTGCTTTACATGATGCCCTTTCCCATTCAATCTTTCATTTTTAACTGAAGGCTAACTGAAAGAGTGTTTTATATTTACTTGCTAAAAAACACATAAGAATAGAATTTTCAATTATCGGAACCCAGCACAGACAAATGTTGAAATATTACCACACGTGAGTTTTTCTTAGTTAACCACCCACTCTTCTCTGGACACAAGTTGGGGAAACTTCATCCTGAGATGCTCGATTAGCCATCTTGGCTAATATTTTTAAGCAAGTCTGCACCAAGCAGAAACTATGAACACTAATACATTTTAAAGGGCTCAAAATATCAATATTAGTTGCACAGTCAGGTCTAAAAATATATTACTCAGTTAACTTGAAAACACAATTTCTTTGATCCTAAGACGACTTGGAAAATGCCTAAATTCTACTCCTTCCCTTCCCTATTCTGAATAGTAGGGCATGATTTTCAAAAACTAACCAAGCCATACAAAACTTACTTTCCCAAAGTAAACATGAATGTAAAGGACATGCTAAGTGTACAGTTAAAAATAAAACCAGGTATTCAGAAGTTCATGTTCCCATAGCAACCAATATTTTATGACGGTGTATAAAAGCTATGAAATTAAACTATGAATTTAACCTGGTACAAGAAAAAGATGTACACAAATACCACCTTGGCAAGGTTATTAGCATGTTAGGGACCCTGGCGCACATGTTAATTTAATGGTGCGACGGGAATCTGACCCTGATCCCAGAACTGCACCTCCCGTCATGCCACACGTTCATGGCAGACTAT
Source organism: Crocodylus siamensis (assembly GCF_052110815.1). Taxonomy (NCBI): domain Eukaryota; kingdom Metazoa; phylum Chordata; order Crocodylia; family Crocodylidae; genus Crocodylus; species Crocodylus siamensis. The sequence goes on from NC_143399.1 coordinate 171,657,752, forward strand.
GCAATTTTGGCACCAGAGATCAGATCCCAGTTATACCATTACTACTTGCCAGTGCAGGGGGAGCCCAGAGGGACCCCTGTACTTGCAAATTAACAGTCAGGTGCCTTCAGCCCCACAGGCAGGGACAATATTCAGGTGATGGTCAGCTCCAAGTCCAGCTCCAGACCTGGAGCCTTCTGGGGACCGGAATCAACAATAAGCCAATTGCTGGTTCCAACCCTGGACAGTCCCAGGTCCAGTTTACTCAGAGCTGCCTGGGCAGGCAATCAGCTGATTGCCAATTAACCCTAGCTGCTGGGCACAGGATTTAAACTCCCTAGAAGGGGTAGCACTTCAGCTACCTCCCACTTCCCCAAGGGCAGTCGTTTAAATTAAGCAGTGATTAAACTGATGCATCTGCTCTTCAATTTGTGGGGGAGAAGGGGCAGATTTAGACTTAGATGAGCCAGGAATAAAAAAAAAGAGTTCAGACAAGGAAACAAGGAATTTGTTTTTTAAATAACTATTTCAGCTCCCTGCATTTGTATAAAGTTTGCACAGCTGAAACAAAAATCAGGAAATGGTTGTCGTAAACCCCCTCCATGAGTTATAATATGCCACGATAAATATGCAGCATAAGTGGCAAGAGTGCTACACATGCACACAATTTAAGATAACATGGATGCCAGCCATAAAGATGTTCTAAATAATTTGCAGAACATTTTTATGACTGGTTTGCCATTTTATGGTGCCTTCAACTGGGAACAGATGCACCAAATTAGCCAAATGGTAACAATGCTTCTATCCAGCCTTTGAAATCTAGCTTCAGAAACGACGATTTATAGTCTTATCAGTGTACACTGCAGTCCCTTATAGCTAAGGTTACTACCTGAATAATAATTATATTAGCAAGAAGTGTGTGGTTACTCATTACATTTTCAAAACTTACCGTTGGAGAGATTGCAATCGTCTCTCTTCTCGATCTCTGGCTAATCTTTCTTCCTCTTCACTTGGTCTATTAGAAAAAAGAAGGTCAGAGAAGGGAAGACAATTTTTTCAATGCTTGAAAATCAGTGTGTTGGCAATTTCTTAAACTAGCTTCAAGAAAAGGCTTTAGTCTGCTCTAATTTACAGACTGCAGCTGTGCTAGACTTATAGTCTGTTCTGTGGGACTAAAAGGAAAAATGCAACGAATTTGTCAATCTAAAGTATTTTTGTTTTTGCAACACTTGAATATTTTTACTAAGTTATCAAATAAACGTTTTCCAGATCTCATATCTGAAGCAAATGCCAAAGGATCTTATTTTTCTCCTCTTCACCTCTGACATAATCAATTGCAACTCTTCTGAGCTCTAGATTTAGTGAATGGGTGCTTTCACCATATTTCTCCAGGTGTTATTTATCTCACAAAACTGAACATACCATTTGGAGATGTGATAAACCTTTGTAAATAGTCATATCAAACATCTGCTGGTTGAGAATTGGAGACAGTACCAGATACATGCACATTCAGCAGCATTTAAGTGAAGCAACAGTGACACCCAGTGGCTAAGACAGAGTAATTATACCATGTCACACAATGTGTTAATGAGGTGAGACGTACACAGACACCAAATGTGGCAGTCTGAATTTAGCTGTTCATTTAGGGGCATTCAAATTGCAAATCACAAGTTCAACAAATGTTTACACCTACTATTCCTGCAAACAACACTCACGAATACTAAATTTGATTACAGGGAATTATGTACTTGTTAATATAAGTTTGAGTCTAATTTTCCACTCTACTGTTTGTGTGGGCCTGTCACATTAACAGAAGAGAAAAAAAGCAGCAAAAAGTAATCTTTAATGGCAAGTGGGACAGTTTGGTTTTATCTAATACAGTCGCTTTCATGACAATTTTTTTTCCCATTTAAGTATTCTGTATTTGGAACAGCTATGGTAGGTATCCGAAATCTATCATACAACAAAAACCTCAAACCTGTTTTGCAAAACTGTTTTATCAAAGATACTGGCAGAAACAACATAAGCAACTCACTTGACAATTTCACTCCAAAATATATAAAAACCAAAAAGCTTCTAAATCTCACTCTAAGACCACCATACCTGGTATTATTTACTACTATCACTTCTACTATTATTACTAAAAAGCATTCTTTTTTTTCTACTTCAAACCACTTTGAAGGAAGTGGCTTGAAGGAAGTTTTCTACATCAAACCCCTCATAAGTCAACTAATCTAGAACTACACATGGCACTTCAGAAGTAATTTAGCAGACTGACCAAGTTCATTTGACATGTGGCATGCGTTTAGTGAATCTTTACAATTGAAGAAAACCATGAAGAGAGCTAGACTGCAAGCGCAGCAAGTGCCAGACAGGTCCATCAACTGAAAAAGTACGAGATCCTAGGAGTTCTAGGTATCTGCACTAGGAAAAGAGCTTGAGAAACACCAGTAGAATAGGGATTAGAGTTCCTAAGGTGCTTTCTGGATTCAAGCTGATGGTGCTCCTCTATCTTTTAAGCCTGTCAAATTCCATGGCACTGAAAGCTCATCATATTCTTTCCCCACCTTAGTTTGGATTGGCACTATAGAGCAGCACTGACACCTCCTCAAAATAAGACCTCACTTGAGATACTGAAAAAGCAATCCCCAGAGATCTTTATGCTCTAAGGTAAGGTCCTCTGGAGCCAAGGGACACAGATGCAGGGCACATAAAGTCTTCTTTCTCCAAAAAGTTTAAAGTCCCAGTGCCTGGCAGTACAGACCAAAAATGCTGAAGTCCTACACCAACACTTTCAGTGTGGTAATTCAGTTTCCACCAGGCAGAACATACAGGTGTGCTCTGCAAACACAAAAGAAAACTACATAATTCAGATCTACTTCCTGGAAGTAGAAACAGACCATATTTCACTAGGTTGGGAACTAGCACCACGAAAATTATGCAACAGCACAAAATCAGTAACAGCTCAAAACAGTTGAAACCAAAGCAATGCACATGAATTATCTGGTGTACAAAACCATGGAATCTGCTGCACGTGTAGGAAGTAGGTCCCTTTTTTCTCTTGATAGCTCTAGGGATAGGAACAGACCTGACAGGTTGACTGCTCTTTTACCCTCAGTTTCAAAGATTCACAAACAGTTGTGAAGTCCCAATAAACACTGCTTTCTGGGTTTTCCCATTATGAATATAAATTCGGGGGTTTTTTTTTAAAAAAAAAAAACCAAGGACATGTAAATAGGATTAAAACAATTTAGCTTCCTTACTGAATCCTAGGGACATCTGCTTGAAACCAAGTTGGTTAGGCATTCTCACAATCTTTTTTCCTAAAGGTATTGTTTTACAGCTAGACTAGCCAAGAAACAGCCTTGAAGAAAAGAAAATACCACCTCCTTGAATAGGTGATTTCTTAAGAGATTCTACCGCCTGCCTGCTAAGACTTTGGAGCAGAATCAGATGTCTGAATATTAAATGCTATGAACAATGCTGCCCAATGATATGATTTTGTTCTTCATGCTGGCCCATTTTTGCTGTGGCAAGAGCTGACATTGACAGGTTACTTGTTGCATTACCTCTAGACTCTAAATATTTATTTCTTATTCAAAGACATTTCACTTGCACCTTTTAAAAAAAGAACCAAGTATTATCTGCAAAAACAGATACTGAATACTGTGGTTTCTAAGAAAAATATTTAATGTGTCACCATGAGCAATTCTACTTCCACTGCACTGTCATACTACTTGTAACTAAATACTTAACGCTCTATATTAAGTAAGATGGTCTTAAATGTGATCCTAGGACTGTTACAAGTACATCATACCAGCTAATCCACTTTATACATTTAAATATCAAAATGTACTTGTAAAATTGTACTTTGGATTTAAAGCTTAAAACATTTAAGTTCTGCCAAAGCTTTTAATTATTAATCAAAGCTTGCATTTCATAGAAGTGTACTGTAATTCATACTACTTTAAGTTTCAAGATATTCATCTGGATGCGTACCTATATCAAAGAATGATTACCAGGGCGCAGACTTTTGTTGTATAATATAAAGGCCAATTCTAGTATTTGGAATGATGTAAGTTAGTGGTTCTCAGCATTTTCAGATTTGAGTTACCCCTGCTGAGAATCACTATTGTGCTGCTTCAGTTTACACAAGTGGTTCTCAGCCAGGGTCTTGCCATCACCACCACAGCCAGGTATAATTGCCCTGCACACCTTGTGCAGAACCAGATAAGCCTAAAGCCAGCAGAAGCACCTGGCCTCATTGAACCCTCTGAAGGTCCTGATCCCAGGTCCACCTGCTCCACATGCCTCTGTTTCTAGGAGGACCATGGGGCTATGGCAGGACTGGGTGCTCCTGCCTCCTTTAGACAAATCTGAGGTGCCTGGGGCAGTTTCCTCATGCCACCACAGTGGTGGTGCCTGTGCTACACCCACAAAAGGATCTTGCATAACCCCAGTTAAGAACCACAAGATGGTTTCCTGCAAAACCAAGCATTCTCCTGTGTTGGTAGCCTGTTTTTGGGCTGTTTTTTTTCCCCAATTAACTTACATTTTAAACTTCAGATGACAGTCATTTAAAATAAATGAAGGATGTTGCAACGCTATCAATCTTCAGATACTGAAGCAGCTATACCATGAATTTGTTTCCCCAATTGCAAATGAATAATACTAAATCAAAATGTTAATGCACAGCTAAACAAAAGAATATCAGTCTGGAGTTTATCTAATAGATATGACATCTTTTGATGAAATAAATATTAAAGTTTTAAAAATATTTAAATTTCACTTAAGTCTTTGGAAAAAAATCTGGGTAAGAACCAAATTAATATAACGTATTAATATAACTACTAACCTTTTCCTTGTTATGTTATTATCGGAAGGATACAGAAGACTTTTTTTTTCCTCTCTCTTTTTTCCCTTTTTTTTTTTTTTTAAATCTTCCAGACTGAGTTGTACTCAGACTATTAGGGATTATGAATTGTCACAATAACCGAAGTTAATGGGGGAGGGGAAAAAAAACAACTTACCCCCGAGAAGACTTTCTGCAGTAGCAGCAGTAACAGCAGCAAGCAATTATGGACACTAGGATGAGTCCTGCTATTACAGCTATGGCGATGATAAGGGCCTCAAAGTTTACTGTAAAGTGAACATTTAAACAATTTATAAGACTTTAACATTTACCATGTTTTCTTGCATATAACACCCTCCTTCCCCCGAAATAACACACAACCTATTTTTGAAAGCCCTCAAGAAGGAATAATAATAAAAAAAAATCTTACCATGAAGTATGGGTAAGTGCTAGAGATCTGGGGTCTCTGCGGTTGGGGGCCACATGGACCAGTGGAGCCTGATCTGGCACACCAGTGCTGTGTGTTGGGTCTGACCCTACGCACTGGCTCTGGGGCTGCATGTCAAGTCCAGGACCACACACTAGTTCTAGAGCCATGTGTTGGGTTAGACCTGGAGCGTCAGGTCTGGTTGTGGATCAACCCTGTATGCCATCCCAATTCAAAATGCAGTTGGGGATAGGAGTCTCCCCACAGGTCTAGAAATGTGATGAAGCAGGTGGAATACAGGGAGAGAGTGGTGGCAGCCTTAACTGCAATACCTCCCATAGTCAGTGGGCAGCAATTAAAACTGCCAACAATCTGCCCCCTCTGCCAAATTTCTGGACAAGTAGAGAGCCCTTTTTTCTCCCATATAAAGCACACCCCAATTTTTCTCAGCTGGCTTATGGGAAAAGGTGCAGGTTATGTGTGAGAAGACAGTATTATTTCTCTAGCTTCTCGATAACAACTTTTTTCTTCCCTGACTAAAAATTTTAGTGATTTTCAAATCTCACCTTGCGATTCTGAGCACCACATTCTCTCCAGCATCAGCAGACCTTAGTTAATGATCAGTATTTTGTAGTTTCAAATAAGAACTCTACCACTATTAGCAATACACCAGAATAAGAAAAGTGCTCCTCTCCCTCTCCTATATCTAGTCTATACCATGAAGTTTGGCTAAAATCTGCAGACCTGAGGTGACAAAGCATGTGTCCATGACCAACTTGCTTTGCCCACGTGGAAACACTTCCATGAAGGACAAGAACTCTCAGTCAATATATAACAGACAGCAAGATGCCAAAGTGAATGCTGCTCTGCAGGCACGACTAACAGTTATACCAGTCAGGGTAGAACATGGATACAATAAAACAACACCAGTCAACATAGTGATCACAGCTCACTAGCTGCCAAACCATGGCTGAGCTATTTGTAGGCATCACAAAAAGAAAACAACAAGTTGGGATTTGAAGAAATATAGTCTGGGGGATGCTATAGAGATAGTCTTCCATGCACTGAGGTTCCTGTTTGACCTCAGTAACTTGTGTTTGTCACAGGCCTACTTTAGCCTAAGGCATGTAGTCTTGACTTAAAGATATCAACAGATGGAGAATCCACCACTTCCCTTGATAGGTCACAAGATCATCTAGTCCAGTCCCCTGCTGAAGGCAGGGTAGTCTGGTCCAACAACTAAATCACTTTATTTTAAAAAAATAGTAAAGTCAAGATTAATATTTGTACCTATGAATCATTATGAAGATCCCATGATAGCACTGTCTTTAATTTTCTTTTGGTTTCCTCTAGTTTTACTACACAAGTAAAAGGCGAAAGATTTGTGCGTGCTGAAGAGAGGCAGTAATGTTATGTTATGGCCATTAATGTAGCCAAAACACCTGAACTTTGCCCTGCTGTAACACTATACAAGGGGGAAAAAACTTGGATACAAGTCAGATCTAACATGTGTCTACAAAAATCAGTTTCACACAACAATAAAACAACTAAAAAGCCCTAATTAGTGACGATGCTGCACAGTGACTATGGAGAGCGTAAGTGAGGTTGCCTGAATTACTTAACTGTAAAGTTCTGTACCTCAGTATATTTTAAATTTCTTACAAGTGTAACCTTAACTCTTCTTGTGGAGGAGAAGGGGGAAGCAACCTTTTGGACAGGATTGCCACAAATTTGTCCTGCACTCTCTCCAAGTGTCAAGGGCCCTAACAGACAGCCCAGGCAGGACTAATTGCCTAACTGGCCAAACCAGTCTGAAGCTCTAACTGGCTGCCCCATCCCAGGTGATGAACCAGAGGGCCACTGTTACTGCCTCTGGTTCAGCTGCTGAGGATAGCAATCTCCTCATGTCAGTCCACCTGTTGCAGCAGACTGCAGGCCAGCTATCGTTCTGTCTAAAGGTCCACATTAGTAAACCTCCCTGGATCCCATGCTCTCTGGTTTTCTGGCTTCCGACCCTACTTAGTAGGGCTGCATGAAATTTCACCAGCTGTTTCAACTCGTTTTGAGATCAGGGCAGCAAAATCGAAATGAAACCAAGGGCTTCAAAACAGCCTCAAAACAAAGCGAGGGTAGTTGAAACATTTTGAAAGTTTTGAAATGTTTCACGTTTCAAAGCTCAAGCTGGGCTTGCCTGCAGGGAAACAGAAAGTAAGGAGAGGGAGGGGGAAGAGAAGGGAAGCAGAGGGAAGAACTGCTTTCATATTGACTATGTAGCTGGCCAGTAACTGTGATCCTTCCCTGATGTCCCTTTCAATCCCAGTGCTCTGGGAGAGGGATGGAAAAACAGCATAAAAGGCAGCATTGTTTGAACTAGCCTGCTTTCTATCACCCATGTTACAAGTTTTGCTTGTCAGAAGCCTGAGGTGCAGTTTTCCAGAAACCCCTGCACCTATCTCCTTGAAACTTCAAGGCCTCAGCAAGGGTTACCATCCCTGAAAGTTTCATCCAAATCAGGTAAGAAATGACAAAAAGTTATAGGCAGTTTCATGCTTCCCCATTATAGCCTATGGGTGAAACGTCAAGTGTTGAAACAGTAAAACACTTGAGAAAACGAAATGGAACAGTGGTTTCGAAACAAAACTCTGAACGAAAAACTGTCCCTTCAAAATGTTGAAATGGAACCCAAAACGAAACTATGCTGTTTTGTGCAGCCCTACTACTTAGCTCTGCCACTGGACTCTGGCTTTGGACACTTGGTCCCTGACCCAAGGACTCTGACTTGGCCTGTGCCTTAGATTCCGCCTCTGGATTCTGGTAACTCAAGCTCAAGCTCTAGCTCCTGCTCACCTGTGGGATTCTCGGTCCCCTAGTTCCTGTCTCCAGCCCTTCTCTACTGGCTTAATCCCTTTCCACTGCCTGATCTTTCTGCATCCTGTTCCATCTGCTGCTGTGCTGCCTGTCCCCTCCCCAATCTGCCAGATGCCCAACACAGGCTGCCTGTGACACTTGTGTAGAATGCATGCCACAGGCTAGCCACCCTGTTTTATAATTTTTGGCTTTGGATAGCTACAATACCCATGTAATCCTTATTACCATTAATTTATCATTATGGGCTCTAAACTTCAGCTCAATTTTAACAGTTTTTTTCATCTTGGACTACATACACAAATATCCTAGGGAATATATCCAAGGGACTAAAGATTATAGCTTTCATTCATGCTTATTCTTGTAACAGATAGTTATATTTTAAATATTTGAATTAACTTCTATAGAGAACTTACTGATTTTTCAGCATTGGAAAAACCTTTCACCTTTCAATATTTCCACTTTCCCTTCGATTTCCAAGTCAGATACTGAGTTGAAATACTACGCAACTATATTATATTCCTTATCCTTATGATGCTCCAAAATATTTTCTCACACAATTCAGAAACTGAACAAAGTGTGTCATAAAACATACCAGGCACTATCTTGCAACTTCCTGTGAGCCAAACTGCAACTACCAAAGAGCCAAATTGTGCGTTAAACCAACTACGCAGAAATTTTTTTCAACATAATAAAACAGAATACTACCAATATACAGCTGCAGCTTTCTGTCTCTCCCACCTATTTTATTTGCTTATTATTCATGGAAAAAGTACAAATTATTTCAAACTGATATTTCTTTCACTACCTCCTTTCTTCACCATTGGCCAATAATTTATCAGCACGTCAGGTTCCAGATAGTTTTATCTGGAACCAATTTGTTCTCCATCTTTCCACCATTATGCAGCTGAACATGAAAATGTATTTCACTTGCAATGTTCACGTTCATTTTTGGTTCAGTGTTGCTGAAAATAAGTGGTGCTGCTTCATTTAATTTCCGACAGAGAGAAATAACAGTATCCTGCTCATGGGGCAATTAGTTTCCTGCTGTGTCTGAAGGGGACAAACTCAATGAGATCCTATATCCATAGGGCATACTGCAGTGGGGAATTTTGTAAAAGACTCCCAGGGAAATGTGTCTTTTGGCAGTTGTTTTTTTGTTCTTTTTTTTTTTTTTTGCTGAAAAAGGTGTGCCACCATGAAGTTTTCATCTTGTGTTTAAACTACAGCTAATCTAAAAATGCAGATAATTACATTAATTACAATAATTACAAACATCTTCCATAGTAAAAAAATATAAAAGAAGTAACATGTCTTTCCAGTACACCATTTTGTATAAGAAACCAACAGTGAACATCAGACAGTTGTGTAGGTGTTTGCACATCTAACACGATATGCAAGATAAACCCAGAGACGGTATATTATAAATTCCAAATAGGAATCTATACTATAGATTCCAAATGGGAACCTAAAGTACCAAAACCATTCTGATACTGTAGTCATTGTAACAGAAGAATTGTTCTATTCTTTTTCCACAGTTGAAAAAAAAAAAAAAAAAAAAAAGAGTGAAAGCTAAGAGCTGGCATTTTCTGAGGGAAGCCTAGAGTATAAAAAGGTTGTGAACATAGGCCATGAAGAGATCTACTAAATTACCGAAGCCAGTCCCTTCATATTACAGAAACTTCCATAAAACTCATGAAGCTTCGCATTATAAGGGAAGTTTTCTTTTGCTCCCATTACTCTTACGGAAAGGCTGATCCAGGTTCTAATTGTTTTTACGGTTATAAATCTTCCAGTTTCAAGACCCAATCAGCTCTTCTGCCTCCTTTGTGTTTATGTATTTATATATTGGATTTGTTAATACATACTATTTAAAATGATATTCTTTGTATGAGACATCTGAATCAATAAAGCTGTTTGTTAGTCAATATAAATTCAGACTATAATAAGAATATATTAATATTAAAGAACGATTTGTTATCACATATCCTTAATAAAAGTGAAATTATACCTACACCAGCAAACTCCCCACCGAGCAGCTGAGAGATGACACAGCGAAGAGGATGGAAGAATACTCCTTACAGGGTAGTCCATACAAGTGTTGTGTGTGTAACACCAAAGGCACTGGGGAGGAAAAAAAAAAAAACAACCCAACACAGGAATATTATACCTACTCACCATATAGCTAATTCTAAATGAAGACCCCCCCAATACCATTTAGTTTTATGGAGATAATATGATCTCTTCTTCATAGAACTGCAGCACTTACTCTGAGTACAGCACACTTTTAATAATTTCAGTGAACAGTAGTTTTTTAGATAAAATTTAGTAGCCTGTATTGAGGTTTTGCCCAAAATAATTTAAAGATTAAAATAATCTAAATCCTGAAAACCTTCAAACCAAACATACAGCTAAAACTCAATGAAATCCTGTGCAGCAGCCTTATAACATGTTATGCATAATGTAGAAAAAATATTTATATTATACTATATAATGTACATATAATATATTGAATTAGTATGCAGGTTTTTTTGGGGGTTTTTTACTATAATTCAAAACCATTTAAAAGTGACTTCTTCAGATAATGTAGAAATCAGCTACAGAGATTTCCCCAATTATCTGCTCTTTTACTGTTCTCTATAGACATGAGGTACAGGCTACCATTAACAAAAATGTATTCTTTCAAAATGGTCACAACCTCCCATTTGATCCCAAAAACACAGCAAGCCAACCAGCTGTTAAGAGAATTTATTCCTGACAAAATGGAGGGCACTACCTTTCCTGAGGGAAACTTTGTCTTTTTTTTTTTTACCACTGGAAACAATCAAGATGATGGTCAATCTGCAAGAGGACGTCATTACTTAGCAAAGTCTGTAGCCTCGTTCTAACTGAAATTACTGGTAGAACACAGCCACTCTGAACAAGGGCAGTGAATCACAAACATCTCTGTCTCGAAACATTCACCCTCCTCTGCTGGAAAGGGAACTTACCATGAGGATGAGTAACACCAAAAATGATGTTTATTTTTCAAAAACATTTAGCAACTATCCACTACATTAGATGCATTAAATAGGAAGGACAGACAGGGAATACTACCGGGTTGTGTACAACAGAAAGGGGGTAGTAGAAAGCAGGAATGGAAGATGTAATACGCACAACCAGAAGAACAAAGAAGTCAAGAAAATAGCCAGGATGTGGACTGCTTTGTGTTACTCCATGATAGGGTAAAGTAGCTAGAGCATTATCTGGTGAATTTGGATCTCAAGAGGAAAAGAAAATAAGATTAATATACTTATCATATGGCAACAGGTGATCTGGATTTTTCTTAGTGTGTATATTTAAAATTTTACTAGTTTCAAAACGGACGCTTGGTAAATAAGAACCTCATCCTATTCAACTGATAGTTTAGTACAAGTTTAACTATTTAAGGGTAAATATAGCAGGAGGATGTTCTAATAATCCCAGCAACAAACCAACGACATTCTCAACGAACACAAACAAACAGATCATTGACCCTTATTAAGTAATGGAAAAGCACAGTTACAAATTGTTTTCATTTAGTTTTGCAATATCATAAACAAAGAAAAAAACAACAACAACATTTTTTTAAAACTGTTTCATCTGGCTATATGCTACCTGGACAAAGCAGTTACTTTGTTGCCCTAACTGTATATTTCCTCCTTAAAGCAGTGGAAGCCAACCTTTTTGGCAGGTGTGCAAAGTAGCTCTACACCCTCCCTGAGTGCCACTACAGTCCTCTTCCCAATCTGCTGATCCCTGCTCTGTGATTCCTGCATGATTCGCTGCTCTGTTTCCTACCCCCTGCCCTACCTGCCACTGTGCTACATGTCCCTTCTCTGGTCTGCCCCAAGCCATACACAAAGGGTGCAGGGAAGCTTGGGGCCACCCATGCTTTGAACATTTGAATTTTATTTTAAAATTGAATCAGAAGTCTGAATTTCCTGAGTTTGCTATAATTACAACTCTGTTAAGGTACTAACATACCCTCTCCTTCATTCCAATTCATCTTAGCTTTTATCTAGGAAAATAACACTAATTCCAATTCAGAATCCCTTTACTACTCAATTGAACCAGTGCAGAAATAAACCTAGACATTTTAATAGCAGGCATTTCTAGATACATGTTAAAAGACATAGGCTAGGAAGAAATTTCACACTTAAAACTTATGATGCAACTGAACCACCATGAAAATAGCTTTTAGAAGCAACTACCTAGTTTTAAACATCTTCACAGCAGACAATATTAGAAAGCCTCATGTAGAATATTTGCATTAACTAGATAATGATTTTCTCAGCTGTGTTGAAAGAGAAAAAGACAATATACTGATTTTAGCAGTTTGTAATCCATGTGTGACTCTGGTTCAAAGAACTTTTTTTTTTAAAATAACAGGCATTTTACCAACTAAGCAGGGAGAATAACCTAATTTTCTTCAAAATAAATATCTTCATAATTTTAAATATCCAGAATCAATTTTAACTGAAGATGTTAGAGAAATCAGTCAACAAAACAAGCATCACTACTTATGCAGAGAGAACTGTCTAATATATGGAACAGTCAGGCTCGTATAAGCTTGGCTGATAACGAGAGCTACTGCTAAACTACTGGTGACTAAGTAATAGCACAGAAAGGTCAACTATACCACTTTCTTCAAGTTTGCTCACGTAACTACAAATGCATACAGCCACACAGGCAGAAGCAGATCTGGCATCTGATCGGTCTGTGGGTTAAAAAGGAAAGAAAACGTCTTCAAGTAATTCATTTTTGATGACAAACCAGGAACTGCTTTATTGTGCTCCTCTTAATTAGATAATAAGCTAACCAAACTGTTAATATAGGGCCTCAAATTCACAACAGACTGCAAAAAAAAGTTGAAAATATTTTGCTTTGTTTCGGTAGCAATCACATACGGTGGCTCTCATTGAATTTAAAACCCAAATTTAAACTGTGCTCCTATACTAGATCCTGTGGGTTCCCACTGAAAGTAATGAGAAATTGTGGTCCTAGTTTATATTCATTTGGATAATAAACACTCATTATTAGTATAGAAGATAATAAATCTAAGCTTCATGACTGCAAAATGCTGCTTGACTTGTCCTCTATACTTAAAGTCACAGCATACATAAAGCTACTATCTCTGTCACACAGACCATTACAAATCACTATTTCAAAAAAATAAATAAATAAATACAAATCACCAGACAATTAATTAGAGCCAATTTGCTTCCTTCCCTCCACCCAAAAATGTCTGGAATTGATTTTAGTAATAAGTTTTAAAGACTAAATTCTGAACAAGATAAATCATGATGGGAATGGCTAAGAGTGAGAATTTACAACACCAGTTTCTCTGAACAAATACCCAATTGACACACCTAAATATAGAATGTCAAGTAGTAGCTTTCTTTGTTATCTGTTGTTTTAGAACTTCTTGTTCCAGTCACCATCAACCACTACACTTATGAACAGGGAGAATGGAAGCCTCTATTTCCTGTCATCTACAGCTAACAATTTTATAGACAGTATGACATGGGTATTCTTCTACCTTAACAGTGAAAAAGAAGTTATTTTTAATGATCTTATGCTTTTATATTGTGCATATAAATTCTAGTAGTAACCTATCTTTGTATTTTATGTGCATGTACATGCAAATTAGCCGAATCAAATCTATACTCATCTCTTCAAGATCAGCAAGATGACATTGCTGCATCTCACCGAATCATCTATCATTCCATCATCAAAGCAAACCTGTGTGGTCAATGGTTTGACATATTCTGAATATAGCATGCCTATATTTTTCCTGCTGTCTTCAGCACCCTTCCCCCAAGGATTTATTCCCTTCTCAGTGTGAATGCATAACTCATTGGTGTTGATGAAAGTTGTGTGCAAGTATCATCAGAAATACACCTATCAACATGCCAGTTTGTTAGTGCTTACAACCTACAGCTATGCTATGAAAGCTGTCTGTAGAGGCAAGTCAGTGATAATGAATTCATCAGCATTCACTAGCTCATCTTTGGCAATTCATAACTACTTTCTCATGTTTTAAAGATGATGAGCACCTTTATTTATTGTTGTGCTCACTTAGGTAGGTAGTAGAATGTAGTAGCACACAGTAAGCAACTATCAACACAGTAAAAACTAGCATATTTCATCTTGCTTTAAAATTTGTCATTTTGAGCACTAGACAAACTTCTATAGTGGTACAGGAAAAAAAAACCCCAGAGGATTATTAGTTTTATTAAAGAGAGGCCAAAAATGACTGATCTATCCTGGCACTCAGTTTTCAGGGTGAATAAAAATCAATTTAAAAAAAAAATAAAAATTTAAATCATATTTATTTAATCATCTTTTAAAAAATAAACAGGTTTTTTATTTAATAATTTTTTTTATTTTTAAGATGCTTTAAAAAAAACCCCATATATAGTTTAAATTTAAGATATGTTAAAGATCAAAGATATCATGGAATAGGGATTGTAACTTCTAATTATATAGTATTTGAGACAATAATGCTAGATGAAGTGTATGAGAAAGAAATTGAAGAGTATGCAAAAAGTCTAGAGGAGGAAATTGTTAACCTGAGTCTTGATAGGTGAAGCGATGTCCACAATGATCCAGTAATATGTGCTTGTTTGACAGCAAAAAGAAGGGACTGTCTACTTACAGAATCAATTGATACATCAGGAAATGCACACACAGCAGAATACTTACAAGCAGCAGCAGTAAAAGCTATAACAAACTGTGAAAACAATTCAAATGTGTAGAACACAGCTGTCATAGACAATGCTAAAAATGTATCAAAGAGAAGAAATCTAGAAGAGAAGACAGCCCTAAGGTTTGCTGCACCTCTTAGCCAAAGACTTCAGTGCTCCAGATATAAAGGCCAATGTTGTTGAAATTGCAAAATACTTCTGTAATAACCACTTTGTAGTAGCTGCTCTGAAGAAAGCAGGAGGAACCAGACTAACACTCCCAAAAGATGTGCAGTGGAATTCAGTAGTGGACTGTTTTGAGCAGTGTATTGAGAACTGGCCTAATCTGACAGCAATTTGTGAGCAAAATTGTGGCAAAAATAGATGAAACTGTCAGCCAAAGTTCTCAACAGTGGGCTAAAGAGAAATGTAGAACGTATACTGACTATCCTGCAACCTATTTCTGTAGCCTTAAAGTGCAAGGAAATCGCTTTTATTGCTGATGCTGTTGAAATTTGGAAGGAACAAAGTGAGACCTTAAAAAGAGAAATAGTATTTAAAAAATGAAGGTATCAAGCACTACCTCCAGCTCATTTTCTTGCCAATATTCTCAGTATGCGGTACCAGGATCAATCCTTAACTGCTGAAGAAGAGGAGCTGGCTATGACATGGGCATCCAGCAATCATCCATCCATAACATCAACTACAATAAATTTCAGGGCTAAGGGTAAACCATTCAAGAAATACAGTAAAAGCTCTGGGAATGGGTGATGGCAGATAACAAAATATGCTGGTTAATTGAGCGGCCCCAGCTGCCACTTCTCCCGCTGCATCTGGGGCATCCATCCACCCCTCCCACAGGCCCTGCAGGACAGGGAGGCAGGCCCTACACAGCCTGTTATGTCCCCGGGCCATGGGAGCTCAGCAGCGCAGGCTGCTTTGCCCTGGGGACTGTGATGGCCAAAACCAAAGAAATGAATAAGCAATAAATATGTGCTTCTTGGAGGCATTTGGAACTTTTGTCTAATCTGAAGCTTGTATTTTTGTAACCCGCAAATGCAACTTGTAACTGTTTGTGAAACTGACTAGGCCCCAAAGACAAAACTATAGCTGTGAAATTAGCTGACCTAATAGTTCTTTCTGGCTCAGAATTTAGCCTTGATGATGATAAAAACTGGATTCAACTGCCTAGCTTATCCACATTTCAAGAAAGAACATCTCAAAAAAGCATAGTCAGAGAGTTCTGAAGGGGCTGGATTTAGGCGAGGTAATGTTAATTTCAAACTTGAAGATGCTGTGTTGCAATTTGCTTATTGGATAAACCCAAGCTTGGGCAGCAACTTATTATAATAATTTCTAACACCTTTTAACCCCATAGAATAACAGCTATAATATGTACTATTATGAATGGCTATATAACTAAAAAATTAGCATAATCAGAATATAAAAGAACACACATCATAGTAACCCTTGGGAAGGATGGAACAGAAGGGTCATTGCTGTCCCGTACCCTCACGGACCTCTCTTACTCCCCGTGAGAGCAAAAACCACCAGATCCTGACTGAGGGGCTTCCACCGGTTTTCCTTCGGACAGCCCAGTTCAGAGACATCTAACTTTGCTGATTCAACTTGATGTGCATCTTCTAACCAAGGGACTATTGATAAGTTACTAACCAAGTGGGAACTCTTGGTTAATTTCTTTATCTTTTTTATTATCACTGTTGATTTTAATCTGTATTGTTAAGTTGTCTATTAGCTTAACCTTTTTATTAATTATTATATATGCAAACTATATGTTTTGTTGTCATGAGTAAAATTCATTCCTTTTTGTAAGTGAAACTTGTCATTTCTTTCCTTTCCAAACATCACCTCCTCGATCCTGAACCAAAAAGTCCAGTGGCTAATAAAGCTGCAGCACTCAGTCAGTCTACAACTAAACTGATATACTCACAGTGTCCAGCTAGCCTGTGACAGGGCTCAGTGAAACTGGAAGTGCCACGGTGGGCATTTCTGGTTTCACTTTTCCTTACAAGCCGGACAGAAAACTGGCTGGAACATCAGGCTCAGAGAGTAGTAAACAATGACTCAATGTCTAGTTAGCAACAGGTATCAAACGGAGTGCCCCAAGGGTCAGTTCTGGGGCTGGTTTTGTTCAATGTCTTCATCAGTGACCTGGAAGATGGCATAGAGTACAACCTTAGCAAGTCTGCAGACGACATCAAGCGGGGGGAGTAGCAGATATGCTGGCAAATAGGACTAGGATTCAGAGCGACCTAGACAAACTGGAGGATTGGGCCAAAAGGAATCTCATGAGGTTCAACATGGACAAGTGCAAAGTCCTGCACCTAGGATGGAACAATCCCATCCCCACTACAGGCTGGGGCTAACTGGCTGGGCAGCAACTTTGCAGAAAGGACCTGGGGGTTACAGTGAACCATAAGCTGAATATGAGGCAGCAGTATGCCCTTGTTGCCAAGAAGGTTAATGGCATACAGGGCTGCATTGGTAGGTGTGCTGCCAGCAGGTCACAGGAAGTGATTAATCTTCTGTATTCAGTACTGATGAGGCCACATCTGGAGTACTATATTCAGCTTTGCCCCCCCCCCCACTACAAAAAGGATGTGGACAAATGGGAGAGAACCTAACAGAGGGCGACAAAAACAGTGAGGGACCTGGGACAAGACTTCTGAAGAAAGACTGAGGGAACTCAGCTTATTTAGTCTTGAGAAGAGATGGCAGAACTAGGAAAAATGGTCTCAAGTTGCAGCAAGGGAAGTTTAGGTTAGATATTAAGAAGAATTTTCTCACGAGGAGGACAGTAAAACATTGAAACAGGTTACCCAGAGAGCTGGTAGAAGCTCCAGCCTTGGGAGGTTTCAAAACCTGGATAGACAAAGCTTTGACTGGGATGACGTAGTTGGGGATGGACCTGCTGTGAGCTAGGGGTTGGACTATACGACCTTTGAGGTCCCTTCCAAACCTAACTTTCTATGATTCTAAATAGGAAAAGGAAGACAAAGCCTGAGTTAACCCAGTATTTTAAGTTTCTCATGTTGATCTGGCTGAAATAATCTGTTTGATTTTTGTTAAAAACACATTTCACATAACTAAAATAGTTAAAAATTCAAAAATACATATTGCTTGTTTTGTAAAAAATAATTATACGTTTGTTGTTGTAGAAAAATATCCAAAATATATAAGCTTGTTTTAGTTAAATAAAACAGTGTAAATGTCATATTTCTGTTCTCTGATGTAGCTGTAAAATTAATCTGAAAAAATATCAAAATAAATCATTGCTTTAAAATGTACAGGGTATACCTTCTAGAAATGAAACCTACATCTATCCGAGTTGTGAATAATATGTATTTAGATTATATCAAACAACAAGAATTCACTTTTTGCAGATAATAATGAATGAATAAATCAAGGCTTCCCAACCAGTGATTTAAATCATGGTTTAAATCAATCTGATTTAAATCAAATCCCCTATGTCAGTTGTTATGAATGGTATCTTTGAATAGCTAACATTTGAAAACAGATTTCTTTCATGTTTCTGAACCATCATGACTTCAGCACCACTCATCCAATATCTTTGAATAGATTCACACTTTAAATAATTCCTAATTTCCATTAGCTGCATAAACAGAGAACCCTTTCTAAAAATCGTATTGTTTTACACATTCCTTTTCACTCTCTTTTAGCCCATGCTGCGTAGTCGCTATTTTATTGTAAATATGACATTTCGATACTATCTTGCTACGCATAATCACCACCAGTTTCTTTCCAAAAAGGATGCTAAAACTTACCGAAACATTTCTTAGACATTCTTCACAGGATTTGTTGGAGAAATAAGAGCATGCTAAGAAAAAAGAAAATATTAGTATGATATAGCAATTTTTACAAGTGTCAAATACTATCAGCACACCTTGAAAACATTTCAATTACTGTATATACCATCTCACGCAAAACACAGAATGTATTTTAAATCAACATTTGTTACAATTTTACAGAAATAAAAGCTAAAAAAAACCCCCTAAAACACTCATCTATCTCCACACTGTTTGAGGAAGGGAGAAGGGGGTTAAATGCATGCTTAGCTTTAATTTGAAAAGAAATCTCTTTGAAAGAATTACTTTCTCCAAACCAATATGGAAGAATTATTCACTGGACGTTGAGACCACCTCTCTCTCTCAGCAATTCTAAAGCTTTACTTCCATTTAGATGAAATTCTGAGTTCTGCAGCTTTAGAAGCAGAAACTTAGCAAAACTTAACCTTGATTTTTGTTTATAAATTTGCCTCTTTCCATAAGAAGTCTTAAGTATTCTTTTTTAAGAATAAGTTCAGAAACACAAAACCTATGAATGGGATTCTCTCAGTCAAATGGGGAATGGGACAAGAGGACCAAAACAATATTTTCTGAAGATGGGAGACCAAGCTGGTCAGCAAGAAACACAACAGAAATTGTTAAAGGAAGATTTAAAAGCCTAAAATTACACTTAAAAATTCATCCCCATGAAGTTCAAAAAGCTGATTCATTCGGTAGCCAATCATAAAGATTGGTAATAATTTATTTTAAATAGATAACTTTTTCCATAACCAACAGTCATTCACAGTAAAATGAAGCAATCAAGCATTCACTAGATATAACTATGTAAAAATAAGCAAAACAAAAATGGTGCAAGAAACTTGGGTAATTTCCCCATCAGCCTTCCTGTTTTATAAGATACAGCAATAAACTAAGGGCATTCTTTACAGGACTGGGGCCTAAGTAACGTAATCAATTAATACTACCTTAGATTTATAATGATAAAGAGCACTCATACGAAACTCAGCGTGTCATACATGAAAGCACATAACCAAACTGTGCATCAGTTGCCCACCATTTCTTACAAAGCAGCAGTTTTCAACAGCTACTGAGCAACCTAGTGTTTACAACAACAGGAAAAAAAAAACTAGAATTGTCTCTAACTTGGGTCACAGCTGACTAAAAAAATATTTACATAATATTGTTACAGCATCAAGTTGTAACATTATTTATTATAACTGAACAACCTGCAAACCAGTAATACCTACTCCTTTTTGCATCATTTTAGTTTGCTCACTTTAAGTTTATACCACCTGGCTCACGTTCATTTTTACTACTTGTGATTGCTGAAACAGTATTCCCCATTTGCACTGGTCTTTCAGCCAATCAATGCAAGTAGCAACAAATATCAGTAAGGAAATTCAAATGTCACTGGACTCCCTAGAAATTTTTTTTTAAATACTGTTGATATAAACAGCTTGAATTGACAGCATTTCTCCAGTACTTCACAAGCTTCACTGGTCTTGTCTTTGGGTGAGATATAGGGGGAAGAGAAAGGAACATGCTTCGTATTTTCATAGTGCCAAGGAGCCCTGGTTCCCAACCCGACTCCTTTTTTGCGCTGAGCAAGCACAGCTACGACGTGAAAGAGCTGCCTTGCCCCAGGCAGTTAAAACAGTAAAACCTGTACATGTAGAAAAGCAGCAAGGGGTTTTATGATTTAAAATGCATTTTTTAATGGGAAAGGCAAAGATATCCTTTACTGGACCAACAGCATAGCTAGGATATTTAGACAAGCTTTCAAATGCAAAACGTTCTTCCTAGCTTTGTGGTGCTTTGGACTGACGGCAGTTTTACAAAGTTTAGTTCCATGGTGCCCAGCCTTTTCCTCCCTGGGGCCAGAGGGATGGCGCTCAGTCCAGGTGCAGGCTGGGTACACCGGGCAGGGTGGGGAGGATCTGGCCATGTGGGGAGACCGGGGCCAGCCCAGCTCTGACTGGGCCGGGGTGGGGGAAGAGAGAGAGAGGAAACGGGGTCACGGCATGACTGGAACCCGGGGGAGACATGGCTCAGCCCTAAGCTGGTGGCGGCGGAGGGGAAGTGGCCTGGCCCCAAACCCGCCCTGCAGGTGCGGGCTGCGGAGGGGCCCCTCGGCCAGGAACCCCCCCCTCACCACCATGCGATGACGTTAGACGCGGCTCGCCTCGTGAGCCTGACGTCACGCAGGTGTGGCGACAGCCGCCCCGGGCCCGGCGGCTCCTACGTCCTTACCTGTGCCGGGCACCGGAGGAGCCAGGGTGGCCGTGGTCGCCTTGCGGATCCGCATCAGGGCCAAGCCCGGCAGCCACAGAGCCCAAAGCCGCAGCGCCTCCATCCCGCCGCCTGCCCCGCCCCCCCGGCGCCAACCGCCGTCTGCACACGCGCACTGGGAGCCGGCAATCGGGCTGTGCCGGGGCGGCCGCAGCGCCCCTAGCGACGCCCGCCGGGGAAGCCTGCGCCTGCGCCTGCGCCGTGGGAGCCCGGCTGCCTCCCGGCTCTTGGCGCCCCCTGGCGCCCAGGAGCGGTCTCAGCGAGGGGCGGCAGCGGGGTGCAGGGCTGGGCTGTTCCTTCCTTCCCCGCAGCATTGCTCTGTGTCCCCTGCTCTGCTGCCCCCCAGGCCTCTCACTCCCAGAAGTGAGCGCGCAGCGGGGGGCCTGGCTAAACCACACGGTGGGGTCCAGGCACCGCCCTCTGCGGTGCACCTGCCCAGTGGTCCTCATTCAGCCTCCGTGACACGAGTTGGGAATGAGAGCAACGGCTGTTGGGGGGCGCCTTCAAGTCCCTTCAGGGGTGCCATGGGGTCATGTGCCGGTAGTGCCGTTAGGTGTGCAAACGGGGCACAAAATAAACCCAGAGATTTCCAATAGACATACATAGCTGTGGCCTTTCTGAGGTCTTCGCAACAGAAAAACAGCTCTGTTATTTTTCTTTAGTCAAAAAGGAATGAAATCTTAAAAGCTGGCATTTTCCAAGAGCTGCCTCAAATCTCTCCAGAGGTGCCCTGGGTCAAACACAGTTGAGAAGCACTGAATTAGAGGTTTGATCCCGAGTGAAACTGGCTCATAAAAATACCCAAGCTGGACATACTTAAGGTTATACTCCTTTAGGGTCCAGAGCATCTTACGCACTCAGTGGCATAATACAGCAGCTCTGTGCCCTGGATAGCAGCAGCACATGCTACCATGCTGCCCCTGGCAGTGGCATGACCAGCTGCAGTGGCAAGTATTTTTGTGCCGCCCTCCTCCCCTGTGTTCACTGCTGGATGTACTGGGCCCTAGGAACATAGGCTTCCTAGCAGATAAGTATGCGTGGAGCAGATCAGTGGCCTTGAAATGCTTACTCAGATGTGCATGATCTTTTCAGAAATGGAGGATTTTCATTCTTCGCAGCATGTTGTGCCTTAGTTCCATGCAGGTTGTAGGCAGCTGGAATTGAGAAAGCAGTACTACACTCTGGAATAGAATTGGCTGTTTCAGTAGAACTGCACAGGAAGGTTTTCTAGGCCTCGTAAAACAGCCCTAGCTTAGGTTTGGAGATCATATTTAATCCTGTCTCAATCCGCTTTGGTTTTCTGCCAGCGGCACTTGAATCTGTGTTTCTCTTTCTTCATCCAACACACAGTATCAGCAATTTAAGGAGATTTGTATGGGTGATGGAAGATCCAGGGGCCCAACATAACAATGGTTGAGTTCAGTAATAGTGATTCAGTAGGTCTTTCTTCAGATTCCTGTCCTGTGGATGGAGGCTGCTCATCAGAAGGCTCTGCAAACATGAATCTTATTGGTCAAATCAGACTGTGATCTTTTTTGTTCTTGTGAGAATGGGAAGATTCTGACCACTGAGTTAACACAGTCTACTGGAGAGGAGGCCTTGTAACATCTTTGATCTTGGCATTGAGACTGAAGAGGAGGTCTGGGATGTCACATAGCTTGGATCACAGACCAGCTGTGAAATTTCCAAAGAGACATGTGGGGAAATGCATTTGGGAGCTTTTGCATCTTCAGTTTTGTTAATATGCCAGTTGAAATCTCCCAGTCTGGAATATTTCACCACTGTCAACTACAAGGTATTGGCAAGCTCCTTTATAAATCCCTATGTGGGTGGCAGTCTGTAAATGAGCATGAAATCTGTGATTGCTTTGACTCTGGTTTAAATTTCCAGATGAAAGAAATTCAAGTTGCCTTACCTGAGGCAAAATTTCTTGGGTTTTCATGTTTGTTGCAAAGATGAATGCACTGCAACCTGTCTTCTTGTCGTGTTTGGGTCTATGATGTGCCAATAATCCTAGGAGAACAGAGTAACACACATCTCACTGTTATCTAGCCAGGTCTTAGTGATGCAGGTGATCCTCGAGTGTTTCGTTGCTGGTGAGGATGTGTGTTGCTGAGGGTAAGATCTGGTGTTCATTAGCATCAACTTTATTTCCTGTTGCTTTGTGCTTTCCGTCTGGTGTCAAGATAAAAGTGCTAGGTGTCCACTTTCTTATGTCTACTTTTCTATCTCCTCAGACAGTTCCTTCAAATTTGAACCATGATAAGTAACGTGGTAGATGATGCCATGGGATGATCTGAGTGGAGGAGCAGTTACTATATACTATGGGAAAGGTGAATCTGATGAAAATATTTAAAACTGTAACCTGGCTGAGGCACAGAAATGGGTGGAACTGAAGCACCAATGGATGTGCTGGAAGCATGGTATAATAATAGCAATAGAAATCACAATAGCAACAATATTGTCTCAACAAATTTATTTCAAGGAAACGAGTATCTGAACTTACTCCTTTTGGTATTGTTCTTACATGTTTTATCAAGATCATAGACAGAAGAAAGAGAGATAGCACTAACTTTTGAGTCATATCTGAGTTACAGCCATAACACAACTTCCTGACCAGAGGTGGTAAGAATGAAAGAGCAGAACTGGGGCTCAGGGCTCCTTATCTGTAAGAAAGCAGAATTTTTTCTAGCTAGGGTTGGAGAAGAAAAGGCAATGAAAAGAATGCTGTCAACTTTTGTGACTTTAGCACAACAGTATTTTATATTTTTCTTAGTGCCCCAATCACAAGGTAAGAAGTCTCACTTTAAGATAAGAGTTCTAGTACTTATGGTTCCCAGCTGAGGCTTGAGAACAGGAAGTATACTGAACAGGCTTCAAAAACAGCAAGCAAGCAAAAACCTCAATCTTACTTTTTTTTCAAAGTCACATTTTACTGGGGCCTAAATCCAGATTTTAGAATGCTCAAGAGTTTGCAATTTTAGTATCATTTATATTTGTGGATGTAAGCAGGTCACGTGCCCAACTTCCTTATTGAGGTCAGTCAGCACCATGTCCAGGTTGTTCTCTCAGCCAGTTGATTTTACAGGAGATGGTCTTGTCTCCAGAGGAAAAGAAAAGCAACAAATCAAACCAGTGTGCCAACAGCAAACAAAACCAAACACAAACTTGTGGTCTTTCCTCAGACCCTGGAAAGAAAGATACAGGCTCTGGGGTTTTCCCTATGCACCAGCATCTCCCTTTGCACTCTGCTCTCAGAACTTTAACTCTTTTTTGTACCTCCACCCTGCTTTAATACTCCTCCGTAGCAGCTGGCCTTCATGGAGTTCCAGCTCCTGAAGGCTGTAGTTCCTTACACTGGGCCAGAACACATTTGTACTAGGTGCTGTACAAACGTGGAACAAAGAGAGATTTGCTATGACCAGAACCATTCTTCTCAACCATGAGTGAGATGAGGATGAAGACGCGATACACATTTTTATCGTCACAAGCAAGTAAGGAAAGTAGTTAAAGAAACACCAAGAAACATACATAGAGACTGACTAGGATTTGCTTACAGGAGGGAAGAAGCTCTAAAAATCCTCAAGCTAACTTTAACATAATGTTTTGCTTAGAAGTATAATCCATGCAAGTTTTTATAAGCATCAAAAAAATGGATCTTGAATCATTTGAGATGTTCTTAGAATTTGCCGATTCTTCAGAATCTTGCGTAGCGCGGTTGAAGCTTCAGTTCTGCGTACTGAGTTCTGGCTGAAGCAGAACCAGAGTCATCCAGCTAACTCTTAGATGCTATGTTTCAGATAGTTTTGTGTCGTTAAGAATGCCTTCACATAAAACAGCTCAGATTGCAATGTGGAGACTGTTTTTTCATCTAATGCATTAGTTCTAACATCTTTCAAGTGGAACAAAAGCTGTGACAAACATGGAAAACTTGAAATAAGATAACTACTTAAGAATTTTTTGGTAGTGTTATAACTATCTGTCTCTTCTGATTTAACTTTGTGGGAGACTCAATATAATTTATGAAGAGCTGCTCCATTTTTCTTAGAATAGTTATACCTATAATAATGAATCACCTTTTTTTTTGCTCTTGATTGGGCAACTAGTCCTTCAGCAGCTATAAATCCTAATAGAATGTAATAAAGATGTGAAAAAAAATTATCCCTTCTTCAGAAACCTGGTTTAGAATTAGCAGGAGGCAGTGAGAAAAAAAATAAGAGGAGGAGAGCAAACAAAAGCCCTCAGAACTTTCATCAGAACTTCTAAAAAATTTTCAGTTTTGTATTTGAAAAAGCAATGATAAATGATTGCCAGTATAAAATAATGCTTTAATGGTCAATTCTGCATATTCAGCCTGTGCTTTGAGATCCAACATGATTAATTTGTTTTTTTCTGCAGAGCCAAGGGTACTAGAGGTCAAAGTTGGTCCTCTGTCATGAAGTTCTGTTACTTTCAATCAATCACTTTCAATGTGTTTACATAGCTAAGACTTATTGAAACAATTCAGCTGATAATGGCCATTACTTATCAGAATCCAGTTTACTCTCTTTTCCCCCCCCCCATCTGTGTTGCTCCAGTTTTATAGGAGTGTGTGTATATGTTTAAGTTTTTTTCTGACAAATGTCAGTTTAGCAAGGGAACTTAAGTTTCTGTTTAATTTCAGCCCCTGAGTAACCCTATTGGATTAATAGATGGATGTTTAAGTGCCTGGCTCAGTTGGAGCCACCAGACATGAAAGTATTCAAATGAAAAGCAGATGTGCTTAAGCACTTTTTACATAGTCATCTTTAAGAATAAATTCAGCTTTGAAAAATAACTAACACCGCCTTGTGAGGAAGGACATTATTAATAATCTCATTGTATGGATACTGGAAGTGCAGCAGAGAGTTTATATGATTTGCCTAGGTCATGTAGAAAGTCTGTGGTCACCTCTATACATACAGATAAAGGCATGATTGGATCCAATGCGTGATCCACACAATTGTACCTCCTGCCATGCTACATGTGCAAGACAGGAGACATGATTGTGGGATTGCACATCAGAGCCAATTGCACCATGTGGTTTGTGCAAGGGGAACCCAATCCTGGGCTCCCCTGGCACTAGCAAGAAGCGGGCTTCCATGGCTGGAAGTCCCCATTGTTGAGGGGGCTCTCAACCATGGGGCCACATGCAGCCAGGGCCAAGAGACCCTGCAGCTCTCATGCCCAACTGTGCCATATGTCAGTTGTGGAACTCCCAGTCCCTGCTGCAGGTGAGGACGTGGACAAGAGCCCTGTGTGGGCAGGAGATTTTTTCCCTCTCCTTCTCTGCCAGCTTTGGGGATCATAGCACTACGATCCCCAGGGCTTGGGGTTTTCATGCTGGGAAAGGCGTACCCCTGCAGCGGGGAATGCTGTCAGTTGACAGTGCTCCTGGCTGCAGGGGAGGGACCCTGCTACACATGCAAATTAAACTTGATAGCAGCCAGCTATAAAGTTAGTACACATTTTGAGGTCAAACTTAATAGCTGTTTTGAGCATTTCGTCATTTGATAGCTACTTTGCACGTGTAGCTGGTCTTAAAGTAATTGTACAATTAACTGGTTAATTGTGCAATACCTGTAACATGTATAAAGGGTTTATGCTAAACAAAGAACAGACCCAAGCTTTACTCTTCTGAGACCAGTTCCACTGCCTTAACCAAACCACCATCTTTCCATTAGGAATGTAGATATAATACTGTGTAATTAATGGTTATCCAAATAAATTTGATGTGGATAAACTGGATATTTTGAACCATACCAGTTAAACTCCAATTCTCTAAATGCCCAACAAAGCATGTGTTTGCAGGATCAAGATTTTGCACTGTGAGGAAGAGTTTCTATAATGCATTGTATTTATTTTACATTTTTTCTGTATGCATTGGGTCAAATTTATCACTCATGTAATTACTGAAGTTAAACCAAGAATGACATTTGCCCATTATGTTCACAATAAGTTAGCTAGAATCTCATGAATAAAAATACGTTTAGCTCTGTGATCCTAATAGGCAGGTAAAAACAATTGATTCTTATGCCTCAGCAGCAAGATGTGCTTGGAAACAGTGTTGACCTCAATTGCTAATACTCCGGTCACATGTACAAAGCAGGGTTAGGATTTCCTAAGGAATCTGAAAAATATGCATAGTACTTCAAAAAAAAATGTTGCAGGTCAGTTACCACTGCCAAGTGCATTGTTGTACATAATGGTTCATTGTACTGAATTTCAACCCTTGATCAAATTACAGTATTTTGTGGCGAGATATATGGTTAAGATAATATAACCTAAAATGACAAGCCAAATGTCAACCTCATGTTTAAGTTGAATTTGGCAGCATATTAATGACTGTTACCATTTAGGACTCCCCAGTTTTTCAAAGAAATGTTGGCAAAGGATTTTCTGATATACATTCAGCATACATGGTTAAATGCTAGACAGGGCTGGGGATCAGATACCATTTTGATGGAGACATCTTGAACCTGCGCAGGCTCCAAGCGAGCACCTAAGTTCAGACAGCCACGCTTCATGACTTCCTCTTCACTGACAACTGTGTGTTATGCATAGGCTCACATGTAATGGTCCATGGACCTATTCCCATCAGTCTGCAACAGCTTTTGACTCACTGTCAACACGAAGACAACTGAAGTGTTGTTTTCATACTGCACTTGGCACAACACTCCAGGAACCACACATCTCAGTTAACGGCCAACAACTGTCAACAGTCAACAAGTTTGCCTATCTAGGCAGCATGTTCTCCTGTGCTGTCCACATCGACGACAAAGTCAACGTGAGGCTAGCAAAAGCCAGCGTGCCCTTCGGCAGACTCCGTAAGTCGGTCTGGGACCGCAGAGGCACTGGAACGTTGACACCGCGGAAGGTTTACAAAGCCAGCGTTCTCCCGACCCGCCCTTATGCCTGTGAAACCTGAACTGTCTACCAGTGTCATGCCAAGAAACTAAATCGCTTCCACCTGTGCTGCCTGCAAAAGATACTAAAGATCAAGTGGCAGGACAAGATTCTGGGCACTGAGGTCCTCAGATCAGCTCTCCCAGTATCCAAACTGGTGCAGCTAAGATGGGCCAGCCACCTTTCAAGAATGCCTAAAACTCGCCTGCCAAATTAAATCTTCTACAACGAGCTGTTAAAATGGAGCATGTTTTCTCGGCACATCAAACACATCGTGGTACAAGGACACCCTAAAGATGGCCCTAAAGAGTTTTGGCATTGACCTGTTGTCACGGGAGCAAATTGCTCATGATCGTTCATCCTGGAGGTCATCAGTCCAGAGTGGAGCACTGGCCTTTGAGCAGCGGTGCATGGCAGAGGCAGTGAGGAAGTGCTTGGTCAGGAAACAAGAACCTCTCATGTTCATTTCTTGTCACTCCCCTGCCCCTGCTACAGCAGATTGTTCAGGGCAAATATTGGTCTTATAAGTCACCCGAGTGCCCACATGACCTAGCCTCCACCCCTCCTTCTCTCTTTTTCCCCTCTCTTTTCTCAATCCCTTTTTCTTTGCCTCTGCCATTCTCTCTTCTCCCCCCACCCCTGTGCCTTCCCCACTGGATGTGGTCATCTTTGCTTCCAAAGGACAAACAGCAGACAAGGCTGACTGATTCTTATTTAAAAACTGTGGACTTGCGCAGGCAATGTCTAATACTAAATTAGGATTTTAAAGCTTTCAGAACAAAGTTCTGGTTTGTTCTTTTTTTTTTGGCATTAGTAGCAGTTTTGCCAGCCAAGAAATATTGTATGTTCAGTTATCTGCCTCTGCCCTCAGCTTTTTATACAAGTTCCTTGTACAGATGCATGCAGTAAGCAGAAAAACAATTAGCATCTGTTTTCTCTTATTTGCAAAATAAAATTCTGCCTCTTTAAATAGGAATATGGGATTTGCAACACAGAGCACATCACTGGATCATTTAACCCAGAATCCCCACCATAGCAGTAGCCCATATCACACACTTTTGAAGAAAAGAAAAAGAAAAGTTTGGCTCAGTTAACATGATTCTTGCTTTCAGCATTAGCAATATAGTTCTACAAACCCTACCTGAAACAGAACTGTTGCCTTGAAAATGAACAGCAATACTAGCGTTGAGGTAGTGACCTCACTCTACTAGTCAGCACCTGGAGTATGATTTTTCAATGACTTAGGACTTTGTGAATTCAATGATGGCCAGATACTTGGGCAGGACAAGCATTAACAATCAAGTTAACATACACACCTTACATTTGTGTTTCAGTTCCTTGCTTTAGTTTAGACTCCTTTGTAAACACTAGATGGCAGACTTGATAAAAAGCAGGTTATCTGATCCATGGAGAGTTTTATTTTTAAGAGAAAACAATGTCCTGTTTAGTCTTGTTACTAAACAGCCCCGTGTTTCCCTTCACATCCGTATATGCAGATGTGGCATAGGCCAACAGCTAGAGTTTGAACAGTGGTGATGAGCTGCCTGCTCCCCAATCCACCCAATCATGTGGAAGTTCCTCTGCAGAGAATCTGAAGTGTTCCAACTCTGCAGATTGAAAGGATCAGAACAAATGAGCAAGGGGATGAGGTGCAGGTGATGAGTGTGAAAGCGTGGCTGGACCCACACATGAAATTCAAATGATCAAATTAAAATAAGAGTGCATCTTGCACAAGAATACAAGATTGTGACTGGGACCATGCGAAATGAAGCAGTCCCAATTGATTTAATCTCCTGTACTAGTTGCAAATGTACCCAATGTTTTATTATGGAAAACCATTCATAAATAACTGCATATTCCTATGTGACTATCCTTCTTGTTGACACACCCTCCCTTGATTACGGTATATTTCTCAGAACAGGCATTCAATATCTGGTTGGGGTTTTGCAAATGTCTCCAGAGACCATCACCAGTTCAGAATATTTTGGGTTCTGCACCACTGTTAAAACAACTACCCAAAACAGGGTCCTGTGATTGATGTCCTAAGGTATCCCATTCAATCAATCAAGACCCATGCCATTTGATCGAAGTATAAGCTCTGGACTCATCAAAAGCTTCACAACTGGACAACCCAACAGAACATCTGAGTAGTTAGCAATTACAATATGATGGTCCCTCTCTACCTGCTTTGTTTGGACTTTAATCAAACAAGTATCAAGGAGGAATGCCTTGAAGCTATACAGCTGAAGAATATAAGAATGAAACAGAGTTCCTGGCAAGTGCTCCAGGAGAGAGAAAGAAATCACTGCAAGACTCTAACGTGCACCCAGCTGATCACTCTGGGCACTGGATCTATGTCCAGTGAAGGCTGTAAAAATGAGGTGTTATGTCAATCCTTAACTGCACTAGGTTCAAATCCTGTTCTTGACTGCAACACAGGGTCCAGCTGGGATCCTCTAATGTCTGCTTTGACCTCTGGAGAAGCTCAATACAACTGAATACAACAAGACAAACTATGCTGTGAGGGGAGGGACCAACAGAGACTACTACACTCCATAAGTTAAGAGAACATACCCTGACTCCTTCCCCCAGTGTGGAAAAGAGTGGGTAGGGGGAACAAGCTATGCCCTGGTAGGCAAATTCCAGGGGAAAGCCCTGAGATGCAGGCTTACATAGCCTCCTTCTGTCCATACAGACCATTTATATTTTGAGGAGAGCAGTCATTACTTTTCATAAGAAGTTACATTAGAATTGGGGCTGTGGAAGGAAAGAGATGTGCATGTGAAAGAAAATGAAACAAGAATCTGTCCCCTTCTGTAGTAGAAGGTGATACAAAATTAGATCTACAGTAAAGTAACTGAGATTACATCTACATATAGATGTAATACATACTATACCTGGTAGGAGTAACTTCAAAATGCTGCCAAGCTGTGAGCAGGCTTCCTCCTAAATGGAAGTGGTGTGCTTTGGATTGGCTACTTAACACTGGTGAGTGCAGGCTAATAGTGTCTATTAGTCTGCACCAAACTAATTAATTTGCCTGCTGCACCACACAGCTGTACCTGTGTTGGACTGTTTCCTATACCGCAATGTAAGCCTTCCACCTGGAGTCATGCAATGTATTGCTACTGGGGATGCCAGATGTACCATGGTGACATGGCCTTAGATGAGCATAGAAATTAGTGAAGCAGGTATGAAGGATGAACTGAAATGGCAAACCCCAAAACTAAGGAATAGACTAACCTCCCTGACAAGCCCACACAAAGTTTAGAAGATCAAGGAACAAAAGCAACTACCTGAATTAGGCTAGGCACTAAAAAGTAATAGCTCAGAATAAGATAACGGGAAGGAGGCCCTCGGGTGCAGTACCCACTCAGAACTAAGGTGGTCTGGCTGTGAATAAGCTTGTCAGCAAGTAAAACAATTACCTTAAGCCTTACATAATAATTTAACTGTTAAGGAAAAACAACCACTTGGTTTACATATACTAACAACTAAAGTAGAGGGGGGAAAAGATTTAATGAGGAAAAACATGCAACAGTCCTGTTCAGAAATAAGCAAAGGGAAAAAATACTCTTGTCCTTTTTCTTTCACTTATGCATTCTCACATGCTGTCTCTAAAGACAGTCAGGCAGTGGTTCTCAACTTTTTAAGACTCAAGGCACCCCTTGAAAAATGCCAGCTCTTACCTTTCACTTTTTTTTTTTTTTTACTATGGAAAAACAATAGAGTAATTCTTCTGTTGTACAGAAATCAGAAATGCCACAACAGGTCATTTGACATGCATTCCTGTTTTAAATCTCAGGGTTTATTTTGTGGATCACATGCGAGTGTTTATATACCTACTGCTAATATTGTACAGAACCCTGGAACACCCTTGAAAAAAATCTCAAACCTAAGGGTGTTGCAGTACCTTCTTTGAGAATCACTGCTATAAATCATAATAAAATGCAAGGCAGCCGAAAAAACAGCTCTAGAAACAGTGTTTCACTACCAGCAGAGAGGGTGTATACAGTTTTGTCTTTGGCAGCTAGCCTGCACAAACTTAAAACATTCCACTTCTGCTTCTATAGTATTGAAGCAGATTCAGCCATAGGCCTGTGGTGGGTGGCGTCTGTGAGAGGCAGTACAGAAACTGGGGGACTCTTATACTAATTCTGGGTCCTCTAAGTGAGAATATATCACTTGAGCATGTATTTTGTAAGAGATAAGTACTGATGGGTTAGTAAGAGAAATTAGGACCCAGGAAATTTCTTTGCATAGTAAAGACAGTTGAGAGAGAAGACAAGAATTCTGCATGCCATGCTGTATTCTTAATAAACAGCGCTTAGAACAAAATGAAATGTTTCTAGGGAAATAAACTGTTATAAGGATCCTCTTCTTCTTGGGAAGCTGAAGGAAGCACAGTTGATGGCATTTTGGAACATTTATGCTGAACAAGAATGTAATGAATAAACAAAACCTGCAACACTGGGATTCTTGAATGGTGAATTGTGTGATGAGACCACTGGGGTTCTCTGAATGGTGTGATGAGACCTCTTTTTTAATGCATTTTCCTTTTGGTTAAGCCAAAGGTCCTCTGGTAGTTGATAGTAGGAATGAGGGCTCAGCTCCACATGATGCTAGAAAGGGATGCAATTCTATTTGCATTAGGTCCAAAACTATTTTGTCCAACATTCACATCAATAGCTCTAAAGGAAGTTCACAGAAAATTCCCTTAGGAGTGCATAGTAGGCAGCTTGCATTTCCACCATCAGGATTTGTAGTTTTCAGAAGCCCGACATCTCCTGTGTCCCCATGGTTAGGGCAGTATCTTTTTTGAAAGTAATCATATGATGCTTCAGGGAGCACCTTGACTATTAGGTAACTAGGACTGATGCACCAGACAGAATTAGGAAATAGGGCTGCGAGAAATTTTGCTGGCCATTTCGTTTCAAAACTGTTTCGATCAGTTTTGAGGTCAAAATAGCAAAATTGGAATGAAACAAAGGCCATCCCTTGAAACAAAATGAGGCTAGTCAAAACATTTTGAAAGTCCTCAGCGCAACGTCAGGCAGGGAACAGGAAGTCAGCCCAGCTGGGTCGATTCCCCATCCCCCATGCTAGAGCCCCATCCCTCAGTGCTAGATTGTGCCAGGGGCAGGAGGCAGCGTAGCTGGGCTGCTTCCCCATCCCCCATGCTAGATTGCGCCAGCTGCCCCCAGCACGATATAGCCCTAGATCATGCTGGGGGTGGTGAGGCAGCCCAGCTAGGCTGCTTCCCCATTCCCCTGCACCAGATCGTGCTAGCCACTCCTGATGTAATCTAGCCCTGGGAATGGGGAGGCAGCCCAGCAAAACATCAAACCAGAGTTGAAACAGCTTTTCTGTTTGAATGGAATGGAACAACTATTTTGACTCAAAATGAAATTCAAAATGGAACGCTGTTCTGTCGAAACTCAAGGCGAAATGGAAGTGCCATTTCACAGAGCCCTATTCGGAAATTGATAGTATAGCATTAACTGATGTAAGAGCAACCAAATTTTTTTTAGAGGTTTTTAAACATTATCATCAAAATCATAGTTTTATCTTTAGTTTTTCTATTCCAGTCTTTTTACTTCTCTTTGCTTACTGAAAAAGTAAAAAGTGAATGAAAATCATGAAACTGAAAATGCACTGAATTTCTTATTGAAGATGTACATTTTTGTTTTAATTTTTGTTCATTTCTTTATATTTTCAGTATTTATCACAAAAACACTTGTTAACTTCCTCTCTAAAGAACAATAGGATTCAAGTTTGAACATGATTTCAGAAGTAATAAGTGTTTGATAAAATGTTCTTTAAGGGAAAAAGAGAAAAAAAAAAGTCTTTGAGATGTTTTGAATGGTAGCTCAAACAACCCCTTGATAAGTTGTTTCATGTTCAAGTTATTTTGATAACTTTATCTAATTGTTGTCATAAGACTGCACATATTTTGTGGTAAAGACAACCTCTTAATCTCTGAATAGGTAAATGAATGGCTAATTCTGTTTTTGAAAAAAAATACTATAGCAAAAGTTGTATTCCCCTTTAATAACAGAGATAACGCAACACATGAGCAGATGTATCCCTGAATTAAGACATAGAGTAACGTTTGCTCATCAGAGAAATCTAGATATCTAAAAAGATACCCATAGTTAATGGTTTCTGGATTCCAACCGAAGTCAGAATGTAAGCCAGTTATCTACTGGGAAGAGTTTTCTTCTTTCAAATAGCAAAATTGATAACAACCCTGCTGTAGCACTCAATACCTTTCTACTTAACCCTCCATCTCCAGTGACTCATGCCCCTCTGCCTTAATTTGGTCATCTGCAAGCTTGCTGAAGGTGCACTCATCCCATCTTCCAGATAGTTGATGAAAACATTGAGCAAAACCAGCCTTGGGACCAACCACAGGAGTACTCCATTTGAGACCAAGTGCTAATTATTCATTGACACTGACCCACTGATTACTACCCTCTGAGCCTGCTAATCCATCCAGTTTTCTATCTACCTTACAGTCTCCTCATCCAGCCTGGACTTCCTTAGCTTGCTTGTGAGAATGCTGTGGGGGACTGCATCAAAAACCTTGCTAAAATCAAGGTATAGCATGTCCACTGCTCTCCCCACATCCACAGAGCCAGTCACCTCATCAAAGAAGGCAATCAGGTTGGTCAGGCATGACTTGCTCTTGGTGAATCTATGCGGACTGTTCCTAATCACCTTCTCTTCTAAGTGCTTAGAAATAGATTCCTTGAGGACCTGCACCATGATTTTTCCAAGGACTCAGATGAGGCTGACCAGTCTATAGTTCCCAAGATCCTCCTTCTTCCCTTCTTTAAATAGTCATTATATTTGCTCTTTTCTAATCATCCATTACCTCTCTTGATCACCACAAGTTTTTAGAGATAACGGCCAGCGGCTCTGCAATCACACCGGCCAATTTCTTCTGCACCCTTGAGTATATTGCGTCCGACCCCATGGACTTGTACATGTCCAGCTTCCCTAAATAGTTGAAAAGCTTTTCTTATTGCATCCCTGCATGCCAGAGCAATACTCTTATACTCCCCCTTAAGTTTGTCCAAGTTTCCATTTCTTATAAACTTCCTTTTTGTGTTTTAGCTTACTAAAGATGTCCTGCTAAGCCAAGCTGGTCTTCTGCCATACTTGCTAGTCTTCTTGCACATCAGAATGGTTCATTCCTGTGCCCTCAGTAAGGTTTCTTTAAAGTACAACCAGTTCTCTTGGACTCCTTTTCCCCCCCAGACTGGCTTCCCTTGGGATCCTGCTCATCAGTTCTCTGAGTGAGTCAAAGTTTGCTTTTTTTGAAGTACATTCTGCTGCTCTCCATCCTTCCTTTCCTTAGGATCCTGAACTCAATCCTCTCATGGTTGATTATTCCAAGTTGCCAACCACTACTACATTCCTCATCATATTTTCCTGTTTGTGAGCAGCAGGTCAAGAAGGGCATGGCTCCTAGTTGACCTCCCCAACATTTGCATTGTGGTCACTGCTGCTGAGGTTGCTGTCCACTTCTATGTTTCCCCATCAATCTTGATTAGCTTTGGAGAGACTTTAATCAAAGCATGCCCTTTGACATCATAGTGGGAGAAAAAATGTCCCCAAGATCAAGAAATATTCAAAAAATATAAATAAATAAAAAAAACTCACAAAGAAAAATCCTGGGAATTAGTCCTTTAAATTCCTAGTCAGTATCACTTTAAAATTTTTTTAAAAGTCTCTACCATTTTAGTCAGTAAGTGAACCAACAACAAACATAATGAATTTATAGAAAAATAAAGTGTGCAGATATTTTCATAGATTTTTAAAATGACTAGGGAAAGGTCAAGTACATGGCTTTAATATTATACACAAACAAGAAAAATACAAAACACCTAAAATAAGCCATATCTGTTTAGCACTTTATTAAAAATACATATTTTCTGTTTTACATAAAAAGAATCCACATTCCAATTAAACATTACTGAAACTCAGAATGGAATTCTATCTGGAAAAATACAGATTTTCATAAACAAAGAGAAATACAGCACAGCACTCGAGTCATTCTTACTTAAGACAAAATCTTTAGCTCACGTTAACATTTTTTATTAGAGAACCGTGCTGTGCTTTTAACAACTAAACAAGCAACATAATATTTTTAATAGATAGCCTTGACCAAAACCCTAAATCTGAATTCATGAAACACTGGGATCCACAAGTTCCATGGCTCAGGCCCATCTCAGATTTTTTTGAAATGTACAATTTTCAGAGCTACATTATATCAGTTTAGCAGCAACTAATACTAGTAAGGAATTTAGTGCACAATGCAAAACAGTTGGCAAAAACAGAAAAGTTCCAATGTAAAAATATAAATATATAGATCAAATCACCAGATGCATTCCTTTCAACTGACAATCTTCCATATGATTTTCTTCTTTTCCCTTGACATCTCTCACTTGGAAGGTGCTGACTACTTCCAAAGCATGTGCAACACCTTTTAAAGTTAATGAAAGTTGAAGACATTCAGCATCTCTCCAAAATGCTTCACATATTGCAAGTTCAGGCTCCAAAAAACAGAAGAGACACTGGCCAGGGCTGTGGAATATTTACTGGAGAACTCAGAGTAAGGTATACTAAATGCAGGAAGAGGGGGGAAAGGGGCCCGTGGCCAGCATCTCCTTTGCTTTAATGCCCAAACCAAGCTGATAGCAGCATGCACAGCTGAAGCAAATGGCAACACTGTCTGTAGCAGAATAATGAATATGACATCAAACATTGCTCCTCCTTGAAAAATGATCATGGGGGGGGGAAGAGAGAGAGAGAGAGAGATTGCGTGCGTGCGTGCGTGCGTGCGTGAGTGAGTGTGTGTGTGTTGCCATCTAGTGCATTGCAGTTAAGGGCGCAATCTATTTTCTAATTCTCTGCCCTGCAAACCTAGCCTTAAGTCAAAGAATTAAGGCAGTGTCACCTCCATGTACTATCATCAGAAATAAAATTCACACAAGGGCACAGCTTGTCTTGCACAGTCTATAACTACCACATGAAGAAGGAAAGATCCCAGTGTGGCTCCCAGATTCCAGAAAGAATTTGTGGGATAAAAAATAAGGAGCCTCTTTTTCTTTTAAATTTGTCAACAGAGCAAACTTACTAAGAACATGATGAAACAAGCACTCACTGAACATTTTGGTGCCACTAACACACTGCCACTTTTCAAACTGGAACCGCAACTTAAACATAATCTGAATCCATCAAAAATGTCTGCACATTATTGTGTAGTGTAGGGTCAAGATTTTTAAAAGTGAATGGGGATGTCCAATTTTGAGAAACTCTTGTTTAGGGAGTGGGAAAAGTTCAGCTCTTTAAGAAAAATCAAATCCCTCTAAGGCTTCTTAAGTTGGGAACCAATAATTACTGGTTGCCTCTGAAAATCATGGCCTATTGTGCTGTGTATGATGCTCGTAAGCGATTGGGGATCTTACCGTAGGGAAGATGGAAGCTTTCTGATGACAGTGCACGTCTTCAAATGTGAGTTGGCAAGAAAAAGGCAGCCTAGAAAACAATGCTCATTCAAAAATAGTTGAACAGGGAAGAGCTGAGGAGTAAGGCTGAAGAGGTGAAGGCTTTATATGTAAAACAATAAGCGACAGCCTGAAAAACCCAACCACCACTGCTTAAAGCTCTCCATTAACATCACTTTTGCAAGTACGTAAGTTCATTGCCATTAATATATACATAAGACATCTAACATGATGAATATCTCCCCAGGGTTATAGCCCATTTCTCAAAGAGGCTTGGTGATAGCATATGTACAGTGCAGCACAACAAAACAGTACTGAACAGTCCACAAATATGTTTGCATTTTACGCACTGCACTTTGGAATCTGGATGACATTCTTTCCCAGAATAGAATGATGCTTTAAAACAGTTCTCATTTTAGGCTTGTTCTGCTTAATGATGGCTTTAAAATACAATATTCAAGTTTCTAAACAGTATGCTTACTTACAAGTGGTGTTTAAATTATATCATAAACAAGAAATACCTTACAAGGCTAACAATTTACCAAAATCCATGCAGAACGAGAATTCCCTGAAAAGGAGCAAGGAAAAAAAATCACCACCTCTTATGCCTAAAGTGTAATCCCAGGTCAAAGGACATGCAACTCTTAGTTGAACTGATTTTTTAAAATCAAGTTCTCCTTTGAAATTAAAGGGTAATTTGACACAAATTCCACAGTTTAGGTTCATAAGCAGGTGGTTTTTGTGTACACATAATGGAAAAAACCCCCCAAACACTGCCACTAAATTGAATTAGTTTGTCAAATGCTGTTTTTTGGAGATCACATCCCAGAACACGTACACGTGTGAGACTTTATGGCCCTTTTCCTAACCACCCTTCTGCTCCAAGTAGCAGATCATGTTGTTTAAAATGTGTAATTTTATTCCCTGAGCCAGCAATGAGAAGTGCCAAGCTGGAGCCCTGTCTTCTGATGGGCAGTGCATGGATGCAAGGGTATAGTCAGCATGGTCCTTGTTACAGAATCAGGGCCTCGTGGTAGATTGTATCAGCAAAGAGGTCCAGAAAGCCCTTTGGTCTGAATTGGGAGGAGGAAAATTAGATATGCAAGGAGGCCTATATAAAAGAAGACACGGTAAATAACAAGTTGGTACAGCACTAGCAGCAGTCAGTTTTGTCAGTAGTAAATTTAGGGAAGGGACTGGTCAGAAATGGTAAAAAGTAAACAGGCTTTTAATATCATGGACCTGATTCTCTACTGCCTTGATTCTTGAATAGTAGCATGTTATCCCTCCTTTGTCCAGGTATAAGCATCTAAAAACACAGTGCAAGACAGTGAAGAATCAAGTCTGCAATTCCCAAGGTTTGAGGGAGCATGAATGTCTGACTTGCAAAACAATCTTTCATTTAAGAAGTGTGGGTCACAACGGGAATGTCAATCTCAATGGCAGACAGCCGAGATCGTGCTGAGTAGGGTTGAGAGGCATAGCTGTGCATGCTGGGTGTATGGGAATAGAGGGGCTGCCAGAAAGGGGAAGGTAAGCTTTTGCATGCACAGTACCACAGGAATAACAGAACTGAGGTGAAAAACAGGCCACCTGCACTGGCAATGGCAATAAACACTGAGATATCAAAAGTGAAAACTGGCTCATATATTTTGTTCAGGTAGTTGTTATAAAAAATGACCCAAATGGATGGTGTGAGGCACATGGCACAGGCAAGCAGGAACAAGAGACCGGCCACAAGGTGGCAGCCTGCACTATTGACAAGGCATTTAGCCAGTTTGATGTTTGGCACGCTGGTTACAAAGGCTGTGTTACACATGCCAACCAAACACAGAAAGAGCGCTGAAACTGCAGTGAACATGCTAAGCGGCAGGGCAAACTGTAGCACCCGCAAATCTAGCTGATCAACTGCTGTGTACCACTGTGGGTCATATATCACACAGTCCCTGCTCCCATCAAAGCGTGCACACTTGATCCAGAGTCCAGTGTACACAGTCACATTCTTCTCATTCTTGTTGAACGTGTACAGTCTCATTTGTCTCCAGTTTGGGAGTAAAACTGCAGCAAGGAGTCCTGCTACGGAAGCTGTTCCACTGAGGAAGGCCAGCACTGTGGCTGCATGGACATCCCGGCATCCCATGACACTCCCTGAGAGAGAAAAAAGGTTCAAGGACAAGGGTGCTTTCAAAACAGAGCACAAGAGAAAACTTCAGTGCCTAATTCAATATGGTTTTGCATGTTGAGTCATCCCTTACTTTAGAACAGCACGAGTAAAAAGCAAGCATAACGTTGTTTGTTTGTTTTTTTTAAGTGTGCACATTATGTACAGGCTGAAGCACTAACTCAAGGTCCAAGACCACAGAGAATCAAGCCCTAATGCACTATTTTCAATTAGTTTTAAAGTCAGCAAGTACTAACATTTCTTCCTCAATCCTCACTCCAAGCAGCAGCAGCCCAGGACAACATTTGCAACTTTTTTTGAAGTTCTGTTAAAGAATGATTAAGACATTTTGAGTTTACCAGTTGATAGGTACACAACTTGAGATCCTTTCCAGAAAGTGCCATACACTTCAAGGCAGGGGTTGACAATATGCATCCCATGGCTCATAGAACCACCACAATTCTTTAATAAACCATTTTATTAAACAAAGGAGTTGGAAAAGCAAAACAGTGCGAGTCCTACACCCTTGTTGCAGGGCGATTCATTAATCTGTGTACCTGCTTGTGTTTCTGATTCAGTTTCCTACTTGCAACCTTGTTCAACACCCTAATAAAGTATCCCATTATAGGAAGCCCTCTGGCAGAAAGCAGTCCTCAATAAGGCCCAAGAGACATAGTGACAACATGCCTGCTTAAGGTATTTCAAGATAGATGCTCCAAGATAACCAAAATCAGCATACTCCAGAAGGCTTCTCACTGTCAGTCAATAAGAAGTAGATTCCAAAGTCATTTCAGCTCCTCTGAAAATTATATCTATTCTTTTTAATCACTTTTTGCACACCTGTCTGGGGGCACAAAAATAATATTAATTCTTGAGATCCTAATAACAAAATGCTTGTCATTACTTGAGTTGTTAAAATTCTATCCACTTGTTTACTATAATCTACATCTAAATTTTCTTTAAAAAAAAAAAGGGGGGGGGGGAGGGAAGGGAGAGGTTTTGAGCCCAAAGAAAATTGAATGCAATTACTTGTTACTCTTGCACACCAAAAAATGAAGAACTTAAACTGGGCAGGTCTTCTCATGTCTTGTATGAGATGATTGATGAAGGTATTTGCAGTGTTGCTGTGAGTGCTTCTGCTATGGCAGTCAGGCAGGTGACAAGCTTTGTTACACAAAATATTGAGAAAGACACGGACTGATGAGGAGGCTGGATTAGATAACCTACAGAGGTCCCTTTCTGCCCTACTTCTCTATGATTCCAGTTACAAAACATGATTTTTTTTGCCAATGCAAGTAGCAAAATTACATGCAATTACTATTTGTGCAGTAGCACTCATGTAGATAGATGCCTGACTAGGAGCAAATCTTCTCCCAGTTGGCCAGCCACCAGGGGGGCAGGAAATTGCTCCCTGCCCCCTAGAAGGTGCTTGCTGGTAGGGCAGGCTCTGCCACCACAGCCTGGGCAGCAACTACATCCCCCTGCCCCAGCAGCATGGAGCTCTAAGCCCCCCTACTCCGAGATCATGATTCGAGGGTGGGGAGCTGGGAGATCCTTATCTCCCAGAGCTGGCTCCTTGGTGCTGGGAGACCCTTATTCTGGGGCAGGGGAACATTCTTATCTCCCAGTGCTGGCCCTGCGAGCATGAAGCTGGCACTGGCAGCTCCCTGCTGGGAGGGGCTAGGGAGCCTGTTCCCTGTCCAGTTCCACGACTGCGGAGCTGGGTGGGAAACAAGCTCTCCAGGCTGCTTCCTACCCAGTTCTGTGACCACAGTCCCAGTCCCTGCCCCACGATTAAAGAGTGGAAGCCGGGAACTATGCTGGTCTGGGGCAGGTCCCAGCCCTATGCCCCAATCGGGGGATCAAAGCACAGGACTAAGCAAATAAATTAACTGCCAAAACTGTAGAAATTTAACCTGAACGTAGCAAATAGTTTGGCTGATTTTTTTTTCACCTGACTGGCATTTACCCTCAGAGGTTGGAGATCCTCTGTGCCTCAGAGAACATGAACCCGTATCTTCCACTGGTGGTGTATACTAACTACCAGGCTATATGGGTACAGCACCACAGTATCTCCTGTTGATGCTGTTCCACTTTATATAAACTACTTGAAAATATACTGAAGCACAGCCTGGAGTTGATGCATCTGACCACTCAGGCAAATGCTTTTACCATGGGGTCAGATTCACACTCTGTACTTATCTCTCTGGGCCACTAAATATTTTATACAATGTAGAACAATTAAAACTGAAGACAGAGAGCAGTCTATTGCACAGCATCATTCAGCACTGGAGTTGGAGAATCCTCATTTTGGGTGCTTGTACAAGAGTGTGGAGGCTGCTCCAACGCCAGTGCATCAGAGCAGACTCGATTAAATTGAGCACCACAGCATCTTGTATGTCAGCATCCCTGTGCTTCAAAATGACGATGGGAGTTCTTGAACTAAAGCTCAAGCCCCCATACCATTCTGAAGCACAGGAATGCCGACTGGAGCAGGGGCCTGGGATGAGCTTTAGTTCAAGCATCCCTACCACCAGTTTGAAGATCAGGGATGTTGATACATGAGCCGCTATCGTGCTTTAATCAGAGAGGCTCTTGGAGCCACTCTAATGAAAGCCACCCCCACCCCACCCCCAGAGCATGTGTAAAAGTGTGCTTTCTGCCTAAGGCTACCCCTCCATTTCCAGCTGTTTGTTAAAAATGTCCAAAATAAAAATGAAACATTTTTGTTACGAGTCAAACACACACTGTTCAAGCCAAAAGGA
The DNA here is from genome assembly GCF_052110815.1 of Crocodylus siamensis. Lineage (NCBI taxonomy): Eukaryota > Metazoa > Chordata > Crocodylia > Crocodylidae > Crocodylus > Crocodylus siamensis. Next base: position 171,700,063 of record NC_143399.1, read on the forward strand.
AAATATTTCATTTTTCATTTAAATGAGAAATAGAACCCCTCCCCCCCACAACATAATGTAAATGCATGTATTAATAAACTGTAGTTTAATTTTTCAGTTCAGCAAGCCAAACTGAAAAGGTCTGTTATCCACACAACCCTACAGTTCTAGCCTGGGAAAACAGTCCGTGCATCTGTTTTTAACTCTTTTCCCCTCTTCATAGTATAGTCAAACCAATCTGAGATAAGGAAATAACTTTCTTTCTTTCTCCAGGTACCATTACACTCCTCCATTCTGTTCAGTACAGTAGTCATCTTGGATCACATACAGTAGACGTTTATTCTATCCAGAAAGTACTGTTAGGTTGGATGTGGCTTGAATTGCTGATACTACTTAACAGGTTAGTTACCTTCATAAGAAGAAATAATAGATACTCACCAACAGTATACCCAAATGAGAGAAAATCTGACAACTCTTAGCAGAAAAGTTCTATTGGATCTAGAAAAGAGAATATCATGAGAAAAAGTCAATTTTATGTTTAATTTCATGCAATTCCACTTATAGCATTAATAGAATAATTCAGAAGCCACTGAAGTGGAATAAGGGGAGTTCCTATTCTACATCAAACACAGCAGTAACAGGCTAAGCTCATTACTGTCCTGTAATTTGCCTATATTTGTATATAAAACCAAACCAAACCCCCAAATAGCCTAAACGTTCCCCTGTTCCCAGAGATTCTCTCTCCAGGACCATTCCACCTTGACTTAATTCCCCCTAGGTGCAAGGACTATTCAGTTCCCACCCTGATACTGAGGCATGTCAATGTAAGAAACCTGTACTGCTATGGAAACTCTCAGATATCGCCAGAGCTGTTCAGATCCTTTAAGTTTAATCACCAGGAACATAGGATAAAGGATGTTTCAAATTAACTCTTGGCGACCAGGCTGAATGTGATCATGCAGAAGCAAAAATTGCTGTAGACAACAAACAACTTAAAAGAACAATTTTGTCATTATTTGAGGGATTTTACTTTTCCAAATCCATGACATTTCTCTGAGTTAATGCTTGGGAAGAGAAAAGGGAACTGTTCTTTCTTTTAGGTTTTGTGTTAAAATGCCCTTGAAATAATTAAGAATAACACATCCATAGAAACAAGATGCATTGGGGCAGCATGTAGAAACCATCAGCTAGAATGTAGATTATGCCACTGTTCTGTTCTTCAGTTCTCCAATGTTTTCATTTAAAGACTGCACTTGAAAAGAAATAGCTTTTTCTGGACCCCTTTTTTACCACTACACTCAGTGCCCTGGTCCTGCATATTTTAATTCTCAGAACAACTCTGCAGATCACAACTGAAGAACTATTGTTCTACTGGAGAAAACGTCAAAACTGCAAGTGTTTGTGGCCATGTCATGCTGTTAACCTAAGGATTTTTTTCATGAAAAAATGAATATGGTAATGGTATCTATAAACATATGCTTTATGTACATTTAATATTACTTTTATGTTCGGTCTCCCTAAACTAACAACTTTTACCATAGCTCCTGAACCCAACTGACTGCACGCTCACAAACAGCCTCCTGCTAAACCACAAGCTGCCAAGGCAAGAATGAGGCCATCGACCACCTCTTTTGGCTCTGCCCCTGTGCCAAGGGAGCGTGGGAAAAGGTAAGCCAGCTCCTTGAGGAAGTGACAGGAGTCAGGCTGATGACAAGGGAGGAGGTGCTGTACGGGCACCTGACTAAACATCAGGGGTCCCAGACAACCCACTTCGACCAGTTTGTATCCTGCATTAGGAGCACCCTGTGGCAATGCAGGAACCTCCTGATGTACAGTCACACTAAGCTTGAGCAAATGGACTGCATTAAAATGTTTCAGATCAAACTCCACTCCTACTACCAGAATGTAGTGGAAGAGGATGGAGAGGATGCAGCCAACTCCACCTAGAAAAGGGACACATGGCACAGGCTGTTCAGAGTCCTCCCAGGAAGGGAAGTGGACAGGGAGAATGAAGGGGACAATGACACAACTGGGCTGGAGACAGCGAGGAGGACAACAACAGGATCAGCAGCAGCGGAAGTGACAACGACATTGACAAAGACAGAGAATGAACTGAGAAGGGAAACCCCAAATTGGGGTTTAGACTAAGGGACTGTTTGCGTTAGGGAAAGGCAGAGGGTGGGTGCGGGTGGGCGCAGGGGGGTGACTGCGGTTATTGTAACGGGTGTGCAGGTTTCTTAAGGCGGTTTAAAAAAAAGGTGTGATGGAAGTCTATGATAGAGGATGCATATATAGATATAAATATATAGATATATTTTAATTTAAAAAGTCTGTTAACGTGCACTTCTGTTGTTCAATCTTAGGTTTTATTTAAGCAAAAAAGAAAGCCGAATTCAGAATTGAAAGCCCTCCTATATGAACATGTTTCCATCCTGCCCCAGACACAAAAATCAAGAAATGGTTCAAGGGTCATATTTGTTTTAGCTGCTAGATTAAAAATAAATAAATAAAGACTCCACAAGGGAGAGAAAGACACACTAGCTTGTACCATATTAAGTAGTCGAGGCAGTCACCGTTGGACTGAACAACACTGATCCTGAACAACTAAAGATCCCAGCTGCTTAGGAACTAGTTTTAAGCTGTAGCAAAGACAACTATTTTCTTCATGTGTCTGGATAGCCGTGCACACTACTTGCTGTGATGTTAGATGCCTTTATATCCCCCCTTCTTTAGTATCTGACTCACAAATCTCTAAGCCAGTGATGTGCAACCTTTTTAGACTCAAGGCACCCCTCCATAATTTTGTGAATTGAGAATCACCGTATTTCAAAAATTAATTTTATTTCAGTGCTTGCCTCCTTTCAGAGGGGCCAGGCAGGTATAGACTGAGCCTGTCCTTATCTGCTTATCTGCTTTCACTTCCCTTATTTCCTCACACTTCCTGTGACAACCTTCAAAGCATTTCACTGCATCCCTCGCACCCTGGTTGAGGACCACTGCTCTAAGCTAAGAGCACTCCAAAATCAGATTTTCTCTGGCCTTATATTTTAAAGATCCATAGTGGGGGAAAAACCCCCCTCAACAGAGCTTGCCAAATATTTGGTAAAATTATTTGATATATTTAGTTAAAAAAGGTCAATGTTATTTGGACATCTATCCAGTGGAGCGAATGATGGTAAAAGGCAAAACAAACAAAACAAACCAAGAATGTATTTAGTGCCAAACACCATTTTTAAGATGTATTATTTAGTGAGGAGTATGCAACCAGCTCTATCTCCAATATTCAGTCACCCTCTGCATGACCTTTGGGTGCTGAATAACTTTATGTACTCAATGTGCATTCAGCCACAACGCTAGAAAGTGGAGAAGCAAAAAATAACCTGCCAACCCAAACCCCCACTATATGAGGCTTGCAAAAGCCAGTCAAATTCACCACTACAGAACTCTTCTTTCTGACTTTCAGGGATACAGGTTGCAGCCATGTTTGTCTACAGGCAAAAGGAATCAGAGCTCGTGGTAGAGGTGATATCTTTTATTAGACCAACTAGATAGTTGCAAAAAAAATTCTTTATTTGCAAGCTTTTGGGCACGCACCCACTCACTCTTCCTCAGGCATAGGAGAATGCAAAGAATGTAAGGTTTCTCGTAGGGGGAAATTTCACACATCTAGTTGGTCTAATAAAAGAAATCACATCTACCCGAAAAACCTTGTCTGCCCTATCACTTCTACCACGGGTTCTGATTCCGCTAAAGAACTGTAAAGTTAAATGGATCACAGATACAGAGACATAGGCCTAAAGGGCACATTGTTATTCAGTAGGTTAACCATTTTCAATAGACAGAGCCAAGTCCATTTAATTTACCAAATGATCCAAGATGTAAATGGGTGTATAGGTAAAAATGCAGCAAAAACTAAAATATGTACCAGCTAGGATAAGAAACCTAGAACTCATAATAAAGCAGGGCTGAGAGCCCAGATTAGGAAAGAGTGTATTTCAAAGTGTAGAAACAACAATGCAGACACCCACTGTTATGAGCAATGAAGGTATGAGGAAACTGTGGTTAACAGCCTACAACCAGCCCTGGAAATGGCAGCGCCGTGTGGGTTAGAATGTGAATCAGGAAGAAATAATGATCAGAACAATCTCAGCCTAGTTGTATTAAGAGGCATCAATACATATTTTGTTACATTTCCACATAAATACCCAGTGCCAAGGAGAGAAACTGGTTCCCCCTGGTAATCTAGATAGCTAAGCTTTCATCTCACTCTTTAGATGTGTAGAAATACACCGTTTTCACTGCTCTGCTGCTTCACTCCCCGGGCACACACAACCCCCTTTTCCATTACCTATACACAGCGGAATTCACCTGATCTCCAACAGAAAAGGCTGCAACACAAGTAAATGACCTGAAAGCACGATTACTAATTATACATACCACCTTCCACGAACACACCACTTTATTTGCAAACAGTGAGGAGCTGCTGCTGTTGCTGCTTCTTTCCCAGTCTTTCCTGAGGTCATGGCTTTTCCCAAAGAATGCTGGGATTGTAGTCCTGCTTCTCCCAAGGTGTTTAACTTTGTGTGGTCAAAGACTACAACTCCCAGAATGCCTTCTTGCCAGCATTTCCCAGGCAACATCCTTGAGAATCTGCTCCTACAGCCTATTCCTGCCATCCCACTGTTGCGTAATGTGATAAAGGACTAAAATTATCTTCTGATGAAGTAGGTTGTTGCCTATGAAAGCTGATGACTTTCTGAACCAGTTATTGTCTAAGGTGGCAGCCCGCCTTGCCTTCTGCTTTGTTAGCAGGCACGGATTGTTAAGAGTGATTTAGGCTTTTTGTTGTTCATAAATCATGCGTTAAACTAGGAGAAGCCACCTCTTATGCATACAGATTTGAGTATCTCAGCCAGGTTTCTTTTCCAGTACCAGCAGTTAAAAAGAAAAAAAAAATGCAAAAACCCAGCTCTGCTACCATTAGAGATCAAGTTATTCTTTTCTTTCCCCCTGTTATACCTGAGATTTTAAAGGGGTGATATTTTCAAATTCTTTTCCACAACAGCAACACCAAAGAGCATTTTAAACCTTACAATAAAAATCCTGAAGGGTCAATAGTTTGTGCCTGTGTTTTATAGTAGAGAATAAAGGGAGGGTAGGGAAATAAAAATGCAGGAAACGGATGCTAAAGTCTTGGACTGCCTCCGAAATCATTTGAAAGCACAATACAAGCCACTCATGAGGCAGGGATTGAAGTGGGCCTTGTTTCTCCAATGCATTTCTCTCTATTTTCTCACCTGGGCATTCTCTCCTGAGAGCTCTGTCCTGCTATAAGATGTTCCCCATATCAGTCAGAGCCTGTTGGTTTTCTTTTACCACACATTTCCAAAAGGCCCATGCCAACTGGCTAGAGAGGCAGTTTTAAACCTCACTTCAAAAATCTGAATTGCAAAAAATGATGTATAACTCTTACCTCAATTTCCATAAGGGCACTTGTTAAGCTACAAAGGAGTCCTGCTGTCTGTAAGGGTGGCAACCAAGCTGGCAGGGAAAGGAAAGTTTAGCAGAAAGACTTAAAAAAACCCAAACATTTCAAGATCTGAAATGAAAGCAAAAGGATTTTCCTTCCCACAGTGGGTTCAGTAAAAAGTGGACTTTACTGCACTAAGTAGTTTTTACAGTAGAGGTCCCTTTAATTAGAATGCAAGATACAAAACAGCAGATTGGCCCACCCACATAATCAATGTCCAATGGCTAATTATAATCCAGGCAACTTCTTTCTCCAGTTATTTAATGCAATAAACAGCTGGATTTTGTTCCATTTTGATGATAAAGGCTTTGAAACTACAAATGTACATTAAGATTTCTTGAAATATAGCTTCAAGCAGTCATTGTTTCCCACATTTTGCAGAATGCAAACTAGTGAGCATGATGAGGCCCCCCTGTAAAATATTCTCTTGCAATGAAGAAAGTGCTGAGTCTTTGACTCATTGTGCTCAATTCCTGTTGAGAGCATCTATTACCCCCAATATTGACAACAAAAAAGGTAATCAGAAAGAAACAAGAACTTCACCCATATAAAAGATAAAAGAATTGGGTAACAATGACTAGTCGCTGCTTCCTTCCCAGTAATTGCTTTTAAAAAAATTTAGAGGGAGGATTTTATCTGCATACTTCTTTTTATTATGCTAGTCTGATGTATCCAACATTGATTTTGCTTTGCAGCTGCTTTATAGTGGAACTTTGAAAATGTACAATGAAGACCTTTTAGTTGTTTTTTAACTAGCACTTAGTGCGTTCCTTATGCTAAATCTGAAACAACTACTCTTGAGAAAAGTATAGTTCTGTTCAAGAAAAGGAATTTTACTCATTGCTCAGATGTAATCCTCTCTCACACCTTAGTATAAGCAGCATCTGGAAGTTTTGATTAAAGACTGAACATGACCTTGGGCATTTTACTTGGTCTTATTATCCATCTGAAAAACAAAGATTAGCCTAGATCTTACAGAACATATTACTGCTTTGAGCAGAGAGCAGCAACAGCCAGATATGAACAGAAATGGAAAATTCAAGTCCTTTAGCATGTCTTCCTCTTCCATGTAGCAACTTTAGCCTGTTACACTTCATCACATTTTCATCAGTTCATAAAAGACACCCAAATAATACAAACTAATTTCTGTGCAAAGGATGGAGAACAGATCCTACACTTCATGCTCTGTGCACTGAGAAATTGCTCATGTCCTCATGCTGAACTTCCCCCCAGAGAACCAGGAGTCCCCAGGAAATATGAAACCAGAGCAACCATCTCCTAGGTTATTGCAGCATATTATCATGTTTCTGCTCTTTTCCTCAGACAGTGCTAGGATTTTTATCATCTACCTGGCAAAATTCAGAAAAGCTTGTGAAGCCCAACTGTAAAGGCTGCAACCAGCATAGAACCAGGGTGCAACTCACTGCCTACCTCTGCTCTACCCAGCAGCCAAACACTCTAGACCCAGGTTTTCCAACTTTTAAGTAGCCACAGGCTGTACCAGCAGGGCTCTGGGTCCTCGGGAATGCACAGTACGACTCCCACTGCACTGCATGCAACCTAGCAGCTCCCCAATCTCTTGCACTGCATGCTCCTGTGGACCCCAACCCCTGGGTGCACTGCACATTCCTGCGCCACCTCCCCCTCCTGCCACTGCACTGCATACTCCTGTGGTTCCTCTCTTACTCTTCCCCGCTGCACTGTGTGTGCAGGCACTCCATCTTAACTCAGCTCCCTGGCCAAGGGATCTTCCACTACGCCGCACCTCTTGGGCACCCCAGACCATAGGCTCCCACAGCACCACAGGCTGTGCCATGCTGCAGTGCCACATCCCCTGAGCAGGGTAGGGGAAGCCAGAGGGAGAGAGAGCCTGGAGACCCCAGCTGCTTCTGCAGATAGAGCAATGGGGGCCAAGCAATGCCTTTATTTTAAGAATTCTCCTTCAAAGCTTGAATGTGCAAAAAGCTTGTAAGTATTCATCATGATTAAGAAAAAAACAAGACCATGTGTATGAAGAATTATGCAATTGTTTTGAAGAAAATTCACTATATATTACCGCACTATATTGTTTAAATCGTCACAATGTTAGGAAATGTTTTAAAATTAAATGTATTCCTCACAATATATGTGCCAGGTTAAACTTTTCAGGTTTGCTTTTATGACAGGGTAAGAGTTCAAACCATACTGGCATGGGTTCAGGGAACAATGAAGTCAAGTTCCATTTCATGACAGCCGAGTACACTCTTGACAACATATAGATTTGGCATCTAATCAGAAGTCCAAAAATTAAGCCAACATCCACCAAAGAATGAATTCCAGCATTTAATTATCTGCTATACTTCCAAAGCCTGCAAAATGTCAAGTTTTTTTTTGTGATATTCTTCATTCTCTTTCTCTCTTTCTTCATCTAGTGAGTTTCTTATACAGGTTTTCAGTTCTTCAATTCCTTCTCCAGTAAATGTTGAGATGGCGATTATATCTTTAAACTCTATAGTGCTTTGTGGAATCATCTCTTTCTGCAGCAAGTGGAAAAAGTCTTTAAAAAAACAAACCCCAACACACTTATGGTTAGTGCGCAGTATTTTTTTACACTATAAAGCAAAAATCGTCACTGACTGCACTTTAGATGGATATTTTAGGTTAAATGGGCATAAAGCTGTTCACAAGGGGGCATGTCTACATGCGTGCTTTAATTAACACTAGCCTACAGGCAGTCCTCAACTTAAGACGTTTTAAGTTACAACGAACAGCACTTATGACATTTATAAATTGACACGGTTTTGACTTTCTGACATCAGTTTCAACTTTACGATGCTTGATCTGATGCCATGCCACACCAAAGAGCAAGTTCGCTGCGTCTCCCATCTCCCTGGAGAACATCTGTCCAAACTTCTTTGGACACTTTCTTTAAGAAAGCAGACAAGACCTCAGAAAAATCTGAAGCCAAGACTCCTGAGAAGACTCCAGCCAAGAACCCTTCAAAAAGTCCAGCAAAGTCACCTCAAAGAAGTCCTTCTAAATCAATACGATTGCTTTTTACAATATAAAACACACTAATGTAGCTATACTACTCATCTATAATTGACTGAGTACAAAATTCTGGGTTATTTTTGGTGAAAATACGGTATTGGGCTTGGTTCAGGAACCAATCCCCCATTTATAACATTGTTCCTATGGGAAAATCAGTTTAGAGTCGCAACATTTTGACTTGGAACACGGTGTTCAGGAACCAACTGTGTCGTAACTCCAAGGACTGCCTGTATCTTACTGCACATTAAAGCATCACAAAAAAACGTGCTCTTTAGCTAACGTTTATTAAAATAGGCTAATGTGCATTCTTCTCGTATCTCACAATGGATCTAGTACTAGATCTAATGCACATTACATAAAACACATTAATGAACATATAGACATGGCCCTGCAACTGCAATATATACATGTAAAACATTTATTTTAAAACATACCAAATTTAAGACAGACAGGAATGCCCTAGAACACAAGTTCTAGTAACTGCAGTTAAAAGTATGTTTTTCTTTGCATTAAAAGTATGTTTTTTTCCCCTCAGGATATGATTCTGATCTTTGCTTCTAAGCACAGAGTACACAGGGGGACTAAGAAAGTCAGAAGCCACCCTTGTGCTCTCCCAATTCAAGGTTGATCTCCTAGGAAGTTGTCATCCCACTGCAGCCTATTACCCATGAAGGCCCAAGACACAGCAAGCTTATAAGTAGCTGCCCAAATCTCCACACCAGGGTAACCCAACTCTGACTACATAATGTCTCATATGTAACTGGGATTTCAAGCAGATCCTTTGGAACCATCTGTGCAGGGGGGGTTTCTCTTTCAAAAAAACTGAGCATTTCGGTTCCTTTTACTCTTCCTAAACAGACAGAGAAGCTAATGACTTTTCCTGTCTGTGGAGCTCACATAAGGATTCCACCATACATCTATATGAACGTATTTGTTTCCATACAACTGTTGTCACTTATAAATGTATGTTCAGTGAATAAAATACACATTTTTGTGGTATGTGAGGTTTACTTGTGCTTACACAGGTTTTTTTATGTACTAGACAATCAAAATTGTATATGGATTCAGCACATACTGCAGTTGTATCAGTATACTGACAGCATTTATTGAATTGTGTAAGGTTTTCTAGTTTACATGTTGCTTCTGAACACTTGTACTCAGGTTCTAACCAGACATCCCAGAAATGTCTAAAGGCAGGCAAAAAAGAAGAACTTCTTAATGTTGTTACTGTGCAATATATATATCAGAGAGGGGAAGGTATTAGTTTAAGAGCTAGTGGGCACCATTCTCTCTTTAAAAGAAGAAATCTTTTTCAGAGTTACTGTTTTGTCTAATTGACACCTTCCAAGGACTGATGAGGGACTGGTTTGCATTAGTTTCTAGAGAATCTCAGGACAAAAAAACCTCTCCAAATTTCTGGGTCTTCTGCTTTCCAACACCCATCTCCCTCCCCAATCTACATTTGTTTCTTGGTCACTTGGTTTGAGAAATACCAGTGTATTCTGCTGTTCTGTGATCCCAAAGGGAAAGCAAAAGGAAAGAAAGTTGGTAAGGACACTTATTTTTTGTTTGTATAAAATTAATAAGTCAGCACCTAATAAAATACATTTTCATTTGTGCTATTTAAATAATCTCCTTGTCATCAGAAGTTGTTAACTAACAAAGGTGTAAACTGAGCAACATTAATTAAATTGATTTAAATATTACAGAAAAATGAAGACTCTTTTTGCCTATTTTACTACTCAGCTTATCATCAAGTAGCAGACACTTCTGAAAATACTTACAATCAACTTGTTTACAATATACAGTGGGTCACTTAAAAAAAAAAAGCTGCAGTATATTAGTTTAGTTTACCTTGAGGCTTCTGTAACTGTTTCATAAGTTCATGCAGGTTATCCTGTGCATTAGGCAAGTCCATTTTATTCACAGCAAGAATAGCACGCTTTGTCTGAAGTTTCTCATTGTATAACTCTAGCTCCTTAAAGTAAAGGTTAATTTGCATTTGTAAGATTTTTTTTTCACTTTAAAAGTACTTTTTAGTTTTCTTTTCTCCCTCCCAATCAACTGAAAGGCCATCACACTACTGACCAGGCAGTGAAATTTACTTTAGTACATTGACCTGAAGCACATGAGTAGTTTGATAAAAGAACCAGATGTTCACTGAAACTCAGTGGGCATGTCTACATGAGACCCTTTACTGTGCAGCAGATTAACTTGCTGTGAAGTAAAGTGTCACTGTCTACACAGGTGTGACAATTAGGGTGTAGCAGACTAATTTGCTGTGCTGCCAGATACTACTTGCAACTGATGAGACTATCTGGCAGTGTAGTAAATTACTGTGCTTAAATGCATGTGTAGACAGTGACATTCAAATTAGTTTACTCAGGCTCAAATTGAGCTGGAGTATATTCAGTCACATTAATTGCTCGTGTAGACACGCTCACCTTGTTTACATGCGTTCACTGTAGGTATGCACCATATACAATTCTGACTCATTTCTCATAATGATGATGGACAGCTTTGTTCTTTTTACTCATATCTGCATTAGGACACATACAAAACATTTATTCCTATTTTGTTACAGTTCTGAAAACTTTCAGCAAACAAAGTCTACAACAACTTTTTAAAAGAAGGGAAAGTTTTGGCTATCTTCCATATTCTTAAATTTAAAAATGTACAAGACCCTCTTCTGTGCCTCATACCAAAGATAATAAAAATGCAAATCACACAGCAAGGAAATGTACATTAGCATAAGCTAATGCAGAAAACAAGTTACAGGATTTGGGAAAGAAAAAAAATCAGTACAAGTGCAACATCATCTTTAAATATATCATTTAAAAATCACACGTGATGATGAAAACTCATAACAGCATAAGGCATGAGATTCAGAACTAGTCCCCAGCAGGGAATGGTTTCTGCAAAGCTGAAGACTGAACAGGCTCTTGGGACAAATTTTGTGACCCAAAGGACCTGAAGCCTAGGATTTAGTAGCATACTCATTTCCATTCCTCAGAAAACTAACAGTCATGTATGTGACTGAAAAGATACAATTTCTTTTTAATTTCAGCTTGACTTCACAGCATCTCTTCATATAATAGAAAGTAAGGAAGCAACTGTGTCTAAAGCAGTGATTCTCAACCTTTTTTGTAGCAAGACCCATTTGTAAGCATCACTGGCCAGTCCCAACTCAGCAGCCTTCATTTCTGGCCCACTACCCTCCAGACCCAGGCTCCAGCCCTGCAGTGTGGGGGGCAGGGGGTGGATGTGTAGGTTACAGAGGTCCTCAAAAGCAGCCCCTTGCAGGCTAGAACTCTGCCAGCCTGCAAGGGAAAAGCAATGATTTCCCACTTTTTTCTCACATTTTTAAAGTTTGTTTGCAACCCTTTCATATATTTTTGTGAATCATGGGTTGAAACACACTGGTGTAAAGCAGACCTGAATAGCTCCAAACCTTTTAAAGTTGCTGGCAAAAAGGATTAAATCAGTCCAAAAAAACCCAGCTACTTGTTAGCTGGCCTTCATTTGTATGTTCTAACCCAGCAGCCACCTAATAAACATTTAGGCTACGGACAGATTCAAAAAGCCTGAGCCTGAATTGATTTAATCTTTGCATGTTAGTTTAACCTGGCTAGGCTAAATCAATTCTGTAATCAGACAGACATCCCAGAAATGCAGGCACATACATACCTGTAGTGGCTCAGGCTAGAAGCCCGAGGGTGCTAGAGTACCCCCTCCCTTCCTTCCACAGCATGGAGCTGAGGGGGCATGGCCAAGTTCAGGCAGGAGCTCTGATTAGCCCAGCAGGGAATTGATAACAGTGTTTATCATCCAGTTAAGAAAACAACAGAGGGACATTACCAGCTACCTGTTGATTCAGCAACAGACAGTAGCCAGCATGTGGTCTGCTAGCTACTACACAGACATCTCCTCAGCAGGGCAGAGGGGAGGGGGGGATTTCTACTTAGCAAGGAATGGTGAGGGGAAGGGGGAAGCAGCCTGCAGTCTCTGGAGCTACAGTCAGGGAGCAGAGGGGAGGGGCCAGCCCTGCCGGGATACTGGGGGTGTCAGGTATATCTTAAACCAGCAAGGGTCTTGGACAGACACTGCATAAATGGGTTTGAGCCAAATCAGTTGATACTACATTCAACCAGGTTTATCTCAAACCAGTTTCAGCTATTCTCAAACTGGTTTATGTGCACTGAACATCTGTTCTGTTACAGGCTTAAACCAGTTTCTGATCACTTAAACCGGTTTGTGCATAATATCTGTCCCTAGCTTTAAGATTACAAACAAGAAGTATCCAGTACTCTTCCTTGGCAGGATACACCATTACTATCTATGGGGATAGGAAATTACCTTTGTAAGAAGTAGGATAGTTTCAAAAGGTGTTCTGAACATAGTTTTAAGAGAGAGCTGAAAGCCAGAGACATCAACCTAAAAAGAAAGATAAAGTTACAAAGGAACTCCCTCTCCGCAAGTCCTACCATTGTCTAAAAAACCCAGGCCCAAGAATACTTTTTTTTATGGGAATCTTAATCCAAAAAAGAAACATAGGAGTAGAAGGGACCATCTGGGTCACTGGGGTTAAGTGCAGCCCCCTGCAATCTTTAATAAACTTGCAATAGCCTTCATTACATTAATATCCATCAGTTTATTTAGATTTCCATAATACACACTATGTTAAATTATATGTTTACCATAAAACATAAGAACAGCAATATTTTTCCCTGAAAGCTGGTTACATTAAGACAGTGGTTCCCAGCCATTTTTAGACTCAAGGCATCTCTCATTAGATGCAAGGTGCCTTCACAAAATGCTACGTTTTATTTTTCCACTTGTTTTTTGACTGTAGAAAAACAACAGAGCAGTTTTCCTGCTGCAAAGAGCTCAGAAAGACCACAACAGGTCAAAATAATTTTAATTTTAGAGATTTGTATTTGATTCTGGGTTTATCCTGTGAATCATGTTTGCACATCCAACAGTGCTAATACTGCACAGCACATCCTGTGGCACTGCTGCATCCTGATTGAGAATCATCGCATTTAGTCTTGCAGGATCATAAGTTTTAAAGGATAAGAAAATAAGTCTGAAAGGGACCTCATAAAGTCCCCTAGTCCAGACCCTGCTCAACACAATCCCTAAAACAAACTATCCTAGCCAAGTGTCTGTCTAACCAGTTCTTGAAAATGTCCAGGGACAGAGATTCTGGAACCTCTTTACGTAGGCTGTTCCAATAACTGACCACCCTCAAAATCAGAAAGTTCTAATTCCCAATCTAAATTTCCTCTGCTTCACTTTAACATCATTGCTCCTAGTTCTATCCCTTACAGCCACAGAGAAAAGGGTATCTTCATCATCTCCATAAGTGTCCTTCAGGCAGACTGTTGAAGACTGTTATCAAATCTCCCTCCCCTCCCCACACTCTTCTCCAGACCAAATAATCCTAGCTCTTTCAGCCTTTTCTCATAAATCATACTTCCCAGGTATCTAATAGTATTTGTTGCTCTCCACTGGACTCTTTCCACATTCTTCTTGAAGCGTGGGGTGCAAAATTGGATGCTTACTCTAAGTGAATCCTTACCAGCGCCAAAAAGAGCAAGTAGGCTAAATACAGAGAAATGGTTAAACAGATTCACAAGCTAAATTCAAGCAGCCATTGACGTTAATATAATTACTTACAACAAAGAGAAGTTGTTTGGTTCTTTCTACATGCTTGAGAAATTTATGACCCATTCCTCTGTTTACATGAGCACCTTCAATCAATCCTGGAAGATCAGCTACTGAGATCTAGGAACACAAAAAATAAAGATACTCAGAGGGAAAACAGTACCCAGTAAGATTTTTAAAATGGTCAACACTCCAGACATATCTATATTCGTGAGAAAAAATAAAATAGGTATTCCACAAATACCTCTGAGACAACGCTTTCTCAGCTATTTATTCTTCATTCACTGGCAATATCTACAAGCCTTTGCAACACATTTAAAATAAGTCTGATTTAGATGAAGAAATTGCAGAAACATCACTTCTGATGCTACTTCTCAGCAACTTAAAAAATGAAGTATTACTATTTCAGCAAGGTCTTGCAAAATTCATTTATCACTAGAGAAGAGAAGCTCTCTAGAAAGTAGGAAGATTAGGCCGCTAGTCCAGACTGGACTTAAAATGCTACTAGACTAGAAAACAAAGTATGTTCCTTACAGTTACAGAGATACTTTTCAAAATGTGAATTTAGACAGAACTGTCCTCCTGGGTCTGTGGGCAAACTCATTTTTTTCCTCAAGCTAAAATTAACTGTTTGGTTAAGTGTCAAAGCAGACAAGACTCTTGTTATTTTCACACTACTGCTGCTTGAGACCATGTCAAGGTCCATCAGACATACATGCCAGATGCTCTTTTGTCTGTTGTCTTAGATAGACAGGAGATAAATGACCCCTCCACTTCCCACCATCTGGAAAATGGTTTAGTCACCGGGCTCTAGAAAGGGAATAAGCAAGCAGAGGAAGCAAAAAAGATTCATCTGCCAGTCCATAAGTCAGGAATATAGGGGCTGCAAAACTACTCAACCCTTATTAGCCAGAGGCCTGGGCTACAGCAGTTTTGCCAGCAGAAGGTATGTTGTGTCAGCCAAACTGCAAATATATCCACTGTAAGTGCGCACAGATCCCTATGAGGAGAGCTCTCATTCTGGTGGGAGAGCAATATCTACTCTGTAAGCGATACGATTCTCCTGCCATGGGAACCCTGCCAGAAAACACAGGCAGATGTGCCCAGATTTTCTACCAGCAGCTGCAGCCTGCTTGCACAGCTGGTACCTACCAAAATGCACTGGGGTCCTTGACAATTCAGCTACTGTAGTGGAACTTCTTCTGCCTGTGCAAGAGGAAACATTCTCCTTTGGGTTCCCCTGTAGGAACAGCTGTCTGATAGCAGATGCCTTGCAATACAAACCAAAAGGCTGATCTAAGGGCTGAATGTTGAGAAGGTCCCAAGGCTAATATAGACTAGGACTCTCAGCATCCTACTCTTCTCCCCAACCCCAGAACTATGGGACTGGCCTTCTAATAAGGCACTTTGCTGGTGAGCAAACTTCTGCTCATTCATCATGCTACCCTCTGGCCAGTACAGACATTAACTATGTATTTGTATATCTTTACTTACATAACCTATGTATTTAAACTATGGGAGGAATAAAGGAATGTAGAGACCAACTGAGCATCTGTGAGTGAAAAGAAACAGGGATTAGCGCTGTATCAGTTTTAGAAAAATGGAAAAAAATACAGAACGAATGAGAAGTTCCTGCTGAATTTAGTGATAGACAGTCTTGGGTAATAAAAGCTGTCCCTGGGTAGTCAGTGGAGAAAGATATGCCACAGAGTAATGGTTACTGATTTCCAGAAGGCCCCTCTTTTCCAGCGTTAAAAACTATTCATTATCTGTTGCAAAGGTCTAGGCTATTTCAGATTTCTCCTCTTTTTAGAAGTTGCCAATTTTCTCTTTCAATTAAGGGACACATTTTACCATTAATTCTGATTGTGAGTTGTGCACATAAACGGTAGACCCTAGCTCCCATTCACAGCTTTGAGATCCCATCGGATTTAAATAGTCCCAATTTGGGGAATGCATTGAATTCCTACACACCTTCAAAATCTTGGGCGGGGTGTTGGCCTGATTACCTCAGTTTTCTAAAGTATTTTAATCAATGTATAAGAAAACAAACAAATGAAGTGGTTAGTCATGATGTTAAACTCCCACCACACATTCATCAACTATTTAAGATTAACAAGTTCCATAGGAACAGCATAAAGGTTTTCTTTAGATCAATCAGAAAAATACTATCCTTTAAATATTAATAGCATATGAAAAAAAGATATAAACAAACATATTTTGCTTGAAGTAAGATGGTGGTTTCCTCTACAGCTGCTTCAGTTTTACATTTCATGCAACCAAACAACTCAGAATCAAAATTCTCTACTTTCCTAGTATTTCTCTAACATACAAAACCCAAACATGTGTGAACAGACATTCTATATATTTTAGACAAATCTTATCTTACTATAAAAAAAAAAAAAAAAAAGCACATGGAGATGCAAGAGTCACACATACTCCTTGGATGTCATTGTCAAATTATCTATGGTCTGATCCTGCAAGATCCTGAATATTCTCCTGAGATCACTGGGAATTCCTTGCAGGACAAGGAATATACAAGGATAGCAAATGTAAGTGATGTTACACTGATTTTAATACAGGGAAATAAGGCACTAGTGTTCAGATACTCAGATGTGTAGTACGTAGCAAGTTTTTCTCCTCTGATTATACAAGGCTGCAAGGTAAAAAAAAAAAAAAGTATCTTTCCTTTTATTTTTATTCAACAAAAATGTCAAGAAGCGTTACTTCACATTTCTAGGGCAAAATACTAAAGAAACTATTAGTTTTATATTGAAAACAAACCCATATATTTCTACTGTTTTCTAAAGAAACCCAAACTCAGGGAAGAGTTTTTAGGGTTTTTCCTCCCCACCAGATTCTGGGTAGGTAATATATTCCTAGTAAATATTGAGCAACTTAAAAGCACTCATTTCTTAGATGTGCAGGTGGAACAGGAAAGCTGACTGGATTTAGATGCTAGACTATTAGTAAATTCTAACACTTTGTAAACAGAAAGAATCAGGATTCTATTGGGGAGGATAAAAGAGTTCCTAATTTCACACAGTTAAAAACTACAAGAATTTTCTCTCACAAGAAAATTGAAAAAAAAACAACCCGGTTAATTTAAGGTTATATTGCAGAATTAGGTTCCACTACAGTAGAAGAACTGATAGGTTTGGAGCACTACAGACATTTAACTAGTCAGCTATACCCTATGTATAACATCTAGAAAGGGACTTTCTATACCAACCTGTTTCAAATCTGGATACATAATCTTTCCAAGCTCAGGTTTTACTGTTGTAACTGGAGCAGGAAGTAAAAAAACCCAAAAAACAAACAAAAAAACTTTGTTACATTCAGTTTTTAATACAAAATCTTCATGCCTTATTTATTGGAATCAATTATTCTTATTCCTGTGACATTTTCTCTAATTTAATTATTGTACAATGAAAGATAAAATGACATTGTAGTGATTTTTACTGCTCAGTAACAGATATGCAGGCTCAAATATGAACCAAAATATTGTTAATAATTAATGCCACTTTTTTTAAGGTTTAACCCACCAACTTTTCCCCCATTCTTTTCATAGTGACTATTCCTTTTTCTTTCCGTCTCCCCTTTGCTGCTGTCAATTTTGAGAGGTCAGTGGTAAAATGCAACCACGGTGTTCATAGCCTTTCACATTGCTTCCACCAAGCTTTTAAGGATTGCAAAGAGCTTACATGACACTGATGTACAAATACAAAATGTGAGGTAAAGTGTCTCTCAACAATTCTGCTTGTTTTTGTTACTGTCTTTTCTCAGCTGGATAGAACTGACATTTAAAAAGGCAGATGGAACTAAAATGAAGACTGGGTCCAAAAACTGATGAGACTTGTTATCTTTTACCTTTCAATTCCAATCTGCAGTTTTTGGATTTACAAAACTGTCATCTCACCCCCACCCCCTCCCTAAGTAAAGTCTTGCAGGTAAAGTCACCATGCACATAGTAAACTAGTTTTTAAAGGCTCTGAGTAGTTTGGTGGGGGGGGTGTTGTGAAATAATGGGAATGGCCCCCTTGCCACCAATTAATCCCATCCATATGACTGGCAGAAGAAGGTCTTATAATCCCACATGGAAGTGATGTTAAATGGTAAATTATCCTGCCTGTTTCCTTCATATGTGATAAGCAGTAAGCAGACAGAGAGAAGCAGCAGCAGGCAGGCACTACTGCATTTGCTTAAACATCTTACTACCGCTTAAGGGAAATTCTCCAACAAAACTGACAGCAATATGATCTGACAAATAAGTACAACTTTTGGAGGGACTGGAGTTTAATGGAAGACAAGTGTTGTTTTACTGTATGATTTACCAGTGGCAACTCTACTTCCACATGCAATGCTTATGGAAAAAGAGGGAGTTGACTGTACAGGGCTATGCTGCTTCTAGTTAGGAGTTAGCACATGTGGGTGTCTTAGTTTGTTGCCATATAGCAAGCTTCTTCATTGCCCTGGGCACTGATGGGTGGGGAAAGGACCAGAGCCATATCTGGTAAGATTTGTGCCCTCTGCAGCTATGGTCTCGGCTGATGTCCAGGTCCCAGGGGGTAGAGGCAAGAGGGCCCTAGAGTCCTGGCAGCCAAGAAGTTAAGTGCCAATCATGGCAAAGATATAAAATTCATAATTTGTTGGCGGGGGCTGTCTCTGCTCTCTCTTCTTCCTGAGCACATAGCCACCAGGACCCAAGAGTCCCCCTACATCACTGCCTGGATCCTTGATCCAATCCACAAAGCGGAAGCCTGTAACTCCTGGAGCAGCAGCATAGCTGATTCCATCTTGGTGAACGCTTGCCTCCATTCTGTGCCAATTCCTCCCATTAATTTCCCTGTCCCCCCTGTTACCTGGCCCCTCTTCACCCACCTCGAGTTATTCTATTGCTGCCTAGAACCACAGAAATGCCCTAAGCTATAACTCAATGACACTTTTATTACTTTAAAATCTCCTGATCCTCGATAGGCAACATGTGTATTCATCTACCTTTTGGAAACCTCCCCTCTCACACTCCCCTTTTCTTTTTGAAAGTGTGCAATCAAGTCATAAGAAACACTGTATGTTCTTAACGAACATAAAAAGCAATGAAACAGACTGTACTTACATGCATAATCTGCAATCTGAGGTTTGGCATGAGAAATCTTGCTTAACAAGGAGGATTTTCCTGCATTTGGAAATCTAGAAGGAAAGTTCATATTTATAAATAGTTATTCGCTATATATTATACCTTAATATATGCACTGATGCATCAAATTAATAAAACAAACTTTTATCATTTTTCTGTACTCCTGAATGCCTAACGTAAAGATCTCAAATTCTTATCTAAAGTCAATACTGTTTAGACTGCAAAGCCCTTTGAGATGATAACTATTGGTACAGTGCCTACTGCATGTACCATACTAGAATTTTACATGGTTTCTTTTTTTACAATTTTGAACCAATTACAATCTATGTACAGCACAGACAAAATAAGACTTCCTGAAATCTGTGAAATGAACTTGTTTACGGTAAACTTAAATTATGGAATGATATTAGAATATTCTTTTAACCACTGTTTCTTATACCTGTGGGGAAAATCATAAGAGAACAGTCCATTCTAGATGTAATAACTGTAAAGGAAGTTTCTCCAATGTAATTTGGAAGAAAGAGAGCATGAGAGATTCTAAGTTTGTGTGTGTCCAATTTCTACATCCTGTTGCTATTTTTTTTTTAAATAAAATGTTCTGTCTAGCTAAAAGCCCTGAAAAGTCAATGTAGAACCACTGACAGATGAACACTTCAGCAATAAAAAGAACCTATAAATCAAATACCACCTTCAATTAGACCTGCGCTACTTACTATTGCTTTTAGTAAGGGAGTACTGGAGTAATTAAGCCCATAATCTGAAGATGACAAAAATCCATAAGCATCCTGAAGTCAAAACTAACTTAAACAATTCTGTTAACAATGAATGAATTAGAAAATAACAGTAGGGCAAGAGTGATGTTGTAAGCATGATGGCCCAGAAATTTTGAGAGAGGTAAGGATTTCTTAGGGCCATATCTTTTATCAACTCAGCTACACAGTTTATCCAAAATTAGACAATCTTTCAAATGCAAAGCATTCTGCATCAGGTCACTGATCACTGGCTTGATAAAGAATGTCTACATTCAAAAGCTTGTCTAACTTTACACCAACTATGTAGTTGGTCCAATACAAGATATCACCTTGAGAAATCCTTGCCTCTCAGAAAATAAATCTAACTCATGGGCTAAGAACAGACAGTCAGGCTAAGTACAGATATTTGGGGGCACTACAGGGGAGGTGGTAAGGAGCAGGAAAAACTGGAGTTCTTGGGTTTTGGGGTATTGTCTGAGGGAATCCTATCTGCAAGTTGCTGGTTTATTTTAAGCTGCTCTGACCATCTGGATAGGACAGGATTTGATTCTAAAAAGCAAATAAATAATAATAATAATGTTTTCCAATGTTGGAAGAACCCCAAGAGACATGTCAAAATATTACTCTTTCCATTTTTTCCACAAAGTGGTATATTTCCAGAGGAAAAATATAATCTCTTTGAAGTTAAAATTTCAACCTCTCTTCTACATCACAATCTGTACCCAGCCCTGACAATCTTCTCTCAAAACAACATGATTTTTTTAGTCTGATCTAATGGCAAACCACTTTATTATATTAACAACTAGGAGTAACAAACTCAAAAAAGATCAAAGTACAAGCACTAACAGAATATTTGAGGTTGACTCAAGCTGGGCAAGATAACAGAACAGAAAACTCACTGATTCTTTTTATGCTTTTAAAGGGAAACTAGCAACTCAAAATACGATTTAAAATTAGGTTTTATTAGAAACCCGCCCCCCCGCACCGCCACTGTTACAAAACGTAAGTACAAAAGAAACATTTCCACGTGTGATACCACCAGGTAACCTAAAGTAAAACCACCATCCTATACTCAAGTTTCCAAGCATCAAAAGTAAATGGACTGGCCTATTTTAAGTTAAAAGTGCCTTTCAGAAAATACATCCTTCAAATTTTCCAGACAAATCATTGTAAACAGAAAATAGAACACAACTGATCTATGGTAAATAAACAGCACTAGCATACTTTTACTGTGTTAAAACACTTCTTGGGTTTGCCTTAAGAAACAAATTAAAAAATGTTATCTTTTAATCAGTCACAGTAAGACGTACCAGACTAAGAACATATGAAACCCCAAGCTTTCCAATTCTCCTATCAAAGTGCTTGGACTGAGAGCCCAAATTCCATTTGCACCTGTATACAACCCTCGCCCCCCTCCCCGAAGAGTCACTTGTTAGCATTGTCACTAACAACAGCTAGACCTGGATTCAAACCAATGCATTAAGCCTAGCTACTATTCAACCCATTACGACCAATCCGCTATAACTGTAAAATTGATGTTCGTATCAAAAAACCCCCCAAAAAACCAAACCAAGCAAGTATGACACCTAATGATGAATTCTTAAAATATTAAATAGTAAGACTTATCCATACTGTCACCGTTTCCCTAAATTTAAAAACTTCTTTGCAACCTCCTTTGATTCTAAGTGTTAATTCTCAGACATGGTCAAAAACCACAGTACTCACCCAACTAAGCCAACATCTGCTATAAGTTTGAGATCAAGACGAACAATTCGTTTCTGGCCTTTGGAAGGCTGGAAGTTCGTAACCAACTCACCACCAAGACCACCACGAGCTACCAATAATCTGTCTCCTGCTTTATTAAGTTCTCCTGAAAAAAGTCACCAGTCAGAAAACAATACAGCTCTTCTGCAACAGTTACAAATCTTGATTGGTAAGTAAATCTGCTAAGAGGAATTCTACAAGGCTTCCATATAAGCCCCCTTGTACAGGGTCACAGTACATGTATTTTTTTTTTTAAATCAGAAAACAGGCATGCACCAAGAATTCAAATTCTCAGCACTAAATTCTACTAGGTTAAGTTTCACTTTAAAGCTATCACCCCTTGAAAAGTCTTAAATAGTATGGTATTTTGGAAACACCTGCTACTCAGTTGTATGCTTAACATACCATCTCTTCCAAAATATTACTTTACAGACAATCAGAAAGCTCGAGGCTGAATCCATTCAAACTGGCAGCTTCCTCCAAGCTGCATAGGTTGAACTGATAACCTGCTGAACTGACATTGTTTCCAATTGGGAAAGGCAGGGGGAGGTTTACACTGACCCAGGCCAGTAGGCAGGGAGCACTTGACTATCTCTCTCAGCCTGCTGGCCATTGCCAGCACAGCTAAGTATCCACAACTGGCTCCCCCCGGTACATGCTTCCAACCCCCTGCTGTCTCCCCACAGGGGGTTGAGAAGCCCCCTGTCCAGGTGCTGACCCACCTTGGGGGAGCCTCCTCCTCAGGAGTTTTCTCCCAGCCTGTGTTCCCCAGCCCAGGCAGCCCTGGGAAGCTGAAAAGAATCCCCCCTTCCCTTTCCCTGCTGCTGATTGCTTCAGCTGCTGCCACAGGAGGGAGGGAGAAGCAGTCCTCCCAGCCAGGTGCCTGTCCCTGCAGTCCAGCATGGGGGCACTGGGGAGTCCCTGCCCCTTGCCTTAGCTGCTGGAGTCTCATGGATAGTCTAGGAAGCAAAGGGAAATTCCTTTCCTCTCCTGCATTAGGTTAGCCTGAGACTCGCACCAAAGGCAAAACTGGCTGCAGAGGAACAGGAGAATTTCCTTCTTCTTCCTGATGTTGCCCGAGACCAGTAGAGATTAAGGCAAGGTTTTGGAGGGGAAGAATTCCTCTCGGCTCCCTGGGGCTACCCTGGGCTGGGGCAGGGGGAAGCCTCCCCAAGGCAGGTGCTCCCCGGTGCCCTCACACTAGGCTACATGGGCAGGCACCCAGCCCAGGGGACTCCTTCTCCCCCTCTTGTGGCAGCAGCTGAAGCAATCGGCACCTGGGGAGGGGGAAGGCTGCCAGGATCTGAAAAGCCCCCACCACAGGGGCTTTCCCTCCTCCCATGTTTTGTGTAGACCCTGGCCAAGGGGATCTGGCAGTCCGTTTCCCTGCCCCTATGGGCTGACAGATGAAGGCAGGAAGCAGGCTAAGGAGCAGAGGGGTGAAGCAGTCCCTGCTTCAATGGAGAAGGCAGGATAGACCAGGGCTGCAAAACATCCTGGGATGCTAGAGGAATGCAAGTTAACGTGGACTGGGAAGGGATCTGGGACAGAAGTTCCTTAAACCAGTTTGGGTGATTATGAAAGTGGTTTATGTGCTTCTGTTCTGTTATAGGCTTAAACCAGTTTCCAATCACTTAAACTGGTTTACATGCAACTTCTGTGCCTAGCCTAAGTATATAATAGCAAAAGTTATAAAAACTGCAGAAGTTAGCTGGATGTTGTTTGAACAAGAAAAGCTACACATGTCAATGTTAGACCTTTTTTTAGACATATCTATAATAATTTATTAATCAAAATATTTTGAATTTGAGAATGACAATCTATTATAGGTGCTTGCTGTGCAACTTATTTCCAGCAAGTCTTAAACTTTAGTTGAGACAGCTCTCAAGATGCAGAAATTCAGCAAGGACCTTCATCCTTCTAACCCTGTTTTGTAGCACATAAACAAGTTATCCAAAGATCAATGGCTCAGAGTAAATCTAACCTGGTTTTAACCTTTAATTCCTGTTTTCTTGTACTCTAGCTCAGTGCTTTTCAACCAGTGCGCCATGAAAAGCTCCTTGGTGTGCTGCAAGAACTGAATGTGAATGAACTGAATCAGATTTGGATTCGCTCCTTGTCCCGCATCCGAGAAGGATCGGAATCAGATTCAGTTCAGTCAGACTCAGCTCCTTCGAACTTGCACCCCGTTGCACACAGAGGCCTAGGAAAGAATCCAAAGGATCTGAATCTGATTCAGATCCTTTGTGTGCCCTGGATGCAGAGCAAACCCAAAAGAGCTGGATCCAGACTTGGGCTGTGCAGGGGGTGGCACCCCTGCGCAGGGCAGGGGTTGGGAGGCACAGTGCTGCTGTGTGGCTCCAATGTGAACACATGGGGAGGCAGGCCTGGCACCAGTGGGAATCACCTGAGGGGGAAGGAGCTGCTGCCAGGCCCGGCCCTGCCAAGAAGCTGGGTGCTGAGGGGTCACAGCACATGCAGGTCAGGCTGGTGCTGCCCCAAGTTGGAGCAGGGTGGGGCAGGTGGGGAGGCCATGCAGGCCACATACAGCACTGAGCACCCCCCAC
This sequence comes from Crocodylus siamensis, assembly GCF_052110815.1. Lineage (NCBI taxonomy): Eukaryota > Metazoa > Chordata > Crocodylia > Crocodylidae > Crocodylus > Crocodylus siamensis. The sequence continues at coordinate 171,724,489 of NC_143399.1, forward strand.
CCAGGGCTCTTACAGAGGTACGTTAGGCTCTGTAAGGCCAGAGGCACTGGGTGCTGGCAGAAGCCACACTGGGGGTGGGGATTAGACTGAGCTGTGCCAATGCTCTTACTGGCACCAGCCCTACAACATCTTAGCTGGAGGGTCTTGCCCCTGTGCTTGGGGCCAGACCAACACTGTAGGAAGGAAGGAGTTTTACCCTTTGTTCAGACTGGGTGGGGTTTGCTTTCCTCTGCAGTGGGGTATGGCTTCTGCCTGGGGTGTCTCAAGCATTTATTCACTACCTCTGCAGCAGCAGAACACTGGCTGCTGTAGTCCCCCTGCTGCTGTGTCAGAGGTGATGACATAACTTCTGCATATGGGGTTTTTCTGGAATGGTTTGCACAGGCAGGGCTTGGGCTAGGTCCCTGCCAGCCCCTCAGCTCTAGGATGCTGTGATTCTATGCCACACTGCTAGTCTCCCAGGCAAGTAAAACAGGGGCATCTTTGCCAGAAAGTGTGGTGCAGTGGCTGCCTAATGCAGGGCACAGAAGTGTCCCATTAACACTGGCATCTAGCACCAGCAAAGACTGTCTACACCCTGGACTCCTTGCCCCCTACCCCCTCCGGTGCCAACAATGGTACCAACATCTGAAAATCTGTAACAGCTGTGCCGCAGAAAATTTTTATTAATGCAAGTGTGCCTTGGGCTGGAAAAGGTTGGGAAACACTGCTCTAGCCAATTATACAAATTGACCAATAGCTACATTACTGGAAGGATCCTCAGTTATTGGGAGTTTCCTCAATGTGTTTCTTGTCTCTTGAACATACTTGTCTAAGCATAGAAATCTGTTTTGTCTTTTAAGATGAAACAGTTCACAAGAAACAGTAGCCAGCTGCATGCCAAATTTTTGTTAGATGCTAGTTGCTAGATGCACCCATCTTGTATACAGATGCTTTAAAAAGAGGATAGAAAGTTCTTACCGATCTCTTCTCCATCATCAGTGGTGACTGTAATTCCCACAGGCACACCAACTTCGCAATCTTTTCCTTTATCACCTTTCAGTGCTCTGACACTATCACAAGTTAAACCAGGATTAAAGACACATAATGGGCATTTTCCTCCAAATTAAAACTATTTCCACCAAACCACGTGCGACACCCTTACCTACTGTTGGCTCCAGTTCCAGCCACAAACCGTTTGTTGGGATATCGGGCTTTAACGGTTATCAAGTTAATTTTTTCTCTAGCTACAAACCAGACGTCACCGCCTCTCCCTCCTTCTCCACCGAAATGAGGGTAGCCCATTCCACCAGTGCCTCCTTTCACATGGACTCTCAGATTATCTACAAAGCTGCCATACTAACAAATAACATGAAGTCTTTCATTAGTCTTTTAATCACTGCTTAAACATACACTGAATGCTCTTTTGTCAGAGACTGTTTCCACGGCCTCTGGCCACAGAAAGGTTAATAACAAGAATCATCCTGGCAGTAACCAGCTCAGGACCCCACTATGCAAGTCCCCCTCCCTCCAGGAGATCTCTGCACTTTCTACTAAGGGAAGCCTTTGCTTTCATCACTGCCTGGTACTGCATGCAGGGCTAACAACAGACAGCGGGTTTGATTCGCATCAGCTGCGTGCGGCATCAAATCCAGGCCTTGCAGGGTGGACCCCTGACAGGAGAATCGTAGATTGGACAGGGCTTGGCAACATCACCAAATCCAGCGCTCGGCACTGGGCAGGAAGACAAGTGGGGTCAAGTCAGAGGCACAACAAAAGGTAGCCACGGGGCTGGCTGGGGGGAAAGCTCGCTTTCCTTACTGCCCCCGCACTTCTCCACCGCAGGGGAAATCCTGGCTTGTTGTCCCACTGCTCCAGACCCCTCTGTGGCCTGGCTCGGGCAGCCCCGCGGAGCCGGGCTGGGGACCACACGCCCCGGTGCTGCCGGAGCCGCGCGGGCAGAGGACGCCCAGCTCCACCCCCCGCGGGCCGCTTCGCCTCGAGCGGCTCACGCCATGTCGCGGTCACAGAGGCCCGCCTGGAGGTGAGTCCGTCCCGCGGCTCCCTCACGTCCAGTCCCCGGGGTCGCGGCCCGGCCCGCACTGACCTTCCGTAGCAGCGCGCGGGCGACCCGCACCATGCTGCGCCGGGGCCGGGGCCGGGGCCGGGGCCTGGGCCGCGTGAGGGGAGGGGCGGAAAGCGACTCGCACGGCTCCGTCACGGCGGAAATGGGCGGGACCCGGTTAGCGCCGCCCCCGAGCCCGGGCCCGCCTGGCCGGTGCGCTGTGGCCCGGGCCCGGGCCCCGTGTGCAGCCCGCGGGGGGCGGGGAGCGGCCGGACAGGCCTCGGGGCGCAGCCGCCTCTTCTCCAGTCCCGTGGGGAGAGAAGCATTTAGTGCCCCCAAACTTACCGTAGCATCTGGCCCCGCTCGCGGCCATAAGAAACGGCTGCGGGCATAGATTTTATGGGGCCGCTTTTGTGCGTGTTTATTGCGATAGCCCCCTACACGTGTATATATAAGCACGTACGTACATATATACACATTGGTACACACACCCATCCTACATGCACACGTGCGTATAATCTTGCCACTCATATTTCCTGGACTATCAGGGTTACACGACTCCCACTTCACTAGTCTGGGGTTTTTAAATGACGGCACAAAAAGCACTTGCAAAATCATTTTTCGAGCACTGGGATTGTGATGGGAGTAACAGGTGTAGCAACTGGGAAACGAAGCCTTTGGTGTTTGGAGGTGTTGTCTTAAGTCTTTCCTAATATGTCAATACACAGCGATGGTGTATTTTCAACATGACTGATTTTTCTCAGAAAAAAAGCAGTCCTTACAAGCACTGAGTGTATAACAGCATATATTAAAAGTGTCCCTCTTCTAGACTTCCCAGTTTAGCAGGCATCTTTCAAGTCTTTCTAGTTTAGATAGTAAGGAACTCCAGGGTGTTGCAACACCTGGAAATAGCAAAGGATTCATTTCCCAGTTCCTGAATAGTAGGGTCAATAATTTAGTTATCGGCTATACAAAATGTAATAAAAGGTAGATTGTAAACGCATCATTTCACTCAGGCACTGAACAACCATCAGACTTCAACATTTGATCACTGTGGACTGAGCAATGTCTGAATTGATATTGTAAATATAAAACCATAGTCTGTTATAAAAACCTGCCCCATCAAATGTTTTCCTCCAATTCAATTAACCATCTAAAAATATGTTTTTGTCTCTTCCTGATTTAGGAGCCTTCAGGGTGGGGAAATGAAGTATGCAAAATATATGCAAAGTAAATCATTTGTATTTCCATCATGTGTTACACTTTTTCACTATAATTTCATTTTTTCTACTGATTGCCAAATGAATCCAGAGTGATGTTAGAAATATTATTAAAAATGCATTATCAATAGTGTTGTTAGAAAAGCACAGCTGCTAGCTTTCCTTGTCTCCTTGGTGGAAGAGGTGGGGGGGGTTGGAGATTGAAGGGGAAAAAAAAAGCTACTAAGGGCTCTTTGTACTAAGGTATCACTCTCTCTTTGTTCTGCAAATTTACTATCTCTTTGTTACACTAAATCACACTTTCTTTCATGGCTCCCACATTTCTTAGGCTAGATAAGAATAATTGCCATCTTAGCCTTGAGCTTGAACCTTTTGTAACCTGAAGTTCTTTCTAAGCACGCGTAATAAGCTAATGCATATAAGTCTATCCACCCCGCATACTTAAGTAGTTAATTATAATACACATGCGATGTATGATGTGACGTATTCACATACATGTTTGTATGAACCGGAAATGAGTTGTAAGAGTTCCTGCTTCTGTACAAGTGCTCAGGAGAGAGGGGATAAAAGCCTGCTGAGAAGTGTTCCCCGCGGGCAGAGGGTTTGATCTTTTGTCTCTCTCTCTCTCTGACCCTATTTGCAAATATATACCTTTTGTATTGCTAATGGAGTGTGTCTGTGACTGAGAGTTTTTTTCGCCTCCCGAGAAACGAACCATAGCGGATTTCTGCAACAATCCTGGCACCCCAGATGGGACCTTCTCGTGGACGACCCCGAAATCCAGCGGCAGGGCACCTCCGGTACCAGGGGTTGTGCGCACCAAGCCGACTTTTGGGGCTCGCCCCTGGAATTTGAGGCGCAAGTCGGGATATTCGGGACGTTAAAAGCATCCCGTGCAAAATTCTCAGTTTCTGGAGAGGCCAGACACACTTTGGGATTTGGATCGAGATCTCTGGGGTATCTGAGTGAGTATACGAATTCCCTTTGCCCAATCTGGTGTATGGATCCAAAACAAAGGATGTGTAAGTTTGCTGAGAAACTTTAGGCTTGGCTCTCATTGTAAATCATCTGTTGTTAAGGGGTCTTTTGGTATTTGGTGTGCCTTGGGCGTACTCTTGTGGGCAAAATGGGTATGGGTCGCTCCCGTGTAGAAAATTCAGATACTCCTCTAAGGTGCTTATTACGTCATTTTAATAAATTTGCAAAGCCGGCCGATTACGGAGTAAAAATGAAAAAAGGTGATTTAATTAAGTTTTGTCAACTCGAGTGGCCAACATTTGGGGTCCACTGGACCCCGAAAGGATCCTTTGTGCTAAAAGAAGTGATAGCTATCCATGAAATTGTTATGCAGAATGGGTATTGGAATCAGTTTCCTTATATTGATTGTTGGTTGTGGGTGGTTCAAAATCAGCCACCTTGGATTAAGAATTACTTAGCAAAGTCTCATGTGATGGTTGTTAAGACTCGGGGGGGGGCCGCCTGTACTCCCTGAGTCTAATGGGGGGGAAGATTCTGAATTGGCTGAGTACCGGACCCGCGCTCCGGTTGCCCTGTCGGGTAGCGAAGATGAGTCAGACGCCTCCTTGGGATCCAGTCCTTCTGCACCACCGCCCCCTCCCTTAGAGAGACCACCACCGACGTACCAAAGCATACCTAATGAGTTAGAGCGTGAGCCTCAGCCAAGTGCCTCATCTGAATCGGGGAATAAGGGTTATTATTTGCGCAAGCCTGTAGAGTCACAGCCGGTGCTGAACTGTCCGATGCGAGAGGTTATTGGGGAAGGAGGCAATGCAACTTTTGTCTACACCCCATTTAGCACGTCAGATTTATTTAACTGGAAGAATCAGAGCCCCTCTTTTCGTGAAGACCCTGAAAAGATGAGGGACCTGTTTCGATCTATTGGGCAGACTCATCGACCCACTTGGGCTGATGTCCAGATGATGCTCCAGACCCTCCTAACCCCGGAGGAGAGGAGATTAGTGTTGGGTACAGCAGAACGTATTGCAGCAGCCCGAGTTGAGTCAGAGGGTGCTGCTGGTCGTACTCTGCGTGATACCTGCCCTGTAGAAGAGCCAAGATGGGATAATCATACTGCCGAAGACAGAGAGCTGAGTGCACGGTATCTGGGAATTATAATGGAAGCAATGGGAAAGGCAGTACCTCGGGTTACCAATCTGTCTAAGTTGTATGAAGTGAGACAGGGAAGAGAGGAGGATCCCTCAGCTTTCCTTGGGAGGCTGTATGAGGCATTTCGCAGGTTTTCGGATCTGGATCCAGAAGCCCCAGATAACCAGTGCATGGTAAATCTTATGTTTATTGGTCAATCTGCTGCTGATATCCGTAAGAAGTTACAGAAAACTGAGGGAGGTGCTGGGAAACCGATTTCAGAGCTGGTGGAAATTGCATATAAGGTGTATGGGAATCGTGAGCAAGTGCAGGAGCGCAAGGAGGATAAAAAGGCTCAGCGACAGATGGCAGCTCTAGCAGCTGCTATAACTGGAGGGAACTCTGGAAAGGCTGGGATACAGAAGGGGAAAGGAGAAAGAGTGGGAGCAGACGTTTGTGCTTATTGCAAAGAGAAAGGGCACTGGAAGAGGGAATGCCCGAAGTTGAAGGAGAAGAGAGAGAGGGAACCGAGAGGTCACCTCATGCAGGCAGAAGACAAGGGTGAGGATTCAGAATGAAGGGGACAGGGATCTAAGACCACTACCCTTCGGGTTGGAGCCCGAGAAGATCCCATGGTAACCATTAGGGTTGGTGGCAAAAACTTTGAAGCCTTGGTGGATACTGGGGCTACATTTTCAATGATTCCAGAAAAAACCCCCTGTGCAGGAACTAGTGAACAGCATGTACTTGTGGAAGGGATTGAGGGAACACAGACCCGACTCCCTGTTTGTAAACCACTCCTCACCAAAGTGGGGGACCATTTGCTCGAGCACTCCTTTGTGTATTCTCCAAGTTGCCCGGTTGCACTCCTCGGGCGGGACTTACTCACAAAATTGCAAGCTGAGATCTTTTTCAGAGATGATCAGATGGTGGTCCAGCTACCTGTCAAGCAGAGCTCGAACTATCAGATGGCTCTCCTGGAGGACCAACGCCCTGCAGTAAGTCCAGAAGATTACATGACTGGAGTAGACCCCTCGGTATGGGCTGATGGAACCCCTGCGCGAGCTAAGTTCGTCTCTCCGGTAAGGATCGTACTCAAGGATGGGGAGGGGCCTGTTCGGGTAAAGCAGTATCCACTCAGCCGAGCGGCCAGAGCTGGACTCAAGCCGTTAATAGAGAAATACAAGAGGTACGGATGGCTAGTGGAAGGGTCCTCACCCTATAACACCCACATCCTTGGAGTGCCGAAGGCAGATGGGGTCTCATACAGACTGGTCCAAGACCTACGGGCAGTAAATAAGAAGGTCCTTTCAGACCATCCTGTAGTCCCGAACCCTCACATGATTTTGACACAAGTACCGGGGGAAGCTGAAATATTTTCAGTGCTAGATTTGAAAGATGCTTTCTTCTCTATTCCCCTTCATCGAGAGAGTCAAAAATTGTTTGCTTTTGAATGGGAGGATCCAGACACCTTCCATAAAGCCCAACTCATGTGGACAGTTCTCCCACAAGGATTCGTAGCAGCCCCTCATATTTTTGGACTTGCCCTTCAGAAGGACTTGGAGGAGTGGAAGGGATCACACCCCGCAGTGACTCTCCTCCAGTATGTGGATGACCTGCTAGTTGCAAGCCCAAACTTGCAGCTCTGCAAGGAAGCCACCAGGTCACTCCTAAACACTCTGGGGGAAAAAGGATATAAAGTCTCTAGAGAGAAAGCCCAGATATGTCAGCCTGAAGTCACATTTTTGGGATATAAGCTCTCAAAAGGAGTCAGAGCCCTGAGTGCAGATCGCATACAGGCAATCCAAGGTCTAACCCCACCTAAGTCACCCAAGGAGCTGCGGGCATTCCTAGGGCTAACTGGGTTCTGTCGACTATGGATACCAGATTATGGTGGGAAGGCTAGACCACTGTATGAATCCCTGACTAAGGAGAGTCTCACTAAATGGAAATGGAATAAAGAAATGCAGCATGCCTTTGATCTGCTTAAAGCAGCATTAACCCAGCCCCCTGCCCTGGCCATCCCAAATAGTAAAAAGCCATATCGACTGTATGTTCATGAGAATCGAGGGGTTGCATCAGGGGTGCTGACACAGCCATCGGGCCCGACCTGGAGACCCGTGGGATATTACTCAAAGGTTCTAGATCCAGTTGCACTCGGGTGGCCAGCCTGTCTTCGGGCTGTGGCAGCCACAGCAGTGGTTGTTGAAGAAGCCCAGAAGATAGTCATGGGTGCGGATATGGAAATACTCACTCCTCATGGAGTTCCCCAGATCCTAGGGACTGAGGGAGGGAAATTTCTTAACCCCTCCAGACAATCACAGTATGAGATATTTTTGCTCTCTAATCCAGGACTTACTTTCAAACATACTACAGCCTTAAACCCTGCAACCTTGCTGCCGGAGTCAGGGAAACCGACACATGACTGCCTTGAGGTCCTGAATCAAACTACGCAGGTGCGGCCTGATCTTGCTGAGGATCCAATTGAGGACCCAGATGTTGAATACTTCGTAGACGGCTCCAGTTCTGTCATTGATGGAAAAAGACGAACAGGATGTGCAGTGGTAACCTTGGATAAGGTAGTATGGAGGGAGTCATTGCCGAGCTCATGGTCGGCACAGGCCGCGGAACTCACTGCGCTCACCCGAGCATTACAGCTGGGGACAGACCAGCGGGTTAACATATACACTGTTTCTCGCTATGCTTTTTCTACAGTCCATGCGCACGGACTATTGTGGAAAGAAAGGGGTTTCATTACGGCCTCTGGGAATAAGATTGCTAATGGCCCCCAGATTATCAAGCTACTAGAGGCACTCCACCAGCCTAAAGAGGTAGCAGTCATTCATGTGCGGGCCCATGGGAAGTCTGCTGAGGAAAAGCATAAGCTTGGAAATGCAAAGGCTGATGCGGCAGCAAAGGAAGCTGCATTTATTGGGGGAGAAGTGGAGGAGGTATCCAAGCAGGCCATGTCCCATGCCATATGGCCAGACGTCCAGGATTTAGTCCCACAGTATTCCCCTGAAGAAGATAAATTTGCACAGAAAGCTTGTGCAGAAAAGAACTCCCAGGGGTGGTGGATAGTACCAGGAGGGAAAGTCATGATACCCAGGCCATTGCTTCGGGAGGTGCTGCAACAGCTCCATGCAAGAACCCATATGGGAGGTTTGGCCATGGGTGATCTAGTGATCCGCCAAGCAGTAGCTCCAGGGCTATATGTAGAAGCTCAGCGCATTGCTACCAAGTGCATCACATGCCAGAAAGTAAACCCTCGAAGGAAACCCCCTGTGCCAATGGGAGGTAGACCCTGGGCAGCGTACCCTGGACAGGCATGGCAGATTGATTTTGCCGAGCTCCCACGGTCCGGACATCACGGGTTTTTACTTGTCATGGTAGACCAGCTCTCTGGTTGGGTCGAGGCCTGGCCCACCAGGACTGCCACTGCGGCTACAGTAGTGAAGTATTTGTTGCAGGAGATCATTCCCCGGTATTCCCTGCCTGAGTCCATTGAGTCGGATCAAGGACAACACTTCGTGGGAAAAGTGGTTCAAGAAGTCGCGCAAACTCTCAAGGTTACTTGGAAACTACACACACCATGGAGACCACAGAGTTCAGGACAAGTGGAACGCATGAATAGGACTTTAAAGACTCTGCTCACCAAAATCTGTATTGAAACACGCCTTAAGTGGCCTCAAGCACTGCCGCTCGCTCTTACTAGTATTCGAAACACTCCCCGACGGGGCCTCAAATTGACCCCATATGAAATTATGTTTGGCAAGCCCCCTCGAGTCTTACCTCCTGGGATGTGAGAAAATGTAACTTTTGAATTAGGTAATAGTGAACTTCATATGTACGTTATTGCTTTGCAGTCTGTCTTGTCTTCTCTTCACAGGTATGCAGCCTCCTTTCAGCGCCTGCCTTTAGACGTACCGGTACATGACTTCTCCCCGGGAGACTGGGTCTTGGTGCAGCGGTGGAAAAAGGAACCTTTGACTGAGAGGTGGAGTGGCCCTTTCCAGGTACTTCTAACAACCCACACCGCTGTAAAGATTGCTGGCCATGACCGTTGGATACACCATACCCATGTGAAACGACATCCACAAGCGTCAGAGGACAACAACTCCCAAGACGAACTCACTCCGGAAGCTGAGTCGTCTTCGGAACAAGAAGCCAGCGAGTGGAGCTGTGAACCTACTGGTGATCTCCAAGTGCGCCTGAGACGGCTTAATCAGAGCTCAGAAAATTAGTCAAGAAAGTAAAAGGGAAAATATGGTGGGAATCTTAATGTGCCTTGTTGTTATCTGCATAATGAAAGAAGCAGGATTGCGTAGCCTTAGCCGCTGGCCTATGCCCCTGCTTTCCCCAATTGTTTCCCCAGGGACAAATTTGTATGTTGACATGATGGAAAGAATTGCAGGTACTTTTAATCTTACCAACTGCTGGGCTGTGGGGGGCTCCGGGAGGCCGGAGACCAGTGGCCTTGGAGGGCTTTTCCTTTGGCCCCGAAGTGGCTAGTAAGTAGTAAGGCAGATGTTAAGAGTACTAGTCAAAAATGGGATGAGAACCACAGTTGGGAACTTTCCCAAGTGGCATTGGGAGAGTATTGCATCAGTAATAATGGTACAGGAAAAAGGTTGGGACACAGCCGTTGCATATGGACTTTAAAAGTAAGGTGGATGAACCTTACAAAATTAGAACGGCTTTATTATCCTAATAGCCCAGGGTATAATCGGCTAGTGTGGCAGCATCCTAATGGAACAATTGTGTGGTTTAATAAGTATTGGAGTGCCACAAATCGAAGTGATGATCAGACAGATTGTACAGACAAGAACCAGGATGGGCTATGGGAATGTTCCATGAAAGGAGGCCACGCAGTTGCTGGTCCTTTGGGTCCAGAAGGAGGCTTGGGGTTCCCCGAGATGCCCTATGGTTGGGCCCCTCTGAATGCCACTAATAGAGAAAATAGGGCCTTAAAAGGATACTATTGGATTTGTGGATGACGGGCCTATACAATACTACCACAAGGGTGGACAGGAACTTGCTATATGGGAGTAATTGTACCAGCTTTCTTTTTGTTACCGTCTGAGGTTGGAAATAAGCTGGGAGTCTCTTTGTATGATGATTGGAAAAGGGCCAGGAGAAGTATTGATGTAAGTTTGACACAGGGTGGCTCGCAAAAGTGGAAGGAGGATGAGTGGCCTCCTCAGAGGATTATTGAGTATTATGGACCGGCTACATGGGCTAATGATGGGAGTTGGGGGTACCGGACACCAATATATATATGCTAAATAGAATCATCAGGTTGCAGGCAGTCTTGGAAATAATTACTAACCAGACTGCCACTGCTCTCGAGTTATTGGCCCGACAGAGTTCTCAGATGAGAGCAGCCATATACCAAAATCGGATGGCCTTAGACTATTTACTTGCAGAGGATGGCGGAGTCTGCAGAAAGCTCAACCTTTCTAATTGTTGCTTCCAAATAGATGACAACGGAAAAGCGGTCTTAGAGATTGCCAAAGAGATTAGGAAAATAGCCCATGTACCAATACAAACGTGGGAAACCACATGGAATAAGGACTGGTGGTTTCAATTATTTGGAGGACCCTGGTGGAAAAAAGTAGGATTTGTGCTTTTGTGTGCTCTGACTGGTTTGATTTTTATCCCTTGCCTTATTCCTTGTCTTACTAGATTGATAACCACCACAGTAGAAGGAATGCAGGTCGCAGCAGTCCCTTTGAAAGCACAGACTGTAGCAAAAGTCATGGTCCTCAGAAAAATTCCTCGTAATTATCTTGATATGCCCAAATGAAGTAAAGAGCAGAAATCATCTTGAGGGGGGATATTGTTAGAAATATTATTAAAAATGCATTATCAATAGTGTTGTTAGAAAAGCACAGCTGCTAGCTCTCCTTGTCTCCTTGGTGGAAGGGGGGGGGTGTGGAGATTGAAGGGGAAAAAAAAGGCTACTAAGGGCTCTTTGTACTAAGGTATCACTCTCTCTTTGTTCTGCAAATTTACTATCTCTTTGTTACACTAAATCACACTTTCTTTCATGGCTCCCACATTTCTTAGGCTAGATAAGAATAATTGCCATCTTAGCCTTGAGCTTGAACCTTTTGTAACCTGAAGTTCTTTCTAAGCACGCGTAATAAGCTAATGCATATAAGCCTATCTGCCCCGCATACTTAAGTAGTTAATTATAATACACATGCGATGTATGATGTGACGTATTCACATACATGTTTGTATGAACCGGAAATGAGTTGTAAGAGTTCCTGCTTCTGTACAAGTGCTCAGGAGAGAGGGGATAAAAGCCTGCTGAGAAGTGTTCCCCGCGGGCAGAGGGTTTGATCTTTTGTCTCTGTCTCTCTGACCCTATTTGCAAATATATACCTTTTGTATTGCTAATGGAGTGTGTCTGTGACTGAGAGTTTTTTTCGCCTCCCGAGAAACGAACCATAGCAGATTTCTGCAACAGTGATTTAAAAAAAAATGCTAGTGAAATATATTTTCTGCACTCAGTGTAACTCAAATCATTCTTGCCGTTGTTAAACTATTTTATTCCATACTTTATATTTAACATTTGATTTTTAAAAACACGTATGGAGAAGTAAATGGAGAAGTAAAGAATAGAATCCAGGTTCCCAGAATCCCAGTCCAGTGCTTCTCATAGAGCTGGGGTGGGCAATGATTTGGGACAGAGGACCACTTAAGGAGCTTGGGTTAGCTGTTGTGGCCCAGTCTGCCCCCCACAACAACTCACCAAAACTACCTAAGTGGTAGACTACTAGACCAGTATCCAGGCATGCTGGATGGAGCAGGCAGGTGGGAGGGGTCTTCATGGAGACTGGCTCAGGACCTCTGCGAGCAGGGTGCTCAGCTGGGTGGATAGCATGGGACTGTGGGCAGGCAGGGAGCAGTGTCTAGGAGCAGGACTGGCAGGTGGGGCCGAGGCCAGGGCAAGGGCCAGGATTGCAGGGCAGTGACAGCATGGGGCCAGGGCCTGGGGCAGAACCGTGATCCACTCTTAGCATGGCCCTGCACTGTCACCAGGCCATGATCCCAGCCCCCGCCTGCCCATTCCCAGGCACCACTCCTTGCCTGCCTGCAGCCCCATCCTGTCCACCTGCCTGAGTGCGCCCTGCTTGGTCTTGGGCCAGTCTCTATGCAGATCCTGCATGCCTGCTCTTTCTGGCATCCCTGGCAGTAGGGTGCCCGGGGAGCAGGGCCAGCTCCAGCAGCGGTGGGAACATAGGCAGGGGCAGCCAGAAAGAGGCTGGGGGCTGCCAGGGCTACTGGGAAGCAGAGTCTGGTACTGTAACGCCCCAGCCTGCTTTATGCTTGGGGAGGTGAAACCAGCACCATGTCCCATGGCCCGGGCTGCCTCCTGTGCCTGGGCCAGGTGGGACTGAGGGACCTGCTATGGGCTGGATAAAATCCCTTGAGGACCATTTTGCTTACCCCTGTAGACCATGCTTCTTCTCTCGAACTTAAGTAAAACAAGCTATCTTTATTCTGCAGCTGAGTTATTGCACAGATAATGACACATCAGGAATCTTGATTTTTCTAGATGACTTTCCTTGACGTCTTTCGATGGACATGATGAATAAAATACCCTAATTGAATAGAATACCACAATATGTAATGTTTTTCTTTCTTAAGCATCATATTGAAAAGGTACTTTTTAGTAGTATATGTAGAAAGCCTGAGAATTAATTGAGTCATTTTTCTGATCCACTGCCTTCCACCTACACATAATGAAAAATACTTTGAAAAGCCTTTCCCTACATTAATAATCATTTGTCTGCTTTTACTGCCATTTTTTGTTGTTGTTAGCAATCAACTATACATGTAATCTAGGCTTAAAGTAGCTTTAATCCTTATAACTATCACATTTCTGTGTTAGTATTTTGTAAAAATCTTCCGTGGGACCTGGAAATGTTCTGCAAATGCAACAGCAAGACATTTTTAGATCACATTGTACAAAATACATTTCACAATATGAGAAGTGCCTTCACTAATGATTATAAATAATGTAGCACCATAACCCATGTTCTTTACTTGTATTCCAGTACAAATTATTGAATGCTCTCATTACTTTGTTGTTCTCCTCTTTCACATTCAGTTCTGTTTGGTTTTAATGCCATTGAGTCATCACGACTATTGATAGCATCAGTCAACGTGTTTTACAAGATGCTGTCTCTAGAGGTTATTAGAAGGGCCTTATGCTGAGCACCCTCTGTTCCCATTGTCTTCCAACAAGAAGTCAACTCCTCTCAAAATACATTTGTCTGTAGACTAATCCAGAGAAACCATAATGGTAAGGTTAAATTTACTACATTATACTAATCAAAATTGAATCTGACAAGTACAGGAAAATGAGGCTACTTAAGTCTATGAATACTAAAAGGATGCTCAGTAAATCATAGGATCAAGTTCACTGATAATAGCATTCAATCTGCTCTCACACTACAAGTTCATAACACCACCACCAATAAAGTAATTTGATCAAACAAGTCCTTTCAAAGGTTCTTCCAAAAGCAAGATGCTAAGACTGCTAATATTATATATAGCTCAAACCTTTAAAACTCCAAAGTTTTTTGAGGTTTGCTTGACTTTACTGCTTTGGTCAAACCCTCTTCCCCATATCTTTTTGATCTTACAAAAATAACTTATTTTTTGCCAGGGTTTAACCAATTTTGTCACCATCTTCCTCTCTTTGTTTGCATTGGCTTTTAAATCATTGAGTGGGTGTGCTATATTAGAATTTCTGTAATGGAACTGGGGCCATAATAAGCATCAAGCTTGATTGTAGAAAAATCACAATTTTTTTCTTGATGCCACATACTGCTAATCAGTGGTGCTCTGACTATCACTAGTACATTGACTCAACTCCTTATCTGCAATGAGTCCTATTTACGTAATGTTTTATATTGTCAGATGTGTAAGCATAGGGAATTCAGTCATACGGATAACTATTAGTTCTTTAAAATGAGCCAAAGCAATTTATGTAAAAGCAATAAATGTGTGTATTTTATATTATGTAGCATCTCCCCTCCTGTTTTTTCTACTTTGCTTACCACCTCACATGCTATTTCACTACCCTGAAAGCTGGAAAATTGCCAAGGCAATGCTATATCAAATCTTAATTATTACTGCTTTGTCTCCTTTCTCCCATAAAAAGAGTAATAGGTTGTGCAAGAGCTCTATCATGTCATTAATAAAAACAAATTATAAATTCCTTTCTATCTGGGCATTTAATCTCTTTCTGTATTAGATTTCTTTAATTGGCAGCAAGTTTATTTTACTCTGTGCAAACACAAATGGCGTACTTTTAAAAAATTAAATCAAAAAAGTTTTTTTAACATAGCTTTGTATTAAAACCTAGTAGAATTAAACAAATTACATAATATTCTAGTTTCCTCTTTTCCGAAAACTTTCAGAACACCACAGCACAAAGCAGGGAAGTAAACATAGCTTATGCTTTGAAATTCTAAAAAAAAGAGTAGATATTCAAAACGTTTGACTTTGAGTAAAAGAAAAAGCAATTACAGACTATTTTAAAATTAGATTTATGGATATTTATTTTTTATTTCAGAGAAAAGTAGATTTAACCAAGGGCAAGAATATGCACTGTAATGTTGTAACTCATCATTAGATGGAGCTACTTCAACTATTACATTAAGAACAAAAAAAGAGTAAAGAACTTCAAAATCAATGCTGCAGAAAATTAGCGTTGGAAGAATTCGAAGAGAAACATTTTATTTTGCCTAACTTCATTTGCAACCAACTTAAGACTCAGTATAAGAGCTACAGTTGTCTTTTACCCAGCCTGACAATTCTTAACCAAGGGAAGTTCCCCATGGTACATCCAGATGAGTGTGGATGTTTGATTCTCCAGGGACAAGTAACGGTGGTGCACCCTGTCACCAGTGGTGATTCTGCTTCTTGGAGCCTGGCTGGCAGCTGCAGTGCAGCTCTGGGGGCCTGGGTCTGCTTTTGAGCGGTGCACACTGCCTGTGCATGTGCTGTTCCACTATTTTTCCCTGCAAGTTCTTTTGAGCGCTGGATATCCATGGGTCAAAAAATGCACAGAAAAAAGGTGGAACAGCACATGCACAGGCAGATATCCCTTGCAGCATGGAGAACATCTAAACATGCGGTATGTGGCACTGCAGACTTGTTTGTGGCGCCACGTATCGTACAGCCGTACTTGTTTGGACACAGCCCCTGGGCCCCAAAATTAGGTCCTGTGGGTTTAATCTTCAGAGCTTTCTGTGACTATGAAATAGAAATACCTTGAAGGAAAACAGTACTTCCAAGTTAAACATATTTTAAGCTTCCTCACTGGTAAAAAACAATATGGAAAGGAACTTGATCCCAGTATCCAGGTAGAGATGCCATGAACAGGACAGAAGTTGGAACATGAATATGGCGCTCTGCATGATTACAACTATTCACCTTTATGCAAAGGGAAACCTAACATAGGTTATAAACCATAAGTGTTAGACTGTCAAACAAATAATACTGTAGTACAAAGGAAATAAATGTTCAGCACTGGCCTTCAAGGACCTCCATTTACTACTTTGAAAGGTTTAATTGACTAAGAAAAATCCATTTCCCAGTAATCTAATTTCTACAGTTTCATTATGGGTACTGCCCAGTCCTAGAACTAAAAAAAAACAGGTATGCTAACAGTTTGTGTGACAATTTCCACTGGAGTAAATGGAAATCCTTCTCTTAATCTTATTGTCCAGAATGGATCAAAGGCCAGACTGAACTAAATACACATAAGTGATTTAGTCACATTTGAAAATACCACAAGGCACCTATCTGTACCTTGTGTTAGGTGCCTAAATACCTCAAACTTCTCTTAAATACCTTACCTCAAACTTCTCTTAAATACCTTTGGCCCTTCATTTATAAGTGGCAGGATTTTAGATAAGTATTGGAATGTCTATGCAAAGAAATTTGGGCAAGAGCAACTAAAATTGATCAAACATAGTACAGGTAGATTTGACACCATATAAACAAAACAGCAAAAAGGAGAGATTGCCTCAGTTTGGTAAACTGTAATCTAGTTACAGAAAAACAGTATAGGATAAAATTTAAAACATGTAGATGATGCAACAAGAAGATGTGGCATGTGGCTAGCATTACATAGCCTGTTTATGTTATGTTATCTCTGCCTATAGACTGAATGGGAAGGTCAGCCTAAGTTGAACAGACAGATTTAAGTAAATAGTAGGTATAAAAACTTTTAATGGACCTATATATGGTAGAACCAGTATGCATAGGTCAGACACAGATCACATACAGCGGAACACTGTACATTGAGCTGGCCCAATTTTATAGTAAAAAATTGCCCACAATGAACTGGAATCACACATATGCAAACATTTCCAGGCCACGAATATCCAGAAATGTAGTGTTTGGTGTGATCTAGAGAAAGCACATATAAACACATCATTGATAACTTTGAAGAATAATCTGTTCTCTTTTGCTTTTACCTAGTGTTATGAAGGAGATTTTTCTGAATGTTGTTATTCTGGTTAGTAGGTTGTTTCAACAATCTAATGCTTTAATCTCTAGGAGTTCAAGGAGTAATTGCATCTAATGGTGTTTTTGTGTAATTCTTCAAATGGTAGAACCATATTGAGTCCTTGTATCAGCCTTCCAGCTGTTAGCCCAAATAGGTTCTTTTTACTTTCTTTCCCTCTATTAATGCTTTAAAAGCTGCTAGTAAATAGGGCTGAGTATCATCAGTTTCAAAGCATGTTTGAATTTATATTTTCAGTATTGTGCAAGTTGTTTTTCTGCCCAGAATTATTATAGTTCCATGTAAAAGAACAGCCCATGTCTTTCATGCCACATGACATTTTAATAGTGTTAGTCTTTCTATAGACTTTCCCCATATTTCTTATTAATTCATGCCATTACAGACAGGAAGTTTTTTGGGGCAGAAACTCAAAGTTAGCCAGTATCTTCTATGTCCTCAAATTATTAATTTATACAAGCTCATATAAAATAAGGTATGAAAATGGAATTGAGTTCAATTATTATCTTGATCTATTTGGCAACACTCAAATTCCAAAAGGAAACAGCTATGTTTTAGTGAGTTAGATATATCAGACCGCATCTGATACTTAGCAGGGCACCTGTGTTGCAGCAATCTTATTTTGTACTAGGATCTTGCCAGATTTATGCATGTTGTAGAGTTTGACTGGCACAGTGCTTGGATGGAAGACCCAGAAAAAAGCAGGTGCTGCAAGAAGAGACATTGGTATTTATGCTGACCTTTTTCTACTTCCAGAAGGCACCAGCAACCTAGGGTGGTGTTAGGAGCAATTGTGGAGGAGCTGCTTTCTTTCCAAGAACTCGTTATAATTCTACCCTCACCAGTAATAATGTAAAGAGCAGGACTGTGCGTAGGAGGCAGCCTCAGGTTTGCCTTTGCAGTGCTCCAAACAACTACTTTCTATATTCTCTACATCTCCTATAAAGCTGTCATCATGCAGTATACCTGTGTTTTATTGAATTACTATATATGAACAGTAATTAACATGTAAAGTGCTTTACAATATCTGATTAGAAATGTCTACTATAATGATTGGATGTGCAAGTAAAACCAGTTTTTTAAGTTAGACTTGGTACCAGAGTGTTTCTTTTTTTTTATTTCTTTATTTCTTGAAACTCTTCAAGAAAGCTTTTGAGGAGAGACTGTGATGCAGCTGGTTTAAAAGAAACACACAATGCTCTCACACAAAAAATGATGGAGTAGTCTAGTAATTTGATCTCTCATTTGAGATGTGGGTTAACCCTGAGTCTCCAAAATCCAGAGTGAGTACTCTAGCCACTAGATTGGGTAAAAAGGGGAACCAGTGCTGCTGGCAACTGTCTTGCATGGGTTTAGACCAGTGGTTTTCAACATGTGGTCAGGGCTGCCTCTGGGAGGGCAAATTGGGGTGACTGCCCCAGGCCCTGTGCTCTGGGGGCCCCACAGAGCCAGGCAGAGCAGTGGCGGCATGGAGCTGGGCAAAACGGTGGCTCCGCATCCAGCCACTCACTATCCTCCCCCCTGCCACCGCCAATGGCAGCAGCAGATTCATCAGGTCCAGGGCCCGTGGGATCGGAGCAGCGATGAGGCCCTGCATGGGATGATTTGCCCCAGGCCCCGCACCCTGCTCGGGTCACCGCTGCCTGTGGTTCATGGACTCCTGGGGGTCTGCAGACTATCTGAGGGGTCCACAAAAGATGGCTATGATCAATCAAAAGTATGTGAATACCCACATTTACAACTCAAAGGGCTCCACACTGATGGCTAGAAAATGATATTTAGAAAATGTTTTCAGAAACTGGCTTGTAGGTAGAGTAAATAGTGCATTAAAACAACACTCCAGGGAAACAGCAAGGGTTAATTGGTTTCTAAAGTAAACTTTCATGTTCTCGGCCTCTGAGGCAGACACTGTGTCCAACGCTAGCACACAAACAGGCACATAAATTCTGGGAAATTGAAAACATGGAGCACAGCGTTCCTTGAAAACCCATAGTGAGATAGGAACCTGCAGAATTGGAACAGGTCACAGTCATCAGTTGCAAAACTGGAATTTCCAGTTTTGGTTGAAATGACCAAATTAGGACACTGGCAAATGACCAGACTAAGATGTATGGATGTGATGGATTTGTGGAAATAAAATTTTGACTGAATGTGGAAAAAAAGAATGCAAAAGGAAGAGTTTCGAAAACAGCAAATTGCCATTGGCCCTTGACCTCCAAGACTGCTGACACCTGACATTCAAGCAAAGAACCACCGGGTGGTGCTCACACACTAGCTGGACACACTGTTCTGCGTGTGAAATTCTGGGACTAGAAAAGAATTGGTATTGTATTCTGTAATCTTTTTGTTTGCTTTGCTTGCAACACTCTTACATTCTATCACTGTGTATTAATAAAATTTGCTTATTCTCAAATGGATGGAGTTGTAGTTGGTTTAGAGAAGATATCAGGAACAAGGTATCAGGACTGGTTTGTAAATCCAGTGCCAAGACGTACCTCCATTTGGAATTTCCAAAGGGATCTGCAAATGAAAAAAGGTTGAAACTCCCTAGTTTAGATATATTCTAAAGGCCTTGTTACATGTTGCACTTTGAGCTGCTTAAATGTTGATTGGTATTAGTGCTAGCTCAAGTTGGGGGCAGACACACTTTAAACCAGGGGCGGGCAATTATTTCGGGCAGAGGGCTGCTTACTGGGTTTTGGCAAGCTATTGAGGGCCACATGACAGGCAGCCAGGGGCAGATATATATTAAATTTCTAAATTATTTAGGGGCCTCATGAGCCAGATAGAATGGCCTGGTGGGCCGCATCTGGCCCGCGGGCCGTATTTTGTCCACCCCTGCCTTAAACCTAAAAACCTTATTTGTCTCTCCACCTGCACAGCTGTGACTTGCCACTAGAGGGCTGGTAAGCAGGGGCCTGACTAGGAGCTACAGATGTGAGTTTCCACTACTGTGCTGGTGAGCCAGTTCAGGCTTCTGTCCCTGCTCTAGGTGGGAGGAGAAGAGGAACATGAAGCTGCCAGGCAGAGCATTAACAGGATGGGGTTGGGTAGTGAAATGGGAGATGGAAAGGAAGTGGGGCTGGGGGGAGGGTGGTGAAATTAAGCAATTCAGCCCCTGAATGATAAAATAAAAACAAGTAACAAAATAAAGAGGATGTAAATTAAAGAAGGTCTCATGTTTTAATAATTTGGGATTGGAGTGTGAGGGGGGATCATGAATAGGGCTACCATACATCCAGGTTTTCCTGGACATGTCTTCTTTTTAGATCCTCTAATTTCAGTCTGGGCATTTTTTTTAAATCTGATCAAATGTCTGGGATTTTGCTCTGCTCCCAGCTTGACCCAGCAAGAAGCTGTTTGGGGCAGGGGGCAGGGCAAACAGAGGCATGGTGTACACGTGGCTACATGTAGCCAGGCAGGGTGTGGGAGTAGCTTGGCAGCTGGATGCAAGTAAGACTGTGGGGGCAGGAGTGTGTATGTGTGTGTGTGTGTATGTGTATGTGTGTCTGAGTGGTGGGCAGGGTGGGTCCAGGGCTGTAGCAGGGTGGGCCCCAGATGCATGCCCCTCAAGCAGGAAGGGGGAAGAGGGCCAGGAAGGAGCATCAGGAAGCTGCATGGCTGGCCCAGTGGCATTGGGACTGGTGCCTGTGCTCTCAGGGGCAGAGCTGGGGGGGGAACAGGGGGCTGTGGATCGGGAGTGAGGGGCACTAGTGGGGCTGGGGGGCCTGTGGCTTCTGAGTGATGGGCACTGGCTCTGAGAACCTGATCTGGTCTCCTACCTTGTTCCCGCCTGCCCTCCCTAGATCCCACTTGTGGACCTGTCCATGCCCTGTGACTTGACTAACTGGCATGTACTTTGCAGGCTGTTTGCATGGAGTTGCATGCCTGGGGTAGTAAGGTCACACCCCTGGGGGTGGGATGGAGAGTTGTCTTGGGGCCAGAACCATTCCCTGCAGAGTAGAGTTCAGGGGGTGGAAAGTTTATCTGCACAGAACAGGAGGGTGGGGGAGGGATGCTTCATCCCAGGATGCTGGAGAATTGCAATTGCAGAGTCTTATATGTGGGGAGTGGTCACACATTAAAGGAACACAAGCCAGGTAACACAGATCAGAAATAAACCTGGCCTGATGTGGCATAACTTTAAGCCACCTAAAGTGTGCTTAAAACTAATGGCAGGTGTGAATGTGTGCACAATCCAGGAGTTAAGAGCTCCAGGAGCCACCTGAAGTTGAGGTTTAACAAGGCCCTAAGAATGCCTGCTGATATGGTCTGCAAAGGAGATGGATGAGAGAATGCTTAGTCTGTGAATCCTGATGGTGTTTCTACAAGAAGTAACTCCCACCTGCTTGGAATTGTCAAGACTTAGGCAACACTGGCCCACAATGAAGGGTTTTTGTGCCCAAAAGCTTGCAAAGAACTTTTCCCCAACTATTTAGTTGGTCTAATAAAAGATATCATATCTACCCAAAGAACCTTGCCTACTGGCCCACAACAGACATTCAGGGCATAGGACCCCATAACTCTTTACTCAATAAAGAGGAACCCATACCTCTGTGCTTCACTAACCCCAGTGAATAGAATATCTTTCAAGTCATTTGAGGCATCCAAAGGGAAGTGCTCAGTTTTAAGTAAGCTGGCGGTTCATTTGCCTCACAAAGAAACCACTATTCATATGGTCTCATTCAGTACCATGACACTACCTGTTTTTAACCAGAAAGGGGCTTAGTTCCAGCCACAGGCCTCCTCTGCTTCTATGACAACGACACCATTATAACGTTTTTAGGAACACTCTGTGTCCTACGTTGTTACGCATTCTGCAGTAGTCATATGAGCTCAGAGCCTTGACTCACATCAGGGGATCCAGTACAATATTATAGTTTAGGAAGCCTCTCTTCCCACTAAGGGACACTTTCAAATGCGCATGTGAATCAAACCTCTGACTATTCTGCAGTGTGAATAGCAGCACAAGTTGTTACATAAAACACTCCAAAGCAATTCCTGTAGCAAATGCTGCCCACTTTACAAGAGAAATTGTTTGGCTTTAAAAATATATTAGTTACTACAGACTTCTTTCCTCCACATATCTACATTTGTTCAGGAGGTTGGATCTGATGACACTTCCTTTCCAATCCTATGATTCTATCAGCTTTTCTTTGCAACAGACAGCTGCCAACAATTTTGAATAAGCAACAGAGAAAGAGTATCAGTAAAAACAACTGTAGAAGTTATATATAGGCGACTGGAGCGGGGGGAGCACATGCCTCCCCTAAGAGTGGCTGCTTCTGGCTTCTGTGGGTGGTCACTGCTCATCGTGCCGCCACCACTACCACCGCCAGCTTCTGAGAGTGGTCACTGCTTGCCACCCTGCCACTCACAAATTATGTCCCCTCAGTGTCAAGAAGCACCAATCACCCATGATGGTTTGCTTCCTGCTGTGTGGGGGAGCTTTTTCCCATACCTGTAGTTCAGGTCTCTTGTTTCAGTTTTGCAGGGCAGATTTAGATACTGTGGCAAAAATACAAGACCAACATTGTAATGGTCCCTTTGAAACCTGCAAACAATTAACCTCTCTGAGGCAAAGATTAGGGACCTTTAAAAGTGCTGTATAATTTACTAAAAAAAAAAATCAGGGAAGCCTTTTAAAAATAATTCCAAATTAAATTCCTGATGAAGGGTATTTAAAGCTGAAAGCTTGCTAACAATTTTTCCAACTATTTGAGTTGGTCTAATAAAAGATATCAGATTTACCCAAAGAACCTTGTCTGCTGCCCTAATCCCAAATTAAGGATTTCACTATTAGAAACTGGGATGGGATCTCTGTATGCAATCTTTCTGGTTTTATTTTCATTTTCCATGAATCTGAAGTCTTGTTTCTTGTGTATGTGCATGCTTGTACGTGAAAAAATAGCAAGGAGGTGCATCTTTTTTTGCAGAATTAGATTTCTAAATAAAGAAGGACCAGTTTAGAAGTGAGGCAAGATATTGCTACCCTGACTGTGGGAGGTTGGGTGAGGAAGGGTTTTTCCCCTGATCAGCTCAGATATATAGGACGTGAGACACTATAAGTGTCCTGTGCTCACTCTGTGGGAAGAGATCAGTCAGGACAGAATCTACGTCAGAGAGCTGGGTTCTAGGAGCAGCTTTGAAAGTATCTTGGCAAGCCGAATTTCAGGATGTGGGGAATCTTCATACATATTAATACTTGAAGAGAAGTGATTGGTTATTCATTACAGTTCTGCGCCTCTGACCAACTCTTTATGACTTTACCCTTCCACACACCCAGAAGCGGAGTGGGACTTTGGCAAGACTGAGTCACAGAAGGTGATGTAGATAGAGGCGGGACTTTCAGATCAATAGACCCTTCTCCCCTCCTTTCACACTGGCTGGAGTTTATGCTGCTATTGTTGCTGCTGCTGTTTCTGCCAGTGTCAGTGTCTTTCTGGGCTCTGTGAAGTATAATCCCAGCATCCTTAGAGCACTACCAGCTTCTGTCTACTCTAGCAGCTTGTTCAGGATTATTTCCCTCCTTCAAGTGGCTGATCACTATTTTTAGAATATTTTCTGGCACCTTAGAAACTCTGTAAGTATAACTTTCACTTTATTATTCAAATCATTGCCTTTGTGAAATTATTTGTCTGGGGCTGAGTAGCAGACATTATTAGTTCATAACCTACAATGTTGACATCTAGGACTATTAAAGGGTTTGCACGGCAATGACCATTTATCGTTTTAGTGTTTTACTTTAGTCAAATGATCAAAAAATAATTCTAGTGACCTTACAGTTGGTAGATTTTTGCACTGTTTCATAACCCTTGAACTAACACAGTGGGTGCTAGTGGTTTTTTTGGCAGGCATGCCACAACTTAGCCCTGCATCATTCATGAGTGCTACTCCAGTCCCCTTCTCCTGGGTGCTCTGATGCTCTGCTTTCTGCTGCTGGACTGCTTTTCTTGTCCTTGGTCTGCCATGTGCCACTCACAGGGGCTTCTCATGCCACTTGTGGTACATCTTGCAGGTTGGCCACCCCTGAACTAGCACATGTTGCTGCTGTCAACATTTGTTACTAGTAAAAGGAAATTGAGGAACAGGTGTACATTCATCACTACAGCTTCACTGAATATGTGTTTCTCATAACACAGCCAAAAGTAAATGCTTCTTGGAGAAACTTTTTGTAAAATATCATTAGGCAGAAGAAAATCTAACCAGCAGAATTCTAAAACACAGAGAACAAGGAAAAGTTTAGAAAAGAATTAGAACAAACACTAACATGCTGCATCTATTTTAAATAGCTGCAGTGAGGGTGAGTGGTGTTAGCACTTTGAAAAAGTTATGTGGGGACTGTTCTTATTGTTGATTACAAATTTGCTCTGGTTGGAAGAACTTTAGTTGGATCTTAACAAATTCTGTGTAAATGAAAAAAAGCCCCAAATCCTTATTTGTATTCCTCACCCCCACCTTTTTTACCGCCCTCCCCACCCCCTACCCCCATTATTGCTGTTCTCTCTACTGGAATTGGCAAAAAACCTCAGATACAGTGATGAATGCGGTTTAAATAAATCTTTAGTCTTGAATTTATGTATAATACCAAAGTGGGGAACTGTGCTTAAATATTTTTCATTTTGTTCCTCATTTTCTTTTCTGCATTCATTTTTCTCTTTTTATGACTTTCTTTAGTATAACAATAGGAGGGGCTGAGGAAAAAAAATTAAAATCAGTTCAGGTGCTTTAATTTGGGCTGTTGAACCCTCTTCTGTGCTAATGGATAATTCCTGGGGAACTGCATGTTGTTATTTCCCAGAGGGGATCAGTTGATAATGACAGTGTATATAGGGTAGCATATAACATTTGGGATTTTCATTATGACTGTGAGATAATTTCTCTTTCATCTTATTCTCTCCAGGTTTTACACATGCAAATAAATTGTAAATATTTATAATAAGCATTTCCTGAATATTACTGTAACGCTGAAAGAAGACCATGTTGGTTTTGTTATTCTTCAGCTACCACTGACTAAGCTCATTTGGTACACACACCCATACATGTGCAACTGTTCGCTCTCTCCTCCATTACCACCAGCGTGAATTAGAAGTTAGTGAAAAACAGGGATTCCAACAATGCAAATTAAGTGTTTGTAATCCTGATGACTGCAATATGACTGCAGTCATTTTAAGTAAAACACTTACAATTTGCTAAGCATCTAGTAATACTTAAACTAGTAGATATGATGACATAGTAATCCAAGCAAAGAAGCAGAAGCAGAAGCAGTGGTAGTGTTCATAAATTCCAGGACTAGCTCTAATACTAAGACCTATGCAAAGTCATTTAACTTTTCTGCCTCAGTTTTCTTATCTGTAAAATGGAAGTAATCATGCAGAGCTACTCCAGTCATGCTGTAAGGATTCATTAGCTAATGTTTATTTAGCACTTTGAAAACAAAAAGAAAATGTTAAGTGTTACCCATGAACACAATTTAGAAAGCATTCCTCAGGGATACCTTTTTTAAAGCTACATGAGATAGGGCAAAGTTACTATTGCTTCTTGCACTTTCTTTCAGGTGCCTAGTTGGAGCATGGAATTTTTACATAGAAGAAAGTTATACCTTCAACTGGGCTGGATATTAATGGTGAATTTGGTTTATGCCAGTCCAGAATATCAGAAAGAAACTCCTGCAAGTCTAGGTCAGATTGACCATCAATGCTGGGAGATCTCCTCTCATGGGCTAATGGAAATGAAGAAACTGAGGGTAGCAGATACTATCATTGCTCTCTGGGACTTCATGATGTTCTTAAAAGAATCGCCTAAGCCCAAGCATAACGAACTCTTCAATGATTTGGCCCAGAACTTCTGGGATATGTATGTAGACTGTGTGCTCTCAAGGTCCCATGGAGTGGGCCGAAGACAATTAACATCTACCAAGTATTTCTCCTCATATTCACATAGAACCTCAGCAGGTAAATTTACTGCACAATACTAGCCTGGCAATTGGCTAGCTATTAAAATTGAAATATTTGTTTCTTTACTTCTGTTTAGCCAAAATGACCTAATAACCCCCTCAAGTTCTTTGACCATCTTTCATTAAAAAAAAGTATGCTTAAGATGTTGTAATCCTAAATTTATGTTCTTTTTTAAAAATGCATGTATGAATGTAGTGCTCACAAAAACTTGGGGCTAGACTACCAGAGTTGGAGACTCAATTCCTCTGTTTACTCACAGCACACATATAGGAAACAAATTACTTAAAAAGTGCAAGATTCATAGCAATTTTCTTTCAGTTCTGACCCAGAGGGGTCACCTTAAGGATGAGAGGTGAGGTTCAGATTAAGCCCATTCAAATATTATCCTTCCTCCTGAAACTTTAGATGTATTTAATTAGTGCTTGGTGTGGTGATGTGGACACCTGGCTACTGTGCATCATCCAGTCATAACAAATGCTGGCCAGTATGGCTCTGGGCTGGATTTGAATTGACAGCCTACAGGCTACCAGTTTTATATCCTATTAACCAATCTCCGAGCTAGCATGTCCTTTGGACTCAATGGCCCAAGAGGTCCCTTCCAGTCCTAAGGTCCTAAACATAAATGTATTGTCGTAGAATGTTTCTCCAATGTATACCAGCAGGGTTTTAGATTGAAAATGGGTCAACTACATTTGTGTGTCAAAGTGGACACAACATTACCCTAGCATAGCTAAATATATTTCTTTATCAATAACTAGCTTTCTTTCCTAATCTTGCAGGGTCAGCTTTCACCAATCAATTTAGGTTAAAAGGAGAGAAAAAAAATGAAGATACCTCAGCAAGATGACATCAAACTGAAGGAGCACAAATGCACAGCATGTACTATGGATGCGTATAAGATCCTTTCATGGGTGTTAAGGGTTTTTTTTCCTTTCCTGCTGTACAAAGTACTTAAGATAATTGATAAGTTGATGAGTACTTTAGACACTTTGTCAACATGTTCCCTTTTCTTTAAATGTACCAAGGTTGCCTTTTTCCCCCACTGCAAATGTGAATGCTTATGTATTTTGAGTCAATACTTTTGTTCTCTCAGGTAAACTGTCCGTTTAAACTGGTGTTATATTTTTGTAGACTCATCTTTTCAAATAACTCTCTTTTTTAAGATGTTAATGACAATGGAAACCCTATATATTTTTATATGTTAAACAAAGGGGTGCAATGGCAACGTGCACATTTTATACATTTCATTTTTAAGATCAATAAAAAAGTACTAATGTTAACCCAGAGGGAGAGGTTACATGTGATGTAGAATCTTGTGCAGCCTCTAAAGTTTGTATTTTATCACTGCTTAGTCTAGGTTATAGATTAATTAAAATATTTTTTCTATGCAACCAGGACTGAGTTATAGTTGTACTCTCATTTTTGTCCATTTGTATATCTTGTTATTTTCAAATGGAGTACATCTGATAGACAAAGGGGCCAGTTACTAATTTTGTATAAAACTGTCTTGTGCACTTAGGTGGGCAACTAAGGGGATATAGTGTACCCTTGCAAACTTTAATTGCAGCATAGTGGGAAAGCAGCCTCATGCAAAAAGGCATAAAATACATAGGCAACAGTGGGGAAGATGAGAGGTTTTCCCTCCTCTACCAGATAGTAACTACCAGAGATGAAGTGGCACAGAAGAGAAGGTAACACGTTACTGGTCTCCCCCAGAGCAAAGAAAACAGTAATGAATTACGACTTTGAGATGCCAATATGTTCTTTGGACTTTTCTATGGGCAGCAGAACTATTTTGCTACCCCTTAGGGCACACTGCAAGTTTACAATCTATCCCTGTATAATACAACTAACTGATTTTGATCACCAGAGAATACAATGCAAGTTTAAAAGTCCACTTGAACACCTTTTTTTTTTTTTTGAAAATAGCAATAAATAAATAAAAAAGCTCTGGACATGCTAGGTTATATACCGCACTTCAAATATTCTAACGGTGCCCTTGGATTTTTTTTTTAGATGTTAAACTTTGTTAAATAAAATACTTAATTTTTCCTTATACAAATATTCCTGAGTTACGCTATCCCCAAGAATTAGCATGTACCAATAAGTTTCCAGTACACATGGAAAGTAAATATGAAATCCTAAAGTTAAAAGAAATAAACAGAAACCAGTTGAATTCTGCAATATATCCAATCAACAAAATATTTCCAAATTGTTGTATCTATCGTAAACCAAAAGAAGAATTTTAAATGGCGTCCTCATTTTGATTTCTCAGCTAGATATACAGTGATCACTGATGATGCATTTAAAACCAGCACCTGCAGAACTATTACATTAATATGAGCCTCTATTTTAAAAGCAATGTTATAGTATGGTTCCCCAATGACATACTGTATGAAGAGACATTTTTGGAGGATAAAAAAAAAATTTAGCTAAGGTTTCTAGCTTGGTCATATAGAGTGTTTACACACATACTAAAATAAGGCAACTTAACTAAGGCAATTTAAGTTAGCCATGTTGGAGTGTACACACATACAGCTTACTAATGTGAGTCAAGATAAGACACTTCGGTGGTATATTATCTTGTGCCACATTTAAATCGACTCTGCTCCACATGTGTGTAAGCTGGTACTTAAGCCGGCTTAAAAAAGTTAAGTCAGCTTAACTGTCAGAAAGTTAGCCTGTGTACATAACCATAAACAACTCAACAACCCATTGGTGTTCATCCTTAAATACAAAAAAATGCTGTTTTAACTACTTCATTTGCACCAAAGTAAAAATGCACAAATATTAAACTGTCACTCTCATTTACATGCAATTACTGAACTGAACAACAGTTGCAATGCATGTTGTGTGTTGCAAAACACTTAATTCTCTGCCTTCAGTTCTCATTGACTTCAGCTTGTAAAGAAGAGGCTCACAACCCTGTAGAATGGGCCCCAATATTTTTTCAGCATGCTGCTGTTGTCCCACTACAAAGTGATCTTGGCTGACTTAATAAGCTAGAGTATTGAGCAGACACCTAATAAAATAGTCTGAGGATCAGTAACAATAAATACACGTAATAATAATGTTAAGGCATTTACTATTATTCATATGTGAGACGAACGCTTACATTTAAAAAGAACAATTTAATTAAATGGGATTTCTGGCATGACAAACTATTTTAGTGCTGTCCTAAGTGGGAGCATTTTCATTGCCACAAATGAAATGGAGGAGTTATCCTTGGGACAGCAAAAGGCAGGTCTTCCTTGAAAATGTGTGCCCTCCCCTTTATCTGCTTTCTTCAGTCTTAACTACCCTCACCTTTTCCCTGTCCCTCCTGTATTCCTGATGCTTTTCTTCCTTCAGTCCCATTCTGCTTCTCTTCAGAACCTGTCCCCCCTGCTCAATATAATTTTTTGTTTTCAGCTTCTTTCTCCCCCATACAACTTAAGCTTACCTCATCTCATCACAGATAGAACACCACAGCTACCATCTCTTCTTTCATAGATTCATAGATATAGGGTCGGAAGGGACCTTGCAGATCTAGTCCGAACCCCTGCCCTGGGCAGGAGAGAAAACTGGGCTTAAATGACCCCAGCTAGGTAATCGTCAAACCTCCTCTTAAAGACCCCCAAGGTAGGAGCCAGCACTACTTCCCTTGGAAGTTGGTTCCAGATCCTAGCTGCACTGACTGTGAAGTAGTGCCTTCTAATGTCTAGTCTGAACCTACTCGCTAACAACTTATGGCTGTTATTCCTTGTTACTCCGGGAGGTGCTCAGGGGAACAAGGTTTCTCCCATTCCCCGCTGGTCCCTGCTAGTAATTTTATAGATGGCCCCCAGGTCCCCTCTCAGCCTTCTCTTGTGAAGGTTGAACACGTTAAGGTCCCATAGCCTCTCTTCGTAGGGTCTGCCAGGAGGCTGTCCTGCCATATATTTGCTAGATATCCTAAGAGGAAACAGCAGCAAGTCCTACAACCGCAGCTGATTACAGCAACCAGGAAGTATAAATGCAGGTGAAACCCAATTGCTTCACTGCACATTGTTTGTGGGGATGGTGGGAGAGAAGGGAGCAGAGAGGGGAAAGCGATCAACTCAAATAGCCAATAGCAGTACAGGTGTAGTGGTAAAGATTTCCTTTTTAGTAATGAAGCCACTGGACTGCTTCAGTAATCTTGCTGTATTTACTAGCATACTGTAACACAGTGGTCTCTAACCTTTTTAAATACCGGATCACTTTCTGAATTAAAGTATGACCCAGGATCTACCGCACGGTACCCACCAGCAGGTCAGTCTGTGGGGGAAGGAAGGGTCGGGAGGGGGGCAAATCAGGGCCTTTGCAGTTGGGGAGGGAATGGAGCACAGGCAGGGCAGGGGTGAGTGAGGCCCTGGCTGGGCTGGGTGGTGGGAGAATCAGAGCCCAGGTGGCTTGTTCAGGTGCATGGGGCGGGCTCCCGCCACTGCATGCACCTCAGTGGAGGCCTGGGGGGCATGTGCCCCCCAATCTGTGCATGGGGTGGAGGTGACTGCTGCTGCATGCTGGGCTTTGTGCTCCAAGCCCCGCTGCAGCTGCTCCAGGAGTGGCACGATACCGCGTATGTCCTGTCACTGGGTGTGCAGGGGGCGTGGCTCAGCCCAGTGGTGGGACACAAGTGGCATCGCGCTGCTCCTGAAGCAGCTATAACTCAGCCCTCCCATACTGAGATCAACTGTCAGAGGCTCCACGATTGACCAGTAGATCACAAGCGACTGGTTGGTGACTACCGCTGTAACAGGTTTTACTGTGAAAAAGTGGGGGTGGTATCTCCTCTTCTCTGTGGTTAATCAGGGTACGCCCCTCTGTGCTTTCCTGCCATGCCTTTGACATTATTTTAAATACAGGAGACTGCTCAAGTCCACTACAGTGATTCCTTCATTCCTTGACTCCACTCCTCTGGGCCCTCAGCCCCTCAATTCACCAGGCTTGCACTCCTCAGGCTCCGCTCAGTTCATTAGGTTTTGTCCGTCAAGCTGAGTCCCTAACTTCTAATAGTCCTTGTTGACTAGTGTCTTCCCAAGGCACCCTTGGTGGCCTCCTTCTACCCCTTCATCCACTCCCATGTCTTGCGGCTATAACCAACAAAAATCGAGCCCAAAACAAATCAGTTGCAGTTGGGGTACTTTTCTCCAGGCCTCTCCCCCAGCTCATACTCAAGTCATGATGGCATCTCCCAACTCAGGCTTTCCGGGATGTACTCACAGTTCTCTGTCTCCAACATGGCTTCTTCATTCCTTTAATGAGCACAATTTGGTCCAGTCTGGAGTTCCCAGAGCTGCTTCCCTTAACTCCTAGTAGAAAGCTGCTGCCCATGTCAGACAGACTCTGCCTCTGGTGCAGAGCTTTTATAGCCCCTGCCTCCTCCTCTCTTTGAACTGAGGACACCTCAGGAGGCCATTACTTAATTAGTTACCAGCCATTTACTATCTGGGGCTCTGCAGCTTTCTAACTCTACTGTCTAGTCATACTCTCAGCAACAGGGCTTAGCCCCATTACACATGCGAAGGTAAGCCCCATTACACATCTATGTAAGCAAATCAAGCCGCTGTGTCTAATGCTTTTGTAGAATGGCCCGCCAGGCCATTCTATCCGGCCCGCAGGGCCCCCCAAAATTTAGAAAATTAATTTTCATATGTCCCTGGCTGCCTGTCATGTGGCCCTTGATGGCTTGCCAAAACTTACTAAGTGGCCTTCCGCCCCAAATAATTGCCTGCCCCTGATTTAAACTGTTTCACTGTTTCAATGTTTTGCCCATAGATTACAATGGGGAATCATGAAAATGCCTGTAACTTTGTTATATATTGCCCGATTCAGATGAAAATTGCCGGGATGGTAGCCCCTTCTGAGGGCATGAAGCCTGCCAAAGTATCAAGGAGATGGGTGCAGGGGTTTCTGGGAAACTGCACCTCAAACTGCTGACAAGCAAAACTCATATCACTGGCCAGCTGCGGCAGTCTGCTGTCATCCCGCATGATCTGGGGGTCCACACTCCCCGGGACAGCTGCAAGGCTGTGCTGGACTTTTCCCAGGGGACGCAGGCCCCCAGATCTGCATGTGGGATGACAGCATTATGCCACTGCTGGCTGGAGCCAGCACCAGCACCTGAGTCTGCCCAGTGCAGCCCACACCAAGAAGAACCCAGTGCTGGCCCTGGCCAGCAGTGGCAGCAGCAGCCTGCTGTCATCCTGCACACAGATTTCACAAGATAGCAAAGATTTCATCTAGATTAGAAAATTGGCCTCTCGCATGAAGAAAGCAAAGAAGTATTTATTTAATAAAGCAT
The DNA here is from genome assembly GCF_052110815.1 of Crocodylus siamensis. Taxonomy (NCBI): domain Eukaryota; kingdom Metazoa; phylum Chordata; order Crocodylia; family Crocodylidae; genus Crocodylus; species Crocodylus siamensis. The sequence continues at coordinate 171,756,674 of NC_143399.1, forward strand.
GGCTACATTTTCTGCAGGGTGAATTTGAACCCCCCCCCCCACACACATGCACACACCCTTATAAAATTAATGGAGCAAGCCAGATAGCATCAACAACTAGCAAGCACATCTCAGACCCTGCAGACTGGCATGGCTCAGCTAAAATCATCTGAAATAAGCATAGCTAGCTGCCTTGCTTTACAATGTTATATTTTAGACATATGCTGACAATCCTTCTGCACAAGAAACTGCTGTTGTCTTTAATGGAAGGTGCATATAGGTAGGTACTTATAGGATTAAATATGATTAAATGGTGTTGGTGTAAAGTATTATACTGTTACATTTTTCTTTATATGGAATAGTGAGAAATGTCCATTTGGAATAATCTTTGGACTGTGAACACACACACATGCATGTGCATGCACACACCCCTCTTCCTAGGAATTAAAAGAAGGCAGTTAAAATCTACAGAATCCAGTCAAGGTTTTCCCCATTTCTTTTTACTGACATTTTACAAAGTGAATTCTTAACTTTTTCTTACTGTCAAAGTTGGGTGGCAGCAAATTGCAATGTCAGATGGGGTCACAGGGAATACCAATAATGGGTGAAGGGCCCTTTTGCCCATGTCAGATCACGTTACTTGGATGGAAAGGGCTGTTGTTCGTTTGAGGGAACATAGAGATGGGATAGGTCTCTTTACAAAGGACCATAGCTGTCAAGACCGGTCAAGAATTAAATATTCTAATATAATAAAGGGCTTAGTCTATCTGTCTGTCTGTAATGCTTTTGGGCAACTGTGCATGTGCTGCTGAGAGGGCCAGCAGCAGCTGGCTGCACAGGCTCTGCCTCCTCAGGCAGTGAAGGAGCCACCGCTGTCTCAGGCAGGGAGGAGGTAGAGGCAGAGGCGGGTTTGGGGGGGGAGCCACCGCTGCCGCCACCTCAGGCAGTGAGGTGGGGGGGAAGCCCTGCTGCTCCAGGGGAGGAGGTGGAGGCATAGTTTCATAGTTTCTAGGGTCGTAAGGGACCTGAGTAGGTCATCTAGTCTGACCCTCCACCAGGGCAGGAACAATACTGGGGTCAAACGACCCCAGCAAGATGTTCATCTAACCTCCCCTTAAAAACCCCCAGGGTAGGAGCCAGGACCACCTCTCTTGGAAGTTGGTTCCAGACCCTAGCCGCCCTGACTGTGAAGTAGCACTTCCTGATATCTAGCCTAAACCTTCCCTCTGCCAGCTTGTGACTGTTATTCCTGGTCACTCCTGGCAGTGCACGGGGGAACAGTGACTCCCCCAATGCCCGCTGATCCCCCATGCAGCCAGGGGGGAGGGAGCCGCCGCTCCAGAGGCTGGAGGAGGAGGTGGTGGCAGTGGAGGGAGTATTTGCATGGCCAGCCCCAAAGAGTGAACAGGTGGCAGGGAGGGAGGTGAGCCATGTAAACACTCCCTGAAACACCCTGTCATTCATGTTGGGCAATTGGCTAGTATTTGTTATAAACCCCAAGGAAAGGAGTCAGTAATTGCAACATGTGGAATGTGCATTCTTTATGACAAGAGGGGAAATTGAAGCCAGGTCTCTGCTTATAGGTAGGGTCGACTTCAATCCCCTCCTATTTTCATATTTGCCAACCATCTATACATTAAACCCCTAATGGTCTATCCTCCACAGTAGTCTAACCCAACCCTGGAAGCTCTGTTGAACTTCAGGCTACAAGTTCAACTCTGACCTCACTCATCACTAATCTCCCCACTTTCTGCAGTGTGTTTGGAACTTACCTGTGTATTGCAGGCGTTGAGCACAGGAAATCTACCAGCAATAATGCTATAATTTCTTGTTTTGTGTTTCCTGTCTTTTTACACCTCATTTCTTCTTTATAAAGACAAGCACAGAAGGAAAGACAAGACTGATTACTAGAGGGGAATCAATCAGCTTTGCATTTAAACAACAGAGTATGGACAACTGGGGCACATCACAATGAATGCGCACATGCAGGGGCATGTGTTTCCCATGGGACAAACAGCAATGGCACATATTTGTGCCACTGCTGTTTGCCGCGGGTATGCCCCCTGCATGCATGCTCCAGTGTGCAGCAAATTGCCCTGGGTGGGGTAGGTGAGGCTGGGGCCAGCACTTGGGGTCCTGGGGGGCCTCCCAAGGCAGCAGTGGTGCTGAGCCAGCTGCTCAGATCCTGACTGGCAGCCAGAGCATGGCACATATGCTCAGTTCTGCTCAGATCCTGACTGGCAAAGGCTGCTGTTGTATGTGCCTCACCATTTTTTTAGCAGAGTTTTTTTGACACTGGGATCTCCCAGTGTCAAAAAACCTGTCGCGCTGCAAATTAGCAGTGCACATGTGAATGTGCACGTGTGCGCTGCACGTGGTTCGAGGTGCTGCAAACCATGTGCACACTCGTCAGGATGTGCGTCTGTGGTACATGATGTAAAGTTTGATATAGATATGAACAGGGTGGCATATGTGGCCTGACTGGCTGAGGACAGTCTTCAAAGTCATACCTAGATATCAGTGTAGGATACCCTGAGGGACAAACATCCAGGTACCGACTGGGTCAGAATGAACGCTCTCTGGTACACATGGTTTGAAAGGTCAGAATCAATAGCTTTGCAACATACTGCATGGACTTCTTAATTCATAAACACCTTGATGTTTACATTACTGTGTATAAAACAAAACATATTTTAATCTATACTTATTCATTTCACAGTATTTTCTAGGCATTTTTATCAAAGCAATACAAATAGATTATATTTTACAAATGTTTGGCCGCCTAAAATATACTATATGTAAGAATAAGAAAAAATAAAAAGCACTGTCTGAAATACTCCCAGCCAGTGTTTATTTTATAGATACTGAATCTTTTTTGAATGGGTCCAACACTTTAACTCCTTTGATTTTTTTTAAGGCTCCTCCACGAACAGAGATCTTTCCAAGAGAAAGGTCTGTATCAGCCAGTGGCCCTCCAGTTAATTGAGAAGGCGTACTTTCTACAGTTACTAAGCGACCAGATGTAACCTAGAAAACAAAACAAATCGTTTGACATTCATGTTAGTCTTTAAAATGAAATGAGAGTTTCATCACAGGCCTAGCCTTTCGACAATATTACTCAGAAGCTGGAGATGCAGTCTGAAGGATTCCTAGCTCCTCTCCAATACTCTTTAAACTCAATACACAAATTGCCCCATCAATAACATAGACTGAGTGGCTTCTCAGTTGGTATCTTTATGGATCATGCTGTTCAGCCTTTGTATTCAATCCCAAGTACAGAGGAAAAGAAAACCAAGACTTCATTAGAAGAATGGAATACTGTGCATTATCTTCTGTTATTTGGATTTATTGTTCTGCCAATATTTGAAGGCTAGATCAAAGAAGCTCTCAGTCCCTGAAATGAAGCTCACGTGGAATTTAGGTGCCTAAGTCCAAGAGGGCAAGCACAAAAATCTCCACCCAACCACTTAGGTGCAATTATCTACATTTTCAACAGTAATGTTCCTTAGGCACAACAAGTTTGGCTTCTGTGTATGACAGAAGCTTTGCTATTTTGGCTGAGTGGAGTATCTTACATCTGCATTTCTGCAGAACAAAATGGGATCTCTCCTTCTCTGAAGGTACACTAGGGCACACACTAAATAGGGGACTAATAAGCCCCTGCAGACAAAACAGGATCACTTTCCTGAATCCAGTCATGTTAGTTTGGAACAAACTATATTTTGAGAGATGGATTTCTGAAGAAAGTTGGGGAAAAGAATATGATATGGAGCATTATCTAGAAGAAGGGTGTGAAAGACCCAAATATGAACAGGTCCACAAGTTTTCTACCTCATTACTACTCTGTACACAGAACAGGTTAAGGCCTGTGAATAGCAAATCTACCTTAAACTGAAGCTGAGTGGAGATTTGGAATTCCTTACTATTGCACAGTTAATTTTAGTCTGTCCATGTGTCCCCCCTCCAAAACCAACCAGGAAGTGAACTGCTTCTTATGCATAAGTGGCCATTTCTGGTTGATCCACAAAAACAATCTTAGCTTCCTCTCTTTCCGCTTAATGAAGATGTTCAAGCTAGGGAGGAGAAATCTGTTCCATGATTAGATACCATAGATTGCTAAACATGCCTGCAGTTCACAATCCCTATGCAGTGTTGCTGTTGAACATGACTTTCTACTGATGAATTCATTCTTTTTTTACTATACTACTTCTGCATAATGGACTAATTTCTCTTGAACTTTCTTCTTTCTATCAAGGTTAAAACAGTTTCAGCTTCACCAGTACCACAGTTTTCTGGTGAATTTTGGGAGGATTTTTTGGACAAATTATCCAGAAAATACTGGCTTGCTGTTAAGGTTTATAATCAAATATCTTACAATATACTTCTGTCTAGATCCTCTTCCGAGATGCATCTAAATCTTGCAGATTCTTTTTGCATAACAGCTCTAATATACAACCTTTCCTATTTACTCACACCGCTAAATTTCTTGTCTTGAGCCATTACCATTTTGCATCTCTGTATTCTTGTCCCACTCATATCCGTGCAGAATTCTGCTACAAATATCATTTTCCTATCCTGTTAGTTTGACTGCATCTCCCTGTCTTTCATTGGCTTCCTCTTCTTTATCATATCAAACATAAAGCTGCTCGTCTCCCCTTTCAAGATTCTTCATGGCTATGCCCATGATATCACTCATTCACTATCCTATTACTGCCAGATACTAACTGCTATTTCTTTGCATTAGGGCAGTGGTTCTCAAACTTTTTTTTTCACAGACCACTTGAAAACTGCTGAGGGTTTCGGCAGACCACTTAAACTTTTTTGCATCATCATCAAAACAGTTTTGAGCTCCATCGTCAGAAAAAATAAATCAAGTGCAGGACCAAGTACAGATATTCTCAATTGTTCCACAACCTTCTGTAGACCACTTGAATGGAGCTTCCGGACCAGTGGTGGTGCCTGGACCACAATTTGAGAAGCTTTAGATTAGGGCATTATCCATGAAGCCAGACTCCATCACCTACTTGTTACATTTTTGACCTAGCACCTTCATGATTTCTTCCATGTTAACCTCTTACATGCAGGGAAAGCTCCCTGTAAACATCTACAAAGTTGATCATTCCCTTATTATCATGGTTAAATTCCTCCTTGAAGCCCTGCTTTGCTGTAAAGCCTAAAAAACTTGATAACAATTAGGTCAATGCTGTGCAGAGATAATTGCCTTTCAAGCTGACCAAAACTGTCTCATTTCCTTAAACAACAGCAACAACAACGTAATTATATCTATATTAAGATTTGCTACATTTGTGCTGTTTTCCTTCTGCACAGAAGCTGAGGTCAGTAAGAAATCAAAGCTGGTTCAGTGGGGTGCTCATTGATTGGTATAGGAATTCTAACTCCAACTCTGTTAAAAACAATCAAACAGGAAGTCTTCTAGATTGTCAAGAGTCCAAATCCAGGTATTCTGTCATTCTCCTAAGAAGCTGAAAACTGCCAAACTCTTCTGTGGGACATATGCATGTACACCGTCAACTTCATCAGGTGCAACTAATGAGCCATTTATGAAGGAATGAACAACTGGAAAAGAAGCCTTCAATGAACAGATTAAGTGCTCAGCAGGTCTTCTCAGTAAATAAAGGCCTAGTGTCTCTGAGGTTTTTTTCTGTAGGAGGCCTTTCCTACCTCTTCTTTGACCAGTTATGCATCTTTGATGCTTGTGAATTATCAGAGGTTGAAGAGGTACATATCAGCTACAGTGGGTAGGGCCCTGTGTAGACAATTTAGTAAAAGAACAAAGCATTTCTTCCTTCAATAATGCTTTCAGGACATCTTTATTATCTTTATTGCAGGTTCAGAATGAGACAGCTACACAGATGGAAAAGGCTTCTGATAAGTGCCCTTTTCCTGGAGTATCAAAGACATCAAGATACACTAATTCGTAATAGACATCTTTCTGCTACAGACACAGTGCTTTAATCTCACAAGTTTGGACCTCATCATCAGGAAATTTAAAGCAAATGTGGGAAGCAGGAAATAGCGGACCAAAAAAAATGGACTGGGAACACTTCATCTGTCCAACTAACATAAGGCCTACAGTAATTACACTATTTTATTTCTATTAATTTGTAAGATTAAGTGAATTAAAGGAAACCTTACTTACTGTTGTATTTAGGCCTTTTATTTCAGTTGAGTGGGTGGTTGCATTTTGTGACTTTGACTTTGATCTAGAAGCTTCTATTGATTTTTCCTGAAGTCTTTTTGCTTTCTAAAGATATTTAGAAAGATGAGTTATTTTTAATCACAAAACAGCACTTCATCATATGCAGCCTAACAAAGAACATGCAAAATAAAACATGAAGGTCATTTCTATATGGTTTTAATAAAAATGCAAAAAGTAATATGAGTCATCAGTGTGACAAGGTAATAAGTAAGGCTAACTGCACTCTTTCTTGCATCAGCAGGTGCATCATGAGCAGGTCTAGGGAAGTGATAATTCCCCTCTATGTGGCATTGGTGAGGCCACAGATGGAGTACTGCGTCCAGTTTTGGGCGCTGCACTTCAAGAGGGATGTGGATAACCCTGAGAGGGTTTAGAGAAGGGCTACTTGTATGGTTGAGGGTCTTGAGGTAATACCCTATGAAGACAGACTGAGGGACATGATCTCTTCATCCTCCACAAGAGAAGGCTGAAAGGTAATCTTGTAGCTGCCTACAAATTCATTAGGGCGAGCCAGCAGGGAATAGGGGACACTCTGTTTACCAGGGCACCCCTAGGGTTTACCAGAAATAATGGCCACAAACTGAAAGAGAATAGATTTAGATTGGACGTATGGAAGAAATTCTTTATGGTGAGGGCTGCCAAAATACGGAATGGGCTTCCAAGGGAAGTGGGGCTTTCCCTACCCTGGAGGTGTTCAAGAAGAGATTAGACAGGCATCTGGCTGGGGTTACTTAACCCCAGCGCTCTTTGCTGCCTGGAGCAGGGGGACAGACCCGATGATCTACCAAGTCCCTTCTGACTCTAGAAATCTATGAAATAGAAATATTGTGAATGCACTATTTATAATATCTGATTAATCAAAATCTGTTTGAAAATTAAATAATTTGGTTTAAAAACATAAGACCATTACAGGACACAGGAAGTAGGCCAATTAGTGTTTTGCCTTTCTACAGGAATATTTCAATTTTGATGCAATTTAATTAAAACAAAGTTAAAGAAATTCTAGCTCCTAATTCACATACTGTGCCTGGGATTTTAGGATATGGGTAATCAGGGACCTGCATAGTTTGGCCACTAAGTCTTCTCTGAAAAAAGATTGGTATTTCTGTTGTATTTTTACGAATATCACAGTATTACTGAAGTCTGGTGTAAATCCAACTGTATTTCCTAGTAATCGATTCTGCTTGAAATCTTCCAATGACTATAACCACATGGGCAATATAAAATCCACAAAAGTTTCTTACCTTTAAAGCCTCATAATTTGATGTCCGAGTCAAAAAGTTTTCCCAAGATTTATTCACCATTTCTCTTTGCTTATGGATACCTTGAATCTACAACATGAAAGAAGTTTGAAGAAATGTAAATGCACACTCTTGTTTCCATTGGCTCTCCTGCTTTCCTTATTCCTAACAGCACATTTGATTTTGTGTTCTCATTTTGGAGAACCTTCTCATTTTGGGTTCCCCTGATATTGTGGACTCCCCTCTGACAATTCCTAATGCAACATAGCTCTTTTGTCTAAACTACTTAAATGCAACACACCTCTTTTGTCTAAACTGCTTAATGGTATCACTGCTGTTCTAGTACCTGACAGAAGTAGAATATTAGAGAACAATGTGTTTGGCTCACTTCCTCATAGACTAGCAATGCCACCTCAATTATAAACTACCTTTTCACTACCCAACTACAAAATGTTGAAGGGACCACAGCAGCTTGCATTTGAGAAGTCTGCAGTTCTGAGATGGAAGAAATCCTCCCCATGTGTATTCATTAGGAGTGCAGCAACAGACATTTTTGGGGCCGATACCGATGGCCAGTTTTTAAGGAGGCATATCGGTTGATACTGATCTGATTTCCAATACAGCTGCATGCAGCTGGTAAGTCTGTTGTGGTGGAAGGGGAGGGAAGGGGTGTGGGGGGGCAGATCAAGGCCACTGCAGTGAGGGAGGGAGCGGGGCTGGGGCAGGTGCTGCCCAGCTGGGGCGGGGTATGGCATAGGATGGAGCTGCAACTTGCCTGGGGGGAGAGGGGTGGCTTTTGCTGCTGTGTGCACCCTGGGAGGGCATGGGGGGGGCGGGAAATGTGCCCCGGATCTGCGCAGGGCAGGGGCAGGGCAGGCTGGGGCTGACCCCAGGCAAGTGGCGGTGGTGGCGCTGGAAGGGACTGTGGGGGGGGGGGGGAGCTGCAGCCACCCCAAAAACTATGTAGCCACCCCACAGCCCCCCTCCCAGTGCCATCACCACCCACCCGGCACAGATCCAGGGGCAAATGCCCCCCATGCCCTCCCAGATGAGCAGCAGAATCAGTGGCGGAAGCTGCTGGATGAGTGAATGAACCACTGAATGAGCTGCATGGAGCAGCTGGAGCCGCTCCCCGCTTTCCCATGCCCCCTGGATGAGCTGTGGCTCTCTCCCGCATCCCCCCACCCCACCCCACCCCAGCTGGGCAGCACCTGCCCCTGCCCCTGCCCCAGCCTCTCACTGCAGAGGCCTTGATCTGCCTCTCCCCCACACCTTCCCCTTCCAGCACAACTGCTAGTCTGAGACTCCTTGAAGACTCAGACCATCAGCAACTCCCTATGCCTGAAGAAGGGTGACTGCCCGAAAGCTTGCCAAGAGCTTTTTTCCAATTACTCAGTTGGTCTAATAAAAGATATCACATCTACTCAAAGAACCTTGCTTGCCTATGTCCTTAGGCCAACATAGCTACAAACAAAAACCCAGCAACATTTTATTATTAAAGGTGTTCTGTGAGCCATTTTAATGAATTAATTTTACTTAATTTTCCCTTTATGATAACCTTAATGTCATGTCTCAAATAATTTTAATTCAAAACTTTAACTTCAGATTGTCACAGACTGCTTACCATCTACTGAAACAAACTATAAGAATACTTTTCTGTAAGAAAAATTCCAGCACAATTTTTGGCACATCAGACACAGTCCTTTAGACTGCTGGGATTCTCTTTTACAACTAATGGGGTCCAAACTCAAATCTTGAGGACTGTTCCCCCTGCAAGTCTAGACAGAATGATGTGACAATTTGTGGTGTTTGTGGAGTAATTTAGGTATTCTGGTCGATTTTATGATATTGCTGAGTTACTGAATGGAATCCATTATCTACTTGCTATTAGACTTATTTCTGTATCTCCTAGGTCAGGGACAATGAAAAAGACTTTGATCATCCTTAGCATAAAGTTTAGAAGAATGTGCTTTCTTCAACTTCTCCTCAAGGGGCTGAGGTTTGAAAGGGTAGACTTTCTGCTTTAGCAGAAAAGAGAGATCAGGTATTAGTGCTAGGTCTTAAAAAGCAAAATCTAAGAAACTTTTGGTAGGAGGTTCAGACAAAAGGACTCATAAGAGGAATAAAAGGTACAGATGAGAGAGGAAGCTTTGATGGCAAAAGAAACTAGCTGCAGGAGAAAGAAAACAGACCCTATGATTTAGAAGAGAAGCTTGACCTGGAGGAGAGGGATCCCAGAGAAGGGACCTGGAAACTCCAAAACATGGACCCAAATTCTGAAAAATACTCCATAGTTTGGAAGATGATATGAATTATATCCCAGGATGCCCAGAAAATAGATTCTAGACAGCTGTAGGTCTCACTTACAGCAAAATCCTATTTCACATCTATGTGCCTCTTATGTAGCTGGGCAAATGATTGTTGGCTGTGAGGGAGCAGCGACTAGGGGCGGCCGTGAGCTCCCTAGCGCCGCCTACCGTCACGTTAGGGTGACGTAGCACCCTCAGAATCTCGCCCGCCACGACTTTGATGGTAAAAGATATAATGTGGAGGCTGCCAGTTTCCCTAATAGACGGTCTGGTTGTACGTCCCTACTCCAGACTGGGGATTTGATAAGCGTCCTGCCTTAAGGGCAATGCGTGCCTCCAAGCCTCCCCCTTAGCACGCCCCAAGCCTCGCAGCTATTCCGGGGGACGCTTGTATGGTCCCTCGCCCCTCGGGTGCCCTTGTTCTCACTCTCGGGCACCGGGGCTCTTCGCCCACCTGGCGCCTCCTTGGGTCAGGCCCCAATCTCTGGCCCGTTCCCCACGCCCTGGGCCTATCACGCTGGCGCCCAGCCACTTGCTGGCGCCTCCTGTGTCGGCTCCACCAGCGCCGCTCACTACCGGCCCCCCCTGGGCCGGGTTCTAGCCGGCGCCTGGCTAATCGCCGGCTCGATCTGAGTCTGGAGCACTCTCGCCGCCCTAGCCTCGGCGCCCTCGGGCCGGCGCTATCGCCGCCCTAGCCTCGGCGCCCTCGGGTGGCTAGCTAGGCCTGGCTATTCGGCCCCTCTCTGGGGCCTTGTCCCTCAGGGGCCGCTACCGCGCTCCCTGCGCGTTGCCCCTTTGGGCTTCCCCCCTCCGGGGCTGACACGCCCCGCGCCCCGTCTCTGCCCCGCTCTCGGGCCTTGCCCTCTCGGGGCTAACTTCCGCGCCTCTGGCGCCCTGTCCCTGCCCCACTCCGGGGCTAAACACCGCCCTTATGGGCTCCCTGGCGCAATATAATGCCCAGCCGCACCGACACTAGTGCCCCCGGCACTGTGCCTCAACTGGGCACTGGGAACCCCCAAGCTGTTGGGGAGCTCCCCTTGAGGCCTCCTCGCTCCCCTACAGCCTCCCCGGTCCTCCGGATTAAACTGTAACGTAACACTCCAGCCATCTGGCTATAACATAAATACAGAGGCTCCACACGCCTAACAACTCCAAGCCCTGCCAGGGCTCTCAGGCCTACCTGCAGTCAGGGTGATCTTGTTCCCTGCATCATTGCAGCCGGTTAGCGCGATAAAATAGCAGCCACTAACCCCGGCCGCTCAGCTCAGCCGCAGAGCTCCTGCTCCTGCAGCAGCCAGAAGGGAACTGTGTTTCTAGCTCTGGCCTGAGCTGGTTATAAAGGCCTGGCCCTGCCCCCTTCCGGTCACGTGACCACCTGGTTGCCCCTGGCAACCAGGCACCTGGGCTGCCTGGGTGATTGGCAGCCCTGCCAATCACCCTCACAATCACAGAGCCCCTCTGTGACTCCGTGACATTGGCACTTACACAGTTTAGATCCCAAGTGGCTATGCCCTGAATATGCACTTTGAGCCTACCTGGAATGCTATACTATGGTTTCACAGACTGCCCAAGTAGAACAGAATCACCTAGTCATGCACATAACACTAGGAAGATCCCAAAAAATCACAGAAAAAAACCACAACTGCTAGGTGTTTGACACAGAAGAATGCTCCACCTTAATTTAGCCCAACAGCCTAGCAGTTAAGGTACTTGCCCAGGGGGTAGAAGACCCAGGTTTTAGGCCTATTTCTCTCAGAGACAGCTTTAAAGCTGGGAAACAGGAGATGCGTATCAGTGCTCTAAATCACCAGGACATGGGCTAAGCAGTTCCCAGAACACTCTCCAGCTTTCTTCTGGGAGCTGGCCCACTGGAAAGCATGGATAGGAAGATATGTGGGGTCAGGAAATGGAGAATAAGTAGGAGGGAGGGTAGCCCAATTAAATGGATACTGTCATAGAGGGAGGCCTGAGTTCTGTACCTACCCACAATGGGGCAGAAATTATGTCACTGCTGTTTATCCAGTATTAAGTGCAAATACAGTGGGGCAGCTTTAAGAGAGAGGCTGGCAAGTGCTCTGGACAAGGCTTAGCCCATGACTTGATGGTTAGAGCACATGCTCATGCTGCAGCGCTGGCCTCTTTTAAAAGCACCTGGTGCTGTGGTGCAAGCAGTTGTATAAGTTGCGAAATGCATGTCAGTGCTAAAAAAAAAAATGGTGGTGGCATGCCATTTTGAAGACGTTTTAATTAAAAATGCACTGCTGCCGTTTTCTCAGCACCGACATTCATTTCACCACTTATACAATTGCATGCGATGCAGTGCAGTGCGCGTCAGCTCACATGCAGACCGAACTCGATTAATAGTGTCTGCTCCAATGCACTGGATCTCAATATATGTGTATAAATGTATATAAATGCCCTCAGCTAGCAAGCAGGAGATGCTAGTTTAAAATGTCTTTGGGAGACAGAAGTCTAGAACATGGGTCCCATTCTGTAGGGAAGTGTCGTAGCTGGCTCACAGGGTGATTCTGGTCCCACCACATGTGGAAACAGAATTCAAACTGTGTATAAGTGCCAACAATTGCAATGATGTAGCTACACAAATGCCACTTTGGTGTGTAAGGATGAAATAGGATTTATCCCTAATGTCTTCAGTTGTACAATCATTATTTCTGATTGTACCAGTGCGGATGCACTACATAAACTGTTTTCTCTCTCATTGATCCCTAATGATTTACAAAATTAAATAGAACAAAAGAATTAAAATTAAGCTACTTTTTTAAATTACAGAATTTAAATGCAACTGTTTATCTGAAAATAATATCTTAAAATAACACTATTATGGTGGGATTTTGAACTTGGTAAATTGAGAGAATCTAATTTTCCTAAGTCAACAGCAAAATAATTTACACTGTTACAAATGCCTCTTAAAATATTCCCTGGTTTACTTTTGTATAAATCCTTTCTTCCTCCTGGAGTTCCTGATGTTGGTGACTTTCAAGCATTTCCGTCTGAAGAGCGGCAACCATCTTTCCAACACTTTCCGTCACCTCTGAAATAACTTTCATGGCTTCCTGATCAGGAGTCACTGGTCTAAACTCCTCTTCCTTTAGTTCTGCAAGCACTTCATTCCAGACTTCCCCAACCTTTACATTAAACAGACAGCAGGTATTTAAAATGCTGATATTTATTTTTTAAACCTACCCAATGGAATCTAGTTGCGTTTTATTTTGTTTCTCCCCTTTTTGGTCAAGGTCATTTTTCAGAATCATTATTCCAAGTTATGCTTTCGTAAAGTTTTGCCTATTTGATCTAAATGTCTTCTCCCAGGTTTTGCAATCTTGGGTTTTCATATAAGTTACACAAAAGGATGAGGTGCCTTGGAAGCTCAAAAGTAGTAGAGCAAATAAACAGCTGTAAGTCCATACATTACAAGAGCAAAGCTTGCTGTCTCGCTAGCTCCCTACCCTCTGAACATATCCAACCTCCTTCCTGCCAAGCAAATTACAAATGGAATAAGAAGTTATAAATGAATCTTGGGGATTGAACATAATCAGTTATAAAACTGAACTTGCTGGCCACAGAATACTTAAAGCTTTCACTGATTGTCCCCAAGCAAAAGTTTAATCCAGGCACAAAAAAGCACAAGTTAAAGCAACCTATGAATATAATGGCCAGCCCCTGAGGGTTGCTATACCTCATTCATACCCTGCAGCTACATTTTATCATGCAACAGAAAGCAGTCTTATCAGAAGTCACAATCCAGCACATTATAAAGTGCCGTAGTGCAGGCATGGGGTGTGCTTGTGCCTAAGTGAAAAGACATGTTTTTCTGCCTTGTTCTTCTTAAGCTTTCTTTTGACAGCCTCTCCACTAAAATTTATCAACATCCACTATATGCAAGTTAGATATGCTGCTGCTATACAAGGACTGCATTTATTAACATTTGAAAAAGATAACAGGAATATATATTTTAAATACTCACTTTAAAGTCAAGATAACGACGTATGATGGCAAGCGTGACAAAATCCTTAGCAGACAAACCAGGCAAATTTTCGAAGCCTAAAAAAACCCCCATTCATTACATTTATGTATGAATGACATCACACATTTGTGTAAAATAGAGCACTTCACCACATGTAATTCTTCTAGTTTAAATCAACACTAAATGCAAAAATAATCTTACTAACATGTACAGGATCTTTACCACACTCTTCCAGTCACTCTTCTAATCCTTTCAGTTACCTGTGCTGGGTTCTGGTGATAAACAAACTCCTTCCCTATAACCAACTTAATCTCTTTCAACATTTCCCTGCTGAATGCACAACCTTCAGAGCACTTATACTGCCCTGCCTGTCCCTGCTATCTATTGTGCCAGGAAAGTGTTCCTGTGGTTAAATTAAGTCACTGCCCACAAAGGACAAATGTGGCTCAGACCTTCCTTACTTGAAGCAGGATGAAGCAACTGAAGGAAGGAATGGAGCTATTTAGCCAGAGTAACTAATATTATAGAGACTTTATGTCTCTTCTACCAAACCTAAACTCAACCTTGCAAACACCAAGATTCCAACATTCAACACAATATTGCTAAAAATAAGTGTGCAGAGAGGATGGAGGCGAGATACAGTTATTGGGATTTTGAATTTTCTCTACTTCGTGCATGTAGAATACCAAGTGTCCAATTAATAACTAATTGATTTTTTATCTGTATTTACCCAAATCTCTTTATGAATTTCACATTTACAAGATACGCTGCTGGGTTAAATGTAGCATGCATTTATTAGTGCATGCTTTTCATTATGTTATATTGAGTACTGAAACATCTTAATACAGAGAATGGTATGGAATAAAAATAAACTTGTTAACTCTGGGTTTTGAGTTTTCCATGACATGGTCAAAGAGCTGGTAGGTGACATGGTTTCACAGAGAGGTATCCCAAGTGGGACTACTGTAAAAACATCTTAAATTTTCTCTAACCTTTTGCCATGCTGTCTTGTTACCTTATGCGTGGTGCTCTGAAGGAATGTGGAACTATCAAAAACAAAGCATGTTTGTTGTATTGCTTGGGGGAAAAAAACAGATTAATTAAAAACTGGAAAATACTGGAAAATAAAGATACAACTCATATCACTTACCTATTTTATACAATAAAGAATAAATTTTTGCCCTCATATTCTCAGAGACTTCCAGGATAGCAATGCTGGGGCAGTTGGCAGGCATCGATATCACTCCTTGCTGTTTTTGGAAACTGGTAACCAAAGGTTTCTTTGGATCTAATCATTTTACAACATAGAAAAGGATAAGAGAAGTCCTAACAAGGGGCACATGCTGCAGTACTTTTAATAATTCATGTTAAAAAGAATCACTTTCTATTGAAACACACTAATCTATTACATCACTTATCCTTTGTCACTCATTCTAGAAAAGGACTAGGCCCATGCTATTAAGGGCACACCCATGTAAACCTGGACTAAAATTTCACTGAATTGGTGCAAGAGGGGGCAGAATTTGGCCCAGGAGATACTGCATAGCTAGGTAACTTTCTGTTATAATAAAATCACTCCTCCTCCTGATTTATTTCATAATTTCTATCACTACAAAATGCCATTCATAGAAAGGTCTCAATATCAGAAAAAATACTTTGCCAGTAAACTTTGAAGAGATGCATAAGTGTTTTTAGGACACACAACTGATACAGAGCTAAGGAATACTGTACCTACAGGCTGGGGAACTCCATTCTCGTCAGTGCAGAGGCAGAAAAGGATCTTGGAGTCATCACTGATGCCAAGATGAACATGGGCTGGCAGTGTGGGGATGCAGTCAGGAAGGCCAACCGCAACTTGTCATGCATCCACAGATGCATCTCAAGCAGGTCCAAGGAGGTGATCCTCCCCCTCTATGCAGCACTGGTCAGGCTGCAGCTGGAGTACTGTGTCCAGTTCTGGGTGCCGCACTTCAAGAGGGATGTGGATAACATGGAGAGGGTCCAGAGGAGGGCCACTCGCATGATCGGGGGTAGTAGAACAGGCCCTATGGGGAGAGGCTACGGGACCTGAACCTGCTCAGCCTCCACAAGAGAAGGCTGAGGGAGGATCTAGTGGCCTGTTACAGGCTGGTCAGAGGGGACCAGCAGGCATTGGGGCAGTCCCTGTTCCCCTGAGCACTACTAGGAGAGACTAGAAATAACAGCACAAGCTGGCAGAGTGTAAATTCGGATTGGACATCAGGAGGCGCTACTTCGCTGTCGGGGCGGCTAGGGTCTGGAGCCAACTTCCAGGCGAGGTGGTGCTGGCTCCTATGCTGGGGGTCTTTAAGACAAGGCTAGACAATCACCTTGCTGGGGTCGTTTGACCCCAGTACTCTTTCCCGCCATGGCAGGGGGTTAGACTTGATGATCTGCTCAGGTCCCTTCCAACCCTACTAACTATGAAACTATGAATAAAACTTAAAAGCTGTGAAGCATGCAAAATGAATGAACAGTTAAAGATACTAGCAGTCCTACATCAGACAGAAAACGCCACCTAATGGCAAGATTGTGTAACAAAAGTCAAACATTCACATAGGCAGACAAGGTTCTTTGGGTAAATCTGATATCTTTTATTAGACCAACTCAGTTCATTCGGTCTAATAAAAGATCTCAGATTTACCCAAAGAACCTTGTCTGCCTGTGTCCTTAGTCCAGCATGGCTATACCCCAGAAACATTCACATAAGTATTTTGAGTTTGGTCAGATACACAATCCCATATGCCAAGGTTCAGAATATACTATAATTCATATGTATTGAAAAGATTCTGCTTTCAAGAAGAAAAACTTAATTTCCCACTTCATTCAATGGAACTGCATCACAATTGGTTAAAATTTCTGCCACCACTTACCAATAATTTTTCCGTTTGAGTCCTGTATGACTCCCAGTTCCTTCTCCTCTTGTCTCCACAACTGGATTAAAAGGCTAGCTGCTGTCTGATCTTTGTGGCCTCGCCAGGTGCTGATGTGAGAAGTGGTTTTATGATTGTCACAAAATTCAACCAATATTCCAAGGATTAAGTTGCACATGTTCTTTTGCTTTAACTTAGTCAAGGAAAAAGGAAAACAGCTGTAAATTGTTTGGAATACAATGAAATTCTGCCTTCAGTGACAAAAAGACAGAAATCCTCCTAGATGCATGATTCCACAAAAACTGCCACAAAAAATTACTGGCTCAAAACTTTTACTTCCATTCAAATGTGCCTGAGCAGTTTAGATGGCCTGTTTTAAAGTCTGGCCACATGTACACAGTGGTTCTCCTTCACAAAGGGCTTGTCTACACGACTGCAGCAGTGAGTCCTTGCACCAGAGGGCTTAAGAATGCCCTGCTCCTGTTCCATGTACCCAAGTCTGCTGACACTCTCCAAAGTGAAAATATGTCAGTAAGACCATTCTGGGCTCACTGTCTTCAGCACTTGGTCCCCAGAGGACCTAAGAATGGCTGTTAGGGATGAGCTTGGAGCAGTCTCACTCACTTAATTGTGATTTAAAGTGTACCTGTGGACTTGGGTTGCTACAATGTGTCTGACCTCCTGGTGCCAGGACCTACTACTGCAGTGGTGCAAATAAACCCAAAGACATCTAAGTACATTCTTAAATTTATCCCTACTGACTTCAGTGGGACTTAAAAACTTAAGTGCTTACCTGAAAAGGGATGTTTTACTGAATGAAGACTTATGATACTTTTCTATACACAAAAGCTTCATTAAAATGCAAATTTAAGTTGTACATAACAAAGTCAATTTGGCAACTAGAAAACTGCCAGACCTGTGTGATGAGCCTTTATGCCTCCTGTCATCAACCACTATCAGTGCTGTGCTAGTATTAAACAGCCTTAAAACTGACAAGTTAATGTCAGTTTCAAGGCTTGTAAAGGCAGCCCTGAAAAAGACTGGGTTGGTCAGTCATATCAAGGCTGCTAGTAGAGACAAGACACTCTTGCATAACAAGGTAATGAGTCTTGCCAAGGTGTGAACAGCTGAGTACATGCTGTTCCCTCATGAATTAGCCAGCATATTTAGTACATATTAAGCAGTACCTTTAATATTGAAAAAAAATGTTTTTTGCAGAAGACCTTTTTTTTTTGCACAATTTAAATAGGTGCCATCCTCCTCACATGATTAATGGTTTTTACTGGATCTGGAATTATACTGAAAAATTAATTTTCAAAGATAAAGATCAGCTAGAAACTTGTCTGATAGTTTACATGCATGTGAACTGATGTCTGCCTGCTTTGCTCTGAATTAACTGCTCCGTGATTCACACAATATTGCATGCAGACATAATAACCCCAGAAGCAACAATAGCAAGCAAAAAAGTTGCTGTTTTTCAATATTGCTGTTATTCCCCAATAATACCTACTGCCAATAAATCCAGAAGGAGAAAAATGCCCTCTCTCTCGAGAAAATAGTCCTCCGCAATGTAACATCCCATGACACAGCACCTTAAATGGAAATAATTTAAATATGCAAAATACCTTTCATATTAGGAGAGGTTCTACCAAACAGAGATCATTTACTTTTACGAGCTACATAAATAATATCATATGTCATACTAAATACCAGGGGAACACATTTCCATTTCTCCTAAGCTCACAGCAGGGACTTCTTGACTCCCTGGGTGTGACTATATGAGACGTGACTGCACAGTGATTATTGCGTGGTAGTGCAGTACTACTGGCGAATGCCTTTTAAGTGATGCTACTGCACAGTAGTGCTGGTGAATGCCTTTCGAGTAACGCTACTATGCAGCTTTCCCCAGTATTCACACTCTACTGAAACTGGCACAGCTAGGATGGGCCAGCCACTTTTCAAGAATGCCTGACACTCGCTCGCTGAAGAAAATCTTCTATGGCGAACTGTCAAATGGAGTACACTCTTGTGGTGCACCTAAGAAGCAGTACAAGGACACCGTAAAGGTGCCCCTAAAGAGTTTTGGCATCGACCTGGAGTCATGGGAGCAAATTGCTTGTGATCGTCCATCCTGGAGGTCATCAATCCAGACTGGAGCACTAGCCTTCGAACAGCAATGCATGGCAGAAACAATGAAGAAACGTGTGGCCAGGAAAATGAAAACCTCTTGTACCTAGTCCTCATAGCTTTCCTGCCCCTGCTGCAGCAGATTGTTCAAGGCAAAGATTGGGCTTGTGAGTCACCTACATACCCACATGACCTAGCCTCCAACCCCCTCCTTTATCTTTCCTCTCTCTCTTTTCTCCTTTCTTTTTCTTTTTCTCCCTCTTGTTTTTTTCCCCATTTCTCTCTCTCTTCTTCCCTCCCCACCCCGCTGGATGTGATCATCTTCACTGGCGAAGGACAATAACACACTGTACAGTAGCCTACTAATACTGCACAGTAGCATACTAGCATTGCTGGTGTTGTGAAGCATTACTGGGCAGCATTATTTGGCTACTGTGTAATCAGCATCTCATGTAGACACACCCCCTGAGTCCAGTTCTCTGCAGCTGCCAGAATCCATGTGATTTAACCTCATTAATATATGTCTTGATTTTGATCTTAAAACTACCTGAGCTTTGTTTCTTAACATATTAGGAGAGTGTTTAAAGTCTTACCCTTTTGATTGTTAGAAAGCTCCTTCTATCCTAGAGTATATTCCCATCTAATTTATACCAGTTTATTCTTCAGTCAAAATTAAGTAGTTTCTCACCATCCTTGGCATTCACCCCCCTGATCTGTAGAGTGCAATTATATCCCCTCCTTCCATCTTTATTTTGCTAAGCTAAATAAGCAAACCTCTTTTAGGTCACTGCAACTGCAGTGTACTGTAGATATACCTGAGCTAGTTTTAAAGCTAGTTATGTCTTAAGTACCTGTAGCAACCTGGCTGTATGACCACAGAGCCTAGCATGGCAAATTGCCCAAGTATTTTCCCTGCTTCTTAGGCAGGTTTAGCAGTCCCTGTTAAACTCCAAGCTACTGTCTCTAGACTGGTACTGGCACCCAAGTAAGTAAGTTTACAGTATTCTGTACTACTACTTTTCATAGATTTCATAGACATTAGGGTTGGAAAGGACCTCGGGAGATCGAGTCCAGCCCCCTGCCCAAAGGGCAGGAAGTCAGCTGGGGTCATAGGATCCCAGCAAGATAAGCATCCAATTTGCTCTTGAAGGTGTTCAATGTAGGTGCTTGAACCACCTCTGATGGCAAGCTGATCCATACCTTGAGGGCTCGGACAGTAAAAAAATTCTTCCTTATGTCCAGCCTGAAATGGTCTTGTAGAAGTTTATGACCGTTCGACCTCGTCATCCCTTGGGGCACTCTAGTGAACAAATGTTCCCCCAGATACTGGTGGTCACCCCTGATAAACTGGTGGCCGTCAGATCACCCCTGAGCCTGCGCTTCTCCAGGCTAAAGAGCCCCAAGGCTCTCAGCCTGTCTTCGTAAGATCTGTTTTCCTGACCTCTGATCATGCACATGGCTCTTCTCTGGACTCTCTCAAGCTTCTCCACATCCTTTTTGAATTGTGGAGCCCAAAACTGGATGCAATACTCCAGCTGTAGCCTCACCAAGGCCGAATACAGGGGGAGAAGGACATCCTGGGATTTGCTTGAGAAGCATCTATGGTTGAAAGCCAGCGTTTTGGTCGCTTTACTAGCCACAGCATCGCATTGCAGGCTCATGTTCATCTTGTGGTCAATCATGACCCCCAAGTCTCTTCCTTCCATAGTGCTAGCCAGCGTAGCACTGCCAAGCCTATAAGGGTGCTGTAGGTTTTGCCTCCCAAGGTGGAGAACCTTGCATTTTTCGGTTGTTGTTAAACACCATCAGGTTCTTGTCCGCCCATTTGCTGAGCTTGTCCAGGTCAGCCTGGATCACCCACCTGTCTTCTAGCATGGATGCTTTGTCCCAAAGTTTGGTGTCATCAGTGAACTTGGCCAGTCCACTTCTGACTCCAATGTCCACATCATTAATGAAGATGTTGAACAATATGGGTCCAAGGACAGAGCCTTGGGGGACCCCACTGGTCACAAGGCACCATGACAATTGACTTCTGTCAATTACTACCCTCTGGGTCCGACCATGGAGCCAATTTCCCAGCCAGCGGATCGTGGTGGACCCAAGGCCACAACTGGCCAGTTTTGCCAAGGGGTGATCATGGGATACCAGATCGAAGGCTTTTCAATCCATTTCTATACCAGTCATCAAAACTATCCAATTCTTCCTGAATAATCTTCTTCTGTATTGATGCTGTCTTTCATATTGGCAAGTTTATAGCAGCGCAAGTTAGCTATCATTAGCACATTCCTATGTTTTATGCCAAGCTCACTAATGAAAAGACCAATCCTTGAGGAACTCCAGTAGAGGGGGTGTAGCTCTCTATGTTAAGGAAAACTACATGTCCCTGCAAACTGATGCTGGCGACCAGGGTGGACGACTAGAGACCCTCTGGGTTAAAATCCATGGGGAACACAGCACAGGGGACACGATGGTGGGAGTCTACTACAGACCTCCCACCCAAAGTTAAGAGCTTGACAAGGAGTTCACCCTGGAACTGGCTGAGGCCGCATGCTCCAGGACCATGGTTGTCATGGGTGACTTCAATTACCTAGACATCTTGTGGGAGGCTCACTCAGCAAAATCCAAGCCATCGCAAAGCTTCCTATTGTGCATGGATGACCTCTACCTGACTCAGAAAGTCTATGGGCCAATGAGAGATAAAGTACTGCTCGACCCAGTACTGGCTACTGGGGATGACCTAATCGGTGACCTAGTGATCAATGGGAAGGTGGGCGACAGCAACCACAAGCTGATAACTTTCACCATCTGCCGTAAAGCTGGCAAATAAGTCAGCAACACTGAAGTACTTGACTTCAGGAAAGCTGACTTTGACAAGATCAGGAGGCTTGTTGGTGAGCCCGTAAGGGACCACAACCCCAGGGGGAGGGGAGTTTAGGAAGAGCGGTTGCTCCTTAAGGGAGCAATCCTCAATGCACAAGGTAATTCTATTCCATCTCGGAGGAAAAGCAGCAAGAGGGCAGGCTCTCCAGGGATCTAGCAGACCTCCTGAGGCTAAAAAGAAAGGCCTACAAAGGATGGAGGATGAGATTCACCTCCAAGGAGGATTATTCTGCACTGGTCCCTGTCCTGCATGGAGAAAACCAGGAAAGCCAAGACTGCAACTGAACTCCAACTAGCTTCGAGCATCAAGGACAATAAAAAGTCCTTTTACAGATATGTGGGGAGCTGGAGGAAAAGCAAGGGCAACATTGGACCCCTGCTGAACCAAATGAGACAACTGACACCCAGGAAAAAGCCAACCTATTAAATGGGTACTTTGCGTCGGTCTTTCATCAGTCCCATGGGACGCCCATGCCCTCCACAGGACAGGGAGGTCTAGATGAGGGAGATCCCCTGCCTTCCATTAATGCTGACCTTGTGAAGGAACACCTTGAGAGGCTGAATACCTTCAAGTCAGCCTGCCCTGACAATCTACAACCCAGGGTAGTCAAGGAGCTGGCGAGCATAATAGCCCAGCTCCTGGCACGGATCTTTCAAAACTGGCGCTCTGGTGTAGTGCCCAAAGACTGGAAGAAGGCCAATGTGGTGCCTATCTTCAAGAAAGGGAGGAAAGTGGATCCAGATAACTATAGGCCCATCAGACTGACTTCTATCCTGGGGAAGGTCTTAGAAAAGTTTATTAAAGAGACCATCCTTAATGGACTGGCCAGTGCCAACACACCGAGGGATAGCCAGCATGCGTTTGTTGGGGGTAGGTCTTGCTTGACCAACTCATTTCCTTCTACAAACAGGTGACCGATCACCTGGACGAGGGAGAAGAGATTGATGTCATTGACTTCAGAAAAGCCTTTGATCTGGTATCCTATGATCACCTCTTGGCAAAACTGGCCAATTGTGGCCTTGGGTCCACCACGATCCACTGGCTGGAGAAGTGGCTCCGTGGTTGGACCCAGAGGGTAGTAATTGACAGAAGTCAATCGTCATGGTGCCTTGTTACCAGTGGGGTCCCCCCCAAGGCTCTGTCCTTGGACCCATTGTTCAACATCTTCATTGATGATGTGGACATTGGAGTCAGAAGTGGACTGACCAAGTTTGCCAATGACACCAAACTCTGGGGCAAAGCATCCACACCTGAAGACAGGCGGGTGGTCCAGGCTGACTTGGACAGGCTCAGCAAATGGGCGGACAAGAACCTGATGGTGTTTAACACCAAAAAATGCAAGGTTCTCCACCTTGGGGAAAAAAAACCTGCAGCATCCTTATAGGCTCAGCAGTGCTACGCTGGCTAACACTATGGAAGGAAGAGACTTGGGGGTCATGATTGACCACAAGATGAACATGAGCCTGCAATGCGATGCTGTGGCTAGTAAAGCGACCAAAACGCTGGCTTTCATCCATCGATGCTTCTCAAGCAAATCCCAGGATGTCCTTCTCCCCCTGTACTCGGCCTTGGTGAGGCTGCAGCTGGAGTATTGCATCCAGTTTTGGGCTCCACAATTCAAAAAGGATGTGGAGAAGCTTGAAAGAGTCCAGAGAAGAGCCATGCTCATGATCAGAGGTCAGGAAAACAGACCTTATGATGACAGGCTGAGAGCCATGGGGCTCTTTAGCCTGGAAAAGCGCAGGCTCAGGGGTGATCTGATGGCCACCTATAAGTTTATCAGGGGTGACCACCAGTATTTGGGGGAACATTTGTTCACCAGAGTGCTCCAAGGGATGACGAGGTCAAATGGTTATAAACTACTGCAAGACCATTTCAGGCTGGACAAAGGAAGAATTTCTTTACTGTCTGAGCCCCCAAGGTCTGGAACAGCCTGCCATCGGAGGTGGTTCAAGCACCTACATTGAACACCTTCAAGAGTAAATTGGATGCCAATCTTGCTGGCGTCCTATGATCCCAGCTGACTTCCTGCCCTTTGGGCAGGGGGCTGGACTTGATGATCTTCCAAGGTCCCTTCCAGCCCTGATGTTTATGAAATCTATGAAATCTTCCATAGCCAAAGAGTTTCTTTCAATTTGTTTCCTTCTGTTTAGATGAAAGCACGTCTTTGCCTATCAGAAATTACATCCTTTCTTAGTGCTGCTCTACACCACTTTTCTATTAACCTAATACTGTGCCAGCAGAGGCAGAAACAGGCTTCAACCAGGTTATGCTTATTTCAGCCAATACCAATGGTAGCAGAGGTGGTGTGCCAGACACCACTTCAACCACTCCACTTGGGCAGCTCTCTGCCTGCTGAGTAGGGAATTCAAGCCAATGACTAAGCGCTTTTCTAAAATGCAATGTGAGCTAAATATGTCGACTTTTGAGAGAAGAGCAACAGCAAAGATAAAATCAAGGTTTCTCACTTTTTAACAATCATTGTTAAAATCATTCGATACTAACCACAAACAATCCAGTGTACTAAAAAGGAGTCGATTGTGACCTAATCCACTATAGAACTTCTTAGGATCCATCTTCAGTAATGGGATAAGTATATCCACTCCTTCACAGCCAAAGAGCTCCTGTTGAGACATTAATTTAAGCCATTATTTTTCCTATTTTTTTCTTCTTCTCCTATTTTACATACATCCAATAAAATCTCAAAGAAGTAAAAACAAAATCATGTTCCCTGTGCCTGTAATTGTCATTAACAACTTACTATAAAAAATGTTTTTGTATAGAAAGTGTTAAATTAAAATTTTTCAGATATTGATTCTAAAAGTTCTTCTAAACTCACCACTCAACTGAAACATGCCTATTTCCATTCATTATTTAGAATGATATAGAACTCTAGAGTCAGGTTCAGTCTCTTTGTTTAAGCACAAAAAGAAAATGGGAATTAAAAGTAAGTGTACTGAAAATTAGAATGTGGACAAATGCTCATTGCCTCTGTCTCTCTTGGGGTGCCTCCCCCAAAATTAGGCTTGGGGGAAATGCAGGGATCAGCTGCTGCTTAAGTCCTCCTGGTCCTTGGCAGGAAAACCCACCCCACACCTTTCTCAAACCAAGCTGACTGATCTGGGAAATGCACAAGGAACATTTTGCTGGCACCAGTCTTGGGAAGAGGTAATCAGCTGCTGTTCCCTTTGCATTCCCCAGACCAAGGTGAAGCATGGGGAGCCTTTCTGCACTGCTCAACTCCTCCCAGAACCAGGAGAATTCAAGCCACCACTGCTCCCCGCATCCATGTTACCCCACCTAGGAAAAGTGCAAGGAGCATTTCCCCTCGACTTGACTCTTCCCAGGCCTAGAGAAAAGTTGATTGACAGGGAACAGGGTTGCCAACTACTCACAAATTTAATAAATAAAGTAGTAAATAACTAAGCTAAAAACACCTGTGTGTAAAAAAAAATTTAAAAAAATTGAGCCGTCCATAAGAAACATAAGAGCTGCCAGAGTGCAACTGAAGCTCCATGGCAGGAGCTCCAAGTGTTCCTTGTGGGAGGCAGCATGGCAACACAGACAGAGCACAACAGTGCCATCTGGTGTTTGAACACGAGTGCAACAATCTGAATTCTTGAGCTCTGTGGCTCATGGGACTGTCTGTAGCTCCTTCCCCAACTCTGATCCATGTACTGGCACTGTTGCATTCATCTGCCTGTAACGCTGCTAGGCGTAGGTATGCAGATAGTAGTCCTTGGGGGAGGGGGAGGGTGTCTGTGCTGTGACAGGGGAAGTGGGGCTGGCAGGGTTAAGGCTGGGGCGGGGCAGCATGGTACAGGGTGCAGTCAGGGGCAACCTTTTTACTATGGTTGCTGTTAAACCCCAAGTTTGAACCTAGCCCTTGTCCATGTCCTAGCAGACAGGATACATTTACATTATGTAAAACGTGTTAGTAAAAGATATTTGGTTGTAGACAGGAGTTCATTTGTCTTGGGTGGCAATCTTGGTGGGGAAAGGTACAGGCACTTGCTCCTGCACAAGACAGATTTTCCTGGTTGAAAGAGGAAGATCTTTCTCCTAGATCCAGCATGGTTTCCCCTGAAAGAAACTGCACAAACATAAATATGTTCCCAGTTTCTAGCAGGAAAGCAGCATTTCTCCTGCTAGAAATGTAATTTCTGTTCTTACGTTAGCTGTCAATAAGCTTTAACCTTTAAGTGATCAGTTACAAATGACATTTGCCTTTGAAGAAAACCAAGAGTGTGATTTAATGAAAAGAAATAAATATTTTTACTTTTCCTATTTGGATAAAGCAGAAGGATACAAACCTTTCTGTGAAGATCATTCTCACAAACAATAGACAGGATGAGTAATATATCAGTCTGAATCTCCAGTACGATGGCATCTTCCTTTTCTTTAGATAAGTTTGCTGCATACTTTAAGAGATCTACAAATTAATTATTAATGTGAATGTCCTATTGTTCATGTTCCTTTGTAACTGTATCTAGCTACAGCTCATATTTTTAAAATCAGCTTTCCAATCCAGTCTACCACAATCCACCATAAAATTTATATTTCCTGAGCTTTCCAAAAGTTCATGCAACCTGTATGTAGGGCTGGAAGGGCCCCTCCTGAGACATTAAGTGCACTCACCTGCATTCATAGGAATATACTTAAGCAAGGAATAATACTCAGGAAGACAACTAGGTTGTAATCTTTACTTCTGTGGACTGAAGCTAATGACTATGTATAATAAAAGCTATGTTATCTGGCATTTTACCATCTGGAATGCTCCATTAACTGGCATCTGTTATAGATGGCATATGTTGTTTACGGCAGTGGATCGACGCAGTAAATGCGAAACTATAAATCCCACCACAGCACTTCCAGTTTCGCCGAGTCCCACTTCTTCCTTGAGGACCACAGCCTGGGGCAAAGCAGCCTGCATGGGGCTCCTCTCTCTGAACCCGGCACACTGATGTCATGGACTGAAAGCACCGGTGCACCGGCAAAGATGGCTCCAACCCACTGGAGATAAGCTCTCAGATAACCAGCATATTTGATTAACTGGTACCCCCATTCCCCATGGATGCTGGATAACAGAGCTTTTACTGTATTTAATAAGAATTCCCATGGAAATGTTGCATCCAAACATTCTGTGATGAATATAAAGCACAAAATCCTGGCTTCATTGACCTCAATGGGAATTTTGCCATGGTCTATAATGGGACCAGAATTTCATTTGTGGATATAGTCTTTCTCCTTACAATGAACCTTATATTATAGGTCATCTCCTGATTCCCAGATCATTCTGATAATTGATTTCTCTAATTCTGACTCTACTGTATTACTGAAAGGTTTTATTTTTTAAAAAAGAATAAAATTAATAAAACTCTTAATTTAACAACTGACACGTATTAAAAATAATAAATAATGTGACAGTAGATGTGATTTACTGAATATGGAAAGGTCTCAAGACTGAACAGCTTTATTCTGTCTTTCATTTATTTTTTGCTATACGCACCTTATTAGCCAACAGACACACCACAAGCCTCTTATTTACACTGAGGCCACTGAACACCAATCTGTCGGCGCACACAGACTGTAAAGCGAGCTTTAATTAAATTTCTGCTCATTTTGAGTCCCTTTTTATTTCCAGAGTACAGTATAAACGAGTATCAGGGTAATGGTATCTAACTCTGCTCCTACTAATCTGAATAGGATTTCTGCCATTTATTTCAAATGCAGGATTTCGGCTGTAATCATGCATGTAAATTTACATGGGGATTTAGATGGTTCAAAACCAGGAATGATATTGGCAATCACCACCTTAATCATGGATTCATATCAGTTCAGTCAAGTATACATAAAAGTATTATCTAAACTAATCTATTCTCAGTGCACTTACTATTGTAGGTATTCATGTATTAAAACACCACCCTCACTTTGTAGAATGAATTAATGAGGATAGTAATACATTCTCTTTCTTATACTCGTGGCCTCTTCCTAACAGGATTGAAGAATCCTTTTGCTTGATGTCTGTGAAGAGCTAAAATACAATGAGTCTCCTTGTTCATGATTACATTTGCCATCAGTTTATACAGAAAATATTCTATACATAATTGCTTTAAAACTAAATGTATGTGCTGAAATGCCACAAAATTAAAATAAATCAAATAAATTAAGTTTTAAATGGATTGTCTTAATGCTTTTACAGTATGCCTGTGTACTCATGTTTAAAGAGTCAGCTGATAACATAAGTATTAAAAACTAAAAGCACAAGAACACAGATGGATTTTTGTGTGTCCTACTACCAAAGGAAGAATAACCGTACATTTTTAAAATATGACAACATAAATCATGCTTTACCTAACAGCTGGCTAATTGCTCCCTGATCACAAAGATCAAGGTTCACAGCATCGTCACAAAGGGACACCACAGGTCTCAGTACTCTCAGACTGTAGCGCATCTGTGCAAGTTTGTTGCCACGACCACCTGTACCATGGAAACTGTTACCTTGACCAAAGAAGGGATCTGTAGAGAAATCAGAATGAATACCTTCCTTTGTAACACAGCATATATTCAAAATAAAGATGTGTTAAAAAGCAGATGATGGGTTACAAGTTGTAAATAAACCAAAACCAAATAACTAACTGTTAATGTTCCAAGAGCTAACAAGCTTTAAACAAATCTTTCTTGTTTAAAAATAGTTTTCTAATAATATTATTTTTGGAATTCTTATATTATTAATCATGTCATATTTTATTAAGATAACATTTTTTTTTTAAATCACAACAGAGATATGTTTTTAATTATTCCAACAATTTAGTTAGCGCTGGTTAATATGTTACCATCTGCAGCTGGAAACCTGTGCTCCCATATGACACATTAAGTGCATCTGGTGTTCTCAATCTTGTCCCACTGATTATTTGTCCACATCAGAAAAGACAAGTCTGACAAAATTGGTTACTTAGGTGAAGGAAGTACCCAAAAAGACCATAAAAAATGCAGGTGAGCAGGCATGTACTGAACTGCAGGCATGTTTACATGAGACATTTACTGCACATTAGACTAATTAGCTACTCAGTAAACATTGTGCATCTACATGTGTGCCCCTATTAGGCTGGAGTAAACAAATTTCCTCTGCAGAAGCATATATGTAGACGCTGCCTTGGCTGGCTGGGACACAAGGGTGCTTCAGAATGAGGGCTGCCTGCCAGCTAGCTCTGTGCTGAAGCACCCTAGTGCCCCAGCAAGCCCCTCCCCACAGCATGCTGAGCTAGGGGAGAACAGGACTAGGCTGGCAGGCTGATCCCCAGGACCCCCTGTCACTCATGGCTGCTTTGACCTGGCTCAACATGTTACGCTCTCAGGTACACATGCAAACGCACACCCAGGAGCAATCAACTCCAGTGCAGTAAGCACTGACATTTATTCATATGTATTAATATGCACATATAGACACATCCAGTGTGTAGAAAAGTGGAAAGTACTGAATAATGACATATTGGATTTAGCCAGTGTTATCAGCTGCTTGCTTTCTTCAGTACAAAAATTAATCATAATTTCACTAATTTTGTAATTTGAATGTTTTTCAAAAATACGAAAACAGATCACTGTCTCATGTGCCCCATTTAAATAAAAATGTACTCTGCTTCTTGTCATAATGGTTTTTCTAACAAAATAAATGTGTCCAGATGAGTTGCATTTTCAGGTCTATGGAGTGTGATGGAGATAGACATTTACTCACCTTGGCCCACACACCATTCCAGGAACATAAGGAGCCGAGTATTCCCTTGGCAGGTCGTATAGTCATCTATTAACAAAGGAGCCACTGAAGCTAAGGTAGCAATTGCATGAAGCTGTAATTCTTCATACTGGGCAGCAGACCAATCATGAACACCAGGCTTTTCATTTGGTTTAACATAATAAAATAATGCTAGGATCACTTTCCCCTCACTAAGTAGCTGTAGATTCAAGAGAGAAATAGGATACAAGTGGTCACCTGTAAATGAGCAAAAATCTAAGGCAAATTATTTTTAAGCAGCTTTTAAACTCTGTTGTTTGCAATTCCCTCTTTGAAATTTTTAAAAACCCAAACTCTCTCTGGGAAGTATCTTTCAGAAACTAGCAAATGGCAACCAGGAAGATACATAGTTCCTAGCTTGTTGCAGTCAGCAGTCAGTGGATGAGCCCTGTTCCTGCTGAGATTGTTCTAAATGGTAAGTGATAATAAAAACTTGTTTTCTTAATTCCTTTTAAGTCATTTTCTTGCATAATGTTATTATGCAAGATCCTCAGCTGATGGAAATTACGATAGACCACTGAAGTTGCTATAAGGGTGGGAGGGATCTATGTGGGTGATAAGATTTTTTTCCCCTGACCTCCAACAAATTTATTTCTGTGAAGTTGTATTCATTAGTTTGTGCCATATGGATAGGTAATAGAGTTAAATCTGATTTACAATAATTTCCTTTAATCAACTAACTGGATGGCTATAATTTACATACAGTGCAATAACAAAAAAGCATTTTATATGAGAATGGGATAGATGGTGGTCATTTAGACACCTATGCATTCTTCTAACCTGTTATCAGCTTCAGTGGCTCAGTTTGGTAGACTTTGCGGAGGAGGATGGCTGCAGACATGAGGACAAAGTACTCAAGACGTGACAGGTCTACACAGGAAAATTACCCGCTGCTTGCAATGAAAGTCAGGAACAAGTACAGCTAAATTTGTGCTAAATGCAGTTCCACTGCAAACGTAAAACAGAAGATGGTTCGAGTTCTGCACCATTTCAGTCAACTGTGGTTTCTGAACTTAGTTTGTCCTGGTCTTCAGCTACATTTAAGCACTGATCTGCATTCACTTCCTAGCAACAGACAATATTCCTACTGTGGAATAGGTTTGCATTACCTCTAAAAATAGGAACTATATATCAAACTGAAGCAACAGCACTTGGTCTGACAGTAAGTATGCTGTAAGATTATGAATTCTAAACTTAGAGGAACACATTATATATGGGGCTGCACTGATATGGATAGTAAAAAGATATTGCTCTGATCACTATGGCCCTTTTTTATTTATATATATACCACCTCTTCAATTATAACTTACCTGTACAGCACAGAGATCCTTAGCTAAGACTGCGACAATGTTAAACAGCAACTTTTTCATCTCAAAATCCTCATAACTGTAGGTAAATTTAAATCCCCTTGACAAGTGATTATAGATTTTAACTGTGAAGGAAATTATAGCCAAATTACAGTTAAATACATAAAGATCAAGATGACATGCAAGAAATAATGCATTTTGTGTGTTAAATATGTTTAGTTAAAACTAAACTTCTTACCTTCACTAAACGTTGCTAATAGTATTAGCTGCTTGGTAAAACCACTTTCCTAATGGATACAAAAATAAATAAGCTTAATTAGATCAGAGCTTGTACTTTCATTTTATGTTTTACTCTCTTCTTGACAATACCTCAAAGTGTCATTCATCTTCTGTCAGAGGGTTGACAGCTCCATCCAGGAAGAGCACACACCAACTGCTGAAACTTCCTTAGCCTGACAAAGGGTTTTTGAACCCGAAAGCTTGCTTAGTAATTGTTTTCCAACTATTTAAGTTGGTCTAATAAAAGATATCAGAGTTACCCAAAGAACCTTGTCTGCCTATCTTCTGTCAGTGCACTCAGTATTTTACCAAAAGTAGGTAATACGTTTTTGTAACATTGAAATTAACTAAGGATGCAATCAGTTATTAATTAAATCTAAGGGTACAAACAAATTTCATTCTACAAAAAATACATACTTGTATGTGGAAGCTTAAGAAGAAAGATCAGCATTCACTGGTCAAATCTAACACAGACTAAGACAATGCTCTGACAAAGAGCTATAGTTAAGTCACTAAGTGGTCTAAACTCCCTATTCATTTGTGAGTATATATTTTTTGTGCATGCATTTGTTCCCACCTTGATTTATCTGGGTTCAAGTTATGCTTGTAAATGTGCTCCATGCCTTCAAATACTAGAATCAACAATGCTTATATGGAAACCATAAGCAAAAGGGCTTATGGTCAAGACTCACAGGAACAGAGCTAGGACCAGCTTAGAACTGGCCCAGAAAATCAAAAGAAATATAACATGTCTGTCAGCACTTCTCTCTTTCAAGATGCAACCAGGAGAAACTATGCTTACATTTTTCTGAGCCCAATGATCTGAAATCCAAAACCCAGCAACAACAAAGTCTGACCCAAATCTCACACTCCTAGTAAACAGAACCATATTGCAATGATCACTACTAAGTCTGTTTGCCAGATTAAAAGAAGAAAACAAAACAATCTGGCAATATTCAAAATAATAAACAGGTTTTTGACTAGGTTCAGTGTTAATTAAATGGCCATTTATTTATGATTTAAATGGTTTAATTTATGATATATGATTTAACAATCATTTAACAAAGACTGGACTATTAAACATTAATATTTTCCTTAGAATATTAATTAAATTAGTAAACGAAGATGGAAACAGTACCATGCAGGGATTTTATACAATGTAGCAGCAAGAATTTTACTCAGCTAGTCTAAGATGTATTTTTACATGCAATTTTACAATTTACTTGTGACTAGACACAATTAATTTCACATTTGAAGATTCAGACTCAGAGAACTGGGGGGCAAGATCCCACAGAGACAAATCTGAGAAGAAAAACTGTCCAGGAGAGTTGGCGATAGTTTAAGGAACCATATTAAAGGTGTAAGAGGCAAAGGCATTCCAAGGCAAAGAAAGGATAGGAAGTATAGCTAGAAGCTGGCTTAGCTAAACAGCAAACTCTTAATGAGTTAAAAGCTTAAAAAGTCTAAGAGTGTCATACATGTAAGCAGTAAGAAAAATCAGGAAGGCCAAGATACAAACTGAGTTGCAACTAGCAAGGGACATATAAGGCAACCACAAAGAATTGTACAAGTATGTCAGAAGCAAAAGGAATACTACAAGTATGTCCTCCTCTTAGTGAATGGGGGGTGGGATAATGGGTGAAGGAATGCACAAGGTAAGCATGGTAGACTCTGCTGTAGTACCGTGTACTGAGTTCTCCCAGGTAGAAAAGAGGCAGTCTGTGGAAAAAGTAAATAGGTGGAAGTTAGGAAGGCAATGGGTAGAAAAGGAAGGGAGGGGAGGAAAGGGGAAAAAATGTGTAAACAGTAAGTTCAGGCAGGTACCTGGTGAATCAGATGCAAGACAGGTTGTACCTGATTCACCAGGTACCTGTCTGAACTTACCATTTACACCCAGCTGCCTTACTTGGGTTGCAGCCTTACCTGGGTTGCCCGGGGCTGCAGCAGCAATGATTCTGCTGCATGGAGCTTAGTCGGCAGCCAGAGCACAGCTCTGCTTTTGAGCAGCATGTATTGCCCATGCATGCGCTGCTCTGCTTTTTTCTCCACAAGTTTTTTGACCCCTCCTTGGATATCCAGGCGTCAAAAAACCCACAGAAAAAAAGCAGCATGGAAAACATCTAAATGTGCAGTATGTGGCACCGCAAATGTGTTTGCAACTCCACGTACCACACGGCTGAGCTCGTCCGGATGCAGCCAATGTGTCCTTAAGACAATTGACTCTCAGCTGCCTAAACAGAAATACCACTGCTGCTGCCTGGCAAAGTATTTCTATTCCAGGAAGAAAAATCAGCTTCCCTGCCTGAAACATGCACCCAAATTTTGGAGGGTTGATTTTTTTGGGGAAAAAAAAAGGTGCAGGTGGTATGTGAGTAAATATGGTATATAACTAGTATTGTGGATCATCATGTTCAAAGAGTGGTCCTCAATGATTCAACGTCTAACTGGGAGAAGGTGTCAAATAGGGTTCTCCAGGGTCTAGTTGAGTAAAATATTTTTTAATATCTTCCTTAATGATTTGCAGGATGGCACTGAGCATACATTTAGTACATTTGCAGATTTGGTGGAGTTGCGGATATGCCGAAGGGTAGGATTAAGATTTAGAATGACCTTGATAAGTTGGAGAAATGGGCCAAAATTAACTGAATAAAAATCAATAAGGACAAGTGCAAGAGTCCTGTACTTGGTATGGAATAATCACATGCTGAAATACAGACTGGAGAATGTCTGGCTAGGCAGGAATACTGTAGAAAGGATCCTGGCAGTTACAGTGGACCATAAGATGAATATAAGCCAACAATGTGCTTTTACTGAAAAAAAACCCAGTAACACATTGGGTTCTAATAATAGGAGTGCTTCTTGCAAATCAAAAGGGAGTCATTTTTCCACTCTATTTGGCACAAATGAGGCCTTACCTGGAGTACTGTATCCAGTTTGGGGCACTACACTACCAGAAAGGCAGGAACAAATTGAGAAGAGAGCAACAAAAATGATCAGAGGTCTATAAACAGATTTATGAGAAAAGGTTGGAAGAACCAAGATGATTTACTCTGGAGAAGAGAAGACTAACAGAAAATTTGGTTACAGTCTTCAAATACCTGAAGGCTGGGGATAAAAAGGATAGTCATAGACTGTTATTTTTTGGCAGAGACAAGGAGTCATGAGTGGGAGCCATGTGCAGCATAGTCCTGGACTGACTGGAGCAGAAGCTACTGGATCTGATATGGGAGTGGGGAAAAGGGGAATCTCTGGGCCAATGGACCAGTCCAGGAACATTCAACACCCCTGTTTTAAATGATAAATTTGAGGTTTGTGTATTTATCTGAGATAACATATTACTAAAAAGTGAAAATTTCAGAAAAGAATTCCTCTGAGATTACCAAAACAAGACTCAATCCACTCCTTATGTTAGAAAATGTTTCTGCCTACCCATCCTTGGTACCTTTTGCATGAATACCACAAACAATGTAAAACAACTATATCAGCAGTAGAGATGCAAATATCATTTTTTAAAATATTCATTTAACCTTCTCTGATTATATTGGTTAAATGATTAACTGACAACACAGCAGCTCAGACACAGCTACTGCTGGAAGCTGCTCTGGGTTCTCAGGGTCCTTTGACTGGGGGAGAGGTGGGGAAGGGGGCAAACCCAGCCAGACAACACAGCCCAAGTGAAGCCCTGTGCTGGGAGGGAGGTAGCACCTGTGAATGAGACTAATCACTTAACTGATGAGTCATTAGACTGTTCCCCATTTTCCTCCTCAGCTATGGGCACTAGGCCCCCCTGTTCCTCCCCTCCTCCCTCTCTCCTCCTTCTCATTCCTCCCTCCCTCTCCTGCCTGCTCTGCTGCCTTTTGATTCTTGCTGGGGCACTGCACAGCTTCCCTTCCCTGCTAGACTGCGCCCACCCTAGCTAAAAGATAACCAAGGT